>NC_047054.1:17019598-18269598 GCF_011762595.2 Tursiops truncatus
TATGAGGCAGGATGGTGGTGGGCCAAAGGGTCTAGAGATAAGAGTATCTAATCTTTTTTTTTTTTAATATTTACTTATTTATTTGGTTGCACCAGGTCTTAGTTGCAGCAGGAGGGCTCCTTAGTTGTGGCATGCGAACTCTTAGTTGCAGCAGGCATGTGGGATCTAGCTCCCTGACCAGGGATCGAACCCAGCCCCCTGCATTGGGAGCGCAGAGTCTTCACCATTGCGCCACCAGGGAAGTCCCAAGAGTATCTAATCTTGATTTTGTCTCTAAATAGTTGTATGAACTTGGAAGTCATCAGCGCTGCCTCCTTGCATGATTCTTGAGGCTCCATTACCATCATCTTTAATGTAACTAGTACCCCTAGGGTTTCTTTTTCACAGAATATGGTGTGAATGGTGACTCCTAAAGTCATGCAATAGAGACACCGCTAGAAGCCATAACTTATTCTCTCTAGACCACAGTCTTCTTGCGTATAGAATAAGTAGATTGGATTCAGTGAACTCGGATACTTGAGCCAATCATTAGTGTTAGTCAGCCCCTCTTCCGTGAATGGGCCCTGCTTATAGAAGAATAGTAAAATTATCTTTGTTAATAAGAGTAGTGTTTTATTTCAAGAGAAGTTCATCCGTTGTAGTGTTTGACTTCATGTGTAGACTGCCTGCTACAGACTTCTTGGAAAGTGTTTCTGTTGTCTGAATTGGACGGTCTGTTGTTGGAATTTGAAAGACATTTATTTAGGGACTACATTGACTGTTTTGTATAGTACAGATGTTCCTTGACTTACAGTGGTTCTACTTGATGGTGCTATAAAGTGTTATGCTTTCAGTAGAAACCGTATTTTGAATTTTGAACTTTTCCCTGGGATGCGCTCCTCTCTCATGATGCTGGGCAGTGGCAGCCACAGCTCCCATCAGCTACGTGATCACGAGGGTAAACAACCGGTACACTCATAGCCTTTCTGTACCCAGACAACCATTCTGTTTTTCACTTTCAGTACAGTATTCGATCATTTACATGAGATATCACTTTATTATAAGCTAGGTTTTATGTTAGATGATTTTGCTCAACTGTAGGCTAACGGAAGTGTTCTGAGCAGTTTAAGGTACGCTAGGTAAACTATGATGTTTGGTAGGTTGGGTGTATTAAGTGCATTTTCAACTTATGCTGCTTTCAACTTATGATGGGTCTATTAGGATGTAACTCCATCATAAGTCAAGGAAGATCTATAACAGCTTTAATGACACTAGTTATTCATGTTGCAAAGAGCAGATATGCTCTCCCAAGAGTCTGAATAAGTGACCTCCAAATCTTTTAATTTAAGTTTCTATGAAAAAAATGTTAATCAAAGAAGTAGTCTGGGACTTCCCTGGTGATGCAGAGGTTAAGAATCCACCTGCCGATGCAGGGGACACGGGTTTAATCCCTGGTCTGGGAAGATCCCACATGCCATGGAACAGCTAAGCCCATGTGCTACAACTACTGAGTCTGTGCTCTAGAGCCCGCAGGCCACACTAGTGAGCCCACGTGCCACAATTACTGAAGCCCATGGGCCTAGAGCCCATGGTCTGCAACAAGAGAAGCGACCGCAATGGAGAAGCCCGCTCGCTGCAACTAGAGAAAGACCACGCACAGCAACGAAGACCCAACGCAGCTAAAAATAAATTAATTAATTAAAAAAAAATACAGTCTGTAAAGAATTTGTTTTATTCCATTGGAGCATAAATATGTCTTTAATATTGAATATTTTGGTATTTAAATAAGATTCCCAAAGTAATTATAAATATTTAAATAATAAAAGAAATGTATAATGCAAATGTATAATGTGCAGATCTCTCCTACACCCCCTGCCCCAACCTAAGGGGATGGTGATGAACTATTGTAATGGTATGGTACTTATCTTTCTAGAACTTTCTCTTACACAAATGTTACTAAGTTGAGAATTTCTGAATATTCACTTTAAGTTTAAAAGATATGAAATGCCTAAGAATTTATTAGTATAGGAAATGAGAAGTAAAATTGCAGATAGGTTAATAAGGATTATACCTTAAATCTTAGTTTTCCTATTGTGGTATAGATGCTTACTTACCATCTTTCCTTCAAAATTTTTTTTATCCAAGTCACTGGAATATTCTGGTTTCTTTAATCCAGAAGCAGTCACCCAGCAATGGTGAATGCTGATTTAATCTGACAAGTGAAAGTAACTCCTGTTTTCAGAGATGGTCTGGATAGACCAGGAAGTTTCTTACTTTACAGAACATTTCGTTTTTGTTTTGTTTTTAGTCTTACTGTTAGTGATGTACAGTATAACTAAGAAACACACAAGTTTTCCATCTGTAAGACTTAGAAAGATCCTTGATGTTTTGTTGGCAGAGAGTCTAAGGGAAATTCTTTACTTTGGAAAAAAATAAAGTCATTACACTTAGCCGTATTATTGCTGCAAGGCCGAGCTGGTCTTTGAATAACCACGGTCTCTTGAGAGGATTCATTGTACGGTCTGGTGTTTGGATTTCTTTTCGTCTGGTTGTAGTTTCTGCATTGCTGTATGAAGAAGACAATCCCTAAGGCACAACCAAGTATGTTTTTGTTTGTTTGTTTTTGACAAATAACTTGAATAAGACATCACTTGCTTATATTGATAGCTGTTGATTTCTGAGAAATGTAGGTAAGTTACCTTGACATAGTTGATTTGGGGCATTAAGTTAAGCAAAAATGCTAGAGTTAATTATGTTTTAGAAGTGGTACTTTTTAGAAAAAAGCTGCTTTTTAAGTCATATACACGTTTTCATCTTATATTTGTGATATTTATTGTATTAAAATATTCCTACTTCAGGATAAATTCTAGAATGTGTGAAAATGGAAAGATTATTATGAACAAATTATACTCTGACCACTTTTTAGGGAGGAAAAGAGATCAATGTGGTACTGTGTTTTGCTTTTAAGTTGTTAAGTAAAAATTTCACGTGTTGCCTAGTCAGTTTTTTTATATAATGTATATAATTTTATATATTGTAAATTTTCTATATTATCACACATGGTCATTTTATGGTTTTTCTACACCTACAATAGCATAGAATATGGTAGGAAATGATTCCATATATAAACATTATCATCTGAAGTGCCTAGCTCCTTGGTTATTTAGTCAACTTTGCTTTGTGATTCTGGTTATAGCTCTGAGCCCGTGTGTGTGTGTGTGTGTGTGTGTGTGTGTGTGTGTGTGTGTGTGAGAGTCTGTGTGTAAACAAAGAAGGGAGGGAGGGAGGAAGGAAGGGGTGGAAGAAAGCTAGAACTACTGGAATATTTATGATTTAAAATGCTCTGAGCATGTTTAACCTGGCAATTTGACTTTCACACTATCTTAGCGAAAAGATAGGAGAATTGTGGGAACACAACTTTGTTATTTATGCTGTTTTATGATATGTTTAAAGAATATATATATATATATATATATATATATATATATATGATGTCCTGAAACATAGTTATTTGTAAAAGGAAAACATTAAAACATTTTACTTAGTGGAATTACTGACTAAGCTTTCAGGAATGAGGTTTTAAGAGTTGGTGAGCATGTGGGGTCTTCCACATGCTGGTTTTGAGGTTTTAGGAAATTCTTAAGCCAGAAGGTCTTGGAATAAAAGTATATTTTTGGAATAAAGTCCAGGGATTGGAATTCTTGAAGTTCAGGAGGTTGTTAACGGGCTTTGTGTCGCATCTTCTAGCAGCTTCTTCCTCAGTGGTGGTGACCTTATTCTAATCAGCCAGGGCTTCACTCTCTCTGCCCCCTTGAAAGGCTTTTAACTGCAAGTGTGATTTTTCTAAAGAAGACTAACTATGCCGTGGTCCCTCCATATCCATGGGGATTGGTTTCAGGACCCTGCAGATATCAAAATCCATGGATGCTCAAGTCCCTTGTATAAAATGGTGTAGTATTTGCATATAACATGCACATGCTCCCATATACTTCACATCATCTCTAGATTACGTATAATACCTAATACAATGTAAATGCTATGGAAATAGTTGTAAATAGAATATTAATGCTATGTAAAAAGTTGCTGGTATGCAGCACATTCAAGTTTTGCTTTTTTGGAACTTTCTGGAATTTTTTCCAATATTTTTTATCTGCTGTTGATTGACTCCATGGATTTAGAACCCACAGATATGGAGGGCTGACTGTACTGTTATAATAATAAGTATAGAATAAGTCAGTTTTCAAATGTCAATTCTCATTAAGATGCGACCATAGGTTTAAAATTATTTAACCGTGAGGCTCAAACAGAATATCAGTTAATTGTTTAGTCTTTATTTATTAGTGTAAAAATGGTTTTTTCCTTACGATGTGTCTTTTATTTTTCTGGTGTGTTTTACGTCAGTTTTGTGTACTTTGGGATGCCATCTGTTCACTGCTGTTACCTACTGATAGTCTGGTAACGGGTTATTTGAGGGGTCTTCTTTTAGGACACTTGGGAATACTAGATTTTTTTCTATAAACATATTCTAATCAGTGAAATACAGGGTCTTAAATACAAACCTCATGTGATTTTAGGCATGGGTGGGGAATAGAGGTGATATATTTTTGTTGAGATCGTTTTAATTGTTTTCTCATGGCATGAACAAAGTTTCTCTGATAGCATTTATTGTTGAGTGGTATTTTCACTTAAAAACTCTAAAGTTGGGGTGTTTTTTTTTTTTTTTTGCGGTACGTGGGCCTCTCACTGTTGTGGCCTCTCTCGTTGCGGAGCACAGGCTCCAGACACGCAGGCTCAGCGGCCATGGCTCACGGGCCCAGCCGCTCCGCAGCATGTGGGATCCTCCTGGACCGGGGCACGAACCTGCGTCCCCTGCATCGGCAGGCGGACTCTCAACCACTGCGCCACCAGGGAAGCCCTGGGGTGTTTTTAAAGAAAGAAGTGAATTACTTTTCCTTGGGTGATTAAACAGTATGGCTCTATGCTTAATATTATTCATTTTAACTTAGATCTTTTATTCATTCTTTGAATCTCTCCTTTATTTGTTGCTTGGAATGGTTAAAAAGCCTTTTAGCACTTATTGCACCCAGAATAAGCATCCTAAACTCATATATTAGTTTATTTAAAGAAAAAAGAGAATATTATAAAACTCTTATACTTTATACTAGAAGCTTAGTTCTTTTTTAATAGCTACACAGTATGTGATTATTTGTGCAGCTTTTCTATACTATTTGCTGTAGCTTCCATCTTAAAATGTTAATATAAATGAAGTAGCCTTTTAAAATAACGTTTATTTCTAGAGTCACGTGTTGGGCACTTATTGTGCACCAAGCTCTCTGTTGCTCGGTGCAGAAAACAGAGAGATGAACTTTTTAAAGCTTCATCTGGCTTTTCATTTCCTTTCCATCTTGACACCGCTGTGTTAGTTCAGATCCATCCTGATAATTTCCTGCTGTCTGTCTTTCCTCACTGGGACATCTTCCACACTCCAGCCAAACCAGTATGTTAGTATCCTCTTAACAGCTTTGGCAGACTTACACTGTTCCCAGAATAGAATACAAACTCTGAGCGTACCCGGAGGCTGCCCTTTACCCCGTCCGTGGCCACTTTGAGCTTCTTACTCTTTCTAGTCATTCCAATCCCTTCACACTTTAGAGCCAGTGGGATTCCTTCTGGCTGCATTGCCTGTCTTTCCATTTCTACTTGATATTTTCTCCCGACTTTGCTAGGCAAACGAATCTCTCAACTGTGGTCTGTTCATTACTTCTGTTGTATATTGATCTTTTCTCTAGGAAGGCACTTATCTCATTGTTATGTCTCATATCCTACACAGGCTCCCTTAATCCAGTCTATAGAGCCCTGGAATTTAACTGTGCCCAGCACATGGTAGACAGGAAATGCATATTTCAAATAGTATCCCTAATTTTATTCATTTTGTGATTTTAGTAGTCTACAACTTTTTTTTTTGTTTTTGTGGTATGCGGGCCTCTCACTGTTGTGGCCTCTCCTGTTGCGGAGCACAGGCTCCGGACGCGCAGGCTCAGTGGCCATGGCTCACGGGCCCAGCCGCTCCGCGGCATGTGGGATCTTCCCGGACCGGGGCACGAACCCTTGTCCCCTGCATTGGCAGGCGGACTCTCAACCACTGCGCCACCAGGGAAGCCCAGTAGACTACAACTTTTGCTTGAATACAGATTTTAGTCCAAGATCCAAAAGCACAACTGCCATGAATCACAATTAAGAAGTGGACCGTTCAAGGGGTTCGATTCATTGAAAAGCAAAACCAGACCGAAAGTTAACTTGATAGACCATCTTTATGAAAAGAAACTAAAATTTTCAGTTATATCAGAGTACTTCAAAGTGATCCACAAACTTAAGGTCTACAGGCCCACCTCCGTAGTTGTCAGAACTATCACATCTGTGTCATAACGGTGAAGGGACCATCTCTCTCCGAGATCTTCTCCCCTGAGTCCTGCAAGGTACTTTCAGAAAGGACCTGAGTTTAAGGCCTCCTGGCTTCTAGAAAACATGGAGGTCTACGTACAAACCTATTCTCTTGTTAGTGAAGGGCAGTGCTGTGTGGAGTCTGTGGTTAAGTGTGGTCGAGATGGCTCTTTGTCCCTGACTCTCTACTTCTCCCCTCTTCTATGTTTATAGGATTTTTAGTCAGGTGTGGGTAGCCTGTATTGGTGTCCATGTCCCAGCCTGCCTTGTAGGCAGGTGTGGCCGTGTGATCAGGCATCAGTGTGGTGCGTTATATTATATGGAGGTAGCTTCCATCTTTGTTGCCTCTTGACCCTTCTACCCTGTTCAAGGAAACACAGATAATGCCATTTGGGGCCATAGGTTGAGGTCATGCACAGCAAAGGAACGAGAAAGGTGGAGCCCAGGTCCCTGACAGCTGGGTCCCTTAATCCTGAACAACCCAGACCTTTGCACGAGACAGAAATAAACTTGTCTTTTGCCACTTATCTGAGGTTTTCTGTCTCCTGTGGCTAGAGTTTGAATCCCAAATACTGTCATATACTTTATGGCTCTGGACAGGGAGTATTTAGACAGGGGAGGTGGGAACTGCCAAGAACCATTGTACTTTCTCTGGAGGGGCGGGGATTTGGTCAATTACAGTCTACGATGATTTAAATGTCAGATTAGTGTTAAGATTCCATAGATCTCTTTTGAGGTCTCTTCTAACCCTGAGAGTCAGTGACTTTGAAATGTTGAGCTTTGCTTTAATAAATTATGGTATTTCATCATTTGTAAGACACACGTTTTCACATTTTAATGTTTCTGATACAAGCATGTATTTTACAAGACAGCCTCTTAGCTTTGACATGTAATTAGAGCAGAATTTGACATTTGACCTTGATGGTCCATAGGGATCCTTCACAGTGGCTGGTGTTAGCAGGAAAATGTTGAAGCATGAATACTGGCTTAAAGTGAGCAGGGTCGCTACCAGGATAGAGCAGCAGCTGAATAAGTCACTAGTTTTAGGTTCAGGAAAAGGCCCCTTGCAGCTCAAGTTTGTGTTTCTTCATGAAGCCTGTCTGTAGTCTTACTGGCTTCTCCCAAGGCTCAGCCTCAGAAGAGCTAAGCTGTTGAGGGTTTTAAAAGGAACTAAGACAACAGCCTCATTTGATAAGAGGCTTCTTAATGGAAGCAGAAAACAATAAATAGAAAAGGTTCAAAGTAATCCTTTTACATAATTCCCTAATTTTTATCATGTTCAGAGTTTAAGAAGATAAGTAGCGCTAAAAGGATTACATGAAAGAACAGCCCACTCTGTTCTCAGAGGCAATCACGTTTCTTCCCTCTTCTCTATTTCTTTTATTTACTTCCGTCTTTTAAATCAAAATATGACTATGAATAATATCTCAGTGATCCAAGTGGTATGTTATGATGTTTCTTTCTTGTACAACTATTTTTTCTGTTTACTTTTTTAAAATATCTGGCAGAAACAACTCACATCCTTCAAAAGCACTCTCAGATTTCTCTCAGTTCAGTTTTTCAATTGGTTAAAACTTCCCAATATTGATTAGCTCTGTGTGTTTTCCTGGAGACATCCTCGTTGGACTTCTGACTTCCTGCTGCCATCCAGGTGTAGGATGCAGCCGTCACCCAGGCATTTCTGGGGATTCCTTTCTCTTTTCTCCTGTTTCTCTGTTTCCTAGATGATAATCCTCCTTGGTTTCTTTCCTCACCTTGGCAGTGTTCATAGATTCCCAAGAAAGCACGTAGGAGAGGTAAGTGTGACGCTTTCTGTGCCTAAGAACCCCTTTACCCCCACTCATGTTTGATTCATGGTTTGGCAGGATTGGAATTCCAGTTTGAAAATTTCTCTCAGAAGTTTGAAGATACCGCTTCACTTGTCTTCTGGCTCTCAGTATTAATATAATGAAGTCTGTCATTCTGATACTTGATCTTTTGTAAGTCCTTTTTTTAGCATAGGAGTGAAAAGGTGGGCACGACACCAGACTGCTTAGCGCTGCTACCTTCTAACTGCATGACCACAGCAAGTTTTTTAACTCTCTGTGCCTCAGTTTCTTCGTGTGTGAAATGAGGATAATAGTACTTTATGCCTCCGAATGCTCGTGTGGTGGATTGTACGAGAAGTCATGTAAATCGAGACCTCTAGTGTCAGTTTCTGTAGGTCTTGTCTCTGGACTTTGTTTCTGCAAAGAAAGATCCTTTCATCGTTTGCATGGGGCCTCTAAGCCTGGTGATTATAAGCTTCTGTGGAGCTGAGCACAGGGAGTGGGCTGGTAGTCCCACCACTCAACTGGAAGAATTTCACTGTTTGCACCCGCATGCCTCACCCGCAGCCGATTCTGGGTCTGCTAGCTCTAGATTTGGAGTGTGTCACCAGTTTCTTCTAAGATTATATGGCTGTTTCCAGCGTCGGGATAGTTGTCTGAATGGATAGGGTACAGGTAGGTACCTGGGGGAAGGAGGTGTTTAGTGGATCCTTATAGAGAATTACGAGCCCCCCCCCCCCTTTCTGTTGTTTGTCTAATTCCTGGGTCACTCTGGGCTTCTACAGCCTGTCCTGGCCTGCACCCTGCGGTATGTTCTCTGAAACCTTGTTTGACCTCTCGGTGCTCTAGTAAGTCGTTTCTGCCTTCAGATACTGAGGTTTGTGATTAAAGTGTCACATAATAGTGAATTTTTGTTGTTGTTCTCATTTTCTTCTGTGACTATGTTAGTTCCTGTTACACAGCATAGTGATTCAGTTTTCCTGTACATTTCAAAATGATCACCACGGTAAGTCTAGTTACCGTGCAAACACAATAAATCCTAAGGACCCAGGTCACCTATTGATGTTCTTAGATTCCGTGGAAAATCAGGGCCTCTATGACTGCCTTAAACCTGTCAGAATTTGCCCCTGAGCTGGGATGGCATCTTTTCCTAAGTTATATGGGACAAGGTGAACATCAGTACAAACTGAGGGTTCTGCTGGCAGGGAAGAAGGGCAGGATGAATAGTGGGTAAGCACCTACTGTAACTAGTAGTTACAGACACAGGAGCCCAGGAAAGGCAGGAGCAGCAGGAAGAGACCCAGTGAAGGGATGGGACTAGTATGTGGCCTTTGGGGTGGGTGGGATTGAAACATTTTCCCATTTCTTCAGAGTCTAATCAAGGATGGTGGTGGTACTCTGTGGACATTTAATTACCAGATTTCTGATCTTGTCCTGAAAATTGCCTTGATACTGATAGGATTCGTTTTGGCCAATAGAATGTGCTTTCAGACTTATTGTCTTTGACAGCTATGTCAAACTGGAACTTGTGGACAAAAATTCACTACATGGGCACCCAGTGTCAACTAGTCTTAAAATGTCCCTAAAGTCACAATTAATTAGATTTTTAATTTTTTTCACAAAGGTAAACTAATGCTAGCATGACGATCTCTTAATTTATGCTATAGGATAACTTTATCATGATAATTTATGTGAAAATTGATAAGATTTGTGAAAACCAGGAGGCACTTTTTGGTGATATTTTCTTACGTCTGTCATTAGGTAATTTAGGAGCCCTGTGGTGCCTGCTTTTGTGAATGTTTTTATCAAGATAAATATTAACTGGTTGTACCCAGAGAGTTAAGACTATACTGTCCTTGTGATTGGTAACCTTGCTGAGTCAAGAAATAAAAATGAAATCAAAAGCAATAGATTTTTAAATGACGGTATATGGCAAATGACAGCTAGTGCCGAGTATTTGAGAATGGACTAGTTCAGGGTCAGCACAGTGCAGCCTGAAGGCCAAATCTGACCTCTCCCTGTTTCTGTGAGTTTTTTTATTGGGATTTGGCCACGCTTATTCACTTATATAATGTCTGTGGCTTCTTTTGTTCTACAGCAACTGAGTTGAATAAATGCACCAGAGACTGTATGGACTGTAATGCCCAACACACTGTTTGGCCCTTGACAAAAGTAGTTTGCCAACCCTTGTACTAGATTAACGTCTGAAGACTTCTTGGAAGAAGCAAACGCAGTAGGATTTAAGGAAGAAAACAGAACAGGGACGTGCATTATTGTAAACTATTTTTTGATGGGTATAATTTTCTTCCATCAAATGCAAGTACACAGAAATTACCTTTTTTCCTGGCCATCGTTAGATGCTATTAGCTTGGATGTCTGAATATTATCAGTGGGTGAGAAGACAGGGCAAATGGAATCAGCTACCCTATTTGTGTCCCCAACAATTTGTAGATCATATGGTTTTTTCATATTCAGCAAGTGCTGATTATAATATTTTTTTGTTTTGACAAAAGATGACTAAAATGATACAGTTCTTCATGATTACTCCCTTCTTTCCAAGTAGTTACAGTATTATTTAAGAATGTAATTTGCTGCCCACACCCCCCTCCCCCAAATAAAACCTGAAAAACAGTCAGGTTCAAATATAATTCTAATTTAATTCTTGCTGTCTTGAAGTCCAGAATGAGTATTTGGGTGGGCAGTAATCCTCCCAGCAGTGATTTAGGGGTGCAGGCTTCTTCCATCCTGTGGTCCCACCATCTTTAACACATTTCAGTATGTGGCTTCCTCTGTTCATCTGCACAAGCCATGTATGGAAGAGAGCATGAAGGATCACACAGGAGTTTTACAGTCCAGGCTTAGAAGTGGTCCATATAGTGTCTGCTCACATTCTGTTGACTAGAATACATGGCATTTCCCTGCAAGAGCGGTAGGGAAATACTGTCTGACTGTGTGCCAGAAAGAAAAAGGAAATGGGTTTCATGACCAGCCCATCTCTGCCAGTTGCTGGTTATTAAAACCACTTTATGTGTTTTGTTTTTGTTTTTGTTTTTGTTTTGCGGTACGTGGGCGTCTCACTGTTGTGGCCTCTCCCGTTGCGGAGCACAGGCTCCAGACGCGCAGGCTCAGCAGCCATGGCTCACGGGCCCAGCCGCTCCGCAGCATGTGGGATCCTCCCGGACTGGGGCACGAACCCGCGTCCCCTGCATCGGCAGGCGGGCTCTCAACCACTGCACCACCAGGGAAGCCCCACTTTATGTTTTGAGAACCATCAGATGTTGGTGACAGACAGAGGCCCTCACTTCTCATCTTTTCTTCCTTTGTCTTCCCTGAGAGCTGTGAATCACTCACCTTGGCTGAAAGGGAATAATTTAGGTAGAGGCGCTCATGGCTGATTTTAATGAAGGTCCTACCTTAATGCTTTGCGCAAGTGTTTCCATTTCTCCCACTCCTGGGCAAATGGTAAGGTGGTACTTCCCAGCTGTCCTGAGGTTGAGGGCTGTCCTGTGGTCTGCTTTGGCGAAATGTGAGCGGGAGGGAAGGCAGGAGCTTTAAGAGTGAGTGGCCGCTTTGCGGTGGTCCTTTCCCAGTGTCTGGCGGTTGTGGAAGTTTTTCCTGAGACGAAGCCTCAGTCAGCCTGGATCCCTGGCTGACGGTGGATATGAGCAGAGCTCCCTTCCAACACCCTGGACGTTTGTGTTAAACCACTGACTGACATTCTGGGTTGTTTATTTTTATAGCAAAACTGACCCCGTCAGTTTCGGGTTATAGAGCAGGTCTTTATGCTCCATGGTCTTTACCCCTGTAGTGTTTAAGTTTTCAAGCTACCATCATATTTACAATAAAAAGGTAAATCTCTTTCCACTTTTTTTTTTTTTTTTTTTTTTGGCCATCCTACACTGCTTATGGGATCTTAGTCCCCGACCAGGGATTGAACCCGTGCCCCCTGCAGTGGAAACACAGAGTCCTAACCACTGGACTGCCAGGGAATTTCCTCTTTCCATTGTTTCTAATAGTGCTAAGCACTTGAACTGTTAGCTGCTACCTGGGTAGGCTTCACCTAAGGTAAAGATACTTTTGGATTAAAACCAAGATCTTTACCTCAAATAATTTTTTTTTTCTTCACTGCTGCTCATCCTTGAAATGAAGAACTGTTTAAACTTTTGCTGCCTTTACAAGTAGGGAGAGAAACCTCTGGAGGGAATCTAATCTTTCTTGTCACTGCCTGTGTGCCTGGGGTACAGGCATGGGGGAGGACAGCAGGGACAGAGACCCTGACACCATCTGGGCAACAGAGAGCACGAAATCACTCTCTTTGGATGGGTGAAGAGTCCTTAGCGTCTCCACTGCCCGTTAAAGAGAAGAGAGAAGGTATAGTTCTTTATACCCATATCCTGTGGCTATGGCAAAGGGTATGTGTTGCTCATATTCAGGGCCCCATGTGCAGTGCTGGCTGCATTTCCCATAATTCTGGGGGAAACAGCAGAACTATTGGGCAATACTCACGCTCCATTATGGGTTACAATGTCATCGATAGGCTGCCTGGGAACCTAATCATTGTTTATGTGTGTGTTTTTTCTTAATAACGGCAACTGTGTTCTGAATTCCAAACAACCAATCTGTAAAAGGACGTGAACGATGCACTGATTTTCTAGAAGGGAGTTGTACTAGTCTGTAACAAAGCGACACAAACTGGTTGGCTTAAAACAACAGACATTTATTCTCATGGTTCTGAATGCTAGAAATCCGAATTCAGGGTGTCAGCAGGGCCGTGCTTGCTCTGAAGCTTTTGCGGGAGGATGCTTCCTTGCCTCTTCCTAGCTCTGGGTAACCCTGCTTGTTCATTCAGCATGACTGCAGTCTCTGCCTCTGTTTTCACATGGCCACTCACTATGGCTGTCTTCTCCCTGGGTCTCCCTGTGTCTTTACATGGCGTTTCTCTTTCTCTGCGTGTTCCTTCTCTTATAAGGACACTAGTCATGTTGAATTAAGGCCCACCCTAATGACTTTAACCTTAACTTGATTACATTTGTGAAGACCCTATTTCCGAATAAAGCCCACTCATAAGTACTGGGCATGAGGACTTCAGCATATATTTTTGAGACACACAGTTCATCCTGTAACAGGAGTTTAAAAATGTACCCGCTGCAGCATACTAAGTCAGTCATGCTTCCCAGAGAAGTAGAAAATATTCTCCTAAATCATATGATTTTAAAAAGTGGACTAACTCAACAACAGCAATATCAAAAATACCAATTAAAAAATGAACAAAGGACTTGAATAGACATTTCTCTAAAGAAGATATACAAATGACCAATATGTGTGTGAAAAGGTGCTCAAAATTACGAGTCGTTAGGCAAATGCAGTGCAATTCAAAGCCACTATATCACTTCACACCCAACAGGATGGCTATTACATATTTTAAAAAAATGAATACAAGTAACAAGCATTGAAGATGTAAATCGGAAGTCTGTGCATTGCTGATAATGTGAAATGGTACAAATGTTGTGGAAAATGATTTTATAATTCCTCAAAAAAATGAAACATAGGGTTACCGTAGGATGCAGCAATTCCACTTCGTATATACCTAGTAGAACTGCAAGCAGGGTCTCAGAGAAGAGATATCTGTACACCATGTTCATAGCAACATTGTCCACAGTAGCCAAAGGGTGGAAGCAACCCAAGTGTCCATCAGTGGATGCCTGGATAAATAAAATGTGGCCTATAAGTACAATGGAATATTATTCAGCCTTAAAAAGGAAGGGAATTTTGACACATGCTGTAACAGGGATGAATCCTGAAGACATTGTGCTAAGTGAAATAAGCCAGACACAGACAAATACCGTGTGATTCCTCTTACATGAGGTCCCCAGAGTAGCCAAATTCATAGAGACAGAGAGGAGAACCGCGGTTGCCAGGGGCGGGAGAGGAGAATGGGGAGTTAGTGTTTAATGGATACAGAGTTTCGGTTGGGTAAGATGAAAAAATTCTGGAGAGGGGTGGTGGTGCTGTTTACACAGTCCTCTGAGTCTACTTAATGCCGTATAACTGTACAATTAAGAATGATAAATCTTACACATATTTTACCACAGTTCTAAAAAGTGGACTTCTAGAAGTCAGATTTAGGCTAGGAATTAAAGAAAAATAAAACTATGTAATATTCACTGAAGTGTCCAATAAGTAACACCCCTGTTCTTGATCTGGGTTTTGGACCAATGGGGAAGTATGACAGAGTAAGATAACTGGCCTTTGAGCGATCAAATCATCCCTGTTAAAGGCTCCTGGGAGGCTGCTTTCCAGGGTGACAGACAAAGAGCTCCTAACAGCCCACCCCAGAATTCGGTTCTCCTAGTCATGGCCGGGCTGCTCCTGAAGTGTGGGGTCCTGTGCTCCCCGCAGGCCGACACACTCTCAGGAGACAGTGGGCAGACGTCAGCCAAGCCTGCCCTGTCTGCTCTTCCCCATTTCCCTAGACGGTTATGGTCCTGTACTTCCTCGGGGCAGGATGAAAGTAAAGGGTCAGATTGAAGCCAAGAAGCGTAGACTAATAGGGCTCCCACATGAAAGGAGCCATGAGGGACAGCAAGCAGCTTCACCCCCGGCATCCCTGCTTCTGGTCTTGAACTTAGAAGCTAACCCGTGGTTAACCAGTGCCTCGCTCATACCTTCAGGGGCCTGCTCCCCAGTGAAGGGGGCTGTCCCTTTGGGTACTTTCCTAGCACGTCTGGGCAGGTGACAGTTTGAAGGCTCTGACGGCTGCGTTAATTATATCAACTCTGGCCACTCTGTGCCCAGGGCTTAATTTTACTTTCCTCGTTGTGATCTCAGATGATATACAGCCGTGTTGTCCCACAAAGTACAATGAGATCCAATGACAAAGTTAAGTTGCCAATAACATAGTGATGCCTAAATATAAACATAAACCTCTACCACTGTCATGTTCCCAGGGGAAAATTGTAGGACTGCCTAACCTTGCAAGTGAAAATCCAGATATGTTAAAGTCCAAAATCAAATTCTCTTGGCCCTTTCATACATTCACTAATTCAACAACTGTTTATTAAAAAACCACTCTGTGTACTCTTCCAAGTGTTGGCGATATTTTGGAAAATAAACCAGACCAGAGCGGGGGGAAAATCCTGCCCTTCTGGAGCTGACTTTCTGCAGACTTCGAGTGAAAAGGCCAGAATTAAGTTTCAGTAGGCATCCTTACTGGTGTCTTAGTCTGGTCCTGTCAGGCTAGAGTGATCTTGAAACCTAGGCGGAGTTCATGTTCTCTCGGCGGCCACAGTCTGGGCCGCTTCATGGGAAGAGGTGTCATTGCTGCAAAATTGTGCTGGTTCAGCAGCCAGTGTGTGACGAGCACACCGGCGGGCACAGAACTATCTTGTTTCCTATTTTCCTCGCTCTTCCCAAACTACCACATTTTGAAAACAGCCCAATCCCCTAACCCTGAAATAGTAATGCAGGGAATGTTATATCTGAACAGTAGTTTCTAAAACAGTTTTCCGTGTTTCCAAAGGTCATCGTGCTGCACCCGGAGGCCCGGTCTAGGATACACCTTTCCCTCTCTTACAAGCAGTCATTTTCACGTTTGTGCCATAGAGCTATTTCTACTGTCTCTTTCTCTGGATTTACTTAAATCTAAGAAGCCTGAGTCTTAGGGAAGACTTACCCCTAGTATTTAATTATCCAATCAAGTGCTAATTGGAGACACTTTGTTTTGGGGGGGTGTGACTTGAGGCTGTGGAAAAGCCACGTGGATTCCAGCTCACCGCATCCACTTTCCGCCCCCCCTCGTCTTTGAATACAGAGTGGAATTCGGGATAATTTGTATTACCTACCAGATCTGTTGTTAACAGTGGAAAGCTGGAAACATTCTAGGAACACAGGAACACACAGGAACCTCCTGCTTTGCCATTCTAGAGCCGTGAATGTGCTCCGTAGACCCCAGTGTCTGAAAGGGCCTGTCGCGACTCTCTTCCCTACGGTTGTAGTTGAGCCTCACCCGAGCTGCTGGTCGGCCCACTGCTGCCTTGCTGTGCCCTCCGAAGCCTCTGCTTTCTGCACACGCCCGCCAGGGGTGGTTCAAGGTGCAGCTGTGCGCCTTGCACAGGAAGGCGGCCTGCTAACAGCCTGCCCTGGTGCCGAGACTCAAGTGGCTTTGCTGCAGATGTGCGTCCCAGGCCTTGTTTTCCTCAGGCTGCAGACCTGGGCAGACCCGTTCCATGGAGACAGCCACTCACCCAAGGACAGTGCTGCTGTGCGCTGGAGTTTCTCACTCAGCTCAAAAGAATGTATGGTCTTAGGCTTAAAGCCTCTCCCCCAGTCTGTGTTATTTTAAAACCAACATCCCAGCTGAAAAAGTGAGCTGGATTACGGGATACAGGCTGCGAGCCACCAGTGCGAACCTCTGGCCGATGGCTTGAACCTAAGCACGTCCACCTTGGCCACGGTGGAAGCCCCAGTTACCCCACGTGTGTTTTGTTCCTGTACACTTTACCCCTTGTTTGTTTCTCATGGTCTGTTGCCTAGTGTAACATATTTACAGCTTTGAGGGGCCCAGTAAATACTACCTTGTTCCGGCGACTGCTGTTCACAGTGGCAGAGCTGGCGGTTACAGTGTGCACGTCCTCCTGCAGTGGTGGGTGCAGAGCCGCAGCCCAAAGCCCCACGAGCTTCCTTGGGTTGCCGCAGCAACGGTAGCTCTTCCTGGGGGATTCTGTGGTCCCCCCCACCCCGATTCAGCAACTGAAGGTAAATGTCTGGCTCTCAGGGGCCTGGCCTCCTGGACTTTGTTCCAGAGTGTGGCCGACACGTGGTCAGGATGGGCTGTTGATTCTTGGGTATTATTCTTGCCTTCCTCCCCTCTCTGGTTATGAACCATTTGAGAAATAAGAAACAGAGTAAGGTGGATAGATGATTATAGATGAATTATAATAACAGACTATAATTATAGAATTTCATCTGTAATTATAGATCAGTTACAGATGAAAGTGAATTTGAGGAACAGAACTGCGTTTGAGAGACACTTCCCCACGGGTCACTATGGTGCAGATAACAGGGCAGGCCTCTCCCACCCTCCCTGTCCCCTTTCCACTGTAGGGACAGGGCCTGTTCCTGGTAGGGGTGGGGAACAGAAGAGAGCTTGTGTTCTCTGTGGGCAGCGGGGCTGGGACTAGGGTGAAGAGAGTGAGGCCAGCAAAACCTTAGTGCTTTAAATGTTGTTTACCTGGATCACTTTTTTTTTTTTTTTTTTTTGCGGTATGTGGGCCTCTCACTGCTGTGGCCTCTCCCGTAGCGGAGCACAGGCTCCGGATGCGCAGGCTCAGCGGCCATGGCTCACGGGCTCAGCCGCTCTGCGGCAAGTGGGATCCTCCCGGACCAGGGCACGAACCCGTGTCCCCTGCATCGGCAGGCGGACTCTCAACCACTGTGCCACCAGGGAAGCCCCGATCACTATTTTTAAAAATCAGAATTCATGTAAAAAAAATCCACGATGAATAAAATCTCAAAAATTTAAAGGAGACACAGGGTCAGTATTACTGACTTTTCCCTTGACTCAGGCTCCGGGGGGACTGTTACTGAGACTGTCTTATATTTAGTGCCCAAGGCAAATGGTACCCTCACCTTATCCTAGTCCTTGCCCAGCTAGTTCTTCCTGAATTTACAGAATCCATTTAAGTCACTTTCTTGCTTCTGGATGGAGTGAGTAAAAGGACAGAAAAAAGGCAGGAATGTTACACTCACTGAACTCCCTCCACATGGAAGGAATAAACTCAAGTAGGATTTAGAAGCAACATCTTCCATGACTATAAAAATTTTCAGTTATTTTCCATAGAGGGAGTATTAGCTATCTGAGAGAAAAGTGCAAAAGCATAAATTAAGGGTTCAAAAGTAAGGGACGTCTGTTTCCAGTTAGAGAACATATTATAAAGTTGGATGTGAGGGTAACCAGCTCTGACAGTACAGTTATTGTGTTGATCTGGTTGGCTAGGTGGGCAATCTTTTCTCAGAGTTCTCTGCTGCATCCTTGCTACTCCAGGGATGGTCCATGGACCAAAAGCTTCAGCATCACCAGGGAGCTGGATAGAAATGCAGAATCTCAGGCCCCACCCATGACCTACTGACTCAATCTGCATTTTTTCAGAAGCAGCCAGTTGATTTGTACTTGTTTTGTAAATGATTTAAAGTTCAACTTTGTTGTGGAACGTCCATAGCCTTCATTTATAAATTCATTAAACCAACTCTAGATTTCCCCCTACGTAAATGGCTTCACTGGAAATCATTATGCTCTTAGGAAACCAGTGACTAGGTATGCTTGTACCAGTACTTTGTTCCTAGGTGTAAGATGTACTTTACTAAGCTCAGTGCTTGAGGAAGTTGAGTTTGTCAAAAGGTAGGTTGCAGGAGCTAATTTGGGACTTTAACCCTGAATTGTGAAAAAAGTAATATGATGAGGCTTAAGGGGTAAAATTATTAGCCACCTTGAATGGTTTTAACAGGAGGTAGAACTTTATGAATATACTAGTAACACATGCCGGTGACTTTTTGTTCAACTGCTTTGTTTTTGACTTTAGAATAAAATTTGTAGTTTAGGTATTGTGCCTGTGTCTTTTTGTTTTACAGTACATTGAAGATTAGGTAATATTTTGAGTTTTAAAGCCTCGAGAGCTGAACTACGGTTGTGATTAGTGAGTTCTTAAAAACTTAAGACGACTGACATGATTCTGTGATTTAAAGCTGTAAGTTATAATTGTATTATACAACTGGTATGCCATATATTGACACAAATAAGGAGTAAAATTAAAGTTGTTTATGGCTTCAGAGAAATGTGACTTGAAACAAATTCTTTCATTTCATAATTAGCATATGGGATAGCAAGTTTAGCTGTGTTAAGTTCAAATCACTGTGTTAGACATTGCATGTAATAGGAAGATGTAGAAAATACCTACTGATGGTGTAAGCCTCTACTGGGTTTATAGTTCAGTTGACAAATAAGGCACATAACTATTGTATAATCTAACAGTAAGCTGCCATTAGCAACTAATTTGGTCCAGCCATGGAGTTTATTTCTTAGAAGTGGTTTCCTCATTTGTAAAATGAGGAAATTTGAATTGGATCTCTAAAATGTCTTTCCGTATTAATGACAATGTTAATGTATTCAATTATATGATGATGGATTTTTATCCGTGGGGAACAATCATTCTTCTTAAGCTAAGATTTAGAAACTAACCTTATTTTTTCCCAAAGGTGTTGAAATAGCTCAAATCTTGCACTAGTAGTGCTTTTCACTGACCATTTCTTTTAGTGCATATCTATCAGTTTTTAACCTTACAAATCATTATAGAAATACATATTCTGCTAATCTTTTTATTCAAGAGGAGCTACCCTCTCATATTCCCACATCTTAATAAGTAGGGAAATTGTTCTCTCTCGTACAAATTGTTCTCTGAAAAAGATCTCTTTATTTTCCCAAATGGCTCTCTTAAAAAGGAAATTTAATCATTCTACTTTGTTCTGATAGATAATGCTACTGAACGGCAACTTGAGAAATTAACCCTTTGGGTGAGAATGATTTAGTCCAACCTTTTCTCTTTTTCTCTTTTTAAAACATCTTTGATTTTGCTTTAGTAAAAAACGTTCCCAAGATAGTAACTTTGAAGGCTTTACAAATTACATTGTAATCATAGAAATATAAAGACATTGCGTCATGGGTCAGGTGAGATTAAGTCAAAGAATATGAGTCCAGCACGTGGTAGAAATTTAGGTACGATTCTTATATCAGGAAAGGAGTGAGATTGGCCATAAGACAACAAGGCTAAGTTTTAATTTTTTTGACAAAATTCCTGAGGGAAGCCTGGTCATCCCTTTCCTGCCCATGGCTTTGTCTGTGGTGATGAGATGGAGACTTGAAGCTATTTTTTTTTCCTTAGTGAATGTTGAGGTTGATCTTCCAACTAATCCTGGAACTGATAAGCTTAACTTCAGAATTTGTTTGGTATCCAAATCTCTGTACCTCTAATTCTTTACTCTTATCTACAAAAGTAGAAAAGACTTCAGTAAATTTATTTCATACCAAAATTCTCCTTAAGTATTTCTTCAGAATACATTTTGTTTTTGTGGGGTTTTTTTTTGTTGTTGTTAGCTTTGCTCACCGAGTTTGGGATTTTTTTTTTTCTTGGATGTGTGAATTTAAAAAAATTATAAACCCAAGTGTGCTAAGCAGTCATGTGAAGGTTGATGGTTTCTTTACTTTCCTATTACTCTTTGTAATCTACTGAATTATTTAAAAAAATTTTTTTAATATTTATTTTTATTTATTTGGCTGCATCGGGTCTTAGTTGTGGCACACGGGCTCTTTGGTTGTGGTGCGCGGGCTTAGTTTGCCCCGTGGCATGTGGGATCTTAGTTCCCGGATCAGGGGTCGAACCTGCATCCCCTGCATTGGAAGGCGGATTCTTAACTGGACCACCGGGGAAGTCCCAATCTACTGATTTATAAATCTAAAACATTTAACCTTAACTTTAGTGGAATTTCACAGTTGTTAGAAATGTTTTTCTATTACAGTAGCTTGGGAAAGTTCTTGGGAGACAACGCTGAACAAAATGCCCAAGCTTTAAAAGAAAACTCAGGTTATATACGTTTATTAATACATACATTGTTAATAATCCTGCCTTTTTATTCTATTAATGATTTGACAAACTATTTTAAGGGCCTTCAAACATCATCATTTCACTCAGTAATGCTTTTATTTCCAGGAAGTTTTTCCAGAGGCAACAATCAGAGGTAGTCAAAGATTGCAAAGATAGTTAGTGCAGTGCTGTTTATAAATAAATAATATTTAATAATAAATAAATCTAGAAACAACCTAAACATAGAAGGACATGGAACTGGTGGTGTAAATTATCCTATTATACATTTATTTAAAAAATTACTTGAGGTGCTTTGACATACGAACCATTTTCTTTACTTTTCTCAGTTTTTTTAAAATCATATTTTGTATACTCTGAAAGGGGGAGCTCAGCAGGTAAAGCTCCATCAGTTGAATTTAATGCCTCTCTTTATCCAGGCAGATAACGTCTGTGATTTCTGTTAAATGCTTCTGTTTGCAGTGCTCCTATCTGTTTATCCCAGGATCTCGTAAATGAGTATTGGCCTTATGGAAACATAAAGGTGTAGCATATTTCATGCTTTGTGAAACTATGCGCCCCCCACGTAACTCCAAAACATGAATAAATCGACTTCCTGATTTAAACATTTAGCTCTAACCTGTTTTATACCCGAGGATTAAAACTATAATTTGTGTTTCATAAAAACTTTTATTAAGGTGCTAGCCAAAATCTGTTATTTCAGTGATTTCTTTATTACCTAAGGAGCTATGGTGGGGAAAAAGAGACTACTTTAAATTTTCTACCAGCATACAAATCCTATAGCACTTATTTTGGGATCAGAATCTCTTGTGTGCATGTGCCTGCGTGCTGCTGACATAAACATTGCAGCCTTTCTTCTTGCCCCTGGTAAAAGCTGGTTTCAGGATGCATGGCTGGAAATCAGGAGCACTGTTAGCAAAGATACTGATCCTTTCAGTTCTTCTATCGTTCCTATTCTCCTCATTGTATTTAGGTCACTGAAGTATGTTTGAATACAGAGAAAAGATTGCAAAATAGAAAAATGAGATCTACTCTTAATTTACAAATTTCTAGGTTACAGAATGTCAATTTTTTCCTCATGGATATTTTATTTCTTCAGAACAGAACCATGATACCTGGTTGGCATTAAATACCAAGATTAGAAAGTCAGTTCAAGCGAATGTATATCTATATGAGGTATTTGCAGTCCTAGCTTGAATATGTGGGCCTTTCTTAAGCACTTCAGTATAATCAAAACAGTAATAAAATTTTAGTTTTTTGCAAAAATCCTTGGATTTGAAAGCTTTCGTGGGTTTTTTTTTTTTAATATTGACAAATGTCGTGAATTTTTAAATTTATTTATTTTTGCTCTGTTGGGTCTTAGTTTCTGTGCGAGGGCTTTCTCCAGTTGCGGCAAGCGGGGGCCACTCTTCGTAGCGGTGCACGGGTCTTTCACTATCGCGGCCTGTCTTGTTGCGGAGCACAGGCTCCAGACGCGCAGGCTCAGTAGTTGTGGCTCACGGGCCCAGTTGCTCCGCGGCATGTGGGATCCTCCCAGACCAGGGCTCGAACCCGTGTCCCCTGCATTGGCAGGCAGATTCTCAACCACTGCGCCACCAGGGAAGCCCCTCATGGGTTGTTTTTAATGATTTTTTAAAAGTGTACAATTCAATAGTTTTAGTATATTTACAGCTCTGTGCAACCATCACCATAATCATAACCCTTAGAGCATTTTTATTACCCTCAAAATAAACACATTCCAATCAGCAGTCACTCCTCATTCCCTTCCCTCGCGCCCCTTCTCAGCCCTAGAGAACCACCCATCTGCTTTCTATAGATTTGCCTATTCTGGACATTTCATGTAAATAGTATCCCATAATATGTAGTCTTTTGTGACTGGCTTCTTTTACTTATATATTCTTTTACTTTTGCTTATACTATTCTTTTATTTATATTTTAAGTCATAACGTTGTATCCATGTTGTAGCATGCATCAATACTCCATTCGTTTCTCTTGCTGAAAAATATATTCCGTTGTATGGGTACACAACATTTTGTTATCTGTTTACCAGTTAGTGGACATTTGGGTTGCTTCCACTTTGCGGCTGTTATGAATAATGCTTCTATTACAAATCATGTACATCTTTTTTTCTCGGTGGCCCGTAGGGCAGACCGAACCATGTACATTGGTGTACAAATTTTTGGATGTATTCCTTTCATTTTAGTAGATACCTAAGTGGAGAATTGCTGTGTCGTACAGGAACTCTGTTCAACATTTTTAGGTACTTTCAATAGAATACCACTTTAACTCTGAAGAATCAACAGCTTTTCTTTTTTTCAACTTTGAAATGGAGTGTGTTTGAGAAAGGCAGTGAAAATGGGAAAGAGAAACGCTAGGGCCCTAAATCTTCATTGATCTTTAGCTTATGTGCTGTGCCTGCTTAATCTGTCTGGAAATCATTCTTCATGGAAACAATAGGGGACTTTTCTGAAAATGAAAAGGGCATTATTTCTAATTATGTTGGGACAACAGGCATAAATTGGGACCGTCCTAGGTAAATTAGGACCAGTAGTCACTCTGTCAACCAAAAAGAAGGAAAGGCTATTGTCAGATTTAGCCTCCTTCTCTATTATGGTGAGTGAGGGCAGAGGCATCTCAGATGGGGGGGGGGGCAGTTTTAGCAGCCCATTCTGCCCATTTCCTCAAATGAAAAAGTATGTTTGAAAAGAGGGTGATTCTTTAGCTAATATCTTAATCACCCCTGTCCATAGTTGTAGGTTCTTTAAATGTAAAAAGAAAGCAATTGAAATTAATCAAGTGATGACTTGTTAATTTTCTAACATTTACTTGAGTGAAACATTTTATTTCTTCCAGGGAACAACAAATCATTTCAAGTTCAAGACAGCTTAGACTAAGAAACTTTCAACTGTGCTGAAAAACTTAGGAGGTGGACACATTTTCCTTCCCTCTCATTTAAACGGTTTTAAAGAAGAAATAAAATGGCAGAGGTTTAAAGTTAATATTTCAGGATGAATGATGATAATTCAGATGACAAGACAGAAGATGAACTGCAGTCCTTATTTATCAGTGATAAAAATGGAAACACATATGCATACAACCAAAAATCACCATGTACCCAAAACTCTTCAACCAATAATGTGAGTTGGAATTCTGCCAACCCAGATGACATGGTGGTTGATTATGAAACCAACTCTGCTGTGGCCTTTGGTGAAAATATTTCTTTAAACCCTCAGTGTGTTGAAGTACTTGAACACCAAAAGTCTTCAAGTGATTTTGTTAGTAAGGAGATGTTAGATATGCACAAGGATTCCACATGTCTGTCTTTTGCACATGTTGTAAATACAGAGGAACCCAAAGATTTGCGTAACAGTTGTCATTCCCTAGAATCATTTCAGGACCAGAGCGTTGAGACATCTCTGCCTTTCGTGTGGAATCCTAACGATGATGATTTGAACTGTACAGGAAACCCTACTGCCTTGGCGCTAAACCAGACATTTGACATGAAAGTGGATAATGTTAACTGTACCTTCATAACACATGACACCACTGGAAAGAGTCAGTCTTTGCCTACCACTGCAAGCCTGCAGCCAACCAGCATGAGAAGTAGAAATACATCTTCATCCTGTTGCATTCCTCCATCTTCCCATTCTGATAAGATATATGTGAGAGAAATGAGTTATGATAGAGACAGCTTCGAAAACCCTCAAGCTACAGCATCACAGGCCCAAGACACAACTTACACAGCATTTTCTGACATGGTGATGCAAACTGATGTGGTTCTTCCAGATACTGAAAATCACTGTCACTGTTCTTCGGGAAAGGTCACCAGTGAGTACCCAGATGGGGCACAGCAAAGACTAGGCGGAGAAAAGGAGATACAAGCTCTAACACCAGTTTCTGATGGCATGGATGTTCCCAGTGGGTCTGTATTACAAGAGTTCTTTTGTTCATCTAAAGATGAACCAAATAGTGAGAGACATTCACAGAGCTCATATGGGCAAAAGGAAATGGGCCAAAATGTAAGAGAAACAGTGTCCACTTGTCTTATAGATGATGAATGCCCTTTACTGGTGCCAGCTTTTGATAAAAGCAAAACCCAAGTGCTGGACCCAGAACATCAAGTCACTGTGGCTAAAGACACACCAGTTGCCTCTAATGAAAAGGATTTGGGAACCCGAAATCATACCATAGAATTGATACCGAATAGCCTGCCGGGACAGAAGGTGGCTTCATCATTTGAACTGACTTGGGATGCAGATGATATGGTCATTAGTACAAATAACATAGTTTGCATGTCCACGCCAGTCCTAGAACCCGCAAACGCAACCTTTTCTCTCTCACCTATTGAAGCGACGGAGAAATGGAGTAAAGTGCAGAAGAGTAATCGAGAGCTTAGACGTTTACCAAACTTGAAGGGGGCACCGATGAACATGTCTAAACCTAATCTAGGAAAATCAACCACCAAAACGAATAGCCCCCTAGGCAGCAAAGTTAGAAAAACTGAAATTATAAGTTACCCAAGACCAAACTTCAAGAATGTCAAAGCAAAAGTTGTATCCAGACCAGTGCTACCGTCCAAGGACCCTGCTCTATCAAAGGCTGCACCCCGACCTCAGTTAACTGGGGCCTCATCACCCTCATCAGTGTCTTCCTCAAGACCGTCGACAGCTTTGAGAAAAACACCAACGTCTGACTTGAATGCGGACACAAAAGCAGAAATCCTAAATAACAAGACACATAAGCAGCAATTTAATAAACTCATTACGAGCCAGGCTGTGCATGTTACAACTCATTCTAAAAATGCTTCACACAAAGTTGTAAGAACATCTGCCGTGAAATCGAATCAGGAAGATGTGGACAAAGCAAGTTCTTCCAATTCAGCATGTGAGACTGGGTCCGTGGCTGCCGTTTTTCAGAAGATCAAAGGTGAACTCCCTATTAAAATGGAAAGCACAGAATGTTTGCAAATGTCCTATACTTCCAACATTGATAGGATTAGCCCTGAAAACAAGGGTGAAAAAGAAAATGGGACACCGATGGCAAAACAAGAGCTAAAAAAGGAAATTATGAATGAGACCTTTGACTATGGTTCTCTGTTTTTGGTAAGTGAAATTTTTGCCCGCTTCAGGAAATGGTGGTGGAAACAGAGAGATGTATTAGCAATTGCTTATCCACTAATAGTCAATAATATTGCTGAACTAGGTGTGCAGATTTGCTTTCAGGTATTGCTATGTTATTCAGTAATTCTGTGTCTTGTCAGTACATTTTAGAATGTTAATTGGTTACCTGCCTATTGAAAAAAAAACCCAAAAAACCTCAAGTCCAGTATTTTGTATTGAGTATCAACATCCCTTTTAATAGTCAGCTGAAAGAACAGGTTACTTTAATATTTTAGTGTAATTAGTTATTTGAAGTTAAATATCTGATTATATTTTATATTTATGAAAAAATAAATGTTTTGTTTATGAACTTACAAATGTATTGGGCCACATTTGAGAAATGGCTAGGCAGTGCTGGTAAACAGTATCAACGTAAAAATAATTCCTGGTCTCCTGTTGAGGAAGCTGCCCCAGGTAGTGGAGCCCTGTCCTGTGAACAGGAGGATTCTGGATTCTGCCTCTGATTAGCTAAGGTGACTCTGGGCAAGTAACCTTTTGAGACGCAGTGGTGGAAGGATTGGCTAGTAGATGTCTGAGGTCTCTTGCAGTCCTAATGTATTGATTCCCGGTACTAAAATAAAACCTATTTTATTCATGTATAGTGAAAAGGTAGTATGTTTTATACAGTACCTGGCAGATGTTTGGGGGTTCCATTTAAACAAGAATTCACATGCAGTTCAAAGATTTTTTTTTTTTTCCAGCATGGATATAGTTTTGACTCTAGCATGAAGAAACTAGCTTTCTGAGTGTTGGAAGCATTTGGGAGGCTGCTCCGGGCTTTGTGTGTTCATCCTCAGTGCTGTTTCGGCAGTGGGGACTTGCATGCATCTCCAGCCCCACATAGGCTTTTCCTGGGCGTCTGTCCTCTGGGCCAGGAGTGGAGGTCGGTGCCAGGGTAGGAAGGCACATGGGAGTCATCTGTGTGGAGGGCTCATGTCTGAGAGGAACGACACGTGTAGTTTGGTGAAGTGTTAAAGGGCTGTTTTAAGTGTCTTGAGGGTGCATAGGGAATTGTTAGGTCCTTTTAGGAAGATATTCTTGAGCTAGTTCAGTTTAGAGATGCTTTGGCATTTATAGTAAATCTTCCTTTTAGGAAGAATGGCCCACCGCAGTGATGTCTAAGCTACTGAGACTGTCCATTATTTCAAAACTCAGATTTTTTTTCTTTTTTTTTAAATTGAGTATATAAATGGTCTTTCACTGTAACTTTTATTCTGCTCCCTGCTTTTCTTCTCTTTATGCTATACCACTGAGAGCTCTTTAATTAATTAATTTATTTTTGCTGTGTTGGGTCTTCGTTTCTGTGTGAGGGCTTTCTCTAGTTGCGGCAAGTGGGGGCCACTCTTCATCGGGGTACGCGGGCCTCTCACTATCGCGGCCTCTCTTGTTGCGGAGCACGGGCTCCAGACGCACAGGCTCAGTAGTTGTGGCCCATGGGCCTAGTCGCTCCGCGGCATGTGGGATCCTCCCAGACCAGGGTCCGAACCCGCGTCCTCTGCATTGGCAGGCAGACTCCCAACCACTGCGCCACCAGGGAAGCCCCAAAACTCAGATTTTTATTTTTAAGTCCTTTTGAAATCAGACTTAGGAAACTCATTTTATACAATTTTTCATTAGATACTTTGTTAAATTAAATGACAACCTCTGGTAATTCTAAGCAACATTCTTAGTTTGGTGTTTATAGATACATATACATGAAAACCATTATTCCTCCTTGATTTATGGGAGACTTTTATTGTGCAGTGATCTCCAACTCCCAGAAAACCTAGCATAAAGTTTCTTTAAATAATATTTGCCTTGCATATCAATTGGTTGTGTAATTTTGAAATTAAAACTTTTTCTGATATGTGCGTTGAGAGTACGTCTTAGCTTTCTGTTTCCCATGTGCGGAATGAAAGCCTGTCTTTCAGGCTTATGGTGTGATGCTGAAGTAAGGTGATAGAATCATCACATTGAAGTGGATCCCGGTACTGGAGAAAGAAGCACTTTTCATCTTAGGAACCTTGCAGTTAGGATTTCCATATTTTCAGTACTGACACTTTTACTTGTTGATGAGTATTAAAAACTCATTTTTCCCCATGATAATGTTTCATGTGCAATTCCCTCTAATATCACTATTCACCTCTTGACACATTTCCATGTATCATGGGGAAGGGGCCCAGCAAACCGTCACTGGCCACAGGCATTGTATTTATTGTAGAGAGTTGAATGAGTGAGCCTTTGCGTCGTGTTGTAGGCAAATCCCTATGTTTCTTAGTCATTTCAGCAGCACCCGGAGGCTCTGAATCTGCCCTGGTTTTGTGATGAGACAGTGCTGGAGAAATGTGCATTTTCAATGTGCTCTGTTGGTCTTGAGACAAATTAGGCCTTGAGTTCACTGAATCCTTAGGTTGCCTGCAACCTCCCAGCTGTTTGGTCAGGGTTTACCTGAAACTTCAGAAAGCTTCTGTTGGAAAGGGAATTTGACTTCAACTTGATGCAGGTTGAGTATAGCTCCCCGTTATAGAGGTTATATATTGGTGATAGTATGTTAGGTAAAAGGGGTGGTGAATTATCTAAATGGAAAGAAATGGATATTTTTTTCGATGACTGCTCTGGGTCAAACCCTTTGCTCAGGTGCTTTATGTATATTATATCATTTAATTTTCTCAGAAATGTTCAGGTACTTTATACACTGTCATTTACTCTTGCCAGTAACAACAGGAAATTTGTTAGCTACAGTTTAAAGCTTCCTAAGTGGTTACTTAACCCACACACATAGCTGGTAAGTTGTAAAATTGAGATTCCAACTCAGGTCCCCTGACTTGAATTCTGGCCCTTTCTGCTCCACACACTGCAGGCTTTCAAAATTCTATGGAATGTTGGTTCTGAAAGGCAGAACAAATCTGATTTGTTAAAGATTCACTTTGTAAGTTGGTTAAAAGTTTGGTTTACTTTTTAAAAGTTTTTCTGGGGCATTACCTTAGCCAGTTTTATGGTAGAGGGAGAAGATCTTTGTGTCCATCGCCTGCTTTTTTTGGCCAATTTTATGTTGCTTTCCAGTGTTCTCTTAGGATATGGCCCTATTTAATTTAGCTTTTAATCCACCTGGTGTATGTCATCAACATGGGGCTTTACGTATCTCTAAGGGAAATTATCCACTTATGACTTTTTAATAAATTTACTTATTTATTTTTGGCTACATTGGGTCTTCGTTGCTGCACGTGGGCTTTTCTCTAGTTGCGGAGAGCCAGGGCTACTCTTCGTTGCGGTGCACGGGCTTCTCCTTGCGATGGCTTCTCTTGTTGTAGAGCACGGGCTCTAGGCACGCGGGCCTCAGTAGTTGTGGCTTGTGGGCTCTAGAGCACAGGCTCAGTAGTTGTGGTGCATGGACTTAGTTACTCTGCGGCATGTGGAATCTTCCCGGACCAGGGCTCGAACCCGTGTCCCCTGCATTGGCAGGCGGATTCTTAACCACTGCGCCACCAGGGAAGTCCTGCACTTATGACTTATTAAGCAAAGAAAGAATGGTCCTGGTGGGGAATAGTCAACGTACAGGTTAGGAGCATCGATTTTGGAGTTTGATGTGGTTTCACATTGTAGCTCCGTCCATTCATTGGCAAAATAACCTCAGGCAAGTTACTTAGTCTCTGTGAGGCTCAATTTTTCTTTAATGGGAGAATACAAATTATAGCTTATGGTGTTGAACTTTGTTCTTTGAGCACATCTCAGGCTCTCATTTCCTACACGTAGAATGAGAACCTTTATTGGGTGCCTACTTTGTGCTCTATATGACAGTGATGGTTGGGATTTAGAGAAGGAAAGACACAGCCCCTGGCCAAACCTAGTGCCTAGTACAGTGGGTAGTATTAGAAGGTAAACAAAAAGGGACTGTTAGGTCCTCAGTTGGGAGTGTGTATAGACTCCCTATCCTGCTCATGGCAGAGTAGGGTGGTGGCGATGGGGAGAGTTGTCAAGGAAGGGAAGGCTTCTAGGGGAGAGAGCATGTTAGTCACTAGCTGAAGCTTAAAGATCAAGGATGAATGCAAGGGTATTTTGGGTGGAAGGAATAACGTGTACAAAGATGAAGAAACATTCTCATTTAGGGGACGCAGGGTAGTGAGTATCATGGGAGCTGGGGGTGCAGAACCATGAACAGTAAGGAGCAAGCTGAAGAGGGTGGCAGGGCGGCCACATCCAAAAGGCGTTATTTGGAAGAGTCGACTTTATCTGCGAGACGGAGGGAAGCCTCCTTGGACTTGAGAGAGATCGCCTTAGCAGCGGACTGGGAGGTGAATTGGATATGGTTCCAGGCATCCCAGAAATGATGCAACCTGTACTAAGGCTGATGGAGAAGGGTGAGAATGACATCCAGAGGGGCTTAGGAGGTAAGAAAGGAAGCCCCTAGAAATAGCTTTCATTGTGTAAGTTGGGTGCCTGGGCACATGGTGGTGAATATGAGAAGAGCTAAGTTTTGAGATGGACGGGTAAAATTAATCTGAGTTTTAGAAACTGCTTCATGTTCTTCTGCTGTGAAATGCAGTATGATGAAAGTATCAACCTTGTAGGGTTATTAGGATTAAATGAATTGATATGTGCATTTCGAACTTATTTTTCATTCTGTAAGGTCTGTAGGTTGATCAGTAAAAATAACAATAATATTATTGTCAACATTGTTAGGTCGAGGTGCCTGATGGATGCTAAGTGAAGCAGAGGAAGAAAGAAACTGAATATGTGGGGAACTCGGGAGAGAGTGTTGGCTTGGACATGAGGACTTGGGATAAAGCGGTGTTTAGGTGGCAGTGGAAAGAGTGGACAAGATCATGTGGGGAGAGTGTATGGTGAGAAAGGGCCAAGTTGAGGACCCTTGTGATGACCAGCATTTGAAGGTATAGAGAAGAGCAGGACCCAGAAATGGAATAACCAGACAGATAGAAGGGAAACCAGGAGAGAGCTCTGTGAGAGAAACCAAAGAAAGATGATGGAATCTTCGGCGTTGGAGACCATGTAGAGGGCCTCTACGGAAAGGGCTGAACGCTGTAGCTTGAGTTTAATTTGTGGCATCAGTCACCTTGGGAACAGTTTCCCTGATGGGGACAAAAGGCAGATCATGACGAATCAAAGAGTAAACTATGAAGAGTTTAAATTTCTTTATAGTAAAACTGAAAACTAAATGTCCATCTGGCATATCTGCTTAGACAGAAATTGTGTTTTTCTGCATACCTAACCGCACCAGGCGGTGGTGTGGGGAAGGTATGATCTGGACTGAAACCTTCATTATTTTTTCCACAGGGTTCTGCTTCAAAAACTGCAACCATCTCAGGTAGGAGTCTAGCCAAGTCCAACTGCTCCATTTTGAGGAAAACACCTGGTCCGAAAGCCAAAGTGGGACCTTCTGCTTCATGTTTGAGGCGGAATAGTGACAGTAGAAATCTCAACTCTGATCGAGCCGTATCTCCCCAGAGGATAAGGCGTGTGTCCAGTTCTGGTAAGCATAAAATAATTCAGTTGTGTTTTATAGCAGCTTATGAATTATTTGAATGTAAAATTAGTCCTATCAGGCAGCAGAGAGACCGGTTTTGGTTATAGAGCTCTAATGCATTGTGTCAGTAAAGCATTTAGCCTTTTGTGGACCAGCATCTTGCACAGGGAAGACTGAAAAAGAAGTCTAAGACACAGCCCTGATCCTTGAGTAACGTAAAGGCTAGTTGGGGAGAGAGAGATGTGCATAAAGCAACGTAAGAGCTATTCAGAAGCATGCATACACACACACACACACACACACACACACACACACACACAATTGGGCACTGGTTATACACGAGTCATTTCACTTTTTTCTTTTTTTTTTAGTTATTTCTGAGATATACATTTTAAAGTAATAACTACAATGATGACTTATAACATTATACCAGAACGTATAAGATTTTTAGAAATTTCATGTAATGTCTGTCATTTCACTTTTAAATGTTTTACAGATGGTTAACTGCTTAATAATACTGGTGTGATATACTAGTTTCATAATGTGCCCACATCATGTATGAAGAGACTAGTTTTTTTCTTGAATTTTACGGAAAGATGTATTATAAAATCTTCAGGGATGTGAGGGTGACTAAGAAGTTAAACTTTTCTACTACGAACTTTGATTTATGTTGGTTTGTATATTAGAAGTAGTAAAGTCATGTTCGATTTATAAAATCTGAGAGCTTCCAAAGTAGCTGTTAAATGTCTTCCTAAATTGGCAGAGGTTTGCACTTCTCTGTGTTAAAATAAGAACCGGAAATGGGAAAGGCAGCCCTTTTCATAGGGACTAAAACAAAAAGCCTGCTGGCCGTTCCAGTTGACCAGAACACTGCAGGGAATACCCCTCGTCTGAGCAGGTACAACACTGAGCAAATGAAAGGCATGTCAGATAGATTTAGAAGTAAGTTCCCTTATAAAAATAGTGACTGCTGTTGAATGGTCTGGGAAAAAAAAAAAGTGCCTCAAGACTTGTGTGTTCACACATGTGAGAACATTTTGCAGAAACTAACAAAACCAACTAAATCCTCAGGGGATCTCTTTACCTGTCTACACCTTAGTATTTTTAGGTTTTATTGTCCAATCCTGTTACGAAGCTGTCATGTGAGAAGCTTATAACACGCAGACGTGTTTTAAGGGTGATTTACTTAGGTTCAGGCCTAAATAAATCAGGCCTTGTGCACCAAGGTCTTGAGGGTCCTGGGGAGCAAACCCAGGAAGAGGTATGGCTGGCAGAAGAGGGATTTGCACACATTTCCATTTCCATCCCCAGAGGAACTGAGTGGGAAGGAGGAATTTGTCAGCTCGAAGTGTTCATCCTTTGGGAGGAAAACAGAAGAGGCACTGACGACATTGGGAGAAGCAACAATCCTCATTTTGGATGTTGCCACAGTTTGGGGAGTTGGGCATAAGTGAGATCAAAGCTTTGGTTCTTACTGTTGCTGCCATACAAGGCTTGTGGATTTTCCAGAGGACGGGGAGCCCCTTCCCACTCGGGTGTCAGCAGCACCTGTGGCTTGGCGGCCCAGAGGGCCCTGGCCGCTGGCATCCTGGCCTGTTGTTGGAAGCGCTGCGTCTAGCACCGCCATGGCCTCAGGGAGCTGCATGAGCTAGTCGTTTCCGCTCCCCGGGCTTCTGTGAAGTAGGAGGGTTGGAGAATGTCAGGCTCCGTCAGCTTTTGCAGTCCTTATCTTTCTAGGGACAATTTGGAGCTCACCTAATTTCCTGAGTAGTGGCTGCTACTAGTGTGATTCTCTGGACCACATGGTGCTCGAATCCCAGAAAACCTGAAGCGCACCCTTTTAAGAAATTAGGCCAGTACCCAGGATGTATTGTAAATGATGGGATTCTTTTACGTAGATGATCCCACCAAGGAGTGACACAGTTTTGAAGTCCCTTTACTTTAGGCTACGTAATGCCATGCCTTAAAGAGGGAAAACTAGGTCTGCTTCGTCTTAATGAAAAGGCAGAAAATTTATTGAGCTTTTATTAACCCGTATAAATAAGCTTAATAACTAAGCTATGCATTCAGAGTTTTCAATCCAAGTTAAAAACTAAATTATCTCTTACCTGGTGATTTTCCATATATAAATGGAAAAAAAATCAGTGTAAACAGAAATTTTGTGGATTTGCATTTGAGTTTTTTTATTTTAATGGTTAGAAGACTAACTTGATTATATTGTGTTATGTTTTTAAAATATTACTAGCAACTAACTTGTTTGGACGCTCACAGTAGATTGAGAGGTGTTTTGTCGCGGAGAACAGGAAACTTAATCGTCACAGAGTTAAAAGTAGAACAAAATCAAGAAGCAAAAACAATGTGCTTTTGGATCATTGAGCGCATATTGCCATTTACTGTACAATGAAGTGTTTGTGTCTTAGAAAATTGAAACCAAATGGATGTCCTCTGTGCTCATACAAAGTTAGTCTCCTGAAAGGTAACCAGCAGAAATGTTCCAGCCAACTTGGGGTTTTCAATAAATCCTTTCAGAGAACTAAGTAGAAAACCAGACGTGGAGTTGAAATTGCCATTTTCTTGAAGCTTTGAAATGAATATGAGAAAGAATTGTAATTAAACCCAGTGGCACTTTTCCATTTCACTTGTCAAAGTCTGGCAGTTCTAGTGTACAGCATGAAGACTGTAGTTACCTCTGCTGTGTAATATATAGGGAAGTTGTTAAGAGAGTAGGTCCTAAGAGTAAATCTCATTATGAGGGGAAAAAAAGTTTTCTAATTGCATCTAAATGAGGTGATGGATGTTAACTAAACTTACTGCGGTAATCCACTTCACAATACACGTTAAGTCAAATCATTATGCTGTACACCTTAAACTTACACAGTGATGTATGTCAATCATCTCATTAAAACTGGAAATAAAAAAGTACCTTAAAAAAATCTGGAAGTTTGGGGCTTCCCTGGTGGTGCAGTGGTTGAGAGTCCACTTGCCGATGCAGGGGACACGGGTTCGTGCCCCGGTCCGGGAGGATCCCACATACCGCGGAGCGGCTGGGTCCGTGAGCCATGGCCGCTGAGCCTGCGCGTCCTGAGCCTGTGCTCCGCGACGGGAGAGGCCACAACAGTGAGAGGCCCGCGTACCGCAAAAAAAAAAAAAAAAAAAAATCTGGAAGTTTATCTGAAACCAGATTATAAGTGATTATAACAAACCAGATCTAAACTATCTTTGTTTCTTTGGAGTCTGTATGTGTTTCAACCACTTAATTAAATAAGATGAGGTAAGCAAGGAAAACTATTTCTAATAATAATTATAATGCCAGTGATAGAAGCTCACACTTATTAAATGCTTACCGAGTTCCAGGCTTTGTCTTTATCATTTCACCTATAAATTCATTTAATCCTCATAAGAGTTCTGTGAAGAGGAAGCCATCACAGTGAGGCTAAATAATTTGTCGAGGTTATGCAGCTAGAAAGTGGCAGAGGTAGTACATTCAGACCAGGTAACAGGACTCTGGAGTCCATGCTCGTAACCTTCACGTTATTGGTCTAAAGAAACACTTTCAGTCTGATCGTGAGTTTTGGAAAAATTCAAATTCTTACGCTCAGCTGGATACTTCGGAAACTGTGGCATTTCTCTTGTCGAGCTCTTGACTTAACGTTAGATATCAATTTACCATGATGGAAATGATTTTACATGGTCATTGCAGATTCACGCTGCTGAATAAATAACTGCTTAGGAAATACTTTGAGATCCAGTCAGGCACCTTCAGAGAGCGCCTGCCACCCTCTTTCAGAAGTAATACCAGTTCTTACCAGGTTTTAGATTATAAATATGTGTGTTCCTTCATACACACATGTAATTGACCTGCCAGTGACCAGCCTGAGCCAGGTAGGATTACGGAAATAGAACAAAATATACCCTCCCAACCCCCGCCCTGGGGCTCCTTTAAACTGCCTGGGGAGGGTGAATGCATGTTCCTGCAGCAACCAACGAGCAGCACAAAGGGATCTGTAAGGGGTGTGGAAAAGGCCCTTAAGCGCTTTAGGATTTGGAGGAAAAGAATGTTCAGGGGCCCATCTGATCATAGCAGAGCCTGAAGAAAGGCCTCATGAAAGAGATGTTTCTCTAGAAGAAAACTGAAGACCATTTCAAAAGGGTAAACCTTCCTGTTAATTCATTTTATTGTCGGTTAGTAAAATAAACATCCCAAACCTGTAATGACTTGCCTACCCTTATAAGTTTCTCTTCTTTCCTGCTCAGTTGTTTTTGTGAACTGATTTCTTGTTCATTTAGTGTTAGATTGATTTTAAAATCATTTCAATTTACTTTTGTATCATTTTGGCCTTTCTAGGCAAGAGTTTGAGAGATAGCAAGCGAAAGTATGAGAAACTTCACGCTTTGCATACGAAAGTATGCAAACTTCACGCTTGCAGAAGTTAATTAGTAAAACCCAGAAATGATCATCTAATAACTATTTCTAAAAGCCAACTTTAATGTGTTGCTTATAGATGTTTCTGTATTTGGATGTAGTTAAACCACGTTTTAAAGAACGTATCTCAATGTTTCTTGCCATAAGAAAAGTAATACTAGTAAGGTGTTTTGAATGCTAATGAAAGCTGTTCTAAGATTTCTGAATGGATAATTCTCATAACTCATGAAGTATACGTACTGTGATTACTCCCATTCTACAAATGAGGATTTTGAGGTTTTGCAAGTTTAAGCAACTTGCCCAAAGTTACAAAGTTAATAATTGGTGGAGACGGGGATGAGGCCCGACAGCCTGGTCCCGGGGTCTACGCTTCTGACCTCTGTCCATTGCGTACACGCAGTAGTTCTGACACACTCACTTCGTCATTTAACAAGGATCTATTCAGTGCCTGCTTGTGCTGGGAACTGTTCTAAGTGCTGGGCATGAAGAGGTGCACAAAAGAGACAAATTCTTGCCCCTGTGGAGCTTAAATTCTGGTTGGAAAATCAAACACGTGGACAAAATGTTTAGTGTGTAAGATAAATGCTAAGGAGAAAAACAAAGCAGGGAAGGGAGTTAGATCTTTAAATAGGGTGACATTTGAGCCAACACACGGAGGTGAAGGAGGGCAATATTTGGCTATTGTGGAGGGAACAGCAAGTGCGAAGATCAAGGTGAGGAAGTGGGGGGTGGAGCCTGAGGACCAGTGAGCTGCTGTGTGTGTGTGGGGGCGGGGGCAGCTGGCCAGGGACTGGGCATGAGGCCAACCAGGGAGGGTCTTAGAGGCACCTGGGAGACAAGCGTCTTCTCTCTTCTTCCTCATTTACATCGTCACTGTGAATTCTTGATCGTTTTGCAGGCGTTCCACACAATTCTGCTCACTTGGCAAGTAATTCTGAGAAGACTGTTCCAGATATGGAATGACTCATAAACTGTGCAGTCTGTCTTATTTGTCCATTCGAGAAATGCTTTGAGCGCCTGCTGTGTGCTGGGCAGCCTACTAGATCCTGAGAACATAAACATGATTTATAGGTCCTTTTAATGCACTCACTGGTTGGAGGGTGAGGTGAAAGGCGGTTGGTTTCAGAAAACCATTTGAGGGCAACCTCTTCATTCTTCAAACCCCAGCTGAACTGTCCTGTTCTCTGTGATACTTTGCATTTATTACACTGTGCTATAATTATTTCCTTCCATATCTGGAAGATATCCATAAGGATAGAGCCCAGGTCTTAGTTATTTTTATATTTTCCAGCTCTCAGCACAGTGTACCTCTTACACAACAGGTGTAAAATGTTGTCTGGCTTGATTTGAATGGAAACTTCTATGAAGTACTATGTGTCCACAGTAAAGGGAACACCACTAACTCAGCCCAAGGGAAGGCTGGAGAAGGGTGGTGACATTGAACTGGCCTTGGAATGTGCGCATAGGGGTTTGCCAGGCATGGAAGGTTGCTGGCTTTCCCTGGGGTGCAAATGTAGCCTTATGAAAGACCTGGAGTGTTGGGGGAACATGGTGGAGGGCAGGGTCAACATGCCTTGAGTAGGCTGTGTGTTGGGGTAAGTGATGGGTGAACCCCAAGGAAGGTCGAGGCAGATTAGTTCTAATAGTTTAGGCACAAACTTGTAAGAGTTACACCAGTATTTGGTAATAGAAAGCAGAGTGAGGGACTTCCCTGGTGGCACAGTGGTTGAGACTCCGCGCTCCCAGTGCAGGGGGCCCAGGTTCGATCCCTGGTCTGGGAACTAGATCCCACATGCATGCCGCAACTAAGAGTTAGCATGCCACGACTAAAGAGCTGGTGAGCCGCAACTATGGAGCCCGCCTGCTGCAACTAAGACCCGACACACCCAAGTAAATAAATATTTTTAAGAAAGAAAAAAACAAAGCAGAGTGAAAATATTAAAAATGTTTTGGAGGACAGGGGTCCGGTCAGCTTCGCTGGTGGTGAAGAGTCCCAAGTGTCTCCTCAGCTTTCTTGTCTGGGTGGCCATGGGGTGAAACAGGGACTAGAGCAGCAAGAAGAAATTGTCAGAAAGAGAATGATGGGTTAGTTTGGGGCATGTTGAACTTGAAGAGACTGAAGACTTGAGAAAGCACCTCAAAGGCGTGTGTGCATGTTTGAGGCTTAAGACTGTAAAAACATGTGGAGGGTGAGGAAGCCTGTGGGAAAAGAGCTGGTAAAGAGATGAAGGACGGGGATGAGGGACAGCCAGGCGATGGCAGCATCCAGGTGTGTCCAGGGCACAGGCAAGGTAGTCTTTGAAATAGAGACGGGGGTGCAGAGGGTGTAGATATAAATCCATTTGGAGATTAAATAGTGGGAGTTAAGAGTGCAGATTCAGACTAGCGCCTGTGGAGAATGGACAGCTTCCTCCTTCAGATTTTCTGGCTCATTTTTATGAGGTTAGGTGATTTCTTTCAGGGGAGTTCGTGCAGATTTTATTGATTTATTTTTGTAGCCCTAGAAAGGGAAATACACTGAAGACAGGGTTCAGTTTTGAGTCACAATGACCTCGTCGTTCAAAGTAGCTCCGCTCGTGAACCTTGGCTTCTAATGAGACAGGAGGCTCCCCAGGTGCCCACCTCGGTTCATATTAGGAGTTTTCAGTGTGAGTGCCAGGTGAGCTCACTCACGACCAGGTCAGTACATTTGCCGGTGAACATGTGAAGAACCTTGCTTATCTTCGTGGTACCTGGGAAAGGATGCAACCTGTCTAAGCCTTTGACTTACTACACCCTTAGTTGCGGGACACATGTTCCCAGGCCCGTGACTCAGGAAGTTATTTTTGTTTAATCTCTACCTGAAGCAGCAGACACCTTGTGAACATACTTGCAGAAACAGGTACTGACAGTATCACCATGAACACTATGCTTCTGTGTAATTTGAGTCATCATGAGAACCTTGTTTTGTGGGATGTTCTTTTTTCTCTGTCAAATTGCTGCCCTCTTAAGAGAGACTTGCTGTGTTTCTCTTGTGACTCACCTGTACTGCTATGACTTTATCTTTTGAGTTTACTCTCGAATCTAAGCAAATGGTGATGGTTATGCAGAGTACAGTTTCTTGTACCCTACTGATATAATATTGGCTTAGCTAACTCAAGAATGTGACTAAAGTCACATTTTGCAATATATAAATGTGAATACATACTACTGAAATTCTGCATTTTGGAAGGTAATTTGTTTCCTTGGCAGACTGAAAGTGTAAACTGTGCAAGCCATACTCCAGAGCCTGAGGAATCGTGGGATAAGTAAGACATGATTCGTGGCCTTAAGGTACCAGCCAAGATGGGGCAATGGCAAGTTCATCCCTCAGCACATCTGTCCTTATAGTACTATAAAAAAAGAGCTGTAGGATTTCAGAAGAGGGTAAGATTACAAATATCAAATTTTGTTGAAATTCTTCCTTGGAATAATAATATAGGTAATTCTGTAATATAATAGAGGTATACCTTTATATTACAGAAGGGCCAGTCTTGGTTTAGTATTGATGCTCTCTGCTGTTTAATTTTTGACACTGAAACCCCAGAATTAAAAATAAGAAGAATACATATGGATTGGGTTGTTTTTCAGGACGTGGCTGGTACACTAGGAAGTAGAAATGAAGGCACAGTTGGGGTTCAGAGTATGGAATATAAAGATTGAGGACAGTCAGTACAGAATGTGTGGACATACGGAGGAGGGCAGGTGGGCAATTAGGATGTGATGCACTGGTGTGCAGGCATTCAGCAAAAAGAAGAGGTTCCGACAGAGCCCAGGTCTGTCTGTGTCGAGAAAGGAATGTGGGAGGCATTGTCCCAAGCAAGGTGAACCTTACTCTGCCCCTCTCTTATCTTGAATTTAACCAGTTAATTTGAATGTCACATCAGGTTTCCAATGTCCCCTTCCCAGCAGGCTATTTAAAAAGTGTAGCACTTTAGAAGTGGGAAGGGGTGGGCGGGGAGAGAACATTCTTAATCTCATCAATGCCCAATAGTCTCTAACTTCACAATTTATAGCTATTCAATGCCTTTTCTTTTTACATATTCTCATGCACATATGCTTACGTATTTCTAATGGGGACAAACAGTTCCTACTGTTTAAAAACCCCATGCATAACAGTCAATAGGCACTTCCTTAGTTGATTGAATTTTCTTTTTCATTTTAAAAGGTGTGGTGCCTATTTTCCTAGATTCTTAAAATTTTAAATATTCTTTAAAAATATGGTTTAAAAGGACTGTCGTCATCATCTCAGTGTGCTGTGATTTATTTCTTCAGACTTCTTTGAACATTAGGTTGTTTCCAGTGTTTTTCAGTATGTTAAACAACTCTACACTGAAGAACTTTGTATATCAGTACTTACGCTGTCCAGGTAAATTACTGAGATACATTCCTTTAGGTGGAATCAGAGGGTGTGAGCATTTTTAAGACTTTTGATACACGTTGCCAAGTTGCTCTTCAAAAACAGCGTGCAAGTCTGTGCTCCCACTCCGAGTATATAAGCATGTTTCCCAACACCCTAGCCAATGTGTATTTTTTTAATTTCTTTTTTTTATTGAAGTATAGTTGCTGTACAGTATTATATAAGTTACAGGTATATAATATAATGATTCACAGTTTTTAAAGGTTATACTCCATTTATAGTTTTTATAAAATATTGGCTATATTCCCTGCGTTGACATTTCTAACACCCTTGCCAAATATTCACTGTTTAGGAAAGTGCAAAATGGTATCTTATAATTGGAATATGCTTGGCACTCAAATACCTGTTGGATTAATGTAGATACAAGGGTTACAGTGCTGAGGTACAGAAGTGAACGCAAGATGAAAACGTGCCCTCTGTGAAGTTACATTCTGCTGGGAGAAACAGGCTATTCATAAGTAAATAAGGTATAAAGGATGTTTGACAGCGTACAGTACTAAAGAGAGAAAAACTACTAATGCAGAATGGGGGGTGTGAAATGTTGAGGTGTATGGGCATGGGAAAGAGAGAGAGAGAGGTAGCTTTTGAGTAAAGGCCTGCGGGGAGCCAGCTGTGTGAACATCTGGAAGAAAAATCACACCAGTCAGAGGAAAGAGCCAGTGGAAAGCCCCTGAGGTGGAGCTTAACTGACAGCTCTTAGGAGTAGCAAGGGATGAAGTAAGGAAAAGTGAAATAGGAGATGAGGTGTGACAGGTAGTGGAGAGCCAGATCATGTATAGTCTTGAAAATCATAAGGACTTCGGCTCTTAACCAAAGTGACTTTAATTTTAACAGAATCACTGTTACAGCTGTGTAGAGAATACACTGAGTGGGGGTGAGAGACTCAGCAGAAACATCCATGAGGAAGCATGGCGATAATCATGGCAGGAGGCTCTGGCTCCACAGGGTTGTGGAAGGGCTGGGTGGGGGGATGAGAGGGGGCCAGGTTTAGATATACGTGTTGAAAATAAAGACAACAGGATTTGCTGTTGGAATGAGGGTTGAGGGTAAAAGAAAGGAATCAGAGATAACCCTCAATGTTTCGGTGTGAGCCGTGGCAGGATGCTGCTGCCGTGAACTGAGATGGGGAAGGATGATGGAGACACGGATGTTGGGAGGTGGGTGTCGGGATCTCAGTTGTACCGACATCACGTTGAGAAAAATAATAGGTACATACATGAAGGTGTAGAGTAGAAAGTTGGATTTACAAGTCTAGAGTGCACAGGAGAAGTCTGGTCGAGGGAGATCAGTTTGGGATTCATCAACAGTTAGCTGGTATGTAAAGCCACTCGACTGGATGAGATTGCCCAGAGAGGAAGTACAGAAAGAGAACAGGTCAGGGGCACCTTTGGGGAATTGCATGGAGTCTCTGAAGTACCTCTGGGGTCCTCTTCAGCTTTAAAGGGCTAGAGAGTGGAGGAGGAATCACAAAGGAGACCAAGAAGGAACAGCCAGGAAGGTAGGAGGGAAGTCAGTGGAGAGTGCTGTCCTGGAGGCCAAGTAAAGAAAGCCTTTTAAGGAGAGAGGACGAGTCAACTGCACCAAATGCTGTGGACAGGAGCATGTGTACGACACAGATCGTTTTAAACCAGAAGGCTGTGCGTTTACTTAACAGGAAGATAGAGGTGGGCAGTTCCTGGGTTGGTGGTTCAATAATGTCATCTTGGGGCTTCCCTGGTGGCGCAGTGGTTGAGGGTCCGCCTGCCGATGCAGGGGACACGGGTTCGTGCCCCGGTCCGGGAAGATCCCACATGCCGCGGAGCGGCTGGGCCCGTGAGCCATGGCCGCTGAGCCTGCGCGTCCGGAGCCTGTGCTCCGCAACGGGAGAGGCCACAACAGTAAGAGGCCCGCGTACCGCAAAAAAAAAACAAAACAAAACAAAAAAAATAATGTCATCTTTCTGTCCTTCCACTCGTCCTGCCTCAGCACTCGTCCTGCTTTTGTCTGTGACTTTTCAGTTTAAAGTATGGTCGCTAAGAGTTCCAAGCGCTAAGTCCCCCTGCTGCTATGCGCAAAGGCTGGGAGCGAAGGACCTGTCTCCTGACGTGCCTGCCTAACTTTATCAGGGAGGGCAAGTCTTACCCAGCACCTTGCCCTCTGGCACTCTTATCTTTAAGTCTTATTGGCACAAACTGGATCACACCCCTAATTTGAAGAAAGGTTAGGACCGCAAGTATTTGGCTTTTTAAACCCTTCTATAGGATGTGAGCAAAGGAAATGGAGATTAGGAGTGACAATCGGGGAGCCAGGAAAGAAGTGAGCCACGATAAGGTTAAATTGAAAAGAAACTGTATTGACTGTTTTAATTTATTCTTGTTTAGAGCTTTTGCTTACTTACACTGTTGGGGTCTGTGATTCTTCATTATTGATATGATATCTGTTGTCCTTTGTCCTGTGTCTTACTGTATGACTTTTTATTTTGTATACAGTGATTTAAAGATTTTTCCATTTTTATAGTCATATACATCTTTTAAGTTTTCCTATATTTTTATGCTTCCCAAAACCTCTACTAAAAGAGAAGATTGATCTGTATTTAATTATCTTAATTTGTATGCTTTTGGTTTCCTTTTTAATCCAATTTTATTATCTTCTTGGTGTAGATGAGAGCTAGTAGCTAATATTTATATGTCACTATGTGCCAGGTGCTGTTCTAAGCATTTAAAAATACACTTATTTAACTCTCACACGCACCTATGACGTAAGTACCACTATAATCACCCCCATTCTTACATATGAGGACAAAAAAAAAAAAAAAAGGTCATGAAGAACCTAGGGGCAGGATGGGAATAAAGATGCGGATGTAGAGAATGGACTTGAAGATACAGGGAGGGAGAAGGGGAAGCTGGGGCGAAGTGAGAGAATGGCATGGACATATATACACTACCAAACGTAAAATAGATATCTAGTGGGAAGCAGCCACATAGCACAGGGAGATCAGCTCGGTGCTTTGTGACCACCTGGAGGGGTGGGATAGGGAGGGTGGGAGGGAGGGAGACGCAAGAGGGAGGGGATATGGGGATATATGTATATGTATAGCTGATTCACTTTGTTATAAAGCAGAAACTAACACACCATTGTAAAGCAATTATACTCCAATAAAGATGTTAAAAAAAAAAAAAGAATAGAATCCTTTCAAAAAAAAAAGGCGGCTGTCCCCAGCCTGTGTGTTGGCAGGGCTGGGTTTAAACCTAGGCAGTCTGGCTCTAGATTGTTGACTTTTAACCGCTACACCATGCTGCTTCTCACATTTTAATTTTGTAGAATATTCAAATATCTTATCACAAATAAATGTCTTCACTGATTGGAAATATCTCCACTATCTTATTCTGAATTTTTGTATTTCTGAGATTGATATACCAGTTTATTAATCTGTCAGTATAATGTTTTACTATTAATAGACTGTTTTACTATTTTATAATGTACTATAATAACTAGTAGCACAAACTCCTAACTTTTTAAACTTTAAAAAATTGTGGTAAAATATATATTACATAAAATGTACCCTTTTCACAACTTAAACGTACAGTTCAGTGGTATGAAGTCCACTCCCATTGTTGTACAGCCCATACCAGCATCCCATATCCAGAACTTTTCATCTTCTCCACCTGAAACTGTCCACTGAACACTGACTCCTTACTGCCCCCTTCCCTCAACTCCTGGCAACCACCATTCTATTCTTCTCTTTCTATGAATTTGACCACTGTAGGTAACCTATATAAGAGGAGTCATACAATATTTGTCCTTTTGTGACCGGCTTACTACACTTAGCATAATGTCTTTAGGTCCATCTATACTGTAGCCTGTGTCAGAATTCCTTCTTTTTTAAAGGCTGAATAAATATTTCATGGTATGTATATGCCACGTTTTGTTTATCCAGGCATCTACCGATGGGCACTTCAATTGCTTCCACCCTTTGGCTATTATAAATAATGATGCTGTGAACCTGGTATTCAGATATCTCTTGAAGATCCTGCTTTCAGTTTTTTTGGGTGAATACCCAGAAGTTGAATTGCTGGATCATAAGGTAGTTCTATTTTTAATTTTTTTTTTTTAATTTTTGCGGTACGCGGGCCTCTCACTGCTGTGGCCTCTCACGTTGTGGAGCACAGGCTCCGGACGCGCAGGCTCAGCGGCCATGGCTCACGGGCCCAGCCGCTCTGCGGCATGTGGGATCTTCCCGGACCGGGGCACGAACTCGTGTCCCCTGCATCGGCAGGCGGACTCTCAACCACTGCGCCACCAGGGAAGCCCTATTTTTAATCTTTTGAGGAACCCAGCATACCATTTTCCACAGCAGCTACACCATTTTACTATTCTTGCACCAATGCACAGTGTTCTAATTTCTTCACGTTCTTGCTGACACTTAATTATTTTCTGTCTTGTTTTTATAATAGCCATCCTAATAGATGTGAAGTGGTATCTTATTGTGATTTTGATTCGCATTTCCCTAATGACTAATGATGTGGAGCAATTTTTCATGTGCTTCTTGGCCATTGTATATCTTCTTTGGTGAAAGTTCTATTCAGGTCCTGTGCCCCTTTTTTTTTTTTAAGTCTTTATTGAATTTGTTACAGTATTGCTTCTGTTTTATGTTTTGGCTTTTTGGCCCTGAGGCATGTGGGATCTTAGCTCCCTGACCAGGGATCGAACCCGCACTCCCTGCATTGGAAGGCAAAATCTTAACCACTCGACCACCAGGGAAGCCCCTTTGCCTGTTTTTAAATCACTTTTTGTTGTTGCTCTTGGTGTTGAGTTATAATCCTCATTTTTATGTTCTAAAATTTTTTGACTCTTCTTACTTATTCTAGACTAGTTTAAATTGTTTTTTAAAAAAACTCTCCCAATTTCCCCTTTAAAAATAATCACATATGATTTAGATAGGAATAGTAATCGATTAATATGTTAATTCAGGGAAGAATGAACATGTAGGTCCCACTTATTCAAATCTTTTATGCCCCCATTTTTGTAATTTATCATCATACTAGCACTATTTGATACATTTATTCATAGAAATAGTGTGTGTGTGTGCATGTCTGTGTGTGCAACTACTTTTTGTTGCTAAAGCAAAGGATCTTTTTCCTTTTTTTTCCTGGTCCATCAGAAAGCTGTCGATTGTTGCACAGTATTTATTTTGTAAGCAGCTTATCAGGTCTGCTTAAATAATTTTTAGACAACAGTACTCTACCGTTGAAGCAAAATTTTTAAACATCTACATTAGTGTTAGCGAGAGAATTTGGTCCTTCCAGGTTGAGAGTGAACCTGCAGCCGCAGTTTCACATGTGTAGGATTTATTTCTCCCGTAACTTATTGTTGATTTTTTTTTTTTATCCCTTGGGGGAGCTTTACTTTTGTTTCATAATAATAATTCATAGTTACCATAGATACTCCAAAGGTCACTTCCTCTATATAGTTGTATTTAAAGAGTTATAATTATATTGGGTTGGCCAAAAAGTCCCTTTTTGGTTTTTAAGTAAAAATAAAAGACACATTTTTCGTTTTCACCAAGAACTTTATTGAACGATGTATTCACCCTTTTGTTCCACTACCTTCTGCCATTTTTCAGGCAACTTCATAATTCCATCTTCCCCAAACTTTTTTATCTTTTTGGGCAAAGAACTGTCCCAGGTGCCTTTTATGGTCTTCCAGGGAATTGAAATTTTTTCCATTAAGAGAATTTTGTAAAGACCTAAATAGATGGAAATCCGAAGATGCAATGTCTGATGAATACAGCAAATGAATCGGAACTTTCCAAGTTGTAACAGTTTTTGCCTGGTCATCAAAGAAACATGCAGTCTTGCGTTATCCTGATGGAAGATTATGTGTTTTCTGTTGACTAATTCTGGATGCTTTTTGTCGAGTGCTGCTTTCAGTTGGTCTAACTGGGAGCAGTACTTGTTGGAATTAATCATTTGGTTTTCAGAAGGAGCTCATAATAGAGGACTCTCTTCCAATTCCACCGTATACACAATATCACTTTCTTTGGATGAAGACCGGCCTTTGGTGTGGTTGGTGGTGGTTTATTTCACTTGCTCCACGATCTCTTCCGTTCCACATTATTGCACAGTATCCACTTTTCATCACTTGTCACAATTTGTTTTATTTATTTTTAAAATAAATTTAGTTATTTTTAAAATTTATTTATTTATTTATTTTTGGCTGCATTGGGTCTTCGTTGCTGTGCACCGGCTTTCTCTAGTTGCAGCGAGCAGGGGCTATTCTTCGTTGCGGTGCGCGGGCTTCTCATCGCAGTGGCTTCTCTTGTTGCGGAGCCCGGGCTCTAGGCACGTGGGTTTCAGTAGTTGTGGCTCACGGGCTCAGTAGTTGTGGCTCGTGGGCTCTAGAGCGCAGGCTCAGTAGTTGTGGCACACGGGCTTAGTTGTTCTGCAGCATGTGGGATCTTCCCAGACCAGGGATTGAGCCCGTGTCCCCTGCCTTGGCAGGTGGATTCTTAACCACTGTGCCACCAGGGAGGCCCCACAATTTGTTTTAAAAACGGAGCATTTTTGTTACATTTAAGTAGAGACTCACCTGCAGAAATATAGTCAAGAAGTTTTTTTTCGCTTAACTTATGTGGAACCCAAACTCAAAGCAATTAATATAACCAAGCTGGTACAAATGATTTTCAGCGCTTGATTTGGACATTTTGAGTATGTTGGCTACCTCCCGCATGGTATAACGTTGATTGTTCTCAATTAATGTCTTGATTTGATCACTATCAACTTCAACTGGCCTACCTGACCGTGGAGCGTTGTCCAGCGAGAAATCTCCAGCACGAAACTTTGAAAACCACTTTTGACACATTCAGTCAGTCACAGCGCCTTCTCCATACACTGCACAAATCTTATTTTTGTGTTTTGGTTGCATTTTTACCTTTGTTGAAATAATAAAGCATAATATACTGAAAATGTTGCTTTTTTCTTCCATCTTCAATATTAAAATGGCTACACAAAAATTTACCAATTTTGATTGTTTAAAAATGCATGCTGATATGACAGTTGTCACATACAATCTAACCAAGTAGTCTTGAATGAAGTTAAAGACAACTAAGTGATACTAGAGCCATCTTATGGAAAAAACTGAATGAAACCTTTTGGCCAACCCAATAGCTTTAAACGTATTCTTATTTTTTGTATTTTAACTATCTATGTTGTTTATTTGGCATTTTCTCTTCCTGGCTCTAGTAGTTAATGGCACTTGCCTTCTTAAGAATATTTGTTACATTTTATATAATAATTTATATTTTAAATTGCATATATTAATATGTAGCTTATTTATTCAGACTGACCTCAGTAATCTCCTTTTCATTGTCTAGTTAAAAGCCCCATCGCCTCTAGCCCTGGCAGGTGCACTAGCCTCCTAAGTGTTCCCCTGATTTTTTTTTTTAAATAAATTTATTTATTTTATTCATCTATCTTTGACTGCGTTGGGTCCTCATTGCTGCGTGTGGGCTTTCTTTAGTTGCGGCGAGCAGGGCTACTCTTGATTGTGGTGCGCGGGCTTCTCATTGCTGTGTGTTCTCCTGTTGCAGAGCATGGGCTCTAGGTTCGTGAGCTTGTAGTAGTTGTGGCACGTGGGCTCAGTAGTTGGGGCTCACAGACTCTGGAGCTCAGGCTCAGTAGTTGTGGCGCACGGGCTTAGTTGCTCCATGGCACATGGGATCTTCTCAGACCAGGGACTGAACCCATGTCCCCTGCATTGGCAGGTGGATTCTTAACCACTGCACCACCAGGGAAGTCCTGTTCCCCTGATTTAAAACTCTTCCCTTTGGTCAGCTCTTCATAGTGCTGCCACGTGATCAAGTTCTGATGCAAGTGCTCAGGAAGCTGCAGTGCCCCTCCCTCTCCATCCTCCCACCACACCCCTCCCCCAACAATTAGGGTCTAAAGTTCTTACACTCCATTCCCAGGAGGGCTCTGGGAGCTTTCTCCTGGAGAATGCGTCATTTAATGTAAGTGTCAGAACAAAGGAGGTGCCATTCAGGAGTTCATTCTTTGGCTTTAATTTCCAGTCCAAGGAGACACACCATTATGGTATCGTGAAGAATTTTCCAGCAGTAAAGTGACTTTTCATCATGGCCATATAAAAGTATCAATTTAAGGCATTGACTTCTTTTTTCTTTTTCTTAGTAAAATTAAAATCATTAAAGAATACCTAATGCTTACAGATGCATAGGAATAAGAATATTAGAATCTACTTACTTTAATTATTGATCCAGTTTATCTGTTTTTAGTTTTTTAATCTGTTTTGTCTTGAGTATCTTTTATCTGATTAAATGTTTGACCACATTGACTTTAATAATATTTTTTAGTTTTTATTATAAAAAATAGGCTTATCGTTAAAAAAAAATTCACATGGAATTATATGTAAGTATATAAAGTAAGAAGGGAAAATTCCCCCTTTCTGTCCCTTTCCTTCTCTTTTCCCCCATGTCCCACTGTGCTCTATCCTATAAGGGGCCCATAAAAAATTTGCTATATCCTTCTGGAATTTTTCAATATATAGATAAGTATAAACTTAAAGAGATAGGGTAATATTAACATTGTCCTTTTTTTTTTTCACTTTATCTTTCTTACGGATTTTCAGTTTTGTAAGGTGTTCCTTAATGATTTTTTGTTGTTGAATAACAGTGCATTTAATCGGATTTTCCAGGGTGGTTTTCCGAGTAAATTGTTGGGTGAAGGTATGCTTCAAATCCAGTAGAATCTCTGTGTTACTATATAAGGCAAAGTGAAGATGTTATTCTTGCCAGATTTTTCCCTAGACAAAAGATGGTTATAATTATAAAATCAGAACAAATGTGTTGTCTATATGTAGGGTGATGCTAACAGCATGAGCTTAAAATAAACCACTAAGGTCAATACTGTCTCTGCAGGTAGATCTTAAACGGTTATGATTCACATCTGGGATAAGTTACACGGTGTGAAGTAAACTGGTAAATGTCATCTCTTCAGAACTTGTAAGAGCAGTCCTGTATTGATTTCATTGTTGAAGAATGCTGTGTTTAGGTTTCTCAGAGGTGCTCAGCCCAGGGTTGCAATGTCTTACTTTTAATACTGCTTATGATGTGTATGTTTTACTGCTTCTTTATATAAAGTCCAGTCACAGGTACCTTAGGTCAACTCTGCTACTAAGTTAAACATTAGGACCGTTGGGGAAGCAGCTAAGTACCTTTGTTGTGGTCCCACAGTTTTAGCATTCACTACAGGAGCACCTTCCTAGCAAGAGGGGTTCAGGCTGGCCCCCAAGCCTGGCACGTCTGTCCACGGCACAGTCGAGGGAACAGTGGGCAGGTGGTAAGTTACCTGCATTCTAGGCCCTTCTGTCACTGGTTATAGGTGTGCGACCTAAGTAAGCCGTTTAACCACTTAAGTAGGTTGCTCACCTGTAAACTGGGGATGGGGATAGTAATGCACTGTTAGGATTTGTCTCCGTTTCAAAGGAGTAATCCTTCAGTGAAGTAGGCATCATTCTGTGTCCTCAGTGACCGCTCGTCAAGAGTGATGGAAGAACAGGGAGGACTTTGGCTGGGACACAAATTGCCATTAGATGGAAGGGGTGGGGCTGGATTGGGGTGACAGTGAGACTTGTGAAAATGGGAGGGGCCAGTTCAGGGGAATGATAATTGGGCTTGGGGTAAGTGCCAGGCTGTGTGTTGGAATCAGAGAGGGTACAGGTGTGTAGTAATTCTGAAGCACACTGAGAAATGTCTGTAAACCTACAGTGCTTTCAGAAACAAAGCCATGAGATATCCCTTTCTGAAAAAAAGTTAATTTTCCAAACGTACTGAGCCTTGGCTGCCTTGTGGCTCTGACACAGAAGTTTTCATCCGTTCCTTACCCAGCCTTGCTTATTGTTTCCAATAATGATGACTCATCAGAATGTTTTTGCCAAAGGAGCAGGAATTTGGTAAATTTAAATTCTAAAAATCTGTTTATCCCTCCAAGAGCAGGTAAAACCAGTGGCCAAATGTAAATTAAAAAATCAAATGGCTACTTGAATATTGGTGATTTGCTAATTATTATAAGGAATGTGAAGAACAATGTCTCCCTTTAATTGATAGACTGAAGAGTCTCTTAACAAAGGACAAATAAGCTTGTAAAACTTGGTTAAGTGTTGAATGCTTCAATGTAGATGATGAGAGAAAACATCAGAATTTGTCCTTCACTCTTGGCCTTTAAAATTTTTTTAAATAGCTCTGTTACTGTTATTATAATTCTGTGTATATTTTTTGATTTCATTGAGGTATAATTGACAATTGTAAGATATTTGATTTATTTACATATACATTGTGAAAGGATTTACACCATCTAGTTAATAAACACGTGATCACCTCACATATTTATCGTGTGTATGTAAGAACATTTAAGTTCTACTCTTATAGCAAATTTCAATACAGTGATAACGCTGTGTATCACCTCTCGTTACCGTGTCTTACATTATCCTCAGACCTTATGCATCTGAGAGCTGACAGTCTATACCCTTTTCCAACCTCTTCTTATTTCCCCCATCCTACTTTTGGCCTCAAAAGAAAAATTAATTCATTCAGCAAACATTAAGTCTTACACCACGCTAGACACTTTGCTGGGTCCTCAGGGACGGAATTGAATCAGGTTCTTTTCCTGTTCTCAGGGGCTGTAGAGACTAGTCTGAGAGGCGTATTGAAACAGATGCCATGACAGAAGGAAGTATGGGTCTGAGCATAAAAGAAGGTGTGGTCCATGGCACTCAGCAGGGAACATCCTGGAAGGAAAGGCTTTACAAAGAGGTTGGGATTCTCAGCTGTACTTCTCAGACTTAATGTGTATTTAAATTACCAGGGGATCTTGTTAAAAGGGAGACTGTGATTCAGTAAACCTGGGGTGACGCAGCGAGGATTTAAAAGAGAATCATCAACTCACTTTGTATTCACTGGGCAGAGTTCGAGGACTGGAGGGAAAGAAGGCCATTGCATTCACAGGGTTGGGCAGAGCAGAAGAATAGAGTAAAACATCCTGGAAAAATAAAAAGAAGGGGTGTGTGTGTGTGTGTACGCACAGAGAGGTAGGGGCATGGCGAAGCATGAGGGGGAAGAATTGGGTAGGAATCAACCAACCCTAGGACTGCCTTTTATGTCTTTAAACTTAAATATTAATTAAGAGGCTTAAAAATAATGTCATCCTGCAGATAATGGGGAATCACAGATTATAGATTGGGTCATGACCTTAGTTTTCACATTCAGGAGATCAACACCATGGAGCTGGAAAGGATCGAAGGAAAGAACTTTGGGGTCTAATACAGTTATTCAGGCAACGTGTAAGAGAGTAAATAAGGATTTGTAGCATTTGAATTGAGGGGAGGAACACCTCTTTGAAAAGAAATGATGTGGGCTTCCCTGGTGGCGCAGTGGTTAGGAATCCGCCTGCCAATGCAGGGGACACGGGTTTGAGCCCTGGCCCGGGAAGATCCACATGCCACGGAGCAACTAAGCCCATGAGCCACAACTACTGAGCCTGTGTTCTAGAGCCCGTGAGCCACAACTGCTGAGCCCACATGCCACAACTGCTGAACCCGGGAGCCTAGAGCCCATGCCCCGCAACAAGAGATGCCCCCGCAATGAGAAGCCCGCGCACCGCAACGAAGAGTAGCCCTTGCTCACCGCAACTAGAGAAAGCCCGCACGCAGCAACAAAGACCCAACGCAGCCAAAAATAAATTAATTAAATAAATAAATTGTTTTAAAAAAAGAAAGGAAAGAAATGATGTGCCTTGTGAATTGGAATAGCACATCCTGGTGTCAGGGAGAAAAAGAGAAAACGGTGATTGGAGCAGCGCTCACCCTGATGTACAAGATTCAGTACAGGGTGAGGCTGCAGACAGGAGAACTTTAGACGCCAGGCCTAAGGCACTTCAGCTCTTTTTCTCTATTAAGATGAGATTTTTGTAAGTGAAATAACTGGGACAAAGAAGTGAGCATTACTTTTTGGAAAACCTACTTTACTCCCTTAGGGTGACACTATCATTTGCAGGTAAGGTCCTTTTCAACTGTTGATATTCTTCCGTTATATGATCCAGGTAGCATTGAGAAACTTAACGTTAGATTAAATGAGACTCTGATGGGGGAAGAAAGATGATTCCAATGTTTTGGGGCTGGGAAAAAGGAAAATTTAATTATGGTTAGCCTAAGTAGGTAGGAGGTTGTCTCATTGTCCGAGTTGGAAAGGTTCAAGAAGAAATTGAAAATGGGAGTGGCATTGGGATTCAGGAAGACAGAGCTGCAGATGAGAATTTGGGATTCATCCATATAAGGCAGTGGTTAGAGTAAAGTCGATAAAATAGACTCTCCTGGAGAGATGGATATGAAGAGAGTAGGAGCAAAGGCGTGGACTTGCGAAATGCCCATGTTCAGGCGTGAGTGTCAGAATGGTGTGGTTTCAAAGATGCCAGGGAAGGGGAAGCGTCCATACATATTTTGCTGTTAAGTGGCAACACTTTTGCTGCAAGCAAGAGTTAGGAGTTTGAGTGAGGACCCTTTAAGTTTGGCAAATAAAGAGTAAAGATGAAAAGGTAAGATGAAAAAGATGCTAATAATATAGCACCACCTGCTGTTAGGCATTAGGCATTTTAAAATTGTTTTTCTCAAGTTGACTTTTTCTTCCTTCCTGTTTTGGTTGTTTTTTAATTTTCACCTATGTTTTATATGGTAGCTTAGTGTGTGAATGCACTAATGTGTTTACTTTTTAATCAATGATATGGGGGGAAGTCATGTCAGTTTGTTTATTCCTTGATTTCAACTTTGCTAAAAGCTTCTGTCTCCAATGGCTCTTCTGGTCTCTGTGTCACAGAAGACGTGAGTTAACTACTTCAGGATTACAGGGACCCCTCCTGCGGGATTCTGAATATTCATTTTACGTTTTGACTCACTTGTTCATGTAGGAGTTCAGGTTTACAAGCTTAAAGCTTTTGGAGTGAATAGCAGTGGAAACTTTTTTTTTTTTTTTAACCCCCAAGGAAAACCTGCATCCTTGAAAACTGCACAGCCGTCTTGGGTGAATTCGCCTAGACCACTTCCTAAATCCAAGGCATCTCTGAAAAGTTCTGCGCTGCGGAGGACGGGAAGCACCTCCTCTGTTGCCAGCACCCACACTGATCTGAGCACTTACAGCAATAACTGTAAGTCCGTCTTATTTCAGACTTTGGGGCTTGTTGAAACTGTAGTTGTAAGAGAAATCTTATGCGCTACAAATTATCAGAATTTTTGGTTCTGTGATTTAGGGGAAAATATGCATCTTGCTTCTCCCTTGGAATTGCTCTAAAAGCTTAGCAGGAAAAACAAATTCTTTCAACGACATTCTCTTTTGATGAATGTGCTATGAAACACAGAAATATTTATCTGTTGAAGGCACCTGGTATTTTTTTGCATGAAGGATTCTAAAGTGTATAATTTGAAGAGGGTGGGGTTTTTTTTGGCTTGTTTAAGGAAAGAAAGCAATCTAGAGGCTATTGGAACCCAACTGGAAATCAGAAAAAAAGATAACTTCGGTTTCATTTATTTTGTAAGTGGCTATATTTTGTAGATGTGTTTTTTCTAATCTTAAACTTTGGATGCTAGATTCAGTGTATTAAGAGTAGTATATTATAACTTCAAGCCTAGTTTTAAGTAATTTAAACAGAATATATTTTGGGGGTTTTCAGTTAGTATGAATTCAGTTTGCTGTGTATAAAATGAGTGAATTGAGTTATCCCTTTCGTTCAAAGATGTATTTGGCCTTAGTGTTTATTTGCTCATTTCCTTTTTAATTTCTTTCACAGAATTTATGGGTTAACTAATTTGAGCAATTTTGGAGTGCCTGCTGTGTACAGGCACCACTGTAGATGCTGTGAAGGATATGAGATGTCAAAGAAATGGTCCCTATTCTCAAAGGTAGTTGAGGAAGAAGATATTTACGTGGATAACTAGAATATCAGATAAAACAAGATATAAGGGAGTGGTGGGGAAGAGGGAAGTTCTCTCTGCTTTAAGGGGAGGATCTGTTTCTTCTTTCCGGTGAGGGGACAGGGACAAAGTGTAGTCATGGTTATGAACCTTCTGGGTGTGGAGCAATGTGTAGGGTTACCATACATTCTTTCTTTCGTTTCCTCTCAAATAACTTCTGTTACTCTTTTTCTATGCAAGGTAATTGAGGCCCAGAGAGGTTGTCGCTGGTCCAAGGGCACTCAGCCAACATGTGACAGAATTGAGAATGTGTTTGTGGAGGGTAAGGCACTGAATTCATGACCGAATTAATGAGCACGTTTCCGAGAGGGCATTTAGCAGCAGGAGTCGGTCTCCTATGAGAGTCAGTAGCTGTATAGTGGACCTTTAGGAACACTGGAATTTGTTACTTGAAATTAAACGGGACAGTTATCCGCTTATGATTTGAATTTTGAAGTTGTGGCATAAGATCAGAAGGGTTTGCATGTATCCGTTGATTCTTGATGATTTGAAAAGGTAATTCACACGTGTATTCTTTTAAGGTCATTTCACTTGCAGTGCTCCCTGTTTGTAATGGGAAGTTTTGAAAACATTCTGCCAAGATGGAAGCACCAAGGTGTTCTCGGGGGCTGGAGGGTTGTGTAGCGCTGGCACTCGTGGCCCTGGCAGGAGGCACGTCCCGTGGAGCCCCGCTGCCCAGCGTCCCTGCCGGCGGCCATGTTGCGGTGGCCCCGTTCAGGACCGTGTCTGACACTCCTAAGGAGGGTGTCAAATGCTTTTGTCCATTCCTTTTTGTCTTTTAACAAAGGGGCTTCCCGTGTACCCACAGAGCCTGTCTAGGGGCTGTGTCTCTGTCGCAGATGAAGCATTCAAATCAGTGTCTCTTTCTTAGTTGGATTTGCTAGCTGGTTTAATCTGTTCTGTGTAGTGCCTTGGAGCTTACAGATTTTTTTCCTTCTCCATTCTAATTCACTAAGAGCAAGCATGAGGGATAGGAGAGTGAACATGGCTGCAGTTTTTCCTGCCTGAGCTTGCTTTGATCCTTTTAAATGACTATACCAGGAGGATTTCGCAGTTGTACAGAAACGGATACTTCTTCGAAAATATTTATCAATTCTACACTCACCCCACCGACTGGCTCAGAGAGGCACTATGATGCTACCTTATTGACACTGCTGGTTCTGGGATCCTACAGCCTTTGTATAGTTCCTTTGTTAGCCACGTTTACTGGGAAAAGAAGTAGGTCGACGATTTCTGGTTTGATTCTTTCTTTGTAAGCATGTTTAAATTTTATTCAATAAATTGATTTAGCATCTCTTGATTGCTATTTTTATAACTTGTAATTTGTTAACTGTATTTCTTGGGCATGTTTATATTTAAGTTGTGAATGATTCTGTCTACCAGTTTATTGTGTATTTTATGTGTTTTGAGACTCGGACTAAATATAATTCAGCAGCATTGTCGAAGTTCATTGCACGTGAAATTATTTTATAAGACTAGTTAATGGTCTTATTTTTGATTAAATAACTGGTTGTTTTTGTGTGTGTACCTAATCGTTGTACGAGGATGGAAGAATGCTTTCCTAGAATTAAAATGAAAACATCACATTTTATTTTACTCATATTATATCTAAAAATATTTAAAATGTGCACTTTTTAAAGATTACCTTAAAACATGAAAAAAATCATTTTGAGCTGCAGTTTTCCTATTTCTGACAATGATGGGTCATATTAGGAAATAACTTAATCTTTTGAACAGTGTTTTAAATTCATATTGGGTTAAGCCTTTGAACGATTTTAAAGCTTCTTTTCTTGTTTTGTCCATTCCTTTCTTTGTGACGCGATGCTGTCAGTGCAATCACTTTTGAGACTGCAGAGTGCTGTTGTAAAATTAGCATCTGGTTCTCCGTGCTTAGGGCTGTTATAGAAATAACATGACCAAGTTTTAAAGTGACTGAATCAAGATCTATAAGACAATAAATCTTTCTTATTTGCGGGTTTCAGCAGGTTCTTTGTGTGTGTTCTTTTCAGCATAGAAAATTTTAAAGTTACAGTATTGATTTTTTTTAATATTAGCATGAAACATTGCATAGTAGTTTCTATATCAAATATGCTCATTTTTAGAGGTTAATTGTTGTAAGCTCTTCCAGACTCAGATAGCTAAGTTCCAGTTTTTAAGATCATTGGATAAAAATGTTGTATATATATATATATATATGTGTATATATATATATATATGTGTGTGTGTGTGTGTGTGTGTGTGTGTATATATGTGTGTGTGTGTGTGTGTTGAAAAGAGTTGAAGGTTTGAGGACCTTTGTGTGAGTGTAGAAAAAGGTCTCAGGAGAGCTTGTAATTTTGCCGTATTAGCAAATATGAAGTCCAAGCGCTTCCTACTCCTACCAGTTTGGCCACAAAATCCTAAGCACATTTATTTTTGAGAGACAGGTGGTGAGGGGAAATAAAAGGATGCACACCAAAGCTCCTTGCACTGTCTGAGAGATCGAACAGGCGGAGGTTAACTGAAGAAACGGAGCTTTCTCTTCCCTCACCTTCACGGCCAGCCCTGGCATCAACAGTGTGATACAATAGAAAAGGGTGTTCAACTCGGACTCAGTCCTAGTCAGTCTTACTAAGTCACTGAAGTTGGACAGTCTTACACTCTCTTAGCCTCAGTGTTCTCACCTGATGAACAGACAGGGAGGCTTAGATCATCTTCAGAATCCTAGCAGCAGCAAAGGTTTCTGACCACCTTTATTTTCTTCACAACAATAAGTTGGTGCCTCACAGTTTGGAAGGAGGGTGTTTTGGGTCAAAGGGATCAAGGTGATAGAAGGATTAGTCTTATTCACCTTCAGTCCCATCCTCATTGCAGGATGGCAAGTAGGTATTGTGTCGCCTGTCAACACTGGTCAGTTGGTGAGAATCACCCGGAGAACAGTGTTGAAAGGTTTTCTGGCTGCTTCCAGGTTCAGAGCAAAAATGTGTGCTTGACTAGTGAGGCCCGCGGGGGGTGAGGAAGGGGTGAAAGACAGGCGGTACATACTCTGACCCCGTATTGCAAAACATGCTCAATCCTTACGCACGTCTGAATGGACTATTTAATAAGAAAATGCTATTATCCAGACTGGTATTAATTTCGTTTTCATTCTTTTAATGCTTTTCTAGGCTATATATGCGACATTCTTATTATTACAAGGTTGGGTAATTTTGCTTTTGGAATTTGAAAGCTTAGACTTAAGTAGTGATTTGACTGTAAGCCAGGTGGCAGATGATCTGGCACAGTGGGGAGTGTTAAGCTGATTCACGGAAGGTTCAGGAAATGAGCAGAATGTTGGGTCTGTGTGTGTATATACATATTTGTTAAACAAAACAAAAACCAACTAGGTGCTAGAGTGTAGTGTGAAATGATAGTTTGCAAATAAGAGTCTGGAACGATGAGAAGCCTTTCTCTCACAGGAAAGCCTTTTCTCCTGCTTGGGCTGCTCTGAGCATCTCTCTTCATTTTCTCTGTAGACTCAGTCATCTATCATTTCCCTTGAACCGCATTTTGACCATATGGGGAAATGAAAAAGAAGGATTCCGGAGCACTTATTATTCTGGCTTAATCGAGGCAGCTAGGACCAAGGACAACAACAGCATGGGGGCAGTTTGAAAACTGTCTGTTAGAATTGGCTGAGACGTGGGCAGCCACTTGCGGGATTTCACATGTTGGTTGTACAAACCAGCCATCATGGAGTGCTTGTACCTCCTGAACCACTGGGTTTAGGAGAATTCTGAGTGTGTGTTCGGCCTCAGTGGGACCAAGCACCATAATCAGTGAGTGGGGACCCTGTGACACCGTATGCACTGTCTGTTTCCACACTTGGTGTTCAAACCCTCTCATACGTAGAGAGGCGAGGTGATTTAGCACAGCTAGGCAGTGGCCCAGTCAGGACCAGAACTCACATATTATAGGTTCCATTCCATTCCATTCCTTGAAACTAATGTGCTTCTCTTATTATATTGGAGCGTGTGCCACTGAAGAGTTTATCATTTGCATATAATAACTCTAGAATAGAGAACATTTAGATATCGTCGGGATACCCAACCGGCTGCCCCATTAGGAACTGAAATAGAGGGCAGGGGAAATACTTTAAGGGCATCACGCCTCGTAGCAAAGTACATCCTTCAAGTTAGGGTCAGCCTAGAGGAGAGCCTTTAGAAAACCGAAGAATATGAAAGTATTGGTCATAAAACTGTGTGCTGTTTTGTCTCCACCATAAAACTGTGTGCTGTTTTGTCTCCACACTTTGTCTCCACCACTAGTAAAGTGAGGAAGAGTGAAGGGGGGAGTGTGTATAGTAGATGATCAGAGAGAGTGTGTGTGTGTGTGTGTGTGTGTGTGTGTGTGTGTGTGTGTGTGTGTGTTTATATAAGCGTGTGCACATGTGTGTATATATATGTGTATATATGTCACATATAAATGTAAATGTATGTGTGTGTTTGTACTCTGGGTCAAACTCATTTTATCCTTGAAATACGGATTTTGACCCTCGCGTGTAACAAATTGATGCGAGAAGGGTGGCAGTGAGACAGTTTGTTTCCAGGACAGCACCTCCGTTCTGAGTGTGACAGAGCAAACAAGACAGGAATATTGTGCCTCATGAGAAATGTGTCTTTTGTCTTAGCGAGAAGTCCTTTCACCTGAGTCCTTTGGAAACTGAAGGTCTTTGTGTTTAAAGCTTAGAAATGAAAAGCGTGGATTTAGGATCGTACAGATTCATAATAGGTCTGTAAATTAAGCTCAATTCAGTTTTTCAAAATCTATGTAGGTGACTTATTTGCTGCTGAGTATAATTTTTAAAATATGTCAAGAAAAGTAAGACTCAAATCCAGATTGTTATTTTATTTTATTTATAAGTTTTTTAAAATAAGTTTATTTATTATTTATTTTTGGCTGCGTTGTGTCTTAGTTGCTGCGCATGGACTTTCTCTAGTTGCGGCAAGTGGGGGCTACTCTTTGTTGTGGTGCGTGGGCGTCTCATTGCGGTGGCTTCTCTTGTTGCGGAGCCCAGGCTCTAGGCACGCGGGCTCAGTAGTTGTGACTCGCAGGCTCTAGAGTGCAGGCTCAGTAGTTGTGGCGCGTGGGCTTAGTTGCTCTGCAGCATGTGGGATCTTCCCAGACGAGGGCTTGAACCCGTGTCCCCTGCATTGGCAGGCAGATTCTTAACCTCTGCGCCACCAGGGAAGTCCCCAGGTTGTTATAATACATGGTTGAGACTAATAACATCATTTACTTCCCTTCTTGGATTTTGATTTAGCATAAGTTGAAATGTTGATTGAAACCCACTACCATTTTACATGAACATCTAAAAAACCTGCTCTGTGACATTTTGGTTCCATTTCTTTAAGACTCTGAAATCATTCCCCATCCATCCTTTGAAAAGTTATGTTGAATTTTATAGTAGTAGTATCTTAAGTATTTATCATTTACATTAGCTCCCTGTCAACTTGGGAGGAACCAAGTTTCCAGGTTCTGGGGAAAGAGGGAATTGGAAAAAAAGGATAGGAAGTTGACAGAAACTTGTTGGAAAAACCAAGTCTCCAGGTTCTGGGGAAAGAGGGAATTGGAAAGAAGGATAGGAAATTGACAGAAACTTGTCAGTAGGAGGGAAGGCTCTGTGTTGATTTGGCCTAATATGGGAAGTGTTATCTGTGCACAGGAAGAACAAATATGTGGCTCCTTGTAGGGGGACTTGACGTAGATCAGGGGAGAATGACAGCATGTCTTTACAAGGTTTAAATGTGACATCTGTAAGCACTGTTGTAGGAGTTGGGACCGTTTAGCCTAGAGAAAACTTTCTAGCTGTCTTCAAATTTATAAATATTTGTAAATAACGTTGACAACTCACCCCTTTCTAGAAATGTGAGGTGAAGGAAGGGATCAAGGTTGGTAATAAAGAAATTTGTGATTATAAGTGTTGATTATTAGAATGGAATTGGATGGTTAGAATTGGGTATTGAAGATTATTTAGAAAATAATTATTAAAAATCCAATCTGGGTTGGTGGAGGGGCAGTTAAGCCTGGAAACCAGGTAGTGAATGAATGAACCTCCAGATTTCCCTCTGGCTCAGTAAGTATATGGTGACATAAACATACTAGTGGTTTGTGTGGTTAGCAAGGGGAGACAGATAAAAAGGTTAACTTTTATGGGAATAGAGAAGCATAAAACTTTCAAAGTATTTTTGTTAGGATTTTTTCCTCCTGAGTTATGGAGAGAAAAGGGCAAAGTGCTGTGTTTACACTCTTGAGTGTTGTGTATAACATGATAATCTCTTAGGAAGAGCCAAGCAGTGCTGTTAAAATTCCTTGTAGGAGCCGAGCTTCTGGACACTGTACTTTTTCAAAGATTACTCAGTTATGGAGAATTAAAAGGAGAAGTTTAGAATGATAAGGAAATACCAATTTTTTTCATCTTTAATTAGATCACTGCTGCTGCTCTCCTCACCCTCCTTTTTTGTTACCACTAAATAAAATTTGAAACGGCTTTGTATGTTGTTATCTTTACATGCGGTACTATTTTTGACTTTACAAGCCTTTCGTTTAAGGTTTTTGACCCTTAGGAGATTTTAAAATGTAGATACCCTCAGCCGAAAACAGTGCAATAAGTGATGGTGATGCTGGTTAAATTCCTAATACGGAATCCTCTCAACTGTACCAGAGCCAGGAACGCTATTTCATAGGACCTTGTTATGGACCTGATACACCTTTAGCAAAAATATAATGTGAAAATGCATTCTCATTTTGAATTCAGAGTGCAGGACACAGGCCCTGCTCTTTCTTTTCCCTCTGCCTTTCCCCTGTCCCATACAAATCTTAAGGATACAGTAGAAGAATTGGGTTATTTTTTTTTTAAATCCAATGAGAAGCCATAAATGTGAAAAGGAAATTCACAGTTTACAAAGAACCTATATAAACATATATAGGTTTATATAGTCTACATAGTTGTCTTATGCAACTGAAAGATACTGAGTTTTTTGATGCCGAGGGCTTCAGTCATTATTAGACAAAAGAAGAAACAAGAGTAAGCAAGACATCTACTGGAGGCTTTGTCTAAATGTTTCTCCGTGGTTTCAAATTTTCATTCTGGTAGAAAATCAACAAGTTACAAATTATCACTATTTTTTTAAAGCTGTGTTCTTTATTTCAAAGTGTCACTGTCTTTTGATACGCTAGGATTGTCTTTAGAGTCCCAGTGAAGAAAGAGAAGCAAAATCAGAGACTAGCAAAGTAGCAGATGCCCTTTCCAGGACCCGTTGACATATTATACCTAAAATATAGTATTTGCTCGCCTTCACTCTGACCTTTTCCCAGGAAATAGTATAGGTCTGCTTCTTTGGGAGCCCCCTTTGCCTAGTTAACTGTCGTGGACTCAGAATGATACCACAGCCTAAGCACAATTGTCTAGTGCCTCAAACTTTCTCCAGAAGTCCTTCCTTCAATTCTTTTAGTGCCTGGAAACTTCCCCACCCCCCCACCCCAGAGATGATTCCTGTGTGAGTGAGAGAGGAAAGGTTTACGTGTAATATAAAAGATGGTTTTTATTATTTAGGTGGAATTCTCTTTTATATTTTAGCTTTAGGGCTTAGGTAACTTTGTTCTAGGGCAGATGTTGGAGTTTCAGCTCCTTGCAGTGGCACAGAAGGATCAGAACCAGATCTCACCTTTGCAGCTACCGAGGAGCTTGTACATTATAGTTGTCCCTTGGTATCCACAGGGGATTGGTTCCAGGACCCCCAAGGATACCGAAATATCTCCCAACTTTTATCTGGGATGAAAGCTGCCCTGGAAAAGAGGCATAAACTTGGGCTGTGCCAAGATGTAAGGTCACCCTGGTCACCGTTCACCCTGCATCCCTGAGGCTAGGAACTACCTGTTATCTGTCTTTGTATTCCCAACATACAGTAACGCCTGTAGGTGCTTAGTGAGCACTTGTTGATTTAAAGAGGAAAGATAGGTCGTGGAAGACTCATACTGTGTTTATCTGTAAAATAAAATGTACTTTTCTGTTTTACTCCAGCTGGTAATAACGCTGTCATCAAATACGAGGAAAAACCTCCGAAACCAGCATTTCAAAATGGCTCCTCAGGATCCTTATATTTGAAGCCTTTGGTACCCCGAGCTCACGTGCACTTACTAAAAACGCCTCCAAAAGGTATGGACCTCACTGTGGAGAGAAGAGGAGGGCAAGGCTTTTTAAGTCCCTGGCTTACAGGAGGTTAAATTTTGGCATTTAGGTTCATGGTATATTGAATATTTATTTACAAAAAGTCTGGTGAATAAAGACATAATACATTTTTACACTGATGGAGCTATTCTTGTTCTGAGAGTCTGTAGGTTCTATAGCTAAAACTTGATACATATAAATCAGCAGATAGAACAAAGGTATAACGTGAAAATAAATGAAACTTCTAGAGTTAAATTATGCGAAGGTGGGGATCTAGAATAATGAGATAGAAGTGCACGGTTTACTTCACACTTTTGGTCCAACCATGTCCCCCCGCGCCCCACCCCCATGTTCTTTATCTCTTCTTCTCTGTATCGCTCACTTCGTGATTGCTACAGCTATGAAGGTTAACTTTCAAGTTTACAACATACGTGGTATATACTTCATATGGAATGTTTTCGTGCAGCTTTATCACAGTGGAGCTGAAGCACATTAGCAGTTGTTGCTTAGTGAATTGAAAGATTGCTTAACCGAAAGAATAATTGTGAATGAGACGCTTGAGCTGTGATATGTGATGCATATTTATATTAGAGGGTTTAAAATGCACAGAAATGTACAGCATCCTCCTTCATCCCGTCAACCATGAATAACTGTTGCCTCTCCTCCTTTTCTTTCCCTCTGCATATATAATAGCTTTGTTTTTGTTTCAAGAAAACTCAGGGCATAATATGTACATTCTCTTGTGTCTTGCTTTTTATTAATTTAATAGTATATCATGAGAGTGTCTTCATTTTAAATGGCTATGAAATAGTCTCCTGTTTTCCAATTCCCTGGTTCCTGGACATTTTCTGTCTTTCACTATGGCACGTGATACTGAGATGAACATCTCTGAATGTGAATACTATTCATTGCTTCAGGTTCTAGTTACTTCTGTGGGATATTCCTAAAAGAGGAACCACTGGGTTAAACTGTGTGAATCTTTGTGAAATTGTTATCATATTACTAAATAACTTTCCAGAAATGTGTTAGTCTCTCAAAGCAGTGTGTGTCTGTTGCTCTGTGTCCTTCTCAATATTTATGTGTGTGTGTGTTACATTAGGTAAAGGATCACGTGGTAACTTGAGGTTAATTACCTAGTGAATGTTTATCAACACTTTCTTTTCTACTGAATTCAAGAGAGAATAGGCATAGATATTGGCAAAAAGATTCTTCTGGGTACCAGCAGGTTCTCATCTTCCAGGGTTTTAAACAAATTTCTGATGCATCAAATTACCCCTCGGTGGGATGACATCAGTATATGAATCTATGGTTTGTATTGATGATGATAAAGCCCTGTAATCTACACATACACCAGTAACTGGAAAGAAATGTCTAACTTTGATACTAAGATAACTTTCAGAGAGTTAGAATGGCATGATTTCTCTGATACGTTTGCAGAACAGAGAACCTCAGTATTCTAAAATGTCTTGCCATTGAATTTGTAAGCTTTTGTATCACAGAGGTTTTACTTGACTGGGAATCAATGCTGTCCATTTATAACAGGCACATATTTTAAGAGATTGTCATCTCTGTAAAATTCCACAGAATGTGGCAGCTGTTTTAACTAAATAATCTGCAGGTGACTTGCCCTAGAAATGACTCTGTCACATGAGGAAGACATGCTCATAGTCGTCTAGTGACTTATCTTTGTAGCTGTGTACCTGTTACCACTCCTGGTTGAATTTATTTTTCAGCTTTATTGATGTATAATTGACAGTTAAAATTATATTTGATTTAATACACATATACATTGTGAAATAATTCCCCTGGTTGTATTTTATATTGTATCAGTTTGGAGGAAAAGCTTAAGTATGTTTTCCTTCATAGCTGAATAGCAAGAGAACTGGATTTAATACTTGGCAATTTTAGAAATCACACCCTAGTAGCTGTGTTTTGTAGTCTGGGCCTTTTTGCTCTATCAGCAGTGGAATAGCATCAAGTGTGTAATACATGTATAAATTTAGTACTGTTAAAATTTGAATTTCAGCAGTTCTTGAACTGAAAAAATATCGTAGTTTGTCCTAGCATGTTTAATTTTGACAATGAATAATATCACCCTTAAACTACTATTTTGATGTTATTTGGAATATTTTATCCTTAGATATTCTAAGTATAAGCTCAATAAAGTTGATTAAATCTCAGTGGAATTTCCCATCAGGAACCTAAAATTTAGGTGTTAATGGATTGTTTTTGGAAAAAAAAACTTAGTTTTTAAATGGTTTAGTTTTTTATGATATTTTCTATAAAATATAAATATTTCCATTTTAGGTCCTTCAAGAAAAGGTCTATATACAGCTTTGAATGCGGGTAAGTGACACCTTAAATATGGATGGAGAAAAAGAGTTTTTTTGTAAAGTTATATTATCATTACAAGTATTCAAGTGTATTTGCAGTGATTTTTTCACTAGTATGCTTATAAATATAATTTCAGGTTTGTGGCATAAACATAACTGCTTGTGACCTTGATCAGCATAGGGTTAAAACTTGGTGAGCACAATTGCCAAGCCGTCTGATGCAGAAGGACGTTTTATTAATCACAGATAATTTGTTTTTTAAATAATGATATTTTTTCAGATGTGGAGCATATTTAATATTTAAAATGTGGAGATGTAGAGAATGTACTTTTTTTTTTTTTACAAGAAATAAGCTATTTTAAAATTGGATAGTCTTTCATTGCTAACTACTCTCAAGATCAGGTTTTAACACCTTTAATAGTTCAGCCATTTAACATTTTTCTTTTCTTTTTTATACTTCTATTGAACAAAGTCACATCCATCTCTAAGACAGCCTGCAGCTTCACTCACTGAACCTTTGAACGTCAACTGGAAATCAAAAAGCTTTGTCTCTTGAGAAGCCATAGAAGATTCATTAAAATATAGAAGTTTCTATCTTTTCTCTATAGCTGATTAGGTCCCCATCCACTACTTGAATTCTCTTCTTTAGTATGCAGTTATAGGACAGTTGTATGGCTTCTAAGTCCACCGAGGATTAGAACAGCAAATCAAAGGGGAGAAGGGTATTATTATAACACACTGACTACAGATTATCGTGCATTGTGACAGTGTTGGCTGCTAAGGATATAAAGGTTTGCCCAAAACGAGCAAGGACCTTGTCTCAGAAAGCTTACAGAAAAGTCAAAGGACTACACAAAAAAATATAAAATCACAAGGAGGGTTACTTGTTCCAGAGACAGGCCTGGTTAAAGACTATGATCTAGTGAGGGAAGCCTGGGCAGGAAGTATAAATTTGTGACCCCCTGTATATAGATAGTAATTAAAGAAAATGGGGTGGGTAACCTTAAATATGGAATAACTAATATCTTTGAGGCTCCCAAGACATGTTTGGTTTCCTTAGCTTAATAAGGCAGGGAAGTGTGACCTATTATAGGCTCTTAAAGCTAGAGAGGGCCCAGCCATGCAGAGCGATTTAAATTCTAAAGGTTCGCAAGAGCCTGAGTTTGAACATATATGTTTACCAAACTAATTTTAAAAGCCAAAAGAACTATTCTGCACACTGAGATTTTCATTTTCTTTCATTTTAAATTTCCAGCGCATCCTAATATTTAGGAGAAAAGAATAGCTAGTATGCTATAAACGACTGTATGTTAGAAAATCAGGTAACCTTTATCTGAAAGCTAGATGATATGATAATTCTGTGTTTAACTGAGAAACTTCTAGAGTGTTTTCCAAAGTGGCTGCACCATTTTATATTTCCACCAGCAATGTATGAGGGGTCTAGTTTCTCCACATTCTTGTCAACACTTGCTTTTGTCTACCTTTTTTATTATAGCCATTCTAATGGGTATGAAGTGGTATCTCATTGTGGTTTCAGTTTACATTTCTCTGATGGCTCATCAGATGTTGAGCACCTTTCAGAAGCTTATTGGCCATTTGTATACCTTCTTTGGGGAAACATTTATTCAAATCCTTTGCCTATTTTAAAATAATTTGTATTATTGTTGAATTATAGGAGTTCTTTATATATTCTGAATATTAGGCCCTTATCAGATATGATTTGCAAATAATTTTCTCCCATTCTGTAGGCTGTCTTTTCACTTTTTGATAGTACCCTTTAAGGCATATTTTTAATTTTCATGAGATCCAGTTTATCTATTTTTTTCTTATGTTGTGTATCTATTTGGCATTATATCTAAGAAGCCATTGCTTAGATACAAGGTCATAAAGACTTATGCCTATGTTTTCTTCTAAGAGTTTTATACTTTTAGCTCTTACACTTGGGTCTTTGATCCATTTTTGAGTTAATTTTTGCATTTGTTGTCAAGTAGAGGATCCAATTTAATTCTTCTGCATGTAAATTTCCTGCTGTCCCAGTACCATTTGTTGAAAACACTATTCTTTCTTCCATTGGAATGTCTTGTCACCTTTGTTAAAAACAGTTGGCTGTAAATGTGAGGCTATGTTTCTGGACTCTCTTTTCATGGATCCATGTGTCAATGCCACATTGTTTTGATTACTGTGGTGTAATAAGTTCTAAAATCAGGAAGTGTGAGTCCTCTAACTTGTTCTTCTTTTTCAAGATTGTTTTGGCTATTCTGAGTCCCTTGAATTTCCATATGAACTTTAGGGTCAACTTGTCAATTTCCATAGAAAAGTCAGCTAGGACTTTGATAGAAATTGAATTGAATCTGCAGATGAATTTCTGGAGTATTGCCATCTTTACAATATGAAGTATTTTGATTCATGAGTATAGGATGGCTTCCTTTTTAGTTAGGTCTCCTTTAATTTCTTATAACAATTTTTTTGTAGTTTTCAAAATACAAGTTTTGCAGTTTTGGGGGGAAGTATTTGTGACATTTCTGTGCTTTGGAAGCTGCCATTGATATTGGTCACAGTAAAGGGGCTGGTTACATAAGTCTAATATGCCTGTTTTATGAAACTTGGAAAGGCAGTCTTAATTCATGTCTCAAGTCTATGATTATATGAAATATTGTAAAGGATATTTGTTTTCACAGGCATAGTACAAATAATCTCCAATATATATCTTCTTTCTACACACGGGAAAACTACTAGCATTAGGTATTTTCCTTTGGCCCATTGTGGGACTGACATGATATCTTGTTTCCAAAGCCTACCACTGACCCTCAGCATATCAGTGACCCTTGATAGGTCAGGTTACCAGAATGGCAGATTAGCAACTGACTGAGAAAAGAAATGAGCAGTATGAATCACGCAGTGGTTTTGCTTGGCAAAGCCTCTAACCATGGAGTAGAAATGGGCATATGACAGAGTTTGAGAATGCCTCCCTTCAATTCACCCTGAGTAATCAATGCTCTAATAATTGCAGTGGAAAACGATGTATTTTAAGGGGGTCAGCATAGTGATTTAATCTAGATTGCGGGGTATGAACATGTATTTTCCAAAAATCATAAACGTCTAGCTGATGGTTAGTTATCATTACTTAAGGCTAACGTAGTGTTATGACGAGCCTGCCGAGGAAAAGTCACAGTGTGTTGCCCTTCGGAGGAACAGCTCGGATGCTAAGAAGTGGTGTCCAAGCAGCCAATGGCTTTGTGGGTCACGTAACCTCTTAGTATTAGCTTTCTTTTCTGTGTAATTGCAATGATTGATCACTAAGGTTTCTCCCTGCTCTGATAGCCTGACTGCAAAGCACCTTGGCTTTCTTTATATTCTGCTTGCAACAGTCATCTTTTAGATCGTACAGAAGACATTGCCTCCACATACAAACATGTTCCTCTGAGCATTAAATTTTATGGCTTTCAGATAGGTTTTTTTGGTTTGTTTAAGCAACAAACTGGTGGAGATTAAAGTTGACCAACTTCATATGTTTTCACTAGAGTGCAATAATCACTTTTTAGCGATTTGCTAAGTTCTAAAAAGTTTAACATGTAGAGGTTTAGAAATCACCCTTTAGTTTTTTTAAATTTGTGATTTTAAATAAAATTCAGATAACTTTATATCCTGTTGTCACTTAACATAAGTAATCACTCTTTAATGACTATTACATTTAGCATATGCAGCGGCATTTAACTACTCTGTAATATTTGGGGCGCTTCTGCATTACATTCACAAATGATTCTCTGATGAACACCTTGACAGTTATCACCTTCAAAGTTTAGGGAAGTTTTTTTGTGATAGATTCTTAAAAGTAGTATAAACAAATCAAAACATATGCATATTTATAGCCACTTCAGTCAACCAAGTTGCCTTCCAGAAGCTTCATATCCATTTATACAATGACTGACAACATCAAAGAGTGCTGGCATCACCATACGCTGGTCGACGTTGGGTATTATTATTATTTTTTAATTTGGCTAGTTTAATAGTTGAAAATTCTGTATCATTGTTTTAGTTTTAACCTTTAATCAGTAATTTCAAAGACAGTTGCATTATCTCCTAAGACAATGAAGAGGAACAGAAAGAGAATGAACTTTTCAGGCATTGACTATTGGTTGAAATCTTGGGATTGCCGCATTCCACTTGTGTCCTGACCTTGGGCTAGTTGCTAAGCCTTTCCAAAGCCTCAAATTTCTCATTTGGAAACGTGAGAATATTTTGGGAAAAAATCCCAGTATAGAAGTAACTTTGACGTCACAGAGTTATATAAAAAACTCTCAGATGATAGCTGCCTCTGCTACTGGGGACAGTGACAAGGATAATCCTTTTCATTGTTCTTATGGTTCTAGTGGCTGTACTTTTAGAGCTCTATTCCAGGAGGTTGAATTATTTTAAATCCTTCAAGCAGGAAAAACCGGTGAAAGTCAAGAACCATCCTCATGGGGTCTAGCTGTTGTAATTTATTTAAAGATTATGGTGCTGTAAGAGTCTAGCCAACATTGGCTCTAAATAAAACTTGGTTTACTGTTTATAAGGAAGATGCCACACATACCACTACTGTTATTGCCATGGTTCTACCACACATGAAAGCTCTTAGGAATACCAGAGCACCAGAGTTGTACTTATCCTGCCCCTTGGTTCTTTTACACAAGATCATCAGTCTCAGGTGCCGTGGTGTCTGCCCTGGAAGGTAGGAACTGCACTGCGCCTTCCATCCCCACCACTAAATCCAGCACAGGAGGATAGGGTTGCTTTCTGTACCCCCTCTTCCAAGTGTTGGGAGATGGTTGAGAGTTGCACACCTGCTCTGAAGAGGTAATACCGGTGTGACCAGCGCTTTCTCCGGTGAGAGCAGGGATGAGGCTGTCTTTCTTTCTTTCTTTTTTTTTTTTTTTTTTTTGCTGTACGCGGGCCTCTCACTGCTGCTGCCTCTCCCGCTGCGGAGCACAGGCTCCGGACGCGCAGGCTCAGCGGCCATGGCTCACGGGCCCAGCCGCTCCGCGGCACGTGGGATCCTCCCGGACCGGGGCTCAAACCCGCGTCCCCTGCATCGGCAGGCGGACTCTTAACCACTGCGCCACCAGGGAAGCCCGAGGCTGTCTTTCTGTATTGGTTTATGATTATAACTCTCCTCTCACACTTAAAGAGTAAATGCTATTTTGGCATGTGTTAAATTTACTGTTCAAATCAGGGAAAAGTATGGATTGTTCAGTAAATCTTGTTGGAACAAGGACTATCATTTTATCAGGAGCTAGAGCCCTACTTCATATACTACATGCAAATATATTCCAGACTGAAGTTTTTTTTGTTTGTTTGTTTTTTGTTTTTTCCGGTACACAGGCCTCTCACTGTTGTGGCCTCTCTCGTTGCGAAGCACAGGCTCTGGACGCGCAGGCTCAGCGGCCATGGTTCACGGGCCCAGCCGCTCTGCGGCATGTGGGATCTTCCCGGACCGGGGCATGAACCCGTGTCCCCTGCATCGGCAGGTGGACTCTCAACCACTGCGCCACCAGGGAAGCCCCAGACTGAAGTTTTAAACAAAAATTAGAATGATAAGAGCACTGAGAGTATACACTTGTATAGAAAAGGCCTTTCCACGAATGTCACAATGAAAGAATGGGTAACTAGTTATGACAACAAAAGTTTTAGACCTCCCGTTTGTCAAAAACATTCTAAGCATGGTGATAGATGTTAATTAACTATAACTAGACTTGTTGTGATCATTTCACAATATAGACAAATACAGGCATATGTCAGAGATACTGTGGGTTCAGTTCCAGACCACCACAGTAAAGCGAGTCACATGAATTTTTGGCTTCCCAGTACATATAAAAGTTATGTTTACACTATAGTGTAGTCTGTTAACTGTACAATAGTAGCATTATGTCTAAAAAAGGTACATATCTTAATTTAAAAATACAAAACAAAAAACAATTACAGTAGTAACAGCAAAGATCACCAGTCACCATAACAAATATAATAATAATGAAAACGTTTGAAATATTGCAAGAATTACCAAAATGTGACATAGACACATGAAGTGACCAAATGCCGTTGGAATAATGGTGACATAGACTTGGTCAACACAAGGTTGCCACAACCTTCAATTTGTAAAAATACAGTATCTATGAAGCGCAATAAAATGAGGTTATGCTTGTATCGAATCCAAAAAAGACAAATACTGTGGAATCTAAAAGATAGAATGAATGAATATAACAAAACAGAAACAGACTCACAGATAACAAACTAGTGGTTACCAGTGGGGAGAGGACAGGGAAGAGGGACAATATCGTAGAAGGGGAGTAAGAGGTACAAACTCTTAGGTATAAAATAAGGTACAAGGATGTAATTAACGTACAGCACAGGGAGTATAGCCAATATTTTATAATAATTTTAAATGGAGTTTATAAAATATGAAATCATATTTTGTACACTTGAAACTAACATAACATTGCAAATCAACTATACTTCATTAAAAGGGAAAAGAAAAAAATTAGACACAAAAAAGAAATATTAGGGACTAAGAAACATGAAAAAAGTTTACGAACATCAATTAAAATAACGTGCTGTCAGTTCTTGTCTATTTTTAAGAGTAATACCCACTATTGGTGAATGTGTGAGGACCAGGTGCCTTGTACATGCCACTGAAGGGGTATAAATTACTACAGCCTTTCTGGACAGAGACACTTTGGTGACATATAACAAAAGCCTTCTACCCTGGAATTCCATTTTTCAGAATTGATTCTAGGAAAATAGTTGATTGACTTATTTATTGCTTTTCAGAAATGTTTAGAAGGGGGAAAATTGCAAACAGTATGAATGGTTTAAACAACAGGTGTTGTTTATATTCACCGACATTTTAATATTTTTGAAGCCATTAAAATAACATAGAGGATTATTTAATGCCATGGAAAGATAAATGTGAAATTTATAAGTTTAAGAAAACTGGTTACAGAGCACTGTGATGTACAGATAATTTAACTTTTTTAAAATAATTTTTTAAGTTTGTTTTTATTTTTGGCTGTGTTGGGTCCTCGTTGCTATGTGTGGGCTTTCTGTAGTTGCGGCGAGCAGGGGCTACTCTTCGTTGCACTGTGCGGGCTTCTCATTGTGGTGGCTTCTCGTTGTGGAGCATGGACTCTAGGCACACGGGTTTCAGTAGTTGTGGCACACGGACTCAGCAGTTGTGGCTTGCGGGCTCTAGAGCACAGGCTCAGTAGTTGTGGCACACGGGCTTAGTTGCTCTGTGACATGTGGGATCTTCCAGGCCAGAGGTCGAACCCGTGTCCCCTGCATTGGCAGGCGGATTCTTAACCACTGTGCCACCAGGGAAGCCCCTAATTTAACTTTTATTTTTTAAAAAATTATACATTGAACATGTTTTTTTTCTTAGTTTTTAAAAACAAACATTGTACATGGATAAAACATTACTGCTCTTATTTTGGGAGACCAAAGAAATAAAAGGCAGTGCCACTGATCTTGAAAAACTTATAATCTTAAGGGTGGGTGGAGGTTGACATTTTTTCTAATTGCTTTATGTGAATTTTTGGACAGTCATTCACGATATAGCTTAGACATTCTTTTCCCTACTAAGGAAGAGGACATTATGGAAATATTGGTCTCTTTTTTTTTTTTTTTTGTGGTACGCGGGCCTCTCACTGTTGTGGCCTCATCCGTTACGGAGCACAGGCTCCGGACGCGCAGGCTCAGTGGCCATGGCTCACGGGCCCAGCCGCTCTGCGGCATGATGGGATCTTCCCGGACCGGGGCACGAACCCTTGTCCCCTGCATCGGCAGGCGGACTCTCAACCACTGCGCCTCCAGGGAAGCCCTGGGTACTTCTATATTTAGTATAACTAAAGAAACCACAGTGTGCACACAAGTGGTAACAGCTGATCAAATAAGTAATCAAGGAAACGTTTTGAGCCAGTTTTAAAATCTGTGCTTCCCCAAGCCCCTGAAGTATATATATTATAAAAGTAATTGGAACTATACAATAATTTCTTTTTCGATTATTTAAAAGAGTGCATACATATAAAGTGTTTAGGAGTGTGCTTGGTATGTAGTATATTGTATGAGTTGGCTGTTAAGGCCCCTTTTGCTTTGGTGCACTTGTACTCAACTGCCACCAGGGGGCAGACTGTGTTTGGGAAAGAATGGAAACCCAGCTTGAGCTGTTCTTAGTCATTCATCTCAAACATCTTTTTCCGTGTGTGTGTGTGTGTGTGTGTGTGTGTGTGTACGCGCGCGTGTGTGTGTGTGTGTGTACCCGCGCGCGCGTGTGTGTGTGTGTGTACGCGCGCGCGCGCGCGCGCGCGTGTGTGTGTGTGTGTGTGTGTACACTTTGCTGTACAAACAAGAACTACTCCTCTGACTTTTGACTTTTCCTTCTGACTGGCACTGCTTCTCTTTATTCTTGTAGTTCCTTGCTGTGCTGGTTTTTGTTTTGTTTTGTTTTTTCTTTGTTTTTTGCCTTTGAAGGAAGAGTTCCCCAGAGGATGGGAGACACTGCAGGCCACAGCCACACAGGGCCACGTAGGGTCACTCACAGGGAGAAGCAGGGAGCCTTGCTGTGCTGTTTACAAAGATCGTTAGCAACATTACTGTTAACTCTGTGTGGTGTAGCTTAGGGTAGTTCAAGTAGACTTTCTAATGAGTATGAAAAATTGGTGGCATGTTGCTAATTTCTTCTTTTGGGTAGTCTAGGCTAAAGGATTTCCCCGTTAACCAGGATACGTTAGAGTTTACTGTTACTTAACTAACAAAACTAAACAAACACAAAAACGTAACTAAACAAAACAGAAAACATCCTATAAGGGGTGGTGTCCTATCTTTAATAATATCAGTGTTCAGTCTTCTGTTTATAATTTTAATGCTGTTTTTTGTTTGTTTGTTTTTGCGGTACGCGGGCCTCTCACTGTTGTGGCCTCTCCCGTTGCGGAGCACAGGCTCCGGACGCGCAGGCTCAGCGGCCATGGCTCACGGGCCCAGCCGCTCCGCAGCATGTGGGATCTTCCCGGACCGGGGCACGAACCCATGTCCCCTGCATCGGCAGGCGGACTCTCAACCACTGCGCCACCAGGGAAGCCCTTTAATGCTGATTTGTATCTTAGTTTTTTAAAAACTTTTTATGGGGGTATAGTTGTTTTACAGTGTTGTGTTTATCTTAGTTTTTACAAGCTTTTTTTCTTTTCTTGGTGCGGGCGGGGAGGAGTGGTGCTTTATGGCAAATTAATTTGCGGAATCCAGGAAAAAGGTTGCGGTTTAATAATAACAAATTGTGATAGAGTGAAAAGGCACCACCTAAATGTAGCTTTTCTAGACTTCAATTCCTTGATTATTTGTGCTTGCATGGCCGTGGGTGCAATGTTTACAAGACGCCTTGTCTGTGCAGGAACAGGTTGTAATTTTCCCGCACCTAACCCCCCGCAGGTTGTTGGGTTGGTCTCTCGACAACCTCTGAAGTGGCAGGCTGTGGGGCGAGTGAAAAGGGAGAAGGAATTACTCAAAATTTCCTTTCCTGCCTGTCTCCTTCCCTCTTCACACCCTAAATGCTCTACAGAATTTCTTGAAGAGTAACTGCTTCCTGCACATTCTCATAGCATTTAATAGTCATTTATGGTTAACAGTTAACTACATTCATTTCTGTTACTGAGTCTTGGAAATCTTGGAAACACACGTCGATCATTTTTCACACATTGTTTTCTTGTGCTTTTTAAAATTAAAAGAGTTGGACTCTTCCTGGTTTAATAATATTAGCTTTACTTAAGTGAGCATTTTGCAGGTGCAGTTTTCTTATGTCCATGCCTTTATCTTTTCAACCTCTTTTGGGTTTTTTGCCACCATATTTTAATGTGCTTTGACAAAGGACTCTATTCAAACATTTACCAGATCTCAGTTCTTACTGATAAACAATAATCACACCTTCCTGATGTTCCTAGTCTCAAAACATTACTATCTTGTTTTAGGTCACCTGATTTTGTATAATTAGTCAAGCAATAATTGGAGTCCTTAGAATACTCACTAATTTTTATTCCTCTGCAACTATTGTTACATCTGGTAGAGAAATTGCATTAACCCTTTATTGCTGACTCTTAGTGAAGTCCTCAGAATATGAGTGTTAGAGTTGAATTTTAACCTTTTATCAATCCGTCATTAGTATATTATAGTAAAAACATTTTTTTGAAGTATAATTGACCTACAACACTATGTTAGTTCCAGGTGTTACAGTAGGAATTTTATTTAAAATTGTAATTGAGAATATTTCTTGCTTGAAGCCGTTAAAATTTTTTTGTCCAGTGTATCAGGTTTATATATAGGTTTACATGTAAAATATCTGAAAAAAATGCCCAGTGCTACTGGGCATATTCACACTAGTAGTGTGAATATAATTACAATTAAAAACATCAGAACACAGATTACTTTAATGAAGTCTTAATTTTTTATAATTACTAAATAAATATTAGGCACTCCTCGAAGTAGTTATTTCCCCTTAAGGATCCTCCAACTCATTACAGAACCTGTGACATTATTGGTTGTTATATAAAGTGCCTAAGACCACCCACTTTCTCCTCCCCTTCACCATCTCTGATGAAAACCATAATAAGCCCATAAGCATGTTTGGTGTGATGTCATTCAGAGGCTGCTGACTGCTGGGTCTGCTAGGAGGAGATTTTATTCAGAGGAAGAACGTTGTTTTGGCAACATCTGGGAGTAGAGACGGAAGCCAGAAGCACTTGGATAGCTCTGGGGTTTCTCTTTTGTGCATGTACGGTGGAGTGACGTCTGGCATGTAGGCATGTTTCCTCTCGCTGTATTTCTTGGCCTCGAAGAAGGGTGCTGAGTTTAAAAAGACAGTATGTGAGAATCCACGGAGCTGGTTCTTCTGTGAAGTCTTTCCACCTGCTCTGAAGACATGTTGTTGTCTCCCAAGTTCTCCCTGTCCACCATTCACGTTCGACTCACTGCCAAAGGATTGCTTCGAAATCTTCGACTCCCTTCAGGGTTTAGGAAAAGTACTGTCATTTTCCACACAGGTTTGTCTTGCGCAGATCTCTCTTTACCGTTACACGGGGGGCATCTTGATTAACTTGCAGGTGTTTATCAGAAATTTTCTAAGGGGATAGATAACTGGCGAAAGGAAGCTCTAATGAGAGAACGAGGCATAATTTGTAAAAATAAGCGGTTTTCTCTTATGTTTCAGCACATGTGTATGGTATTTTTACTGTCTGCAAGCTGATGTGTGCTCGGTTTGTTTGTTGAAAGCAGAACTGTTGCCTGGGTGCGCCCAGCTCTTTGCTCTGACACCAGCCGAATCTGGAAAAATCAACACCTGTTCAATTACATTTTACTTCACATGATTTTGGAAATAGGACACAGGTAAATTAAGACAAACAGTTCTCTTTCCTTTAAAGAAAGAGATGAAATGAGAGGGTTTCTGGAGGTTTTCATTATGTAGTTCCTCATTGAGATTGGACTAGGCTGGTTTGGTAGGCTAAAAGATTTCCACGTTCTAAACATTTCTGAAATAAAACATCGTAATGGCTGTGGAGAGGTAGGAAATGAACCACAAATTAAGTTTTCCAAGCTTCATGGTGGAAACATTTGCAGTCACAAAAGACTGCCTCTGATCTTTAATGCTTGTATCTGCTTTTTACTTTCTGTGCCTGAGATGGAAATAAATGTAGGGTATATTTTAGGCACTTGTAAACCTGTATGTCCACTTTTAGAGGATTCATTTGCCTACTGTGGCTACCTCTTGTTCAGATATAATTGCAACTGTGGGAAATTAAGTTGATTTTATGCTATAAAAACTGGAGTGCTATTATATTGAATTCGGGCTGGTTAGCGGTATCTGTGCTAGAATCATGAGTATGTAAATAGATGATTTGTTGTTTCCTGTGAACGCCAGCCCTTCTTGGTCTTGTTTTCCGTCTCTGTCCCCAGTGATTTTTTTCAGCTGACTGCTTTCAGTTTTCCCAGGGGCATCTCCCTGCTCTGTGGGATGACTCTTCCTCATGTTTCATAACTCGCCTTGACCTGTCACTGGAGTCTGCCAGCCTTTCCCTCTCGATCTGAGCTGACAACTGAAGGTAAATGGATAAGTCAGGAGGGAAACAGTGGCTCTGTCTCTCCCAGCCTAAATGCCACTGTCACTTTTTCAACCTTAAAGAATAAAAAGGTGAAAAATAAAAATAAAAGGGTGCCCTACATTTGCAATAATTTGTGTAATCTAAAATAGCTCCAAATGGCTTTTAACTTTTTTTGACTTTAAAAATTATATTTCTATGTTTTAATCAAAACCAGTAACACATTCAGTTAGATTTTATATTCATATATTTGTTTTCCATTAACAAGAATTTTAAAAATCTTGCAAGACACATAAGTTTTGTTTAAATGGAATAATGGAGAAGCCTCTGGTGGTTCTTGACCCACGGCACTTTAAAATATTCATACAAAGTTATCCAGCATTTAGTCATGGCTTTTAATTGTAACTTAAGAAGAAAAATCAATCCACACTCCAAGTTCAAAAGAGAATCAAACAGTACAGAAGGTTGTACAATTCCAAGTGAGCCTCTTTCTTACCCAGGCCCTGCACCCTTCCACAGATGAAGCACCCTTCCACTCTCATGGGTGCTTGTTGATCCTTCCAGTAATTTTCTAGTCATATATAAGCCTATGCAGGTTCTTTTATATCCCTTTTTGTTTTACAGAAATGGAAGCTTACCATATATACTCTTCTATAGCTTACTTTTAAACATTAATATATCTTCGATTTTCAGGTTAACACACTTATCTACCACATTCTTTTTAGTAGTCTTACAACATCCCGTTGTTGGATGAGCCACGGGTTATTTAACCAGTCTTCCGTTAGTGAACGTTTTAGGTTGTTTGTACCATTTTTGTGGAGCAGATAGCTTTCCAAGGCAACTTAAGCAAAAGGCACAAGGCTTTTATTACCAGAGTTTGACTAACTAATAGTGATATTTTGGGTACTCTTTATTTTTTTAATTTACATAAAAATATTTTGAAACATTCATTTGATTGCAGTTGTAATTTTTAGAGCTAGAGTGTACTTAGTGGAGCTCTAGTTTACCTGATTTTACACCAGGAAGTCGGAGGCCCAGAGAAGTGAATTAACTTGCCCAAGGGCACACAGTCAGTGGCAGGGGTAGGACTAAAACCTGGGGCCTCTGTTAAGAATTTTTGGGTTTTTTAGATTTTTCCAGCTGTGAATTTTGCTGTAATTCTGTTAGATCTAGTGAATAGCGGTGATGGAAAAAAGAGTTTTGTGTGTGGGAAGCATTTTAAAATTATGTGAAGAATATAATTCTACTTACCCCAGTAAGAATCTTTTGTGAGTTTATCCATATTACATAACTTGAGGGTCTGAGAAATCTTCCAATAAAATAGATATTGAAGTTATCGCATTTCTTCTTATCCACATGGGCTGTGAGCAGTAGCTTGTGTTTGTATTCTTTTTTTTGGTTTTTATTTTATCTATTTTTTTTTTTTGCGGTACGCGGGCCTCTCACTGTTGTGGCCTCTCCCGTTGCGGAGCGCAGGCTCTGGACGCGCAGGCTCAGCAGCCATGGCTCACGGGCCCAGCTGCTCCGCGGCATGTGGGATCCTCCCGGACCGGGGCACGAACCCGCGTCCCCTGCATCGGCAGGCGGACTCTCAGCCACTGCGCCACCAGGGAAGCCCTTGTGTTTGTATTCTTAGTAAAAGAAGTGGTGTTGGTGGCTGCAGTGGCAGTGGAGTTGGCCTGGATACCAAGAGCCCGGGGCTGTGTAGCCTTGGTTCTGCTAGTAACCAAGTCATTGACCTTGATCACATAACCAAACAAGGCTACAAAATGAAGGAATCAGATGAGATGATTTCCAAGGTCTCTTCAACCTCAAATTCTGTGAATTTTCTGGCTACAGATTAAAAAACCCTGGATGTGTTACTGAAAATTCTTCTTATCTAAACTAATTCTCTCCTTATTTCCCAAACTCAGCAAATACTCCTGATTTTTTCTCTTCACGACACCACTGTTTGCTCCCTATTCTGTCCTCACACCTCAGTACCCTTTGAATTATTGTTCTTCCTCATTTATCCACAATTAATTGGTTGCAAGAATCTAAGACTCTATCCTTTGAAATCACTGTTGTTTTCACCCTCTGCCTGCTGTAGTTCAGGCTTTATTTTTAGATTGAAGAATTTGAAAATGCTCTTCTTAGAGGTAGAAAATGGTCAAATGTTGACAGTTGCATATCACCCAATCTAATACTTTGGGACTTCTTGAAGGATTTTATATTTTTGGTCTTTGCCACCAACCAGTCTTTCCCTTGCTTCCAAACTGACTTTCACATTGCAGGATTAAGTCATTCGTCTCATAAACAAATATGTATTAGACATGTACTGTGTGGCAGGTGCAGTGCTAGGTGCTGACAATGTAGCCAGGACTGAGCCACACGTGGCCTCCTGCCTTCACACAGCCCACAATTTTTAAATTTTGGCCGTACCACATGGCTGGTGGTGTCTTAGTTCCCCAACCAGGTACTGAACCTGGGCCACAACAATGATAGTGCCTAATCCTAGCCCAAGACCACCAGGGAACTCCCCTACGCAGCCCCCAGTTTACCAGGGAGACAGGCAGAGAACATGAGGCCGTCGCGGTAGGGCATGGACGAGGTGCTCAGGCAGCGCCCAGCAGGTGAGGCTGACTTTATCCAGGTCCTCCAGAAGCGCCATTTAAGCTGGGACCCCGGGATAGGAGGAAGTAGCCAAGAAACAAAAAGTGTTCCAGGCAGAGAAAACAGCATGTGAAAGCCTGGAGGTGAGGGAGACTTTGGCTCCTTTAAGGAAACGAAAGAATTTTAATATGTCCGAGCATAGAATGTGGAGAGGCGCCAGCAATAGGATGGTGGTTATGTGGAGCCAGACAGAACGGGCCCTTTGACCGGCCCTCGCACAGGACACTGTGCGCTGTAGTATATTGACAAAGTGTTGTCCCGTCCAGGATGCGATTTCCTCTGTAAATAGGGGCAAGGAAAGAGAGTGGATTTGTCAGGGTTTCGGGTAACGTAGCAGGATGTCAGGCGTGAACGACGACCTCAGCATCAGAAGAGTGCTACATCTTCTAAGAAGTCCAGAAGTGATCTCACTGACTTACCAGAGCTTTCAGTTCGGTCTAGTTCAGAACTCTGCCTCATATTTTGAAACTTATTAGTTTCAATTTTATGAGTCAGTGGAGGGAAAAGAACCTTCCACGTAGAACTATTCCTTGCCTCCAGGTTTATTGGAATTCAGGTTTTCTATGAAGCTGGAGATGAGATACTTGTATTAATTATTATGAAAAGTGCCATTTTGAGCCTCAGAGTTAATATTCTTGTTGATTCAAGTGAAGGCAATTCCCTGCACTAAGAGAATTCTTTTTGCTGAGCTAGTAAGATTAAAAGCAATTACTCTAGCAAAGGAGAGGGGTGTATGTACATATATTTTGAGGAAAGGCAGGAGAAGTATTATTAATAGAACAAAATATTTTCATTTACTTGAAGCTGCACTAAAGAGAACCGTTTTGCCTAGATATTTGGTAAGAGTGAGGCAGAATGCAAATAAGTTTGTTTAATTAGAATGAAAGTCATCAAGTTACGTGCTTGGGTTTGGTATTCATTTTTCAGACTGTCAAGTAGAACTGCTTTTAGCTGCAGTTTAAGATACTTTAAGGAGGAGGTTGTCTCTCTTAGAAAGCAGCAGCTCTGATGTTCAGAGGCTCAGTAATGTCAGGATCAACACCTGTGCTATTTTCTTGGCCTTTTCCTCATGACTGTTGCCTCATGATGTCACAATGCCTGCTGCAGGCAGGAAAAACAAGACCCAGGGAAGGGGTGGTGCTTACATCTCATTGGCTAAATCTCAGTCACATGGCTGTTTCTACCTTCAAGGGAAGCTGGGAAATTGAGTGTTCGACTTCTCCAATCGCTGTAGTACATCCAGGTATAAGAGGGAGTAGAGCCCTATTATAGAGGCTGCCACAGAGAAGGCAAAACGGTTATTTCTCAAAAGCTAATACTGGCAGCTTATAAATAAGGGAAGTATATCAGTTAACAAGTTGAATCTTGCAACAGACCTCATTGTTTCTTCTCTTTTATGATATGAATGTTTTTTGGTAATGATTACCTATTTTGTAAATGTGTCAATTAAACACTTGCAAGTCATTTTGTTGTTTGGACGTAGAGGTTAATATTTGATTTTGATCTCTTGAATTAATTTTTAGTTACAAAATAATGCTTATACTGAGAAAGAATGTTCTCAACCTTATGTGATTTGTATATATTTAAGATGTGTTAACAAGAGATAAATATTAGCAGTGCATTTATGGTGGGGATCCTAGTCATGCATTAAGGTGATGCTAAATAAACCTTCATTTCTCTTGTGTTTCTCACATTGCAAAATATAAAAGCCAGTGAAAGCATTTTAGAAAGGTTTCATAAAAAACTATATATATTAGAATTTTTTTGTAAAAAGTTTTAAAATATTCACTCATTTGTAGAATGCAAAAGGCATCAAAAGGACCAAATTCAAGAACACCAGATGAGAGATGTGGCCTTCCACCACCCGTTTGTTCTCTCACTGTGAATCCACATGCTTCTTTTTAGCTTCCTTGAAAGCAGTCTTGAAAGTTTCTCTGGTCTCTTGCCACATTGATAAATGTTCACTAAGAACTGGTGTTGCGAATGGCATTATGCTAAACATGATGATTCTGAGCTCATGTAGCTGTGGCAGTCTTACAGCTTCAGCTTTGCTATGTCATTAAAACGTGCCCTTTTGGGCTTCCCTGGTGGCGCAGTGGTTGAGAGTCCGCCTGCCGATGCAGGGGACACGGGTTCGTGCCCCGGTCCGGGAAGATCCCACATGCCGCGGAGCGGCTGGGCCCGTGAGCCATGGCCGCTGAGCCTGCGCGTCCGGAGCCTGTGCTCTGCAACGGGAGAGGCCACAACAGTGAGAGGCCCACGTACAGCAAAAAAGAAAAAAGTGCCCTTTCATAGTTATAGCAGTCTATTTAAGAGAACAGTTATGTGTTAAATGAATTTTCACTCATAATGGGTAATATTTTTGATAAGTCTTTAAAAGTTAGGTGTTGAAAGAGAAAGTTAGTATATCTTAATCTCACAAGTTTCAGATAGCTAGTCTTACTGTGCTAAATTGTGTTTTAATGTAGTGTCTATTTTGACACAAACATGGTAAATAAACCATACATTATAGCCTGGAGTTGGATTCAGGATGGGAAGTATAGCAGTGTTTTTCATGAGGAGAAAATGGAGGAATAAGGCAAGTAAAACATATATAGTAAATGCTTATTTAATTAGAACCACTGAAATATTTGGGTTAACTGAGTTTTGGATAGTAGAGAATCACCCTATACATGAAATAGTATAGATTACGATACTTTTTATTAGCTCTAAAGCATGTTTTAGAGCTAAAAGAAGTACTTTATTAGTAGTATATGCATATTACTGTTATCTTAGGTAAAAAGATGACAGATGTGGTTTTAAATGTATATAAAATTGAACATCACTTTTCTGTATTTGGCTTAGGTGATACAATAATACTTTGGATCATTTTAGTACATGAGGGTCCTTTATAAAAGGCATCAATTATAAAGCTCTGGGGAAAATTAAGACTCATAGAGCCTTCTTTGGGGTGAGAGACTAGGCTTTTTCCTATTGTTCCCTGGTGGCCTGAGTTTTAGGCATCTCTCACTCAAATTGCTTTTCCTTAACTGGTTAATGTTTTGAGAATGACATTCTCTTTTTATTTATTGTTTGTGTTATGGAAATTCCTAATGTTGAATGTTTTAATTGGCTATTCTCATTTTTGTTTCTACTGTCTATTAAGGATAGTCTATTGTCTTAAATTTGCAATAAGGACATTTTTGACCCGCTTTGGTGCATTTTGGGGACTCCCCGCTCCCCCAGGTCTTTTGTCTCCACATGCCTTGTTTCAGCCATGCTGCTCTGCTTGACAAAGAGCATGTGATTGCACATGGCTGCGATGGTGAGGGACACCACCTGTGGCCCACAGGGCCTGGCCTGGCTGGCACAATGGTGACATCCCCTGAGCTGGCTAGCTCATGGTGGAAAAGTCCAGAAGAAACAGCTTTTAAAATTCTAAAATGGTACATGTGCTTGAAGTAGATATTGCAAGAAGGGCCTTGTAGACTTTTTGTTTTTGTTTTGGAATTGGTTCCTAGTGGTGACAGAATGTTATTCTTGGTACTGTGTTCTTCCACATGGTAAATTAAAAGGGACGTCTTGGTGTATGTCATCATCACTGAAATCAAAAACACTGCTTGGATTTGTGATGCCAGGCATCTTTTTAGGTACCTATTAAATTGGTTAACTCAAAATGATCGTTAAGACAAAAACAAAAATATGTAAGTCCACATGAAGGCCAGCATTTAATATTTTAGGTAACTTGCTTAATAACAAAGGGGAAAAAGCCAGTTCCAGGGCTGCTGTCTTGTGAAACAGCACCTCAGTCACATCAGTGAACTTGGTGGGCATGTGTGTATATATATTTTTTTTTTTTTTTTTAATTTTTTGGCTGCATTGGGTCTTCGTTGCTGCACACGGGCTTTCTCTAGTTGCGGCAAGCGGGAGCTACTCTTCGTTGAAGTGCGCAGGCTTCTCATTGCAGTGGCTTCTCTTGTTGCGGAGCATGGGCTCTAGGCACATGGGCTTCAGTAGTTGTGGCTCGTGGGCTCAGTAGTTGTGGCTCGTGGGCTCTAGAGCGCAGGCTCAGTAGTTGTGACGCACAGGCTCAGTTGCTCCGAAGCATGTGGGATCTTCCCGGACCAGGGCTCGAACCTATGTCCCCTGCATTGGCAGGTGGATTCTTAACCACTGTGCCACTGGGGAAGCCCCAGTGGGTATATATTTTATCCCTTATGCTCTGAGAAAAGACTTATCCAATTTGTTCATACACAGTGTGAACAAGTATAACAAAAGCTACTTTTTCCTATTTTAAGTTGAAGTAAAAATTCAGATTTTTTTCTCTACTAAAATAATGAAAGTTTTGCTTGTTAGATGATTAAAATAAAAATATTTTCATTTGACATCTGCAGAATTTTTAATGATACAGGCATGAAATTGCATTACTTGTAAATTTTTTTAGTATGCTCTTTTAGTCCTGAAACAAATCTGTAAACTACTTTTTTTTGCTCTAATCTATTTGGTTTTTATAATTTATTTATTTATCTTTGGCTGCACTGGGTCTTCATTGCTGCACGAGGGCTTTCTGTAGTTGTCGTGAACGGGGGCTACTCTTCGTTGCAGCACACAGGCTTCTCATCGTGGTGGCTTCTCTTGTTGCGGAGCATGGGCTCTAGGCGCGAGGGCTTCAGTAGTTGTGGCGCACGGACTCAGTAGTTGTGGCTCTTGGGCTCTAGAGCGCAGGCTCAGCAGTTGTGGCGCATGGGCTTAGTTGTGGACCGCAGCATGTGGCATCTTCCTGGACCAGGGCTCGAACCCATGTCCCCTGCATTGGCAGGCGGATTCTTAACCATTGCGCCACCAGGGAAGTCCCACAGATCCATAAACTTTTAGCACATTAAGGTGGACTTGTAGATTATTTAGAAAGCCAACAAACTGGCGGATGTTGTACCTTCTTAAAAGTATTTCTGAATGTAATGAATTTCTATTAACTTTTCTTTATAGTTAGTAGTCCATTTTAAGAACATAAGAGATCTGCTTTATTCCCTGCCAGCCACATGGAAAACGTCTACGGTCAATTTTGGATTGTTTTGCAGGAAAAATTGTCTAAGCAATAGTTCTCCTGAAATAGGTGCGTTTAATATGAATATGCCTTCTATTCTATAATCTGCTTTTGAAATTAGGAAAGTAAAACCACTTTATATATAATACAAATCATTGCAGCACTTCCAAAAATCGAATACTGTAAAATTTTAATAGGTGTCTTACAGTACCCCTCCCCAGCCACCTGCAAAAGAATTAGCTTGGGTAATGTTAACAGTCTAAACACTGTGCTTTGCTGAGCTTGAAATGTTCCGTAGTCAGCAAATGCCATACCTACCCAGAAAAAGAAAAATATTAGGGCTTCCCTGGTGGCGCAGTGGTTGAGAGTCCGCCTGCTGATGCAGGGGACATGGGTTCGTGCCCCGGTCCAGGAAGATCCCACATGCTGCGGAGCTGCTGGACCCGTGAGCCATGGCCGCTGAGCCTGCGCGTCCGGAGCCTGTGCTCCGCAACGGGAGAGGCCACAACAGTGAGAGGCCCGCGTACCGCAAAAAAAAAAAAAAAAAAATATTATATATGGCTCCTAATTATGACTATTAACTTTTCTAGAGCAAACACATAATGAAAAGAACCCTGAAAAGGTTTATATAAATTTAAGCTAATAATTGATAACACGAACATGTTCGTTTGTTTGTTTAAAATGATGGTTGGGTGCCACAAAGTAGTTCTCAGTGCCTTAACTGTGTGCCTGTTGTCAGGCCTGAGGGCCTCTTCCATCCTTGTCAAGGGGAGTGCTTTCTCCTTTCATACAACACTGAATAATAATTCAGAAAAAGATCTTGGTAAGATTGTCTAGATTTCCGTGGGGGTGCAGTTCAATTGATCAAGCTGGGAAAGTGTGTTAATAGGCTTATGTTAGGGGCTGCATTCAGGACAATGGGAAATAAAGAGCTGATTTGCTCCCCAGGAAAATGCCCCTGCAGATGATTCAATTTGGAAAGCGTGATGGAGCAGGTGAGGCTAGAATAGAGTCTCTTTGGAGAATAAGGAGCAGAGTGTTAGAGAATGTCAGTGCACTTTGCCACCGGGTCCCACGCCACACGCCCCCTTCCTCTGCTCTCTCTCGCATTCCCACACGCTCATCTGCTCCTCTCTGTGCTATCTCTGAGCTGGAAACGGTGACTTTTCCTGGGTTCCTCTTGATCCAACTGGTCCAGAAGTCTTCCTGTTCTGCCTCATAAACACATTCATCATTTCCTGCCTGTTCTCACTGCCCTGACCGCCAGTTCCCCTCCCTGGGCCTCCCTCCTGGCCACTCTCCTCACCAGCTCAGATCTTCTTTCACTGTGTCTGCAGACCCCTGCTTGGCACCATTCTGTGTCTCCTACGAGAGAGAGAAAACCTTGTACAGCACACATGTCTCGCCCCTGTTTATGCTTCCAGCCACATCATCTTACTTTAATTTCAGGAGAGCTTTGCTGTCAGCATTGAATACCAGGACCTCCAGGGCCTCCCATACCTCTATGCCTTGGTGTTTTCTGGCCTTTGCTGTTCATCTGTCTGCCAAACATGCAAATGTCCTTCCAAACTCTGTCTCTAGAACCCTTTCTTGACAGCCCCAGATCTAGGTGTTTCTCCACCTGTACTCTCAACACACTGTGTACATAATTCTGTTACCTAATTATCAAATCATATGGCCATTGGTGATGGCCTCTTTCTGTCTCTGCTGCATAAAAAAAGTTCCTTGAGAACAAGAACCAATGTGTTAGAAGCACATCCAGCAGACATTTACTGAGTGTGCAGTGGTCATGTGGGTGATCATTTCATCACTGGGCACTCCCTCTTATCAGAACACATATTTCCTAGTAGTTCACGTTTAAGGCTTTCTTGTCATGGAATATCCCAGGGTAAACCCCCATAAATACCCATCAAATCCTGAGGAAACACTGACGGAAAGAACTTGTGTAAAGATAGGTGTCCCTAGGAAGGGTTTTAGATGTGTAGGTTCACATTAAGGCAGAAAGACGGGAATCAGTTGTCTGTCCAGGCTGCTGGTTGAGCCCATTAGCTCATTACTTACATTTTATTAACCCACAAGCATTAGTTTTCAATGCAGTATGTAGTAGAAAGCATATAACAGCCAATGACTGTCACCTTCACAGGGAGGTGAATATGTGAGAGTCGAACAGGAAGAGATTAATACCATAGAAGCAAGGTGTCTTCATGCATCCTTGTAGAGCACCACCTTCTTCTACGTGCCTCCACCTTTTGATAAGTATTTGGCGAGTGAATGAATAATGAGTCAATAGGCACATAGAACACTAGGCAAACATTAGTTACGGAATGCTGTGTATAGTTTTGTGTTTCATTCAGGTTAAGGCAAGCTCTCCTAGTAAGTCTTGTCTCTTACTTGATTTTAATATTCAGAAAGCCAGCGGATTTCCGAATATTAAAGTGGCTTGTTTTACCTTAGGATGGATGTGTCCTCAGCAGCTAATAGGTTAGTCCCTGTCTGAATTGTTAAGTCTCTCCCACAAAAATTGTGTTTAGCCTTGAAGTGGGGATCTGTATGCCTGAGTGACTTGAGCCTGAAACATGGCTTGTTCTTCTTTCCCCAACTATTTTCTTTAAGAGGATGATAAATAACTGTTAGGCGAGTTTTAAATTTTATTAAATTGAGGTTTCTGAGTAGAAAGAACAAAGACAGTAAACAGTGTTATCCAGCTGTTTTTCAAGTGAGCAAATGTCTTGGATTCAGGACTTTTATTTTCCTGATGGAGGTTTCAGTTTCATTGGAATGGACCTCAGGAAGGTCAGACCAGACATGGCAGTGGTAATTATCTTGTCAACACGCATCCGAATCTATGTAGAAGTTAACATGTAATTTTAAGTTTTCTGAGTAAGTTGATTCTTTGAAATTAGACAGCCTGTTAATAGGTATAATAAACAAAATATTTTATAGTTTTTTTTTTTTTTTTTTTGCGGTACGCGGGCCTCTCACTGTTGTGGCCTCTCCCATTGCGGAGCACGGGCTCTGGACACGCAGTCTCAGCGGCCATGGCTCACGGGCCCAGCCACTCCACGGCACGTGGGATCTTCCTGGAACGGGGCACGAACCCGTGTCCCTTGCATCGGCAGGCGGACTCCCAACCACTGCGCCACCAGGGAAGCCCCTATTTTATAGTTTTAAATACAGCTGCATTATCAAAACAGTAACATGTTAATAAATGGAACACAAGGGCAAAGTTTGGTTCATATTAAGCTAATTTCCTATAAATAATGAATTTTGTAGAATTTAAGGGAAACTTGTTTTTTTGGCATTATGAGGTACTCTGTTTATGAGCATTAGGGCTTTGACATCACTGCAGATTTTTGCCTCATCTGTTCTTCCGTTGGGCCAGGAGTGAGGAGGAAGGGAAAGATGCTCAAACTGGGCCATCAGCTACCATGTGGTACAATTTTGTCCTCAGGGAGCACAGTATTGAAGTGGAAGATTGAGGTCACAGTGTGCTTTTCCAGCTCTAGGTAGAGTGCAGTCTGTTTGCTTATTTGCTCTTAGGTTGAAATTTGAAGACATCTAAACCTATTTTAAGAATTCACATTCAAGGGCTTCCCTGGTGGCGCAGTGGTTGAGAGTCCGCCTGCCAATGCAGGGGACATGGGTTCGTGCCCCGGTCTGGGAAGATCCACATGCCGCGGAGCGGCTGGGCCCGTGAGCAATGGCCGCTGAGCCTGCGCGTCCGGAGCCTGTGCTCCGCAACGGGAGAGGCCACAACAGTGAGAGGCCTGCGTACCGCCAAAAAAAAAAAAAAAAAGAATTCACATTCAACAGAAGCTGTGTTATTTAGACCTCTGTCCAGATTCCGCATGGGAGAAACATGGATTGACGTATGTTTGCTTGATGGTTAAGTGTTAAAGATCGAAGCTCAGAATTCATTGTAACCATCTTTAAAAAATGTTACGTTTTAATTTTGAACAGGTAATGTATTTACCCTGTGGTTAAAAAATATTTAAAAATGCATTAGAACACCTATATCTATCTGGTTCTTATTTCCTTCTCTGAAAAGGTAAACATTGTTAGTACTTTCATATGTATTATACAATAGTTTTGTTATGAATTTATAAGCAAAAAAATGTGTTTATATTCCCATCACCTTGACACAATGGGGCACATCATCTACATTGTTCTTCACTATGTTTTTTATTTACCACAGAGAGCTTCCTAGTTCTGTTACAGCTGTGACATTTCACTATATAAGTGTACCATACATTTATTTAACCAGACCTCTACTTATGGACATTTGGGTTGTTTTTTTAATCTTTTCTTTGCAAACAAGTTTGCAATGAAACCCCTTCTGTAGGTGTTATTTTACTCCTGTGTAGGATTCATGATAGAATAAATTCTTGCTTACCAGCTGTGAGTCCAACCGTTTGTGTGAGGGTGTGTTAGAGAAGGCTTATCACCAAATTTTATGTTCTTAAACATCATTTTGGGTATATGACACTATGCAGACAGACATCATCAGAATTGTTTTAAATGTTTGAATGAGATTCTCCGTGGGTAGCATTGAAAACTGCATCGTGATGTACGTGATGATTTCTGCCGATTTCTATTACTTCCTGAGGCAGAGCGGTGTTTGAGTTCTAGGTGTGGTGTTTGGGGTTTCCATGGCTGGACACTTAGGAACTGATGCTGATGTGTGAGATTCCCCACTCTTGAAATTCCAGTTCTCCAGCTATTAAGAAAGCCTGAGAGACAAAGAAGGTGGTAGCGTCTTGAGTCTTCTTGACACCTTGAGTTTTCCTGAAGCAATAGCTTTTTCTCCCCTACTTCTCTAGTTAGATGGAGTTCACACCCTAACACTTAATTGCAAATGATGGTGAAACAGTAACCAGTCAAAGCACAAATGAGAAAGCAGCTAAGAACCAGGAGACATGCATGATTGGAATGCAATCAGACTTGGACAGTTGATGTTTTCCAGGGTGTACCTTAACAAAAAACTGCTTAAGTTCATTCTCGTGTGATCTTAGCAGCGTTCGTAATATAGTATCAGGTCCTAGAGAATTTTCTAAACTTTCAAAAAATAGATATGCCTTGACACAGTTAACAGTTACAAAATGTGGGGAATAGGACTTTTATAAGCACAAATGCCATTTTGTTACCAAAAGCTAAAGCAACCAAAATGTAATAAAGGAAATGTGTAGATACTAACTCACTTGTGGATCTAAGCCATCTGAATTCTCAGCAGCAAACTGGGGAGTAGCTTACACTGTTGCACTGAAAGATTTGAAAAAACAAAGTGTTGGTTGGGCCTGGGGGACAAGGCATGAAATGGGGGAAGGGGGTCAAAAGGTACAAACTTCTAGTTATAAAATAAATAAGTCATGGGGATGTAATGTACAGCATGGTGATTAAAGCTGATAATTCTGTATAGCATATTTCACAGTAGCTAAGAGAGTATATCTTGTTCTCATCACAAGAATAAAATTTTGTAACTGTTATGGTGACAGATGTTAACTAGACTTATTGTGCTCATTTCACAGTATATACAAATAGTGCATCATGTTGCACACCTGAAACTAATATAATGTTATATGTCAGTTATACTGCAATAAAAACATGTCAAATTACATTTCGGATGGTAAAAAAAAAAGTTTGTCTTGGGAATTTGAAGTCACAATTGCATAAAAAGAGCCTTTAACTAAATTTATTGAAGTAAAATAAAAACCATCATAATGGTTTCAGAGGACTCATTCAACGCTTATTTTTTACAATCTTTTATACACTTTTTCAAAAAGTATTGACAGATTCTTAACATTTTGTAAATATATTATTTTAAAATCGACTTTATGTCCATGAAGAAACACTAGAGTTAATCTCTCTAAACCAAGAAAAGATAGAGAGACATCTTTAAAATAACGTTAGAGGTGGAATTAACCATTCAATAAGAAAAGCAGATAAAGGAAGGTATATTATATACATATAATCAAGGAGTTTAGCCAAACAATATTACTAAGCAAATAATTTCCATAGACTTGTAAATTCAAAAAGTCTTGATAATCCAGTGAAAAAATTTTAGTTTATAAAGGAACCAAACATAAATACTTAGCTGCTGCCCAACTTTGGCATAAGAGATAATTTGAAGGGAAAAAATTTTGGTGTTACAAAAAGAATACCTGTATTCTGAATGTGAGTGTAAAAAACAATGCTGAATGAGTTAATTTACATTTAATTTAATATATTTCCTTAGAAATAACTTATTAGAACATGACTAGTTAATACTAAAATTCATCTGAGAGACTAAGTGGGCAAGAAACTTAAAGAATGTCTTCTCCAAAAATGTTAATATAAAAGATTCATTTCTCAGATTTTGTAAATAATTATAACCTGACAGTTTAAAAACTGATATTGTGGTAAATAAGAAAATTGATTAACATAGAAATTCTAGGAAGAGAATGGAAAGTTGTTAAGGATTCAAGAAATGGTAACTTCAGAGCAATGAATAGTAAATGAACACATATTTCAATAAGTATTGGTAGGACATATAGCAGTGATAACGGTCAGGAAAGTGAACCTGTATCTACATATGTTGCAGGAAATTCTAGATGGTCAGAGAGTGAAAAGATGTTTTTTGCTCTTCTGTTTGTATAAAATCATATAAAACACTATATAAAAGGTAGGTTTATCCGTAAATATCGGTAGGTATTTATCCGTAAAAATTTATCTGTAAATATCCAATAATATTCATTATGGAAATGAATAGTTAGCAGATAATGGGCTTGGATGAATTAAAGTAACATTTTGTTAAGATTATTGCATAAATGTTTATTTTTAATTATGTAATATATTACATTCCCACCCCATCTCCACTTTCCAGAATGGGTGGGAACAGAAGCCTAGGTTTTGACTTGGAGTCTGTCCTGTAGAAGCTGTCTATGCCCGGGCTAGGCCCTTCGCATCCTTGAACTTCACCTTCCTAATGGAGGGTTACTGGGAGGACCACAGAGAGGGAAAGTGAGAAAACACTATAAACAGTAAAACAGTATAGTTATTATATGTTATATGACAAATATAATCCCTGGGAACATTTTATTTGTTTATTTGTTATTGTTTGTTTATTTTATTTTTTGGCCGTGCTGTGCGGCATGTGGGATCTTAATTCCCCGATCAGAGATCGAACCCGCACCCTCTGCAGGGGAAGCGCAGAGTCTTGACCACTGGACCACCAGGGAAGTCCTTGGGAACATTTAAAATTTTAGAAAATGACATAAAGGAATACTGATCTCAGATATTTGGATGAATTGTAAACTATTTAGATTATTTTTCATCAGTATGTGACTCTATAAAGTTCTCCTTTCAGGACTTTAATGTTACGACTGAGAAGACTAATGCATACTTTCCCTTCTCTTTAAGTATTTTTAAAACACAATAAATATTTTAGTCATTTTAGAACTGAGAATTATCAAGTATTAATACAAATGTTGAGTTGCTTAACCATGGAACACTACCATAGAAAATGAGAGCCCTTTTCCTGTTTTGTTTGTTTTTGTTTGTTTGTTTAACTTAAGAAGATATTGAGTGTATTTTGCCATTGCTTCTTGGAACATGAATACTGAGGTTTCGTTTTCCTTCAAGAAATCGCTGTTTTCTTCCCTCTAAAAAATTAGAGAAAATTAATTACTGTTTATAAAATTGTCAGGTTTGTCACCATAGAATGTGGATGCCACAGGGAATGACTTTGAGAATAAGGAAACATTTATTTTTTTAGTTTCTTGTCTTTTTTCCCCTAGATTTAGATTTGTTTTGGTTATTCAGCCTACTTACTTTAAGAAGCTAAGCAGCTTGTTTCCTGTTTTTCCAATTCTGTTTGACATTTAAAGTGACTGAGACATTTGGAATGGTTCCAAAATGGAACAGTTTTTTCATGTAAAATAGAGTAGAGTAATTCCCAGGGTACCATGACAGAAAGTGAGAAAACACTTAGCATGGCGTCTTAAATGGATTTGGAGTACTAGCATGTGCTTTAAAATAAAATTTTTTAAGCCGTATTACCGCTTGAAGGGGGAAAAGAAACAACAAAGCTTGTATTTGATAGAAAACGGAAGAGGTAGTCAAGAGTATAATACTTTTTTTTTTTTTTTTTGCGGTACGCGGGCCTCGCACTGTTGTGGCCTCTCCCGTCGCGGAGCACAGGCTCCAGACGCGCAGGCTCAGCAGCCATGGCTCACAGGCCCAGCCGTTCCACGGCATGTGGGATCTTCCCGGACCGGGGCACGAACCCATGTCCCCTGCATCGGCAGGCGGACTCTCAACCACTGCGCCACCAGGGAAGCCCCCAGGAGTATAATACTCTTACTGAATCACTTTGCTGTACACCTGAAACTGACACAACATTGTAAATTAACTCTAGTCTAATATAAAATAAAAAAATTTTAAAAAGAATATAATACTCTTAGCAATGAATTTAAAGATCAGGGGTTAAACATGAATAGATTTTCAATGTATATGTGGTGATTTATCAGGAATTAGGAAGTGATTCATTTAGAGTATAAATCTTTGTAAGGACCAGGCCATCAGTAGGGAGAGGACGGGAAGTTGGTAAGAAACGTATAAGAGGGAAAGGCACTTAAAGTCCAGTCATTCGTGTGTTGTTTTTCAGCCTGTGTGATCAGAATGGACAGTCAGGGTTCTCGTCACAGACAAATTTCTGTACCAATTTACCTGGAAAATTAGAAACTATGAAATCAATGTTATTTTGCACGCCATTTTCATGTTTCTGGATTGGTACATCTGTTTGTTTCATGCCCCTAATTCTCTGCCCCATATATGACTTATGTCAGAATTAAAGCCATCGTCTGTGTTTCTGAGTTCCAGAAATCCTGATATTTGATTAATCCCTGTTCTCATCCATATGCTTTCCTTATGTAAACATAACTTAAGTGCATTTCTGTGGCTTCTCTAGTTGTTTGTGAAGCCAGATGGTGGTGGTTATAAAAAATTAAAGTCACATATTTTCCTACCTATATTCATTCCTTTTGCAGTTGAAAAGGGCAGACAGAAGAGTCCCAGAAGTTTATGCATCCAGACCCAGACATCTCCAGATGTGCTCTCCTCAGAAAAAACACTTGAGTTGGCTCAGTATAAAACAAAATGTGAAAACCAAAGTGGATTTATCCTGCAGCTCAAGCAGCTTCTTTCCCGTGGTAATACCAAGTTTGAAGCATTAACAGTTGTGATTCAGCACCTCCTGTCTGAGGTAAGGATGTGATGTGTACCCTCTAAACAGCCTTCTCGCTAAGGTTGGGGCAGGCGGGGGGATGGGCAATGCTCATGCTCCTGTCTTGTGAATATCTTTAAGTTAATGATTGATAAGATCACATATAATTCACCCAATTATGCTTTTGTCAACTCATTTGATACCTGAGTCACTCTCTAGAAATCTGGGATTGAAACATTTCTTAGTACTTCTCTTTCTCCTCTGGGGTCTGTTAGACCAACAACAGTGAAAACGTAATTGCCTGTTAAACCTCTATATACCTCTAGACTATATTAGCATTGCCAATTAAAAAAAGTTAATCAGTCGATCTAAAAAAGAAATGCAAAATTTTATTTGAGCCTAATTGAGGATTTTAACCTGGGAACAGCATCTCAGAAAGCTCTGAGAATTGCTCCACCACTTAGAAGTCAAGGCACAGTTATGTGTAAGTGTTTTGAGACAGAGGGCGACACATTATTGACAGTTCACACAATCCAGATCTGCAAGTACAGAGTGGTTGGTCATGTGACCCCTTACAAGATCTGGGGGGAATGTTATCTCTAAGGAGTTGGCTTGGTGCTGGGAGAGCGTTGCTCTTTACGGTCGAGTGGGTATTTCTCCTGATGGGGGAGGTCTGGTTGATGTATAATGCACATACACAATGCACAATAGAAGGGAGAGAGGATGCCGAAGGGCAGAGAAAATTTTTTTATGTTTAAATTTTTCTTGCCATAAAATATGAATTTTATTTCACAGCATTAACTTTTTTTTCACTTAATTTTTTATCTAGCCATATGTAGTTTTCTATATCACACTGAACTTAATCCTTTGAAAAATGAGGTTGATTATATTTATGGGTCAAAGAACACTTTTTTTTTTTTTTTTGCGGTACGCGGGCCTCTCACTGCTGTGGCCTCTCCCGTTGCGGAGCACAGGCTCCAGACGCGCAGGCTCAGCAGCCATGGCTCACGGGCCCAGCCGCTCAGCGGCATGGGGGATCCTCCCGGAACAGGGCACGAACCCGTGTCCCCTGCATCGGCAGGCGGACTCTCAACCACTGCACCACCAGGGAAGCCCTAAGATCACTTTTGAGGTAACTCCCAGTAGTGGTCTAGAGAGTCTTCAGAATTTCCATCCATTCCTAAAATAGTTTGTGGTACAACAAACATGAAACAGATTTTCTTTGCTTACTTACTCTTCCCTGATATTCTACAAGGATGTTAATTCAGGAATTAGTTAAAATTCATTGAGAAAACCAAGTTTCTATGAACGTATGCTACTGGCATAGCAACAAAAAGTATAATTATTTAAGGGGAAATACTGGGTTGAGAATGTAGCTTGAGCTCGCTAGATATTTTTAAATCACTGTTTTAAAGATGAGGATACCTGACATCTCAAGAAGAATACTGTTCAATCTGCTTGTTCTCTAGTTCAGTTCAAGCCAACAAACCTATACTCATTTCTTACAGAGGCTACTCTGATGTGGTTGCCGTCTGGGGCAAAGGGAGATGCAGGTGAATGAGACTTGGTCTGTGCCTTTGACGAGCTGCTAAGCTAGCAGACAGTTTAAATCAGTGTTTGGTGAACAATTTACAGCTTTGTTCGAATGAACTTTTTGGAGGGGGAGATGCAGACATTTACCTAGTTTTTAAATTACAGTAGCATACAGTATTTTTGTTTTTCTTTATTATATGAGAGGAATTTTGAGAGTTGGTTTATGTAACCAAGTAAGCTAAATTGGAAACTACATAACGTCAAATGTAGGGAACAATTAGTTTGTCTATTTAGTGATAAACCAATTATTTATTTTACTGTATCTAGCCTAACAACCCCATGGTCAATTCTTTTCTCTCCTTTATCTCCCACATGAGAGCAATCAAGTATGGTGAGTTCTCATCCCCCAGTGTTTCTCCCCTTCCTTCATCTCCTCTTTTCTATCTCTACCGATGCCAACCTTGTTCAAGCCCTGGATAACTGTCTCCTGGATTATTTTAATAACTTCTTAACCAGTCTTGAGGCTTGCACTCTCTCCTCTGTAATCCATCCCAATCACTGCATCCCAAAGCATTCCACTCTACTGATTACCTTCAGTGGTTCTCCATTCTCTACAGCCGATTTTCCCAGTATGGTAGCCACTAGCCTTATGAAGCTGTTGAGCATTTGAAGTGTAGCTAGGCTGAACTGAGATGTGCGGTAAGTGTAGAATACACGCAGATTTCAAAGACAATATGAAAAAAGGATGTGAAATATCTCACTAATAACGTTTCTGTTGACTGTATGTTGAAATGATAATTTGGACATACTGGGTTAAATAAAATATATTGTCAGATGAATTTAATCTTTAAAAAATGTGGCTACTTGGAATTAAAATTACATACAGGGCTCACATTATATTTCTCTTGGATGACTCTGGTGTGTAACTTGGAATATAAGACTCTCTGTAACCTGGCACCAACTGCCCCTTTTCACCTTCCGCTCACTGCCGGTGTGCTCCAGCTGTATAATCAGGAAGGTAAAGGAGAAGCAAGAGGGGTTTAACATTTGTTGAATATTTACTAAGTACCAGACGTTCTTACTTAATAAAATCCTCTCCAAAATGCAAGTTGGAGTTCACAAATAAGAAAATTGAAGGCTTCCCTGGTGGCGCAGTGGTTGGGAGTCCGCCTGCCGATGCAGGGGACACGGGTTCGCCCCGGTCCGGGAAGATCCCACGTGCCGCGGAGCGTCTGGGCCCGTGAGCCATGGGCGCTGAGCCTGCGCGTCCGGAGCCTGTGCTCTGCAATGGGAGGGGCCACAACAGTGAGAGGCCCGCGTACCGCAAAAAAAAAAAAAAAAAAAAAGTTACTTTCCTTCCATACGACTTGGCCCCTTAACACAAACCAAGCATTTTATCAGGTGATCAACTGGAGAAAGATTAGGTCCAACACTAGAGAAAATATTTCACTGGGTCGGGCACACTGAGAGATGCTTCAGTCCACTGCAGGGCAGACTCTTAATGAGTTTCATGGATTCTTGTATCGCATGTGAATTTCATCTTACACCCAATTTAGATCCGAATGCCCATGTAACTGTGACTCTGTTGAATTTCTTAAAATTCAGCTCAAACACACCCTCTTTTATGAAGACTTTCCTGGTCCTTCTAGCTCTATGTTTTATCTACTCTCTGTATTCTAGGAGCACTTATATTTCTCTGTCACTCTCTACCTAGTAGGTAACCATTTCCAAGTTGTTTTCACTTTTTAAGACAGTCAGCTCACTGAGAGCTGGACCTGTGTCTGGCGCTTTCTTAGGAAACCACCCCAGGTGCTATGGCAGTGCCTTTACATAAGAGATACGCAGGGTGTATCTCAATGAACGAATGGATCAATAAAGAGGATGGGGGCTTCCCTGGTGGCGCAGTGGTTGAGAGTCTGCCTGCCAATGCAGGGGACACGGGTTCATGTCCCGGTCCGGGAAGATCCCACATGCCGCGGAGCGGCTGGGCCCGTGAGCCATGGCCGCTGAGCCTGCGCGTCCGGAGCCTGTGCTCTGCGGCGGGAGAGGCCACAACAGTGAGAGGCCCACGTACTGCAAAAAAAATAAATAAATAAAAATAAAGAGAACGGAATCCCAGATGTAAGATGAACATATAAAGTCTTTAATGTAAATGTTCTTTGCTCTTTTCTAGTTCCTTATAATCAATCAGCAAATATTTACTGATTGCCTAATGTGTACAGGGCACTGTTAAAAAACAGTTGGAAAGGAAAGATATAACCAAGGGAAAAGTTAAGCAATTTTTTCAAAATTTTTACTTAACCCTTTGGTTCTCTCATACCCATTATAGAAGTGATTGATATATAGATATGTAGATAGGTAGATATAGATTGTAGATCTATACTGATCTATATATACATATATATCTCGTTATTGCTAATTTTTCCTAAACCATTTCAGAGCATTAAAATATAGGTAAAAATCGTTGATTATAGGGAATCCTGGAACTGTCACTTATCCTTTTGTTGAAAGTCTATTTAATAACTACAACCTGGGCTTCCCTGGTGGCGCAGTGGTTGAGAGTCTGCCTGCCGATGCAGGGGACACGGGTTCGTGCCCTGGTCCGGGAAGTTCCCACATGCCACGGAGCAGCTGGGCCCGGGAGCCATGGCCGCTGAGCCTGCGCGTCCAGAGCCTGTGCTCCGCAACGGGAGAGGCCACAACAGTGAGAGGCCCGCGTACCACAAAAAAATAAACAAAAACAAACAAAAAAACCTACAACTTTACCACTTTAGTGGTAGACATCATTCATTACAGAGCAGAAGTTCTAATGCATGTCTCATGAATCTGGAAACCAATACCACACTTTCTATTTCTCAGAGGACACAATGTTGTTTGTTTTAGTTCTGATTCTTGGTTTATCCTTGAATAGTTGTACAGTGTTCTGTGCAGGCAGACCGAGTGCCAGACAGTGTTGATGTTAGTGATCCCCATTTCTTCATGAAAGTTTCTGAGTACCTCAACCCAACCTCTGACCAGTTATTCAGTGTGCCTCCAATTCTGTTTTTGCTAGTGGAATCTAACCTAAAGTAGCACCTGAACAAAGATGAATTTTGAACGACACTAGCAGTCTATAAATAAAAATGTCTCAGACCAAAAAATTGGACACGATTCATCGTGTGGTAGTGGGAATGGAGGAGGTCAGAGAGAGCATGCATCTGAGCCGTCCGATGTGGCTCTTTCCTGCAAAATCCCCTGTGCTTCTGACACTCTCCCAAGCTAGCAAATTGAGGCTCAGTGATGGGATGACAGCCGGAGACTAAGTGCCTGTGTCCCAGGGACTCCTAATCTAATTATGGTGAGTCCATTTTTTTCTTGGAGCACTTCATATATTTAATGTATGAGTATAAAAGCATTTTTCCCAACCAGATTCCCACCTCCCTCTTTTTTTTTTTTTCCTTCACATTGTGTGGAACTCTGCATGTTACAATACAAAGAAAATTAAATAAACTTGTTATCTGGACCATAAAGAGTTTATCATCTAAGACAGAAACACTGATACAGGAGCAGCTAAACAAAAAGAAACAGGCAGTCAGTATCTAAGTGACAAATGCATTTTGTCATCTACAAAGAAAGGGTAAAGGTCTTAAAGGGCAAGCTACCAGGAGAGTCAGGTAGAAAGTAACACTGAGTATGTGCCTATTATGATATGGGCACTGTGGTCGGCATTTCACATAGGATCGTATTTAAAGCCCTTGGTTTTTCCATTGTCCTGTACTGCTTCCGCTCAGATGAGGTCATCTGCCTTGAGTTATTGGGCCTGGATGTCTTAGTTCTACCTAGGTCTCAAGCTTCTTGAAGCAGGAGCCATGTCTTAATTTTTTTCCATATTTTCCCCAGCATCTGGAATGGTACTTGGTAAGTTGGTACTGAGTACTAAATTGCCAACCAATTCAGAAGGATAAATGTCCTGTCTAGGTGTGTGGGGGAAGGGAGTAGTATCTATGACTGACAGTTAGTATTCCCTGAAGGCTTATAGAATGGGTCAGGTACAGAAGACCAAGCCTTCCAGCTTGTGGGGTGGGACATGCATGGCAAGCATGACTTGGACAGAAGAGGAGTAGGGTGTCTAAACAGGAGCTGGGTGATTGAGGTTCATGGAAGTTTATTTTTTATGCACTCAATGGAAGACTCTTGTCAAGCAAGGGCATTTATTTGTACCCAGAATATGGGATAAAAATCTACCAATCCTCTGCAAAATAGTGTGGAGGGAGGCTTTCCATAGTTCAGGAGTGGGGTTGGTGAGGATGAGGGCTAGGGTGGAGGCATCACTAATAGAAAAAGTGCAGTGGATTCAAGACACATTAGGAGGGAAGAACTGACTGACTGTGGCACAACCCATTAGACAAGGAAGAGTCCAAAACGATCCCATGGTTTTCCTGTTGCTGCCATTGGGATTGACAGAGGTTGGAAGACATCGATGGCTTCTGGGCACTGAGGAAGGCTGAGTGCAGTGCAGCTGGGGGCAGTGTCCCCATGCGTGCAGTCAGCCCTTGGTACCTGTGGGGACTGATTCCAGGACGCCCCCCGCCCCAACAGCAGGTACCAGAATCCGTGGATGCTCAAGGCCCTCATATAAAGTGACGGAGTACAGTTGGTCCTCCACGCCTACATCCCAGGTTCCACATCAGGGATTCAACCAACCTTGGATTTCAAGTGTACTGAAATTGCTTGTCCACAAAGTCCCTTTAATAAGCAAAAAGACTGCCTTGTAGATACTTGTGATAGGATGTAGAAGTTCACAGAATCACTCCTGGAAACTTTACACCAACTTAAGTTTTCAATTTTCCATGTTTAAGGACTTCTGTAAATTTGAAAAGTGATTTAACTTCTTGCCAGCTTTTCCTTCTATTAAGGATTTAGCTCTTAGAAAAGAGTGAATTTTAAGCAAGGTCACCGAATGTGTTACAGGACTGCTTGCGTGTATCTAGCAAAACAGTCTTCTGGGTCTCTTGTCACTCGAGTGATAAAACTTGCTGATACGTAACTTGAACTAGATCACAAAGGCTTAAATTTGAGAGTAAGAGAAGTATATAGTATATATATTTTTATTCGCTTTTTTCGCCAATTTTATCTGGGCTGGTTTTCCTCAAACTTTAATTTTTACATTAGAAAACTCATTGCTTGTTCACTTAAAAAAAATGGACTTACTGATTTGTGATTTCAGAACAACCTAATACTACGTTTTAAAAATCAAGCATTTAGAATATCATTAGGGCTAAAATGTACTCATTGAGAAAGTGTTCCTTAAATTCCAGTCACTGTTAAATGTCCAGGACAGTGCTAGTGTATCGTTAACTTCCCTAGCTCTTTCGTGAGAGACTTACAAAGTAAAAGGGAAAAACCATAACATATATCTGATCTCCAACTCTCAATTCAGCAGGTCACGCTTCTTAAAATGCCAGGGAACCACGTTGTAAGCATTTAAATGAATTTTTCCGGAAAACATCATTCATTTTATAATGTCATGTTAAATTCTCCGTCACAACACACACTTTCACCGTTCCTCACCTCGTCCATAACTCACTTAGCACACAGGTTTTGGAGAATAAATTTCCTTTTTCTATTAGCAAGTATGCTCATCTAATGACCCCTAATTAGAGAGGGGAATAAAAAGGTTCCCAAGTCTAAAAATAACTCCATTATCCACGCGGAGGCGGCCGGTTTTTCTTTCCCCTGTACCAGCTGATATTTGAAAGTAAGTGGCAATCGATCAGTCTAAGCGCTGGCTCTCGTTTTTCATAAATGAAGGGCTGTGGCTTTAAGCAGTCGCAGGCAGCCTGTGCCAAAGGCAGAAGCTGCAGCCTCAGCTCCTGTGAGGAGAGAGGCGTCCCAGGCACACGCTAACCTGCAGGATGCGAAGTAAGGCCAACCGAAGACCAATGGCGCTCCTCCTGGTGGAGCTTTGAGTGTAGACCGGCCGGACTGGTGGGTGGCTTGGCCACCTGCGCGGGGCCGGGAGGGGGGACTTGGAGAGACAGAAGCTGGAAAATGGGCTGCTCCGGCAGCAAAGTGTGCCTCTATTCTCCATGTGCAGCAACGAGGGTAATTAGTATTTGTTTATAGTGCTTTTCTGGAAGAATGCCAGGGGCGAAGGCAGAGGTGGTCTGGCGTGAGGGGGAAACGCTTTGAGTGACAAGCAACTCTCGCCTGCAAAGGCCGGTCTCATGATCTCCGTCCGCAATGCTGCGACCCAGCTGCGGTGGGAGCTCTGTCTGGGGCGATCCCCGGGAGGGCATTTCCAGAGAGCTTTGAATTCTGCCTTTTCCTTCCTTACACGCTGGTGGGAGGGAATCTGCCTCGTAAGAAACTGTATCTAATTGCTGTGTTTGTACAAGCATGTGTGTCTGTGCGCTTGCGGATGAGTTGCTGGTAACTTAGAAATGGTTCTCCTTGGCAAGATTGATAATTGCTTTTTTGATTCTGAAACAGCTGCCTGGTTTTCTTTGATTCATTTCTCTAACATCTCTTCAGAATGATCGCTGATCCAACATATTATCATCTTTAGAAAATAACGCGTAGCTGAGTAAAATTAATTTCATTTTGTTTTTAAAGGATTATTTTTTTCGCCGTGGCTTTGTAAGAGAAAGTAAAAAATCCTTTTTAGAAGTAAACGATTGGCCTCCTAAGGAAACTTTTCTATTTGCAAATATAGGATAAAGTTCATATAAGTGCCTGTGTTTAGAACATTAAACGTTTATCTTAGACTGATTAGGCCTTTTATTGCCCTTGGAGGAGGAGAATGCATTATGTCTTAAGTATGCCTTAGCTGAAAGGTTCTGGGATCAGCAGTGAAGCATGGCTCAAAGTAAATATTTTTAAACGGGCCATTCAGTGCCTCAAATGAATGTTTCACGAGGACCTGAGAAAATACAGATTTTTGAAATGTGAATTTCCTTAACAACTAAGGGACATCTGTGTTTTTTAACAACACAAACTGTTAGCCTAAATGATTCATATCTTGGCTTCTCAGTTCTGAGTCTCATTTTCCTGGTGATAACAAATGTGTGCTTTACTGAAAGGGACCCTCTTGAAAACATGAGTAACTTGATGTGTGTTTTCCACAGCGGGAGGAAGCATTGAAACAACACAAAACCCTATCTCAAGAACTTGTTAACCTCCGGGGAGAGCTAGGTAAGAGCTTTTTTTTTTTTTTTTTCCTTCTTCCAAGTTTTTCGGGGGGAGGGGAAAATTATCCCAGTTGGTTTTCCTGTCTGCGTGGTGTCTCCTGGAGCTGCCTCGTGGCAGTGTCAGCCACTCACTCCAGTATCTGTGCAAACACTGACCATCGACGTTTCTGTTGAATCTTGGCAGTTTGACCTCAAGTTCATGGAATTCTGGGCACTGATCTGACTAAGCCTAGCAGAGTTTCTGATGACCAAAACATTTCTTTTCCTGGAGAGAGGGACGGAATGCTTTTTGTAAGTGTGTGGATTACAGTTAGATAATTCCGTCAGGTTTTTTTCTTTCTGGAACCATCTTTCACATGAAAGAGTGGTGAGGAAATTCCCTCTCCAGTAGCAGTAATGATATTGCGCTTCCTTGGGTGCCCTGTGAGTAGCGGGTATAGCATTAGAAGGCACACTCTGTGCTATTCTTCCAGCTGGACTGGCAGTGAGAAGGACCCAGCTCCACAGGAAGCCAGGTGTCTCTCCTGCCTGTGGCACTCACCCCCCAGGGCTGCTCTTTCCAGGCCGAACTCTCTTCTAGTTCTTGTCTTTCCTGGAAGAGCCCTGGGTTCGTGCAGCAGAGACAGTGCTGCCTTTCCTGCCTCAGCCTGCGTGTTAGAGCGAGCTGACTGCCTCGGGAGCCCCATGCACTGTAGGCACCACGGCCCTAGACAGTCAGCTTCCTGCTGTAGCTTCAGCCAGGTCTGGAGCAGTTCATTGAAAGGCTGCCTTCCTTGCCCTTTGCGGTTTTCTGTGTGTGCTGAAAGCGTGTGTAGGTACGTGTATAAATAATGCAAAGGCCACAGCCAGAGTTGAAAATTATGTTCGTCTAGTTCCAGGAGAAACTGCTCGTTTTTCTTTGGACAACACCAGAGTTGAAATACTGTCAATATAATTTGCTGGACTTGAACCCTCTTAAGTCCCCCTCCCCTACCATGCCCGGGCAAAGATCAAGTAGCCATGAACGTGGGGTGAAGACTTCCGTCTATATTCCTCTTCTCTCTTCACCCCCCGAGGCAGGGCAATGCCAGACTCCTGACTCGCCCGAATACCTCGTCCTGGGCATCATTTTCTCCTGATCTTAGGAAGGACTCTTTTGGGAAGAGTAATTGTGAGACAGATGGAACTTCAGGACCCCAAAGACTTGAGAGTTCTAGGAAAACAGTTCAAGGAAACCACAGATAAGAAACAGCCTGGCTCCCAGGGACATTTAAGGCTCTCTGCCAGGTTACTGAACGTGACTGGTGTCCTTTTGATTACCCGGATGACCAACTTAACTTGCTTTTGTCTGCACCTTAAGTAATGTAATGGATATAGGGTTAGCAGATCAGAAGAGAGGTCTTTTTGTGTGTGTTTCAGGGTTCGCTCTAACCCGGTAGAGGTGGAGAGGAGCCTCGCTGGGGCTTCACGTTTCAGCCTCCCCCCAAGACGAGGCAGATGCGCCAAGGGAACACTGTTCTCATTCAGGCAGTTTGAATGGGGGAATCCTCTTTCCACCTTTCAGTGGATAGCGCGATTCAGTGACCTCAATGGGACCCAGGGACTCATTACCTCCCGTTAGTTACTTAGCCCGACAGGAAATAGCTGTAGCCATTTGCACCCACTCTCACCTTCCCTGTGATAAGGAGCCGGTGCCCCGGTGTGGCTTTACTGCTGCTCTTGGAGTGTCAGGATGCAGTGTTTGGCCCGTCCATATCATCCGGTCACCCAAGGCTACGCTCTCAGGAAGTGTGGCGTTACTGCCGGTGAATCAGATTGAATTGTTCACATAACAGCGTGGAGCATTTGGGGGAAGATTTTTGGTTCCATGAGGGGAAGGGAGAGAAGCCTTCTTCTGATGGAACAGTCCAGGAAGAATGTTCTCAAAGCTGCCGGTTTGATTGATTGAGCTGCAATAGGAATAAGTTCACACCACAAAGTTTACAGCTCAGTTTTCAAATGTGAGGCAGTGGTACAAAGCTGTTAGACTGTGTGGTCATACTGTCCAGGTTCAGATCTTTGGTAGCTGGGTGACCTCGGGCAGGGGAGACGGAGCACACGCCTTCTGTCCCAACTTCATTCTTTGTAAAATGGCGGTAGTGTCTGCCTCAAGGGTGGCCACGAGAATTACATGAGGTAACTTGTTGCAAAGCGTCTACCACCAAGTATTAACTGCTATCAAATAGTAGTTGTTAAGATGCATGCGGTTGACAGATGTGTAGTAACGGCATTTGCTATTTTGCGAGGGCAGAGACTCTGCTGCAGAAAGGAATAGTAATTCGACTAAATATTATTAGAAATGCCTCAGGACAGGTTATTTTTGCTCTTCACGTACAAATGGAAAGGTGAGATGTGATGGCTCCCTTCCTGATATGTTAGAGGCGCTTGGGGTGTGGAGTCCACCGTCTGGTTTTTGTGCTTCTAACCGTCCACTCCTGGTTAGAAGTTACCTGGCTTTTTTGAGCACAGTTTCCTCACTGGTGATAGGAAGTTAACATGCATTTTGCTGGCTTTTTTTGGAGTTTGAGTCAGGTGGTAGTACATGTGAAGTGACTGGCATAGCGACTGGTCCATCACAGGCAACTCAAGAAAAGAGAGCCACCACCATCAATGCCATCAAAGTACCCACCTTTCCCCTCTGACATAATGGGGCATCGTTGGTGTCGCTTTCCCACTGAGTAGTTTTTCTTTACCTCCTCTATGAAAATTGAGGCAAGGTTCCCAAACTGCTAAGAGCTGCAAAGAATAAAGGACAACTCATAAGTGCAGGGGCCCTGAAACCCAAGTAAAGTCTGCACTTTCGATCTTCAGACCTCACTGCCTCCGATGATCTCCTCCCCTGACTGACTTGCCCACTGTGGTCTCACTTGTGCTCCCAGGTTAACCCAGCTTATTACCTCCAGCACAGCCTGTGTGTATCTGCATCTGAGCCTGCTTTGTGGAACAACATAACATTTGCTTCTGCAAAAAAACTCTTTGAAAACCCCCTCACAGTCTCCTCAGAACCAAAGCGTGCGGCTCCCTTTGCTCCAGAGAGCCCTTCATATTTTGCATTTGTGTATATACTATATCTTGTGTTTTCCTATTGTCTTCAGACAGTAAACTCTTTTTATTGGAGGGGGGCGGTCTTTGTTGCTGCGCACGGGCCTTCGCTAATTGCGACGAGCAGGGGCTACTCTTCGTTGCGGTGCGCGGGCTTCTCATTGCGGTGGCTTCTCTGGTTGCGGAACACAGGCTCTAGGCACACAGGCTTCAGTAGCTGTGGCACGTGGGCTCAGTAGTTGTGGCTCACAGGCTCTAGAGTGCAGGCTCAGTAGTTGTGGCTCACGGGCTTAGTTGCTCCACGGCATGTGGGATCTCCCGGACCAGGGCTCGAAACCGTGTCCCCTGCATTGGCAGGCGGATTCTTAACCACTGCAACACCAGAGAAGTCCCCAGACAGTAAACTCTTTAATTGCAGAGATCCATTCCTGCTTCCTATGAAGATATATATATATGCTTTCCGTTTTCATGGGTAATTAATAAACATTTATGGGCGTTTTAGGTTTTAAAGTTTCTTTTCTCTCTTTTTTTGGCTGCACCACGTGGCTTGTGGGATCTTAGTTCCCCCACCAGGAATCGAACCTGGGGCCCTGGCAGTGAAAGCATGGGGTCCTAACCACTGGGCCGCCAAGGAATTCCCTAAAGTTTCTTTTTGTTTAGGAACAATGTGTGAAAATTGACGAAAATTGTGGAGTGAGGGGTAGATAGCCCATAGCTCCATATTTTGGCATATTCCTTTGTTTATATGAATATATACCACTTTGCACTCTTTTATTATTATTATTATTAAGGTATAATTTACATGCAGCGGGATGCTTATTGTTGCATCAGTTTGACAAACACACACACTCATGTAACCCACACCTTTAGATTACGTTTCCAGTAGACCCTCTTCCCCTAGAAGCAAACACTGACCTTATTTTTATCACTCGAGGTTAGTTTTGTCCATTCTGCAATAGAGTTTCATGTAAATGGAAACACAAGAAATTCTCTTTGTGTCTGGCTTCTTTCACGCCTAATGTTTTTGAGAACCTTCCATGTTATCGTAGATACTCTGATGTTTAAACTTATGTCGAGCACTTTCCCATTTTGCCTCTTGGTCTTCATACGCTCGTGGTTAATGATCACGGTAATGCCTTTTGAGTGGATGTAGCATAATTTCACTTACCCCTTCAATAATGTCATCATAAGGCTTTCATTGTCGGCTGTTTTTCTTACCCATTCCCATGGTTTCAACTACAGCCTATAGGGTGATGACTCAGATTTCTCTTTCTAGTCCCCTCCTTCCCCAAGCTGTAAATACTTTTTTCCCAGTGAAGAGCTGCCTCTAGATGAACCAGTCCAGTGTAATCAGACCTTCCTGACTCCCCAGCCCCTTGCTTCCGGAATACTCTGCAGTGTCTCCTCATTCAGACCTATGCCTCAAAGTCTGTTCATCACCTTCTACACTGGATTATTATTCACTTACCACCCAGGCTGCCAGCTAAGGTCATAACCCTCTTCCTCCATCCTCCGCATGATACCAGGCTGTGCCCTAAATGTCGCCCAGATCCATCTCTCTTCAGCATTCTGGCTGCTTCTGTCCTAATTTAAGTCCTGTAATTTCTCACCTGCAGTATATCCCAGTGGTCACCTTGCCCCCAGGCCTGCTTCTCTCTTCTCCAAGTGCTACCAGGACTATACTTGTAATATATCTCATGTGTGTCCTCTACTGGACATCTTTAACAAACATAATTGGCTCCATTTTGGCTTTGGGAAGAAGTCCAAGCATACTGAAGTCACCGTGTATGATGTGTCTGTAACCTTCCGGTGTAGCTTCATGGTGTCTGACCCTCGTTCTCCTCTCTGCATACCTCCTTTTCCCTCCCAAGGTCCCAGGCAGAGGCTCATTCGTGCCTCGTTTGTGCCTCCTCTCTGTTTGAAAGGCTCTCTCCTCTTCCCACTATCTTTCTATTTTTGCCTCTCAAACTCCTTCTTCTTCTCATTACTTATTTTTAAAGTCTTAACTAAAATACCTTGTCTTCAATTCAGTTTCATTCAAATCCTTCAGACAAGTGAACTGCACCTTCTACTATACCCTTCAAGTACCTTGCTCTTATAGGTATTTGTTTATAGACCTCTTTTCACAGCGCAGAGCTGTGAGCACTTCAAGGGCAAGGCCAGTACGTCCTTCATCTTTGTAGCTCTACCAGCTAGTACCTTGGGCCTGGCAGTTAGCACTTCTGATGCTTAGTACTTCAGAGAATGAATGAATGATTTTACTGCTGAGGATGGTAGCTAGGGAAAGTTGGTTTTATCCTTATAATATGCTTATACTTGATGGTTTCTGTACACAGATATTTTCCTATAAACTGTTAAAACTAAGTAATAAAGTAAGATGAGCTATAGTTCTCTTGAAGACATTTTACATGATGCCTGACAATCCCAGTTAATCAGGTCATTTTGAAAATGTCAGCCCTCAAAATAAATTACAGTTCAACTTAATGTTCTACATAATCCACAGCAAACATTTTACCTCTGAGATATGGAATAAATGTGTCATTCTGATTCTTATGGTCATGTTGGTGTAATGGAGCGCCATAATTATGATCTTTTAGGGTTCCTACTGTATTTTTGTATTGATCTTAATCATTGCAATCACATTTTTTCATCTAAATTAATGAAGAAAAAGGTAGTTTGTATTTCACAATTATTTTCTAGCCATCAGAATTAATAGCTAACTCACATCTTTCTATACATTTGTCCTGATTGTTCCTGTGTCATGATACAAATGAGATTTTAACCCTTTATCCACTAAAAATTCCTGGAATTCCATAATAATGGTTCAGAAGACTAGTCAATTTTGCCCTCTGTATGTAAAGATGGTGGGTACGGCAGCAACATTTATTGAGTGCCTACTCTTTCCTAACATCAGTGTTCATCTCTAAGTCTACTGGTCTGCATTGTATAGGAAGGGAGGGAGGGACGGAGGGAAGAATTGAGGCTTAAACGTTAATGTAACTTTCTTAAGGTCAATAGGCCAGAAAAGCAAAGCACCTGGATAAAAACCTAGGCTGGCTAGACCACCAAACTCCCGTTAATTACAAAGAAAGAAACCATGGTGAAACTGTTGGAAAGATGGGGAAATCATTTGATATAAACACTAGTTTGCATTGATAACTACTTTGGGGATCTTTTTATTCAAGTCAAGAGTTCAAGAAGTATTAGATTAAAATATCTTGTTATTATGTACTAGGAAAAAGTGACTTGGCTCTGCCTAAAGCAGTGTACACACTGTCTAATCAACACTTGACTGTGTCTGTGAACTAACCTCCCTTCACACCTTTATGGAATGTGTTAATTCTTTCACTAGTTTTGTGTATAGTTATGGTTTAACAAGGTTGTATATTTAGAGTAATTTTAAAACTCTTTACAGTTAAGCCACTTTTGAGTTGCAGAATTCCAGAAGTGATTTTTGAAGTGGGCTTTAATGAAAAATCTATTAATATGTAATGAAAACCAACCGTATGCCAAAACAATTCTTTATCTCACTGAGTTGATTGAAGAGGGAGTTGATTCCGTCTTAAACTTGGCTCGTTCTTTTTCTATCCTTGTCTGTCTCTTCTAAATTTAGACTTTGGCTGGCTGTCTCTATAAGTGAAAGGTTGGGTTCTTTCACCTGTACAGATGCACAATATTACCAAGCGTGTCTGTTCTTTTTGCTCCGGATGCACAGGCTCAGCGGCCATGGCTCATGGGCGCAGCCGGTCCGCAACATGTGGGATCTTCCCTGACCGGGGCACGAACCTGGGTCCCCTGCATCGGCAAGTGGACTCTCAACCACTGCGCCACCAGGGAAGCCCAAGCGTGTCTATTCCGAAAGCCTATTGAGTCTTCTTCCTTGTCCTGGTCTTTTCCCTCACTTGTCCTTGTCCAGTTTTGATATGTTCAGTTTTTCCTGATTTAACGTAATTTGTCGGTGGTTTTCAAACTTCACTGTGTAATAAAATAGGCCAGATTAAAACTGCAGATTCCCGGTTCTGACTCGGGTGGCTTGGGATGGAGGAGTCCACTTGTAATGATCATCCAGGTGACTCTGATGCAGGTGCTCCCTGGGCACACTAGCTGTCCAGAATGTTGTTCACTTAATGTAAAAAATGTATGTATGTAAGACTTAAGTGAGCAGAGTAAGAGAATAATACCAAATAGCTCTAACTGAACTGAATCCATTCTTGTACATAGGCTTCCAAATCATATGCATACCAGTAACTTTGGGGTTTTTTTGTTGTTGTTTTGTTTTGTTTTAATTCTAGGTGGCTTTTTAAAATTAATTAATTTGGTTGCATCAGGTCTTAGTTGTGGCTCTAGGGCTCCTTAGTTGTGGCTCACCGGCTCCTTAGTTGCAGCTCGCCGGCTCCTTAGTTGTGGCATGCAAACTCTTGCGGCATGCATGTGGGATCTAGTTCCTGGATGGATCAAACCGGGGCCCCCTACATTGGGAGCACGGAGTCTTATCCACTGCACCACCAAGGAAGTCTCTGCCTACCGGTAACTTTGACCTGCCCTTTTGAACCTTGCCCCCTAAACATGAATCATCAGGGAGGAGACACAGAATAGTATCAGACTCACCTGTTCATTAATATTAAATTTATTCTCTTGATTGAAATGTGATTTCCTTAAAGTGTTAACTTACTTTCCTCAGGCCTGAAGCTTAGAACATTTATGCCGGTTATTCAGCCAGGCTTTTGACTCAGATCCACTTTCCAGCCTAAGTGTTTTGATTGGTCCATGGAACGTTTGCTGTTGTGACTATGAGAGCATCTGTTTTGCAGCATGTTGTTGGCCAGTGACTAAGCTGAAAAACAGCAAAGCCTTTGCAGACTTTTATTGGCAGGGAGAACCCGGGGCTCTGTGGAGGCCCAGCTGGCACCTCTGTACTAAGATCTGTGACTGGGCCAGACCGTCATCCCGCATGTGAATAAGATTTCATCAGGACTAATCAGTGTAGGGAGAAAAAAGATTGTTTTTTTACCTGCCTTACTTTGCAGTCTCTCTAGCTTGCACAAGATAATTAAGCCCTGTTATTCTGAGGTGTCCATTGTATGAATGCGTGAACTTCTCTCTTAATGCATCTCAAGTTGAGAAAACAGCCGCTTGGATCAGGTTGTTCCGTGTTCTGTGCTATAGAACCTGCACTGAGAAGGGCTGAGCGGATTGAGTTCTAGACCCGGTTCTGCCACGTCCGTTCCCCCTACAGTCTAGGAAAGTGAGATTTAAGATAATACCTATGTTATAAACTCAAGACATGACTATGTTCTATTACATGGAATAATAAATATGAGAGCACTTTTAAAGTATGAACTGAGCTTTAAAGGGAAGGTGGTATTATTTATGGGAGAATGGATTTGACGTGGCGGGAGGTTTGTGAAAGTAAATTCCCAGTAAGATGTGATTAGTGGAATCACACTTTTGAAATCAGTTCTTGTCAATTCATATAATGCCCAAGAGCAATCTGAAAGCTATTTGTAGCTAATTTCAAAATTCAGAAAGAGACCTTTGTCTCTCTCACGTGTCTGCCAAATTTCTTGGTCTTGTGAAAAAGCAGTACCTTTGGGGAGCAAAACCTGGGGCTTTTATGAGTAGATGATCATTCCACAGACAGTCTGTGAAGACTCACTCTACAAAATAGAGCACTCTTTCACTTTATCCTCACCAAACTGTAAGGTTAGCAGAGCAGGTGATATTTAGTCCTACCTGGCGTATCAGGAAACTGATCTGCAGAGTTGGAAATGCTTGTTGTTGATAGTCTAGGTCCCTGCCCTTCTGTTGTTCTTTGGGTACCAGCCTCTCCACAAAGTAGCATTTTACTTTTTAAAAAGGGCTTCTTGGTTACTTTGTTCAGGTGTATTATTTCCAATTTGAAGCAGATTAGACCCCAGTTTAAGAGAGTAACCAACACGGTCACTTGCCCTGGAAGTGTGTCATGAGCAGATTTCCCTTCAGAGAATAATACTATGAAACAATCGTGCTACTATGATAGAAGGTTATGTCGCCATTTATGGTTCTGGGGCTGGGGTACAGGAGAAGTAACGTAAGATAGATATTTGTTTCCCCTTCCTTTTATACACAGGTGGCAGAGTATTATACATGCTGTTCTGCACCTTGTTTTCTGCTTAGCATTTCTTAAAGATCAGTACACAGAGATCTTCCTCAATATGTTTTTAAACAGCTATAAAATTATTTTTTGGAAACGATTCCATTATATAGATATACCATAATTAATTTAACCAGTTTCTTCACGGTGGACATTCGGTTGTTTGTAATGTTTTGCTCTTACAAAATATGCTCTAGTGAATAGCTTCGTATGTCCCTCATTTTATATGTGTGGGAGTATGTCCCACACATATATTCTTAATGGCGGAATTCCTGGGTCAGAGGAGTATGCAGAGAAAATGTCAGACAAACCCAAATTGAGGGACATTCTGTAAAATGCCTGACTTCAAAATTGACAAGATGATGAAAAGCAAGGAAAGACACATTCACAGATTAGAGAAGATGAGGGAAATGTGATGAGTAAATGCAGGTCGCTATCTTGGGTTGGAGCCTAGAACAGAAAGAAAGGACAAAGCTTGGAGTTTAGTTAATAATAATGTGCCAGTAAAATTATTTCTTAGTTTCGACAAATGTCCTGTCATAATATATGATATCAGCATTAGGGGAAACTGGGAGAGAGGTATCCGGGAACTATTCTATCCTTATGAGTTTTATGAAAATCTAAAATTATTCCTAAAAAGTTTATTCTTAAAAAAGCGGGGGGGACATTAGTAGAAAAACTGGTGAAATTGGAATAAAGTCTGTAGTAGAGCTAGTAGTATTGCTTCAACGTTAAAATCTTCGTATTGAAAAATGTCCTGGCTTTACATAAGATGGTAACATCTGGGGAACCTAGGTGAAGGGTATACGGGAGCTCTTGGTACTGTCTCTTTGTACCTTTTCTATCAATCTAATAAAATTATTCCACAATTATAAGTTGTTTTTTTTAAAAAAGCATGTCTGCCCTGAGAAGTGTGTGCTGTTAAAGGAGTGGAGGGGTGCCCAGAAATAAAAGCAGGTGAGGTGGCCGGAGAGAGAGACTGAGAGAGACCAAAAGGAGGCAGGAGAGGCTGGACCAGACACCCACCTCATTGCCCTCCTGGATGGTGCGGAGAAGGGAACCGTGCTCAAGGAAGGGCTGGCACTCACAGCAGGCCTGCTGGAAGTGTCTAGGGAGAGCGTGGGTGTACAGCTGGGGAATGAAGTCATCTTGCTTTCCTGTTTGTCTCTCCTTTCGGTCACGAACTCTTGTACGGCATCGTGAAACTTTGCATGAGCTTCTGAGGGACCTTACCTCCCTAGTTTTCTTTTTCTTTTTTCTCTTCCATATTTTATGTCTAATTTAGATAAAATTACCTAAAAGTTGGAGAAATTCTATTGCATATAATGCCAAGAACAGTAGTATTAGAAAGTGAAGCTTTGGGGTGGATGTGTACCCTGTCCTCGTGTGTGTGTGTGTGTTTACCTTCTTTGAATACTAGACGAGCAGTGCATCTTTGTAACTGTCACACTGTGTCATGGACACCCCTCACCGCCAAGCATGTCTTTGAGGACTCTTCAGACACATTTGAATCGGTGGACTTTGACAAAGCTAGCAATAATAGCAGTAACATTTGTTGCATACTTAACTCTGGTCAGGCACCGGCCAAGCGCTTCACATATATTTTATTTAATCCTGCAGTGGAAGGCACTAATATTAGTGCCACTTTAAAAATAAGGAAGTTCAGGCTTAGAAAGCTTAAGTCATTTGCTCAAATCACATAGCAGGTAAGTGGTGTGGCTGAGATTTGAACCTAAGTGTTTAGCTCTATTCTGTTAAGACATTTATTTATGTTCCTGAGAATTAAAGTATTTCTAGTTGTCTCATGACGAAAACTGCTACTCAGATATAAAAATTAAGAAAGCCGTGTATCATTTCAAAAGAACACTAACAATTTAGGGCCATGGTTGTATAATGTTTTTCATTGTAAATAACACATTTATCAGTCACCAAAGGGAAATTGGTCTCCATGAGATGGAAATAATAAAAATCTGACCCTTCCTCTTAGGAAAGGCCACCAGGACCAATGAGGTAATGGCTGTACTTCACTCCTGGGGAAAACTCCTAAAGGACCCAGGACGAAGCCAGTTCTCTTCTCAAGGTTATATTTGATTCAGGCATTGGACCTTCTGTAGATGTCATCCAAATAATCGAAAAGGAAAAATTTCAAGCATTTCACCACTTGTGAAATATTTTTTCCTTGCTTAGTTATCCATGTTTTAAACTGTCAGGGGAGTGTCTCTCTGTTTTTCCTGTTCTGTCCTTGGCCTCGAATTCTTCTAAGGCATGGTTCATCTCAGGTTGAAATGTCAACTTCCAGCTTATAATGTGGCCTTATGTTTTAGGGCTGATCTTTTTTTTTTTTTTTTTTTTTTTTGCGGTACACGGGCCTCTCACTGTGGTGGCCTCTCCCGCTGCGGAGCCCAGGCTCCGGACGCGCAGGCTCAGCGGCCATGGCTCACAGGCCCAGCCGCCCCGCGGCATGTGGGATCTTCCCGGACCAGGGCACGAACCCGCGTCCCCTGCATCGGCAGGCGGACTCTCAACCACTGCGCCACCAGGGAAGCCCAGGGCTGATCTTGTAAATGAGTTGGTTTCTTTCTTTCGCTTCTTAATTCTGAAAACTCTGTTTCTCATTTTAATTAATAGATTGCTGGAGAGGCTTCTGCATTTTCCCAATATGGGCACAAAAAGGATAATCCTTCAATTTTCCTGCAGGCAGTGGTCTCTTTGGTGTGCTTTATCACAGACGTGCTTTTAAAAATTGTCTAACAGAATGATTAAAACAGTAAGGACAAAAGGACTACTTTGTAGTCTGTGGATTTTGCATCCGTGCACTAACTTCATGCAAACAGTATCGCCTAACACTGTGCGAAAACTCCTTGCTTAGTCCGAATTCTGAAGGATTCATGTTTGATTTTGGCTGTCTTGGGTGTTTGATTAATTGACTGAGAGTGAGTGGAATTCTGGAGAATAAGCAAGGAAGAGACAAAACTGAGAACAGGAGTAAGAGCCCAGCTGCATAGAAATCGCTCCTAAATTGAAATAAGTACACGGAAAAGTCCAGGACTGAAGCCCCAGGCTGGCGTCCCCGACTCCCGACGAGTGTGTCCAGCCATCAGGGGTCCTGAGAACCCTTGATACAGCGTTGACATGTGTGTCCTTTAGAAAAGTATTTCACGAGTCTTTATGCCAGATAAGTGCTTCCCCAGGAGCCCAGGCCCGTTAACTCAAAGTAGAGCCATTTGTGTGAGGGATCACTTCAGCCCAGCTGTTCCTGCACAGCTGCAGGCTGATGTCACCACCTGGGGCCGGGCCTGCCTTGGGACTGTTGTCCTAACAGCAGTAACCACCGCTCCCCCGTCCGACCCATTTTTTTTTCCCTGTACCCTTCCTTCCCTCCTGTCCTCCCTTTACCTCTCTGCACAGTGGCCAACAAAATCAAACACTAGTTAAGCGTCTTTTTAAAAAAAAAAAAAAAAAAGAGGAAACACCCTGTCCAGCCGCCAGTGTGAGTGAGAGGACTTCCATCTATCCTTTTTGATTTTAAAGTTATACAGTTACACATTCAGACTGACAGTCTTTGATTACAAGCAGATGTGTTGGAATCCGGCAGGTGTAGCATACTGCTAACTTCTACACGGAAGCTCTTCTAGTTTTTGGTTCACTTAGACATTTTATCTCAGATATGAGCCTTCAGATGAGCTAGAATTTTTTGTTGTTTTGTTTTTTACTTTGCTGTCATCTGAAATCCTGAGGCAATTAAGTCAGAAGGCTGTGTGAAATCAAGATTTCTCTGCCTAGAAAAGCTATTTTGATGCCTTTATTGACTGTTCACAAATAGTTTTCTACTGCCTTCTTTTGTATAGAGCTGCAACATGGAATTCACACAAGGAGGCTTGTGGCCCTATCATTTTATTTGTATTATTTTGGAAAGGCAGTGGAAGCGAATACGTTTACCTCTTTGGCTAACATTTGCCTTCGTGCATCACTTTTTCCTCCTTTGATAAACACGTAGTGATATGAGGAGCATATTCTGTAGCAATCAGCATGGCCATCATCTTTTAATAAATTCTTTTAAGGAAAAAAATCACTTCCCAAACAGAGTCCCAGAGGCCTGAGTTGTTGGTGATGTTGATGATCTCTGTAATCTGGCCTGCACCTGCCTTGTTGAGTCTTCTCTCCATCTTTTCTGCCTTGGGAATGTTCTAGCTCCCAAGGTGCACTGCGCAGGCTCCCCATTGCTCATCGTGGAATACAGTTTTTACCCTCGATATCAGGGTAGTAGTTCTTGCTTTGTTTTTGCCTTTACTGTTAGTTCAGTAAACATTTGTGGGTTTATTTGAATTTTAAGGGTGCTCTTTAGCAGATACTATGCTTGTCATTATTTCAATATGACTTATTTTACTTCTGAAGGAATACTGATATGGGACAAGTAGGGGCTGGTATTTCTACTGCCATGTGGCATATTCCCAAGAAAACAAGTCTACATCATTGCCCGAAATCCATCCCGAGAGCCAGCCAATTTCCCACTACTTAGGTCAGAATAATCATTGATCTAAACTATCCTCTTCTCCTCCCTAAAACAACCTTCTTCCTTCCACTACTCCACAAATACATATTCCTTACCAAAAGAGACATAAGGATTACTTTATAATAAACAGACTTACCAGCACCCATTTTGCATGAATCCATGGGCACTCTGGGGTGTTAAGAACATGCATCCTCCTTACAGAGTAGCACTCCTTTCCCCATATCTAACATAAGTACAGGAAGGCTGCAAAAGTCCAAAGTCAGGCTTCCCAAGAAATGATAGAACTCTTTCAGGATTTTTAAAAAATTTTTATGGCATATAGTTGATTTACAATGTTGTGTTAGTTTCCGGTGTACAGCAAAGTGAATCAGTTATATATATACATATATCCACTCTTCTTTAGATTCTTTTCCCATGTAGGCCATTCCAGAGTATTGAGTAGAGTCCCCTGTGCTGTACAGCAGGTTCTTATTAGTTACCTATTTTATATATCGTAGTGTGTGTATGTCAGCCCCAATCTCCCAATTTATCCCTCCCCCACCATCCCCTGATAACCATAGATTTGTTTTCTACATCTGTGACTCTACTTCTATTTTGTAAGTTCATTTGTACCCATTTTTTTTTACATTCCACATATAAGCGATATCATATGATATTTATCTTTCTGTGTCTGACTTACTTCACTATGACAATCTCTAGGTCCATCCATGTTGCTGCAGATGGCATTATGTCATCCTTTTTTATTGCTGAGTAATATTCCATTGTATATAATGTACCACATCTTCTTTATCCATTCATCTGTCGATGGACACTTAGGTTGCTTCCATGACCTGGCTATTGTAAATAGTGCTGCAATGAACATTGGGGTGCATGTATCTTTTTGAATGGTGGTTTTCTCCAGGTATATGCCCAGGAGTGGGATTACTGGGTCATATGGTAGTTCTATATTTAGGTTTTTTTTTTAAAATTAATTTATTGTATTTTTGGCTGCCTTGGGTCTTCATTGCTGCGCACGGGCTTTCTTTAGTTGCTGTGAGTGGGGGCTACTCTTTGTTGCGCTTCGCGTGCTTCTCATTGCGGTGGCTTCTCGTTGCAGAGCCTGGGCTCTAGGCACATGGGCTTCAGTAGTTGCAGCACACAGGCTCAGTAGTTGTGGCTCACGGGCTTAGTTGCTCCAAGGCATGTGGGATCTTCCCAGACCAGGGGTCAAACCCGTGTCCCCTGCATTGGCAGGCAGATTCTTAACCACTGCGCCACCAGGGAAGTCCCCTTCTGCCTATTTTTTGATTGGGTTATTTGGGTACTTTTGATATTGAGCTGCATGAGCTGTTTGTATATTTTAGAGATTAATCCCTTGTCGGTTGCTTCATTTGCATATATATTCTCCCATTTCTTTCAGGATTGATTATAGTCTGTGTGGGTATGTGTTTATGTGCAAGCTCTGCAAGGTATTGTTAGTACTTCTGGTTTTGGTAGTGGTAGTGAAGAGTTAGGATGCTCTGATTTTATGTTTATCAAATTACTTTGCCTTTTAAAAATGTTAACCTTTCAGTATATTTACATTGTATTGTAGCTTCTCAATGTATTTTTCCTAAAGTTTTTATGTTCTGGTGATTTGTGTTCAGTATATTCTAGTATTTTGTTTTTATTACTATATTTTTGAAGTAATGAGTTTAAATTGGCTCCAACTGCATACAAGCTTAACGTCTATTTATTGCTTCTCTCTGGTCTTACCTGCTCCTTCTACATCTCGGCTGCCTCCTCTAGTGGCTGGCCCGCCTTAGAGACGCCTCGGCCAATCAGAGCCTCCTCTCGTTACAGCCCCTGCACTGATTGGTCACCATGTGAAAGGGTGCTCTTCACTTGGGAACCTGGCTCTGCTCAAGGACTTCTCTTACTGCTTGATAGACAGTTGGCTTTTTGCTGCCAGAGACCATTTCCTCTCATTCCCTTTTATCGTTCATTTCTATACTATTATGTTTGAAAATCTGGTCCTGAGAGATTCGAGTACTCTGAGAGCCCTTTGTTTATGCTTCCAGAGTCATCACATCTGTGTGTGAATGTTATGAATTGAGGACATTTAGCAGGTTAAGTGTCATTTTCCCTTTTCTTTTTCCATCTCTTTTCAGTCACTGCTTCAACCACCTGTGAGAAGTTAGAAAAAGCCAGGAATGAGTTGCAAATAGCTTATGAAGGATTTGTCCAGAAGCTAAACCAGCAGCACCAGACTGATCTAACAGAGCTGGAGAATCGGCTTAAAGAATTTTACACCGGGGAGTGTGAAAAGCTTCAGAATATCTACATCGAAGAAGCAGAGAAGTACAAAACTCAGTTACAGGAGCAGGTCTGTGCTTTTAGAACCTGTGCATGTGCTTGGCCGTGGCTATTAATTTGAATTATGACTGTTGTTTGATGATGGCCTTGCTTTGATGACCTTCTCTTTGTTGGACATCCCTTGATGAACTTCTTTAAATTTTAAATAAATGAAAAGTTTTTTAAATTAAATTTTTTATGATCAAAGCAATGTACATATGTTGAGCGAAAGAGCAGAAGAAAAAAAGATAAAATTTAAAACAACCCTTTAAAAAATTTTTTTAATTGAAGTATAGCTGTACAAGATTATATGTTACAGGTGTACAATATAGTGATTCACAATTTTTAAAGATTATAACTATTTATAGTTATTATAAACTATTGGCTGTGCTCCCCAGGTTGTGCAATATCCTTCTAGCTTGTTTTATACCTAATAGTTCGTACCTCTTACTCCTCTACCCCTATCTTGCCCCTCCCCCTTCCCTCTCCACACGGGTAACCACTAGTTTGTTCTCTATATCTGTGAGTCTGCTTCTTTTTTGTTATGTTCACTAGTTTGTTGTATTTTTTAAATTCCACGTATAAGTGATATCATACAGTATTTGTCTTTCTCTGTCTTATTTCACTTAGCATCATGGCTCTCCATTTTGCTGCAAATGGAAAATGTCATTCTTTTTTATGGCTGAGTAGTGGTCCATATATATATATATATATATATATATATACACACACACACACACGCACACATACCTATATATGTGTGTGTGTATATATAGAGAGTGTATCACATCTTCTTTATCCATTCATCCGTTGATGGACATTTAGGTTGTTTCCATATGTTGACAATTATAAATAATGCTGTGAACATTGGGGTGCATGTATCTTTTCAAATTAGTGTTTTTGTTTCTTTTTGGATATATTTAAAAAAATAAAACATCCCTTTATCCTACTACCTAGAAATAATCCCTTTGCAAACATTCTGGTGCTGCTAAAACATTGGCTTGCATTTCTTCTTCTTTTTTAAAATGGCTCTTGTTTAATAACTCGTATTTTTCCCTTAATGGTATATCCTAAACCTCTCTTTAATTTCCTTGTTCCCATTTAAAATCAGTTTTTCATTTAGCTGATATTTACACAGTGCCAACTATATGCCAGGCATGTGCTAGGGACCGAGAATATAGAGGCCAACATGACAGCTGTAGAGCTTACATGGTCCTGTCACCATGGAAGGTATCCTCGTTCCGTATGGTGGACTCAGCCCTTTCCATCCATGAACCCTGGAGAGCTGCGTGTTGTGTTCCTGAGGCACGGTGGACTGGAGCATAGGGACTGGCAAACCCCAGTTGGGTGGTTCTTTACTTGTGTCTGGTAGACCTTAGACTTGAATGCAAGCTCATGTGTCAGATTTCCTAATGCTGCTGCTTATTATTCACCTTAGGACTTTTTATTGATAAACTGTTGTTTTGTTTTTTTTCTTATAGTTTGACAACTTAAGTGCTGCCCATGAAACCTCAAAGTTGGAAATTGAAGCAAGCCACTCAGAGAAAATAGACTTGCTAAAGAAGGCCTATGAAGCCTCCCTTTCAGGCAAGGATGCTTTTTCTATTGAAATAGAATAAGAGCTAGTGGAACAGCGTGATATGTTTTAAAACGGAAATGATTCAAAACTTGCCCCTCTAGAGAATACCCTGTGGTATTCCGTTTGGAGTGTTTTTTGGTTTCTTTTTGCACTGTTCATTGTGAGGAGATCCCCTTTCCCCTAAGGATGCAAATAATAGTTTGTTATAAATGCCAGCCTTTTAGGAAATATAGTTTTGGGGGTTTTTTTTAATTTATTTTTTGGCTTTGTTGGGTCTTCATGGCTGCTGGGCCTTCTCTGGTTGCGGCGAGCAGGGGCTACTCTTTGTTGCAGTGTGCGGGCTTTTCCCTGCGGTGGCCTCTCTTGTTGCGGGGCACGGGCTCTAGCTGCATGGGCTCAGTAGTTGTGGCACGCGGGCCCAGTAGTTGTGGCTCGCGGGCTCTAGAGCGCAGGCTCAGTAGTTGTGGTGCACTGGCTCAGTTGCTCCGTAGCATGTGGGATCTTCCCGGACCAGGGCTTGAACCCGTGTCCCCTGCATTGGCAGGCAGATTCTTAACCATTGCGCCGTCAGGGAAGTCCCCCTTTTAGGAACTAGAATGAACTTTTAAGGAACTTCAAGGCCCTTTTGGTAATAGTTGTGCTTGACCACTCCAGATCCTGGGAAGGTGAAAGTGTCAGTTTATATCCTGACCATGGTGAAGGGTCCATGCCAGGCACTTCACACCAGCACTGCTGTGAAATGTAGATGGCATTTGTTGAATAAAAAGATGTGTTTTATTACTTCATCGTGATTGGAAGGGTTGAAATTAAAGGAAAAGAATAAGAAGCCATTTTTTACAGAAGATAAGTGCCCATGTAGCTGAAGTCGTTACACCGAACCCATTGCATCTACAGAGAAACATATGGACACGTGGTGAGAACTGACCCTGTGAACTTTGTCAGGGGCCTTCTCATCAGAAGAACAGACTTGTTGTGTGAGGTCAGAGATGAGAACATGTAAAAGTGACTGGCCCAGGGTAGATGTTGGGTAAACATTGTTTTTCTTCCTTCCTGCTGGAGATGGGTTTAATTTGAGACTTCTGTTTGGTTCGTGAAGGGCAACTGGAACAGAGCACAGGGCCTCCTGACCAGGAGTCTGAAGGCCAGTGTTTGACCGCCCCCATCCCCATTGCCCCCAGGCGTGCTCTTTGTTCCCTGAGGTCTTTTGGCCTCTCTGGGCCTCTGTGTTCTCATTCATAAAATGGGAATTCTCTGCCCTACTCACCTCATGGGCTAATTTGAGAACAAGTCGTTTAATTTCTACAACAGTGCCGTACAAATATAAAGTAATGTAGGCGCAGCGCCTCACAATCAACTGTTGCATCCATGTGCTATAGTGACTGTAGAATACAGTGATCTCGTAGGATGTTATTGACTCAAAAAAATATCACTTCCAGAGATCAAGAAAAGCCATGAAATGGAAAAGAAATCACTTGAGGATTTGCTTTACGAGAAGCAGGAGTCACTAGAGGTAGGTAAATCTCAACCACCACCACCGCTCCTGCCCACCTTCCCATCATCATTCTTGACGCTTGTATGGTTTGGGTACGTTTCTGTGCACATTTGCAGTGTTTCTGGTGCCCGCTTGTTTACTTACGTTCCACATTTCACTGTTTGTGTTTTAGAAACAAATCAGTGGTTTGAAGAGTGAAAATGACACTTTAAATGAAAAGTTGAAATCAGAAGAACAAAAAAGAATATCAAGAGAGAAAGCAAATTTAGTAAGTTGCATATGCTCCCCCATCACTAATGAATTTTTCTTCTGCTTAGCTGTCTTTTAGAGTCAGTTAAGTGTTCAGCAGCTAGAGAAACAGTATGGGTTTGGAATCTTTTTCATATCTTGCAGTATGATTTTTAAACTGTATAAAGTGGCTGCTTTGGTTACTGGTGTCTTTTTAATTCTAAAAACTGACATAACAGCTGAAATCCAATATATTGCAAGTGATCTAAGCTAATACCTATAGGAAGACAGGAAAACTATCAATTAGGGTCAGGGTTTTATGTAAAGACTTCATTTTTTAATTAACTTGCTATATTGTGATATAATTTACATACCACAATATTCACCCTTCTAAAATATACAATTCAGCAGTTCACAAGTTGGTCACCAGGATCTAATTACAGAACACTTTTATCACCCGCCCCCAAAAGACACCCTGTACCCTTCAGCAGTCATTCCCCATTTCCCCCCCAAACTCCCTAGCCCTACGGGATCACCAGTCTCCTTTCTGTTTCTATCCATGTACCTGTTCTAGAGATTTCATTGACGTGAAATTGTGCTATATGCAGCTTTTTGTGTCAGCTTCTTTCCCTCAGCTCATGTTCTCAAGGTTCGTGCATATTGTAGCAGGTACAGACATTTCATTCCTTTTTATGGCTGAACAATATTTCATTGTATGGATAATCCTCACTTTTTAAAAAAGTTATTTATTTACGGATGGCTGTGTTGGGTCTTAGTTGCTGTGCGCGGGCTTTCTCTAGTTGCGGCGAGCGGGGGCTACTCTTCCTTGCCTTGCGCGGCCTTCTCATTGCGGTGGCGTCTCTTATTGCGGAGCATGGGCTCTAGGTGCACAGGCTTCAGTAGTTGTGGCATGCGGGCTCAGTAGTTGTGGGCTAAGTGCACGGGCTTAGTTGCTCCGTGGCATGTGGGATCTTCCTGGACCAGGTATCGAACCCGTGTCCCCAGCATTGGAAGGCGGATTCTTAACCACTGCACCATCAGGGAAGTCCAGTCCTCACTTTTGAAAACTACAAATTTCTCTGGTAAACTCAACTTTTCTCTTGCAGCTTGTATCCCCCCAACATTTTTGCGGGGGGCGGGTGCTGCTTCTGTCTTTTCATTCCATGTATTTGTGTCTGGGGCTGCAGAAGCAGAGCTTTTGTGCCACTTAAGACCTGTCGCAACTCTCGAAGTACCTGGGTCCCTCAGTGAGCTCTTCTGCTGATATGTCATTGAAAGACCCTCTAGACATTTGAATGCAAGTGGATGAGATCCTATTCAATGAAATTTCAAAGCTATTTATTCTGGAAGATTCTTAGAAAAATTCGATTGCAAAAGAAAGCTGTAGACTTCACACGCAGGGTGTAAATCTTATGAGTGGTTCAGGGAACGCTTTTAAAGAGCTTCCTGATCCTGCAGCAGTTCCTGAAAAAGTTCAGAAGGGAAACAGGTTGAGGAAAGCAGGACTGTCTCATGCCTTACCCCGCCTAAGCCTGCCCAGGGTGTGGGAAAAGAGCGTGTATGAGAGTGAGGGAGAAAGGGCCAGGTGGCAGAGAAGTAGGAAAGGTGCAGTGGGAACGAGGCTGCATGCACTCTGACTTTAAAAACCAGCAACATGGGATTTGCTCTCTTTATGGTTTAAAAAAATCATGTGTAAAAGGATAACAGTATATGAAATGTAGGAAGTTTCTGGAAGGGTCCTGGAGTTGAGGATCGGGGGTTGGTCCCCACCCCAGCACTTTTGGGCCCTGAGCAGGTAGGTCACTTGAGCTGTGCAATTCTGTCTCCTTCTGCGAAGTGAGGGGTTTAAGTGATCCCCAAGGGCACCTTCCCTGATTCTCCCTAAGGGTTGCTGCAGAGCATTAACCACTGTCCAGGAGGATAGGTTTGATGATCGACACCACTGACTCTTGTCTGAGAAATTCCCTCGCTGAACACCAGATCAATAGATTTTGTGCCTTTAACTTGTGTCGTGCATTTTGGAAGGTTCACTTGAATTTCAATAATTAAAGCAAGGAGTTGGGGAATCCACCCTGGTCTCGTGCTCTCAGAGGATGATCTCTCCTTACATAGTGTTTATCTTGCATAGAATTTTGCATAGAATTTTCGCAGTGCACGTGCTCTATGCCACGTAGGTGTTCGGGTGTCACAAAATGATGGGGTGTTAATCCTGCTCTAGAAGTATGGCCAGGCTAACCTAGTCCCCTCATAGCGAACGTCCAAAAGACTCAGCACGTGATTGCCATTCCTCGTTTTTCAGAGAGCCCAATAAACACGCTGCCTGTTCATTCCTCATGAGCTACTGACTTTGGATAGAGAGAACTATTGTTCCCTTTCTCCCCCCAAACACCTGGCCAGGACTGGGAATTGCGTACTCTCTAGCCAGAGTTCTGTTTTGTGTTGTAAGCTGTGGTTTTTCTCTTGCTTCCAGTAAAATATTTGGTGCTACCAATGTTTTTTCCATGTTAAGTTACTGATACGTGAGGGAAGTGTTTGTTTTAAATGTGAAATGTTTTATTTCATTCTTAAGACCAAAGACTTTGAAGTTAAAGATGTCTTAACCCTTCTTTTCACCTTTCTTTGAAACTGCCGTAAGAAGGTTGATGTCTCTTGCTACTTGTTTAATTTCTAAATCTAATCAAATGTCTTTATATTAAGAGTTTGAACCATGTGATTGTGTTAAATGACCAGTCACAGCCATATCCTGCCGTGTGTTTTCCAGAAAAACCCTCAGATCATGTATCTGGAGCAAGAGTTAGAAAGCCTGAAAGCTGTTTTAGACATCAAGAATGAGAAGTTGCACCAACAGGACATCAAGTTAATGAAAATGGAGAAACTGGTACATTTCATTCAGAACCTTAAACGGGGTAATACCTGAGGCACAGGAACTGGCCTCTGAACTAGACCTGTGGAATTGTCTTAATTAATTGCTATTTAAAGATAGGAGAGGTAGAAGAGGTTAAATCTTCTTTTCCATGTCAGCTTAAGGCTTATTCATTGCTACCTTCTAGAACATTTTTTTCAAGGAACGTATAAAAGGTAGCATTCAGTGTTTGGAAAAATGACAACTCGCGAGTGTCTCCTGTTTCAGTGGTCTGGGAATATCCACCTGCATAAGAAGAATTTTTAAATAATGTAAAAGCTATCCTTTAATACACTACCACCTCTGGGTGGGTTTCTTTTGCTCAAAACTGTTGAGTACATAAATTAATTCCATCAGAGCAATTGAATCTTGCTATCTAAATTCATCTTGCTTCATGTGAATTAGACTGTGATAAAAGAATTGCCCTTTTATAAAATTAATCTGGTTGTACAAGTAGCCAGCACTATGCAAAATATGAATAAAGTTTAGTTTACGGCCTTTAGGGCAGAACGGACGTTAGCATGTGACGAGTCCATCCAGGACTGCGTGTGTGAGCAGTGAGCCCAGTGCCGTGTGAGCCCTGGTCCAGCCCTGGAACACGACTGCCAAGAGCCAGGAGTCTAGCCAAGCCTGCAGGGTTTGCCGCGGCAGCATAGGTGTTCCCAGCCAGTGCTGTACTTTGTACACCACTTTTGACTGTGCCAGGCCCCTCGCACTGCTTTGTCCCTTCTCCCCCTAATTATGGGCAACTCAGTGTTGAGTAAGTACCTCAATTCAAACCCAAACCAGCCCTGGACAGTAGGGAGCATGGAAGTCACTCATCATTAGTTTGTTTGTTTGGTTTTCTTCTAGAGACTATTACCTATCAAGGGAGGTAAGAGCTAAGCCCCCAGGTGGATAGATGGGCACTTTGAATGACCAGGAAGTTTTGTTTTTGTAAAGGAAGGAAAGAACTCATGGTCTATTAATGGGCCCAACCTAGTATATACACCAGTTCCTGCCAAAGGTCATCCTGTTGTATCAGGTCTCATGACTGCCAATGTGGCCATCAACAGTGACTCAGGTAATCCTGTTAATGATTGGTTGCCCTATATGCCATGCACACATCAAAACTCTTCAAACCATCATGTGCAGTAAGAACAGGCTCTGCTGTAAAATTACTCATAGGTCTTGATCTTTGCTGATCCACAAGTATTTCTGTCCCTTGCCACGCCCAAGAGATTAGTCAGCATGGCATGGTGTATATGCAGAAGAAGGGGTTAATCCAAGGACAGACAGGTAAACCCACTGTTACCTTGTTTATTTGTAAGCTCCAGGCCTTTATTGAAAATAAGCCACTTAGAAAGCAAGGAGGCTTTCTCAGTGTAAAAACTAGCTCTGCTGATAATTAGCTCTAAGAGTGAAATTCCAGGGCTAGTTTCCTCTCCAGTAAAATGAGGAATTGGATGAGATTAATATTTTAAGGCTAATTCCTACCCACAGTCTTTAATTCCAGATTTTCCCACCTCGTGTTTTTATCTTGAATTCCTTTATACTTCCTGGAAATTCCAATGCCCCCTTTTTCTTACACGCTAGTCACATTTGTTTTGGATGTTTCACTTGGTTGGCTTGTCCTAAGCTTTTTCTGGATAATAAGATGTTAAGAACAGTAGGACTGCAAACTAAAAGCCTAGTCACGGGCAGCAGTGACAGGGACTTAGAGCTGTGATGTTGCCTCCGAGCAAGTAATCAAATCTTACCTTTAGAAACTAAGCAGGGATGTAACTGGCAGTTCATCGTGTTAACTGATTCAACGTCTTCTGGGCTTTTATCCTTCACTCTCTCAACTGATCAGCTTGTTTTCCTTGGAAGTTTAGCCTGGGCAAGCCCTAGGCAAACAAACATATCTTTAGTTCAACCAAGGAGGAATGCTTTCTGTAGTGTCACGTGTTGATTTTAAGGCTCTATAGAGCTTTGTGGATTGCCTTATGTGACCACTCGGAGGTAAGTGCTGAAGAGTAACCGGGAGACCATGATTAAAGTCATATTAAACATTGCCACGAACTGAATTTTCATCAAACGTGGGATTTTTTTTTTCTTTCAGAATTTACCGTAAGAAGCTGCGGTGCCTCTGATAAAGAAAACGGCCGCTAGGTAGCCAGTGTTTATCACCTTGAACCTGAAAGAGGCACAGCGCCCGAGGGTTGCCGAAGGCAGGGCACCAATTCTTGGGAATTCTGAAACAATGTGAACTTGAACAAATCACTAACCCCCTGGGTTTGTCCATTTTCAAGTGGCCTGGCATACCTTTAAAAAGTAATATCCACGTGCTCTGTTTTGCTGCAGTAGATTCTTTTTGCAGTGCGTCAGTGTAGAGACAGTCAACATACCATTAAACTTTCCCGATGAAATCTCTCCAGTGTGTGCCGGTGTCAGGAAGGTACCTTAGGGAAATAAGGGGCTTTATGTAATTTTTAATGTATAAATGTTGGTCCTCTTGTTGACACCAAGGTGGACAACAACACAGCACTGGTGGACAAACTGAAGCGATTCCAGCAGGAGAATGAAGAATTAAAAGCTCGGATGGACAAGCACATGGCAATTTCAAGGTAAAAATAAAACTGTCCTATTTTCCCCGAGCTCCTCCCTTCCTGAAACATCGAGTGTTACTTTCTTACCACACTCCACCCATGCCCCTCCTGGAAATGCAACAGAAGCGGGTAGTTAACGAGGTTCTGATTTCTATCTGGAAAAACGATTGTAGCGTTTAGTGCCTTTACCACAGTGGCCTGGACCAAAGGCTGAGTGCTCAGCAGGCAAGCCTTCCCTTCCCTTTCAGAGAAGGACCACCACCAGACCAAACAGGAAACAGCCCCACACATAGGAGGGTCTTAAGACATGCAGTATAGCTGTGGGAGCATCACTCACCCTACTATGAAATTGCCCCAAAGTGCAGCTTTTTCTTTGGCTCTAGGTCACACTTCCCGGGTTTCTCTGCCAGCCCAGTACCCATGCACGGTAGCTCCTTTTATTCCAAAGAGATCATTTGGGGCTCTCAAATTTAAAATAAATAGTAAGATTTTTTTCAACCTTTAAAAAAAAGAAAGAAGCAATCAGAGTCACAGGATTTCTGGCTTTTTTTTTTTTTTTTTTTTTGTCTTCCAGGCAACTTTCCACGGAGCAGGCCGTCTTGCAGGAGTCGCTGGAGAAGGAGTCCAAAGTCAACAAGCGCCTCTCCATGGAGAACGAGGAGCTGCTGTGGAAGCTGCACAACGGGGACCTGTGCAGCCCCAAGAGGTCCCCCACGTCACCCGCCATCCCCTTCCAGTCACCGCGGAACTCCGGCTCCTTCCCCAGCCCCAGCATCTCGCCCAGATGACCTTCCTGGGAGCTGGAGACAGACTGCGTTTCTGCAGTACTGACCCACCCACAATCGTGGGGGCAGGGGGCGGGGCTGGAGCCACCTTCGCTGACACGCACAGCCTGTCCTAGAACTGGAAAGTCATGGCCCGAACCGGCCCCTTCCAGACCAGACCAGAACTCTGGAGGAAGACGTCCGACTCGGTCCAGGAGACTCCTCCCCAAACGATGCTGTCGGAATGGATCTACGTGGACGCTGTTGCACAAAGCACTTACGGAACGAGAAGATCTTGTTCGTTGCCTTTTTCACCTACGCATAAAGGGGAAAACTCTCAGGGGCCTGTTAAGATAAAGATTTATATAACCTTTGTAACGTTCTTCACCACAGACACCTTCTTGTGATTTACATTTTGGTCTGACTGGGGATGTGTGAATGAAGTGGATGTAACCGAGTGTCATGTGTCTAATGCTGCCTCCTTTGCTGAGTCTGTCTAGAGATGTGCTAATTAAATAGTCAGTGTATGCATCTCTGCAAAAGCCATAGAAGAAAGAGCAGTAGTTGCTAGAACTAGAATTCTTTACCACCAACCCTGCTCAGCCCTTTGCCATGGGGGGGAGAGGGAGAGACAGAAAGAGCTCTGACTTGCCCACGTCTGTTCATGCTTTGCATCCTTTCAGAGTAACTTGTTGGCAGCCTTTCAGTGTTCAGCCATGTCAGTTGAAACTAGCTAGACTTTTTAAACTTACCCATGTGGACGTAAAATACTACAACCCATTTTCTCAGGCTATGAGCCAAGGTAGAACCCTAATTTTGCTTTTAAAAAAATGTGTATAAAGAAAGGGCAGTACCCATGGATTGCTTTCTGCCTTATTTTTATCTTGATCTGAGCTATCCTCAGTGATTTCAACTGGCTGCTTCTCTCCCACTATCCCCATTCCCCCCTCTCCTTTCTCCCCCATCCAGAGCCACAAAAGCAAACCTTCTACCTCCTTCCTACTTCTTCTCTGGGACAAGGAATGTGCTTTTCCAGAGCCAGCTCATCTTCAAGGTGCTGAACCACTTTCCAAATCAACCAAGGCCTGGATCCGACAGTATAAATTTTGGGAAATCCTAGAGAGATTAAAGAATGAAAAGGAGTCATTGGCTCGCAGAACTAAGAAAGATAGGACTCAATGCTTATGGAGGAACGTGAGACCTTGATAATAGAACAAAACAGTCTCTGGAGATAATGCTAAACTTCCACGTACCTTTGAGGAGTCCTTCTGTCCTTGGGAAGGTAGCAGAATGACCAGCTGATGAGAGAAGAATGTGGCTTGTACAGTTCTTCTCAATTTGCATTTCAATTTCCTTTCAAAACTTCACTTATTACCTCCCCCACTTCTGAGACTTTGGGGGAGGTGGAAGGAAGAACTGTGGCTTTTTTCTTTCTCCCTGCATGTGTCAAGCTTGTGCTGTATTTACTAATCAGCATTACTGATGTTCGATGGCTGTACAGATAAGCGCTATAGTAAGAACAGATTCAGGCTACTAGAGGTGGACCTTTGAGTTGACATTTACGTATACACTACAAAGCAGATTGATATTCATGATGCATGGTTTTTTGTTAGTTTTTGTTTTACTAGTGATTGTGTCTGAAGTTTTTAACCTCCAACCGTTGATTATGTGTGTAACCTTCCACGTTTGTTTCTGATAAATGGGAACATAGGTTCACTGCCACCTCCTGGAATCTCTCTGCTCACCTTTCCAAGTTGTTCTCAATGTCCTTAGCCAAAGTTGGGTTTGCCATCCTTTCCCTGCACATGGTCAATCTCGTGCTGTTCCCTGCTGTGCTCCATGCCATTTAGGTGTCTGGGGAAATGATCCTTACACAGTTAATATAAAATGTCTTCAGAGAATGGGAGACAACAGGAGAGAAGATAGGAAACAAAACACGGAACTGTAAAATTATCTTCAAACCAAATGTTATCACTTAGGATGCAAAATGTTGGCACGTCATAAAAATACGGATGTGTAAACAACTGTAGTTGTGCTCAGTTTGTAGTGATGGAAAGTATTTTACTTTGATCAAATAAATAATGCTGGAATATTCAATAGAAGAATTGCATCCTCTGACATACTTCACCCTCCAAAGTGTTACCCAGTTTATAGCGGCACAGGAATTGACATCGTGTCTCCTTCTTAACCTATTTCCCAGGAATTTCCAGTGCAACCACAAAACTGGTCATGGGCTGAAATTTGGCTCACAGAGCTAGACTTAGAGCTTTTCTTTTCTAAATTCAAAGCTGTGTGTATTTGAGAAATAAATTTTTACTGGTTTTAATAATAAGTTCTGCTGTATAAGGTAAGAAAATTGGAACAGCTACAGTCTAAATATTTTTGAAGATGGTAAAAAAAAAAAAAAAAAGCCTAAACAAAGTTGAATCTTCCTTGATCTATGCATCTATTTTATATCAAAAGTTAAACTTTTAAAAACACATGCTGTGGTTCTTATAGAATGTCTAATCTAGAACTAGTACTTTTGAGTGCAGTGGTTAAAAAGTTTACATATTTTTTGATACCTTCATATCATACAATAGTTCATGTTGTATAGTTGAACTATATTATTACTCTGTTTTTAGATTCTCATATTTTGTGGTTGTTATATCAAAGAGAATATTAGGTATTGACTCGGACATTGCTGCCCAAAAATCCTTCTGGATGTACTTCAAGCCAACTTAAAAAACGAGCACTTAGCCCATTTTTTGTTTTTTACAAAAACTTGCTCGTTTAATAGAAATGATTATATAAAGTTGTTTACATATATGCCTTCTTAGTATAAACACTAGAAACCCATATATGTAGGTCAGCAGTCAGAATACATGCTTTCTGCTAGAATTAACACTTCTATAATTAGACCGGGTGACTTCCTTTTAGTTTGGAGGTCTGGGTCTGACTCACAAGGCAGGGCCTGGGGTTTGGCGCTCGACATCAGCCTCTGGCAAAGCACTAGTCAAAAGGACCCTGGAGCTGGTTGTGTACACAAGTGGGCTTTCCGTCAATTCATTTGTACTTCATCTTCCAAGTCAGGAAAACTCCACAGTAGTAGCTACTGAGGTCTGTCCTCGGAGATTCTGAGCGGTGCAAATGTAATAACCTGCGTCCACCATCTCAAAGTCTTCAACGATCAGGACGCTCTGGGAGATCCTCGTGGTGTGGCCCAGTCCTCTGTGGATCAGCCGCCAAGTGTCTTGAATCGTCACGGGCCTTTCATCCTGTTGAACGACACCCACCGGGGCTGAAGCACAAACCACAAGCTGCTGTAAACAGCTCCCGTTCATCCTCCGCGAAGTGCAGAACACATGCTTCTAAAAGACTACTTGGTATGCGCGGCTCAACACTGTCTAGTCAGTCTAGGCTGCATTTTTTCCAAGCAGTCTTGAATTTCATTATGCTGTTTGGCTTTCACTTTCTGCCCTTTTTTTTTTTGCGGTACGCACGCCTCTCACTGTTGCGGCCCCTCCCTTTGCGGAGCACAGGCTCCAGACGCGCAGGCTCAGCGGCCATGGCTCACGGGCACAGCCGCTCCGCAGCATGTGGGATCTTCCCGGACCGGGGCACGAACCCGCGTCCCCTGCATCGGCAGGCGGACTCCCAACCACTGCGCCACCAGGGAAGCCCTCTTTCTGCCCTTTTCATCAATGTTTCTACTTAATATAAATTTTATTCTTTTGGAACTCCAAGAATGTGGGACTGGTATTAGGCATAAGAATACAAATAAAATTTTCCACTGCTCTCCTGTTGACACTCCCCACGTTCACCCCTTCGCACAGTGGTTCTTATTCACTGAACTTAAAGTCAAAAAGAAGCCCGAAGCACTCACCGCGTAAATGAATACGAGCCCCTAATTGTTCAGACTGGGAGAGGGAGACATAAGATTAGTCAAATGTGTCCTAGGACTACAGTGGGAGAGAAGTTGTACCGAGGATGGATAACGTGACACCCTAGGTGACTTGACTTCGTATTTCTAGAAAGTGAGATGGTCACTTTTGAGATGCGTCTTCCAACTTTGGTGATAAGTAGTGTTTTCTGGATTAGTTTAACATAATTGTAATATTTATAGTATTACTAAATTAATACCCTTTCTGCTAATTAGCAACGTAAAAAAAAGAACCCACCTCTAATGAAAATTATTAATGTCTTCTAAACGGAACAACACTTTTTAAAAACAAGTACCTAGTACTAGAAAAGTACCATTCTCCAGGGGGAGTTATTTTCCACCAATCACAGCCCTTAAAGCAGAAGTGTATTTGCTACCGAGTGAGTACATCTTAGGAGGCCAAATCTCTTCTGGCAACAAAGGGATTATTCCATGTTGGTAGCAAAGCTGTTTATTTTTGTGAGCAGAACAGGCCCAGAGGCTACATGTGCTGGAGTTGTTTTTATGGGAAGTCTATTTTAAAATGATCTCGGCCTCACAGCACCTTTTTGAAGGCCTGGATTTATATGCCAACTTGGTGGTTGTCTACTTAGAGCTCCTTGCTTTGGGGCCCAGCTTTTATAGGGGAGAATACTGAAGGATTCCAGAAGGAGGTTAGATTGGCCTCCAATTGACCCAGAATTAAGATTGAAGATTGAGGTTGCAGGTGAAGGAAGGAGGCCCTCCTTTCCTGTTCATGCCCCGCCCCCTTCCTTAAGGGTCGTGAAGAAAAATAACATGAAGAGAGTACATTGACTGAATTGCCTAATGGAACCCAGTCACCTTTTTCCTGTCCTTTAAAAAAAGCCATTTGTAAATATACTGAAACATCTTAGGAGAAAACAAGTGAGCCTTAGCCCTACCATAGCTGCACACGTCTCTCATACGTCTTTAAGTTACAGTCCGTATCAGTGAGTTGGGGGTGGGGAGGGAACAAAACAAGTAAGGCAGCTGGCTGAGGCCGGGGTATGCTTACCTTCTGCCCTGGGTAGATCCACCTGAATTCCACCTCCACATCCGGCTCCCCGAGGACCGTGCAGAGGACGCTGATGTCATCCCCACCCTTCACTTTGTTTGCAGATGCCAAGATGGTTGTTGACGGAGGACCACTGGGAACTGGAAGTGAGCAGGGGACAGGGGACGTGAGATGAAATCCATGGGCCATGGCAGAGACAAACCAACAGACGTGTTCTCTTCTTTGGGCAGGTATGGAACATTCCTGCCTTTCTTCAGCTCCCCACCTAGCATCGGGCCTACCCTCTCCACCACTTCTGGTTTCCTCTAACACCTCCTCTTTCTCTACCTTGGTGGTCCAGAACGGGGTGGTCATCCAGAAGTCCCCAGGTCCAGGCATTACACTTGTAATGAGGAGAAGAGCCCAGAAGGTCTGCCAGGAGCTCACGTGAAGGGAATAAAAAGGTAGAGGGAGAAGAAGGGAATAAAAAGGCAGAGGGAGAAGAGGGGGACTGGGGGCAGAGCAAGTAGAAGGAAGAGAAGGCAGCCTGGAGGGAGAGCCACTGATGGGTGAAGATGGACAGGTGTGCGGCCTCAGGAAGTACAGGAGAGAGTCTGAATCTGCCAAAGGGAGAGGCATTTGTAGGAAGGGTGCGTGATGTTTCTACTTCACAGCGTTTCAGAGACACAATTCTTCATTAGGCTCAGTTCACTCGAGTAAGTTTGACAGCAGCCTTGAGCAAGGCCACGTGCTGGGAGTGGAGGCTATGGCAGCGAACCAGACAGACGTGGTCTCTGAGCTCTGGGGCCTCTATTCTAATGGGAGAGGCAGACACTCAGCAGGTCACTGTGTGGTTGGTTTAGAACCTGAGTTGTGGGAAGAACTTGAAGGAGAAGCCCAGAGTGCTGGGGAGGTTCAGGATGGTCTGAGAAGCAGGAAAGGCTTCCTTAAGTGAGGTTTGAACTAAAATCTGAAGGAAAAAGGGGGAGGCACCAGCAGACAGGCCCAGAGGGGAGGTTAGGGAAGCCTGGGAGAGGGCAGAGGCCGGCCATGCAAGCAGACCTTTCAGGCCACATGGAAGATTCTGCTAGGAAAAGCAGAAGCCCACTGAATGGTTTTAACTGGAGCTATAATCAGCTACAGTGTGGAAGATGGAGAAAGCATGGGCACAGAAGAGAGCAGTTGGAAAGGTATTCATATTGGCTCAAGGAAGAGATGATGGTAGTTGAACTCTTAGCAGTAGGATGGAGAGAAACAGCAGAATTTGGGGGATTTGATGGAATAAGTCAAAAGAACTGGGAGGAGCTGGGAGTGTTTGGGGCTCCTGCACCCTGGAACTGCAGTGCCATCACTGGGAGGAGGAAAGCTGGAGAACCAGACCTGGGAGGAAGGCCCAGAGTCCAAGGAAGGGCCTGTGAAGCATCTCAGCACAGATGTTCGGGAGAGAATTGGATACACGAAGCTTGCACTCCCAGATCCGGGCCACATATATTCCCCTGGGAGTGATTAGTGAATAGATACGCAGCAGAGCATGGCTATGGTTGAGAACACCCAGGAAGAGGATGAGGACAGACAAAGAAGGTGCCTTGGGGAACTCCAACACTTAAAACCTGGGAGAGGCATTTCATTCTATGAGGCCACCATCACCCTGGTACCAAAACCAGACAAAGATACCACAAAAAAAGAAAATTAGAGGCCAATAACACTGATGAACATAGATGCAAAAATCCTCAACAAAATACCAGCAAACCGAATCCAACAACACATTAAGAGGATCATACACCATGATCAAATGGGATTTATCCCAGGGATGTGAGGATTCTTCAATATATGCAAAGCAATCAATGTGATATGATACACCACATTAACAAACTGAAGAGTAAAAACCATATGATCATCTCAACAGATGCAGAAAAAGCTTCTGACAAAATTCAACACCCATTTATGATAAACTCTCCAGAAAGTGGGCATAGAGGGAACCTACTGCAATGTAATAAAGGCCATATATGACAAACCCACAGCTAACATCATTCTCAACAGTGAAACGCTGAAAGCATTTCCTCTAAGATCAGGTACAAGACAAGGATGTCCACTCTTGCCACATTTATTCAGCATAGTTTTGCAAGTGCTAGCCATGGCAATCAGAGAAGAAAAAAGAATCCAAATTGGAAAAGAAGTAAAACTATCACTGTTCGCAGATGACATGATACTATATGCAGAAAATCCTAAAGACGCTGCCAGAAAACTACTAGAGCTCATCAGTGAATTTGGTAAAGTCGCAGGGTACAAAATTTAATACACAGAAATCTCTTGCTTTCCTATATACTAACAATGAAAGATCAGAAAGAGAAATTAAGGAAACAATCCCATTTACCATCACATCAAAAAGAATAAAATACCTAGGAATAAAACCTACCTAAGGAGGCCAAAGACCTGTACTCAAAAAACTATAAGATGCTGATGAAAGAAATCAAAGATGACACAAACAGATGGAGAGATATACCATGTCATTGTCAAAATGACTATACTACCCAAAGCAATCTACAGATTCAGTGTAATCCCTATCAAATTACCAATGGCATCTTTCACAGAATTAGAACAAAAAAATTTTACAGTTTGCATGGAAACACAAAAGACCCCAAATAGCCAAAGCAATCTTGAGAAAGAAAAATGGAGCTGAAGGAATCAGGCTCCCTGACTTCAGACTATACAAAGCTACAGTAATCAAAACAATATGGTACTGGCACAAAAAACAGAAATATAGATCAATGGAACAGGATAGAAGGTCCAGAGATAAACCCAAGCACCTATGGTAACCTAATCTATGACAAAGGAGGCAAGAATACAATGGAGAAAAGACAGTCTCTTCAATAAGTGGTGCTGGGAAAACTGGACAGCTACATGTAAAAGAGTGAAATTAGAACTCTCCCTAACACCGTACACAAAAATAAACTCAAAATGGATTAAAGACTTAAATGTAAGGCCAGATACTATATAACACTTAGAGGAGAGCATAGGCAGAACACTCTCTCACATAAATCACAGCAAGATCTTTTCTGATTCACTTCCTAGAGTAATAAAAATAAAAACAGAAATAAATAAATGGGACCTAATGAAACTTAAAAGCTTTTGCACAGCAAAGGAAACCATAAACAAAATGAAAAAACAATCCACAGAATGGGAGAAAATATTTGTAAATGAATCGACCGATAAGGGATTAATCTCCAAAATATAACAACAGCTCATGCACCTCAATATCAAAAAACAAAGAACCCAGTCAAAAAATGGTCAGAAGATCTAAATAGACATTTCTCCAAAGAAGACATACAGATGGCCAAAAAGCACATAAAAAGATGCTCAACATCACTAATTATCAGAGAAATGCAAATCGAAACTACCATGAGGTATCAACCTCACACCAGTCAGAATGGCCATCATCAAAAAATCTACAAACAATAAACGCTGGAGAGGGTGTGGAGAAATGGAAACCCTCCTACACTGTTGGTAAATTGGTACAGCCACTATGAAGAACAATATGGAGGTTACTTAAAAAACTACAGACCTACTGTATGACCCAGCAATTGCACTTCTGGGCACATATCCAGAGAAAACCATAATTCAAAAGGATACACGCACCCCAATGTTCATTGCACCACTATTTACAATAGCCAAGACATGGAAGCAACATAAGTGTCCATCGACAGAAGAATGGAATATTACTCAGCCATTAAAAAGAATGAAGTAATGCGATTTACAGCAACATGGATCAACCTACAGATTGTCATACTGAGTGAAGTAAGTCAGACACAGAAAGACAAATATCACATGATATCACTTATATGTGGAATCTAAAAACTGGGTACAAATGAACTTATTTACAAAACAGAAATAGAATCATAGATGTAAAAAACAAACCTATGGTTACCAGGGGAGAAAGCAGGGGGAGGGATAAATTGGGAGATTGGGATTGAGATATATACACTACTATATATAAAACAGATAACTAATAAGGATCTACTGTATAGCACAGGGAACTCTACTCAAGACGCTGTAATGGCCTATATGGGAAAAGAATCTTAAAAAGAGTGGATACATGTATATGTATAACTAATTCATTTTGCTGTACACCTAAAGCTAACACAACACTGTAAATCAACTACACTCCAATAAAAATTTTTTTAAAAAATTAAAGAGCTGGCAAAGCAGAATGAGAAGGCTGTGGGAAAAGCAGGAAAAAAAGTGGGACCAGGGGAGAGAGGGTTTCATGTAGGCAAAGTAGAATCTAGAAGGACAAGGACAGAAACTTGTCTGCTGGATTTAATGGCCTGGGAGGGCCGTTAGCCAAGGCTGCTTTGGTGGAGCTTAGGGGAGAAAGCTAAGGAGCATGTGGGAGGGGAGAGGACGGATGGGTACCGAGAGGGCTCTTTCAGGGAGTTTGGCTGTGATGGAGGAGAGAGATGGCTGCAGCGGAGGGTGGTTAACGGAGGGCTGAGAGGGTTATTTCGTAGCAGAGTGTTGGAGATTGCGGCCTTGTGAATAAGTCTCACGGCTGAGAACAAGGGGCATGAAGGAGCCTAAGTTCTCATCTCAGAGAGCAGCTAGCTCTGGGGCCACTCATCCCATCACAGGGTCCCTGAGCAGGACCCCTCCACCCCAGACGCAGACCACTCACCAGGCTCACGTCAGAGTTCCTCGGAGGGAGGAGAGTCATCAGTGAGGGACCACCTCCTCTCCTCCCTCACAGGGCCGGGGAGGGTGCTTTCTCTCCTGCAAGTCGGGGGAGGGAGGCCCGAGAGAACACTTGTCGAGGGACGGGAGGTGACGGGTGCTGCCGTAGGAGAGCTGCTCGCTGGCTGGCCGTGTGCCCGAAGCTCAGGCTGCAGAGCACGGGAGGATGACATGGGGATCTGGGATCCCCACGATCAGTCACACGGAGGCAGGACCAGAGTGAATGTTGCAAGGACGTGAAGAGAAGGGAGTCGGGGGGAGTTGCGTTGGGGTCACGGGCAAGGAGGTAGAACGTTCTAGAAATGGCGGTGCTGCAGAGGAGCCTTTAAGAACAGCATTCTGTGCCTAATTTCCCTCCATAATTGGGAACAGCAGAACCTGATGCTGACCAGCTGGAAGTGACTCACATCTCGGCCCTGGAGGGGAGCGGGCTTACCTTCTGCATAGAGCAGCTGGTACTTGACAGAGATCTGAGACTTGCCCCCGGCCTCCGCCTTGCAGTAGACCACCCCCTGGTGGTCAGAGTGAGGTTGCAGATACACAAAGCCTCTCTTCATATCATAAACGATGTCTGTTCCGTTGGCCTGGATCTCCTTGGCCGGGAACTCCCTGTGGAGCGTGACTTTGGCCGACAGGACAGTCACTCGACAAGGAACCACAGCCTGTCTGTCCGGGTTCAAGTAGACGACATCAAAGTAACTGGGAGAAGGTACAAAGAGTTCTCCTTTCTCTGCAAAGGGAGAGACACAGCCTCATTTATTCTGGAGAAACAAGGTAAGAGCACTTAAAGGGATTCTTATATTCAGGGCACAAAGATGAGGGTGGATTGGCAATATACTCGGATAATGGAGTCCTTATGAATTGAAAAGGCTATTTTTAAAAATACTTTTCCTTTTTTGGAAGAAGGATGTTACCTCCCATCTTCTTAAAGGAAATAAAATAGGTATTAGTTCAAGCCCAAATCAGGCCCATTGGACTGTCCCACTTAGGAAGCAGGGAAGGAGGCCGATTTCCTTGTGTTAAGAGCAGCTTTAACACCTGTGGACAATCTGCTGTGTGTCTAGAGAAGTCAGCCCCACAGCCCTTGCTTAGTATCTGCCCGTTGGGAGGAATTTCCTGGCTCAGCAGAGCCTCTCTGAGACGGGCCCAGTGAGGGTGCTGGTGTCCTCTTAGCCCAGGGGACTCATTCCTGGCAAGGTCAATGGAAAGGGAATCAAGCAGGGATAGATGAGGAACCCGCTGGTCTCAGGTTCTGGGCTCTGCTTGGCTGCCACTGGGCTGGGGACCTGCAGCCATTTGCTTACACTTCTCCTGTTCCCTTTGAAATCGCGCTGCATGTTCTTTAAGCTCTAGATGATGGCATTTTTATCTTACAGAAGTAAGGACTGGTTTATCCACTCATCCCTCAGGACAGTCAAGCGACTCTGGATTGGGTTTGGGGGGTTTTGTTTTGAGCACGGCACATTAAATACTTTGTTTTCTGGATCATTCTGTGAGAGATTACACTAATATCTAAGAGAAATCTTTGAACTGAATCACACTCAACATTTATTCCATTGTCTCTTATGTTTTCCTACAGTATTCCCGAAACAATTATTCTTGGCTTTCTTCACTAGCCTTTGTGCCCCAGTTGTACGATTTTTTTGTTTTTTAGGTTGGGGACAGAATTCCTGGACACAATAGCAAATGTCTCCATGGGCCAAGCGTTCTTTAGCTCTGAGCGCCAGCTTCTGTAACATGGAATCATGGCTTACTGAGTCTCCATCTTTTGCAAGACTTTCCATCAGCCTGGGTGACTTGTGCCACTTCACGATAAACTGACCTTCAGGCTTAGGCGAGGGCACCTTGCTCAACATCGTCCCTAACACCCCTGTGTTCACACAGAATAAGTCCGTGTGGCCTTGAACGTGTCACTTCATCTCTCTGTGCTTCAACAACCCCATTTGTAAAGAGGAGAATCTGGAGCAGATAGTATTAAAGATCTCTTCTTAGCAAACGTATTTAAGGAATGTATGGTTGTCAGATTCAGAAACAACGTTTGTTTTAAGGTTTTATGGAGGAATCTGAACCAACGAGCAAAGCCAGTAGAAGGGGACAATCTGAACTTCAGAACACAAAAATGAGGTCTTACTTCCTGTACTATAATCCATGCTTTGAAAGAAGTGACCACACCCGTTGCTTTAACAAACAGAAAAAAAATATGTATTTGCCAAGTGAATGGAGTAAGAAAGGCTGCAGGAAGAATATATGAATGAGTAAACAAATTATTATCTATGAATTAAACCTGTCAAATTTTCATTTATTCATCACTTGACATTTATTAAGCATGCACTACATAAAATATTTTATTAATTCATTTGATTATTGTAACTTGAAAAATAATAATACTGAAGTTCCTTTAAAATAAAAAAAAATTTGCCATCAGTAGATTCCATCTACCAAAAAAAAAGTATGTTCAAGTTTATATTTAAAATTATAGATCACATATGCCCCCCCCACTCAAAAAACTTAGTTAATAGGCTATAAGCTGAAATCCAAATGATAACAAACTCCACATTTGGTAAAGTGCTTGTTAGTGTGGTTTCACTACATCTGTAATCTGGAGCCTGTGCCTTTCACTATGAAGAAGCCCTACTGCTGGTAATATCCTCCTCCTTGATCTGGGTAGTGGTTACATATGTACAGTTCCCTTGAGGATCACCCACTGAGCTGCAGAGTCATGATTTGTGTATTTCCCTTTGTATACATTATACTTCAATATAAAGTTAGAGAGGGGGAAAAACCCTCTGAGAGCCTCCTGGATGCAGATTAAATATAACATGTGGCAGTTGCTTCATCAAAAATTGCACAAATTAACCACAGTCAAAAGAAGCTTCACAGTGTTTGCAATCAAACCGTAGGAAACATAAAAACATAACGAATGCCAGACTTTTCTCTGTGTGGGTGGTAGGGAAGCATATGTTCTGAAAGACTCCAGAGCCAATAGCCTCCATAACAGCCCATCCTGGTTTTCCAAACCCACCCAGTGGCTGAAAAGACACATCGCTAAACCTTATACCGAAAATCCAACCGGACTCCTAGTGCCGAGGAATAAGAAAACGATACAACGCTTTAGGTCGCGTCCCTGATCCAGGTTTCTTGAAGGTTGAAATAAATATTGATTTTTCTCAGCCTTCCTTTGATGCACAAAAGGGCTTCCGTAAGTTAAGAGGATCTACCTCCAGAACTCAGAGAACCTATGACCCTAGTGAGACAGTCTGCTTGAGGGAGGTCTTCAGTTCAAAACCTCAGCTCCAAAAACCACTATTTGGGGAAGACATGGCAGTGCTAATCACCGCATAGAATTTTCATTCTGCAATTTGAAATGTGGTATCAGTTCTTGTCCAAAACAACAGGCTCTGTTAGTCTTCATTAGTTGCCTTTTCCACTGCCGCTTCCTGGTGTCGTATCATACTAAGGGCCCATGGGCACTTCTGGGTGGCACATTCCAGAATGAGACTCAGAAGCGATGGCCCATGAACAACTGTCAGCAATTCTGATGACACCATTTATGCTAGCTCGTGTGTGCCTGTCAATCTGTCCATCACCTTGTCTTAAAAGTGGGTTGAGGCAGTAAGAACATTGGATCCTGGATCAGAAAAACGGGGTTTGACTCTCTACTCCGCCACGTGAAGTCATGGAACGTGGAACACATCCCCTTGCCCTGTTGCGTCTCAGCAACAGCATTATTATTTCTAAAACAGATAACTAAGTAGTTTCCACTCACCTCCTCACGGTATTGTGGAAATGGAATGAGAGGCATGTGCTTCCACGATGGCAGAGCACCCTGCTCGTGTATCTGCTTGCCAGAGAGGAGCTCTTCGGGTAGGAGGGGAGAATGCATGAGATTTTGCTAAAGCGTTCATTAAAGGCCAGAGCCTGAGGTCATTTGAGTTGTAGACCTAAGTCACTGTGGCAGCCCCTGCCCACTCAGAAAGCCTCCTGGCTTCACCTGAAATGCCTTGGACCACAGCAGCGCTAGGGCGTAGCATTTGAAAGATTCCTGAAAGCTGTTCCTGACCTCTGAGCCTTGTCGGAGAACATCTTCCTCCAAACTCTAGAGTTTAGAGATCTCAGCAGAGGAAGGAGGCTGGCAAGCTGCTCTCCAGGGCCCGTTTCTCTAAGTGCAAGTTCCACCTGGCAACCCCAGATCTGACCCTACAGGGGAGAAGATCTGCCTATTTTCAGGCACCTCACTGGGATTCAGGCGTCAGGATTGGAGCCACACAGGCTGCAGCCTTTGGGAACACTGCCCCCAAACCTCAGCTCACGGTACTCACAAAGACAAACGCGCGGAGGCCTCTAGCCAGGCATCCTGTGACTGTGGAGCTTCCGGAAAGGAGCGCATCAGAGATTCTGAGAGCACAGCGACCGAAAGTCTACAGCATCGCTGTGCGATAGAGCTTTCTGTGATGATGGGTGGTCCTCTGTCCCCACCATCCATTAGGACGGCTACAGCCACACGCGCCAGTAGAGCACTTGAAGCATGGCGAGTGCCACCCAGGAACTGAGTCTTTAGCTTTAATTTTAACTAATCCCCATTTACATTTAAAGTCACACATGTCTAGTGGCTACAATATTGGACAATGCGGTACAGACTCTGGAACCAGACAGTTCTGGGTGCAAATCCAGGTTCAGCCACTTACCTGCAGTCTGACCTGAAGGACTTACTTAATCTCTCTAAACCTCAACTTTCCCATTGGAAAAAAAAAATGATATTAGTACTGACCCTGAAGGGTTCTTGTGAGACTTACATGAAATAATTGATGTAAAGCATTGAGCCCAGAGCCTGGCAAACAGTGAGCGCTCTGATTGTACTTACTTGATAATCAGCAGACAGTGGGAACCTGTAATATGGACCAGGTCCAGAGGTCTGAAGAGTTCCACTAACGCAGCCAACCTTTTACCTGTAAAAATGATGTAGGTGGAGCCCGTTTTGGCCTCGTCCCTCCTGCAGATGTAGCCGTTGCAGAGCTGCCCCCAGCAGCTGAATTCACCCGTGTCGGCCGCGGTGGAGTTGACCAGGGTCAGCTGGCCGTAGCGCTCGTGCTGCTTCACACTGTCAACAAGAGCAAAGCTGGGGCACGGTGGGGCTGGGGCCTTGCGCCCATCTCTCCCTGCTCCATCATCCTCGCAAATAAAGCCCCAGCGGCTCCAGGCAGAGTGCCCTTTCTCAGATGGCACTGACTAATAAAAGAGTGTATTTGGGGAAAAGTGTGTTGGGCGGGGGGGTAGATGGGGGAGGCAGAGAGAAAGGCCTTTCCTAGAAGGAAGTCACATTTTCTAAGGAGAAGACATTCTCTTCAACCTCAGGACTGGGGTTTCCTTAAGCAAAATCACTGGTGCATTGCGACGCAGCTGCACAAGTTCAGCCACAAAGCCTTGGGCAGGCGTCTTGCTTTCAGCTTTTGTTTCTCATGAGTTTATTTAAATAGCAGTCAACAGGAATGAAAGCAAAACCTCTTTGATCAATAAGAATAAGGCTCTGAATACAAGCTTGGAATCCTTGAGGTGCTACATTATTAAAAATAAAAACTTCCCTTTCAGGAAAGGATGCATTGGTTGCTGAGACGCGGAGCCCCTCTCATGCACCCACCTCTGGTCAAGTATTTAGAGCTTTTGGGCACTTCTCCTCTGGCCTCACACTATTATGTCTTCTTTTAATTTCTCATTTTTTAATCTCTTGTATTTTTATCTTGCTGCATGTGAATATATTTGCAAACCCCTTCAGGTCCTTTTTGAAATGAGGAGACATAAATATTTACTATTATTAGACACTAATATTAGCCGATTGTCATGGTAATTAATTGTATTATATTATGTTAGGAACCCATATGTGTCATCCTCGGGATGGATGCCCTCCCCCACCGTGGCCTTGGCATGTGAGGATGCCAAAATAAATGGTTTCAACCTGAGGATGCATCTCAAATCCCCTCTGGGATCCACGTACTTTTCTGATGTAGGCGAGATTCTCCTGTGATAGGTTGCAGTAACAGCACGGTCACCACTTTAAATTCAGCACGCAGCAGAACGTCTCGCTGGTTGGTCTTCAACACAACCTGTTCTGGTCTCCGCTGAATAGCTGCTTTGCCCACCCGTTCTGCCAGGAGATGCTCTGTACTCCCACTCCCTCAACTGCCTCCTTTCAACTGAACGGAAATCTCTCCTCCTTCGGGAAGCTTCTAATTAGAACCAACTCAGAAATCTCCCTGCTTTCTCCCAGTGATGTAATTGGCTCTGTCCTCTCACCCCTCCGACACCTCTGGCTTCCTGTTATTATGATGGATGGTGAAAACTTTGGGGGCACGAATAGTGCCCTATTTGTTTTATATTCCCTAAGCAACAAATCTGTGCGCAGTATACAGTAAAGTTTCTCTAGAAACAAGGGGACTGAAATGAAATTGAACATCAGTGTTGGAACTGGAAAGAACCTTAAAAAGCAGGAATCAAAAAAAAAAAAGCAGGAATCCAGTTCCCAATTTTGCATATGAGGAAACTGAGTGTCAGAGAGCAGAAAGGACTCCCCTGAGACCCACAGCTGGAGAACAGCTGAACAAAACTGTCTTCCTTAACTCAATTAAGTATGTACCCAATACACATTCATTAGATGATAAAATGCATACAAAGTACTTCATGCCATGCCTTGTTCACTGTATTTTCCTAATTATATCTTAATTACATATAACTGCAGGTTAGTAGTAGTTATTGTGAACACTACTACAACAATGAAAACTATGCACACCCAACATTGGGGATGGCTAGCACCGCAAATAAAAACCAGTAGCCCAGGACTTCCCTGGTGGCGCAGTGGTTAAGAATCCGCCTGCCAGTACAGGTGACATGGGTTCGAGCCCTGGTTCGGGCAGATCGCACATGCCGTGGAGCAACTAAGTCCGTGCGCCACAACTACTGAGCCTGCGCTCTAGAGCCCACGAGCCACAACTACTGAGCCCACGAGCCACAACTACTGAAGCCCACGTGCCTAGAGCCCGTGCTCCGCAACAAGAGAAGCCACCGCAATGAGAAGCCCGTGCACTTCAACGAAGAGTAGCCCCTGCTCGCTGCAACTAGAGAAAGCCCGCGCGCAGCAACGAAGACCCAACGCAGCCAAAAATAAATAAATTTATTAAAAACAAAAAAACCAGTAGCCCTCAAGGATATTACAATCCAGCTGGGGAGCTAAAACTAATATACATGAAAAGATCAGAGTGTAACTAAAGCGCTGCTCACAGCAAGAGCAGTAGGAATTCTGAGAAGGGATTCATCACTGCGGGTGGAAGAGGTAGAAGCAGCTGGACTTTGAAAGGTGGAGGTGGAGGGACAGCAGGGACTGAGAGACAGCGAGCTTGCTGGCTCCGGAGAGCACAGCCGCAGGGGGCTGGGAGGGACCTGCTCTGCTCATTTCACTGCTGTGTCCCCAGTGCATGGTGGGTAGAAGGCACTCAGTGCTGATTTGGGGATTTAATCCATTAATTACAGAAGGAGATGGAGGGAGGGGTTGGAGTCACAGGGCATGTGGTTGAGAACAGCGAGAGGGGTACACATTTCACTCACCAGGCAGCAGGGACCGCCCGGTCTGGGAGGTGGGAAGCACTGGGCCCACCTTAGCCAGGGTACGAGTGGGGAGAACAGGTATGGGAGAGGCAGGGGGAGGAGGGAGAGGGAGAGGCCGTTACTGGGGTGAAGAGCAAGCACTGGGGCCAGGCTGGGTGCTGGCGGTGGAATGGAAGTGAATACAAGGCTTGCTTTCTTGGGGAAGAGTTACGACAGACTGGGTATAAGAGGTGGAAGAAAGACACATGAAGAATGACCACTTGATCTGTATATCCACGCGGTGGAAAGAATGAGGTTTTAACTAAGATGGAATAGCTGAGAAGAGAAAGGAGATGGGGCTGACCAAATAATAGATTCACTACTGGAGATTTTGAATTTGTGATAAAATGTGGGTCAGGTAAGTGTGGATGTCATGTGGTGTCATTGGAAATACAGGCCGGGCACAGAGGAGGTAAAACAGCTCTAGATTTGTATTTGGGGGAATCGTCTGCAGTGGGTACGGGCAGCAGCTAAGGAATGAATGAACTCAACAAGGAAAAGTGTGGAGAAGAAAGAGAAGGCTGAGGACAAAATCTAGAGCCAAATCGGGGCGAGTAGGAAAAGTAGAGGTGGATGGAGGGGAAAAGTAGAATCAGCAATGAAAGAAGAATCAGGAAAGGGGATCATCAAGGAGAAAGATTCAAGGGCTTCCCTGGTGGCGCAGTGGTTGAGAGTCCGCCTGCCGATGCGGGGGACACGGGTTCGTGCCCCGGTCCGGGAAGATCCCACATGCCGCGGAGCGGCTGGGCCCGTGAGCCATGGCCGCTGAGCCTGCGCGTCCGGAGCCTGTGCTCCGCAACGGGAGAGGCCACAGCAGTGAGAGGCCCGCGTACCGCAAAAAAAAAAAAAAAGAGTCAAGAAATTGATGGTTAATGCCTTTCAGAGAGATTCATGACCACATACACACACACTTCATCTGGCAGAATGAAAGCCTCTGGCAACCGAGATAGTAATTTCAGTTGTGAGGAGGGAGCTTGATTTCAGCAGATAAAAGCTGCAAAGGCAGACAGACAGTGGAGGTGAAAGTCTTCCCAGGTGGAACATAACATCCGGCCACATTCCCTATGGAGCTCAGACCCCAGGGCACGAAATCAGTAAGTGATCAATAAATGTACTGAGCACCCTCTGTGGGCCCAGCATGTCCTAGCACGGGAGTGATAGAAATTGAAAGATGCCATTCCTACCAGGAAAGAAACTGCACATAAAAAGGGAGCACTTGGGGCTCACCCTACCACCATGCTGTATCTTTAGCAGGATTGGGGGTGGAAGGAAGGAAACGCACTGGAAACCATTTCTGGATTTTTCCACCCCCTCTTCTTGTAAACAATGTAAAACAGGAAACAAATTATTTAGCAGGATTACAGTTTAAATGCCTGGATTTAAAATGTCCATTTCTACTGATGGGCTCACATAGTCCAAGCAGCAGGCTACCCCAGGGGTTGGGATGTGACCTCAGGCCTCTGGGGGTAGTCTCCACCAGGAGGTGAAGACGAGGATTCACTGAGTCCTGCAGAGCCCGGTCCCAAGATGCTTCAACGGTAGACCCTCCCTCCTCCTGTAACTACTTCACAGATCCCTGGGGATGGAAGAAGTGCAAAATGTGAAGTTTGAGTGGAGCTTTTAAAAAAAAAAAAGGTGCTGCAACAAAAACAGACTGACAGACATAGAGGACAGACTTGTGGTTGCCAAGGGGGGGTGGGGAGGGGAGGGAAGGATTGGGAGTTTGGGATTAGCAGAGGCAAACTATTAGACATAGAATGGATAAACAACAAGGTCCTACTGTATAGCACAGGGAACTATATTCAATATCCTGGAATAAACCATAATGGAAAAGAATATGAAAAGGAATATATATATGTACAACTGAGTCACCTTGCTATACAGAAGAAATTAACACAACATTGTAAATCAACTATACTTCAATAAATTTTTTAAAAAACTAGAGAATCACTCTGAAGAAAAATAAAAATAATAAAAAGAGGTGCTGCAACAAATTGCCCCCCCAGAAAAAGCAAAGCAGAATTTACATTAATTGGAGACAGCTCTGAACACCCCAGCACATCAGCTCACCCCAAACATTTTTATTCCAAACCAACACTTCCAGACCTGACCCACAGTGAACTCTGATGGACAAATCCAGGTTTCAAAGAGTATTTGTCCAATATTTAGAATTGTGTGTATGTGTGTCTTCCAATGGGCTACCCTGGCCTTTACATACACAGCGTCCATCCCCATCGGTGGAGGCTGGAAACTTCATGTATGTAGCCCAGCCTACTCTTTTCTGGAGTGGACCATGTCATGGGATGGCACAGAGGAGGGGACTGATGGCTCCCAAAGTCTGGGGGAAGTGACCAGGTGACAATGGTGGGGTCATCCACGCTCCTGTCCTTCCCCCAGACTCTATAAGACAAGCGTGGGAGGTGAGCCCTGGGTTCCAAGAGAATCAGTTCATTGGTTCCATAAACAGTCAATTAGTGCAAATGAAATGGGAGTATTGGGAGGAGAGAGGCAGGGACACAATGATGTCTGAAGAGTTCCCTGCTCTCAAGTTCCTTCATGCAAAGTGCCCTGGGCATTCCAAGGAGGGTGACCAGGACAAGCTTCAAGACAGAATGTTTCAACATGCACCAAACAGAGGGTTTATGTTCCCAGGGAAGGAGATCCCTGCAAGGAGACCAAGGCAGGTTCAATTCATAACAGAGAGAGTTGGGCTGGAAGGCAGGTGGCCAGAGGACTGGGGTGACAGGCAGCAGTCACATGAGGTATAAGATCATGGACTTTGGCGCCACACTGATAGGATTCAAATCCCAGCTCCACCATGACCTTCAGACTCCTTATCTAGAGCTCACGCCTTCCAGTCCGGCTACACCTACAGACTCCTAGTAACAACAACAATAATATCTAACACTTATGGAGGGCATTAGGCTAAGCTCTTAAAGTTCGCTCAAGACTTAGATCAGAGCCTGGCACAGAGTAAGAGCTCAATATATTTTAGACGTTGTTACTGTGACGGGCCTCACAACCACATCAGGATGGAGGTACTATTTTCCCCCTCTTATGATGAAGACACTGAAACTTACAAAGTACTTTATCCAAAGTCTCCCAACTCTAAGTGGTAGAGCTTCTAACCTAGTGTCATATAGACTCGGGTTACGAATGTTTGTAAATGAAAAGGACATGGATTTCCATCCTACCGAAATGAAATGAACGGAAGGAATTTTAACTGAGAAATGGTGCCTCTATCTAGCTTGTAAATCTTGTTAAATATTATCACACACACACCCCCCAAAAAAATTCCTCAAACCTGGAAGATCTGATTAAATTAGCTCAGTATTATTCATGATACCCCCTTTTCTATTTAAATGGGCAATTAGCCATTCAGCAAGTGGTTGAAGGAAACAAGGGCAGCAAAACAATCAGTTATTACCATTATAACTGACAGCACCCAAGGTGCACGTTACTCTTTCTCAATCCCATGGGATGGTGATGATGAAACTACGACTCATAATTAAAATCTAAGTGGTGCTTAACACGTGGTAAGTAGTGTTTCAAGCCCTTTGCACATTTGGACTGATTTCATCCTCAGAACAGCCCTGAGAGTTAGGTGCTATTATTATACCCATTGTCGTAGGTGAGCAAACTGAGGTTAGGTAACTTTCCCAAGTCAGTGTTGGAGTCCCAGGAGGAGTAGTTGAAGGTCAATTTAAATAACTTTCCTAGGGCCACCCAACTATATGATCCCAGATATTCTGCCTTGGGAGACTCTGTGATGACTTCATTGCATAAAACAGAAAGGTAAGGAGGAAGGTGAAAAGATGGAATCAAACCTAGAGTCTGTCATACAGAGTGAAGTAAGTCAGAAAGAGAAAAACAAATACCATATGCTAACACATATGTATGGAATCTAAAAAAAAAGAAAAAAAAATGGTCAGAAGAACCTAGGGGCAAGATGGGAATAAAGATGCAGACCTACTAGAGAATGGACTTGAGGATACGGGGAGGGGGAAGGGTAAGCGGAAACAAAGGGAGATCAGCTAGGTGCTTTGTGACCACCTAGAGGGGTGGGATAGGGAGGGTGGGAGGGAGGGAGATGCAAGAGGGAAGAGATATGGGGACATATGTATATGTATAAGTGATTCACTTTGTTATAAAGCAGAAACTAACACACCATTGTAAAGAAATTATACTCCAATAAAGATGTTAAAAAAATAAAGATGGCTTCAAAAACAAAAAAGATGTAATCAAATATCCTCCTTATTCGAATAACATTCATTTCAGAATCATAAATTATTTATTAGCTTCTACTACATGCAAGGAACGGTGCCAAGCATCAAGGGAGATAAAGATTAGTGAGTATTTGCTTGTCATGTTTCCAGTGTGCGTACAGGGCCTGTGTTTACTCTAAGGCTCCTTTTAAGAATGTGTCAGAAAATAATTGCTCCACCATGTGCTGGGAATGGAGCCACATCAACAGAGTACAAATCCTGGCTAAAATATATCAAAGCTCCACAGTTATGACCAAAAAAAAAAAAGATGAAAAGAAATATGTATGAGGAACTAGTAGAGAGCCCAATATGTAAACCGAGGAACTTCAAAGTGAATATAGTTCCAATATCAGAAATTAAGCTGAAATACATCTATCTATCTAGATATCTGTCTGTCTGCATATTTGAATACTGTCCAAGGACGTACTCAAAACCCTGGCAATATAACTACAGTATTTTTATCCCAACAACAGCTTATGTGAATGTATATGAAATGTGACTTGGGTCTTTTCTATTACAATGACTTATGCCAGATTCCTCTGTGCTATTTAAAAAGAAGTTATAGTAGGCATTTTCAACTGGTTCACAGGAGCTCACATTCGTGATGTCCCTCCAGCCCTGCCAGCCTCTCTCTCATTCTCCAGCTCCTTTCCTGGACACCCACCCCACTCTGACCGCTGTACTGGAATGTTCCCTCTCTCTTCCCACCCCACCTCTTCCAGCCTGCTGGCGGCATCTCTCCTCTTTGCCTCTCTTGCCAACCCATCTGGCTGCTTTACAAAGGAAAAGTTCCTCTTCCTCCTTCAGAGATTTCCAGAGCTTAAGAAAACAAGGCATGGATATCCCTTTGACACTACAAGCCCACACCAGGCCTGATACACCAGAGGTTAACCAAACAGAAAACCCTGTCGGGCCGCCTAGAATAATGTGCACAGCCACATGCTATAAAGGCAACACAATATAAAGCTCACCTCCAGACTTTTAAAGTACCAATGAGCCATCCCTGATTATACATTAGCAGAGCATCCATTCTGCAGTTTTTAAAGCAGTTTAACTTGCTTTGCTTTTCTTACAGTTTTTCTTCTCTTATGACAAAGTAATATGTGCTCATTTAATTTAGAAAGTTAGAAACCCCATGGATCAGTTAAAAAAAAGGAAGGTCACTGAAAATCTCAAGACACACTGTCAACACTGTAAGTGGGGAATCTTCCAATTTTATCTAGATCTTGATGTCAACATCGACTCTACGTCTCTCTTCCATTCCTTACGTTCTATGAGCCTATAAATCGATCCTTCTAGAAGAATGTTTCAGATGCTCTACAAAACCATCAGATTATTTTCCTGAGAACCATTTTATTATCTCCTCCAGCTTTACAACACAAGCAGCTCCCAGTGTGCACAGAATCGAATGCCACCGCCTTTGCCTGGAATCCAAGGCTCCTATGCTCTCCCAACACGTCCATCGTGGACCCTCCTCTCCATCCAGCCCAACTCCTCACCCACCCAGACACATCCGTTGGTTTCCATCCCAGCCCTCCAGCCATCTCTTTACCTCTGAAAGGCTCTCTTCTTTTTCCATCTGACCTAAACCTCATTATTCTTTCAAGTCCTATTCTTGGGAAGACCCTTTATGGTTGGTGGTATTTGTAAAATGGTGGTTAAGAGCATGCACTGAGTCAGATTTCCTTGGTTCGATCCTGCCTCCACTACTTACTGGCTCTGTGACCGTGAACAAGTTATTTAACTTTACTTGTGCTCAATTTCCTCATCTGAGGCAGGGAGATTAATCGTCCTTACCTTCTAGGGTTGTTATGAGAATTTAGTTAGTTAATAAATGTACAAGCTCCTGGAAAGATGCTGGCACAGAATAAGTGCTCACAAAGTTTAAGTGCTATTGGGGTGCTATTGGGTGTGTATATACACACACACACACTGCTTAGTATGTAACCTTTTCAACTTCCTATTATATTTCTCTAGTGAAATGATCCTTCTTAAGCAGGAATCAGGAACACGTCTCATGCTTGTCTGTGTCACTCACAGCCTTCTACATGGCGTGATGTGATGCAGACAGCAGTTACAGGTGACCATGTGCAGAACAGAATAGAATTCACATGGGTTGAATTCTTGTCCAAGGGTCCTAACTCCTTGGCCCCCATATCATCTAACTCACGTTAGATTAAGTACAAGTTCCAGGGTCATTTTGGAACCAGAAGAGACCTTACAGATCATCTGGTTGAATCCCTCATTTCACAGAGATCCAGTGACTCACCCAAGGTCACAGAGCCAGTAGTCAGAGCTGGGAATGGAATCCTTGGGAAGTCCTGGAAAAGGATCTGCCATGCTTCCCACTGTGCGTTGGAAAGGAAGCACGTGTCTATTATCTCAAATACCTAACCAAATCCTGACCAAATGAGTGACGTAGAGGAAGTGTGCGGTGATGGCAAAAGATAACTTAGCAGATGTGCGTGCTCCATGTAGAGAAACTCATAGAAATAACAAGCAAAGCATTGTTGCCACGTAATTTTGGTGACGTCAAATTTTAAACCTGGCCCCCATACGATTCTGTGTATGGGGTAATTTATGTTAACAACTTCCATTATTACATTTCTGGTAATTCTAATTTCACTGTGTAGAATAAGGCCATCAGCACTTCTCTGGCGGGAGGTCACATGAAAAGAGATCTTCCCGTTCTGCTGAGCTGAATGCTCGTGGCCACGCCTTCAGGGAAGAATAAGCCCAGGAAGAGGAGTGACAGGAGACAATGGAGCAAGCCTCCACCACCCTTGTCAGGAAAACAAGCTGTGGGTTACTAATGGGCTGGCCTTTGGCCACAATGGGAGTATTGTGGCCAAGTTATAATAGTGAATGCAGAGGCTGTGGGCTGACCTCATTCGCACCTGGCACAGTGGATTCACAGCCCAAATCTCCCACCTCGTCAATGTATTCAAGGCGCCCACTCCTCCTGAGGCCACTCGGATGGCATATCTTCTGAGCAAACAGCAGAAACGTAAGAAATAGACAGCTTTCTTGGTGTAGAGACTAGAGGGGCCTTGGGAATTAAGTTCAAGTCTAATTTACTTTCACTAAAAGCTGTGCAAACTTGAGAAAGCCCCTAGCCTCTGGGGGGGGGGGGTCTAACCTAGTCCCTTATAAAATGTAGGGTCCAGGACTTGCCTGGTGGCGCAGTGGTTGAGAGTCCACCTGCCGATGCAGGGGACGCGGGTTCGTGCCCCAGTCTGGGAGGATCCCACATGCCGTGGAGCGGCTGGGCCGGCGTGTCCGGAGCCTGTGCTCCACAACGGGAGAGCCCACACCAGTGAGAGGCCCACGTACCACAAAAAACAACAACAACAACAAAAAAAAAAACTGGTCTCCTACAGTTAGGTAGCCAATCACTCAGTGAGTCAACCTGCCTGTCCAGCCCGTGCTGACAGCTGCCTTCTCTCCTCCCATGGGCCCCGCACACTCACACTGGACCACAGGCTGTAACTGTGTCTGGGATGTATGTCATTTATTCCACGAGTTCATAAGCTGCTTGTGGTCAGGGCCACTTCTGGTTTTCTTCTCACATATACCTTCCTGACTTAGTGGACTGTCTTTATGTATAAATTAGTCTAACTATAACTCCGCCTATTACTCTCAAGCTGTGACACACCCTGCAGTCACCCCTTCTGCTTTTATACGGACACTTCCTGTCCTCAACCTCTTCCTCCACGACGCCCACCAGCCGATGCCACATCACAAGCCATTCTGTGAGCCCCTCTGTAAATGAAGTGCATGAGAGCATGTTCTCTCTTGTATCAACTTTGGTTGGTACCCAGGGTCCATCACCCCTGCCTTGTCCTAGCGACTAAGTCAAGTTCGTAAAGAAAAGCCGGGTTGTTACAGGGAAGGGTGAGCTTGCACTGTGTGATCTCCCCTCCGCGGCAGGTGGGCCACCGGATGGAAGCTGAGCGCTAAGCGGTGGGTGGGGTTAGGAGCCGGGCTTCAGCAGTAGAGTAGCACGTGCTCTGAAAGGCAGAGTTCAGGGCAAAATTAGGATCCAGTACAAAAGGCAGTCTGAACAGAGGATCTGATCACTAAAGCACCAAACAAGAGGAGAGAGCAGGATCCTGAGGCCCCAGGGCAGAGGGAACAGGTCGGGAACGTGGGATGGGACGTACCGAGCAGATTCCCAAGGGCAGCAACTTCATGCCTGCCTCTGTGGGTGGATGTCTCTGCTAAAGCAGCCAAGCCAGAGACTAGAGGCCAAGCTCTGACATCTTAGTTTTGCTGTTTTTTTCTTTTCCTTATAAAGTACCATTCTCTACAGCTGTATACCAGGGGACATAAAAGTTCCCATAGCTTATCCTTTATTCCTCTTTGCCTGCTTCCTCCTCTGACATACCTCACAAAATGGTTTTATTTACATTTTGCCTATTTAGATGCTTGGCAGAAAATTATCATGCTACGGCAACTTCCACCTTCACTTTGGCGCATTAACCCCTAAACCTCACTCACATCTATACACGTTTTTTAAGGCAGGGTTCACTCGTAACATACATGCCATCACTTCATGGTATACTGTAAACAATGTTGCGTTTGGCAACAGTCTCCAAAATTACCGTGACATATAATGTGTGGTATTCCTGCAGTGTCTTCGGTTTGATGCATTAACTTGACTTTACGATCATCATCGTACTGTATTTTAATGCAGTGCAGCACATCTGGGATCATCAAACCTGGACTTAACCAGAATGCTCAAGAAATTGAATGTTTTGGTGTCTTTTAAAATAAGATCAGAAAACATTTCCCTCCCCAAACTGAATAATGCACTTCAACCCATTTCCCCACCTTGACGACTCGTAGACTGAGGACAGCTGGAGTGTCACAGGACCATGCGTCTGGATATGAGTACACACTCCATGGAATCATGGACGTCTAGAGTTTGTATGAGATTGAAATACATGTCTGAAACAATTTTTAAAAACAAACTTCCTGAAAACCTGGCTGTTTTCTTGTGACTCACCTCCTTTGGGTACAATCTTGTGAATAAAAATAACTCGCTTTATAGAGATGGCTTAGTGTGTGTGCCAATGCTTTACTTGCATGACCTCATTCTATCCTGGCAACTACGAGGCTGGTTCTATTATTGCTCCCCTTCCCACCACTCATGTCTGAATGGAACAGGCCATGTTTTTCTGCAACCTGAACACTGTTGGAACATCTAGTACGCCTGGAGACATCTGCATCCTGCCACGCCCACAAATCCACCTCTGGGAGATGTTGCTGTGTCTGGCGCTGGTGCCACTGAGTCTGGGAAGAGAGGGCTCTACCTTCAGGGCAGGATAAGTCATTTATTTTGAACCCGACTGTTTTCTGGGGGTAGACATCCATCTGGAGGTAAATATCAGGGTAGACTTTCAATCTCCCACAGCAAACTGGACCCAAAGAGCACCTCCAGGTAAGTAGGAAAGCAAAGGGAGGGTGCTAAGATTTTCATCGAACCTTATCATCTTTGTCTGTCCTGCTCAGATAATGAAGTGAAACGAGCTTTGAAGGAAAGTGAGTTTGAATTAAAAAGACACCTGCACAACAATATGAATGTACACACTGCCACTGAACTGTACACTTAAAAATGGTTAAAATGGTAGAGTCCGTGTTTACCAAACATAAACATCAAATTATGTTTGGCAAACATTGAATAATAAAATTAAATAAATTGAAGGAAAAAACCAAACTAAAATAAAATAAATTGAAGGGAAAAAATAAAGACCTCTCCCTCAGTACAGCACCAGAGTACGAAAGACAGTATTTACCAAAGTCTGCGCAGATTCCTTCTTGACAGTGGGATTTTTCTGTTTACAAACACTTGCTAACATCGTTCTCTTTTTCTTTTGAAATGCCCCCAGACCACCCCTCCCGGAGGCAGGATTAGACTGGCCCGGAGCCCACTGTCTGCTTCCTCGGCCCACCCTCCCTTTGTGTTGTGTGTGGGTGGATAAACCATTGCCAACTGCGGCCAAACGAACACCCAGATGCCCTCCCTTCTCTCTAGAAGCTATTTATTGTTTTCAGAGGAACCAGCCATCAAAGAGATCTCCTGTACTCCGTCCACTCCTCCGAACTTCCAGTTCTTGATTGAGAAATGCTAACATCCGACCAGACACCACAGAAACATCCTGAAAGACGATGCCTGGACCTGACTTTCCAGAGAGCAGCCTGGGCTTTCTTTATGAGCACGTCAGCCAGCTTGTCTTCACTGCTGTGACATGGCTAACTGTCTAGCTTCAATCTCCGGCGCCCCCGTTCTTACCCAGCACTGATTTATACTTCAGCCAGCATCCAGGCCCCTAAGTTGCTTCGTCTTTTCTTCCTTGGCTCAATATCGCGCCAAGAATTCCCCTGCTCTAAACTCTGCGCGTGTGTTTTGCTGAGACTGAAGAAGCAAAATGTTTCCAGAGAAGATGGAAATGGATGGTGTTGATCGCTCAACCAGAGGTTGGATCATATAGTCCAGAACATTCTTCTATGAATGTTTTTTATGCTATCAACAAAATGAAAAAATACGTATATGTGGTGAAAAAGTGTTAGGTCCAAGGATATGTCTGTAGACCCCAGTGTGTGGAAAACAGGTACAGGGTGTTTGGAGGGAGATTGGGTCCACCTGAGGCTGGGAAGTGATGCTGTCTTTTCCTAAAGACAGTGAGGACAGAGTAGCAGCCCTCACACTGTGCAGTATAGCCCTCTGTACTTTCTAAGTGTGTCATTTATAAAGGCTTTAAGTCAACGGCTCACAAGTGCCCTTAGATTTCGCACTGAATTCCTCTATGTGGCTGACAAGGCCCTCCCTGGCCAGACGCCTTCCAGCATCCTGTCTCCTTGCTCACCTCCTTTCTCCTCCCCTGCCCAGGGCTACCCTGTTTCCCCACTGCACAACCTCAGTGCTCCAGGGGCTGTACTCTTTCTCAGCTAGAGGAAGCTACTTGTGCTGGTCCCTCCTTCTGCAACTTTCTGACATTCCTTTCCCAGCCCTTTCGTGACCTGGTTAACTCTCAGCTCTCACATATCAGCCTGAGGTTTTTCCTCCTGGATCCTGTACTTCTGCTAGCAAGGCACTCACACAGCTGCATATTAAAATTGCTTATTCAATAGTCTGTCTTCTCATAGAAGTAAAATCTCTGTGGGTACAGCGGTTGTATCTCACTTGCTCACTATCATGTCTCCAGCTTCTGCCTAGCACAGGACCTTGAACATCATAGATGCAAAAAAAAAAAAAAATTGTTGGAAGAGACGAACAGAATTAATTAGGGGAGGACGAGGTGGGAGGATGGATGAAAAGCAGAAGAGCAGGAAGGGGTGAGGCAAAAGTGTCAGAAAACAGCAAAATGGTAACCACCATCGTCAAAAAAAACCTTTGCTGTTTCTGATCTCAAAAAAAAAATGTGATTGGGATGCACTGAGTCAGGAATTAAAATCTGAATCAGTTTCAGCACCTGGAAATACAGAATCTTCAGCACGTTCCTCAAACTCAGATGGACTTAGAACTGTCAATGCATTTATCCCGGCGTGGGTATATAATTACAAATGCCCACCCCTCTTTTTATTTGTTTGTTGGAAAATTGAATTCTTTATTGTTTAAGATATAACTTGAAACTGTGACTGCTGAGTTGCCTAAAAGGATGAAAGAACTTGTGTGAAAGCACAAAGTGTGCAATTATTTTAACCAATCTGTCCACATTTGAGATGTTTCTTTCACTGGTGAAAGGAAGACAATTGTAGCACAGCTCAAAGCTGCCATCTAGTGGACCTTCCAGTGACCTGGCATCATTGCCCAATAGGAGACCCAGAGGAACACACATCCATCCTCTGGGGAGATCAAAGTCCACCTTTTAGGATGAGGCGTGATTTGCGGTTCTCTGACAGAGTTCTCCTTTCTAAATAGCCCAGTGTAATGTTTTAACATTCTGATATCCAAAAAGTTATCCTAAATCAATGTGAAATTTCAATCACTTTCAATTCGAAGCTATCCCAGCAAGAAATCAATGCACCACTCTGAAAAAGTGTCTCCTTTTCATTTCTGTTTTGAATCTTAACTTTGTAAATCAGATGTGTTAGTCTAGTATCCAAAGAGCTAAAAAAGGAAGGAAGGGAGGAAGGGAGGGAGGAAGGGAGGGAGGGAGGGAGGGAGGGAAGGAGGGAAGGAGGGAAGGAGGGAAGGAGGGAAGGAGGGAGGGAGGGAGGGAGGGAGGGAGGGAGGGAGGGAGGAAGAAAAAGAAACGTAGACAACAAATCTATCTTCCCTGAAGCTACTACTTCATTAAACCAAGAGCGTCCTTCAGTCTAAGTGCTTACCACCACCAGACGTGCCTTGGCGCACTTGAGCAGGGCAACACTTCAACGTCGGGAACCGAGAGGCCAGGGTTTACTCACACTGCCACCCACCACTTTGTTGCTCTGGACCAGCCATCTATCATCTCTGTCCGTTTCCTCATTTGATACAAAGAGAGGCTTAAGCATGATAACCGCTAAGGTCCCTTTGGGCTCTAAAGTTCAGAGCTTGTTCCCAGAGTCGCAGGTCTTGCGATCACAGGGGCCTGACTTGACACCCCCTGTAGGCTCAGCGTCCGCACACCATTCTCTCACTGAAATACTTGTGGAGGAGTTACAGGGTGGCAGGTCCTGAACTGGCTGCTAGGGAAGCAAGAGCAAATACACAGACACGGCCTTTGCCAAGTTTACAGCCTCGCAAGGGACACAAACATAAATCAAATGATCAAGGAAATGGTAACTGCACCACTGGTGAGAAGGGCTCCAGTGAGGATGTGTAACTGGGGCCTAGTGGCAGCGGCTGAGAGCAAGGAGGGCTCCCTGAGGAAGTGACAGGCCTGGATCTGAAGGCTGGTGAGCAGCTAATCCAGCATGTGCATTACAGGCAGAAGGATCCAAACGGGCCAAGGCCCCAGGGAGGAAGGAGTTTGCACAACTGGGGATCAGAAAAAGTCCATGGAGCTTGGAGTGTGGACAACAAGAGAGTGAAGTGAAAGGGCAGGGAAGCAGAGGAAAAACAGGGGCCAGATTATGCACGGGCTTGCGGGACGTGTTAGGAGTGTCATCTTTATTCTAAGAGCAATGGAATCGCTCTCCTGAAGGGCTTGAAGTAGGAAAGCAACGTGGCCGGATGTGCTTCTGTGAAAGATCCGACTGCTATGTGTAAGACTGAGGTCAAGACTGGGTACACAGAGGCAAGTTGTGTGACTCTTGCTGTAAGTGAGACACTTGGGGGTGATGCTGCTGTGGCGGGAAGAAGTGGGGAGATTCCAGAAGTAATGAAACAGTAGCATCATTGGGGCACGGAAATTGGTTGGATGTGGAAGTAAAAGGGAAGAGTCCAAGGTGATTCCTAGGCCTCTGGTCAAGGGCAACCGGATGGAATTCATGCAGTTCACTGAACTGAAGGACACAGGAAGATGACCAGGTGTGGAGAAAGACCGGGAGCTCAGTTATAGGTGGTTATGTTTAAGGAAAGGCTCAGGAAACATCCAGGCAGGTGAGCAGGCAGTTGGGGACCCAGAGCTCGGAAGAAAACATGTAATCTAATCTGTGATAAATGAGGGGATCTGGCAGCACGTGGTAAGAAGAGGCACAGCACAAACTTCAAATGTCTGGAAGAGCAGAGGATGCAGAGCCGGTGAGGGAAACCCCAAGGAGGGGCCCGTGAGGTGAAAGAAAATGGGCAGAATATGGCATTGAGGAAGCCAAGAGGAGGGCGTTCTCTTCTGCTGGAAGAACATGGTGGGCCAGCCACATGGGGGTTGAAAGGAGAACTCTGGATTGAGCGACCTTGACCTTGGTGATAAAATGCACGTGGAGTCCTCCGCAGGAGTCAGGTGGAGTGGTTGAAGAGTGAACAGCAGAAGAAAGTGGAGAGAGTTGTGTAGAGAGAGGCCCCTCCACGAGGTTTGGCTGCGAAGGTAAGAAGAGAGAGGTGGGCGGCCAGAGGGTACGTGAGGGCCAAGGCGGGCCTTCTCCATCTGGAGACTCAGGGAAAGGAACTCTTCGAGAAGCGGGGTTGAAGACTCAGAACAAGGAGGCAATAACGGAGGTCTTCAGGCTCCTGGAAGGCTTATGTAAGGATGAGATCCAGGGCACAGATGCAGCTTTGGCCTTCGTCAAGAGGAGAGAGCCTTCCCCCACTATAACTGTAAGTGCAGGGAAGGAGGAAATGTGATGAGGACATTAGGGCAATTCTAAGGGCTCCAATTTCTCAGTGAATTCCGTGAGAACTGCACTAGCTGGAAGCGAGAGATGGAGAAGATCAGAGGTTTAGGAAGAGAGAAAACACGAGCTCACTAGAGAAACAGATTCAGCTTTGCCAGGCATGTATGAGGCGACCACAGACGCACGGCACCCGTCGGGCCAGCTGTGCGGTTTCCTCCAGCTGTGCTCAGGGGCCACGTGCCGACAAGAGAAGGGAGGTGAACAGGTTTGTCTGGGGTTGGAAGTTTCCAAGTGGGAGTGAAGGAAAAACAGAGGGCAAAATAACTTACTTAGGACGTACTCAAGAGTTCAGTAGACATGACAGGTTCTAGATTCTAAGATAAAGAGAGAAGCAAAGACAGAGCGGGCAGGGTGGGTACAGAGGGAGAAGGCAGAGGGGGAAAACTGACTCCTGAGGTCAACATGCAACAAATGCCCTCAGGTAACCGGGCTGGATCCCAGTGGCTTGGCGTCCTCAATATAAAATATATTCATGCTTTGTCGTTACCTACCCAGGACAGTGCACACATACAGGACACACATCGGCACTAGGTGTAACGATCTTGATGTTCCAGCATGACTGGAAACTGACCTCTGTCATGCTAAGCCCCTGGGGAAACCAAACAATATTACCTGGTTTCTGGTATATGTCCGGCACCGTTCTAGGTGCTAGGAACCTGATGAACCCATCAGATGTTGTATTTACCCTCAACGGGCTTATGCTTTCATGGGAGAAGAGGAACACAGGCCCAGATTTCAAAGAATTGCTCAATTAAATGAAAGTGGCAAAGGGATGTGCAAACTTTCTTGGATCCTCTATATCAGAAGCCATGTTGGCTGTGCACAATTCCCTGATTTATGTGAGTCCTGGTCAGAATGAACTGTCCCCAAAGATCACTTGGATTATTGTACTTGAGAAATACGCATTGCCTAGTAATATGCATTGCCTATAGGTTCAATTTATTGAACATTCGAACATTTACCATCGGCCAGACAGCATTTACCAAAGATGATATCATTTCCATATTCCAGACAAGGAAACTGGGTTCAAGGGTAATTATTCGTCAAAGACCTACTTTGCAGGTTAGGATTCCAACCTAGCTGTGCCTCCGCCTAACCTCTCTGTTCCATAACATGCTCCCTCTTCTGGTCAGAAAGTTACATGTGGACAAACGTGGCAGCATACGAACTGAGTTCCAGAAAGCTACCCAGATTGGTTAACAGGACCAGGCTTTCAGAAGCCCATCAGCACACTGGAAAGAACTCATTCCACAGGAAAAGAAAACACAGGATGAATACCTCTCTATCCAAAGGCGCCACATTCCGGGAAAGATGTCAAGAACCAATTAGTCGAATCTCTGGTGTCAAAGAAATTGTGATTTTTGTTGTTGTTGTCTGATATAGAGTTATGACTAGATGTTTTTTCACATTTTTCCCTAAAGTCCTCAGGGCCCACATCTGTCTTTACTTTCTTATAAAGCCCTAACTGTGCTTTGAAATGACTGCTATTTAATGCCAAGTCAAAACTGTTTTTTTTAGCTCCAGGATATTTCTCTTCGATTCAGATTCATATTTACTTCACTCTGAGTCCTTAAGATATTTTCAAACAGATTTTGGCTAATATAACTTTGAAAATACTCCTAGAAAATATGAAATATTCAAGGGCTAAATCATCTAGGTTTAGGATTGTTTGTGTAAGTCAAAGACCAACTGTTCAGAATAATTTAAATCAGCTCCATTCTCATTTTTAAAAAAAAGTGTGTAAATTTGACTTTGGTAAATTAAGTCATTTAAAAGGATAACAGTAGTAAATCTTGCCAGATTTGTTCCAAGCAATAGCTACACACACGTATACACATACACACGTCAAGTATGGAGATGAAAATGGGGAAAACTATCATATTCTCTCACCTTTCACTCCTCATGCAACCCAATAACCCTTCAGAAAAAAACTATACACTATCACGTCACATGAAGCCAGAAAGGTGTCTTCAGAATAAAACGTGAAAGAGGACTTAATACAAGAGGTTAGATAGACAGAGAGATATTTCTTATACGCATATATTATTTATTCTCGAAGGTATGTGTGAGCAAGAAGGGGAAGATAGTTATTCAGTAGATACAGCTAAATGTGACGCATTCAGCTAAGTCCTGGTGAAAAATACAGATAAAAAAAAAAAAAAAGGAGTTACAAGTATGTAGAGTGCTCAAAAAAGGATGCACCAGGGGCCATGAGGATGCAAATCTAGGGAGGCCTGACACGAGCTTCCCAGAGAAAGTGACCCTGAGGCTGAAGTCAGCCAGGTGAAGAGGGGCCCAGAGTGGTCTAGACCACGAAAGCAGCAAGTCCAAAGCCTCCAAGAGCTTGGTGCATTTGACGATGTCACAGGAACCCAGGCCAATGAAAGCAGACACACTAATCTAGACACCAGGGGTGATCAGGGAGAGTCTCAAAGAGTCACGTGAGGATGTTGAACTTCCTTACCAATGGAGAGCCACTGAGTGTTAAGCAGGGGATTGACACAATCAGACCTGCATTTTTTTTTTTTTTTTTTTTTTTTTTTTGCGGTACGTGGGCCTCTCACTGTTGTGGCCTCTCCCGTTGCAGAGCACAGGCTCCGGATGCGCAGGCTCAGCGGCCATGGCTCACGGGCCCAGCTGCTCCGCGACATGTGGGATCCTCCTGGACCGGGGCACGAACCCACGTCCCCCACATCGGCAGGCAGACTCTCAACCACTGAGCCACCAGGGAAGACCAGACCTGCATTTTTTAAGTGTCACTCTAGCTTCATTGAGAAGGATGGAGGAGGACAAGCCTGGGTGTGGTTACTGCAGTACTGGTGGCGATGAGGGGTAACGTGCCTGGGACTGGCGTAGTAACACCAGCGATGGAAAGAGGACAGGTTTATGGCTCTTAAGAAAGTTGAAGTATTTCAAGTATCTTCTCTGACCACAACGGCATGAAACTAGAAATCAACAACAGGAAAATAAATGAGAAAAAAAACGATTACCTGGAGGCTAAACAACATGCTACTAAAAAACCAATGGGTCAACAAGGAAATCAAAAAGGAAATTAAAAAATACCTTGAGACATGGGACTTCCCTGGTGGTCCAGTGATAAAGAATCTGCCTTACAGTGCAGGGGATGCAGGTTCAATCCCTGGTCAGGGAACTAAGATCCCACATGCCGCAGGGCAACTAAGCCCACGTGCCACAACTACTGAGCTCACACATCTCAACTAGAGAGCCCACGTGCCACAAACTACAGAGCCCATGCACTCTGGAACCTGCATGCCACAACTACAGAGCCCACATGCCCTGGAGCCTACTTGCCACAACTAGAGAAGAGAAAAACCTGCATGCCACAACTAGAGAGAAGCCCACATGCTGCAACGAAGAGCCCTCAAACCTCAATGAAAGATCTCGCGTGCCACAACTAAGACCCAGCACAGCCAAAAATAAATTAATTAAATAAATAAATAATAAAATAAATCTTAAAAAAAAATCTATGGATGCAGCAAAAGCAGTTCTTAGAGGGAAGTTCACAGTGATACAGGCCTTCAAAAAACAAGAAAAATCTCAAATAAACAACCTAAACTACTACTTAAAAGAATTAGAAAAAGAACAAACAAAACCTAAAGTCAGCAGAAGGAAAGAAGTAATAAAGAGCAGGGAGGAAATAAACAAAATAGAGATTAAAAAAAAATAGAAAAAAATCAATAAAAATAAGAGCTGGTTTTTTGAAAGGGTAATAAACAAAATTGACAAACCTCTGGCCAGGCTCACCAAGAAGAAAAGAGAGAGAACCCAAATAAACAAAATCAGAAATGAAAAAGGAGAAATCTCAACTGATACTGCAGAAATACAAAAAACCTTAAGAGAATACTACGAACAATTATATGCCAACAAATTTGACAACCTAGAAGAAATGGACTTCCTAGAAATACACAGCCCACCAAAATTTAATCAAGAAGAAATAGATAATTTGAACAGAGCAATCACTGTAAGTGAAATGGAATGTGTAATAAAAAAAAACTCCCTACATACAAAAGTCCAGGACTAGATGGCTTCACAGATGACTTCTACAAAAAATACACACAATACAAAGAACTCATCCCAATTCTTCTCAAACTCTTCCAAAAGACTGAAGAGGATGGAACACTCCCAAAGACATTTTATGAAAACATCATCACCCTGATACCAAAGCCAGATAGAGATACCACCAAAAAAGAAAATTACAGGTCAATATCTTTGATGGATATAGATGCAAAAATTCTCAACAAAATATTAGCAAATCAAATCCAACAACACATAGAAAAGATCATACATCACAACTAAGTGGGATTCATCCCAAGTTCACAAGGATGGTTCAACATACACAAATCAATCGATGTAATACACCATATTAACAAAAGAAAAGTCAAAAACCATATGATCGTCTCAATAGATGCAGAAAAACCATTTGACAAAATTCAACATCTATTCTTTTTTTGCAGTACGCAGGCCTATCACTGTTGTGGCCTCTCCCATTGCGGAGCACAGGCTCCGGACGCGCAAGCTCAGCGGCCATGGCTCACGGGCCCAGCTGCTCCACGGCATGTGGGATCTTCCCGGACCGGGGCACGAACCTGTGTCCCCTACGTCGGCAGGCAGACTCTCAACCACTGCGCCACCAGGGAAGCCCCAACATCTATTCTTAATAAAAAAAAAAATCTCACACCAAAGTGGGTATAGAGGGAACATACCACAACATAATAAAAGCCATTTATGACAAACCCACAGCTGAAAAGCTGAAAGCCTTCCTGCTAAAATCTGGAACAGGACAAGGATGCCCACTCTCACCACTTCTATTCAACACAGCAATCAGACAAGAAAAAGAAATAAAAGCTATCCAAATTGAAAGGGAAGAGGTAAAATTGTCACCATACGCAGATGACATGACACTATACACAGAAAACCCTAAGGACTCCACACAAAAACTGCTAGACCTAATAAATGAATTCAGCAAAGTATCAGGATACAAGATTAACATTCGGAAATCGGTTGCATTTCTTTACACTAACTATGAAATATCAGAAAGGGAATGTAAAAAAACAGTACCTTTTAAAATCACACACACACAAAAATAAAGTACCTAGGAATTAACCTGACCAAGGAGGTGAAAGACTGAGAACTATAAGACATTAATAAAGGAAATTAAAGAGGATTCAAAGAAATGGAAAGATATCCCATTCTCTTGGATTGGAAGAATTGATATTGTTAAAATAGCAATACTACACAAAGCAATCTACAGATTTAATGTGATCCCCATCAAATTACCCATGCATTTTTCACAGAACTAGAACAAATAATCCAAAAATTTATATGGAACCATAAAAGATCCAGAATTGACAAAACAATCCTAAGGGGAAAAAAAAGCAGGAGGCATAAGTCTCCCAGACTTCAGACAATACTACAAATCTACAGTAATCAAAACAGCGTGGTATTGGTACAAAAACAGACATACAGATCAATGGAAAAGAACAGAGAGCCCAGAAAAAAACCCACACACGTATGGTCAATTAATCTTCAGCAAAGGAGGCAAGAGTATAAAATGGGAAAAAGATAGTCTCTTCAGTAAGTGGTGCTGGGAAGGTTGGACAGCTGCATGTGTATCAATTAAGTTAGAACACACCTTCACACCATGCAGAAAAATAAACTCAAAATGGTATAAACATTTAAACATAAGATGACACCATAAAACTCCTAGAAGAGAGCATAGGCAAAACATTCTCTGATATAAATTGTACAAATGTTTTCTTAGGTCAGCCTCCCAAGGCAATATAAATAAAAAGAAAAATAAACAAACGGGACCTAATCAAACATGAGTTTTTGCACAGCAAAGGAAATCATTAAAAAAAAAGAAAAGAAAAGCCAACCTACAGGGTGGAAGAAAATATTTGCAAGTGATGTGACTAACAAGGGCTTAATCTCCAAAATATACAAGCAGGTCACACAACTCAACAGCAAAAAAACCAAACAACCCAACTGAAAAATGAGCAGAAGACAGTAGACATTTCTCCAAAGACATACAGATGGCCAGTAGGCACATGAAAAGATGCTCAACATCACTAATTATTAGGGAAATGCAAATCAAAACTACAATGGGCATAAACTTATATATACTACCAAATGTAAAATAGATAGCTAGTGGGAAGCAGCTGCATAGCACAGGGAGATCAGCTCAGTGCTTTATGACCACGTAGAGGGGTGGGATAGGGAGGGTGGGAGAGAGATGCAAGAGGGAGGAGATATGGGGATATGTGTATATGTATAGCTGATTCACTTTGTTATAAAGCAGAAACTAACAACACCGTTGTAAAGCAATTATACTCAAATAAAGATGTTAAAAAAAAACCTACAATGGGATATCACCTCACACCGGTCAGAATGGCTGTCATTAAAAAGTCTACAAATAACAAATGCTGGAGGGTGCGTGGAGAAAAGGGAACCCTCCTACATTGTTGGTGGGAATGTTAGTGCAGCCACTATGGAAAACAGTATGGAGGTTCCTCAGAAAACTAAAAATAGAATTACCATATGATCCAGCAATCCCACTCCAGGGCATGTACCTGGACAAAACTACAACTCAAAAAATACATGCACCCCTATGTTCATAGCAGCACTATTCACAATAGTCAAAACATGGAAACAACCTAAATGCTTATCGACAGATGAATGGATAAAGAAAATGTGGTACATGCATACAATGGAATATTGCTCAGCCATAAAAAATGAAATAATGCCATTTGTAGCAACATGGATGCAACTAGAGATCATACTAAGTGAAGTAAGTCAGAAAGAGAAAGACAAATATCATATGATATCACTTATATGTGGAATCTAAAATATGGCACAAATGAACCTATCTACAAAACAAACAGACTCACAGACATAGAGATCAGACTTAGGGTTGCCAACAGGGAGGGGGGAGAGAGAGGGATGGACTGGGAGTTTGGGGTTGGTAGGTGCAAACTATTACATTTAGAATGGATAAACAACAAGGTCCTACTGTATAGCACAGGAAACTATATCCAGTCTCTTGGGATAAACCATAATGGAAAAGAATTTTTAAAAAGAATGTCTCTATGTGTATAACTGAGTCACTTTGCTGTACAGCAGAGAGTGGCACAACATTGTAAATCAACTCTACTTCAATAAAAATGGAAGGAAGGAAGGGAAATTGAAGTGACTGAACTTGGTGACTGATTGGATGTGGGGAGTGAGGGAGAGAGGAAGAGGCAAGGATGCGCCCCGGTTTTCAGGCTGAGCAGCTGAGTGGATGGTGGTGTCCTTGAGGGAGATGAAGACCCAAGCAGGTGGAGTGTGTGCGGAAATAGGAATCTCTTTTGAACATGCAGCATTTGGGATGGATGCCTGAGAGCCACATTCTTTCTTCTCCCCATTCCAATCATCCCAAACAGACGAGCTCCGCTGTTCCTCTATCCTGAATCATATGAAGAATATCCTGACCTTTCATAAGAAGAAAGGTCTAGAAAGAAACTTAGGAAGCACACAGACCAATCCCCTTCATTCTTTGCCAGAGGAAACTGAGGGAGGGAGTTTAGGGGGCTTCCCCAAAGATACGCAGGAAAACACCCCCTAACGCCATAGGCCGTTTCTGGCACCCTCTAAAACATGCTCTGCTTCCTTGCCTTTCATAGTTTTCATAATCATCTTAACCACTTTTCCTGAAGGTACTCATTCAAACATGAGAAATCTTTAGCCTTCTTACCAACGGATGCCTCTGAATATAAAAACCATATACTTGGAAAAGTAAAAATAAATCAGAAGAAGTTGAAAAGGTCAAAAGCAATTCACCTCTGGTCAACTTGCTCATAGGAATCTCCCATTAGTCAGTTTTCATTACAATTACTTAAAAAATGACAAAGCATTGAGTCCATTATTTTTAACAGTATGAATTCTTAAATCTCTACCTCTATACCTCACAGTTTTAATTACGGCTGTCATACGGCTTCCTTTAAGAGTTCACTGTTTCAACAATGTTGGTAGGATTTGCAATAATTTTTTTTTAACTGGGTGAAGCAATAAAACCAATGGCTTTTGCTCAATGAGCTTCCATTTTTATAATCTGCTAGAGTAAAATGGTAGATGTCAGACACAATGTGATATTAAGCAAAGGTACGAAACCAAATCCTTGAGCCAACACAAGTAAAAGAAAAGGCTTACCTGAGGCGGGTGTCCTTAAAGGTGTCAAGGTAGGCGGGATAGCTCCATCTGATCTTACTCCCTTTACATCGAAGCTCTAGAGTTTGCCCTGCCATCAGACTCAGGGTTGCAGCGGGTTTCTGAAAGCGACCTTTATCTGTCATTTGCATCATTATAGACTGTGTCTTTGGTGTTGCATCAGCGGCGTCCCTGTCCTTTATTTTAGGAATTTTGGGTTTCACCTTTTTGTTAGTAGGCTTGATTCTGTTCTCTCCAGGCTCCTTTGGATGCTTGTTCTTGGGAGGATGTTGACCCGTAACTGGTACAAACATGAGGAGAGAACAATGGACTTTGGTGGTTAACATACCCAGAGTCTTCAACCCCTGAAACAGATCGTTTTTAATATCCCTCTCCTCCTATGTCAAAGTTATTTTCAGGAATAATCATTATTTTCTTGGTTCATTCTTTAGCTTTAAACCAATTAGTAACTGAATTTTTCTTGTGGTTCACACTCAGTCTCACCAGCTCTAAGGTGGTACCCAGAATGGTGGACCTGAAGCCTCTCGAGGTCTGTTTCTGGTCCTTGCCATCTCAGTGCTGTCTTTGTTCATTTTGAACCAATTGTTTAAACCCAGGAATATGTAGAGTCTCCAGGGAGTGGAGACACAGACTACACTGCAAGCACACTCAGAAGATTTCAAACCATCACAAACTTTCTCCCAAATGAGTACGTACTGTGGTGCCTGTGTGTGTCAGGGCGGACAACATCCATGGAGAATACAAGGCTCAGTAAGAAATAAGTACTAACCCTGTGTTCATTTAAAGCATACATATACATTATTAAAACTCAATGGTAACTTTAGCAAAGGTTTAGAATTTAGCCAACAAAATACACTGGGGGGAGGAGTATTTCATCACCAACATTGTTGAGAATTGCTGGCAAATGGTGGTAAGAACTGATGACCTTTAAGTCCATTTTCTTACCGCTGTTTTTCCCTTCTCTACAGACAATGCTGCCCTGCCCTTGGAATACCTCTGGGTTCCAGAAATCTCAGCTGTCCACCCAGCCCGCACGGCCATATGCTGTATCCACCCAGCAAAGAGAAGGAGACTTAGCAATTCATTTGCCCCACTGTCTGCATCAGCTCCAAGGTGACCTTGCTATAAGCCCACAGAATTATAAAACGTCCAAACTTACAAGATCCTGAGAGATTGTTTAAGGTCCTCATGTTATACATTTTAAAAAATAATAAAGGAGGCCTTAAAAGTTAAATTGCACAAAGCTGGCTAGTGACAGGATGTGAAAGTAAAACTCAGGTCTCCTGACCCCCGTTTCACTACATGAGGATCAACAGCCTGTAGATATTTTGAATAGATAACTACACAAACCTTGGCCAGTTGAGGGAATTACAGGGCATTTGTATAAAATGGAGAAATATGATAAATCAGGAGAAAATTCTTTTCCCTCTTTGATGTTCGTATTTATTTATCTAATGTTACCTTGATGTATAAAGGGCTTGGATGGTCAAGAGTACAGAGACACTGAAATTGGGATTAAGAGACAGAAAAAGGCAAGTGTTGCAAGCTCTGTGCAACCACAGACCAGGCTGGTGACAAAATGAGGTGAGCCAGGTGGGCCTGGAGAGGCCACGCCCTCCCGAAGGGACAGCTGCCTGGAGGGAGCGAGTGTCCAGGGTTCCAGGATCTGATTTCTCCCAGGATGGCAGAAATGCAGGTTTCCGGATTTATAAATGTTAGAAACTTGATTTTTTTAGAAACTTCAGGTCTGAATCTCTGAGGTGAGGAGTCAGGCGGTGGCTTTCCTGCGAGGGTTGGGGATGACCAGGAGGGGACAGGAGAGGGGCTGCCAGGACCGTTGTGTCTTGATCTGGGCTGTTCACTGGTGCGTGTGCAGTTGGTGAGCGCTTCATGGAGCCACAGTCTGATGATTTGTCCCAAAACTCAGCTGACGTGGACTCAACTGTGTAATGATGTACTTGGCTTCTTTGGAGTGTTGCCCTTTGAAACAGGAGCCATTTGGCCTCCACTCTTGGTTCAGCCCTGCTCAGACTCTGGAACCAACCCCACTGTGAGCTCAGTATCAACACCAAGTCCTTGGCTCGTGGCCTTCTTTGGGTGTGGCTGCGTCGCGCCTGAGCCCCGCAAGCCTTTCCATGACTCCAGGTCCATCTGTGACCTCTCCTTTCCCGGGGTCTGAGTCTCTTCTTTTTTTTTTTTTTTTTTTTTTTGGTACGCGGGTCTCTCACTGTCGTGGCCTCTCCCGCTGCGGAGCACAGGCTCCGGACGCGCAGGCTCAGCGGCCATGGCTCACGGGCCCAGCCGCTCCGCGGCATGTGGGATCTTCCCGGACCGGGGCACGAACCCGTGTCCCCTGCATCGGCAGGCATACTCCCAACCACTGCGCCACCAGGGAAGCCCCTGTCTCTCTTCTTATCTCCCACCCTTCCTCTACTCTGGTTCCTCTGGGTCACGGGCCCTGCTGAGCCTTCTCAGTCCTTCTGGGGAGCGGGACTGTGCTCTTGAGCCCTAGTCTCCAAGGCGAGTCCCAATACCTGCTGCTTGTCAAGACTTCCCCAGACCCTGCACATTTGGTTTATTTATGCCCAGCGTTCTAATGACAGATGGGGGTGGGCAGGGGTGCCCATGCACACATTTCCACAACCTCCCAGAAGGAAGAGCACTGTAATCATTGGGAACATATTAGACCCACAGAAATATTCTAATCCAGCAACATCAATTGTGAAGCATAAGCCTCACTGCTACAATAGGTAAAAGTCACTGTCTCTTTCTTAAGGCAGAAATTAAAAGCCTACCATGATGCTGTCCAAGTCATCTGTGCCCTGCAAGCATTTCGGTCAAACTATGCCTGTGAGGGCTTCCCTGGTGGCGCAGTGGTTGAGAGTCTGCCTGCCCATGCAGGGGACACGGGTTCGTGCCCCGGTCCAGGAAGATCCCACATGCTGCGGAGCGGCTGGGCCCGTGAGCCATGGCAGCTGAGCCTGCGCGTCCGGAGCCTGCGCCTCTGCCACGGGAGAAGCCACAACAGTGAGAGGCCCACATACTAAGAAAAAAAAAAAAAAAACTATGCCTGTGAGAGTCATGGACCTCTGGATTGATGTCTAATTTGGCGTTTTTTCTTCATCATGAACAGGAATTCAAGCTATTGGAAATGACAACAACAGTTTGTAAATCCTAGGGGATTTAGGCAGCCCACGCAGTTTCCCTGATTCTAAGCTCTCAGATCCCGTGTGGTGATGCTACTCAGCAATATTGGATTAACTAGTTATGGGTATTACGCCTTCAAATGTGTTATCATCCCTGAAAAATCATTTGACCTTATGACCAAATAGGCCCATCAGTCGGTCCAGCTGCCTGGCCATGGAACTGGCCCGTGGTTTAACAGTGGCGACACACAGTCCAAGGAGCCGGACCAGTGGTCCCACGGACAAGTCCTAGGACTGAGCGACTCTGCAATCCCATGTCTATCTTTTTCAAAGAATGACTCTTCAGGCTAACTAAGTAAATTAGTTATTTTCCAAAGGCCTAAAAAAATTTAAGCATTCACAATGTAGATATACAAAAGTGAAAGTCCATCACCATTGCATTTTTGAGATTATGGCCCAGTATATTTTAGAGAAATAAATGACAAAAGTCACAAACCATTAAATGTCATTACAGACTTTAGGTCATGAAGTCATTGTTGACTTACTGTGTGACCTTGGGAAGTTACCCTCTCTCTTACTTTCCTCATCTGTAGATTGAGAATTATATGGTAATAATGACTATCTCATGGATTGCTGTGGGGATTAAACGAGTTAATATGTTTAAAATGCTGAGACCAGTGTCTGACCCTCAGTAAGTAAGAGCAAGCGAGGTGCTGCTTGTTTTGTGGTTGTCTCGTAAAGTCTCAGGGTGATCTCCATGATAAACTTGTGATGGAGGTAAAGCAGCTCGTTATTTTTCCTAATTTACAGGTGAAAAATTGAGACCACAGATGCCAAGTAGCTCACCCAAGGTTACTAAGGCGGCAGTGAAAAACCAGATCTAGCGTCTCTTCTGGTTCGTCTTGTGGCTTTCAATTCACTCAAGATCAGCATTTTCACTTTATCTGCATGAATCTCAGGCACAGCACCGTTATCTAAGAGGTTTCTTTGTTTGGTAGGTCACGGGCTTTGACAAGGAGTTCCAAGTCAAACAGAACTTGATGCCCGGGATGAGGGCACAACCTTCCTGGAAGGGCTGGAGATGCTTTTCCAAGGCATACATTACAATCCCCAAGTGAAGAGATGCTGGTCAAAAAACGTCTCCAAAATGAATGAGTAAATGCTGCACAACCAGAAGTGCATAGGGCAACGGACTAATTCTTCAGCATCAGCTAAGGATTGATTGCAATCAAAGCTTATTCAATACAGGTGACCTGACTATTAACCTCTCTAATTCTATGAGACTCTGTGGGAGGAGAAAATAAATTCATTAGAAGAATCACTGACAGCTGCTTAGATACGGATTCCCTGTAAACACAGCCATCCACATCAAAGATCTGAAGCGGTTCGCTTTTTTCTCTCCATGGGCAGTTAAGGGGAAAGGTCTGACCTGAGAGCAGCATCTAAATATCCACACTAGAAATTTGCTGGGTAGCTCAGGGGTTCCCCTAACCAGGTGTATAAACTGGGACACCCCACTCTCGTTTCTCCATGCCTCATGAAACACCCCATAGGAACACATATACTTTTCCGAGAATACGAGAAGTTGAGAAAGCAATGACAGTAGGGAGGTAAAAATGTAGAATGATGAGAGCCTCTTTTCCCTACCCGTTCTGGAACCCCACTCCAAAATACCCTTAATACCATTGCTTAAAGTATCATTTTCTTATGAGAGCAGCTTCTAAGATTAGATACTTCTATTTCAGGATAAAGACCTTAGATTGATACTTTTTTTTTCTAAGCATCCATCAGAACGCAGTTCATGGCGCTTTTTTTTGAGATGTAACTGACAGCTCAGCTAACATATTAGTTTCAGGTGAACAACGTAATGATCCCATATTTATATATTCTGCAAAATGACCACTCTCTCCAAACACTTTATTCGCTTGGCTTCCAGGACATGGTACTGTCTTGGTTCTCGGTCCGTTAGGCAGCCTTCCTCATCTTCCTTTCCTGCCTGAGTCCAAAGGGCTGAATCCTTGCAACTCCTCAGTCTCTAAGTGGCCTCACCAGTCCCCTTGGCACTAACGGCATTTATACGCTGAGAGCTGCCTTGTTCCTGTCCTCACTTTGCCTCTAAATCCAGATCTGAATATTCTGTCGCTTACTCAGTGTCACTTGGAAGGCTAGTGGGCATCTCAAATTGGACGTGTCCACACTGAACTCTAGATGCCCTTTCTTTTTTTTTTTTTTTTTGTGGTACGCGGACCTCTCACTGTTGTGGCCTCTCCCGTTGCGGAGCACAGGCTCCGGATGCGCAGGCTCAGCGGCCATGGCTCACAGGCCCAGCCGCTCCGCGGCATGTGGAATCTTCCCGGACCGGGGCACGAACCCGCGTCCCCTGCATCGGCAGGCGGACTCTCAACCACTGAGCCACCAGGGAAGCCCTAGATGCCCTTTCAAATCAGCTCCTTCCCCGGTGTCCCTTTATCGGCAAATGGCAACTCTATTCACCCAGTTGCTCAGAACATAAACCTGAGTCACACAGGATTCTCTTCTTTCTTAACAAAGCCACGTCCAGTACAGCAGCAAACCCTCTTGGCTTTGCCCTCAAAATAGGCCCCAAACCCAGGCTCTACTCCCTACACCCACTGCAACCACTCTCACCTAGACTATTAAAAGAGCCCCCTATGCAGGCTCCTGGCTTCTACCTAAGCACTCCTACCTTTGAAAATATAAGTTAGACCATGGGCGCTTCCCCGCTGGAGACCCTCCAGTGACTTTCAGCTAATTTAGAATAAAGCCCTAAGTCTTCCCACACCTGACAGGGCATTGCCAACTCCCGTCTCACTTCTCATGCCCCTTCAGCCACAGTGACCACGAGGACACCTTGAAGCTCATGCCCTTGGCTTCGTGGCTCTTCTTTCAGACAAGCAGCACCTGCTTCCTCCCTCTCAGCTGGCCTCTGACCCTCCTATCCGAACCCCACGCACACTGCCCTCGGCAGCCCTCTCCATCCTCTTACCCTATCTTATAGGTTCAGCTGTGTCTCCAAACAGATACATTGAAGTCCTAGCCCCTGCAACTGGTGAATGTAACCTTATCTGGAAATAGGAGCTTTGCAGACATAATCAAGTTAAGATGAGGTCATTAGGTATGGATACCAAGGGGGAAAGGGGGGGTGGGATGAATTGGGAGATTGGGATTGACATATATACACTAGTGATACTATGTATAAAATAGATAACTAATGAGAACCTACTGTATAGCACAGGGAACTCTACTCAATGTTCTGTGGTGACCTAAACGGGAAGAAAATCCAAAAAAGGGGGGCTATATGTACATGTACAGCTGATTCAGTCTGCTGTGCAGTAGAAACACTATACTCCAGTAAAAATTTTTTAATAAAGATGATGTCATTAGGGTGGGCTCTAATCCAATAAGCCTGTGTCCTTTCCACACAGAGGAAAATGCCAGATGAAGACACACACTGAGGGAGAAGATGGCCAAGTGACAACAGAGGCAGAGATCGGGGAAATACAGCTGTAGGCCAAGGGACACTGAGAATCGCCAGCCGCCAGCCAAAGCTAGAAAGAGGCAGGGAAGGATTCGGCCCGAGGTCTCAGCAGCAGCATGGCCCTACTGACACCTTGATTTGACTCCTATCCTCCAGGACTGTGTGAGAACTAAGAACTTGTAGCATCTTAGTTTGTGCTTGGTTACAGCAGTTCTAGGAAACGAATACATCCTGATTATTGATTTTTCACGCCGCTTATCAGTTCCTGAAATGTTACCTTTACTTGTTACCTGTCCTCTCCTACGAGAGCACCGCAAGGGCAGGGCTTTATAACCTTGTACAGGGGCAGCCATCAGTCCTCAGAACTTCTCTCACTGCTCTGGCTGGCACACTGCCCCAGTCTCTCTGTCGCCCCTAAACTTTTCTCTTTTTCAGCTCTAAGAATCAGAGATGATTTTGTATGTCAAACGTACAGACCAAGATCCTAAATGCTTCAAAACATTCATTATTTGCACTTGTGAACAATGAGAGTTTTTACAATTTTTTCATTATAAGGTTTTCTGAACTAATTTTTATCCTTTATCCAAGGAATAAATTGAGTCACAATAGTGATACCGAGTGCTGGTGAGAGACTCATTTTCAGTGTCACTCCCCTTACCTTCTTAGAGATCAGGCTGTTTTGCCCTCACATCATAATGAACCTCTTTAGTTTCCCCAGAAAGGGAACCTTCGCAGGACCGAAAATAAGCCCACGTTAGACTGAAGATCAAATTAGTATTATCAAGGGTGTGGCGTGAGATTGACAAAACAGCAGTAACAAATCAATATTTATACTTCATCATTTGCTCCCAACACTGGGCAAAAATATGTAGATAACAAAAGCTGGTAAGGACCTGCGATGCTGTCCTCTTTTATGTAAAAATGGCAGCACCGTATCAACAAACACAGTGGCATGTATTCCACACAAATGCTGAAAATCAGGTGCCGTGAGCCACGTCTGGCTCTAAGTGGCATCTTGGGCCTTCTATTAACCGTTTTCATGCCTCACTTTCATGCCACAGGAGTGGCATGCCCTTCCAACTCCCACTCTTCATGAGAAGAAATAACATTACTTCTAAAAATTTAAAGCATTTTAGAATGAAGCCAGGCAAACTTTGCTGGGTTAGAGCAGATGTACACCCAGTATATGCTTACAGGGAATTCTTTTACTATTAGAAAACCTCTCCTAGAAGTGAGCGGAAAGACTGAAAGGCAGTGGGAGAAGTTGAGTCATGGGCCTGTGTCTGCAGTTCGTGCTTTGGGATGACCCAGGAATGCACCATATTCCGACTTGTTAATCGGGGCTGGCACTGGAAGGGCACCCCACCTAAGCCACTCTCAGTTCCTGGTCCCAGCCAGCCACATGTTAACTCAAACCCGAGAAAACATTCTTAACAGGCTTAGAAAAACTTTTATACTTTACTGAAGCAGATTTACTTTTCTAATTATGTGTTCAATATTTTGTTCACAAATAGTTTATACTATATATTTTACTTTTTACTTTTAAAAGCAAAGCCACAGTGCTATTATCACATCTAAAATTTATCAATTATTTCTTATAAAATATTCAGTCTGTGTTCAACTTTCTGTCTCATAAATCTATACCGTTTGTATAAATTACGTTTGACAAACAGATGCTAATTGATTCAGGCAGCTGTTTGTAATCATGGTCTGGGCACACATTAGCTGGGAGAGATTCAGGAGGCAGAGGCTGAGGCTGCCCCCCGAGCCCCTGCGGCAGGCATCTTGGGTGAACTGTGTAACCAAGCGAATGGGCCACTTGAAATTATTTTGTCTGACCATCTCTTGCCCTATTCAAAAAGTGATACCAAATACTACATTTCCATCACTTCAGCGATCACATACGAGGACCTGCCAGGAGCAATTTAATATTGTATTTTACACCGCGAACTCAGGCCAACTGCTCTCTAGGCAAAGAGGACCTGTTCCTCCCCGCCCCTCCCCAGGAGAAGCACTGCCTACACTTTATCTAGCAAGGCTCTAGGCTTAAGGAGCCTCACATTCAACTTCAAGTCCCACAACCATTTTGGACTTTGCAAACCAGAATGTGGTCTTTTTCTGGCCAATGCTTCTAGTTTCATGGGAAAGAAAGGAACTGGTCAGGACTGAGTAGTGGATGAAAGATGTGAGCCAGGGTGAGCTGGCCCCAGCGGGAAGTTGCATAACAGCAAAAGCTGCTTTTCTACCAAAACCAGCAAAAATAGTGACTGCAGAGCAGAATTCCAAGGGAGATTTCAGGATACCAGGATGTAACAGATGCAAAATATACTGCACGAATAACACCAATCGAAAAATAATGGAGCCAACCAAACAATTAAATGGCAACAGAAATATAGATAATAGACATAGAAATACAACAATACACACACACACGCACAATAAAGTCTGGCCCTGTGGTTGTGAGTCTACACAACAGGGTGGGCCCAGGACAAGTACACATTCAAAAAAGTTCAGCGGCACAAGGGCCCCCATATGGTGTACATAAATCCATGTCCTTCATCTTCTCCCCTCCAATCCGCTAAGAAGTGTAACAGCTGTGGGTTTTTGAGTCGTTTGCAGAAGGTCTGATACCCAGAAATATCTGGTCTAAGACTTAGGCACATCTCGCAGGATTCAAGCCCACGCTGGTTTATGAAACGAATCTAGGACTGCAGATGGGGGAAGAGGACTCTTCGAATTTTGCAAAAGGCTCAGTTTATGTGGCACCCGCCCTCACGAGCAGCGGGGCGAACGCCGCGCGGAGGTGGAAACGATCCGCCGCTCCCAGACAGACACGTTGACACTGGGGGCTGGACCAGGGGCTGCCTGGGGTTGTTCCGTTTGCCGGCTGCCGAGAGCTTTCCAGGAGCGCAGGAGCGCTTCTGGTGGGGATCCTAAGGGTCAGAGCAGCTGCCACCGTCCCAGGGGCTCCGAGGGGAGGTGGAGAGAGGGAGGTAAGGAGACCCTCCTGGGGGGGGGGGGGCAGGTGCACGGAGTAGGGAGTGGCTCCAGGGCTGGGCCTCGGAAGGTCTAAAGTTAGAAGACCTGGAGGACGACGAGGGCTGGGGGCGGGGTGGGGGTCCGGGATCAACTCACCGTCCTCCAGCGCTTCGTGCACCAGCAGAAGACCCAGCAGCAGCCAGACCTTCATCTTCAGGGCAAGGGGTGGGGCAGAGGTGCGGGGGACAGCAGGTCCGAGGCGCGCGGAAAGCGCAGGGCGAGGGCAGGGGCGCCAGGGGAGGCGGCGGGCGAGGGGCGGGCACCTGGGACGCCGCAGCTGGAGGATTCGGTTTCATGAGGAAGAACAGATTTGGGGGGAAAGTTTGGGGATTTTCCTTTTTTAAAAAAAATTCTCTGTGTAATGTAACCTCTCCTGCCACCTGGCGGAGCCATGAAGCGCTGCGCTTTTTCCCGGCGCCGAGGGCGAGAGCGAAATGTCAATTATAGCAGCCACTCATCGAGTTCCCCCAACGCTCGGCGTTTCACGAAATTTACCAACTTCAAGCAGGCCCCGCGCAATCCTGCGGGTACTGATGGGGTCACATTTAACCGTAGCTGTCCAAACATCACCAGCGCTCTGCCCACCAGCTCAAGTGCAGCTATAATGCTCTGTCTGTAAAAAGCGCCCCTTAAGTATTTCTCTTCATTCCCAGCAGGTCTCTCACTGGCTCTCACTAACAAGACCACTGCCCTCGGTTGTCCCGGCTCTGCACCGAGCCCTGTACCTGCTGGACACGGCGTCTGTCTTGCAGCTGAGACGTGAGAGCCCTGGGGCTTCAGTGGGGAGGCTGCTCTGCCTTCAGAGGGGCCCACGGCAGGCCAGCTCCTTCCCCGGTGCCTGGAAGAGGTTTTGGAGAAATTTCTCCTTCCTCTTTTATTCAGAAGTCCCATTGCCCTACATACGACTCGATTAAGCGTTCAGGAGGGACTGTGCCAGAAAACGGATCCAAGCTGGAGCGTCAGGGGCCCCTCCGGACTCCGAGAAATTGACACCTTGGCTTTCCCTCTTGTGCTGGGGCCTGGGGTTCGGTCTGCAGCTCCTGTCCCTCACTCCACACGCCCCCAAGTCCTGAGGGCTCTCGCTGCCGGCTATGAGTCAAGGCCGCCGCACTTTGCCATCATCCCTCCCTCCCCGCCCCGGCTCACGATGTTACCGTCTGTCATCAGCAAGGGGTCACAGCCTCCTGGTTGGTCTCCCTGCCCCTCCTTCTTGCGCCTCAATCCATTCTTTCTCCAGCTATTAGACTGATCTTCAAATGCAACTCTCAAAAAACTCTAACCCAACTAAAAACCCTTCAAAGGCCCTCCAGCAAGGCTCCCGCTACAGAGTTCTCCGGCCCCGGGGCTGGGGGGTGGAGGCATCTACAGCTCCCCGGTCCTGCCCTTCACACCAACAACACGCCCCAGCGCCCTCAGCCCAGCGCCCGCGGGGGTCCACTGCTCCTGCTGCCCCCTCTGCCGCCAAGAGTCCCCTTCCTCCTTCCACCACCTGCCTGCCCTCTCGCCACCCCCAACCCCTGGCCGAGCTCATCCTACAAGGCTCAGCTCAGACCTCACCTGCTCCGGGCAGGGCTAAGCACTTCCCTAGTACAAATACTTCGCGGTAGCAGCTGCAACAAAATGCAGGACTTAGCGGTGAATCTGGTTGTGCTTCTTTCTCCTGCACCCTCCTGAGTTCAAGGGCAAACAATGCGTCTTATTAAATTTTGCATCTACCACCAGTTTCTGGAAAGTAATACTCATTAATTAGGAACTTACCGTGTTCCACACAGAGCATAAAACCCCCAACATGCATTTCTTGTTCCTTGTATCAACAACAAACCTACAAGGGAGGCTGTGTGGTTAGTTTCGGCCCCACTTTACGGATGAGGCGGCCCAAAGGCAGACTGGTAGGAAGTCTTAATCCAGGTTTTGTCTGACACCCATGTCTCTGGGTCGAACCCTCACTCTACCGGTTAAAATGAGCTGTTGAAATCACTAGAAGTGAAAGCTTTCCAACAGGGCCCTCCTGACCATAAAGTCACTCCTCAGAAACTCCCAAGACGGGAGGCAAGTCCTTTGTGACTTACCTGATAGGCTTGATAACAGAGAGCTAAGATGGCAAAACAGCCAGGTGGACGGAATTGCAGCCCATTCCACGGAGAGAGGGAACACACAGTCTGTTCCACCCTTTGAAGGAGTCGGGAGGAGTAGGTGGCTGCCGTAGAAGTAGCCGTGAAAAGAAAACAGCTAAAATTGTAGTGAATCCTTAAAAGCTGAACGCAGGCTGGCGTGAACGTTTCGAATCCTCGGGAGCCTCAGACACAAGGAGAGCCCAGAATCCTTCAGCAGCTCTTTCCCACAAGCCTCTGCTGGTTGTTTATTAGAGAGAGAGAGAGAGAGAGAGAGAGAGAGAGAGAGACCAAAAGGCACCACATATGAAGAGAGTTGACATTAATGAGGGTTGCACTCAGCTACTCCACCTGTGTTTCCTTTTATTTCAAAAAGACCTTTTTTTTCAAAATTAATTAATCCATTAAAAAATAGTTTAAACCACCACAGAACTATATAGGACAGGAAATGATAAAAATAATAAACATACCCTTCCATGTCCCCGACGCTTCTAGCTATAAAGTATTTCATGGTAATGATGCACCATAGTTCAAATGTTGCTCCTGTTTATAGATACTTTGGTTGTTTTAAAAAACTCCTTTACAAAAAAATGCTGCAATAACTGTCCTTATCCAGATAGCTTTATGCCCATGAGTATTTCTATAACACAGATACGTAGATAAAAATGAAATTATTCAGCCAAAGCCATGATATTCAGCAATTTTGATTAATGCTGCCAATTCAACAAAGCTGTTCCTATTTACAACCAATTCTACTTTCTTTGGGAGCCCAGGAGCCTACGCATTTCTTCCCACCCACCAGTCCTGGACGTGACTAATCTATTCAATTTTTACAACCTGGGAGGGGGGATCTCATTATGCTATTTCAATTCCTATTCCTTTTATTACTATTGAGGATGGGCATCTTATGTTTTTATTAGCCATTTGTATTTGAAAATTGAGTTCTTTTTCTTATTGCCTTACTATAGTAGAATCTTAATATGTTCTGGATAATAAGCTCTTGGGTGTTATATATACCGCAGACTTTTCTCCTAATCCTTTGCTTGTGTTTTAGTTTTGCTAATGGTGCCTTTCTTTAAGAAATACAACAAATGTTTAGCAGTTACATTTTTCAGTAATTTTTTTCATGGCATCTGGGTTTTATAGCCCCTTAGATGGACCTTCTCTGCCACAAATCAGCAAATTACGTGTTCTATATTTTCATCTAAAACTTTTATAATTTTGTTGGTCTGTTTAGGCTTTAAATCCATCTGTCATTTTTTGGTTTTGGTTCACAAATTACAAATCTAATTTTATGTTTATGTTTCCAACCGGATGATGAGTGGCACATTATCATTTGTTAAATGATTGGTTCTTTTCCCATCTTTCTGAATTGACTTTTAGTGTGTATTAAATTACACACAAACATGGGTCTGTTTCAGTTTTGTCTATTTTATTCTATTGATCTTTTTATCTATACCTATAGAAACACCACACTGCATTAACTGGTACTGATTTATAGTATGTTTTATTATTTGTTTGGACAAGGGATGCCCCCATCATTGATCTTATGTTAATTATGCTTGTACATTTTCTCTTCCAGATGAAGTTTGAAATCACTTTGTTAACCTTCATAAAGACTTTGTGTTTTGATTATGATTGCATCGAATTTATATTTGGGGGAAGAATGGTCATATTCACAATATTAAGTCTTCCTATCCCAGAATGTGTCATAAAGTTATATATATTTCCATTTGTTCAAGTCTCTTTTTATGTCCCCATTATATTCTATAATTGGTGAATGCTGGTATTAGGACAACAATTTTGAAATTCTGTAATCCCAAGCCTGCATTCTTAAGTGTATTTTATGTCAAATATACTTTAGCTAAATTTGGGCTACCTATGTGTGTGTGTGTATGTGTATGTGTATAGATGTGTGTGTGTAGTTACTAGTTAAGTTATAGTTAAGCACTTATATAGTTATAAACACATAGTTATATTTTTTCCATGTAAGTCTTATTTGTTAATTGTTAAACTTAGTTCTTATTTTTACTTGCTTATGTATTTGTTTTACTATTATGAATGAAATTTTCCCCCATTATATTTTCAAATTGGTTAACTGGTATATAGAAAATAATTTTGGAATTGTATTTTCCCAAACTTCTGTCACATATACTGTAGCTAAATTTACATGTCTAAACTTATCCTAGGTCTGTGTTATGGTCTGAGTTGAGTCCCCCCACTTCCCCCTAAATTTAAATGTTGAAGTCCCTCATGGACATAGAGAACAGACTTGTGGTTGCCAAGGGGGAGGGAGGTGGGGGAGGGATGGAGTGAGAGTTTGGGATTAGCAGGTGCAAACTATTACATATAGGATGGATAAACAATAGGTCCTACTGTATAACACGGGGAGCTATATTCAATATCCTGGGATAAACCATAATAGAAAAGAATATAAAAAAGGATGTACATATATATATAACTGAATCACTTTGCTGTACAGCAGAAATTAACACAACATTGTAAATCAAATATACTGCAATAAAAAAAATCGATGTTGAAGTCCGAACCTCTAGTACTTTAAAATGTGGTAAATTAAAGAGGTAATTAAATAAGAGTAATTAAAGAGGTAATTCAATAAAATGAGGTCATTAGGGAGGATCCTAAACCAGTATCACTGGTATTCTTATTTTTAAGAAGAGGAAACTTGGATATAGACACACACACAGAGGGAAGATCGTGTGAAGATTCTGGGAGAAGACAGCCATCTACAGGCCAAGGATCTGGGCCTCAGGAGACGCCAACCCTGCTGACATCTTAATCTCTGACTTCTAGTTTCCAGAACTGTGAGTAAATACATTTCTGTTGTTTAAGCCGCACAGTCTATGGTACTTCGTTATGGCAGCCCTAGGAACTAATGCAGTCTGTTGGGATGGGAGCGAGGGTTACAAGAGATATAGGGGCTTTCCAGGATTGTCACAGGCTTACTATCCTTGAATGAGACAATCACAAGATGCCTCCAAATCTGAAAAATGAAACTGCCAAAGTTGTATTTTTTATAGGTTGTATTTCACTAAAAAATCCACCTGCTTTGTCTCTAGGGTGAGAAGGAATTTTATTATTAGATTCTCTGTTTGCATTCATCTTCTCCATTCTTTCTCCAACAATTGCTGTAATATTGGCCAATTAAAATAAGCATTGCCTTACAGCTGTAAGTCAAATGCTGCTTGAAGCCTGGTTTCCTAAAGCATGATCACTTTTTGTATGCTTGTGTTTGGTCACCGTAATGGACCCTCTTATTCAGTCTAAATAGTTTTCAGTTGACCTCTTGGGTTTTTAGATAAACGATCATATAACCTGCAACAGGCAGTTTTTCTTTCTTTCTTAACGGATGCCTGCCTGCTCCGTCCAGCACACTCTTACACTGGCCTCTAGTGTTTGCAGTCCACTGACCCCCCAACCTCATGAAGCGTGGGATGGCTCAGCGATGGAACAAAGCAGGGGGTCCAAGCCTCCCGTGAATCATCAGCAACTTCCTGATGCTGGAAAAGAGGAGCCTGACGACACAGAACCAGCCTCTTAAAAACAGCCTTTAAGTGTTGAATCATTATGTTGTGTACCTGAAACGAACATAATAGTATGTGTCAAAAAAATAAATAATTGAAAATGAAAATAAAACTGTGTCCAGGGAACCACTGTCGTACTTGGGAGGGCACAGCTTTATCCTAGCGACAGTGCGTCATCACCTCTCTCCAAAGAGCAAGGGCAGCAGCCCCTGGCATTGGCTTAACAAATGGAGACTTGGAGAGAAAAGGGGAAAATAGCAGAAGGAGAAGCAAAAATCAGGAAATGGGAGAGTGAGATCTCCCGGTGTGATCCAGGGGTGGGGAGCAGGCTGCGCTTATAGACTTACGTCTGTAGAAACACATTTCTTTGTGTGTGTGTGTGTGTGTGTGTGTGTGTGTGTGTGTGTGGTACGCGGGCCTCTCGCTGCTGTGGCCTCTCCCGTTGCAGAGCACAGGCTCCGGACGTGCAGGCTCAGCGGCCATGGCTCACGGGCCCAGCCGCTCCGCGGCATGTGGGATCTTCCCGGACCGGGGCCCGAACCCGTGTCCCCTGCATTGGCAGGCGGACTCCCAACCACTGCGCCACCAGGGAAGCCCTAAGGTGATTTTTTAAATTAGCGTTTTAAGGTTTGAGCAGGCGCTAACGTTAGTGGTTTTAAATATAGCTCTGAGAATCTCATTCTAGTATAAATGCTAGACATTTTCGATGCTCTCAGATCCACTCATCAAGAGACACCATGGAGTAAGGTAAGGATCCCAGACCCCTGGTCTACTTAAAATGGGCCAAGAGAAATTACTCTCCTAGCTCCAGGATATGGCATGCTGTAAAGACGTTCCACCTGTTGGCTAGTTACGAGAACCTCTAAATGGCTAGGGGAAGACAGACAACTATCAGCTAAAATGTAAATGACTCGAAAACCTCCCTCCTCTCCTTTCTTTACTCAGTGGTGTCCTCCTTCCTGCTTCAACAGTCCTGTGCCTATTTGCTTTCTCCTGCTTACTTGCTCTAAATGCTCACTTTTTGAAAAGCATCTGCTGTCAGTCATTCACAAGTTGGGCCAATTTTAGTCAATGTTCCAAGAATATTGACATTTTAAGTCTGATTTCTTCCAGGGCAGTGAAGCTCTTGGTTTTTGCTTGAAGAAATATCAGGCATTAGTGAGTGGATGGGGGAAGATCCTGGAGACCTGGAGACTCAGCCTCTGGGGAACCCCAGAAACCTGAATCAGGAGGATGCTGTGGTCCTTGTAGGTTAGGGAATGCAGAGCCCAGAAATGAGCTTGCTCCCCATCATGGAGATTTGGCCCTACCCTGAGCTGTATGGTTCTCCTGGGTAGGGAAGTCTCTGTCTTGTGTTTCTATCTTCATGTTGACTGCTCCAGTCTTAGTAGAGAGTAACAGGGATTCTTTACCAGAGACTCTGACTTTTGGAATCTCTGATACCTAAAAATATCAAAGAGTTGGCTGTGAATCTGTTACTAAGAAAGGTTCAGGTAAGTAAATCAGTATTGAGCTGAGTTTCTTTCCAGACTGTTTCACCCATACTTTGACCTACTTTAAAAGACAAGTTGAGATAATGTGATAATGGTTATTTTATGTCCTTTGAGAATTTTTTGGAGATATTTTCTGGGATGAATGAATCACTCTTTCCACACAGACAGATGGGGACTTACCAGCACAGTCAGCAATCTACTGGCTTCCTAAACTGGAAGTCTATCAGTGGCCTTCTTTAAAGAACACTAAGGAGATGGTGGTCCTATCTCCAGAAGTTCCTGGCTGGACCCACAGCCCGACAACTGGGGTCTTGTCATCCCAAGACCCCACTCAACAGAGGCAGCTATAGTTGCTCACACTTTGCAGCCTGATCCCATGGTGCCAGCACAGAGGCGGGGCCTCAAAACCTAGTTAACAGTACTAATCAAGCCAACAAGTAGCTAAATTAGGTTTTAGGCTTCTATTTGGGAACTACTTTGCCGTGTTAGCTTGGTTTTCAATGCAGGCTAAATTGATACTAAAGCTTATTCAATTCACCATGGTGTTCCCTCCAATTTATAAAAGCCAATAGCAATTAAGTGTGTACACAATGACATTTCAAAATTAAACAAGCTAATTTAGGAGATGTGCAATTTTAAGTAACTTAGAGCCACGTTAGAAAACTCTTTGACTCCTCCCTCCCCATCAAAGGGTAAAGAGGGCTGAAGTTGGTAAATATTTATTCACTATACCGTACAAAATTTCTGTTAGTTATACGTAACTGATCGCCAATTACTAAAAGCTATGATTTGGTCGGAAGAATATCAATGGGCTTCTTTTTTTTTTTTTTTTTTTTTTTTTTTGCGGTACGCGGGCCTCTCACTGTTGCGGCCTCTCCCGTTGCGGAGCACAGGCTCCGGACGCGCAGGCTCAGCGGCCATGGCTCACGGGCCCAGCCGCTCTGCGGCATGTGGGCTCCTCCCGGACCAGGGCACGAACCCGTGTCCCCTGCATCGGCAGGCGGACTCTCAACCACGGCGCCACCAGGGAAGCCCCTCAAGGGGCTTCTTGCAGACAAAAGCAATGTCAAAGAGATTGGTCCATTAAATAAATGGCAGTTGAAGTGGTAGGATCTCAGGTGTGTGGTCCTGGGGTGGCATGCTTCAGGCGCAACTGATATTATTTGGAATGTGCCATGAGGATTGAGTATATGTGGAGACATCTCTTTTATTTTATAGGACGGTATTCATACGGTAGGCTGCCAGGTGAATATCCTCAACAGTAGATTTGTTTCCATTTAGATTGTACTATTGATATATTTCTGAGCTGTAAAGCTTCCTAAATAAAAAGGCAGTTTAAATTAGGTAAGTGTGAAATGTATGCTTTTGGTAGGTGAGATACATATGCATACCACACTATTATAAGTCGTATTAAAATTTATTTTAAAAATACATGGTCATGTTAGAAAGCATATTTTACAGTGGTAAAGCAGCAGCAGTTTGTATTCATTACAAATTCTAAAAAATAATCCAACTTTATAAGTAATAAGGAACACTGATTATCATTAAAGACATTTAAATTTAAAGTTACCTACTACACAAAAAAATCTCTATATTCGCCCAAGACCAATGTATCTGTTGGTTTTTACAGACATAGAATTTCTGCAGGGCTTTAGGCCCTATCAACAGCTTCTATTAAGTACAATGATAACAAAATAAAGCAATGAAACAATTGGGCACCAAAGATGAAGAGCCTGTTAACCAGGCACGGGCCAGAGAAACCTGTCCTGTTGGCAACACAAGGTTCTTGACCAACTGAGCCGAGGCCCACGCACTTTCCTGCCCAAGGCTCTTAGTGCTGGTGCAGAAACTGCAGTGGTGCCAGTTCCGGGAAGCAGCCATCCTTTCCATGAGTCATAGAGGTTCCTTGGTCCTTATCATTTACCTTGTACTCATGGGCTATTTGGGGCTGAAATTAAGGACCCCAGACTACCTTAGTTTCATGTGAAGTCTTTCACTTCCTATCCTACCCTGTCATCACAAGCCCCCACCAACGGGGTAGCTATAGACGCTCATACTTTGCAGTCTGCCTGACCCAGGGTCTTGGTTATGAACCCCATGGAGCTGCTGTCAGTGGTCAGTGAAGGCTCTTTAAGGCCAGAGATTATGGCAGTGGCTTCAGCCGTGATGAATAAAAGCGAAGACAGTGCTCCCAGCAAACAGGGTTGCCATTGGGTTGAGCCATAACAAAATGCATTTGAAATGAACATGACTAAACTGTGTACATACGAACAATAATGAATGTTATGAAAACCAACCACTAAACCAACAACCACAACAGTAACAGATCAGGCCTCTCAAAATTCAGAAACCAGAAAGCCATTAAAAAATGTTTAAATATGATATACAAGGAGATAAAAAAAAAACTCAGCTAAACAACAAAGTCAAGCAACCTCATTTTCACATCTACGTGTCTGAAAAATGACCTGTGATGGCATTAGTTCCTACATGAACTTTGGTACTTCTTCCCTTGATATTTTAGGACAAGTTAGAAAACGTAGGTAGAAAATATACAGAGAAGGCACTATTTTGGCACTAGTCAAAAACCAAAAACAAACCAAAAAACCCAGTTAATCACAACCCCCCAAGAAATTCACACTAATCATGTGAATATTAATAGTCCATGATGCACACTCTAAACCCAATCCTTTAAAATTCTGTGGACATTGTGTTTTTAGTTTGAATTGTACTGTCGCTTGAAGCACATCAGGAGAAGCCCAGACAGAGAACATCAGAAGCAACATCACAGGTAAGTCAGAGTTGGAATCTTGGCACAATTTTATCATGTGGTTTATAATCTCAGAATGTGCTGATCTAAGAGGAAAAAAAAGCTAAGACTAAACTGCTCCCTCTGGCACTACCAGCATTGGCGGGCGATTACTTTTCCTTATTCTCCCTGCATTCAAATATGTTTCGAAAATAGTTTGGTAAATACAAATTCTAATTCAAAAGATTTTAACGTCTACCTGTAAATACCCAGGACTTAGAAGATATTTTGGCTAATATTTAAAATAAAAGAAGTTTAAAAATCTTTTATTCAGAAAAATTTGAAGAAGACAGGCCCTTGTCTTTTAAAGGAAGGTAGTTCTGAAACATATTTTCTACCAAGTGTGGTTGATGACAGTAAAGTTTTATAGATATCATCATTAGTTTTTCATTAATGTATATAATACCTCAAATGATGTTTTGGTCTTTTCTTGATAGTCATCTCTGGGGAAAATGTGATTAAGCAGTACTCTGTTTCAGTATACATCAGAAGTTCTAAGTTTTCTCATAAATACTTTTTAAACTTGGATTTGCATAGCTACCTAGTTAAATGTAGGGTAGGCATGGCCTTTGTATGTTATTCACAAATCATCTTTCTTTTTTAAGAGTATAAAATAAAGGTGCTATTATTAAAGTCTTTCACTGAGAATATTCAGAGAGCATATTTCCTAGGGCAAAAAAGAAAGGTAATTCAAGCTGTTTTTACTCAGTCACAATTAAGAGAACGTATATGTATTTTTTAATTTCTGAAAAGGACTTTATATAAGTGTGACTGATTACTAGTAAAACCTGTACAGAACATTTTGGCAATCCTAGGGAAGTAAAAACAAAATTTTGTTCAAAAGGTTATAAATTCAAATGCAGGGACAGAGAGGTGATAAAAGACCTGGTAGTACTGGCTTTTCCTAATAAGCACAAACCAAGACAGAAATGTCAGAAAAGGTGCAGCAGAAGCAATAAACAGAAATCCCCCAATGCCCCCGCCCCCAACTCCATTTCAGATTATAACGCTCCCGGTATAATGTACCAGACTTCAGTGATTTCATATTAGAAACATTATAAATATATCTTTCTTAAAGAATCTATCTATAGAAAATATTACACATATAAAATCGCTATATATTTCAAAATAGTTTAAAACCTAAAAATTTTGCATAAGCATACCTATCAATATAAAACATTATTTTTCCTCCATCAGTTGGGTTTTTAAAATCTAGACAACAGTATTATTTCCAAACCCCATCCTAAACCCAGCTGACTTCTACACTGACGTTTGAAATATACACACACATATATATACGTGTATCTGTACACACTCACATACATACGAACATACATTTGAGTTTTCACAGAAAAAAAGCATAGTCACTGACAAAGCATCTTTTCATAGATATTTGTATTTGTAAAGTGTTTCAAGGTAGAAAAATAATTTTTAACTAAATTCTGCTCCTAATTGAACACAGTGGGCATAATAGTTTTAGCTGCCTGTCATGTTCTAAACAAATTTCTTGATATTGTTACAGTAAAAGTTTTAATATTCACATATGAAATTCTTCATGTTCCCTGTGTGAAGGGCCTGTTCTAGGATGATTTCAGAAAAAAAGGCTTCTCAGGATACGGCAAATAACAGCAAGGACTTATGATTAGGCCCACAGTGCTTACAGAAATACTCTACCCCTTGCATAGCCAACTCTTCCTCTCCAGTAAAACATGCAGCTTAAAAGAATTCTGGGCTTCAGATTTTACCGTGTGCACCCTGGAAATTGTGGAATGTTAGTACTGAGTCCTATGTCAGAGATGCTACAACACTAGCAGCCAGAAACCCAGGCCTTCTACCTGTTTATTGGATATTTAATCACAATAAACTCCTCAACAATCATAACTTTCTTTTTAATGAAAAAAATAAAGTGACATCTCTTGGAAAAGCTGTCAGAAAATAAATGTTTTCCTTGCCTTTGGAGTAAGCGGGTCACCTGGGCTTGATGATGTTCTTCCTGGAAATAGAACCCATACATATGTAAGTGTTTAGACTCAGTCTCATCTAGTGAACCATATAATTATTTGTAAGAAAAATAATTAATGAGAAGCAAAACACACTGCAGATAAGTAGTCCACTATTAGAGAACCCTATAAAGTAAAATACAGTAATTATAGAATCTTACATTTAAAAACAAACTATTTACTCATACAAAGGTTATTGTGTTTCTATGGCTTTAATTCAATTTGGTTAATTTTTCAGCTTGACGTTTTAAACGATCATGTATTTTACCAAAATATTCTATTCCCCGACCACTGATGGGTTTTTGTAGAATACTAGAGCTTGTATCAATTGGTTTAGTGTGGTCATTTCAAAATAAATGAAATAAAAAGTGCTAAACAATTTATGGGATGGGGGAAGAAAAACATCCCTGTTTCCAAAAGAAACATCAGAGGCAAATTAGATCTGAACCCCTAAAATTGGGTCAAATGCCCTTAAATAACCGAATAGGCACTTTAAAATCAGAATAGGGGAATTTTCGTTCCTTGTATCCCTTCATTTTTTCCTTCTTTTTTGCATATAGTAGAAAGAGAATTTGCTACTGAGTTAGAAAAAAAAGTTGAACTGTGATTGTTTATTAAGTAATGGAAAAAAGTATGAATCATTCCACCAATTGTGTGATCTGGGAGATTCTACTGGCTTATTTTAACTGACTTTTAAAACAGGGGTGCTTGGGGTCTACTTGTCCAAGCACAAGTCTACTCTGATCTTCAAACATATCCTTATCTCTGCCACTTACATGAGCTTCCTGCCCATGGGGACCACGCTCACTCTCTAGCACAAAGGGTCCCAAGTGGATCACACTACCTCTCCCAAGCCTCTGACTGGACTGGGACAGGGCAGGGGGGAATATATCATTCACAGAAGGTGAAGGCCTCACATTTAAGGACCACTGTTCTCAAAGAAGACAGCAGTTCAAAGGGGTGCCTGACATCTGATGACACAGAGGGCCACTCCTGCCCTGCGCAGCCCGGCAGACACGAACACTCCTATTGGCGAAGGTTTTAGCAAACTGTCACACCTCACGGAAGAAAAATCTGTACTAAACCCACTGCTGGCATTTGTAAGTTGTAGAAAAGGCTCATTTCCTATCCCCTCCTCTTACTCCAGACCAATGACAGACACTGTGATGGGTAAATGCATTTTTAGCATGTTCTAACTTGACATTAATAAAGCCTAACAAGGAAAAGCAACAGCTATTTCCCCAACCACACCCAGCACATACAAAATATTTTTCTATTCCGTGATTATCTCCATTTCAGTATGTGCAGTATATGCTACCGATTAATGACAACACTGGAAAAATGCAATACAATAATAGTAAAACACCAACAACTTTTAACATTGATATTCCCCAACATATACAAACATACACACACACACTCCCACAATCCCACTATTTGGGGGACATTCATCACCGAGGAGCGAGCTCAGGGTGTTTTCCCTGGATGCATAATTCACCATCTGAGGAGGTGCTGTCCAGGTGAGTAAGTATAAATTAGGGTGAACTGTGTCTGCAGCAAACCGATGACAACCTAGCATGACGATGACGTCCGTCATGGTTCACTCCATGTAGGATATGTACGTGAAGACTGTGGACCAGTTCTGCTCGTGCAGGTACTAGCATTCACTTGTCTTTTCATGGAATATGAAAGGTAAACTCAGGTTTCTTTGGTGATGGTCATTTGCTTGAATGGCAGATTTTTCTTCTGTTGCTGCATTAATGTTGTCTGAATAAATATCTTCATCGTCATCGTCATCCCTCGAATTACCCTCCAGGCTGTGTCTAATGCCATAAGCGAAGTAAATCAGGAAACCTTTAAAAAAAAAAAATCAGTGTCTTAGGTGTGTCAGAAAATGGCTGTTTGTATATGGAAAATTTAATACAGAACTTAATAGTGCCTTTTGCCTTCTCTTTCTGTGCTGTTTCAGAAGGACAGAATGCAAGTACAGGATATCCCATAAAAGGTCCCTGACAAACATCTTCCCAATAGAATGTGCTTCTTCCTTTTAACCTGCAATCTTTATATGCGTGGTTTTTTCAATAAATATTTTTCAGATGTTTATGTAGAAAAAAATTTTTTTTACTTTCTCAACACTCAACACTACACTAAACAAAAGGATCTGTGGGGAAAAATCTCATATACATCCCCCAAAACAAGTGGCGGGTTAACAAAGACACAGTCGGATATTTTGGAAAGCATGCCCTGTGTGAACAGGAAACACGGGTGTGCCTTACACACGTTACTGTCACCAGGAGAGGATGAAAAACTGTGTACTAAGCCGACTGTTTATTATCAGCCATGCTGACTGGGGATCAGAGGGAAACGTTTGAAGTATTCTCACAAGATATGTAGGCATTTTGCTGTATTGTAGCTATATTTTAAAAAATTGGTTGAGCGTTTTGGGTTGATGTGAAATGCATTATAATTTTCCCATGTAAAATCATGGGAAGCAGGCTACCAATGAGTATTTCGGTAAGTCCAGTTATTAGGAGTGATTCTATTTCCTCTCGTGTCCTTCGAGGTTTGAAGATCCAACCCTCCTTGTCCTCAAATAAAGGTACTGTTATCACCATTTTACAAAGAAACTGAGGCACAGAAGCAGGGGTATAACATGGCCTAGGTGACACAGCTAATACATGGCAGGGGTGGATTGAAACGTGGAGAGCCTGGCTCTGTAGTTCATGCTCTTCACCAAGGTCAAGTACATGATTAAACCTCAGTGAGCTACAACTTGAAGAAAGAAGCAGTGGCTTTTGGAAAGGCAGGACGGGTAGAGAAGCTCTCCACCAGATTACAAAGAGATTCTTCTGGGCTCAGAGTAGGGGAGAGAGTTCTATGGTCCTGTTCCCCGGGGCTTTGGGCTCAGCTTCCTGGCAGCACCTGGGGAGGTGGCGCGATCACAAAGGAATGGCTTTGTGGTACATTATGGAGGGCAGAGCCGACGGGCAAGTGATTCCCGTCAGGATCCTGGCCCTGATGCAACAGAGCCACCTATCAGAAGCGGCCACAGTGACAGAGAGAATACTCCAGAGTAACCTGCGTGGAGGGATAGCCTTTGATGCACCCCAATTCCTTGACACAGTGTCAGATCCCCCAAATATGGGCAAAACTCTAGTGTGGGGATGGGTGGGGATGGGCAAAACTGACTAGGTTAAATCTCCTATCAACTCAAGTGGGTTGGTGGCTTGAGACTGAAAGTAAGTTAATTTACAGCCACAAAAGAGATTCATTCGTTCATAATAAGAGATTCATTCTTATTAAGCCAATGGGAGGACTGTCAAAAAGCATCAACTCTCAAACTCCTCAGGCCACCAAAACCAACGCAGACTTAGCTCTCATTCCTCACTGCTTCACCTTTCAGCCACTTCAGTTCATATTTTTAAAGACAGTTGGTGCTCAGTGCTTTAGTTACAACAAAGTTAAACTCTTCATTTCTAAGTCAATTTTCACATAGGAAACTGAAGAAGTCATGATGGAGAACAGTGCAGAATAGATATAAATAAGCTCACTTATGTTGTTTAATGCCAAATTCCACCCCAAGGCATTCTGATATCAGAAAAGAAATTTCTTGATATAAGCACATTCAAAATGTTGCCAGAAATCCACTGGTACTCTGGAAGGAACTGGCTTTGGAATCAGACTCTAGGGCTGCCATTTGCAATTTAGATCCCTTGACTTTTAGGGGCTTCATTTTTCTCACTCAAGAAGTTAGAAAAAATAGGACCTATAGAGTTTTACAGGGCTACTGGGAGAACTGAATTTTCCAAAAGTATCTGGAAAAGTAAGCACTCAGATGTTCTAAAAATTGGGAAAGGAAGAAACTGAAAAAAAAGTCTTTATTTCTAGGAAGGGGGAGTAGATGCATTTCTCTAATCACAGTGCATGACATTGGAAAAAGAGAGCCCACGTTCAGAAAGCAAAAACATCAAAAGACCTACCAAGCGCCATCCAAATGCTAAATCTGATCCAGGTGTCTGCACTCAACTGGACCATCAAGTAAATGTTCACCAGGATGCTGAAGGCTGGCAAAAATGGTAAGAATGGAACCTAAGGGGGGAAATATCTTCTTAAATATACTCAAATTTTGAAAGCACATTCCCCAAATTATTTCGACATGGTGGCAACTAATTTGACATACATACTTTCACACTGCGTCAGTAAGTTTATATTCTCACAAAAAGGACAACCTGAATAAAGGCCACTCATCTTGAGAATACTAAAAGGAGCACCATATTTCACATTGTTTACTGCAGCCCAAAGCAACAGAGGATTTATCCAGCCCGCTACCACCTGCATCATCACCAAGATGCGATTGGCTTCAAGGTTTAGTTTACTTTAGGGTGTACCGGTTTAGTTCAGATATCAACAGGGCATGCCTCTGGAACTGGCTACTCATGGTATCTCAGGGGGATCCTACTCTTAGTTCAAATGGGACAAGATAATTTCACTTGCAGTGGAAGGGCTTTTGGTGGAAATAATCTTCCTGGGAGGGTACTGAATTTCCAAAATAAAATATTCTAGTTATTCCTCTGATACTTCAGAATATCGGACAAGAAATTTGTTTACTATTATATAGAATAATGTGATAGGGGCACATTCAAGTTTTTGAAAAGAATATTTTAGACAAAAAGGAGCATCTCAAAGAATTGTGACACTCTTGTTCATTGGTTAACGTCATCAGAAGTGCTTTTTTTTTTTAAAGAAACAATTCACAAAAACTAATGTACAAGAGAAAATGTGCATAATATTTAGGCAATCCTCACGACACGTACCATAAAGGCTACTTTTTGCTGATTCTGAGGCTGCCTCCAAATGATGAGCACGATGGCAACGCAGAGAACAAGCAACAGCACAAGAAGAGCGAGGCTCCACGCTTCCAGCCTGGCAATCGTGTGGACTCCGTGCGTGGTCAAAATACTCAGGCCCAAAATGAGAAATGCTGCAGAGGTGACATGTTCGGGAAACAAAATCAGCACACGCCCTTCACTCAGACCCCTATGTTCAAAGAGTCTATTTTGATAAGACATCAAGTTCTTTCTAGATCTGCTCTGCCAAATACTAAAATTCTTCATTTTTATTCTGGGAAGAAATGGCTAATTTCTCTGATTTAAGAAACACAGCTCGCTTACTCATGACTGTCTCCCCTTAGAAGCCAGCCTCCCCTCTGGGCACTACCATCTTGCCTTTCGGCTCATGGGCTACAATCTCAGATGAGATCACGTGGATTGATGGGATGTTGTCCGGGGTGGCTACTTCCCTTTTTTCAAATGGGAAAAGCAGGTCTGTTCATGTTCAGCTGTTGTAAACACTGACTGTTTATGTAAACAAATAATATATGATCTGCACCTTTTCTCCCTATTTCAGAGAGCGACATCACCGCCCACCCACCCTTCTCTGACCATCAAGTCTGCATTAGGGGTCCCTCCTATGTGCTCTCAGAGAAACCTGTACTGCTCTTAGCTTGCCACCAACAGTCCTGTTCTGCAAAACCCAGTGAGAGCAAGGACCATCCCTCTTGATATCCCAAGTACCCAGCAGAGTTCTGGCCACACTAATGATGCTCAATAAGTGCTTCTGAAAATATGCATGATTACGTAACTGTGGGTGAGCAAACAGGATCTGCTACATTGCCTCGCAGTCTCCTTGGGTCTCCGTTCAGTTACTGCCAGGTGTACTTTGCTTCACACAGGAAGCACCCTCGCAGCTGACAAAATGGACCCATTTTGTACTTCTGCCACTCTCGCCTTAGGGAATTTCTTCCTTTCTTCTTCAATTACCAAGATATAAGCAATTTATCCTGCTAATATAGAGATGAGCTCAATGACCAGTGACCAGTTAGGTTCAAATCTCAGGACTGAGGGTAGTGCTAACATATTCTTTCATCCTCTTTCACATCATACCTGCTCTACCTACATATACCTGCTGGGTCTTTATAATGTACACAGTTGAAGGGGACTTACCAAGGAATCCTACCAGAAAGCTCACGAGAGAAGCCGACTGTTTTGTGGGCAGAAGCGAGGGGCTGAAGAGGGTTCGCAGGCTGAAGCCCTGTCCTGGCGGCCCAGTGACCTGGGACTCGCTTTTGGAGGCAGTGTTGGCACACGATCCCAGAGCTTCTTTCTCAGGACAATATTTGGGTTGCTCGTAAGATAAGCCAGGCTGGTACCTATTCCCAAATAAAGGCATGTGTCTTTATTCTCAACGGACACTTGGTCCAAATGAAACGAGCATCTGAAACTCTAAGAGAGACATTTCCATTCACAGCTGGTGCAGTAAATCCACACGTCTTGTGGCTGCAGCCCCAGAATGTACTGACGCAAGCCACACACCTGCTCAGTAGAATATCTGCAGCAACTCTGAATTTCCTCTGATAGCCACTTGATTAGAAAGTTATGTACATTAGATGCCGAAGAGAGTTACATTTTATTTTATTTTATTTTTTTAAACATCTTTATTGGGGTATAATTGCTTTACAATGGTGTGTTAGTTTCTGCTTTATAACAAAGTGAATCAGTTATACATATACATATGTTCCCATATCTCTTCCCTCTTGCGTCTCCCTCCCTCCCACCCTCCGTATCCCACCCCTCCAGGCAGTCACAAAGCACCTAGCTGATCTCCCTGTGCTATGCAGCTGCTTCCCACTAGCTATCTACCTTACGTTTGTTAGTGTATATATGTCCATGCCTCTCTCTCGCTTTGTCACAGCTCACGCTTCCGCCTCCCCATATCCTCAAGTCTGTTCTCCAGTAGGTCTGTGTCTTTATTCCTGTCTTACCCCTAGGTTCTTCATGACACTTTTTTTTCTTAAATCCCATATAGAAGTGTTAGTATACGGTATTTGTCTTTCTCTTTCTGACTTACTTCACTCTGTATGACAGACTCTAGGTCTATCCACCTCATTACAAATAGCTCAATTTCGTTTCTTTTTATGGCTAATATTCCATTGTATATATGTGCCACTCTTCTTTATCCATTCATCCGATGATGGGCACTTAGGTTGTTTCCATCTGCTGGCTATTGTAAATAGAGCTGCAATGAACATTTTGGTACATGACTCTTTTTGAATTTTGGTTTTCTCAGGGTATATGCCCAGTAGTGGGATTGCTGGGTCATATGGTAGTTCTATTTGTAGTTTTTTAAGGAACTTCCATACTGTTCTCCATCGTGGCTGAACCAATTCACATTCCCACCAGCAGTGCAAGAGTGTTCCCTTTTCACCACATCCTTTCCAGCATTTATTGTTTCTAGATTTTTTGATGATGGCCATTCTGACTGGTGTGAGATGATATCTCGTTGAGAGTTACATTTTAAAATGAGGCAAGTGTGACAACAGGATAATTATTCTGGAAATATCTATGTCCAAAGGAGATGCAGTTCACAAAAACAGCACAGAAACTCTGGTTAAATATCAGCTACAGAGTAACATACAGCCTTCGGTTTGGCCTTCAAAGGCCTCACTGCAACCTGTCTCTCTGGCCTCATCTCCCTCATCTCATACAGCCACCTCCCACCCATTCTCCTCTATCACTGATCCCCTTCCCCTTTAGCTGGCATCAAGATATCAGCCTGCTTCAATTCCTAGTATCTGCCCAGTCTCCCCAGTGTGGTCTTTTCCCTCTGAGCAGCCTTTGGTTAAACTTAAAAGTAACATTTGTCCCCCATCCAAAGAAGAAATATGCTCACTGAGAAAAAAATACACAAAAAGGGGTACGCAGAAGAAAAGTGAAGCCACCCATTACACCACAACTCAGTATGAATCACTGCTAGCATTTTGGTACAATTTCAGCCAGGTATAAATGCAAATATGTGTATATATATGCAAAAATCATTTCTTCGTGTAAATGTATGTTATAAATAAATTCAGATGCTACATATAGCTTTGCATCCAGAAACTGATATATTTCTCCATATAATTAAATATATTTAATTATATATAAATTCAGATGCTACATATAGCTTTGCATCCAGAAACTGATATATTTCTCCAGATAATATATTTCTCCATATAATTAAATATCATTTTATTTGCTGTTAGAAGAGTCAAATGATAAATGTACCCTTCTTTATTTAACTATTCTTTTTTTTATTGAAGTGTAGTTGATTTACAATGTTGTGTTAGTTTCTGGTATACAGCAAAGTGTCTGTGTGTGTGTGTGTGTGTGTGTGTGTGTGTATATATATATATATATATATATATATATATATATATTCTCTTTTTCATATTCTTTTCCATTATGGTTATTTTAGGATATTGAATATAGTTCCCTGTGCTACACAGTAGGACCTTGTCGATTATCTATTTTATTAACTATTCTACTATTGATATTCAGCTTAGTTCGATTTTTTCACTATTGCATATATCTGTGTGTGCCTCTTTGATTAAATCTTTAGCATAAAAGCTTAGCAGCTGGATCACTGGGATTAAAAATATAGTATTCTTAAGTGTTTTTATACATTATGAGAACTTGTTGTTCACACAGATCAGGCCTACCTTTGGTCATTCTCAATTTTAGTTGATTCTTTGCTTACGGACCAAGTATGCTAATTATGCTTTGTACTCACGTTTGTATGTCTACGGCCTCTCACCTCTGTGAGACAGCTGGCTCCTTGAAAGCAAGGTCAGTGAGCCCTAATTTTCCCCGGGCCCCACATGACACACACTCTTCAGAACCACCTGGCAATGAGGACAACTCACCTGAGGATGAGAACACAGGCTGCGACCAGAGAGTAGGCCAGAAGGGTGCCGATGGACATCATGTCCACGAGGGCCTTCAGGTCAAACAGAAATGCCATCACAGCTATTGGGAAAAGAGAGAACAGGGAAGAAAACAGCCTGTGAGAAAACTCCACACAGTTGATAACTTTCAAGTCAGGGATAAGTGATGGGCACTTTTTTGTTTTAGTGCCAATGGTAAGTCAAAGTGTAGAAAGCGTATTTCTCAGTTAATGAGATGTTCTTGAGGTCATACAAACTGCTAATAGAACTTCAAAAACCCTCGGCTGTCTATCTAACAAAACACATCTACTTTGATTACTTAAAAAATATTGGCCTGACAAAGAGTGAAAATATTATATGACAGAATACTCTCCTTTGATGTTTCAGAAGGAAAACACTGCTAGGAAATACTGGCCGGCTCCTTTTTAAAAAAACATAAAAGAATTTGAACAGAAGAGCTTTCATTATAGATGTTATATAATCATTTAAATTCCCATCTGCATTCTGAGTTATATCTTCTACAGAATAAAATAATGTCCAATTAAATTATGTTTCTGATAGTAGCTAAATTCTACTCTGATTAAAACCACACAATCTGACTAAATTTGAGCGATCTGTGACCCATCCCCAGGCCCCAATAATGTTAAGAGGCAAAGTATAATTTTATACAGTTGAATAGTCAACTTGCACTTAGCAACGTTTTTTCTCCATTGAAACATCAAAATAGTGATGATATTAACTTGAATTTACCAAATAGTTGTCCCTATCATAATAAGTAGAAAACACCACATTCCACTCATGGGGTGTTCCAGACACCTCAGCAAGCTTTCTATCTCTATGATCTCCATTTATCTTCAATTCAATAATCCTGTGAGACAGGGGAAATTATTTAGATTCAGCTTTATAGCGCAGCATTTGACTGTTTTTAAACAAAACCCCAGCAATTTCACATGGTTTAACGTAACAGGATTATTATCCTCTTTTTTACAGACAGGCTGACTTAACAAGGTTACAACTAGTAGGTAGAAGCGGGGTTCCAGCTAAACCAACATGCCCGTGCCCCTTCTATCATAGCACACTGTTTCTTTAAATACACCCCATGCCTTACTTTGAAAAATCTCCATTGCTAGTATAGTTATACATCAGATGAAAATTTTAATATGTTTTGTAAGAACCACAGATAACCAAAACAAGGTAGCCAAAACAGAAGAAAATGATTAATTATCCATACAAGCTCTCTGATTTAAGTTAAAAACAAGCAAAGCAAGATGAGGGACTACAGAATAACAAAATATAATATTTTAGAGCATTAAAAATGCTACAATTATCTTCTTTTAATTATTAATTTCAATATCTTATTATGCTGGCAAATTAAATTCTTCCTGAAGGAAGAAGAGTACATTTAAAAAAATTCTGAATACATAGTAGAGAATTAATGGGCAAGATTTTACTGGGAAAAAAAAGCTTTTATGGAGTAAATAAAATATGTTGTTCTTTGTCAAGATTTATGAACTATCTTTAATATCATAATGCACTGTTTAATCATAAAGTGGGCCTTAAATCATCTAGTGCAACCTTCATTTTATGGGGGCAGAAATCTAAGCACTGAGAAAATAAGTGATTTGACCTCCCAACATACATCTAATAAAGTGCCAAATTTATTACAAAACATTATAAAGTGCAGTTGTTTAGGCAAATACTTTCTGACTCTGAAAGAATCCCATTTCATACATAATTAAGCATTAGTGTTCTCTAATTTCCCCAAAACTCAGAGCCTCAACAAAATTATCATTTTTTGGTTTGAATTTCTACTACCAAGAGTGTTTATTGTTTTATCTATAAAGCTGGCTAAAGTCTTTCTCTTCCTCCATATAACAGGGGCTTTAGGCCATTCTCTTGATCTGTGAAATCTCTTTGAAAATTTCCACATGGAATAAGAATCTGGACAACTAGGGTGCCTGCTGGATGCTGGTGGGAGACCTTGACGCCCAAGGAGATGGGCGGAAACCCCACGTGAACCGGTAGGACGTAGGGGGACTGAGGGGGGAAGAGAAGTGGAGGCCGGACAGGACCAGTGCCCTGGAGGGGTGGCTGGAAGGGGGCGGGGTTCCCACACCTGGAGGGACCCTCAGGGACTCGGATCAAGGGGGAATGCGCTAAGCATTTCCCCTGCCCAACTGGCCCGGCTCTCAGGCAGGTCCTACACCCTCAGAGGGCCCCTCCAGGCTGTGTTGCTCCTGGGGGCTAGGAGGGAGGTTGGGGGAGAACAGGAGAGGCAGGCGGGAGGGGCCCTCCAGGACCAGAGGAGCAGGAGAGGAGCGGAGGGTGTTTGCCCCTCCGACTCAGACCAAGAAGCCTGCTGTGCTCTCAGGCTGGGTCCCCCACCCTCTGAGACCACAGGCACAGCCAGGACCTCTTCTGTTGAGCCTAAGCCCCACCCCCCCAAGGGCCTTTTCCAGCTCTGTGGGTCCTAAGCATAGGCCCCACCCACTGCCAAAACCCGGCCCCTGCCTAAGTCCCGCCCCCACAGCCAAGGCCTTTTCCACCTTTTTTTTTCTCCTCTTTTTTACTATTGTGGTTCTGTTTTACCTTTCAAAAGTTGTTTCACCTATATTTTTATTTTTATATTCTTTCTAACATATCTGTTAGTTTCCTAGTCTAATTTTATTTTTTACTCTTTGTTATTGTTCTCCTTTTTCTTTTTATTGCCACCCCATGCAGCTTGTGGGATCTTGGTTCATGAGCGGGGGTTGGGCTGAAGCGCCTGTGGTGGGAGCTCCAAGTCTGAACCACTGAACTAACAGAGAACCTCAGACCCCAGGGAATATTCATCAGAGTGAGGTCTCCCGGAGGTCCTCATCTCAGCACCAAGACCCAGCTCTATCCAACAGCCTACAAACACCAGTGTTGGAAGCCTCAGGCCAAACAACCAGTAAGACAAGAACACAATCCCACCTATCAAAAAAAAAAAAAAAAAAATGAGACAGCAAAAAAGTATGTCACAGATGAAGGAGCAAGGTAAAAACCTACAGGACCAAATAAATGAAGAGGAAATAGGCAATCTACTTGAAAAAGAATTCAGAGTAATGAGAGTAAAGATGATCCAGAATCTCGGAAATAGAATGGAGGCACAGATTGAGAAAATACAAGAAAGGTTTAACAAAGATCTAGAAGAACTAAAGAACAAACAAACAGCGATGAACAATGCAATAACTGAAATGAAAAATACACTGAAGGAATCAATAAGAGAATAACTGAGGCAGAAGAATGAATAAGTGAGCTTGAAGACAGAATGGTAGAAATAACTGCTGAGGAGCAGAATAAAGAAAAAAGAATGAAAAGAATTGAAGACAATCTCAGAGACTTCTGGGACAACACTAAATGCATGAACGTTCAAATTATAGGGGTCCCAGAAGAAGAGGAAAAAAAAGGGTCTGAGAAAGTATTTGAAGAGATTATAGTGGAAAACTTCCCTAACGTAGGAATGGAAATAGTCACCCAAGTCCAGGAAGCACAGAGAGTCCCATACAGGATAAACCCTAGGAGAAACACACCAAGACACATATTAATCAAACTGACAAAAATTAAATTCAAAGAGAAAATATTAAAATCAGCAAGGGAAAAGCAAAAAATAACATAAAAAGAATCCCCATAAGGTTATCAGCTGATTTTTCAGCAGAAACCCTGCAGGCCAGAAGGGAGTGGCAGGATATACTTAAAGTGATGAAACAGAAAAATCTACAACCAAGATTACTCTACCCAGCAATCATTCAGATTGAATGGAGAAATCAAAAGCTTTTCAGACAAGCAAAAGCTAAGAGAATTCAGCACCACCAAACCAGCTTTACAACAAATGCTAAAGAAACTTCTCTAGGCGGGAAGAACAAGAGAAGAAAAAGACCCACAAAAACAAACCCAAAACAATTAAGAAAATGTAATAGGAACATACATATCGGTAATAACCTTGAATGTAAATGGATTAAATGCCCTAACCAAAAGACACAGACTGGCTGAATGGATACAAAAACAAGACCCATATATATGCTGTCTACAAGAGACCCATTTCAGACCTAGGGACACACATAGACTGAAAGTGAAGGGATGGAAAAAGATATTCCATGCAAATGGAAATCAAATGAAAGCTGGAGTAGCAATACTCATAGCAGATAAAATAGACTTTAAAATAAAGACTGTTATAAGAGATAAGGAAGGACACTGCACAATGATCAAGGGATCAATCCAAGAAGAAGATATAACAATTATAAATGTTTATGCACCCAACATAGGACCACCTCAATACATAAGGCAAATGCTAACAACCATGAAAGAGGAAATCGACAGTAACACAATAATAGTAGGGGACTTTAACACCTCCCACTTACACCAATGGACAGATCATCCAAACAGAAAATAACTAAGGAAACACAAGCTTTAAATGACACAACAGAGCGGATAGATTGAATTGATATTTATAGAACATTCCACCCAAAAGTGGCAGAATACATTTTCTTCTCAAGTGTACATGGAATATTCTCCAGGATAGATCATATCTTGGGTAACAAATCAAGCCTTGGAAAATTTAAGAAAACTGAAATCATATCAAGCATCTTTTCTGACCATAATACTATGAGATTGGAAATCAATTACAGGAAAAAAACTGTAAAATACATGGAGGCTAAACAGTGCACTACTAAATAACCAAGAGAGCACTGAAGGAATCAAAGAAATAAAAAAATACATAGAAACAAATGACAACAGAAACACAATGACTCAAAACCTATGGAACACAGCAAAAGCAGTTCTGAGAGGAAGTTTATAGCAGTTCAATCTCACCTCAAGAAACAAGGAAAATCTCAAATAAACAATCTAACCCTACACCTAAAGCAACTAGAGAAAGAAGAACAAAGAAAACGCAAAGTCAGTAGAAGGAAAGAAATCATAAAGATCAGAGCAGAAATAAATGGACTAGAAATGAAGGAAACAATAACAAAGATCAATAAACCTGAAAGTTGGTTCTTTGAGAAGATAAACAAAATTGATAAACCCTTAGTAGAGCTATCAAGAAAAAAAGGGAGAAGACACAATTCAATAAAATTAGAAATGGAAAAGGAGAAATCACAACTGACACCGCAGAAATACAAAGGACTATAAGAGACTACTACAAACAACTATATGCCAATAAAATGGGCAGTCACGAAGAAATGGACAAATTCTTGGAAAGGTACTGAACCAGGAAGAATTAGAAACTATAAACAGACCTATCACAAGTAATGAAATTGAAACTGTAATTAAAAATCTTCCAACAAACAAAAGTCCAGGACCAGATGGCTTCACAGGTGAATTCTATCAAACATTTAGAGAAGAGCTAACACCGATCCTTCTCAAACTCTTCCAAAAAATTGCAGAGGGAGGAACACTCCTAAATTCTTTCTACGAAGCCACCATAACCCTGATACCAAAACCAGAAAAAGATATCACAAAAAAAGAAAATTATAGAGCAATATCACTGATGAACATAGATGCAAAAATCTGGAACAAAATACTAGCAAACAGAATCCAACAACATATTAAAAGGATCATACACCATGATCAAGTGGGATTTATCCCAGAAATGCAAGGATTCTTCAATAAACACAAATCAATCAATGGGATAGACCACATTAACAAATTAAGGAACAAAAACCATATGATCATTTCAATAGATGCAGAAAAAGCTTTTGACAAAATTCAACACCCATTTATGATAAAAAACTCTCCAGAAAATGGGCATAGAGGGAACCTACCTCAACATAATAAAGGCCATATAGGACAAACACACAGCAAACATCACACTCAATGGTGAAAAACTGAAAACATTTCCATTAAGATCAGGAACAAGACAAGGATGTCCATTCTTGCCACTCTTAGTCAACACAGTTTTGGAAGTCCTAGCCACAGCAATCAGAGAAGAAAAAGAAATAAAAGGAATACAAATTGGAAAAGAAGAAGCAAAACTGTCACTGTTTGCCGGTGACATGACACTATACATAGAGAATCCTAAAGATGCTACCAGAAAACTACTAGAGCTAATCAATGAATTTCGTAAAGTTGCAGGATACAAAATTAATGCACAGAAATCTCTTGCATTCCTATACACTAATGGTGAAAAATCTGAAAGAGAAATTAAGGAAACACTCCCATTTACCATTGCAACAAAAAGAATAAAATACCTAGGAATAAACCTACCTAGGGAGACAAAAGACATGTACGCAGAAAACTATAAGACACTGATGAAAGAAATTAAAGATGATACAAATAGATGGAGAGAAATAACATGTTCTTGGATTGGAAGAATCAATATTGTGAAAATGACTATACTACCCAAAGCAACCTACAGATTCAATGCAATCCCTATCAAACTACCAATGGCATTCTTCGCAGAATTAGAACAAAAAATTTTACAATTTGTACGGAAACACAAAAGACCCCAAATAGCTAACGCAATCTTGGGAAAGAAAACTGAGTTGGAGGAATCAGGCTCCCTGACTTAAAACTATACTACAAAGCTACAGTAATCAAGACAATATGGTACAGGCACAAAAACAGAAATATAGATCAGGATAGAAAGCCCAGAGGTAAACCCATGCAAATATGGTCACCTAATTTACAACAAAGGAGACAAGATCATACAATGGAGGGAAGGCAGCCTCTTCAATAAGTGATGCTTGGAAAACTGGACAGCCACATGTAAAAGAATGAAATTAGAATGCTCCCTAACACCATACACAAAAATAAACTCAAAATGGATTAAAGACTTAAATGTAAGACCAGACACTATAAAACTCTTAGAGGAAAACATAGCAAAAACACTCTTTGACATAAACCACAGCAAGATCTTTTTTGACCCACCTCCTAGAATAATGGAAATAAAAACAAAAATAAACAAATGGGACCTAATGAAACTTAAAAGCTTTTGCACAGCAAAGGAAACGATAAACAAGACAAAAGGACAACCCTCAGAATGGGAGAAAATATTTGCAAATGAAACAACAGAAAAAGGATTAATCTCCAAAATATACAAACAGTTCATGGAGTTCAATATCAAAAAAAAAAACAACCCAATCAAAAAATGGGAAGAAGACCTAAATAGACATTTCATCAAAGAAGACATACAGATGGCCAAGAGGCATGTGAAAAGATGCTCAACATTGCTAATTATTAGAGAAATATCAAAACTACAATGAGGTATCACCTCACACCAGTCAGAATGGCCATTATCAAAAAATCTAGAAACAATAAATGCTGGAAAGGATGTGGTGAAAAGGGAACCCTCCTGCACTGTTGGTGGGAATGTAAATTGATAAAATCACTAGGGAGAACAGTATGGAGGTTCCTTAAAAAACTAAAAATAGAACTACCATATGACCCAGCAATCCCACTACTGGGCACATACCCTGAGAAAACCATAATTCAAAAAGAGTCATGTATCACTATGTTCATCGCAGCACTATTTACAATAACCAGGACATGGAAGCAACCTAAATGTCCATCAACAGATGAATGGATAAAGAAGATGGGGCACATATATACAATGGAATATTACTCAGCTATAAAAATAAACGAAATTGAGTTATTTGTAGTGAGGTGGATGGATCTAGAGTCTGTCATACAGAGTGAAGTAAGTCAGAAAGAGAAAAACATATACCTTATGCTAACGCACGTATATGGAATCTAAAAAAAAATGGTGCTGATGAACCTAGTGGCAGGGCAGGAATAAAGACACAGACATAGAGAATGGACTTGAGGACACGGGGAGCGGGGGAAACTGGGGTGAAGTGAGAGAAGCATCAACATATATACACTACCAAATGTAAAACTGATAGCTAGTGGGAAGCAGTGGCATAGCACAGAGAGATCAGCTCGGTGCTTTGCGAGTACCTAGAGGGGTGGGATAGGGAGGGTGCGAAGGAAGCTCAAGAGGGAGGGGATATGGGGATATATGTATGCATATGGCTGACTCACTCTGTTGTACAACAGAAACTAACACAGCATTGTGAAGTAATTATACTCCAATAAAGACATATTAAAAAAATTTAAAAAGAACTGTGAGAAAAAAAAAAGGATCTGTCCAAAAACATTTTACGTGGATATTATGACATGCCAAAAGGTAGGCAAATGGAGTTTGTGTTGTTTTTTTTTTAACATGACTTAATATCAAAACTGTTGAAAGGGAAAATAGATTCCTAATGGGGTTTATGACCGTATAGGTATTAGTAACTCTTAGAGAACCATGATGGCCCAGGAAGTGGGGTTAGCCACCATACTGAGGGCAGTGATAACAATGACCAAGTATAAATTATCTTTGACATTTCTTATATTTAATTAAGAATGGGTAAACTTTAGCTTTTCAAAAATCCTATGGTCGTTTAGCAATAGTCAACTTAAATCCTGGACGAAAAAGAAAATATTGAATCATTATTTTTAATTAACAATTCAAGTATTAAGTAATCATTCTTTAATTAACATTTCGTGTGTCAATAAATAATTTTATGTGGTCATTCATCGATCTGAAAAGCATTTGATAGCTGATATATAGTGAAGAACCATCACAAACCTTTGCGCATTTGTTAGAAGCCCCAAAGGTTAAGATAACGAAATAGGACCAAATCCCAAAGGGTCAGTTATGAATTTCGGTAGAGCACCGCCACCACAATTTGCAGATGTGATTCCAATGTTTATACCCTAATTTATCAGTGATTTTGTTCTTAACTTACATGCACAGCAAGCAGACCCTCTTTATAAGTCCATGCATGCGCATAAAATGCTCAAGTCCAATGTTGAAGAATCCTATGTTTGTAAAGCTTACCAGAGATGACCCCTGCAGTCAATGTGGCAGCTACTGGTGACTGCCTCTTACTCACTCTGGCAAGAAATCTAAACAGTAAACCATCCCGGGCCATGGCAAACAGAATTCGGGGCAAAGGAAACATGGAACCCAGAAGACTAGAACAGAAAAATTCATAATCCACATGTGAGTTATTACAAGTATTATTCTAGATGAGTATATACTGGTAAAGACTGGACACACTAAAGTACAGAACCTACAGCAAAAAAGAAATTCAAAATCGGAAATATTCACAAAGAAGTTATTAATCTTTATATACATAAAAACAGAAAACGACCTAATTTTTTTTCCAGAATCCTCGATGAAAAAAGATCCCCCTTTACTTAATAAAAGTCAACTCTCTCACCTGCCACCGCACCCGATGATAAAGTAGCAATTATTGGTGTCTTCGTTTTGGAATTGATTTGAGCTAGACATTTGAAAAGCAACCCATCCTCCGCCATAGCATAGATTACACGAGGCATTGGGAAAATGGATCCAAGAAGACTGAATAAAAAGCAAACACATGCAGTATGGCAAACACATTCATGCAAGATTACATCCCAGAACTGAAATTAAGTAATCGCATAAAACTCAGCATCACAGCTGTGATTATGAAGTTTTGTTATTTTTAAAATGTATTATGATTGGGCATTTAAAAATAGATACCAATTAACCATTGTGCTACTTATTATTCTCTTACAGATATTTGCCCAGCACAATTATCAGACTAAAAACAATACTGCAAATAATTTGTGCAGGCCCATGATTACTACTAGATTAAAACTAAGGAATTAAGACCAAAAAAACCCCAATTATATCATTAAGACATTTTTAACTTAGAAAATAAAATTTATAAATTGATATGTAATTACAGAAAAGATTAAGTAATTTGATTTTATAGTATAGTCACTTCATTTATTCAATAACTACACATTTTTCATATTTATTTTACCATTATTTTTCCTCATATAGTGTGATCTTTGATCAAATTAATAATTCTTAGCATCATAAGATAATCAAGACAGAAAAAGACACATAAAAAATCAACTCACTGTATATTTAGTACATAAAAACAGCCGCAATTAAACGTTAGTAACAGTGCAGTTTAAGAAAATGATTTTTTGCTTTAGATGTTTTGAATTACTTGTGTGTTTACTGGCTGCATCATTCCATACATGAATTAGTTGTAAAAAATAACCACTGAAAGAGAAAGTAAGTAAAATATATTTTTTAAATCCGTCTTCTTTATCTTTTAATAAAGCTGGGTTGAGTTGGCCACAAATAAATCTTTGTCCATCTCTCTTCTAAGACCATGGTGGCAAGGTATCACCACAGTTCAGATTTCTGAAACTATTTAGAATAAACCTCAACACTGGCAGATGGCTAAGAAACCGACAGGGGTAATTTCTAATTGCTGCTTAATATTATCTTGAATACAAAATAAAAGAGAGTTTGAGGGGAAAAAAAGCTAGGCTGATGAATTATACAAAAAAAATTCTTTTTCCAATTTCAGACTTTTAGAAAATTATTTTCACTTCAAAAAATTAGTAATCAAGCAGAGATTAATTTTCCTCTTCGTAAGAATGCTCTAAGTATAGCACACTATAAAACTCAAATGAAATATCTTATGATCACATGTTAAATTAAAATATAAGTAGCTCAGGAAACTTGAGAAACGAATCATAAAATATTAAAATAAGCAGCTACTGAAAAAAAATAAATAAAATAAAATAAGCAGCTACTGAAAATCTGAATACTTGAGATTCAACTATTCTTTTCGCATAGATTTATACAAATTTCCACCATTAACTTGAGAACAGTAATTTCCATTTCTACACCAAATTCACTCTGATCAGTGCTGACAGGAAAAAGTCTCAGTGCTTCATAATAAAAAGCACATTATACTTAACAATGCCACAGCATATAGCTTCCACTCATTACAGACTTGATATTATTTTAAAAGACAGCAGAAAATGTCAAGTCTGCACATAAGGTCTCAATTGTCTGTAGCACTACAAGTAACACCAAAGCCAGCAGGGGAACATACTAGTATAAGCATTGTAAAGTTTTACAGTACATATATATATATATGAATATGTATGAAATATATAATAAGTGTGTATTAATGCCATATATATCCACAGAAGCTTGGATCATCATTATCTTGAAAAACTGAGTTTTAACTGACGGGGGAAACATTTTTATCACTTAAGATTTTGATATGGCAATTTGGGCGAACTATTCAGAGAATACAGTTGTATAATGTGTTCCTCCTATTAGGATTATTTTTAAAACATACACAAGCAGTTCTTTAGGCACTGACTACACTTGCAGTAGCCCAGACAGCCCTGCCCCAAAGGCAATGCAATGTACCTTGTTGACAAAGCACAGAGGGAGCCTGCTGCAACGACATATTTGGCTGGACCCCATCCAACATACTCAAACGCTACAGGAAGGGGGCTTTTCTCATCGAGGAGGTAGTATGGCATCATCAGTGTTAAAGCTGCTGAGACCCCAAAATAGGCCATAAAGCAAACGAGCAGAGAAGTCACAATTCCAATAGGAATAGCTTTCTGAGGATTCCGGACTTCCTCACCTAAGGAAACATAAACGAAAGATTTGCATAGTTAATAAAACAGGAAGAGGTAAAACATGAATTCTTCTTCTCCTTCATAGTAATTCTACTCAGCTCTGTCCCTTCTGTTTTCTCAGCTTGCTCCATCTATGCTACATGACGTTTCTTCTCTTCTTGAGGGTCCTGTGCTGTCACATAAAGATCAAAGCCCGGGCTTCCCTGGTGGCGCAGTGGTTGAGAGTCCGCCTGCCGATGCAAGGGACGCGGGTTCGTGCCCCGGTCCGGGAGGATCCCACATGCCGCGGAGCGGCTGGGCCCGTGAGCCATGGCCGCTGAGCCTGAGCGTCCGGAGCCTCTGCTCCGCAGCAGGAGAGGCCACAACAGTGAGAGGCCCGCGTACCGGAAAAAAAAAAAAAAAGAAAAAAGAAAATAAAATAAAATAAAAAAGATCAAAGCCCAGAGGCAAGAAGAGAAAGCAAGAAATCCTGCAAGTCAGTTTCCCATTTCCAGAAAGAAAAAATATGTTATCCCAGCACTATTAAATGTTTAGGGATAGAACAGAAGTCTTAATCCATTTGGAAAATGATTCCTCCACAGAGATTACACATCATGGCATTCTTCAGGCCCTTAATTATGAAGGCTTCCATATATATGAAGACAAACTTCTACTCAGTGCATTGATTTATATTAAATTTTAGTTTTAATAAAAAACAGCACTTTTTCAATCTTTCTAATACAATTTGGCAGTTGAAACACCCAAAATATGGTCAATTATAAGGCCATGCAATAATGTGAACCCAGAGGAAGCATTTAGAGACTAATTGTAGCATGATTACTTTGTTGTACAGGATAAAGAGAAAAGAATTACCACAACGTATTTTGTCCTGTTAAAGAAGAAACAATTTAAGAGCATGATCATCGTTGTTACTCACTGTGATAGCACTTTCAGACCAAAGCACTTTCAGACCAAAGGTTAAGGGTAGTAATTATGACCAACACTTACAAAGTAGTTGACAACTTGCAAAGTATTTTTCATAATCTTAGGTACCCTTCATAACATCTGAGAGGTAGGTATTGCTCTCCTGATTTTACCAATATGGAAACCAAAGCTCAGAGAGTTTCACTAAGTTTCTTTTTATACAGCAGGTGTTACTTCTGGGTCTGGAACCAGCCCTTATTATCCCAAATTCCACTCTCTTCCCTTGAACCTCTGTTGTCACCTATGGGTACTCATGTGGTTCAAAGAATAATTTTTCCTTCGACATAGAGCTAAGAGTTTGCTCTTACCAGTTGTTGCAATGCAGTCAAATCCCACAAAGGCATAAAAGCAGGTTGCAGCCCCAGCCAAAGTTCCTGCAAAGCCATAAGGCATAAAGCCACCAGCCCCATAGATACTTGTTCCATTTTCAGAAGGTGGCTCCCTAAGGAAGAGAAGAAGCACATTGGAAAGTCATTTTCCTAGAAAACTGCTTCTTCAAGCAATTTGTCTCAAACTACAGCCTCGGAAGGTTATTGTGTTCATCAGCCCTTGGAAGCTGATGTGTACAAAACTGAAGGTAAACTCTGATTTTTTTCACCCTATCCTAGAGGATGGGGTGGTGTTCTCAATAATGGCACCCCTCTCCGGTTACCAGCACTCAGCTAGAGGCTGAGCATTAGCATAAGCAGAAGACTCAGATCCACTCTGGCTGGAACTCACAGCCAGGCAGGATTTTGAGAACAGAGACCCCATATATGGGCCATGATCTGAAATAAAGACAAGAAACTTTCTCTTCTTGTGGACAGTGCGGCAGACTGTACATCTGAAAAATTTACTAAGAGGACTTTTGACAAAGTGAAATAAAATTCTCTAATCTTGATTAATAATACTGAAGTTGAATATTCTATTACATGTGAAAAATTATATAAAACCAGAGGATACTAAATTTTTGCCTCATCAGAATGGCTACAAACAACATATGTAAAGAAAAACATGTACATGTACATGACTTCATGTAATAGACATTTTTGTAATCTTATTTACACATAGGAATATTATGCTTAACTAAATCTTAGGATGAAACCTTTCATATATAATTAATTTAATATTTGAGATTATCAGGTTTAAAGTGAAATACATAGACAATTCTGCTTATGCAATCAATAACATTCTCAAAAAAACCAGCAGGCGTGAAAATTACTACAAGGTTGAAAGGATGCAATGGAACCAAAGAGTGTCCCCAAAGGAAAAACTAAAGGATGCATGACTCAGAAATGCTCTTTGTTATTTTGAGGTGACAAATCTTTGGAGGGAAAAAACCATCCTTCCAATGGTTAGGACTTGTCCTTGCTCTTCTTTAAAACTGGAGCCAGGCTTGAGATTAAGAACCAGCAACTGCATGGCTTTAAGCAGCTGCTCCGTAGTGAGCACACCTATGCATTCAGGAAGAACAGTCTTGAAATAGAACAGACCTTCAGAAAGTTCTCTGAAGCAAAAAGTCTGAGAACAGTTTTTCTAGAGGAAAATGTAACATAAGACAAAAGCAAGCAAATATTTTTAAAAACCTCAAAATAGGAGAGGAAAAACCCGAATATTTAACCTGGCACTTGCAGATATATTTTTGAGAAACTCTTCACTAATCTTCCAGTTTGCCACGTTTCCTTTCACAAACCCAGCGACCATAACAAAGAGAAGGACCAGGATATTGATGGCTGTGAAGACTTTATTCACCCAAGCAGACTCTTTTACTCCAAAAGATAAAAGACCTATGGAAAAAGAAAGGGTATTTTAGTGTTTACCTAACCTTTAGGAAAAGGCAACAGCATTCTGAGACAGTTACGAGCTTTAGGATATCCTTTCATCAGCATTCATGTATTTAACTGACATTTACCCCTTTCTATTGAGAGTTCTTAGTCACCTAACTGTGAATAAAACTAACTTGATTTCAGAATGCAGACTGTTCTCATAGCCAGGAGATCCCAAACTCTCTGATAAATGAATCAATTTAGTAACTGGCTTTTATTATCAATGGGTAGGTAAAGTAACTTAATTTTAATGAAATGCTGTTCTAAAAAGCCATTTCAAGGTTAATGGCTGAAACATTTTTAAAGTACAAGCTCAATCATATTGTCTGCCTCATATTTACAGAATACATTAAACAAAATAATGATTCAATGGTCATGACAAAAAATATTTTGTTAAATCTATTCACGTTAACAGTTTTATTTTTATATTCTGATTGTAAATGTAATCAATTTCCTATTCAAGTAACCTGAAGATACAGAAAAGAAAAAAAAAGAAACGAAATAAAGATCAAGCGTAATTTCCTTTCCAGAATTTTGCACACACACACACAAAGACACACAGGCACACATTTACATGTCAACAAACATATAACCTCATATTTAACCATCACAGACTCTTCTACTATATGGAGACACTACATTTTACTCCTATATTTACAGACAATCAGGTCACTGTTAGTTTCTTACAACTATAAACAGTACTGACCTAATCATCCTTTTATAAACATCTTTTTACACTTTCTAATTATTTCTTTACAATAATTTTCTATAAGGTAATACCATATCAACGGGATACACTTTATGTAAGACTTTTGGTTCACACCATCAAAACAGTCTCCAGAAAGTTTGGCCCAATTTAAATTGTCCATTTTTTCCCATTAGGCTATTCTTATTCATATTGATGTATAAGACTTATTTATACAATAATGCTATAAGCTCTCTCACTGTATATGTATAGAGCATGGTTTCTCCAATTTATCATGCACTTTTAATCTTAGTGTTGATTAAACATGTAAGAAAGTTTTAGAATATAAATTTTTCCTCTTTAGTTTCTACCTCTAGAAAGATTTTCCCTAATATTAACCCCAAAACATTCACTTTTGTTTCCTTCCAGTACTTTCATGATTATATCTATCATATCTATATCTTTAATACATCTTGTATAAGATATGAATTATGGATCGAAGAAAGTTTACTTTTTACTGTTGGGGAAATAACTGTGATGAAAGGCTTATATCACATACATACTTGCTTCTTCCCCGTATCTGTACCACCCATGATCAAATAAGCAAAATTATCCAAGTAGAGATGAGAAAAGCTGAATTTCATTCTCCTACCTGTATAATTCCCAGAATTATACAAGAATACAACTATACTAATATAAAGGAAAACTGTATGGTCAGTACAATTATTGACTCTGTCAGTACAATTACTGACTCTGTGACTATCTGTCAGATTAGGAAACACTATGTAACTCTACACCTTGGAAATATACACTATACTACTACACATGTGGGAAAATAACAAAGCCACCGCCAAGTTTTATAAAAGTTTCCCAATACCCCAAGTGCACTCTCCATTCTGAGATCCCCAACTCCCACCAGTAAATTAGCCTTCTCATCTAAATGCTGCATACACTTCCCTTGTATCTTTAATAAAACAACAGCCTCAGTTGACAAGACATTTGGCATTACAATATGAATAAAGATTACAACAGGAGGTTTTGGTCTTTGAAGTTTCTAAGAACAAAGTTGTCATGTAATCTTAGCCTGTCCTGAAAGAAAAGACATGATGGTTGATGAACATGGGACATAAAATACAGGCCAAGGCCTGAGTCTTGCCATGGAATTTAATGACTGAAACTGTGCCATAACTACATGCTTCTCATCGTTTAGAGATTAAAGCTGAATATTTAAGGTCACTGAAACCATCCTTAAATAAAATGTGATGTAACTAATTTAATGTTAGCTAGGCGGTTGAGAAACCGAAACAAATAAAACCCATCACCTGTTGAAAAACAATTCATGCAATTTTTCTTGACATTAGAAGGAAAATGCCAAATAACTTGGACCTATAAATTGTGTTCATGTCCCTACCCATATCCCTACCTAAAACATTAAATTAATGGCTAACATTTTAAAGGGTAAAGTTATTTTTTTAATTATGTAATTTTATAAGGAAAAATTATAGAAAGATAGGGAGAAAGTAGCTAGTGATAAGGTTGGACAGGAAAGCAAGGGTCTATCAACCAGGAAATGGGAACAAACATGGACTTTATTCATAGTGCAATCCTTGATGGATTTAAGCAGGAGTGCCATGTAGGATGACAATCAAAATTGAAAACGTTCAAATAATTAAAACAAATATTAGGGGACAGCAGGGATGAGCTATGCCTACAAAATAAAACTGCCGGCCATCTAAGAGCTTACCATGCATCAAGCAAAAAGCCTGCACAAGATAAACATTGACGTCCTCATTTTATGGATGAACAAACTGAGTCATGGAAAGATTACGTCACTCAATGTTCTAAAGATAGTAAGTGGCAGAGTAGAATTGAAAACCTGGTCACTCTAATTCCTATGCCTTTCTAAACTATTATGCTACACAACTGATGAAACCAGGAAAATTCTAGTATCAAGTATGTTTGTCTCCATAATGTCTACATTAAAAAAATGACGGGTGGTTTGAATATGTTCCCTTTTTCAGCCAGATGTCTACATTATATAGGCATAAATAGAAAGACAGAATTTCTTCTAGAAACAGTATGCTTGCAAATATCCTTAGTTGTAACTAACAAGATGAAATAAGGCCAAAAATTTTATATCCTTCCTTATTGAAGCTTTGTTGCCATTCCTGCAAATCTCCAATTAGTATTATAAAATTTATGTACCGTATCTGATTATTTAGTGCATTCCAGGTGTCACGGACTCAGAAGTACTATTTCTACCATTCCATGTAATTTAGATTTATTTTTGAAACATACTTATCACAGAAGATAAAATGGGATTCTGGCTAGTCACAAGGCCCACAGATGTCCAATAGTAACTTATGTGTATAAGTATGCTGCCTAACCTTCGAACTCAGGTCCCAAATTCAGTGGTAACCTATTTTCCTGGGACAACTAGCCCGGCTCATCTTAGGGAGAAATGTAATTGGTTTTCTTACCTGCTAGAAGTAATATAAGGCACACAGCAAAAAAGTCAGGATACTCTGCAAGGCCAGTATAATTCATTTTGAAGTATGTCCTGAAAAACTGACCAATCTGTTTACTAAGAAGTTCATCAAAGGTGCCACTCCAAGCCCTTGCAACACTTGACGTTCCTTCCAAAACACAGAACGTTCAGAGAATACAAGGTCAGTGGGAGAAAATTAACATAACATCTTTTGCTACTCTATTCTAGGATAATCATGGGTTAGTTCAGACAGAATTGAACATTTTAATCACATATAAAATTATCTTGATAACTTTATAATTACACAATAGCAATGAAATGCTCAAGTCCATAACTGTGGAATCAGGCAATTTTATTTGCATTAAAGAGCTATCGTTTTTTAAGAAAGGTTTTCAAACCCACTAAGTGATGGCATATTCAGAGATGAAGCAGAATCACCGAATTTTGCAACTAGAAGGAGACACTTTATTTAGAGATGAGAAAAATGAGACACGCAGGGATCAACAGATACATTCTGATCACCTAGTCGCTAATTAATGCAGACCTATCACAGAACCCTAAGGCCGCTGACTCAGGAGTGCCATTTCTACCATTTTACCCAATTTGGTTGATTTTTTTCAAACATACCTATCACATAAGATAAAATGAGGTTCCAGCCAGTGATGAAGGCCCACAGTTCTCCGACAGTAACGTAAGTGTACAAATAGGCAGACCCAGTCTTGGGAACTCGGGCCCCAAATTCAGCATAGCATAGGCCTGCCATCACGGAAGCCAGCGCAGCGATGAGGAAGGAGACCACGATGCTGGGGCCAGAATCCGCTTTGGCAACCTCGCCAGCGAGGACGTAAACCCCGGCACCCAGAGTGCTTCCAACGCCCAGCGCAATGAGGTCCATGGTGGATAAGCAGCGGCACAGTTTGGTATCTTCTAGACTGTCCAGAGTGACGATTTTTCTCCGGATCAGACATCGCGCAAAAGACAGTGCTGCTCTGCAGGGAATCATTCTGAAGATGGCAACCTGAAGAAGAGAAGGGAGGGGGTTAAAAGCTGATCTGGAACTGTCATCCGTCCAGTTACCCTCCCAGCTTCTCCGCACAGCTGTGCCACCTGATTGCTTTTACTCCTTGCTGGAGGTGCGGCCCGGAGCAATCAGAAGGAGGGCTGAATGAGCCAAAGCTGTGATTTTCTCAGAGCTCACTCTGATGTGGCCTTTTAGAAGGATCTGCCACAAATGACTTATTTAGGGAGCAAAGGAATAGGAGCCTTGGGGGATTAAAAAGATTTGCCATTTTTGCTTGTTGTTGCAATTTTTAAGGATATGCCCATAGAAATATATTCCAAGAGATGGCTTATTTGTCGTTGCTTCAGGCAAAGGGGTAAATCACCTCATCTTTCTGGTTCTCTCTCTGTCTCTTTTCTTCAATCATTCCTTGAATTCATATTTTTTTAAGCCTTATTACACGCCAGGGATTGTGCCAAGATTATGTCTAGTATGGTGTGGAACGCTGGTATGGCCTCCAGCTTTACCAGACTTACATTCTAGGTGTTGCCTAAAAGCAGGTAAAAACGCCATCGTTATGTGGTCTACAGCTTTATCAAATATGTGTGAGCTCTGCTTTCATTTCATTGTTTCATTTTAATGTGGAGCCACTTGAACCTTTTAGAATTAAAAGAATTCCCCCCAAAACATGCTTAGAATTTTCTAAATAAAACTGCTATTCACTTATGCTTTAAGTATGCATTTGTAATAAAACACACATGCTTATTCGTATTTACTTGCAATTTCTAAATAAATAAATAAAGTCAAAGTCCATGCCAAGTTTGATATATTCTTTTTTAAATGGAATGAATAAGGTAGACAGAAGGTCTCACTCCCCATACCTTACAGGCCCAAACAACCTAACACTGAAAAAAAAAATTCGTCCGGTTATAAAACGTGGATTTAGTAAGGAAAAAATACACATATTACAGTAAAAAGTCTGAAGCAAAATATACCAAAATATTAACAGTAATACTGGTAATATACAATATATATTATATAGCTAATATGTTTCTAAATTTACCTCCAATGACTATGTACAACTTATATACAAAAGAAATATAAAAATGAAAAGGCACTATATGGCCTTGTCTACGGAGACATATAATTCAGAAGACTAAGAAATAACTGAGGAATAGGGAATATAATAGTATATGCAGCTTCTCAGTCAATAAAGTTAAATGTATTTAACTTTTAGAAGTTCAGAGTCATGTTTACCCTGATTGCACAATGATCTACAGAGGCTGACTGTTATCCCTTCAATCTTGTTATACTCATTATCAATAGCTTAAACTCATGAAATCACAGCTTGACATCTTCTCTGAAGAACTTAGGGCTTTCTATCCTATGAAATAAATCCTTGAACATTTCTCGACCTTAATCTCTATAAAAGAAAACTATTATTAAAACTTATTTCATTTAAAAACAATAGTATAGGGCTTCCCTGGTGGCACAGTGGTTGAGAGTCCGCCTGCCGATGCAGGGGTACACGGATTCGTGCCCTGGTCCGGGAAGATCCCACATGCCGCGCGGAGCGGCGGGGCCCATGAGCCATGGCCGCTCAGCCTGTGCGTCCGGAGCCTGTGCTCCGCAACGGGAGAGGCCACCACAGTGAGAGGTCCGCGTACCGCAAAAAAAAACAAAACAAAACAAACAAACAATAAATAAATAAATAAAAATAGTAGTATAATAAATTTTCTATACTGAATCTCAATGACTTACTGCTCATAAGAGAAAAACATTTCTGGGATATGCATAATCCAGTTTCATGCTAACCTTAGTATATAAAGCTAACTCACTCAACATTATTCACACATCAATATAAATGCAAGTCCTTGATGTTGAAAGCAGCTGATTCAAAGAATATAGAGAAAAATCCTAAAGAAAAATGAAAATGAATGAAAAGTTCCTTGATAATAAAAATAAAGTTTTGCACATCATTATCGGCCACACCACCTGGCACAGTGCCAAGCACACCACTTCACAGATACTTGTTGAAAAATTTGCAGAAACAGACGACATCTCCCATTGTGCCCATACTTGCGCTTCCAAAGTCAAAATCTATCAAACTTCCATAAATCAAATGTGTATCAATTTCTACCCTTACCTAGCCCTTAAATAGCTATTTCTCATATAACACATCTAGAAGATAAGGGAGAGAAGTGTTTTGCTTAAAAAAGAATCAAGTGAAAAGTTGGAGTTATACAAAGGCCAACTGAGGTGGGAGGATGGCAGTTGAAGGGATTTATAAATGCTGACCTTCAATAATATTTAAGCATTTTTATACAACAGAGATGTGCAAAGATCAAGAATTAGGGATAACTGCCAACTGAAAAATGCTAAGAAATGAAGACCCACTGAATTTTAGTAATGATTTAAGATCAGAGGAAAATGGAACATGTCATACACAACTTTAGGAGACAACTGATGTACAGAATGAGGCACACCTGTTAGTCATTAATGAAATAAAACACTCTTGGTAAAGTGATGATTAACCTCACGTGTTATGAATAAAAGACAAATTCTACAACTATTGCAAAGGAATCTGGAAGGAAGCAAGGAAAACTAAGAAGAAAGGAGAGTGATATGACTGTGGGTGAGCTTTTATTTATTTTTTTAATCCTTTTTTTGGTATTATGGTCACCATGTTGTTTTCGAAGTTTCTAAGCCCCACACACACAAACACAAGATAGCATAAAAATAAAAAAGAATAAGCAAGCCAACCGATAAACAACCTTCTTTGAAATGCTAAAAATAGTGAAAAGTTTTCTTAGTAACATTTACCCAAAATGAATAAATGAGTGACCCTCATCCTGTCAATAGAAAAGTGAATTTAATTCACTCCAGATTACATGGGAAGCATGTAATCAGAGAAGATCTGATTGCTACTGCCTCTTTCCTATTAAAAATGGAAAGTATTTTATGTTCAGTTTTTCTGCGTTACCCTGAGCAAATAAGTCAAAGCTGCCACTTGTCAAGCATTCATTTGCTTTTGAGTAACAGAAATGCAGACGTCAGAAACGCTTCTCTGAATTGACAGGTTAGGCAATGTCCTTGGCAAACAGCCTTAACTACGCACAACTGATAAAATACTGATTGCAAAAGCTATGATACAAAACAACTTTGCAGAAATATAATGAGATGGGAAAAAGCAATGTAAAAAAATACTGGGTCAATTTAATGAATCGTTGTTAAATAAACATTTATTAAATCCTAGCAGGTGTATCATATAGTCAATAAAGAAAAAAGAATCCCGTGCTTTTGTTAAATATGTTTTTGTGGAGATACACTGATATATGGAAGTAGAGTGGCAACAGGAGAATGAGAAAAAATAAGATATTTGTGTCTAATGTAATATAATTTGATATTTACTTTTTTAAAATTTAGTAACTTTTCCTTTAAAGCATTTAAAAAGATATGTTCCTTATGTAAGTGGTTATGACAACCTTACTCTCATTTCTAGAAGGTCCTTTCATTGCTGAAAAAAATCCACTCATACTTATTCTTTGACACATGTCTGCATTTGCTGTCCCTGCCTGGGCTCTGGTGTGTTGTCTCATCAGCAAACGACTATGCAGTGAAAATATGCAAGGATTTTGAAGGTGATTCTATTTGGTCTGGAGGACAGAGACTGTTTTCCCAAGAGCAGACAATGATCCAAACCATCATACCCGCTGTCAGCTGTTGCCACCATGACCAAGGATTGGTACTGAGTATGAACCCTACATAAATGTAAGTAAAGGACAATGATGTTAGACTTTGGGAAGAGGCCCATGCAACATTCATACCCATGACCTGAACCTTAAAATATAAAACTCTAATCAACATTCCTATGAGGTCACAAATGATTCTGGTGATACTAGAAACAGACACGTATCCTTTTTCAATAAACAGTTATTTTACTAATTGCTAAGACAGTGGCCTCTCTACTGAGGCGTAAAATATGTGCATATTTGCTTAGATCTGAAAATGTAGTTAGCCAACAGAAAGCCTCAGAGGGGTCTGCAACAGCTCAGGCAGCAGTAAAGTCTGGGAGTGGATTTAATGAGTCTGGTGATAGATCTTTCTGAGTCCCTTCCCCCATCCCCAACCCTAAGTGTAACAGTTTTAAGACATCTAACTCCCCGATGGAGCCCTTATTAATTCTTGCCAGAAAGCTAAATTCCCTCCTCAGCAACTTGGAATTACCCCCTTCTCAAACTTCTTCAATCCAGGTTGTAAACCTGGCCATGTAGAGTTTTAGGTCAAATAAATCCCTAGGCCTGATGATATAACAACACTATATAGAGAGCAGACCTCTTTTCCACTAACCACAGAAATCTTGCAAAATCTGCTAATTACAGTCAAAAGTTGATCCTGGATTTTCACTTCGGTTCGAAAGTTGGACGTAGCATTTAGCTGCACAGAAATGCAGCTCCTCCCCTACATAAAGGCTGAAATTTCAAACGTAATCCTCGGTATCAGTATCACAGGCCCTGACAACAAATCTTACGGGAGATAGGAGCTGCGGGGGCAGGCATTCCAACAAACCCTCACTGGGTGCTCTCCTCCGAACCCTATAACCAACTTTCCTTTCTCATGTGATTGCTGGTTTCATGGTGAGATATTTGCACTTTCTGTTTTGGGCCTGATAGGGAAAAAGGGATTAAACCATGTTAAGCCTGGGAACTTTGCCCCATTGTGTGTGTGTGTTTTCTCTGAACTAGAGCTTTGGGGTTTGCAATCTCCAAACTCAACATCAATTACATTTCTATAACTTTTTTTTTTAACATCTTTATTGGAGCATAATTGCTTTACAATTATGTAAAGGGTGTGTTAGTTGCTGCTGTATAACAAAGTGAATCAGTTATACATAAACATATATCCCCATATCTCCTCCCTATTGCGTCTCCCTCCCTCCAACCCTCCCTATCCCACTCCTCTAGGTGGTCACAAAGCACCGAGCTGATCTTCCTGTGCTATGCAGCTGCTTCCCACTAGCTATCTGTTTTACATTTGGTAGTGTATATATGTCCATGCCACTCTCTCACTTCATCCCAGCTTACCCTTCCCCCTGCCCGTGTCCTCAAGTCCATTCTCTACGTCTGCATCTTTATTCCTGTCCTGCCCCTAGGTTCCTCAGAACAATTTTTTTAGATTCCATATATATGTGTCAGCATACGGTATTTGTTTTTCGCTTTCTGACTTACTTCACTCTGTATGACAGACTCTAGGTCCATCCACCTCACTACAAATAACTCAATTTCATTTCTTTTTATGGCTGAGTAATATTCCATTGTATATATGTGCCACATCTTCTTCATGCATTCATCTGTCGATGGACACTCAGGTTGCTTCCATGTCCTGCCTATTGTAAATAGAGCTGCAATGACATTTCTATAACTTTAAAGTTCAGAGAATATTTTCAAATTTTACTGTAGGCTAAATAATTTAGTGAAAGGGGAAAAAAGATATGGACATAATACCATGGAATTATTGATCTTTCTTTCATTCCTCTTACTTTTAAGAGATTAATTTCTCATAAAATACACCAGAAGTACAATGCAGGATAAAAGATAATCAGAAATGGTAACTGTTCACTTTGGTAGGTAAAAAACAAAAACAAACAACAACAAACTTTTGCATTCAAACCTAAAACCTTTATTTTTCTGGAAAACAAAATACCCTTTCACATACATTTCACTTATATTTGGTCCAAAACTTATCTTTTCACCACAGCAACATTTCTGAACAGTATCATCCTCCAAAGTTTTCCCCAGATAGGTGAACACAAATGCAGAAATAAGTAAAAGTGAAGGACACAACTGAGACCACTATGAAGTCACAATCATTGTGGCAATAATATTTATGTTTCCTCCCCTTTTATATCAAATCGGTACTACCAGGAAGTTAAACTATTTCAAGATTTCTGACACAGAATCCAGACACAGACAAGCATCTTTCTAAGGACATCGGAAGCAAACAGCTGATGGAGAATTCTAGTTTGTACAGGCAGCTGGTGCTTCAAAACACGTCAATCCATTTAGCTTTACTAAAGGCCAAATTACAGGAATAAGGCATACCTAGCTGTCTCATTCAAATAGATGCAGAGCAATTTAAAAAATTAAGCGTCCAACTTTTGTTTTAGGGTTGGAGAAGAGAGGAAGTAAAAAAAAAAGAAAAGAACAAACAGAGCCCCCAGCAGCTGGGTAATCAGAGTATCTGCCCAGTCAGCGACCCACTCACAGTCAACGATCTTGGTGGCTCGCTTCAGCCCCGGGCAGACGCCCGTTCCCATTTAGGCTGAGCAGTCTCCGGCTAATAAATCACTCCAAATGCCAGAGGGTACCACCTGTTCCCATGCTCCAAGCAGCAACTGAAGGAAGTGTCCTTGGCTGAGCCCAGTCACCCTTTACATGCCATTTCAAACATCAAGAGATACGCTTTGCAAAGGTATTTCACACCCGTCACTACTCTGCGAAGTGCTAGGCTAATAAAGATGGCTGATGTTTGTTGACCACTTACTGTGTGCTTACTAAGCCCCTTTAATTTATTCTTTCATGAACCTTCACAATATCCCTATAAGATCAGGACTCACATAGTATCGATGAGGAAACTGAGGCAGACAGAGGTCAGCCAACGTCACAGGTAGACGTGGAGCCAGGGATGAACCCAGCAGGCATGACTTTGGATCCTTTATTCACAGCCACTAGGTTGAGCTGCCATCTCGCCAGACAGCTTAGTCATTGCCCACCTGCCCACACCTCCTTGGAAGAGAATCTGCTCTCCTCATAGCACTCTCCTCCCATCCCCCAAGCCACAGGTAACCGGACCAGACACCTGACTCTGGGTTTAATAGCCAAAGGCCAGGTACACTCATTCAATATTCTTGAAAATCTGAATGACACCATTGAATGGGTCAGGTCCTTCCTGTTGTTGAGTGTGTGAGCCCTCTGTATCCATTCAACAAACTTCCTGTTCACTTACTCTATTTTGAGTGATCTCTGTTCCCTGAAACCAGAGGCAACTGATGAAGGTCAAGGTGGTATCAGTAGGGCTGGCTCCAGCAACCTTTCTCCTGATTTCAACCCTTCAAATCTTCTGCTACTTCCTGCCATATCTGGTGGGTTTCCTGATAATTCCTCTTCTTTCTAGAGCAGGTGTCCTGATGGAATAACTTGAATTTGTTTATATATTTCTCCAATAAGGTACCCATAGAGTTTAATATGCATTAGGTCTGTCCTTTATGCACACACACAGACATATATACCCTCTACCTGAGAAAGGTGACTTTATATAGGGCAGAGAAAATCTATTCTTAGACATACATCCAACCTGGGTTCCTGGTACCACTATTTCTCCAATGCCCACTACTGAGCCAGGAACATCCTCCACCTTGTCAAAGACCCAGAAATAGCAAACAGAGGCTCTATAGCGCTTACTAAAGATGTTTAAAACATTTTGTTTACCAATGAATTATAGTAGTAAACCAGTAGCAGAGCCATTATTCACCTAATGAAGGGAGGGAAAATAAAGGAAGCACTGGAAATATTTTATCGTACTCGAGAGGGTTTTTAAGAGTTTCCTGAGTCACAGAAGAGAAGTTTCTCCACAGCCCTGCCTGTAGACCTTAACATTAGTGGGTTATTTTTTGTTAAAAATTGCAGATTTCCTAAAAGCACTTTTCACCCTTTTATTAGTTCCACAAATACTTCGGTGCACACCACTAGGCACTGAAACAGCCATGAACAGGCTGCCAAAATTTCTCCCCTCACGGCACTTACAGTGGAGTGGGCGGCGCAGACAGCGGCCAGTTCAATATCATGAAGCAAATGCTTCTGCACAAGGGAAGGCGAGAGGGGCCCACAGTGAAACCACACAACTCAGATTGGGACTTGAACCCAGCCAGAATTCAGACTGAGACTTGAACCCACGGTCTTTTTTTTTTTTTTTTAACATCTTTATTGGGGTATAATTGCTTTACAATGGTGTGTTAGTTTCTGCTTTATAACGAAGTGAATCAGTTATACATATACATATGTTCCCATATCTCTTCCCTCTTGTGTCTCCCTCCCTCCCACGCTCCCTATCCCACCCCTCCAGGCGGTCACAAAGCACCGAGATCACACACCTCATCTTAGGACTGACTGAAGCTCAGGTTCTTTATGTCTCATCGCAGAAAGAATTCAGTGAGAGACAAAGTGATAGATAAGAAGTGGATTTATTTAGAGAGATACACACACATTCCATAGAGAGAATGAGGTCTGTCTCAAAAGGTGAGAATGGCCTTGGGAGAAACACACTCCACAGACAGAGTGTGGGCCATTTTCATCTCAGAAGGCAAGAGGGCCTGAAATACAGGTGGTTAGTTTTCATGGACTGGGTAATTTCATAGGCTAATGAGTGGGAGATTATTCCAACTATTTTGGGGAACGGGAGGGGATTTCCAGGAATTGGGCCACTGCCCACTTTTTGCCCTTTTCTGGTTGGCCTTGGAACTGTCATGGCGCTGGTGGGTGTGTCACTTGGCTAGTGTGTTACAACGAGCATATAATGATGCTCAAGGTCCACTAGAAGTCAAATCTTCTGTCATCTTGGACCTGGTTGGTTCTAACCCATTTACGTCACATCCTCAAGGGCTACGTCATTCTTTTAAACGTTGTGCTCTGCCCCCTTCCCTCTTGTTTCAACAGGAGGGGCTCCTCACTCAGACTCTGACTGGGGTTCAGGTGGTCAGAGGAACTTTCCTAGAGAGAGCTATGTCTAATCTGAGGCCTTGGAAATGATGAGTTGGATTTAGCCATCTGAAGGTGCAATGGGAAGGAGGCTGGGGGGGGGGAAGGAGGCTGGGGGGGAGTGGTGGGATGACGAGTGCTCTGAGCTGAGGGAACAGCAAATGCAGAGGCACAGAAAGTAGTTTCATGCATATAGAGCTCAGGGGCTGGGGGAAAAGCTAGAGGGAAGTAGGGGTAAGCAGAGGCGTCCCCAGGCCATGCAGGGGGCTTGGACTTGACCCTGAGGGCAGTGGGGAATCCCTGAAGGACTATAAACCAGATACACAACTTGACAATTATTGTTCTGATTGTGTTATACGGAAGGGATGAGAAAGATCAAGACTGGAGTTAAGGGGAAGGGTAAACAGGCTACTGGGATAATCTGGGCACGAGGGACTGTGATCTGTACCCTTTTCTAGGGTAAAGGCAGTGGGGTGAAGAGAAACGGATGGGCTACAGTGCCCTTTAGGAGGTGGAGGATATAGGGGTTGATGACTGTGTGGATCTGGGACCCAGAGCTGCTGGATGGTTTGTGTGCCTTTTATGAGGAATTAGCAAGAAGGAGGTTCTTTCTGACCACTCTGATTTTAAGGAATGTGTGGAATTGCCATGTGGTTTCAGCAAAGCTCAGGAGAGCACAGAAGACAAGAAATCTGAGAATGATCAGCATAGAGATGATAGTTAAATAGACAGTATCACCCAGGGAGAGACTGTACAGGAGAAGGGAAGGAAAGGAAATACCAAAGACGTACACTTTTTTTTTTTTTTTTTTTGCGGTACGCAGGCCTCTCACTGCTGTGGCCTCTCCCGTTGCAGAGCACAGGCTCTGGACGCGCAGGCTCAGCAGCCATGGCTCACGGGCCTAGCCGCTCCGCGGCATGTGGGATCTTCCCAGACCCGGGGCACGAACCCGTGTCCCCTGCATCGGCAGGCGGACTCTCAACCACTTCGCCACCAGGGAAGCCCCGAGATGCACACATTTAAGGAATGGGAAGGAGGATGAGGAGGGGGAGGGGGAGGGGGAGGGGGATGGAGGGGAAGAAGAAGGAGAAGAAGAAGAAGGAGACGGAGAAGGAGAAGAACCACTACCATCCCCCACAGAGGAGCTGGAAAGGAGAGGCAGGAGTGACGGAAGGAACCAGGAAAAGTTCTGACCCAAAAAAGGAGTGAGCTTTCAAGAAAGAAGGAGTGGTCATCAGTGTCAGATGGTGCTCGAAATGAAAGGACAATGTTTGAACACTGCAAAATTATGGGCAGTGCGGAAATGAAAGCAATACGTTCAGGTGCCTTTTTCAAGCCAATGCCCTGAGGGGTCCATGGAATCAAGGAAGAGCGTTTTATACAGAAGAAACTTAATCTGTTTAGATACCAATGGGAAAGTGCCAAGAGAGAGAGGTTGAAAATCCAAAAGGGAGAATGGATAAAGCAAGGCTCTTGAGATGTGGAAGACTGAGATCGGTGCTGGGTTCAAGAGCTGAAATTAGGTAGAAGGAGAAATGGCATCGCCACCTTAAGAGTCAAGAAGGAGAACAGTGCGGGACGGGCCAGACAAGTTTGTAGGCTAGGCGATCGGCTGTTGAGCTCTTATTCTATTTGCAAGCTCCAGAAATCCAAACCTTATAAGGCATGTATTTTATAGATAACAATAAGAAGGGATGAAGGAATCATGTCCGAATGAGTTCAGTATAACTTATTCAAGGACAGTTTTGTTTGTGTTTTCACCATTTAAAACTTGCACTCCCATTCTAAACACAAAAAAATAAACAGATAGTAACTTTAAATATATGCTTCTACGACATAGTTAAAATTTCCATGTCAATCTCTTTGAACTGTCAGAAAACTAAACACAGGAGTTTTTGGCATGACGTTTTCCCGAAACAAGGTATTCTAGATGAATGGGCTCTCTAGATTACTGACGTTTAAATCTGTATATCTTTGATGATTGTTGATCAAATCTTGCCACAATTCAGTGATCCTCCTAAACACTACTGAATTTGATGACGGCTGTCTGCTACGGTACCAGGCATGCAAGCTGCCCGTCTTTACAGGCAGGTGATTCATTCCGTATTACTTCTTAAAAAGCTGTTTAATAAGACTGACAGAACTGTTTTAAAAACAAACAAATAAATACTCGCTATTACCTTAATTCCAATTTTAATCCACCGTCCACACAAATTAGAATCAACTCAAGGATGCCAAGGAAATCCAGATGACCTGGACGAACCCATGCTGTCAACAAAGAGCCACTGCTCAAGAAGTTTATTTTTACTTATTTCTGGATTAGTAGCTGAATTTCAGATTAAAGATGCTAGAAGTACATTCATGGACTAGGAGGTGTGTTAAAAGTACAAGAAAGCTCTTTTTGTCTGAAGGCAAAAACTGAGAAGTCCTTTAGAACACTCTGATTTCTTCTAATCATTCTCTTTCCAGAGCCAAAGTATCCCTCTTAATTCACTTACCCCACACCCTCCTCAAAAGGCTACCTAATTTAGTTGTTAGAATGCAGCCACTTTTGTTTCAATGCTAGGCAAAATTCCTTCCATCAAACTGTGGCAGAAAAGGAATTCAACCAGAATTCACATTCGTTTTTAATTCATGTTCAAGAAATTTAGATGGATACCATGTCGAGTATACTTATGGTTTATGGTTTTGCTGTAAAGTCATTTCTCGAAAAACAGTCATTTTTGAAACTGTATTTTTAATTTTGAAAAGCATGTTCTGATTTGGTACTTCTTAAAATACAGAAACAATATATCACCAGAGATTTTTATCCTTAGCATCTTGGCAGATTGCTGAAACACTGTTATTGGCTGAGAGGTTTGGAAATTCATGTTGGCTTCCAATAAATCTGAATAAAACCTTTCTATTATGTGCTCAGAGAAAGTAATTAAAACAGTGCCAGCTCTTCATCATCATGATTCAAAGCCTCTAAATTCAAGTTTAGAATATGCAAACTAAGAAGAATTTTAAAAATTAAAATAACTTGAAATGGCGAGGTCCTTAAAACTGAAGTCTGATAGTCTTGTCACATTTATATTCTACTTATTAATATGCAGTAACTACAAACAACTTCTCCAACTTAAGCTTTCACCAGATTTTTCTATTTTTATATCATTGCATAGACTGAACTCAACTGATCAGTTGCTTAATGACTGTCAATTTCTCTAAAAAAATCAAGCCTTAGAAATTAAAAAAAAAAAGGCAATTTCTAAATAATATTCCAGGGGGCAGGGGAGATACAGGCAGAGGGAGAAAGACAAATACAACAGACCGTTATCATATAGTGTGCTTGTGGGTAAGGGAAGTCCAGGGCACTACCAGAACACACAGAAGGGAGTGCCCTGTTCAGGGGGCTGGGGTGGGTGTCAGCAGGGGAGTCTTCCTGGGGAAGCCATGACTGATCTGATTCCTTATCCATTCTTCCATTCCAGAATTTATTTTTTTTAAAAAAGGCTGAATACCGCTTAAGGAGTCCTTAGAACAAAGAATACAAATATGAAAATCAATATTGAATTTTTCTAATAAAGAAGCAGTATCCAAAATCTTTAATATTCATTTTGAAATTGACAATTTATACAATCAGCCATTTCTTAAAGTCAGTTATTTAAAACTTCAATTTTTCTTCTCTTACTTTATTTGAAAAAACCCTTTTGGTGGGTGGGAGGGATAAATTAGGAGTTTGAGATTAACAGATACACATTACTATATATAAAACAGATAAACAAGGACCTACTATAGAGCACACGGAACTATATTCAATATCTTATGATAACCTATAATGGAAAAGAATCTGAAAAAGAATACACATATAACTGAATCATTTTGCTGTACACCTGAAACTAACACAACATTGTAAATCAACTACACTTCAATAAAAATATTTTAAAAACAAAAAAAAATTTCTTGGAAAAAGATACTGAATTTTATATAAATACTTAATAACAACTAAAGTTACTTCCCTAATAAATAGTAACCAATCCTTAAAATAATCATATTAATTTGCAAATTCTTAATCAGAAGTTCCTGGAAATATCTATCTTGATTTTTAATTTTGAATAGCAATACCTTAAATTACTATATAATTTAATATTCCTGTTATTTCATAATCTTCTAAAAACTCTATTTGGTAATCAATGATTAATAAGAGTTTTCTAAACAAACAAAGTATTTAAATAATGTGTGAAGAACGGGCTCTATAAGGAATAGGATTTATAAAAACAAAATATATAAAGCATTGCAAAACCTCCTGCTATTTAAGCAGAAATTTAAAATATGTATACACAGATAACTACGACTCATCAGGTTACTCAAATTTTGTTTTTCCTTTAAAGAAAAAGAAAAAAAATATGTTCTCCTTGTGATGCGAACTCAGGATTTACTCTTAGCAACTTTCAGATATTAATCATGTTGTACATCACATCCCTAGCACTCATCTAAAACATTCATCTTTAATCTTTTTGTTACTAAAAAATAAAACTGTAACTTGGCCTCTCTAATGGCTCTGTACTACAGTCTGGCAATGATGTCCCTGAAGTATTAAAGTAAGAAGAAGGCGGCACTCTCCTGCTGCTTCTCTGCAAAGCAAAGAGCTGTTTCATCTGATCTTCACAGTATTCAGCACCAAGATGCAGAGAGAGAAATATCTCCCGTGGGGCTCTGATTCCTGCTCTGTCCAGGAAACCAGCACTGTTATTTCCCAACCCTGACTTTAAATGAAACCATACCATGCAGAGACTTGTAGATGAATTATTTTGGTCAATCAGGGCTTAGTGTCCATAATTTTAAAATATGCTTGGAAAGGTTTATAAGTATCAGCACACTCCTAAGTAACAGAGAATTATGAAATATGCAGCATGAGCTGAATGTTAATGCTTCAAACCTATCATATCTAATCTACCGTATCTAATCGGCCTCCTGCCAACTTCTCCAACTGGAACAATCCAGCCTGGGTTTCAAAACCACCCCTCTGTCATCTGATCTCAGCCTGCCTTCCTAGCCTTATCCTTTGCTACCCTCCACATGAATACTGTAATCCAATTTGTCCATCAACTGCCCCTAGAATACTGCCCTCTTGTCCACACACACACACAGGTGACAAGATTTATGGACCTGTCTGATTCTGGTTGCCCCCTTGTCCTCTAGGGAGGGTTCGGTTCCCAGGCCTTCTGAGCTACTGCAGGGACAGCAGGAAGGTTCTTTCTTGCCTGTCAGCCAGCTCCTGAGCTTTCCTTTGACTCAAGGAAGAAAAAACCCACCTTATGCTTAGCAAATATAAAGCCAAGAAGCAGGCTGATTTATATAATAAAGGGCTGGGGGTGAGAGGAGAATCCACGCCTAGAGAGAATCCACCTGGCAGAGAGAAGTGGGGAGGAGAGGAAAGGAGGGTTTGGAGAAGTGCTGGTACGGAGTATGAGTTGGATGTCCTTCAGGAGATACAAGTGCATGTGGAAATTCCTTTCAAATATACTTTGGGCAGCTGGTCAGCGTTTCTCTGAATATGACCAACCTCCCCCACAAAAGAGTATGGCTCCCGTGGCACTCGGGTAGGAGGGACACTTGGTTTATGCTACGTGCCCTCCTATGCGCCCTCCTGCTCTCTCCCTGCCAGAGAAGGTAAAATTGCTGGTTTGGTATAAAACAAAATGTACACATTTACATACCATCACTTCTAAATAGGATTTATTCAGCTTAACAGAAATGACTGGCAACAGATCCCTGGAAACAAATTTAATAGAACAAGTCAAGTAAGGGCAGCTGAGAGAACGTCAGAAAAGGAATGAGAGAGTTGTACCAAAGATGTGAGGTTAAGGATAATTGCTGTAATTACAGCAGAGGGTCAGGAAAGACAAATGCATCTAAATAATTCTGCAGTCTTCTTTGAGATATAACTGACCTATAACATTGTATTACAAAGATGTTTTAAATGAATTCAGTTACTTAGTAATCTCCCAATGATATTTAATTTTAAAGCCCTTTTAATGCTCTTACTTTTTAATTATAAAGTACGAGGAAATGTATTTTAGAAATCTTAACATCACACTTGAACCCCTAGTGGATACTACACTGAGTTTCCTTTTAATGTCTTCAGAGCTCCTGGTCTCTCCCCGCCTCCTGGCTTCCTGCACAGAGGACCTTAGAGGCAAACACCCCTCACTCCACGTTCACTGCAGTATCCCTTGCATCTCGGACGGGTGGCCATCCTCCACGGGCAAACACTTCTCAAGGCTCCTGCTCTCAACTTGTGTAGCTCCCACTGCTAGAAGACCCTTCTTTTACAGAGCCCTCCTGTAACTCCTACCCATTGGCCTAATTCTGCCCTAAGAATAAAGGCAGAAAGTCCTGCCATTCAAATAATTCCAAATGGCTGTCATCCCAAGATTCCTCTCCACGCAGATAAATACATTCATTCAAAGTACAACACTGATAAACACTAACTTATTAAAGTACGACACTCCCAGCAAGTCAAAGCATTCCATATGTGGTCAAGCAAGTACAGAGTCTAATTTATTACCTTCTCCATTCTATCTACTTCTATCATTCTTTCTGTTTTTTTATTAGTCACCTCAAACCATGGCAACACAGTGCGCAGAGCTCCTCTGGGTCTGGCGCCTCGCCATCTCCTCGGGACATCTCCTGCCTCTTCCTCATACCCTTGTGCTACGCGGGGCTTTCCCTTTAATGTCCTCAGAACTCTGAGCCTCTTACTGCGTCCAGGCTTTCTGCATAGTCGCTGCTCCTTTCTGGAAAGTTACTCTTTCTCCTCTTCTCCTGGAGACCTCCCAATCCTCCCTGACACCCTCCCCCAAGCTAAATTAGGTCACGCTATTGCTTGTGCTCACAGCACTCCGTAGTTTTGTTTTTTTTTTTTTTTTGCGGTACGCGGGCCTCTCACTGTTGTGGCCTCTCCCGTTGCGGAGCACAGGCTCCGGACACGCAGGCTCAGTGGCCATGGCTCACGGGCCCAGCCGCTCCGCTGCACGTGGGATCTTCCCAGACCGGGGCACGAACCCGCATCCCCTGCATCGGCAGGCGGACTCTCAACAACTGTGCCACCAGGGAAGCCCTTTTTTAAAAAATTTTTATTGGAGTATAGTTGCTTTACAATGCTGTGTTAGTTTCTGCCGTACAGCAAAGTGAATCAGCTATACACATACATATATCCCCCTCTTTTTTGGATTTCCTTTCCATTTAGGTCACCACAGAGCATTGAGTACAGTTCCCTGTGCTACACAGTAGGTTCTCATTAGTTATCTATTTTATACACAGTATCAATAGTGTATATATGTCAGTCTCCATCTACCAATTCATCCCACCCCACCCCTTTCCCCCTTGGTATCCATACGTTTGTCTCTATGTCTGTGTCTCTATTTCTGCTTTGTAAATAAGATCGTCTATACCAATTTTTTTCAGATTCCACATACATGCGTTAATATCCTGTATCTGTTTTTCTCTTTCTGACTTACTTAATGTAAGGCCAGACACTATAAAACTCTTAAAGGAAAACATAGGCAGAACACTCTTTGACATAAATTGCAGCAAGATCTTTTTTGACTCACCTCCTAGAGTAATGAGAATAAAAACAAAAATAAATGAATGGGACCTACTTAAACTTAAGAGCTTTTGCGCAGCAAAGGAAAACGTAAGCACTCTGTACTTTTACGACACTTTTTCTTTATCACAATCATACTCAGCTACCTGGAGGAACATGTTTTACTCCTTGTTATGGGTTGAACCCATTTAAAAAGAAGAGAGAGAGATGCTGAAGTCCTAAACCCTTATACCTTATTTGGTGACATTATTTGAAAACAGGGTCTTTGCTGGTGTTACCAGATTAAGATTAGATCATTAGGGTGAGTCTTAATCCAATATGACTGGTGTCCTTATAAGAAGAGGAAAATGCTGTGTGAAGACACAGACAGATGGGAAGAATGCCATGTGATGACAGAGGCAGAAATTGGAGTGACGTAGCTGCAAGCCAAGGAACACCTACAATTGAGGACCACCACCAGCAGCCAGAGGGGGAAAGAAGGGATTTTTCCCTCCACACTTCAGAGGAGCGTGGCCCTGCTGCCACCTTGATTCTGGGCTTCTAAGTTTCCAGAGCTGTGCAATGATACATTTTTGTTATTTTAAGCCACCCAGTTTGTGGTGCTTTTGTAATGGCAACCCTCGGAAATGAATACACTCTTTTACTCTAAGTTTCTGGAAAGGAAGCTCTATATTTTCTTCATTTGCTGCATTCTCACTGTACTCATAGTGATTAAAATATAGAGAGGAGTGCAGTACACATTTGTTCCGTGAATGAATGACTCATACTTGGTTTCTAGTTAACTAAAACCTTGAGGTCTTTTTTTCTCAAAGACATCAACATAGACTGGTCTTCTTGATTTCATTTTATTTCATTGATTATTTTCAAACCTAAATTCAGAATTTTAAGTTTCATATTATTTGAGATTATGTGTAACATAAATCCATCCATCAGTGTATTAAGCATCTTACCTATCTTTATGTCACTGCAAATTTAACAAGAATGACTTCTACCTTAATCCAAGTAAATGATAAAAATGTGACAGGGCAAAGGACAGAGTACCATGGCATGCCACCAAGAATGTCCCTCCAAGCTGGTATCGACCCATTAATCAACACTCTAAGTATATCGTGCAAACAACTAGAGACCCACATTTCTCTCCTGCTTATCCCAAGGTTATCACAACACATGGTATTAAATGCTTTGCCGAAATGCTAACTGTTATGTTTAAACCTTTGAATTCCACCATTCTGATAACTACGTAACAAAGAGGGTACGCAGTTCGTTAGGCATAACTGTTCTTTATGAACTCACGATGCCTTTTGGGGACTGGTCACTTCTTCTCCAAACCACACCACACAGTCCTAGAATTTTTCTGGTGAACTGTATCCAGCCCCCTGATCTGTGGTTTCCAGGATCTACATTGGCCTCCGTTTTGAAGACAAGGGTTACTGTCTCTTTCTTGCTGCTCCCTTTCTTGTACTTCAGGGCACCTCCAAGATGACAGATGGTCCCGCTACACTCATATCTACAAATTATTTTAATATTGCAAGATGTAATTCATCCAGGCCTGAAATTGTGAGATAGTTTAAAGCAGCTGCATTCTCTCTCACCAATTTGGACCTCAGCTTCCCTTTCAATTATGTGTTCTATCCTTCTGGTCAGAGAGCCACCCTTCTCCTAAATACAAGAGCAGTTCTGCCTTCCCTCAGTCATCTATTGCTACCACTCTAAGGTCGCCCTTATTTCTCCTTCCTGATTAAATATTTCATAAAGATTCAACTCAAACATTCCTTTGCTCCTTTAAATAGATTCATACTTTATTCTTCCACCTTTGAAGTCTGAGTCCCTCAAATGAATTCCTGTGACAGCCACAATGAACCTTTCTGGTGTGTGCCCTTCTCATTCCTCACTCTGAGCATTCACTATCTGATTAGGATTTTGATTATACAATTGTCCCTCGGTATCCGCGGGGGGCTGGTTCCAGGACCGGCCGTGGTTACCCAAATCCACTGATGCGCAAGCCCCATGATCAGCCCTACGTATTCACAGGTTCCCTATTTGCGGGTTCCGCATCCGCAGACACGGAGGGCCAGCTCTATTTGTCTTTTCTTCTTTCCAAACATTATTACATACAGTCCATGAAATTATATCCGTATTTTCTCTGAGTATTTAAAAGTCTAACTTTTAAAAATCTAGAGTACGTAGACTGAGTCTGCCAGATGGCCGTTAGGGAACATTCTAAGGTTTAAACAAATAATTTCCTTGTCACCAAGAGACAAACATTTTGTGAATATCTCCAAAAAGTAGAGCTTGTGCAAATTCTGTGAACCGCCTAAGCTACTACTTGGCCTCCCTATTTCATTTATCTTTGGTCAACAAAGACCAAGTTTGTTTAAGAATCTTTCACAGGAAGGTTTCAACGAATCCCGCTTGCGGGAAGGTCGTTGTTTGCCAGCAGCAAAACAACGTTTCATCATCTACGGCCCTCACACCATCCAGTTGCTTAATGTACTCTGAGCGCAACCTCACAGGCACCCAGCCACGAACAGAGGTGTAGAAGGCAGGGTTCTACCGTGGTCATTTGAAGGTAAGCAGCTCACTGTCGAATTAAAACTCTGGCAAACAAACCCTCCTGGGTTATCACTTGTGCCTCCCTCAGGACTTGCCTGCAGTTCTCCAAACCCGTATCTGTGTAGTGTCCTGTTTCTAGGACAGCTTTCTGGGAGTGTAAAGATAATTTATTGAGGAATCAGAAGAAAATGCAACAAATACTAACAATTACAACTATGATTTTTGGCCACTTTCTTGCTTCATATTCCAGAGCTTACTTACTTGGTTTTCGAAAAGACTTCCAAATACTTCCTTTTTCTTCAAATAGAGAAATACTTATAAGCAAAATGTTATCTCTAATGGGGCAGACTAAGGGTCCAGCACATTTAGGACACCCAGTGAAGGCTATTATTCAACTTGAAAAGTCAAGGCAAACTCCTCTGGTGGGCTGAAAGGATAATAACACAACTGTAGCCAAAATATGGGGAAAATACATAGAAACATGGTTCCACGCTGCATTACAACTTTATCTAGGTGCAGGGATAGAGTCTAGTTCTGAGTCATCTTTGACTCTTGCCCCAATCAATAATTTTTGGTAATTTCTCCACTTCCAAAAGTTAAAGTGCTATCACTGTGCACAGCCGAGGAGACACAGGGCAACTAACCATGTGTGCTAAGAACTTGTTTCTAGTGGCATATCATGGCTCTGGATTTTTCCCTGCTGCAAACAAACTAGAAAAAAAAAGTCAGGACTAGATGTGAACGTCACAACTATGTACATAAATGCATAAACACTTTAGCCAATTATTGTACTCATTCCTGAAGCAGGGATTGAAGGGAGAAGGGGCAGACAAAATGCTTTTCATTTGCCTCTTTTCAATGGCAATAACCACAAAACAGCAACTAGGATTCCCCCCTTCCAGGCATCAAATAGAAATTTGAGATTATTTTGCCCTCATGTAAAATTAAACACTTTAAAAATTCTAATGAGATCAAGTGTAATGATAATATTACCATCCACACTCATTTGATCCTATAGCTAAGTGACAAAAGCAGACTCCTAAAAACCACCCAGAGGGAAGACCTTGGGGTTTTAGAGGCAGGTGGACCAGTGTTTACTTCTTAGCCCTCATCTCCTCTCTGGTAAAATGAAGATATTCTCATAAGATGGTTTTGAGGATCAAATGAGATAATGCATGTGAAGGGCCCACTACAGAGCACTCAGTGGACAGCAGAGGCTGTTGTTAATTTATTATTATAATATAAATGAAGGACCCAAAGACATGTGTTTGACATTCATGTCTTGGAACACCAAAAAGTGTCCGTTTATAAAAGCCACTTACTTTTATTTTAAAATATTTGTAGGTACATAGAAATTAGGATTTAGAATGAAACTGATTGCCAATCCAGTGCTCTAGATTTAAAGGAGAAAACTGAGGCCCAAGGACTTTTTCTGGGCACACAGATAGCTAAGGAGACTGGCTCAGGCTTCCCCATTCCACCCTACCTCTTGGGTAGGACAAAGGGAGTTAAAGTAGCCCAGCTCAGCAGCAGTTTTATGCACCTAATCAAACAGTCTCCTAGCTTATTTGTATATATAAATGCAAAACCCACCCTGGTTTTCCAAAGGAAAACCCACCCTGTTTACGTCTTCAGGGTTCTCACAGATTAAATTCAACGTAATATGTGTTCACAATCAAAAATTCCCCAATACATGCAATAAAATAAACCACTACTTTTTTGGGGGGAGGGGGTGGTTCAAACAACAGAAATTAATTTTTTCACAATTGTGAGACTAGAATTCCAAGAGCAAAGTGCCAGCAGGCTTAAGCCACTACTTTTAATAGTCAGTGAAAACAACCAACAGATTTAACCCCCCTAAGTCTTCAGATACGAGAAATACCAGACAAGCGTATGGAATAACTATGCAGAAAAAGTTTAAAAAATTAAAAGATTAAATTTTTAAAATGAATCAAAACAAGAGACCACCAAAATAAAAAGGCAGATTTTTGAAAGAACTAAATAAAACTTACATAAATAAAAATATAATGGTAGAAATTAAAAACTCAGCATATGAGTTAAACAGCATATTAGAAAGAGAAAGAATTAGCAAAAGAGAGAATTCATGAACTAAAATGCAAGGCAATAATTACATGTAAGTTGTAGATCATAAATTCTAAGTTTTTTGTATTATTAGGGAAGAGATCTGGGAGACATTTTAAAAGTATGCATGGTAAAATTTCATATGGTCTACTAAAAGAACAGAAATAGAGTGCATATCATCTAAATAAGTAGAGGAAATAAACGGAATAACAAATAAAAATCCCCCAAATGCAAGAAATAATAAAAAATATAGAACATATATAAAACATAAATTAAGATGATAGAAACATGTCTAAAAGATCAAGAATTTATAGTAAATATGATTGGCTAATTTTACAGTTAAAAGTCAAAGAGTATCTGATGGGATTTTTAAAATTCCAGTAATATGAGTTATCACAGAGATACATCAAATCAAAAGAACCTGGAAGTGTTGAAAGTAGACAGAGAAAGAACAACCATGCAAGTGCCAATAATAAATAGAGACAGAAAAAACAAGCAAATAAATACTAGTAAAAAAGAAAGCCAACGTAGTTATATTAACATAAGATACAATAAACATTAAGACTAAAAGCCTTATTAGGGCCATTACACAATGTGAATAGATTCAATTGACGAGGGAGAAATTATTTTGAATTTGTATACACTAATAAAATAGCCTCAAAATACATGAAGCAAAAAGGGAGAGAACTATAGAGAGAAATTGAAAAATGCACACCTTTGGTAGGAGATTTCAACTTACCTCCCTCAATTATTGACGTTAGATATACAAAAAAAATGATCATTACTACAAGTGATTTGAACATCACAATTAATTTGACTTAATTAACATATAAACTGTAATCAGAATCTGTTAAGTGTCAGCCACTGTTCCAGGCACCGGAGAAAGAGCCATGAACAGAATACAGTCCTTACCCTAATGGAAAGCACAACTTAGATGGGGAGACAAACAATAAAAAATACAGAAAGAAATGTAGGGTACTCACACACACAGAACACTCCATCTAACAAGTAGAGAATCCACACTCTTTTCAAGTCCATAAGAAACATATATAAAAACTGATATAACTTAGACCCTGAAGTAAATCTCAACAAATTTCAAAGAAAACCAAATCATACAAGTCCGACCACAACGCAGATTGGTCAGTTAAATCAATCACAAAGCCATTTCAAAACCAAAGCTTATGAAATTTAACAGTATACTGAAGAAATTTAGAATAAAACTTTATAGCTTTCATAGAACTACAGGTTTAGAAAAATCTTGCAACTATCAAATGTCCCATTTTTATGCAAAAGAACTACATATAAGCTACTCTAGTATAACTGGACTGAATTTTAAAATATCTTCATCCCAGAACTTATCAGTTCCTTCTAGGTTTTATTCTGTTTTTATAACACTCTTCACCATTTAAAAAAAAAAAAAAAACTATCCTATGTTGAAATTTTAAATCTCTTTTGCCTGTCTTCATTTCTACTCCTACTACCACAAAGTCCCTGTATTCATTATGATTTAGGTTCAGCTGGCACTGACAGAAAACCCCAGATAACAATGGTTTGGACCGGAAGCTCATTTCACTGTTGTGTATAGTAGGTCTACAGGCTGACTGCCTGGGCCCCACTGGATCAAGGGCACAAGCTGCTTCTAGCTTGTTCCCCTGGCATCCTTGCTATACAGCATTCACCTCATGGTCTAAAGGCGATCATCAAACTCCAGCCGCCACATCTGCCTTCTAGTCAGTGAGAAGTAGGAAGTGGGAAGTGTCCCAGTCAGCTTGGGCTGCATACCAAAAATACCATAGACTGGATGGCTTACACAACAAACATTTCTTTCTCACAGTCTGGAGGCTGGGAGGTCTAAGATCAAGGTGCCTGCAGATTCGGTGTCTGGAGAGGGATTCCAGCCTTCTGGTTCATCCATGGCCATCTTCTTGCCCTCACATGGCAGAAGGGACAAGGGAGCTCTCTGGAAACTCTTCTATAAGGGCATTAATCCCATTCATAAAGATTCCATCTGCATGACCTCATCACCTTCCAAAGGCCCACTTCCTAATACCATCACCTTGAGGGTTAGGTTCTCAACATATGAATTTTGGTGGGGGGGCACAAACACTGTCCATAGCAGAAGGGGTGAAGAGAGAACCCTTTTTTAAAGGATACTTCCTAGAAGTCACAGAGGTCACTTTTCCTTACTTGATATTAGCTAGAATTAGTCCAACACCACAGAATGCTTCAAGAGAAGCTGAGAACATAGTCTTTATTTCAGGTGTTCATGTACGGGTCCATGTATGGGAAGTAGATGTTGAGGACAAACATCTGAGAAAATGTGACAAGATATAGGAAGAATCCTGCCCAGTCCTCTCGGCCAGCTACCAGGGGGGTCAAATGAGTGCACAGTACACTTGGGTCCCAGGCCACGTGCTCAGCCCTGCTTCTCTGTGGCCAGTAAGGTTTTTAGTCTCTTAGGCCCCAAGTGTATCCTGGATCATTTTCCTCCCCTTGCCTGAGAGGTTGTGTTGCTGCAGCCATGATAGTCTTTAAGGCACAGTCTCAATGATATTCTGAGGCTTCAGTTAGAAGAAATTCCAAATACAGTTTCCTAAGCATGGCCACTGGGTCCTATCTCCCTAAAGAAGTTGCCTGACAGAAAATTTTAAAGTGGGAAATGAAAGCATTAAGAAACTTGCCCTCACGTTCGGGTTTGATTTCTCCCTTTCACAACTGGCTACATGCTAGCAGTGCATCATTCCGGGCAGGGACACAAGTAAAAAGCGAGGCTTTCTTCAAGGCTTCTCCTCAAGTGCTCCTCCTTAGCGCCCTGTGCTAATGAGAGACATGCTGCCAGAAAGCCAAAGAGAGGCCACTTCTTCCTACCGGCACCACCTCTGGGCTGGGTTTTGCCATGGCTGTCTTCACAGCGAGCAAGGTCTGACCCAGGATTCCAGAAACACTGGATGGATGGCAATTCCGTGTGGGTCAGACAGCAGAATTCCCTCGGTGTGAGTCCTTAACCAAGAAGGTTACCCAAACGAACAGGATGGAAACAATGTGCCTAGAATTAAACATCAAGAAACTATCGGCATCCTGCCAAATTAATCTGATATAAATTATTCCAGTCCTACACTATCCCTTTCCCATCAATCACAAAGAACAAACACAGGCCATTTTACAAGCTCTTTTGTGTGTGGGAAAAACACAAAGCATGCCAAATGTTGCCTAAATTCTAAGGGGATTTCTCTGCACTTTTCTGAAGTGTAAACATATCTTTGACCTCCCTCTATCAAAATATACAATTTCATCTTTGGAATATAGTTTTCCTAGAAGGCAAGTACTGTAAAAGCTCAAAGAGTACAAAAAAGATGAATAGGGGAAAAAATGTAGTCACCTGGCATATATTAGCCTAATCAATAATGTCAACAAACCAGCGAGAGTAAATATCATTATGGTACTATGTGTTTTCTTTCAAAATCAAACTGTATCTGAAAAACGCCAAGCCTGAAATAGGTTTACAGAAGATCATTTCAGTAACATGCATTTTAGCTCAAGGTTAAAAATGTAAGTAACCTTAAGGCAGGTAACAGAATTGATTTGCTTTTAAGATACAAATAGCAGTTCTGTGGTCACAAATCAATAATGGAGTATAAAATAAACTAACATCCTACTCTACTAAAAAAAATATTCTCTTTTTTTGAAGACTTGGAATTTGCAAATATGAAAACACTAACACTGCTGCCCATGGGGACTTCATTGTTTGTGTGTGTGTGTGTGCAGGGGCAGGGGAACTTCTAATATGCCCAGTTACCTGGGTTAAAACTTCCTGTGAACACCCTTTTTATTGCTGTAACCTCAGTTCATCCATGGTCCTCACTTCACAGGAGCTCAGTTATTCCTTGTGGCAATTCAGACTCCTCACTGCCAACCGAATGACACACTCATTACCTCATTATCCAAAGTCTGAACTGAGCCAATCTGTGCCTCCGGCCTTCTCTTCCTTAGGATTAAATCAGTCAATGCAAGTAAAGTGCTTAAAACAATGCCTGGCACATAGTAGGTACTCCACAAACATTAGCTCTTACTATTATTCCTCTTCTCTTCCCCTTCCCTTCCCCTCCCTCCAATTCCCTTACATTCCACCTTACTTTGGTCAAAGAGAAGCGTGTGCTCTTTTGCCAACAGGTCTCATACTTTTCAGGGTCCTTTGCTCACACTGTTTCCCCATCAAGAATGTCTTTTAAACCTCAACCTCTATTTGTAGATACCTCTTTACTCCTTTTTCAAGATCCTTTTCAAATCCCACCTTCTCCATGAAACTTCCGCATGATCCCTCAAACAGAACCCACATCCCTGGACGGCATTCATCACCTGTGCCCTGGACTGGAGCATCACATATATTTGCCTTATCACCCCGTCCCCAGTACAGATCTATCTGATAAGCTGCAAGGCAGAAACTCTGTTCTATGTGTCATCATCTAACCCCTTTGGAAATAACCACACACCCTTGAACTGAACAAGACGCTAAAATGTGTTTAATTTTTTGAGGTGAAAGTAATTTTTGTGTTGAAAAAGTACTGGCCTTTTTACTTAAAGAACTAAAGGATGTGTGTGTGTGTGTGTGTGTGTGTGTGTGTGTGTGTGTATTATCTATTAGAGCCAAAAATACATTCTCATAAATCCCTAAGCTTGATATGACTCGGCTTTGAAATATATTTTGATGGAATGTATGCCACAAGAAGAAACTTTCTACTACTGATGATTCTTTGCTAAAACACATTTACTATTTTTTACACAAAATGTGTTTAACATTTGAAACATATTTGTCATTTATCATAGTCTCAGAATGTCCCAAATTCTAAAATCAGTGCCAAATAGCATTCAAAACTAAATATACTACAGCTTTAATATATGTGTTTCACTAGAATAATCATTAATAATTCCTTCTTATAGAAAACTCTTCTTTTCCCCTATTCACTGTTGGAGAATAAGACATTTCAATCTATCAACTGCTCTGCTGGTAGACAGTGACGATGGATCCATTACCAAGGTTCATAGAAGAAGCAGGGTGCTCTTCCTGGATCAGTCTAGAAGGCCTTATAGAGAAGAGGGAGAAGAGAATATTTTAAGCAATCAGAAAGAGTCAGCTTGGCAAAGTAAGTGTGAACGCTGGTTTTAGGAACCTGGCCACCCCTATTCAGAAGAACTGAGAAACTCACATCTTCTTTATATAAGTGACGTTTGAATGAATGAAGGGGACAAGATGGAGCTGCAGAGGGAAAAGTAAGAGAAACAGGGTGAAGGGTATGGAGCAGAGATGAGAAATCCACAAGGCAATCGGAAACAAGCACTTACATACAAGGCGGTGTCAGAGGCAAAAGAAGAGCCCATAACTCCACATCCTCCATGGAGGCTGGCCTGGGGGCACAGAGCTGGAGGAGACAGGATTCAGAGACAGGCAACTTGGAATTATCCAGGGAAGGAAAAACGCAGCATTATAAAAAAGAAGAGCGAGACTTTCTTAAAGATATTTCTTTAAGATATTGCTTAAAGACAATTCGACCATCAATTTAAAACTTAAGGAGAGTTCTGGGAATTCCTGAAATGAGATATGTTCATAAAATATACACAAACTGACACCACTAAGACTTTTTCTTCTGCTGCTACTACTGAGAGCTAACGTTTATCAAAACACCCTAGGTTTTAGGAGGTAGGCTAAGTGCATTACATATGTTAACCCAACTAAATTACCCAACAACCCAATTAGGTACGTACTATCCCTATCCCTAGCCTACACATGAGAAAACCAAAGCTTAGAGAGGTGAAGTATTAGCTAGTATGCATCAAAGTCAGGACACAAAATCAAGTCTGACTCACCACAGTAAGATATGATACTGTTATTGACCTCGTGGAAGCAATGGAGTGAAGTCTCACAATGTTTCTATTTGGTTACAGTCACTGAAGGTTTTTACTGGTTTGTGCCACCTAAAGATACAAGCATGAAGTGTGTCTTTCAGAGGTCAGCGTTCCCATGATGAACCCTGGACCAAGGGGACAGCGCTGGGACGAGCAAAGCGCTCACCACCACGTCCTGCAAGTGAAGCACAGGCACTCCTTTGCCAATAAATAGTCCGGTTATGAAGTACAGATTCTAAACTGAGATGAAATACTATCCAGAGCATGCCTTAAGGAAAGAAACTTGTCGCCACAGCTTGGTTCAAAGCCAATGTTAGCTAACAATTACGTCATGGAGCTCAAGATAGCTTGCTGAAGAGAAACTCAGAACCAACGGAGCTGCAGGGTACTGTTCCTTTAGTTTTGGATATGGTGGGGGGGAAAAGGAAAGAAAGAAAAAAGTTATAAATACTTGAGACTATCCTCTGGGGAGAAAAAAACTGAAAGGATTCCATTCATAAGCAAGGCCACTTACCACAGGCTTAGGGATATGAAAATAAAAAGTAATCATTGGGGTCATTCACTGCTCTTGTATTATGTTCTGGGCACTTGATATACATTATTTACTCCTCACACACCTCAGCGGAAATGTTGTCCAATCCTCAGTTGACAAAACTGAGGCTCAAGGATGTTAGGGAACTTGCCCAAAATCACAGACCTAGATTTGAACCCAAGGTCTGTGTAGCTTCAAAGTCCATGCCCTTTCCTCTATGCCACATAACCATTTCAGCACAAAGAAATGCAGAATTCTAGCTGTTCCCAGGCTCCTGGCAGCCCATCTAAGACCCAGCTGATGATGAAAGGCATCACCCAGACACCAAAAATATATTCGGCAGACTTTGGAACTTTAAAACCTCATCTCCAACAGAGTCTAACCTTCCAAACTCATGAACCACTATTACCTTAAGATTGAAAGTATAATAGTTATTAAAATATAAGCAATGGAGGGACTTCCCTGGTGGCGCAGTGGTTGAGAGTCCGCCTGCCGATGCAGGGGACACGGGTTCGTGCCCCGGTCTGGGAAGATCCCACATGCCGCGGAGCGGCTGGGCCCGTGAGCCATGGCCGCTGTGCCTGCGCGTCCGGAGCCTGTGCGCTGCAACGGGAGAGGCCACAGCAGTGAGAGGCCTGCGTATCGCAAAAAAAAAAATATATATATATATATATATATATATATATATATAGGCAATGGGGAAAAATTTTTAAGGACCAATTGATTAACTAGATAAGTATCATAACTGATGTCTGTATTAAAAATTCTAACATATATTAAAACTCATTTCTTCTAGCTACAAAAATTTCAAAGAATTTCATAAAAGGCTTCCTGCAATAAAAAACTGAAGACTTTTACTACTTTTACAAAAACATATACCATTTTCTGAAACACTGTATTCAATTTACAATTTATCTAGTTCATTCCTTATCCATCTCTTGGGTTCTCAAATATCTCGTATTCTTAGTCCTCCCCACATGTCTGAATTCAGAACATACCCCAGAACAAATAAAGTCTTGGGCCCAGCAAATCACATGTTACATGCTTTCATTTTGCTTAGATTTTATTTCAAATGGCTTCTGATAATATCAGAGACCTTTCTCTTCTATTACCAAAAGTTTTTCTGTGGCCTCATTTTGTGCCCGGAAATAAATTGGTATAATTCAATAGAAGTCAGCATTATTCTCTCAATCCAGAGAAGGAATCTGTTTGAAGGGATGAAAAGGGGGAAATGAGCAGAGATATTATATTTTTTAATACATTATTTTAAGTTTCCATATAGAATTCCCATCTTAACTTTTTTTTTTCTTTTGGTTGTACCAGGTCTTAGCTGTGGCAGGCGGGCTCCTTAGTTGTGGCATGGGAACTCTTAGTCGTGGCATGCATGTGGGATCTAGTTCCCTGACCAGGGATAGAACCCGGGCCCCCTGCACTGGGAGCGCAGAGTCTTATCCACTGTGCCACCAGGGAAGTCCCCCATCTTAACTTCTTAAGAGCACAGAACCCGCTACTCCAATTCTTCAGTCCCCTGTTTCAAACTCCTCTTGGGTGTTGCTGTGGGGGAAGGGGTCTGAGCCCTGTTGGAAACCCTCCGAATGTAAGCTTCATGAGGGCAAGAACTTCGTTTGACTGCTTTGTTTACTGGTATATCCCAAATACCTAGAGAATGTCTGGCACATAGCAGCCACTCAAATATCTCCTGCATGGATGGATGCTTGGCTGTAGCTGCCGTCTTTTTCTTAAATGCTGACCAAGTATGTCCAGTAAAGAGTGACCAGGGTAGGGTGAGGGGTCTGGAAGCCACGTCATTACTTGAAGGCAATTAAAGACAATGCAGGTGTTCAGGTACGATAAGCAGGGAGGCAGCTGGGCCCCAGAGAGGGAACCCTGCTCTGAGTCTAGCCAATCAGCTCTGAGAGTTACCGGCCATGTGTCTGGGCAAGTCACTGGACTCTCAGTCTTCCCATCTTGGAAAGAGATGTTACAGAAGTGATATAAGGGTTAAGTGAACAAGAAAAGTGCTGGGCAAAGAGCTTTAGAAAGACAAGTTGCTCATATTTCTACATTTTGCTTCTTTTCACTCTTGGGGTGGGGGAAAGCCTTAGCGAAGAGATGATAGCTTTCTTTAAATATGTGAATGGCAATGTGTAAGACGACAATGACTCCATATTATACTAGAAGATAAAACTACAAAAAAAGGATATAATATAAAAAAGAGTAAGACACTGACCCAGTACAATGCATCACACCCTAATAAAGAGTGTTCCTGTCCATTAGAAGCTGCCTTCCAAGAAAGGTGTCAGATTTCTGTCATTTTAAAGAGAGGACAGGTGATTCAGAATGATTCAGAAATGTGAGGAACCAGGTCTAGTTAAAAGGGTATTAGCGGGCTTCCCTGGTGGCGTAGTGGTTGAGAGTCCGCCTGCCGAGGCAAGGGACGCGGGTTCGTGCCCCGGTCCGGGAGGATCCCGCGTGCCACGGAGCGGCTGGGCGCGTGAGCCGTGGTCGCTGGGCCTGCGCGTCCGGAGCCTGTGCTCCGCAACGGGAAAGGCCGCAACAGTGAGAGGCCCGCGTACCGCAAAAAAAAAAAAAAAAAAAAAAGATTATTAGCTAAATTATCTGCCAGCTCAGATTCTATGATTTAATGATACAACTTCTTTTTTGTGGCTGATAAACTAAGTTTGTCATGATTCTCTGCAGATATAAACCAATAGTCAGAGAACAGGTAGTTCGTTTACACCAAAGTCCATATTGCCAAAAACCTCCCACCCCACTCAACATCCTCATCTTCCCAAAAAAGTGATAATCACGTAAGTTCACGGTGACTAGAAAATTTTAAAAACCCACAAGGTATTACACCATTACATATCCCCTATTCAGATCAAATAGATATTGATTTGGTAAACCTTTCTCAAGTTTAAAGGTTCACCTTATGCAACAAGCCTATTTTAGTATTCGCAACTGTAATTCCTCTGTCTCTCCCCTTCCCCATGTACCCCTGTATGGAATATTTAACTCTGAGTAGCGGGTAATAAAAACCTCTACCAATGTACCTACCTATCACACATGAAACAATCTTCTACAAGACCAGAAAAGAAAAGCTCTATCATTCACCCACATAGCCTAGAAAATCACAATATTAAATGCTGGGAATATTCAGATCATACACAATCAGGAGATTTTACCTTTCTCATTTCAGCAAAACTTATCAGTCTCCACTGCCTTTATCCTCACTACTGAATGCTTCCAAGACCTACAGAAGTTGTGATTCACAATTTGAAAAAGTAGAATCTGTTTGGAGATGAGGCTTTAGTTGACCATTTTTACAAGAGAACATTTTTGGCTGAATGAAAGGATAACGAAGCTAGCCTACGAGACAAATACGAGCTCTAAGAAGCAGGGAGAGGACATTCTGCCAAGATTGAATTTTGCTTCCACTCAGAGTATCCTTAAGAGAATAGGGAAATCCGGAAAACCTGAAAATTGATGGGCGTCAACTCCCATCAATAGCTACTATATGGATATTTCCCAACCTCTTTCTTTCTATGTGTCTTTTTAAGAAAGGAAAATAGATTTGGAATTGCTTCATTTGCCAGTGTGTTCTGACATATTTAAAGGGATCTAGGATACACATATGGGTTTTCTGGGCTGCAGTCTCATTCCACAATGCGACATTCTCAGAATGTCAGGAACTCTGCTTGGTTCTGTGTAAATCTTTCATCAGTCACTCTTCCCAACTCCCAGTGTATGTTTTTGGGACACATGGTATTTTAAAATGGATTGCTCTCTGGTTCACAGTTCCCAACCATTCCTTACTATTTTGCACTAACCTGTTTCACTCATTTGTATCACATGCCTGTACCCAGGGAATTGGGAGCAAATCAACGGGAGACTCTGTGAGGTAAAGGAAGCCTCATGAATGTGCTCAGCTACTTTGCTCCCAAGCAATCCTGTAAGGGCAGAGCATGGACTCTTGCAGGGAAGAATCAAGATTATTACGTGCCTTTGATATTTACATGCTGTTTGTGGGTTGAGGGAAGCCCAGGATTTTCCTTTTTGACCTACACTGTTACATAGACGTTTGGGGGATTAAGAAATTAAGGACAAAATGCTGATTGTTTTCTTCAGTTATAGATAGTCTCAACATTTTGTTTTTAAATATGAAAATATTATTATTTATGATACTAGTTAGGAAATTTTGACCCTCCTGCAGCTATGTCTGCACATGTACAATCTCCAGCTCACTCTTACATAGTCCACACGCCTATGAGGAATGGTTAGGCATGGTTCTGCTTAAAATGAAATGTATAGGCTTCTTCTGAGCCTAGAATCTCATGATTTATTAAACTAGCAATGCATATATTATGCCTTTAAAGACATGGAAAATCCAATTCAGAAAATAATTGCAGTAGAAGTTCTGTTGACAAGAATACTAGAGAAACATTACTTTCTCTGCCTTAAAACATTATTCTAGGGCTTCACTGGTGGCGCAGTGGTAGAGAGTCTGCCTGCCAATGCAGGGGACATGGGTTCGTGTCCCGGTCCGGGAAGATCCCACATGCCGTGAAGCGGCTGGGCCCGTGAGCCATGGCCGCTGAGCCTGCACGTCTGGAGCCTGTGCTCTGCAACGGGAGAGGCCACAACAGTGAGAGGCCCGTGTACCACAAAAAACAAACAAATATTATTCTACATACATCATTTTGGGGAGGGCAAAAAAATCAAGATTTTTGCATTCTTTTTTCCCCTTTTATTTCACTCAACAGAAATTATACTTAGTTCAATAAAATGAGCACCTTTCTTCCAATTCTTGAAAACAGTCTGAATTCTGATTCATGTATACAAAATTAGAAGTGAAATTATATAGCTCCACTTTACTGATTTCTCTGGTCTAATATGTAATGAATTAAAATTGTATGTGATGAAGTAAAGCCCCATTCCTAAAACAAGACTCTTGAATTTTCAATTACCATTGGTACCAACTACTAAGCTGCTACCTGCACTCCTCACTAGTCAAGTTACCTCCACTTCGGTAATACCATCCTGCCCACCTTAGGCCACCATCATGTACACATTTCCCACCACACACAAGCATCGACCAACAACTATGAACAGGCGGTGATGGTGAATCAATACAAAGACAAATATTGGATTGCAACTCTACTAAATTCTTTCAAAATTGGGATTAGCAAAATGATGTGGGTTCTTGAAACTTTAAGGCTTAAAATCCTTATAAAAATTAATTTACTACCAGTTCTAGTAGTTCAATGAGATAAACAGTTCCTTATGTTTTCAAAGTCACTGGAACAATTTTTTTGCAAGCAGCTCATGGAACATACCCAGCATTAGCAATGCAGTCAAGAATAGAAAAATACTTTAATTCACCAGAATAACTTTTAAAATGATAATACTAGGCTGTTTGTCCTTCACATTTCTTTCTTACTCTGTAGCAAAAAAGATCAGAATAATGTAAATATGCTATTCATTATTCAGAAAGTTCATGTGATCCATTTCAGTGAGATAAAATGCACCATCAACAGAAATTTTATGCAAAGTCTGTTCTTTTTTTGTTTGGTTCACTGAACTAAGTGCAAACCATCTGTTAGCTATGATAATCAGAAAAAGCAAAAATTCAAACAGGTTTTTTTTTGAAAGATAGCACAACAGCACTCCAAACAGAACTTGTTTAAAAGCACCACTTACGAGGTATAAATCCTAATGACTTTAGATGGCTTAGAATCCATGTGTAAAGTCTTTTTATTTTTAGGTTAAGATTACATTTTTCCATTTTGGGGGCTAAAATATGCTATTTAATAAAAACTGTTCACATCACGAGCTTGTCGCTATTACTAAAATGTCTTATTCAAATATGTTAATTTCCAAGAAATTTTAAGATGAAAAACTTTCACGTTAAAATTGTCTTTTGATCCCCACTTATAAAATTCCTACCACCTAAGTAGTGTATTATAGTGATTAGGATTTGCTTTTACACAAACGGAATGGCCTGGTATAAATGAGCGCTTTTGCTAAGTCAAAAAGCTTGAAATCACGTCTTCACTCTGCTCCTAGCTGTCCTGACCTCAGATGAGTTACAGCTCTTAAGATCTCACTTTCTTAACTGTTAAAAGAGAGCTCTAAAATGTCATTCTCAGGAGGCTACTTCCTTTACAAACCTGCCTAGCACCGTGCTTGGTACACTTAGAGCCAAGAACTCAGTAACTGTCCATGACCACGGGGGCTGGAGGTGAAAGCTTCCAAACTTGAGAAACTGCCCACAAGACAGCTTTCGGTATATTGTTAAGCTTAGGGAATGGAATACAAAACCTGCCGGCACGACAGTGTGTCACCATCCTTACAACGGTAGAACCAAACTTCCAGGATGCAGTGCCTTATTCATGTACTATCATCTAATGAAAAAATGATTTTGTTTTAAAGGTGGAACTCTAAGCTTCAGGAGAGTTTACAACAGGCACGTTTTCGAAGCTCTAGTACTACAAATTTTATCAACACCCACTGTTGTTTCTCCACGGCCTGCAAATGCGCTTTGTGCTGTTTTCTTGATGAATACTGCACACAGACCCGACTCCACCTACACAACCACCATGTCACAAATGTAATGCATGTAAAAGAGGGCCTTTTTGCAACAAAACCTTACAGATCTTAACCACTTACCAAACAAGTTTGGCAATGGATAAGAATTTCAGTAGAGAAACCAACTTAAAAATTCTTCACTCTGCTTTGCTATTATTCATTAGGCATGCTATTAAACAAACATGACAAGTAAAAGGAAAAGCTTTCAGTTAGTTATTTTATTTTATTTTTTTGCAGTACGCGGGCCTCTCACTGTTGTGGCCTCTCCCGTTGCGGAGCACAGGCTCCGGACGCGCAGGCTCAGCGGCCATGGCTCACGGGCCCAGCCGCCCTACGGCATGTGGGGTCTTCCTGGACCAGGGCATAAACCCGTGTCCCCTGCATCGGCAGGCGGACTCCCAACCACTGCGCCACCAGGGAAGCCTTCAGTTAGTTATTTTATACTTTGAAAACTGACAAGGCTCTGCGGTGATGCTTACGTCTTTATTATGACCTCTTTAGTTCTATTAAACTATAAGTTTATTACATTTCAGAGATTTCTACAAGAAGATCCATGTCAGACTGACATTGAGCCATAAGGTTGGATTTCTAATGTCACTCGAAAGGTATTCCAATTTTAGATAAGAAAAGAGAGCACTGATTATTCTTATCCATTCTTTCTTTTTCTTCCCATTTGTGTATACTTCCCATTGTGTATACATACTCAATGATCTCAGTTTAACTTAGAATCAAATTTATTTCCTGGCCCACAGGTAGACATAGACATCTGTGAATCTCAGAATTTGGAGGAAAGAATTCTGAGAATTTTGGAGGAATTTGATGCTGGTGACAATTAAAGTCCAAAGTATCCCTTCAAGGCCAGGGAACTGCTTCCACCATGGCACAAACGGGAATGGTCATCACTGCGTCATTGTCCGGGCTCTTTAACTCGGAGCCCCCCACTGCCCCACCCGCCTCTGAGCCCATCCTCAGCTCGTCGTCCTCGGAGGCCACAAGCAATGTTATATCAACAAGGGGAAAGGACGTATGACCGGGACGGCCCCATCCTGCCCCAAAGTGTTCTCTCCTAAGACAGTTTTCCCACAGGTTGAAATGGCTTCTGAGTTGCAGGGTTCTTTCTTATTCTGGGTTCCAGAGACCCTAGGTGTCCACTGGTTGGAATTCAGGGATTCTTGAACTCCCATGGGGTAGGGGCATTTTACATGCATATGTGTGGTTCTTCTTTCTTCTATTTAAGTATAGACATTATTAGAATCAAAAGAATTTGACATCTTTGATATCTTTGTATATCAAAGAATTCTAAGTACTACAGGACTTATACCAAAGAACTGTTAAGTGCCATTAGTTCAAATACAGTTGATCAAAACTGTATGAAACTTGTCATGAAGCCTTTCGTTAGAAAAGACATACGTCAATGTAATCTTTTCTTTTTCAACCTGAATCTCTTTAGTTCTCCCACCTGATTCACTTGTCCAGTCTTTTAGGAGATACACAGTTACATTTCACAGACTGCTTAAACAGCATGGACCCCATGTTGTAAACATTAATATGATTCTACGAAAAAGAATATGACCTTGAATTTCTGCTCCAAATGTGTCTATGTAAATTCATAGTATAGGTTAAAAAGCCAAAGAGAGGAAACTATTCACTCTGAACACCATGAAGCTCCATAGAGACTAAAGCGGGAGCCCCACCGGCCTCTCTCATTCACCTCTTCAGACACATGCTCACACGGCACGGAGCTGGTGCTCAATACTTACTCCAAGTGCTGAGATGCACTAAAAACTCAGCAGTGCCCTCTAATTTCAAAGGGATGAAAAAACTGAACTCTCAGTAAGTTTTACACTTGGATGAAGGTTGTTAGTCCTTCTGTCAACTCCTTCCTGAAAGTCCAGATCGCTGCAAAATGTCAAAAACTAAAAGCTGAAACAGCAATCTCACTTCGCCTGATTAATCATAGTCAATTTGACTTCGTTTTCTAGCATGGGCTGCCTTGGAACAAAGGTAAATTCCTAATGTCGCCGAAACACTCCAGAATGTTATTAAGCCCTTAGGATGGAGTGTCAAAGCTCACCCCAGGCTCCTTCTAAGTCTCACGAAAATATCTCCCAAACAATTGCTCAGATTACAACGGAATTAAATAAACCACTTAAATCTTTGTGTTGGATTGAAATACAAGTATAAAATTGTGTTGTTTAACATGATAATTAAAGCACATAAAAAATCTATACAGAGTAGCCTGAATTTTTTTGGACACAGGCTTTTCCCAGAGTTATTCATGTCCAAGTTGATACAAACTACAAGGAAGTTTTCATTTGGATTTTTATCAGGACAAGCACCTAAGCAAATTGCAAATATCCTGTGTACTATGAGCCCCATTGAAAAATAATAAGTATCCTTTGCTTCAAGATACCAGGAATGGGGCTTCCCTGGTGGCACAGTGGTTGAGAGTCTGCCTGCCGATGCAGGGGACACGGGTTCGTGCCCCGGTCCGGGAAGATCCCACATGCCACAGAGCGGCTGGGCCCGTGAGCCGTGGCCGCTGAGCCTGCGCGTCCGCAGCCTGTGCTCTGCAACGGGAGAGGCCACAACAGTGAGAGGCCCGCGTACCGCCAAAAAAAAAAAAAGATACCAGGAATGTTATGGAAGTGAATATAAAGGAATTTTAGGAGGAAAAAAAATCACTGTCTAAAGAAAGCTGTCCTTCTGAACGAAAGGAAAATTTCATTCAGTACAGATGTTCTCTACTTGAAGGAAAAACACAAAGGAGACATTTGTGAAAATTTTATTTACTAATTTATTTAGGGGAAATTTAAAATTTTATTTATTCATATATCATTTTAAAATCATAATATAGTGAATATCCACCCACCACCCAACCCAAGAATCTAAAATGGGTAATATTTATTGGCCATACATGAGCCAATAATGGCATGACAAAGTGTACTGCAAACAAAGAATTATGATTAAAGGAATTCTGAGCATCTGAGGTCCATTAAACAAAAACCCTATGAAGTGATTTTTACCTAGTAGAAATGGATTCACCCCAGGAGTCCTTTAAATAAAGATTTGCCTATTACACTGAGAATGTAAATCAATTCCCTGTTCCCCCACACACACACCACCTCTTGGGAACAATTATCAGATTTTTTTTTTTAAAGGTACATTCACAAGAGCCTGAAACCTGGAAGGTGAAGCAGTGGTACCCAGTTGCATGTCTTCATTAAAAACCCTCCTTGTACAATAGAAGAGCTATGTTGAATATGACAGTAAATATATTTTTGGTTAAATAATTTATTTTAGAACATTTTTTTCTTCTTCTAGGTCAATGGTAGGAACTGAACCAAATGTGTTTCCTTCTAACAAAAGAACTTTCCCCTCTCTAACAAGTAACAGAAAAGTATCTCTTCAGCAACCAGCATTTTTTTTATTAGTCCTTTGTCCATTCTAAACTGAAAGCCAAGACTAGAACCAACACTAAACTGTAGCTGGGGACTGCTTTCCTGGATTTCAGAGGGACTCCTGCAGGAGAAGCAAAAGTGGGAGGGACGGCTGAAGACCTCTTACGATTTTTACATTCCTGACAAGGTCCCTTATGGGTTTTAAACGCACTAAGTTTGTATGAATGCACTAAACTTAACCAACATAACACTCAACTGTCAGAGTGAGAAGTTAAGATAATCTCATGTTCTTAATTTGACTGCACTTTTGGAATGACTTTATTCTTCAAACTTTCCACCTAAAATATAATCTCCTAATGTGTTTTAACTTTCCTCTAAGACCTTTCAGAATAGTTTGAATTCTCAGTTAAACATCATAATTTTCTTGAGTGTCAGGGTAATAAATGGCAGACAGTTCTGCCAAATGATTAATAAGTATTACTGCCCCCTCCCAAATGCAAATTTTTGTGAATAAATGCTCAGTCAGAACTCAAGTCTAAGTGACCCAAGTTTCACCAAAGAGCAACTGGAGGAGGAAGAGTGATAGTGGTTTTAACACCAATAATAGTAACTGTAATGGTGATGACAACAGTACCTTAAATTGATGGAGCATTTAGTCTATGTCAGGAACACAACACACATTATAAAAAGAGAAGTTTAGGGCTTCCCTGGTGGCACAGTGGTTGGGAGTCCGCCTGCCGATGCAGGGGACACGGGTTCGTGCCCAGGTTCGGGAAGGTCCCACATGCCGCAGAGCGGCTGGGCTTGTCAGCCATGGCCGCTGAGCCTGTGCGTCCGGAACCTGTGCTCCGCAATGGGAGAGGCCACAACAGTGAGAGGCCCACGTACCGCAAAAAAAAAAGTTTAGAACAGACTGTTACTTCTCCTTCTGATACCTTCAGCTTTGTGTATGGCTCAATCAAATGGCAGCTTTATCATTCTCTTCCTACTGTGTGTGTACTCGTTAACTCCTTCACTGGTGGTCAAAGCCCACAGAGACAAAGTCATTGATTTATTCTTCGCTTCTCTACAGACTCTCGATCTGGGCTGTATATATTTATAACACATATTCATCCAAAATGGATTAGCTAACCTCCGATCATGGAAGACTCCAAATGGATCATCTCCTAGGATATTCTTAGAATCAAAGTCATATTTCCTATTCCAAGGGAATCCCAATGTATCAAAACAGTATTTCAGTAATTTGTTTGTACATACAATTGCTAAAAACTATGATTTCGCATGCTAGTTTCACAAAAATCAAATTCAGCTGTTTCCACCAAATGGATGCATTTTTTTTTTTTTTTTTTTTTTAAGAAACCAGCAGGATGAATGGGGGCTGGTGAGGGAGAAAATCCAAAGGATACAGATACTTTGGAAAAATACAATTTGCATGTGATACAGAGATGACTTCCCACCCCACCACTCAAATATATTTCAAATTCTAGAGATTTTAGTGTGATTTTTTTAAAGTAGAAATCGAATTGCATTCTGAAAAATCTTCCCCGAGTTCACATTGAGGAAGTAAACAAATAAGGCTGAACATGCAAAGAGAACCAATTTTTTCCTTACGGTTCAATATATAATGACTGTTAATTCCACTAGTAACTATCACCATTATCATCGTTTACCAGATGACAGCTGGATATCCAGAGCCAAGTGAAGAAAAGAGCCTAACCCGTCAACTTTTATCTTCTAATTATAAGTTACCAACTCAGATAACATCTCCCTGCCCACAAAGGAGTAGAATGAATAAGAAGTGAGCTTGAAGGTTTATGTTAAACTTGACTTTTTGAAAAGACAAGCATCTGTTTTTAAATGGCAAGATCCATTAAAATCAAAAAAAAGATGGGCAACAGTAGAAGCATAAAATGAGCATCTTAATTACAGTACTGTTCAGCATCCCTGGCGACATCAAGCTCTATCCACGGTGATCACTAGGTCTCCACTGGAAGGAAGTGGGCTTTGATGGCATAAACAGCATTGTATTAGGTATGACTGTATGAACACTTAAAAGCCTTTGATGAAACCAGAGTGGGCGAAGGAAAGAAAAGAATTTTCCCCACAACTGTGGGAAAAACTAGCAAGAATCAACAAGGAACATAAAAATTCTTTGTTGTGTATTGTTCATAAAATATTCCAAAAATGAATATAACATAGTCAGGGCTTTTTTTCTTTTTTAAACTCCTAGAAGAAAGGTTATGAAATATTCTTATCTCATCCACCTCACTGCCGAATCCCAGATGATACAAGTTCTGAACAGAGGCGCTAGTTAGTATGCAGTACTAGAATAGGTGTGAACGTATGGGTTTTATTTTTGTATTTTTTATTTTATTTTTGTAGTGGGATAAGGAGAAGACATAAAATTCAATACATGACATTTGCAGTACTAAGTCATCACATAGGACACCCAGCTGATGTTTCAATCTTGGATGTAAGAAACTTCAAGATTTTCAACAAACCATTCATGTTCGTACACACCCAGAAAAACCGAGAACCACAGACTTTTCGGAGGAGAGATATTGGAAGTAAAAGTCTAAATATGAATAGAAGAGATGTGACCCACATATTCAAATCCAGACTTTTAAACAAAAACCACATTAACTCAAATCTTAAGTCAACACTAATTGTACTTACCAATGAGAAGGTTAACAATGGCAGCAGAGGCCATTCTCAGAAACATTTAAGGTTTAAAAGAGTCCACAAGCACTTGAAAAATAATAGCATACTGCTTGTTTCCACAGATTAATATATAACAGTTACTTTTACCAAATTGGACAAAAAAAATTAGTAGGTAAATCATGCTCTGATTATCTTAACTCAGCTAGTTAGAGCCTGATCAACTAGTTAGAGTCCGGTGGAAATGAACCCCCAGTCGTTGCTTTGGGTTTGTCCATAGCATCTACAGCATTTCCACAGACACCACTTCTTAGAAAATAGCCAGAAATGCAATGAAAGGAAAATATAAGAGTCAGGACAAATTTGTTACTACCAGTAAAACAGAAATGCCAAAGCACATGTGCTTTTGATGATGGAACAGAAAGTAACATCATCTTCACATTTCAGAGAATGTGTTCCTTGTTTGCTTCCTGGTGTAGAGAGTACTGAAGTCATCTGTTTATAGGTGTTGTTACTTTACATAAAATTACAACAAAATAAATAACTACTCTTAAAATCCATCAATGGAGGGTTTCCGGAATATAAAAATAATTGTAGAATCTCTCCAAAATTGGAGCTGCACACTACTTTTCGATGTCTAATGCTGAGTACAGAGTAGGGACTCAGTACTTTCCAATGAAGGAATATACCTTTGAAGACAGACATACACCCTTTCTTAAAGTATTAAAATCAGTGGCGTTCACTCAACAATAAGGAGCACATGTTATGTGCCAGACATTGTGTTAGCCTGTAGAATGAAAAGCTATTAAAACAGAAAACAATGAAAAGAACAATATCATTATTTTTTTTTTCTTATCCAGGCTATATTTACACGGTTTTGAATATTCAGATAAAGGTGTAGGAATAAGTTAACCACTTAAGTCCTCAAAATCATTTAGACAAGAGGTATCATGTAACTGAAATCTTAGTTAACTGAGCTTTTCAGTGTTCAGTTGGGTGACAAAACATCCAAATGGGCACATGTTACTAAGTATGTGAATATTCAGAAATATACTCAACTGAAAATGTTGCTTTTGTTCTAAATGTCTGACATGCAGTAAGTCTACAAGAAGCCAGTCCATGAAATCGATGTGTTCATATCCTGTTTGGGGAAATAATAAAACAAACAGCAACCTACCAGTATCTTCAAGGTTCTGTTTTGAAAGTTGGTCACTGAAGGGCATCAAAAGAAAACAAGCAGATGGCTCTGAACACTTAAAAAATACATACATGTATAGAGAGACAGATATGGATATATGGAGCAGCAAGCAAATATAACAAAACAGAAGGGAAGACAGAAACTAAGCTAAATAGAGAAATCACAAAGAAAAACTATGAGGGAGAGTCCATTTGAAAAAGTAGGGCCAAAAAAGAGAAGAAATGGCCACAGACAAGTGCTCCAGGTCTGGCCAGAAGAGCCAGGCGAACCAATGATAAATTACGCAAGGCAGCCTGAGAAGAGAACAAGGTAGGCCACCTAGAAAGGAGACTAGGCACCTCCACTCTGAGAAGGTGAGCAGGTTTGCAGTAGAAAGCAAGAAACATGAACTTTAAAATCCTTCGGACACATATGTCCCAATGACAAAAACATATGAGTGTACAAGACGAAAAACTCCAGAGTATTTTCAGACTTTTAAAACTCCAACAGGTACCATGTCTTCCCTTCCAGCCTCTAAATCCAGGGATAATGATTAGAGACTTTGGAATCAAAAGGGCTTTAGTAACAGGTTAAGCTAAACGAGGCCAAGGATTCTGTGAATTGAATCCTTGCAGATACCATGCAGAGTTTTACTCTGGTTTCCAAGGCCACGGCACACCCAAAAAGACTAAGTAAGGTAAATGACATTCCCCTAATCAAGGCACAGTGCAGAAACCAAATGAGGGGCAAGGGAGGAAACCTGAAAACTCCTAATAAATAATGTGGCTTCCAGAGTCATCCAGAGTAGCTAACTAGCAGCTTTTCAGGGAGAAATAAAAATGCATATGTTCTATTTCACTGAGAAATCATTCCATGTCCAGCTTTAGTGAGATTAAAAGAAAAAAAGGATTTAATATTACAAAAAGGAAAAAGCAACCATAAACATATAATTAGCATATTCTTACCCTGTACATCTTCTAGAAGAAGATCACAAGCACAAATGTTTGCAATTTCCTGAGGAAATAATTATTATTAATGCTGAGGGGGAAGAGAAGTGACAGAGGTTCTAAAGACTGCCTAGGGCAAGAGTAAAAAAGCATCAAGTGGGAAGCCACAGACACACTGACTTCGTATCTCAAGTCCCGCCGGGATTCAGATAGCTCTACTTGAATAAAATCTGACGATATCCCCTAGTTAAAAGGATGAGTGTTTCTGTAGAAACGACTAGATAAATCTTATCCCCAGTCTAAAAACTGCTTTTTTAGGCAGTTCTGCATAAATATTTGAGAGTTTGAATATTTGAACATTTTTACTCCTGAAATCTGGGTACTGTTTGCACTTCAAAAGACTTATATAACTCTGTGAGCGGATTTCTTTTCAATATCTTTAAGATACAATCTCTGAAAATGTTAGTCCTTGGATTGGATATACGCATACCCAGAACTTGCAAAGCTCTCCGGAGGAACGGGTACTCTGGGGTTGACCGGCAGAGTTCCTAAACGTCAAGAATGGTATTTGGAGTTCAAGGTTGAAGGCGGCATGAAATAGGCTTAGAAGAGTATATAGCCCATCTCAAAAGGGTTTAAAACTGCACCCCATTACTTAAAAAATACCCCAAACAGACAGCACGACGAGCCATTTTACCTGTCCTACCAGTCCCGGGCAGGTCGGGGTGTGAAAAGACTTCCAGAGCTCCGAGCGGTGTCCTATATGTAACCCAACAGCCTCAAGCGAGCGGCAGGCGACTTCGGGGACCCGCCAGTGCGCAGGGCGGGGTGGGGAGGCCCGGCCGGTCCTCCCGCACGAGGGTGCCCAGGGCCCCTCGGGACCAGGGCGGCCAAAGGGAACCGCGGCGTCGCCGTGCCAGGCCGCCTACCGGCCCCCACGACCCGCACGGCGGCCGCGGATCCCGACGCCCTGGGGGCCGCACGGGGCGAGGCGAAGCCCGGAGTGCGGCCCCGGGACTCTCCGTCTCCGAGGGGCCGGAGCGCGGCCTCCGGGCAGCTGCGCGCAGCTGGACGCGGCCCCGGGCGCCTCCGCCCCAGCCCTATCCCTCCGGCTCGGCGCCCAGGCCGCCCCTCGCCTGCGGCCCCTCCGCGCCGCCCGACCCTCGGCAACTTACTGGGGCAGCGCGAGGGCCGCGACGAGGGGCCGGGGATAGGCGAGTGGCAGGAGAGTGTCAGGGCTCGCGGCTCGGGGAGGCTGCTGGAGCGGCCGCCGCCTCGCTGGTCCGCGCCGAGACTAGCGCCGGGGCCGCCGCGCTGCAGAAGGCGGGCTGGGCAGGTGGGCGCAGCTTGTGTAGCCGCGCCGGGGGCGGGGCCTGGCCGGGGGGCACCGCCTCCCCCTCCCCCCTTCCTCCCCCTCCGGCCCCCGCGCTCGCCGACCCCCCACCCGAGCCCGCCTCCCGCCCCGACAGTCCAGGCCACTCTGCCAGCCCTCGGGGTAGGAGGGTCGGGCTGCAGCGCCGCGGAGTCTGTCTACGGCCCGGTGCACTTGGCCGTGCGCTCGGCCGGGGCTAGGCCCGTGGGCGCCGGCGGGCGGGGAGGCCGAGCTCTGCCGGGCGGCGAATTCTTGCTCTCCCTGGAGGTCCCAGCCTCAGGCGCATCTCCGAGGCTGCTTCTAAGTAGAGTTCCTCTAAGTGGGATTTTTGTCCCCGATTTATTTTTTATTCTGAGAAGAATTTGCAAGTAAGAAAGTAATGATAATAAAATATGTCAAGGACCGTAATAAATAGAACCCAGATGGGCGTGCTTTGTCAAATAGTACTACTTCACCAGTAAAAACCGTAAACCGTTTGTTACAATGTTTAGTTGCTAGTTTGAAAATCCCGGTAATGTGAATAGGTAGTCCTGATGATTTAGGGGTGGGCTTATAAGAAAGTGACATTTGCTGTTTCTGAGAGAGTAGTAAGAGTTACATGACCAAGGTTTCTCATGCTGTGCTGTTGTTTACTTTAGGGGTCTCTGATAAGATTAAAGACACAATATGAAACTGTTCATTTTAATCCAAAAGGAGGCCAACGCTGGCACTGAATTGAGCAGTGAGTGTATATTATTGTTTTTGTTTGCTGGAAAGATCTACCTTATTTTGTTTAGTGTTGTGGTAAACATCTTTATTCATCTACCAGTAATGCTCGTCTCTTTGGCAAAGCGCCAAATTCATATTGAAGAATTATATGTACATTTTTCATGTGATGTTCTAAATCATTCTTAACTTCTCTAAGACATGTGTTCCCAAGAGAATCTGATTAAAGATCTAGGGCTTCACTCCAGAAACTGGTCCATGTACAAAATCTCAATGACTATTTCAGAAGCCCATGTACCTCATGAAGCCGTTAAGAACCCCATTAAAGAACTGGAAATCTAAATAGCAACATGGCTACAAGAGTATTATCTGTTCCAGTAAATGTCCTAAGTAATAGAGACACTGTTAATATAAACTTACTTTTATAGTATAAAACAGATTCCTTATGCAAATAATTATTAATGACATTGAGGAAAATGATACGTATAGACTCTGACACCAAATTCATTCAGTCCCGCAAAGGCTAAGAGGCATTGTACAGGGGGGTGAAGACTCAAGACGCAAGAGTATTTGTCTAACTTCTAAAGGTTAAGAACACAATCTAAATGTTTTTACCTGTTTTTTTTTCTTTAATAGAGATTGCTATTTTTTAATTTATGAGATTATTTCCCCGCATATTTTTATTTAAACATCGTGAAGGGACAGTCTGTTATTAGGTTGCAGAACAATGATTGGGGATAAACTAATCTATTTGACATTTAGAAACTGCCAATTTAGTCAAAATACCAATCTTTGAGTTTATCTAGTAATCTGCCCATCTGATTTTGGTACTTCCTGAAACAATACATGTGTCCATGTGTGTCAATAATAAAAGCTATTTCATCTCTAAGCAAAAACGAACAAGTCCTTTCCAACAAGCACAATGTTTGATGAATATCTTGACACAGTAGAAGGTTTTTTTTTTAATTAATTTATTTTATTTTTGTCTGCGTTGGGTCTTCGCTGCTGCGCGCGGGCTTTCTCTAGTTGCAGCGAGCAGGGGCTACTCTTCGTTGTGGTGCACGGGCTTCTCATTGCGGTGGCTTCTCTTGTTGTGGAGCACGGGCTCTAGGCGCGTGGGCTTCAGTAGTTGTGGCTCGTGGGCTCAGTAGTTGTGGCTCGCGGGCTCTAGAGCACAGGCTCAGTAGTTGTGGTGCACGTGCTTAGTTGCCCCACGGCATGTGGGATCCTCCTGGACCAGGGATCGAACCAATGTCCCCCGCATTGGCAGGCGGATTCTTAACAACTGTGCCACCAAGAAAGTCCCACACTAAAAGTTTTGATTTATAGATTCCTTTTCCTGTTTGCAATTATTTGTTAACTGTGAACCCCGTATCTCATCTTTGGTTATCTCTCAAATGTTAAAATGTATTTAGATGTAGAAAGAATAGAAGATCCACAGATCTAGTATGAGTCTTTAAGACTGACTCTGAGAGACAAAGGATATTAGAATAGAATATTTAGAAGTAAAATGTTTGACATGGACTAAGCTATTTTGACATCTTCATTTGCATTTCCTTTAGCACTACTCTATTCCTGCTACAGAAACAGAATTATTGTCTTCTCCCTATTTGATTAATCCTTTCATCCACCTCTGCCTCTCCTGTGTGGAGTACTGTACAGTAATCACTTTTCATTTTCATCTGTCAAACTTCCTGCTTAGAAATGAAACAGAAAATCCAAGTTAGTCATTTTCAGCAGAAGGAGTAATCTAGGTTGTTGTCTTCCAAAGATTTCAGAAACATTTGTGCATGTCTGAACTCCTAAGGTTTTATGAAATTACAGGAAAGTTCAAGGGACTTTTGTAGCTCAATAAATTACACACCCTGTATCCTACACTTGCCAAACACAACCCAGAGTAAGTCTCATATCCACGAATAAGGGACTTACTTTAACTATCAAGGCTGAATGAGTTGATTCTTATTAGTTCTAATTTTGACTCTATTATCCCCAAGCTATTTCAGCAAAGACAAAGCTAAAATCCACCAGTTTTTTTTAAATGGTTGGATACTAGATATTGAAGCTTGTTTTATAGTTGAATAAATAGGCTTGAAGGAGAAAAAAGTCTTGGATCAGAGTTCAGACCACTAGAGTTTCAAGTGCTTTCAGGCCACTGTTGTTCTCCATTTCCCTTTCAAAAACATGTAAAAAATGAAAGGTGATTTTCCACACATTCCATATTTACCCATCCCTTAAGATAAACAATAAAATATTGAAAAAAATACAATAAGCGCTTATAAGACAAATTATCTTTTAAATTTGTATTTTTCGACTTGTCTTTTAACAAAGACCAAATAATGGTTTCGCAATGGTTTTCAGTTCTGCACTGCTCTCCCTATGAATTTCCCTACATCCTGCCACTCAGCTAGTTTCTGGGTTTTCTTTACATTGGCCATTAATCAAGAATCGCCCAGAGCTCCACCCGTTCCGTGCTGGTCTCTGTTTCCTTCGGCCAGGATTCCTGCTGGGACTGTATCTGCTGAAAAAAGTCAGCCTTCTCAATCCAAACATCTTCAGTCAGCCTGTTGCTCTAAGGACTGAAAACCAGGGAGGGGGTCAGGAGAGAGCTCAGCTGATGTAAATCCTTCTCTGTCCCTCCACCTTGTCAAAGGTTCTCACTGCTCCGGCGATGGCTTCCTAACCATGTCCAGTGGACTTTTCTCAGTCTTCAACTGCCTCAAATTCTCTCCGGCTTTCTATCCTTTTGTCTGGAAATTGTTTTCCCCCTTGGCTTTCGTGATCTCTTCATTTTCTTCCTACCATCCTGACAACTTTTTGTCCTCCTTGCTAACTATGGAACTCCTAAGAATAAATTCTTGAATCATTTTATCTTCATCCACCTTCACAATCTTAGCTGTTATCCATCCCTAAGGCTCAGCCAACTTGATGGCATCTCTCCCAAAACTACTTTGTTAGACCTTGTCTTTGCTCCAAACTGTGTCTCTGGGGAGATAAACTTGCAAGTACTTGAAATTATATGATTGAAGAAAAATCCATCTCTTCCTTAGACTGATATCTCTCTCCAGCTTTCTTCTTACTATTTTTCTGGTACTCTTTAAGTTATACATTCTCCTGGTAATAACCTTAAATTGTTATTTACAGCTCTCTCCTTTACTTTTTTTTTTTTTTTGCGGTACGCGGGCCTCTCACTGTTGTGGCCTCTCCCGTTGCGGAGCACAGGCTCTGGACGCGCAGGCTCTGCGGCTATGGCTCACGGGCCCAGCCGCTCCACGGCATGTGCGATCTTCCCAGACCGGGGCACGAACCCGTGTCCCCTGCATCGGCAGGCGGACTCTCAACCACTGCCACCAGGGAAGCCCTCCTTTACTTTTTTTTATGTTCCATCAGTCACGAAGTGCTGCTACTCTTCCTCCGTTGATTCTGTATTACAGAAACAATTTTTTCTCTTGATTTCTAATCTCTGTCTCCCTAATCTCTATCCTGATCATGTTTTTTTTTTAACATCTTTATTGGAGTATAATTGCTTTACAATGGTGTGTTAGTTTCTGCCGTATAACAAAGTGAATCAGCTATACCTATACCTATATCCCCATATCCCCTCACTCTTACGTCTCCCTCCCACCCGCCCTCCTATCCCACCCTTCTAGGTGGTCACAGAGCACCGAGCTGATCTCCCTGTGCTATGCAGCTGCTTCCCACTAGCTATCTATTTTACATTTGGTAGCGTATATATGTCCATGTCACTCTCTCACTTCGTCCCAGCTTCCCCTCCCCCCTCCCCACGTCCTCAAGTCCATTCTCTACATCTGTGTCTTTTCTCCTGTCCTGCCCCTAGGTTCTTCAGAACCTTTTTCTTTTTTTTAGATTCCATATTATCCTTATCATGTTAAGACAAGTTACTGCAGTCTTCTCAACAACTCATGGTGTCTTCTCATCGATTATAGAATCAAACTAAACTCCTATCTTGTACAGACCCCATCAGTATATCTTCTTGACTTATCATGTGTCCAAGATGGTAGCCACTTGTCACGTGCACCTCTTGAGCGTTTGATTCATGACTAACCTGAACGGAGATGTGCTGAAGAGTAAAATATACCCTGAATTTCAAAGACCATACAATCAAAGTCATGTAAAAATGGCTCACTAATAATTCTTTCACATGGATTACATGTTGAAGTAATGTTTGGGCTAGGCCATCTACATCATTGGAATTATTTTCACCTGTTTCTTTTGACTTCTTTTTCTATGTGACTGCTAGAGAATGTTAAGTTACAAACGTGGCTCACCTTGTATTTTACTGGACAGCGCTGCTTTAGACAATCAACAAGCCTGTCCTGGGCTAAGCAAGATGCAACAAATTTTTTAAAAAGCACGAATGATCCACCCCTTCACAACCCAGCTAGGGGGATAAGACATTGAAAATCAATTATTGACACCACGGTAGGAAAACGCCAAACGACTGAAGAAGAAAATTAGCCCTGTGGAAGCTTAAAGGAGAGAAGTGGTCAGGAAGCCTTTCCTGAAGAAGTGGCATTTCAAAAGATCCTTGAAGGACAGATAGCTTGCTTTTCTGCAGCTGTGGAAGAAAGATAAAGCCATTCTGGGACACAGGAGGTGGGAAAGCACTGAGGAGGCTTGGGGTAGACGTGTAGACCATTGGCTGGGGTGAGTGCCATGCGCTGGAAGGGACTCAGGTCGACGCATCTCCCGTGCCTCTATGTGCTCATTCACCTCTAGGATGACCTCTTGCCTACTTTTCTCATCATTCTCTGTCCCATTGCTTCCTTCCAGGCTTTACCATATCCAGGACCTGAAGCTAGGATAAAAGTTACATGCACGTTGCCAGCCCTGCTTCTGACGAAGTTTCCAGAAAGCGTGATCCAATGTATGCTCCCAGACAGTGACACCGCATGGTGTTTTTGCTGAGGAAATGTTCTCCCGCACTGGGGAAACCTTTGAATGGAGGGTCTGACCCAAATAAAGAACAGAACTCAGTGTTTATTTAAATTGCCTCCTATCTACGTTGGCCAACCATTCTGATTTGCCCAGGAGTGTTCCAGTTTTAGCACTAAAAGCCCCAGGACCCAGGAAACCCTTCAGTCCCAGGGAAACTGGGATGGTTGGTTCATTTTACTTACTCTGCCATGTTCCAGGTTCTGACTTTGTTTTTCCTTTTTAGTCACTACTGTGATTTCTAAGACAAAATGACAGATAGTACAATTGTGTTGAAAAGGAGTGTGGTTGCTTTCTCTGGTCACAGCAGTGCTGACTTGACAGCATTTTTTCTCAGCCTTGGTTTTGTGATGTCCTGGGGGGGTCACAATTCTTCATGTTAAATTCATTCAACTTCCATTTTAAAAATGTGTCACTGGATACACCCAATCAAATAGAAGGGGGATACTTCAGTTCCCAAAAGTGGGAATAGACAGAATCCTACCTGCAAGTAACCTTACCTCTTCATTGGAGCCTAATCATCCCCGTCAGTTCCCTGTTACTTCCTCCTGAGCCTCTTTCTGGGCCCTGGGAAGTCCCGCTCCTCTTGTAAGTCCCATTCTTGTTCTCAAGGCCTGATAGCTAAAGGACGTCATCAATATGAAGAGAAAACACCTAGATGAGAAATTCGAGAAGCAAATGCAATTCCAAGTTCTGGCAGGAAAAGGCTTACCTGATTTAAGAAGTCTCCTGGTCCCAAAGGAATGAAGCAGCAATGGTGAATGGGTAGGTGATAGGTTTGGACTTTTAAGATACTGACCTGAAACCTTTCAGATCATCAACACCATATATTCATAAAGCTTAGCCGCAGTAGAATCACTTACCCAAAAGTTCTTGCACAAGTCTGAAAAAATATCCAAATCCCAATTTCCACTTAGCAACCACCTCTTGCACGGCGCTGTGAATTCCAAGTTGCAAAACTTCGGTCTGAAAATGCTCATGTGGAAAATGTTACTGTCTACCACCTTCCAGGGCTTCTGTGTAGCCTCATCAAAAAATTAAATACTTGGAGGTCAAACAATGAAAAGCAAATTAACCTCTGGTGGTGGGGGGAAGGGAGAGGGACAGTTGGTTCCTTGTTTAGCATGACTTTGATGTTTTACTGTCTGGCTTGGGCTCCATCCCTTAAAAGATCCTTCCCTTAAAAAGCTCTGAGTTGGTAACCTGTCCTTAAGGACCTCAGGGGATGAGAGCTTCAGAGAGTATACATTTTTTTTTTTTTTTTTTTTTGCGGTACGCTGGCCTCTCACTCTTGCGGCCTCTCCCGTTGCGGAGCACAGGCTCCGGACGCGCAGGCTCAGCGGCCATGGCTCACGGGCCCAGCCGCCCCGCGGCATATGGGATCTTCCCGGACCGGGGCACGAACCCGTGTCCCCTGCATCGGCAGGCGGACTCTCAACCACGGCGCCACCAGGGAAGCCCCAGAGAATATACTTTTAAAGCTCCCACCTCTTTTACTTTTATATTTGGATTGGCACGAATTGATGCCTCTCAGCAAATTAAGCAGTCTTTTGTGCCTTTTGTATCCTAGACAGAGAGGCAGAGTCTGTTTTAATGACGAGCAGTCTGGTACGCCGAGTTTCTTCATACAAGTCAATGTTGGTTTACTCCGTCCCAGGGAGAACACCTGAGTTCTTCCTCGGTTACATAGAAGAGTTCAGAGTGCTGGCTCTCATGTGGCTTGTTCCCTAGTCTCTACTGTCAAATCTGACCGCACTAGAAACTGTGTGCATTTTCTCCAGAAGCTTTAGGGGAAATTGCGCTTTTGTGCTTCTGCATCTGGGGAGAGAGCTTGTACAGCCAGGCTAAACCTGAGTAGGATCCTGGCCTAATTTGGAAGGCACTTCAGTTCTGCCTGGGTTTTCATTTTCATCTTTCCCAAAATTTAATTCTGGGGAAGAAATCATGAACTAAAAAGATATAATTACATTCAGATGTGCAGTAAAAAACACAAACTAATCCTACTGGTTGCTAAGTTAGCTAAATGTATGATTTTGAGCAAAAAGTTCTCAACTGCATTTTTTTCACTTTCTTTTTCCTGTGAAGTGAGGATAATAATACTCCCTTTAACTTCTCCAAAAGATTGTGAGAGTGATACACAGGTAAGCAAAAACACTGCGAACCAGTTAAGTCACTCATTAAGGTTTGGCATGGTTCATACCCCATCAGTCTAAAATTCAGTTCCAAATACAATTTCAAGTTAAAAATCTAACTCATTTCTCAGGCTGTGCATGTAAACCACATAATGTAGCATTATCTTTAACATTACATTGAAACAAATAAAGTTTTAAATAACTGATACTTTTAAGCCAGGTTGATCTGTCCAAGCAATCTTCCAACAATAGTTCTATCTTTGGGGTCATCTTGCCTGTGTCAGCAGCAGTCATCGCCAGAGTGTGACCCATGACCTGTTAACTGGCCGAAAGGACCTCAGCCTGATGGTCATACTGCTTTCCCTTCTGTTGGCCCCTGTGTTGACCTTCTTTCTAGCCTTCTTACAGTTCAGGGAAACTTAGAGCAAAAAATAATGAGCAGAAGAAAAATAGGAGAGAAGAAAAAAAATCTTGAAATTACAACATTTTAATTTTAAATTCTCAGTCATTTCACAGCCTATGTAGGTAAGTGATAATCATTAAAAGTATACAAAAATACGTTCCCATTTATTATTAAATGCATCTAAGGATGAGTCTTAGGAAAATCTACTGGGGCCCCACTTCTAACGCTGCAATCTCAACCTCCCAGCAAGGCCAGGCAGGTAACATCAAACTTTGAGGCTAGCTGGGCATCAGACGATAGTGGGGTGGGGGGAAGGAGGCTATAGAACTGAGAAAACATTGAAATACAAAAATTTAAACACTGAGCCAGATAGGCAACACACAAATACAGGCTGAATTAGTTCCCAGGCAGGGATGCCAATTTTCCACATCTGTTCTAAAAGGTTACTCATATAACCGTGCAGTCAACTGAAATTATTTATTAAAATTATTTTTTAAACCACATTCACTATAGGCATAGTGGATATTTAATTGTCTGTACGATTCTAGTACGTTATTCCCTTTAAGGTACAGTTTCACATTTTTTTTTAAGGAAATACAAAATTTAGTGTAAATTTCTTTCAAAAAGTTACATAAGCATATTTCCCATGAGAAACTCCACTTGTTCGTGTGGGAAACTATACAAAGGAGTTTATTAGCAATAAATTGTGCATGATCATCAGAATAGCAAAGTAATCATTTTGAACTGAGTGCATATTCTAATCCTCCTGTATGAATTATGTGAATAAAATCTTTGAAGAATTGTTGAGGAGGCAATCTTGGCTAAATTGAATTTGACAGTGCCCCTTTATCTAGTTCCAATGTGATTAGACTATGGGGTGCATATAGAATCATAGAGGATACTGCTTTAAAATATGGTGCAATGAGTACATTCCAGCATTAGATAAAGCAACTCAGGACAATGAACCCTGCATTGAATAAAAGTAACTTCAACACCCACAGTGTAACGTTTCCTTTTTGGGGGGAGGGGTTCAATTTGATAGGCTGTTTCACATCATTTTATTTTTATGAAAGTTTGACAGTAATATCCAAGGGGGTAAACATTCATTTTACAACTGTATGTTTTATACCCTTAAGTTCCAGCCGGTTGTGCCCTGCATGACCCCAGGAGGTGCCATTCTTATGGACAACAATGTGAAAAGCATTCCTGGGATTCAGGCAAAGTACAATGTACACAGCCTTAAAGCAACCTCACTGAAGACTCAAGGGATAAACAAGCTGTTCTGCATAGGCATGTTTCTCAAAGAGCAGAAATTTGTCCACTTAAGTACCCAAATTTAAAACATCTGTGTGAGGCTTCCCTGGTGGCGCAGTGGTTGAGAGTCCGCCTGCCGATGCAGCGTGACACGGGTTCGTGCCTCTGTCCGGGAGGATTCCACATGCCGCAGAGCGGCTGGGCCCGTGAGCCATGGCCGCTGAGCCTGCGCGTCCGGAGCCTGCGCGTCTGGAGCCTGTGCTCCGCAACAGGAGAGGCCACAACGGTGAGAGGCCCGCGTACCGCAAAAACAAACAAACAAACAAAAAACATCTGTGTGTATGTACATAATTGTAAATAAGCACTTTAAATGGTTTTTTTAAATCAGTGTACAACTTCCTGGATCCTTAAAGAGATGATGCAGATGAAATTTTCTTGTACCTTTGGGTCACGATTATGAGGGTGCAAATAATGAGAACACTGTTTGTAATGTGTGTTACCCCCGTGGTTTTGAAGTGTGCATAGTATTTTTAAAATGTTATGAATATGTCTTTAAAGAAAAGACAATATTCAAGGACTCTATCTTAGCTTGGATTTCCCCAGAAACCAACATGAGACAAGGATTTGACTGCAAGAAATTTATATGAGAGGAATAAGGAAATAGGGAATTAAGATGGGGGAGGGAAGTAAACTAATAAAGGGTGTTATCAAAAGCATGTTGACAAGTGGCGCTTAACCCTTTGGGAGACAGTGTAGATGTTGTGTCTCAGAATTCTCATTGAGGGAGAGGGAAATCGGACACTTACACATCAATTCCATCACCTTTGATGCAGGGCTTCTCCTGGGGGCTATTAACTCTCCTCGAACATGGACAAACAGGCTGAACTAGCCAGAGGAAGCCCTACAAAGGCACATGAAGGACCTTGTCATCTCCGTCCTCAATATGTCATAGCAGCCCTGGATCCTCATGTTAATCAGAACTTCTTTCTTTGCTTATTGGTCACCTGGAATAAGAAGCTGAAAATGCCAAGGGAGAAGATGTAACTTAAGGTTCAGTGGAAACTTGCTCTGTCCCCTTATAGAAGGATCCCTCTCCCTCCCAGGAACCAGGACCCAGCATAGGCAAAGTGGAGGGAATGGGAAGCACAAATTTCCAAGTCATTCCCTGACCCATGTATTTTAAACATGAACCCTGCTGCAGGCTAACTTGTTAAATTAAATTAGGGTATATCAGAGCTCACAGCCCCTGCATCCTACAGTTCTGTTCAAGACATGACATTGTTCTTGATTTCTTACCATGGCCAGTAGAGGCACCTTTAGGAGACTTCCATTTGGCCTTTCTTAACAGATGATTTACTCTGCAGGTCAAAGAACCTGTGCGGGGTGAGGTTTTGCCAGCTCTAAGCATAGTCATTTTGATTATGCCCTTGGGCAACACAGACATTTCTACCTGGGTGTCCATAGATGCACTGGATCTCTTGTCAGATGAACTTGGGCCAGGACTCCAGACTCCATTTATTCTCTAGCCTCTGAGTAGCCCCCACTCTAAAAAGGGGCCACGGGGTTGGCTTACAGCCACCAGGATGAGTATCCTGCATCTCACAACTGGAACTTAATTCTGCTGAGGAAATATAGGAGTACACAGTACAGTTCCATCTATTCTTCCATTCAGTGTGTTTATGCCCCCAATTAAGCATGAGACAGGGACTGTGAGTCTGTTTGTCATTCCTTAGCTGCTTTCAGATCCCACGTTATCTGTCGTTCCACTGCACCAGTTACGACTCTGTGATTTGAAGGTACATATGCTTTGTACGACATGGTCTCTAAATGCAATCCGTAACTCATCCAATGCCAAGCAAAGTAGCGATCTGTTCCAGTGCTGGAGGAAAACCAATCGTGAAATAAGTAAGAGATAGTTTGTCTCATATGAGGTGACTCTTGGCATCCACCACCATCCTAAGAGATTTCCAAGGGTCATGCTTTTCCTTTGCCTTCACGCTACCCTATTTAATCTAACCCCTGAATAAGATACAGTCCCTTGTAATGTCTGCCCTTCACTGGTGTCATTTAGTAAAGAGATTTGGGGAGGAGCTAATTCTGTTTTCTCTTTGAGTGTAATATTTACTTCCAATTTTGTAGCTGGTTTGCTAAGCTTGTTGACATATCTCTGAGGCTTGCCTATTTTTTTCTCTCTAAGAAGTACAACTTTTAATATTTTTTATTTTGTTCTCTTCTCTGTCTTTAGCAATAAAATGAATCAATTTTATACTAGAAGGTATTATTTTGTGCTTGTTCTGGAAATAGGTTCACCAGAAGTGTTATTGCACTTTTTCTTTTTTTTTTTTCTTTTTAATGATGTGAGAGCTTCCATGGCTTTCTTTTACTCTTTGGCAATGTTTTCTGATAAACAGTGTCCTGGGCACTAGTGGTGATGGGATTGCTGGTCTAATAAAAGCATTTTCAGATATTCTTCAGTATCTTTCTTATTTCCTTCTCTTTTGTAGCTGCTTATACAAAATCACCTTTCAGATTCATTTGTTCCAACACATACTGGTTGATATTCTATATTCATGTTCATGTGTTGTGTTCCCTTTCTACACATATGGCTTGCAATTAGATGTTTTGCTTATTTTATTTTAAAATAAATCATTCTTGGGCAGTCAATCAATTTTTAGGATTGATTGTAAGAAGAAATAAAATGATCAAAGGAGAAAAGCCTATATGCACATTTTTATCTGACCCATACTCTCCCATAGAACTTCACTGGTGATAAAACAAATGAAATCTGCAGCATTTTCAATGTGCTTACAAGTATGCGAGAAGGTGAGTGGATATTCCCAAGCATGAGTTAGATAACATCTTAAGATTATTTTTATGCTGTGGTTCTACTATTACCTCCAGGAAAAGAAAGCAAATGCAACCAAATGTATTACAGGACAGTGGAGAACCTGGGATTTATATTTTTGCTGTTCATTGGTAAATTATACTGTCGTCATAGAACCATTGAAAGCTAGAGTTGAAGTGGGTTTCTGGCATGACCCAGCACAGCTATTCCATTCTTCACGAAAGTGGGGACCTAGGTAATTTAAATGTCTTTTCCTAAACTCATAGCCCTAGTTAGTGGTAGAGCTGGGGGTGGGGAGATACCCAAACTGAATGTTATAATTTTTTCGCTATCATTTTGCTTCTCAAAGCAAATCCCATGACGGTGCCTATAAGTAATGTAGGAAAATTCTCTGGAATTTCCCCAGTCAACTGGACGTCTTGACTTCAGGGAAGAATGCAAATGTCAGGAGAGGTCCACCACCAATGCATCACTGCTCTCGTAATAAAGGGGGCAGGTGTCCTGGGGTCAAGGCTGAAGCACTTGGCAGGAGAGTAGTACTTGCCTCAAACACGCTTCACCACTAGACAAATACAGGATTTCAATACTTAGGACAACTTGTCCTGTAACCTTGTGATTTCAAACAGAGATGTGAGTGGAAGTGTAGGTAGAGAGACAGAAAGACAATGACTAGGCATTTGCTAAAACCATCTGTCAACTAAATGAAATGTATCAAAAACCTGTACAAACACAAAAGATAAAGTACATGGGGTACGTTATTAGAAAAGACCAATTTTCAAACATTGCTTTATCCATCTCCAATGTACCGCTTAATTTTTCTCTAAGGGATTAAAACGATGTCTTCTCAGTGGTTGGGAGAGGTTAGGTTATGTCTCTATGGTTAGGTGAGGTTAATAGAGAATATTATACAAAAGGCAAAGTTTTTAATAAAACTTAAGTGAAAATGAAGCAAGGCTGAATTGTTGGCTTGTCTTTCCCATCTGGCAGCCCTGTGATTAGTGGTATCAAGGGGTGTGTGGAGGGGGTGTGTGGAGGGGTGTGTGGAGGGGTGTAGCTGGAAAGCTGCAATCATTGCTTTCTCTCTGGTGTTGACGTAGGTGTCAAAAACTGGTTGACATGCTTGATATGTTGGGCAATTCTTGTGATAACTTAGTTCAAGCTTCTGCTCTTAGGCAAACACGTAAGTGAAAAACAGACTGTAAATACCCACTAGCTGGAATGCCCAGAGGCTAATCTGGTTTTGCTCCATGTACAGTATACACTTCATCCCAGCAGATGGTCAAGATGTGGTGGTGCAGGGTGATACATGCTTTCTTATTCAGAGACCCACCGATGACAAATTCTCTCCTTTACACCGTTAGCTCTAGTTTAATGAGATCCTGAAAATAAATGTTAGGCTAACATTAAATAATGTTTCTAGGGAAATATATAAGGGGCTAAACCACTTTCCTTAAATTAAATCTTAATAGTGGTAACTTGATTTTGTGAGTGCAAAAGGGAATGCTATGACACCTCTACATGGGTTTGAATATAAAAATTATGTTTAATCTGCTGTTACCATAGATTTAGCTATAAAAATCATTTCAAGGGCATTGTGTTGTGATGTAATGTACAAATATAATTAATACAGCTGTATGTTACATATGGAAGTTGAGACTAGTAAATCCTGAGTTTTCATCACAGAAAAAAAAATTCTATTTCTTTAATTTAGAACCTATATGAGATGATGGGTATTCACTAGATTTATTGTGATAATCACTTTATGATGTATGTAAATCAGATCATTGTGCTGTACACCTTAAATTTATATAGCACTGAATGTCAATTATATCTCAATAAAACTGAAAAAAAAAGAACATTGTGTTTTTACACTTCTCTGGGAAAAAAGTAGACCTTTCTAAAAATAATAAAGGATATACACACAGGCAAATTTTTTTCCTTTCAGTTAATAAAAAGGAGTAATGCTATGCAATTTGAAGCACAGCTGACATATATTTGGCACTTAATAAAACTAACTTTGTAATAAATGAATAATTATTTGAGCTTCGAGGGTTTTTTTTCCTTCAGTAAGCCTTATAATGCTTTGAAAATTCTCTTAATACAATTGCATTGGTCATCAGCCAGTTCACAGAGAAATATGGAGCTTTTTAAACACCATATAAGCAGATAAAATGTACACAGTCTGCTCTCCAAGAGCTTTCAGTTGGAAAGAATAGTCAATTAAATCAATATGTAGGAAAAATTCAGATATGTAAGTGTATAGCAAACTTAGGGATAATAGAGCAAAATCCACATTATTGAACCTCCTTTTTTCAACACAATAGTTGCTTTTATATAAATAAAATTTTATTTTCCCACCCACCCATTAACCCCTAAATGAAATATAGTCAACTTCACTTCCACATAAATTAGCAAATCTGAACACAGAATCTGTTTTTTAGTTTCATGTATTCAGTAGAAAATCATAAGCAATGCAATCGTCATCCATAAAGCCCGAAGTTTAAAATAAGGGATATCCTCAAACGAGACATTAAAAAGGGGAAAATAAAAGTCAGTGCTGTGCCACGTTTTTAGTAGAAGTCATTAAGAATACAAATGAAAAGAATTTCACCGGGTTTGGTTGAGAGAAACACTGTACCAAGTTCTTCCCAGAACATGTTTTGACAACCATGGTCGCACTTGGTTTTTGAGCTCATATGCATTACAAAGCAAATGAAATCCATATGTTTCTGATTCACTTACACTCAACTCATCAAAATGTAGTTGTAGGAGCTTCTTGATGTCTGAGCAGCTTATAAACCATACTTTGCCCTTATGAAATAGAACTCAAAGACAGAATTGGTTTGCATTTAACATATAATTATCTAAAAACTATCTGAGGAATTTTGTTCAACCCATGTGGTTTAATACATATTGTGCTATCTCTTGGAAATGAACAAGCAGTACAGGATGTTTAGCCAAATAAATCCTTATTATCCCTTCTTCCCATTGCCTTTTTGCTTCCATTGGTTTTCAAGGGAAACAGAAGGAATTTAGCCTGCCAAGAGAAATCTGTTCTCTCCTCAAGGAACATAATATATTCTATTAATCTTCTCTCTAATTCTTCATGTAAACAATAACGAAAAAAAAAAAAAAAGAAAAAGGACTTCCATGGTGGTCCAGTGGTTAAGAATCCGCCTTCCAATGCAGGGCATAAGGGTTCGACCCCTGGTCGGGGAACTCAGATCCCACATGCCAAGGGGCAACTAAGCCACAGTTAGAGAAACCCATGCGCTGCAATGAAGAGCACTCTCACTGCAACGATGACACAGCACAGCCAAAAAAAAAAAAAAAAAAAAAGTTTGTCAACTATGGAGTTAAGTAATTCTCATTCCTAGTTCTTGGTTGGACTTTTTTTTTTTTTTTTAATATTTATTTATTTTTGGCTGCGCTTGGTCTTCGTTGCTGCGAGCGGGCTTTCTCTAGTTGCGGCGAGCGGGGGCTAGTCTTCATTGTGGTGCTCAGGCTTCTCATTGCGGTGGCTTCTTTTGTTGTGGAGCACGGGCTTTAGGTGGGAGGCTTCAGAAGTTGCAGCACTTTGGGCTCAATAGTTGTGGCTCGTGGGCTCTGGAGCACAGGGTCAGTAGTTGTGGTGCACTCGGTTAGTGGCTCCGTGGCATGTGGGATCTTCCTGGACCAGGGCTCGAACCCAAGTCCCCTGCATTGGCAGGCAGATTCTTAACCACTGCGCCACCAGGGAAGCCCTCTTGGTTGGACTTTTATTCAGAGAATTTTGATCAGAGTTTGATTATTGTTTATAACGACTTGAAGTGTTAGCTCCACAAAGACAGTGACTGTGTTCTTTAGCCTTGCGTTCCCACATCTGGCACAACACCTGGCACAGAAGACTTGGTTGAAGGAATGATCATGGCAGGTCTTGTCGAGGCGACTGGTCCTTTGTTCCTTGTTCCTTAATAGAATATAAGTGGCACTACAATCAATTTATTTTAAGTAGATGTGCTTGGGGATAATATAGAGATGTAACAGTAAATCTGATATTGGGTTTTACAGAAGATTTGAAATATTTTAGCTGCTCAGATCATCAAGAATTCCTCAGGCAGCCTTTAAAGCTGCTATGTTATAACCAAAATGGGATTCAGGAGAGTCACCAAACAAAAAATCCAGTGAACAACTTTACTGTGGGGTCAGTAACATTCCATGCTACCCCATGAGAGAAGGTCTTCTCCAGAGACAGTGCTTCTAAGGCTATGGGTTTCTCTGTCACTTCTTCACCTACCTGGTGGGGTTGGAGTCCAGCCTCAACACAGCAATTGCTCCCCTGATACGTGGACCTTGTAGGCAAGGAATTCGTAAAATATATATTTACTAGGTTGGTCTCTTTTCTCCATTAAGCTTATTCCACAGATGACCCTGCAATTATTTTCCAGTCCCTTCTAAAGGGGATTTTGTCATTACATCCTCTCCTCTCAGCAGGGCTTAAGAAGGCAGTGAGATATAGAAAAAAAAAGTATTTAAGGTCAACAAACCTTAAGCTGTGTAACCCTGGGTAAGTGGTTCAACCTCTCTGAGCTCCAGTTTGGTTATTTCAAAAGCAATTATAATAACTAGCTTGAGGATTGTAATAAGAATTATACACAGTGCCTAGCACATGACTGGTTCTTATAAATATTCTTTTTTTCCTCTCTACTCTGATAGCCTGAAGAATATCATGCCTACTTGTACCCTCACACTTATTATTTCAGCTCATATTCATCAGGTACCATGAGCCAGGCAGTCTGTTAAGTAACTTGGCCATTGGAGTGAAGGAAAGGGATGTGACCATGTCCTCTTGGGGTTTCAAATTGAGTGGGAGGGAGACATTAAACAATTACACAAATGAAGATGTATTTACAAATTGCAACATTCTGTGAAGCAAAAGTAGAGTACTGTAGGCACTGATGCTGCCAGGCATCCACTCCTACTCAACTGACTTGTTTCCAGGCAAATATCGAGATTTATAACACCCAGTGAATTTTCATGGTCCTAGCTGCAGTCACATGTGATGCTTTCCAATCGTATTAGATTTTTTTTTTTTTTTTTTTTTGGCGATAGGCGGGCCTCTCACTGTTGTGGCCTCTCCCGTTGTGGAGCACAGGCTCCGGACGCACAGGCTCAGTGGCCATGGCTCTCGGGCCCAGCCGCTCTGTGGCACGTGGGATCTTCCCGGACCGGGTCACGAACCCATGTCTCCTGCATCGGCAGGCGGACTCTCAACCACTGCGCCACCAGGGAAGCCCCGTATTTGATTTTTATAGCGTTGGGAGGGATCAATACTTGTGTTTATCAGACATATAAAAACACATAAAAAAGAGTGTGGGATTCATGTTAAAGCATTAATATAAAGAGAGGCTAACATTATCATTAATGTTTATTTATTATAAATCATCAGTAGATTTGCATCCGGAAGACTGTATGACACATCTGCTTACACTAGCGATATCCTATAGGCAAGATTCTTATTGCCAACATAGAACAGAAAGTAGCCATCATATGTTATTGCCCAGGAAAGGGAGTGCTCTATTCTTCTTTTTTCAATTTCTTGAGGTTACTTTACATATTAAAAAGTGCACATATTTAATGTATACATTTTGATGAGTTTGGACATATGCATACATCTGTGATACCATCACTACAATCAAGATAATAAACATAGCCATCACCTCCAAAAGTTTTCTTGTGTCCCCTTGCTTGTTTTTTGTTTGTTTCATTTTGTTTTGTTTCGTGGTAGCAAGAACACTTAGCAAGAGATCTGCCTTCTTGATAAGTTTCTAAGTGCACAGCACCACATGTTAAGCATAGGCACTAGGTTGTACAGCGGATCTCCAGAATTTATTCATCTTTTTTTTTTTTTTTTTTTTGCGTTACGCGGGCCTCTCACTGTTGCGGCCTCTCCTGTTGCAGAGCACAGGCTCCGGACGCGCAGGCTCAGCGGCCATGGCTCACGGGCCCAGCCGCTCTGCGGCATGTGGGATCTTCCCGGACCGGGGCACGAACCCGTGTCCCCTGCATCAGCAGGCAGACTCTCAACCACTGCGCCACCAGGGAAGCCCTATTCATCTTAATGTAACCAAAAGTTTGAACAACTTTCCATTTCCCCTCCCCACCCCACCGCCTTTTTATTCTCTGCTTCCATGAATTTGACTATTTAGATACCTCATATAGTGGCATTATCAGTATTTGTCTTTCTGTGACTGACTTATTTCACTTAGCTTAATGTCCTCCATGCTGTTGCAAATGGTAGGATTTCCTTTTTTAAGGTTGAATAAGATTCCGTTGTATGTATATACCATTTCCCTATCTATTCATCTGTTGAGGGATATTTGGGTTGTTTCCATATCTTTGCTATTGTAAAAAATGCTGCAGTGAACATGGGGATGTAGATATACCTTCGAGATAGTGAATCATCTCCTTAGGATATATACCCAGAAGTGGGATTGCTGGATCATGTGGTAGTTCTATTTTCAATTTTTTGAGGAAGCTCCATACTGTTTTCCATAGTGGTTGCACCATTTTACATTCCCATCAACAGGGTCACAAAGATTCTTTCCGATTTTGTTGACAGTGATTTAGAATTCAGAAACAATGTAATGAGTGATGATGAGGGACCCAGAACAGCTCACATGGCATAGATTACCCATTGCATAGCTGAATCATGATTTTTAATAGCTGTAAATTGAGTCTGAGCCCTGTGAAATGAGAAGTAGAAGATAGCATCTTCCTTCTGATGTAGGTCTGATCCCAGACCAAATTTAAAAACAGGCAACTGTGAAAGGTGCACTTTCCAGCTTGCCCCCTCTACTCCTCCTACCAAGCCCAGAGCCGTGGTGTTATCCAAAAACTACGCCCTTGAGCTTGCTCTAAGTGATAAATAGTCTAAAAATTGGGGGTGGGGTGAAATTTTATTTGTTTATTTTGAGTTAAAAAATAAAACTGTATTTTAAAAGCATAGAAAATACAGAAAAGCAAGAAGTCCCAAATTTTCATCATACCAACATATATATCATTCTTCTATATTTCCATTTCCTCTTTTTTGCATAAATGTAATGCATACTCTTTGGGAGGGGGAGGGGAGGGGAAGAAGATACTTTACTATCACCACAAGACTCCCTTATATTACCCCTTTATGGCCACACCTATCTTTCCTCCCCCATCCCTAATCCCTGGTGACTCCAAATTTGTTCTCCATCCCTACAGTTATATTATTTCCCCAATGTTACATAAACAGTATCTTACAATATGTATCCTTTTGAGATTTTCTTCCACTCTGCAAAACTTCTTTGAAGTTCGTCCAACTTACTTCATGTATCAATAGTTTATAACTTTTATTTCATGGCATGCATGCACCAGTTTGTTTACCCATTCAGTCAGTGAAGGACATTTGGTTAATTTCCAGCTTTTGACTACTATGAATAAAACTGCTGTAAACATGTTTGAAGTTCTTCGTGAAAATAAGTTTCTGTTCTTGAGAATAATTGCTGGCCTGCAGGGTATTTGCATGATTAGTTTTATAAAACACTGACAAACTGTTTTCCAGAGTGGCTGTGGCATTTAACTTTTCCATCAGCAATCAATGTACGAGTGATACAGTGTCTCTGCGTCCTCTCCAGAATTTTGTGTTATCACCATTGAAAACTTTTAGCCTTTCTGATAAGTGATATCTCATTATGGTTTTACTTTGCATTTTTCTAATAAGTAATAATATTGAACATCTTTTCATGTTCTTATTTGCCATCTGTATATCCTCTTTGGTGAAATGTCTAGTTATTTCTTTTGCCCATTTTCTAATTGGATTTTTTTAATGTTCAGTTTTGAGAGTTATTTATTCTAGATGCAAGTCCTTTGTTGGATGTGTGATTAGAAATATTTTCTCTAGTTGATAATTTTTATTTCTCATCTTTTTAACAGAATCTGTCACAGAAGAAAACATTTTAATTTTGATGAGGTCCAACTTATTAATTTTCCTTTTATGAATTATGCATTTATTATTTAGTCTAGAACTCTTCATCTAGTCCTCATTCCCAAAGTTTGCCTTTTCTCCCCCTTGGAAGTGTTATAGTTTTACATTTTACATTTAACTCCAGGATTCATATTGAGTCAAATTCTGTATAAGGTGTGAGGTTTAAGATATAGGTTTTTTCATTTGTTTTGTTTTTTTGCCTATGAGTGTCCAACTGCTCCAGTACCATTTATTGAGAAGGCTGTATCTCCTCCATTGAATTGTTCTTGCCCCTTTGTCAAAAATAAATTGAATCCATATTTGTGTAGATCTATTTCTGGGTCCCTATTCTGTTGCACTGATTTATATGTGTCTTTGTATCTGCCAGTACCACAGTCTTGGTTACTGTAGCTATGTAGTCAGCCTTAATCTTGGGAAGTTATTTTTCCCAATATGTTCTTTCTCAAAATTGTTTTGGCCATTCTAGGGCTTTTCCCCTTTCCATGTAAATTTTAGAATAAGCTTCTCTGTGTCTATAAGAAACCTTGCTGAGATTTTGATAGGAGTTGTGTTGAACCTATAGGTCCATTTGTAAGAATTGACATCTTTATTACTTTGAGTCTTCCAATCTTTGAACATGTATGTCTCTCCAAGTACTGAAGTCTCCTTTGATTTCTTTATTCAGCATTTTGTAATTTTCATTATCTAGATCTAATACATGTTTTCTTAGACTTATACCTAAGTATTTCATTTTGGGGGGTGCAATTGTAAACGGTATTGCATTTTTTAGTTTAGTTTTCACTTGTTTGTTCTTAGTGTATAGAAACAATTTCTGTATGTTGATTTGTATCATGTGACTCTACTTAACTCACTTTTAAGTTCTAGGAGTTTTTTTGTAGATTCCTTGGCATTTTCTATGTAGACAATTCTGTTGTCTACAAATAGAGATAGTTTCATTTCTTCGCTTCTAATCTGCTTGCTTTTTATTCCTCTTACTTGTATTATTATCATAGCTAGAACTTCCAGTACAATGTGGAGTAACAATGTGAGAGTGTGCATCCTTGCCAGTTCTTGATCTTATAGGGAAAGCAATAGGTCTTTCATCATTAAATATAATGTTAGCTGTAGATTTCTTGCAGAGGCTCCTTATGAGGTTGAGGACGTTTCCCTCTATTCTCATTGTACTGAGAGTTTTTACCATGAGTCAAAGTTGAATTTTCTCAAGTGATTTTTTTTTGCATCAATTGATATGACCATATGATTTTTCTTCTTTAGCTTATTGATATGGTAGGTTACATTGATTGATTTTCAAATATTGAACCAGCTTTATGTTCTTGGAATTAATTCTACTTAGTCTTGGTGTGTTAGTCTTTTTATACCTTGTTGAATTGCTAAAATTATGATGAGGATTTTTGCATCTAACTGCATAAGAACTATTTGTCTGCAGTTGTGTGTGTGTGTGTTGTCTTTATCTGGTTTGAGCATCAGAGTAATAATGGCCTTGTAAAAGGAATTGGGAAGTATTCCCTCCTCTTTCTGAAAGAGATTGTATAAAGTCAGTGTTCATTATTTGAATGTTTGGTAAAATTTTACAGTGAAAATATCTGGGTCTGGATAGTTCTTTCTCAGGAGGATGAAAGTTACCAATTCACTTTCTTGAATACTTACAGCATTATTCAGGTTACCTGTTTCGTCTTGCGTGAATTTTGGTAGTTTGTGGAGTGCGTAAAACGGGGAAGGGGAAAGTATTTGGGTAAACACTGTGTTCCCACAATGTAAGGCAAACTACACCTAAAAGTCAGCCCAAACCTAAATACTCCCTAACAGATACTACTTGTTACTTTTCTCACTAATAGAGCTCCAAAGCTCACAGACTTTCTAAAGGATCCAGCTTTGATTTATTGTTTTAACAGCATATGCAACTTGTTTAGAGCGGTAACTGTGACAGTAGCTATTCGTCTCTATGTGTAGTTCAGAAGTCAGTCTCCATTTTTACAAGTATAATATGTGCTGATTCAGGCCCACTACTGGTTTTGTGGCAGTACACACTCCAAGGCACATGTAAACTGAGTCATATACAGACACGGGGCAGTGACAGAACACCCAAGCCCCTGCGACACAATGAGTTAAGGTAGAGCACCCCCAAGTGCCTTTGAAACAAATACATGCCTTAAAAACCAACTCTAGCGTAAATGCTCTTTATTTTCAATTTGAGAATATTGATTATGAAAAAAAAAGAAAAAAGGTTTAAATTTATTTCTCAGAGAAACTGATCTAAATGTTAAGGAAACTGCTGCTGAGTATGGGGAGAAGCAAGTCCCTGTTCTGTTTCCTCCTTCCAGCTGTGTCAGAGATCGTGGACAAGTTTCTTAGCACCACGCCCTAGGAACCATGACTGAGGTTTTTCCAATGTCTCCAGTCTCTATGGCACCCGTATTCTAGAAACAGAGTTTAGTCACTCAAACCTGTGGCTTTTTAATCATATAGTTGGCAAGGTTGCTATTGGCTGCTCACAAAGAATTCTGTCTTTTTGAAAAGCACATCTGTTGACTTAGGATGGTCTTTTCATGTTGGATTTTCGTGTTTATCACTTTTTAGCAAATAGTCACAGCATGGGTACCCCCTTCAAAAACAGATCTGAACATCTACATTCACGAGGAATCAATTTGTTAAGTCTGCTGGAAGGACACAAGACCTGAGGATGTTAACCAAATCCCCAGGCCTGGTTAGGAGTGGTCATTAGACCATCAAATAATCAGGGACCCTATGATCACAAATAGAAGCCAGAAACATCCCAAAGTTATCCTGACTCATGTTACAACCATCTACCCATTACTAATCCAGTTCTTGGCCAGAATATCTTTAAGGACAGACTCTAACTTTCCTAGGTCACCATAGTGGAGATTTATTTTTTCAGTTTCAGAAGAATAAGACACTGATGAGTACTGTAACTCCAGACTACACACATTGTAGGATTTTTATCCTATAAAGTTTCACACTATAGGGATTTGGTCACCATATGAAAATTACCGGTCTCTTAAAGCACGTATTTTATTTACATATCTGCTGTTGTATTTAAAATATTTAAGAAATAAGAATACTTAAATCAGAGATTCACTTCTAACATTTTTATTTAGACAATCTTTTGTTCTTTTCTGGACAGACGGATTACAGGCATACCTCATTTTATTGTACTTTGCTTTACTGTGTTTCACAGATATTGCTTTTTTCTTTTCTTTTTTTTTTAGAAATTCAAGTCTAGTGGCAACCCTGAGTCAAGCATGTCTATCAGTGCCATCTTTTCAATAGCCCTTGCTCACTTCATGTCTCTGTGTAACATTTTGGTAATTCTTGCACTATTTCAAACTTTTTCATTGTTATTATATTTTTTATAATGATCTGTGATCAGTGATCTTTGATGTTACTATTGCAAAAAGATTATGACTCACTGAAGGCTCAGATGATAGCATTTTTTAGCAACAAAGTATTTTTTAAATTAAAGAATGCACATTGTTTTTTTAGACAATGCTATTGCATACTTAATAGACTACCGTATAGTGTAAACATAACTTTTATATGAACTGGGAAACCAAAAATTCATGGGACTCGCTTTATTGCGGTAGCCTGGAACTGAATGAACCCACAATATCTCTGAGGTATGCCTGCCTGTATTTTGGTATTGTTTTATAAAATGAAAGTGAAAACAGTGAGACATATGTCATCTAATTTTATGAATAAATTTTATCAAATAAGCTTACAACAACTTAAAGTATTAAAAATATGTAGGAGTGATGACATGATAACATTGCATTCACTTCATTTTGCAGAATATGAAAACTGGAAAGAAACATTGTGGGTGGGAGCAAACCCCATGATTACAGCTGCTTAAGCCCCAAACTACAAGGAAATGGTCCCAATTTCTTCTTCCATGAAAACATGTAGCTTGTTATCATCCTTCATTTTGAACTTCCCGAACCTTTTTCAAGTCTGCCCTTCTGTCCATATTGTGATGCCTTTCTATTTCATTCTGAGAAGCAATAAGATGTGGAGTGGAAAGATGCCTCTGATTTCCCCAGGTGAGAGAACACGCCAATGACAAAGGTTGTTCTGGTGTTTTATTTTCCCCTAAATCAGTGCTTCCCAACGTCTATGAGGATAACAATGACCAAGGCACTTGTTAAAAACACTAATTCTCAACCTTTGCCTTTGAAGAGTCTAATTCAGTAGGCTTAGGGTGGGACCCAGGGAGCTCTCATTTTAATAAGTTCCCAGGACGCTGTTACTATCAGGGCAGTTTAGGAAATGTTGAATTAAAGTAGGTTTTTTTTAACATTGCATTTCAAGGACCCCCTTTAAAGAATCAGGGCCACTGAAGGAGGCTGTGCAATTTGTTCTCCACCAGCCCTGCTGGCTAGGAGGCGCTCTCTGGCAGGAATGTGTGGGATCTGAGAAAGGAGAGCTTGTTAAATTTGTCCCCCCAGAGGAGGCGATTTTTCTAATTGGCACCACATTGCACCTGTGCTAGCAGCTGACTCTCATCAGAATGGCCGAGAACGCTGGTTATATATACAGATTCCTGGATTCTTACCTAATACCTATTGAAAAAGGATCTCTGGATTGGGTTGTATTTTAAACAAGCTCCCCCACTTCCCACCACTTTGACTCTAGTACGTATAAAAGTTGGAGAACCACCAACAGCTTAGACCCAAACTCAAATAGCAATCTCTTTGATAGATGTGGCTCTGTATTCTTTAATCTCTAATTTTTGAGGACCTCAGCTCCTTGGCCCAAAGGCTCTTTACCAACTCCTAATACCTTTGAATCCAGAGCCAACTTATAATAAACACTGCATACCCAAATTATGATTTCCACCACTGGAGCTCAACCACCACTACCCTGACTTGCATTGTTGTGTTAACCCAACACCTGTGTCACCCTCATTTTCCTCTTAGTTTCCACGCTTTATTGGACTCTATTCTTCATGTTTCAATTGTACTGCAACTCATTTGAAAATTTGTCTCTATTCTCTACAAATTTTGCAAGGTCCCTGAACCAGTCTCCTCTGATATTTCATCTGATTCCTGCCGCGTTGCTTTCCACTCCTTGATTCTCTGCAGCTCTTCCTTCTCACCACCTGATTGGCTGCTATCCACCCACAGTGCTCAGCCTCATGTAAACTCAGCACCAGAGAAGTTCCCTCTGGACGTGCTGGTTTCCTTCCTGTGGGATAAACCAAACAGCTTCTTTGGATAACCACAATCGATCAAGCTGGTAGGAGCTACTCAGGTTTGGATGTCTGGGAACAGATGTTATTGAATTGGTTTTTATTTACTTTTTTATTTAGTCCTGTGATTGGCTGCTGTTGCATTAATTTTATTCACTGCATTTCACAAGATAGTCTCTGATTTAAAGCTTAGTGAAATGAGACACAGGAGAGAGGACAAAATGAAAATCACCACAAAACTTAATCAACTTCCCCAGTCCTTATTTATCTTATAACTAGAAGTTTGTACATTTGACCACCTTCATCAAATTCCTCCACCCTCTACCTCAGGTAACCACAAATTTGGTCTCTTTTTCTGGGTTTTGTTTTTTGCTTTGTTTTGTTTTTTTCCCCCCAATTTTATTTATTTATTTATTGACCATCACAGGTGGTATCTTTTTTCATTGTTTTGAATTTTTAAATTTAATTTAATTTTTATACAGCAGGTTCTTATTCGTTATCCATTTTATACACATCAGTGTCTACATGTCAATCCCAATCTCTCAATTCATCCCCCCCACCCCTCCCCCACCGCTTTCCCCCCTTGGTGTCCATACATTTGTTCTCTACATCTGTGTCTCTATTTCTGCCCTGCAAACCGGTTGTTTTGTTTTTTTTAAGAGTCCATATGTAAGTGAGATCATACAGTATTTGTCTTTCTCTGTCTGACTTATTTCACTAAGCATAATGCCCCCAAGGTTCATCTTAGTTAACCCTGCTATATGGCATATTTGAAAGTTGCTAAGAGAGTAGACCTTAAAAGTTCTCAGGACAAGGAAAGAAAACCTTTTTTTTGGTAACAATATGAGGTAATGGATGTTAATGAAAACTATTGTGGTGATCATTTCATAGAATATGTAAGTCAAATCTTCATGCTGTACACCTTAAATTTATACACTGTCATATGTCCATCATATCTCAATAAGTCTGAAAAAACTTAAGCAACTTCATATTTGCGGGTAAACCTTACATAGTGATTTAAATTCTGCTTCCCGCTTTCTTAGAATATTTTCTAATGTTAGAATTTTTAAAAATCTGTATCCGAGGGGCTTCCCTGGTGGCGCAGTGGTTGGGGATCTGCCTGCCGGTGTAGGGGACGCAGGTTTGATCCCCGGTCCGGGGGGATCCCGCATGCCGCGGGACGGCTGGGCCCGAGCGCCACAGCTGCTGAAGCCCGGGCGCCTGGAGCCCGTGCTCCGCAGCGGGAGAGGCCACGGTTCACCACGGCTGGGGAGGGCCCGCGTGCAGCAACGGAGACACAACGCAGCCAAGGATGTAAAGAAATAAATAATAAATAAATGCAAGTCCCTGCTCTTTGGAAAAAAAAAAAACTTTATCCGAATATTTTTTCTTGATCCCTGCCTTCTAAAGCAGTGAATGGCTATAAGTGCTAGTAAGTCTACCCACTTTAAGACACAAAGGGTGCCTTTCCTAGTCTCAGATTCCTTCTCTGTATTATTGGTTACTGCTGCTGCCACGGTAACCAGGCTCCTCCCACCCCAGAATTCAGATGATTCTATTAGATGAGTTCCGGAAGGAAGACCCTTCCATTAAGAGTGACGGTCTTTAATGTGGTTTCGCTTGACTTCACATAACAAGAGTCATAAATAACATTGTAGCAGATCAAAAATCACCATTTTTTAAGCTTTAAAAAATAGCTTCCCAAGGGGTAAAAGAACCTTGATTTGGGGGAAATCGTTGATTGGGAGGCAAAAAACACAACTGCAACCAATTTTTCCTAAAAGCTAGTATCGTGCCACAAGGATTAGATCCACCTATGACTTGTTGTTAGTCTATGATCATTAGAAAATGACCAGTTCTGAAAGTGAAAGGATACTCATTTTATTTATGAAATGTTATTAATGAAGCACACCATTTTATTTAATAATGCAAAGTGAAGTTTTAGTCTTATAAAGCAATTCATGTCCCCCAAGAATTTGCCCCCAGAAAACTGGGTTATGGATGCATGGCTGCTGATTTTCCATGTGACTTGACTGGGTTTGAGTCATCGTTGCAAACTCTACTTAACGATGTCAAACATCTTGTGATACAAATACCCTAAAAAGGTTTGCTAATGATGCACTTTCAGTGGCCTTGGCCATGGAAATCAATAAAGTGAAATCTCCTCTTGAAACAAAACCATCTGATGGTAGGCAACGTTCCACACATGGTAAAGTAACTGACTCACGTGACTGGAATGACACACCAGCTAGGTGGTGACTTCACAGAGGGAGAGGAAGATTAGGCTATGTCCAGACAAGGTGTGTCATTGTCATCAAAGGAAGGGGACAAACTTATGCCAATTGCCAAATGGTGTTTTATCTCCAGGCACTATTTTCCTGTCTACCTGCCTCCTTGTATTCAAAGTTACCCAAAGAACACCTCCGGTTGAAAAAGAATTTCTCTTTTACTTGCAAAACCAAATCTATATCTGTATCTCCTTCTCTTACTCAGATAATTTGGAAAATATTTAATTGCTGTTGCCCACTGTGGTAGCCTGGGTTAAGGGAGCTAGAGCAGCGGAAGGCTAGGGATCTGACGTAGATAATACAGAGCCTGGTTCCTGGTGTTTTCCCTCAGCCCTAGTGTTCTGTCCCGGAGAGAAAATAAATCAGTGCTCTAATAATAAAAGCAATTCCCCAAAGAGCTGAATTCATAGCGACATAATATTTGAAAACGAGGGTTTACATTCTGAAAGCTTTAGAAAGTGATCTGGTGCCTTCCTTTGGTGGTTTAGAGAGAAGGTGAGGAGATTGACGGGAGGGTGTTGGTTAAGGGTTTTGCTGGGGTAACAGGCCCCCCGACCCCCTCCCCCGCGCTTTTTTAAGTTCAAGGTATAAAGACACATTATCTCAAATCTTAGCGGGTGGGGGTGGGGAGGCATGAAATAACGGTGAGTCCATGCTTAGTGTCAGGGTTCAGATAATATTTCAAAGTTCATGGTAAGTTCATAAACATCTGGAATCTCCCAAACTGGCCTGGCTTGGTCGCAAGAAAGGCTCTCACGAGATTTTTCAGAGTTACTTCCTGCTCTAATCAGGATGTACATGTATAAATATCTTTTCCCAGTATGTCTCCACTTTTGTTTCCAGGTGAAATGGGATGTGTAGATGTGATCAGAATGCAAAATGAGAAAACATATTTCACATATTTTATTAATGGAGGATTGTTTCCATAGCTTCTATCATAGGTCTTTAGTAGTCAATAAGATCTATCTGGTAATTTGTTTAAAATGTAATTTTAATCTCGCTACTTATGTCTATATTTCTACATATATATGTATGTGTGTATTTACACACACAAATATATATATACATATATAAACACACATATATACATATACACACAAACACACACATATTTACTTGTTTGTTTATGAAAAATAAGAGAGCAAGACATGGCGTTCTGGTGTTCAGAGACATAGATACACAAGTGCTACAATCCTTTTTTGTGTTTCAGGAGAAAAATGTGGTAGCACAATGTATGAGGAAATATGATTTTATCTTTAGTAAAATTCTCTATAGGAAATTATAAGGCAAATTTTAAAGACTATTTTTCCTCTGTACCCAAAACCCAAATATATCAACTGGCTTAATAGAGGAAAAAGTAGATAAAAATAACATTTTAAATTTCTGTATTTTTCTGTAGTAACATTTTAAATTTCTGTATTTTTCTGTAGTAGGGAGCAAATGCTTAGAACTATAGAAAATTACAAATACTAATATTTGCAGTTTACAGGGAAAGTTCGAAACTTATACTAGAAGTTTCAAAGCCCAACTTCTGAGTGCTGAGCCTTTGCCAATATACAACATTTATTTTTGTCTCCATGCTTACAGAGTTTGCTTATACCAAGTTTTATGTAGCCTTTGATTTTTATCCAAAAGATTTGTTCAACACCCCTAATGAGCTTCCTTTTCAGGCAGGTTAGTGGCCTTTCTATAGGGGCTGAAATGTTTGCACCAATTTGGCTCATTTTAAATAAACATATAAAACCAATGATGGTAATGGAGACAATACACAGGAACCCAGTGCTGGGACCTCATGTCACAGCAGGAATGATTCATCAGTAAGGCAGTCAGAGTTCCCAGGGTAAATGATTTCCATTTTACCACTGGACTAGAAGATAAGGATAGAGCTGTCTTTAAAAAAAAAATTAAGTTTAAAATTTCTGACATCTTTTATTTGGTAATATCTTAGAAATACATATATATTAAACTTTATTCTTCCTAGTCCCTAAAATACTTGGGGTAGGGAGAGATCTTACGAGTAAAAGAAAACTCCCCAGGGCCAAGCATGAGGATAAGAGATTACAAAAACTTGATTATGAAGCCTAATCATATCTAGTTAATGGAGGACAAAGAAATTTCTTACGAAAAGGCAAAAATAATCAAGCTCTAATTTTATTTTATTTTAAATTTGCTGAGTCCAGTGATGCAATTTTTCTAGGGAGAAGTCAAAAAGACCCTTTACTTCTTGAAGTCAATGAATAGTATGTTATGGTTAATAATTTATTCAACAAATATATCAAAGAAGTTTGAAAACAAGCAACCATGCTAATTTAGTTTATTATCCAAAAAGTGTGGGGTTCAGTATTCAAGTAATGCTTTCAATTTAGCTAAGAATCAGATCTGAGAATGTGTAACCCATCTACTAGAGGTGAAGGGAGCTGCACAGAAGTTCCGGCCAATCATTCGATCATCAGCTATTAGTTATCTATTTCTATGGCAAGTACCATGCTAGGCAATGGATATATAGAAATGAAGAATCAAAACTGAGTCACTAAAAAAAAAAAACAAAAAAAAAAACTGAGTCACTCATGGTCCAGTGAGTATCTGAATGTGTAATAGATTATTGTAATATACCATGACAAGGGCCATGTCACTCTAAGTGCTGGGCGTTCTAAGAAAACATGGGGGTCATAAGACAGCGATTGCCTCAAAGAACTGGGAAAGGCTTCAAGGATGAGGTGACCTCTGAGTTGGGTCTTGGAGGATGAGCAGGTGTGTTTCTGACGTGGGAGGAGCTGGTCATTCCAGGCAAGGGAACTGCCTGTACCAAGATGCAGAGTCCTAAATTTAGCAGCTCTTTTAAGAAAGCTGAATGTTGCTAGAGTGTTTTGAGCTTGTACATGAGTACAAGGGCAGGGTATAGGACACATGGGTAAATTCTCCCATGGTTTTCCTGTATCATCCTTGCCTGTTCATTCACTTTATAAAATAAGACTGAATGATCCTTAAGGTTCAAAATTTTATGATCCTATGAAAGGGAAAAAATTCTGATCTGAGTTGGAAAAAAGAGCTTGGGGGTGAACAAGGGTGTGGGATTGTTTCTATGAAAGTGAAGATTTGCAGCTGCTTCACACAAGTTACACTGAATAAAGAGAAAAAAGGAAAAAAAAGACTTTTTTTTCTATTCTTAGTACATTTTGACATGTGCCTCTAGCACTATTTGGAAAGAAGATGACAATTTTTCTTCCCAATAACAAATACTTCTTTTTTCATTTTCTTTTATTAGACTCCCTCGGCAAATGGAAAGTTTTTGTCCTGGTCTTGTTCTTAGACAGAAAAGCATGTATTTTAAAACTAGGCAATCTATGTCTAAGAACCAGTTTGTTGTCATTTACAGATAGGCACATGTGCAGGGAACCAGGGTCTAAGTTCTGGGCAGAGCTGCCCTGTAATGGTGTTCTTTGCAGACTTCAGACACCAAAACTGAACCTCAGGTTACTGGGATGAGAGAAACAACCTGTAAACCTGATGGGCTGTTGACAAATGAAAGAGAAACAGAAAACTATTTCCCATGTGGTACATAATCTCAATTAAAAACATAGAAGTTGAAAAAATAAGGTGTCTTATAAAAGACAAAGACATGGGATTTTCCTCACACATTCTATTGAAAATTACCATGAGCATTTATATTCATGGGGAAAGAAATGAATGTGTTGTTTATTTAAATAACTGAAATTTAACTCAAGAACACAGAGACTTAGTTTAAATTTAAACACTAGGAAAGGATGATTACTTCTCCAAATGATACTCTCTGAGAGTGTAGTTTTACAAGTAAAGGAAATCAGAAAAAAATATTCTGATTTTTTTAAAGCTTGAATTTTAGCTAATTTCTTTTATTTTAATATCCAAAGTCCTAAAGAGTACTTGAGCTGTTTTGCTACTTTGAGATTGGTAGTTAAAGACTACTGATTGCTCTGACATAAGTAGCTTGGCCCCAATATGCTTGTACTCTCAGACAGGAAACCTTTGCATTTCCCTGTTCTCATGCCTTTCAGAGAAGCCTTCCTTCACATCTTCATCCACCCAAAGCTTAGCCACTTTTAAGATCAAATTCAAACCATCTCCCCTGTAAAATGTCCATTTGATCATCTCTGCTTGAATAGTTGCTTTCTGCTCAGAAATTCTTCACAACCTATTACCCATCACTTAACTGCCAATTAATCCCCTGCTAGCTAAACAAGCAACCATGCTAATTTAGGATAATCCCATTATTATCCTGAATCTCGTATTGTTGACTCTCAGTAGGAGCAGGTGTTTGTGCCTAACCTCCTCAACAAAATCATTGTTCCTTGAGGACAGAGACCTTTTCTTCTTGGTGTCTTTACAGAGTTGAGTTCGGTAAATATTTGGTGATTTGTGTAATTGGTTAATTCAACAAACATTTACGAGGCAGCCACCATGTGAAATGAACTAAGGCTAACAGTAGTTAGTCACGAAGGCTAACAGTACATCTAGAGTCAATAAAATGTAAAAATCTTCAGCCCATCTGTAGATGAGTCGCTAATTTCTATAAGTTATTAAGTCAGGGTCCAGACTTCTTTTTCGTTGGTGACTCCCTTGGGCCTCACATGGACCCTCCAGGTTCACATTATTCTAATTTCCCAGCAGTCCTGCTGACCTTAGCAGTCTTTTCTCTACAGTCCCTACAAAAATCTTATTTCACTTAGTTGGTTCTGATTGGCTGATGAGAAAGTTTCTACTCCCCCACCCAACCTCCCGCCCCATGTATGAGTGATGGGACAGGATGAAAGTGGATGGGTTAGGGCGGTGTTGACAGAAAAACAAACCATTGTTCTGTTACCAGGACAAAAGTAAGTGAATGTTGAGTAACAAAAGAACATATATCGGCTGTAACTTTCTTGCTCACTATATAAAAGTTGATAGAAACGAATCTCTAATATAATGAAATTAATTGATTTCCTTTAAAAAGAATTTTCTTTTCTAAATTTTGTCTTAGTCCTCACCAAAAAAATCCCACAACAGGAATAAAAAAAAATGTGCCAGTTTTGAGATGCTCTCAAATACAGAATACAAAACTATTGGTGCTTCTTTTTGTAGCAATTTAATTTGTTTCTTAAACTTCAGTCAGGGCAAAACACTACCACCAATGGAAATGCAGATTGTTTCAGGATAGGTTAAAAAAAATTTGATACCATAGCCATTAGCCACATGTTACTATTCGAATTAAAATTAAATACAGTTAAAAGTTCAATAACATTCACATTTGTCACAGTGCAGGTGTTCAGTGGTCACGTATGGCTAACAGGTTGGACAGTGCAGATGAAGACTATTTCCATGGTGGCAGGACATTCTATGTGCAGCAATGATTTAAACTATGATATTTATTTCCAGAATTTTATCACAGATCAGATTTTTGAAACCATCTCACATAGGAAAACTTAATTAGACAGGTAAAAGCAAATTCTGAGGGAGTTACAAAGAACGCCTCATGCCTTTCACCTTTCTGTCCTTAATGTCTAGATGACTCCCAGTTTTATGAGGTTGGCTGGATGCCCTTCAGTGGCTATTGTTAACTGTCCCATCCCAGTGCGACAGTTGAGTCCTTCGTGGCTAGACCGTAGAGTCTCCAGTGAGTAGTCAGTATTCAGTCAGCTCCGTCTCCTACTGGAATAGAGCATGCCCTCAGCCTCAGTGCAGTTACTCGTGTGCTGGCTGCAGCCGCCCTCTTGCACATGTCTGGCTGGAGCCAAAGCAGTTTGCTCCTTCCCACTGACCCCATGGCCAGCCTTCCCATTGAATCTTTTTCTTTTTTATTGAGATATAATTTACATACAACATTGTGTAAGTTTAAGGTGTTCAATGTGATGGTTCGCTCCATGCCTATATTGTGAAATGCTTACCATTATAAGGATAGTTAACATATTCTTTACCTCACATAGTTACCATCTTGTTGTCACGGTGAGAGTATTAAAGCTCTCCTCTCACAGCAACTTTCAAGTATACAATACAGTGCTGTTAGCTGTAGCTACCAAGCTGTAACTTAGACACACAGAACTTGCTCGTCTTATAACCAGAAGTATGTGCCGTTTGACTAACATCTCCCCATTTCTCCACCCTTCAGCTTCTGGCAACTACTCAGTGTTTCTATGAGTTTGATGTTTTTGATTTCACAAAGAAGTGAGATCATACAGTATTTGTCTTTTTCTGTCTGACTTATTTCACTTACTACAATGCCCTCAAGGTCCATCTATGTTGTCTCAAATGGCAGGATTTCCTTCTTTATTATGGATGAGTAATATTCTACTGTGTCTATGTACCACGTTTTCTTTACCTATTCATTTATGAATGGACATTTAGGTTGTTTCCATGTCTTGTTTGCCCATTTTAAAACATTGCTTGGTTTGTTTTCATAATACTGAGTTTTGAGAGTGTCTTATATAGAAGTCCTAGATACAAATCCTTTATCAGATATATGATTTGTAAATATTTTCTTCCAGTCAGTGGCTTGTCTTTTCACCCTCTTGAGATGTCTTTCAATGAGCAGAAGTTTCTTGATTTTTGATAAAGTCCAATTTATGTTTGTTTTTTTTTTAATGGATTGTTGTGCTTTTGGTGTTATCTGTAAGAAAACTTTTGCTCAACCTGAGGTCACAAAGATTTTCTCCTATGTTTTCTACTAGAAGTTTTATAGTTTTACGTTTTACATTTAAATCTACGATCCATTTTGAGGTGAATGATGTGAAATATGAATCAGTTTATTTTTGCATGTGGATATCCAATTTTTCTAGCACCATTTGTTGAAGATTATCCTTTCGCCACAGAATTTTGTTCTTTTGTTGAAAATCAACTGACTATATATGTGTGGGTCTATTTCTGGACCCTGTATTTTGTTTACTCTATTTGTCTATTCTTAAACTGATACATTGTTTTGATTACTTGCGGTTTTACAATTTTGAAGTTAAATACTATAAATCCTCCAAACTGGTTCTTATTTTTTAAAATTGTTTTGGCTGCTCTAGGTCCTTTGCATTTCCATGTAAATTGTAAAAGCAGTTTGTGAATTATACAAAAACAACCTGCTAGAATTTTGACTGGGATTGCTCTGAACCTGTAAATACATTTGGGGAGAAACATTATAATAATATCAAGTCCTCCAATCCATGAAGACAGTATAACCCTCCATTTATCTAGGTCTTCTTTAATTTCCTTCAGCAATGTTTATAGTTCACAGTGTACAGGGGTTGCACATTTTTTTGGTTAGATTTATCCCTATTTAACATTTTAAATGTATTTTAAATGGTATTATTTTTAATTTCCAATTATTGGTTGCTAGCATGTAGAAATACAATTGATTTTTGTATTGATCTTCTATCCTTGCTAAGGATACTTGTACTAAGTACCCTTAGCATAATTGCTAAGCTTACTTGTTAGTTCTTATAGTTTTTTGTAGGTTCCATAGGATTTTCTGTGTATAAAATCATGTTGGTTGCAAATAAATAAGTTAACTTCTTCCTTTTCAATCTGGGCATCTTTTTTTTTTGCGTTACGTGGGTCTCTCACTGTTGAGGCCTCTCCTGTCGCGGAGCACAGTCTCCGGACGTGCAGGCTCAGCGGCCATGGCTCACAGGCCCAGCCACTCCGCGGCATATGGGATCTTCCCGAACCGGGGCACGAACCCGTGTCCCCTGCATCGGCAGGCGGACTCTCAACCACTGTGCCACCAGGGAAGCCATCTTTAGTCTTTATGATTGTGTTCAAAAACTCTCAAAAATTGTTAATTTTCAGAGTGAAATAATCTTGAAATAGATAAAATTTGTAATGCTAATTGGATTACCAAGATTAAATGCAATGTGTTCTATTCTTTAGTCTTTTTAGAAATGAGAAAATATTCAAAGTGTCTACTTTTCATGAGCTGTTAGGCATTTCCAAACACATTATTTTTCAGTGTAGGGTGAAGTGTTTTGTGTGGTTCCATCCATTTACACAACTCTCTTTCCCCCTCTCTATTTTGTGAGAACATTGGTTGGGAACTATCATAAATCAACTCCCTTTTGGAGTCATTTTTCTCAGAGGAGGTTGCAGGAACACTGCTCCGGGTGACCCTGGTAGTCCACAGAGGGGGAACATGAAAGAATTAAACAATAATACCACCCATCAGCTACTGCTCCCAGAGAGATGCACAGGAAATGTTCCTGATCAAATTTCACTTGAAACTCAGAGCAGGAAATGACTGTTCCCATTAGAGGGGAATTAAAAGATTCCCTCAGGCCTCAAAGGCAGTGAGGTTGATTGTACCACTGAGCAAGTTGCCACAGTGAGAAGGCAGATAATGAGCCTCTGGCTGGAGACACAGAGCCCATCTGCCGTTTCATTAACCAGTAAATCAGGTGGGGCAGGCTGGAAGGAATCCAAGCCTTTGGAAGCAATGGCGTGATCAAGACTTCATCCTCAAGGAAGTTAAGCAACTTCTTAAGCAAAGACTAGGAATATTGGCAATACAATGGCAGGATTTCAGAACAGGGAAGCAGGGTGCAAATATTGCCCGTACAGTTTCCGACCTATGTTTCCTTCTATTTTCTTTCGGGGCCTCCTTCAGTTTTCTTGTGTTATCGTTGGGTGACATACATAAGGCAACGAGCTCGTTACTGGTACATAGTTGTAAAAGGAGAAAGATGCCATTCATAACCTAGGTGACTTCTAGGGACGGATTTTGCTCCATGGAAAGATGCTTCATGTTACCTGAGACTTAACTGGCTTGTGTGTGATGAGATTAGGAGCTGGTGTTGACTTGCTCTGCGCGTTGCGGAAGCAGAACTTGGAGTTCCCAAGGCAAACTGGGTGGAAAGGAACAGAGAAGTGAAGGTGAGTAGAGAAATCCAGAAGGAAGAAGAAAGACTGGGTGAAGGGCCAGTGAAACCCCAGAGTGAATGCCGTGGTACTTCAACAGCAGGAATGCCTGATGTTTTGAGTAAAAATTGTATACACCTTCCTCATATATTGCACAGATACGCAAAATTGGAACTTTCTTCATTTCTCTATACCTGAACTAAATTTTGAGTCCCCTTTTTAATGGATAGCGACAAGATAATCTTCTGATTTAGTGTTAGCTCAGATACTTAGGGTTGAAACTCCATAGATTACGGCTGTCACTTCAATCATTTCCTATTCTTCCTCAACTCTTTCCTCCTTTCTGCCCAGGAGGTAAGCTAAGTTCCAGAATGAAGTGACTTTAACAATCATCCAGGTCAGGGGAAGAGGATGTCTGGTCCTCAATCATCCCGTATCCATCTCTGGCAGCCCCTGAGCTGCACCTTCTCCCACCAGCCTCCGGATGCACCTTCTACTGCTTGTGCTGAAGTGACCACTGTCCTCCCAATAACCCTCCTGATGATCTGTTCAATGCAGGCCACTCCGGGTCCTGCTCACTGGGGCGTAGATCCCAGATTCGTCCACGCCCCCTGACCTGAGTGTCACTCCCACCCCCCTTTCAGGGGCTACAGTAAATTTGTGTTGTTGTCCCCATATCACCCTGGCGGCCCCTGAGGCTGCCCTTGGGCCAGCTGTCTGGGCATTTTTCAGATTTTGCTGGTGCCAGTTTCTCTAAGAGACTCGCAGACTTCCCATAGTATGCTTTGAGAGGGAAGGTCTAGTCCTTTCCTGCCTTGGGTTCTCTAAACCCATCTTGGATTTCCAGTTGTCTTCGCCACCTGGACTCAGCCTAGGCAGGGAGTGAGGCCAGGGTCCAGGAGCACCAAATACTCACAAACTCACACTCCCGCTCTTCTCTCCCCTTTGAAGTTCTTTCCCTCGACAAGAAAAGTCTTTCATCCTCTTCTTGTGTGGCTGAATACGGACTCTGCATCTTTCTTCTCCCCATATATTGTTTGAGGGTAAACTTTATGTCTTCCTCCCTCAGGCTTTGGATCTTAACAATTAAAGCTAAGTTTTTGGAATTGAGAAAACATTTTTTTCCCAGGTATTGTGGCTCTCAGCTCAACTCTCTGCTACGCAAGGGCTTTTGGGGTCTAGCTTTTATCTGACCTCCTCTTAAGAGCACATAAAAGATATTATAGCTGCCTGAGTAGTTGGAAGAAAGATAATGGTAAAAGGAAATGTAAGGAAAGGGAACTTCGATTCATATTTCAAATAATATTCACTACACTAATAGGTGTTTTCAAATTGGTAGTACTGTGCTGGGTGATGTGACATAAGCAATCCTAAAAATTAAAAAAAATATATCTTCAGTATTATCTACATTTTCTCAAATATTTGGTTTGAGTTGTTTTATGTAGAAATACAGGAAAAACTGAGTTGTAAGTCTAAGGTGACAAACCATGGAAGAGAGGCAACAGGACCCTAGAACCTGTGTTGACTTTCCTCCTCATGTAAAACTCTGCAGAAATGTGGACTTTCATGGGGCCTGGACTGTGGGTTTAAGCTAATTTCATCTCAGAGAGTGAGTATGTCCCAGCTGACATCTGGGTGAAAGAGGAAACAGTCAGTAAAGGTTACCTAATTACAGTTGTGGTGGAATTAGAAATCGTGGTGGTAGGAATGTTCTTGAAGAAGCAGATACCCCTGTGCCAGTTGGGTGGGGAAAGAACAACACGGTGCAAGGTCAAAGCAGTGGGTATCCCCTTAGCTTGTTTAGAGTCCTAGGTGAGAGAAACTGAGACTAATACCCTAACCCACCTTGTATCTCCTACAAATCATTACCTACCACATAAAATAGTGTTCCAGAGGACCTTAGCATGGTCATCGATCCATGCTGGTTTGCTGACCTTGCGAGCAGGTGCTGTCTCTCTCTGAGCATCTGTTTAAGTTGCTATGATCAAGTACTTTTGGGTTGTCTGTAAGCTGCTAAGTGTATTAGTCACGGTTCTTCAGAGAAACCGAATCAATAGGAGATATATACAGAAAATATATAGAAGACATCATAGACTATATAGATCTATAATTATATATTTATTTTATCATCCTAATATCCTATATATATTCTATTATCCTCTGTCCTATTATCCTGTTAGGACATTCTACTATCCTATATGTAGTCTATTTATCTTTCATATCTATATCTATCTTCTCTCTATTTTTAGATCTAGATATGGATTGATTTATTTTGAGGAATTGGCTCATGTGATCATGGGGGCTAGAAGTCCGAAATCTGCAGGGCAGGCCAGCAGGCTGTAAATTCCAGCAGGAGTCTTTGCAGTCTTGAGTTCAAAGACAGCCTGGAGGCAGAATTCCTTCCTCTTTAGGGACCTCAGTCTTTCCTCTGAAGGCTTTCAATTAATTGGATGGACCCACCCACATTACGGAGAGTAATCTGCTTGACTCAAAGTCTACTGTTAACCACAGCTAAAAAAAATTGCCTTCACAGCAACAAGTAGGCTCGTGTTTGACCTCACAACTGGGCAACTTAGCCTGGTCAAGCTGACACGCAAAGTTAACCACCAAAATAAGGGCGTTTGCTTTTGTTTTCTCTAGAGGCAAGGACGGTGGAAATCCTGACTGACACATTGTTTCATCAGACAGGTTTGAGCACCAGTGGAAAGATGGGTGAGCCACCAACTAAAGGAGTTCATGAGAAATTCTGTGGACTCTGGACTCAAACAGAGCCGCTTTGCAATTCAGAAAAATGTGACCCAGAGCTGGCGAGAGAGGCATCCTGCCCACCTCTGTGAGAAACCCAGCATGGTTCCTGCCCTTCAAAATGGTCAGCCTGGAAGTGCCAGGAAACAACCCCCTCGGCATGATGTTAACCTTCTCATTGACGGTAGCAGTGGTGATGAGGACGTAACCCCCAGGTGGGGTTTTCATAAGACAGAAGCCGGAGTGGAGCTTGAGGAGAACAGGTGTTCCTGGGTGTATCCAGTAAGCCTCTAGGAATGTCTAGACATGCCTGGGGGTAACATTGCTGGAGACAGGAATCTCTGTCTGGGCAAATGGAGACAGTGAGCCCATGGAAGTCGCATCCACAGGCTAGAAAGACCCAGAGACTTCTGGCTTATATTCTTTTTACTTTACAGACTGAGAATTCAATTAGTCTTGATACACTTTTTGTGGATTCCATAGGAATTCTTACAGGTATTGTTATCTACATCTATCTACAAACTGTTTGAACTCTACCTGATCATTAAAGTCAAGAGTCCAGGGCTCAAGATGAGCAAAACCATCTCTGTTCAAGGTCTACCATATAGACATAAAGATGAGTGTGTTAACGTTGCATAAAATCTGGTCTTTGGTCAAACTTATGGCGCTCTCTGAGGGTCAGCTGACTTAGCTGACTTAAAGCTGTAAGCTATCTAGCTGTTGAACAAGAGCACAAGATATGGGGTAAGAGAACCATGAATTCAAATTCTGATATCACCTTGACACGTCTGTGACCCAGATTAGTTATTTAATGATTAAATCTTCATTCCTTCCTCTCCTTATGGATCTGTTATAAGCTTTAGCGCATAGTAAGGACTCCACAAATTGTAGCTGTTAATGTTACCGTTGTCAGTTTCATCTACCATCCTTTCCATATTTTCCCCTTAAACTTCAGCTGACATCTGTGAAAGTAACCGGTAAGTATCTACTGTGGTTCTTAACCCAGGTGGGCATTTGGAACGAAGGGGCATTTGTAAATATTGCTGGGGGCAAATATTGAGGGGCACTGTGTTTGGATGTCACAATGACTGGGCGTTCCGCGGGCATCTGGTGCCCAGGGATCAAGGACAACAAACGCTCTGTGGGTCAGTCTTGCATCATGAATTAATTGTCCCACTCCAAAAACCCCTATAGTGCCCATTAGTGAGAAATGCTGTGTTTTCCTTTCTGCCTATTTTGAGTTAAAAAAGAGAAATGAAGTGGAAGAGGAGCTGGGCCCAAGAAGAGGGGTTTTCGAGGGCGTAAGGTGAGAGGCACTGCTCCAATTGCTTTGAATTCACCACTCCCTGATTCCTTACAACAACCCAGTCATTAATTCCCATTTTACAGGTGAGCAAACTGAGGCACAGAGAGGTTAAGCATAGGAAGTGCTTATTCCCCTGGTAAGTGGAGAGCCTGAATTCAAGCCCATGCTCTTAAGCACCCCATTATCATGCCTCTCGAGAAGGTAAAAGAAAGCAAAATCAAATTAAGCAAAAATAATCAAACAATACAAAACACTAGCGGTGCGTATAATTGGTTTTAGAGTTTTCTATGCTAACGGAAAATTCTTTCTCTTTTAAGCTCAAAAAGATTAAAATGAAGTGATTTTCTTGGGTAGTGCCTCCCATTATGTTGTAGGAGAAACAATTTGAGGAAAGTATTAATAATCTCACTGGCACCAAATGCACTTCTCTACAATTGGAAGTGAGCCCTCTTTTGGTGCAGAGAACACGTGTGTGCATGCGTGTGTGTGTGTACATATATTTTTCTATCTTCTATTTATAGAGATAAATTTATATTGAGGTATTATTCACTCTCCATAGTATTCGAATGAAAAGTTTGATATTAAATTTTTTTCAGAAAATAGAATTATACTTTGTTACTTAAAGGATGAGGTGAAGGAGTGAAGAGAATACCTTGACTTACAAATAACCTACATGACTTTAAACAACCTGTGCTTTTGTATATTCCATAATGATGACCCCAAGTTGCAGATTGTCAACTTTTCCTTAATGAGTGATGAACACACACTTAGAGGTGTCTCATGCTGACCCTGCTGGCCAGTTGGCATAGTATTTTATTTTACTTTTTATTATTATTATTATTTTTTGTTGTACGCGGGCCTCTCACTGTTGTGGCCTCTCCCGTTGCGGAGCACAGGCTCCGGACGCGCAGGCTCAGCGGCCATGGCTCACGGGCCCAGCCACTCCGCGGCATGTGGGATCCTCCCGGACCGGGGCACGAACCCGTGTCCCCTGCATCGGCAGGCGGACTCTCAACCACTGAGCCACCAGGGAAGCCCGGCATAGTATTTTAAACTATGTTGTTTTCTTGGTTTGTCCAGGAGAGTTTGTACAATTATTTGAATATTTAATACATTTTGCCATTATTTTAAATAATTAGTAGTAAAAAAATAATACTAGTGATATAACAATTGCAGCAGATGTAAGTAACTAGTCATGGTCAGGTGTTTAGCTGAGTTAGAAACATGGACTTTTGAGATTAAGCCTATCAAGTATGCATTAAATAGTGAGTGAAAATGTAAAGAAATAAAATGTACAAAATGCTAGAAATAGGTTGTTGAAGCTCAGGGCTGACAGTTGAAGGGCACTAATGGTAGAAATGGAAAATCTTTAAAATTAAAGATTGGAAATTAGATTGGAGACACTCCAGAGATCCGAAGGCCTAGGGAAGTTCCCAGAGCTTCTGCCAGCTGTTTCCTCCTTCAAAGCACAAAGAAGTCAGGTGTTCAGTTTTCACACAATAAATACTTCAGTAGAGTCAACAAACATCGTCACATTCTCTTGTTCAATCCTATGCGGTTTTTTTCCTAGTAAGCTTCTCTTCCTAAGAATAAAAGAAATTGCTTTTGTTCCACGCTGATCCCACTTCAAGTAACTCGAGCAAACTAGAATTGAGATAAGAAATTACTTAAAATTTTGTTTTGTCTCTATGTACTTGTCCTGCTTTTTGGTGTTTAGCATATGCGTTATGTATCCTGAAAAGAGACGAATCCATTTATACCACTATTAGGGAATTTTGTGATTTTTAAAACTTTCTAGTCAGGGAAGCTCTATTGTTTAGTCAATTGTGAGTCTGTGTCCTGCTTTGGTTTTCAGGGATCCTGGGCATACAAAGGTGGTCATTAATATAAGGTCATGGGAAATCATTGTTGCGTCAGTCCCTACCTCTCTCAACTCTCCTTTGTTCTTTAATTCAGACTTTTAGAGTTTAAACAGCACTTTCAAAAGTTGGACCAGGATGCCATCAGTTAAAATAGAATAAGATCAATCTTTCTCAATTTTCAGGAAAAGGAATTATCTCTTTAAATTTTTTCTTCTATAAATGTTCTTAAAATCTTTTGTGTTTGCTATTCCCAAGACTAAAATGAATGAACAACTTAATAACAAATATGACCATAAAATTTGGGAGCATTCTACAAAGCAGATCTTTTATTGACACATTATCGTGGTTGAGATATTCTATATATGACTGCAAAAATAGTCACACATAGAGTTATATATATGTAATCCCCTATCTATCCTGGTGGAATACTGTTTCATAGTCTGCAAAGACCACAGAACCTAAAGAGCTTTATGACTTCCAGGTGCTCTTTAACCTAATAATGTAAAGAGGAAAGAGTTGAGATATTGCTCTTCAAGAGAAGTCACTTCCATTGGCACCCCATCACTTAAGGCTGCTCTGGGGCTTGTGGAAGGGGCCCCTCCTGCTTCTAAGGTGGAGGGAGGAGGTCTATTCCTAAAATGCAATGTTCCTTATGTGTTTTGATGTAAAGTCACACGTGGGAATTCAGTACAGTGTAAGTAACAGGACGACTAGTACCATTGTTTGCAGACCCTTCTGAGGAATGGCCCCGAAATTGTCATCATTTGTGAAATCTGAGAACCAAACAACCTTCTTACAATGCGACTCTTGGACTATAATTCATTCCTAAGTTGGCGATTATTCATGCAGACTCCCTGAAAAATGACCAAATGATCAGGAACAAAACACTGAAAATAAATGTGATCTGTTCTACCTGCAGATGATGGGGTTCCTATCTTGTGCCGTGTTCAAGCTCTTTAGGCTTGTCTTTGCCGTGGCAAGACAGTCAATCACATCTGCCAAATCCAAATGCAAACATAGGTGGTTCTCAGCCAGTTAGAGCCAGATCAAATCGTGTTTAGTTCACCATCTTGCACAAATCTTGTTCACTGATTTTGTTTACAAAAATATCCTCTCTGCCAAAGAAGAGATGGAAAAATTCCCTTGCAGAGCCAGCATTCAAAATTACTCATTATCTCCACAAGAAACCCTAGTGTAACCCAAGAACAACTTTTACATCTGTTTATTAAGAGTCTCAGATTGTCCTGGCTATGAGATTTATGTTCATATGTATTTTGCCAATACTTAGCATCTGCATCTAAATTTTAAAAAGAAGGGGATTAAGATAAAGTTTTATTAATTACGTATGACCCAAACACCAAAGATACATCTCAGATTTTTTACTAAAAGTTAAAGTCAGTTAAGTAATTTTTTTATACAACATTGGCTTTTAAGCACAGAACATTCCTCCAAGCTTGATTGTACTTCATAGAAAAATCTTTGGGGCTTTTTTTTTTTTTTTTTGGTTGTAAAAACAGCATTGCTAAAATCCTTACAAGTCAGGAGGGAGCGCCCTCCTCTTTTCTTTTTCCAGCTATTGTTACACACTTGGGATATTGTTTTTATTGTTTCCTTATGGAAAATAATCCGGATTTTATCCTTGAAAAATGATTACTTTTCAGAAAGATTATTTTTGACCTGAAATTTTAGGAAGTATACACTTAAAATTCTCTCAACTCTTCAGTAGTCTTTTTAAAAAAACAAAATAAATTTTTTCTCCACAAAAATATTTGCTTTGACTTTTGACACTATGATGTGATTATTATTACTTGTTTCTATTTGAAATTACCTTTTTAAAGTACGCATTCTTTGTAATTATTAAAATGTGCAATGTAAATATTTGTAAAATATAAAAAATAAAATTATAATCACCCACAAATCTACACCCAGATGTAATTGTTATGCCTGTGTTTTTTTCTTCTATTTTTTTCTCTCTTTACTTTCACATATACACATACACATTTTGAAACACAACTCAGATCACACTGTATATACAGTTTAGTATCTGGCTTTTTGGCTTAAAATTTTGTTATGAGCATCTTTCTATGTCATTAAGTATCCTTTGGGAAAAAAACTTTCAAGCTCATACAGTATTTCACATACAGCCAAGCCACACTTTATTTTAAAATTCTATTTATTTTAAAAGTTAATTAATTAATTTATTTTTGGCTGCGTTGGGTCTTCGTTGCTGCGCGCAGGCTTTCTCTAGTTGCAGCGAGCGGGGGCTACTCTTGTGGTGCACGGGCTTCTCATTGTGGTGGCTTCTCTTGTCGTGGAGCACCGGCTCTAGGGGCACGGGCTTCAGTAGTTGTGGCACAGGGGCTCAGTAGTGTGGTGTGCTGGCTTAGTTGCTCCGTGGCATGTGGTATCTTCCCGGGCCAGGGCTCGAACCTGTGCCTCCTCCACTGGCAGGTGGATTCTTAACCACTGCACCACCAGGGAAGTCCAAAATTCTATTTATTTTTGATATTTATTGCTTCTAATGTTTCACCAAACAAAATGTGACAGGGAGTCTTGGGTGGACTGGAGCTAGAGCTCAGATGCTTCCAGATTGTTGGATTAGGCAGAATCCTGTCCCCTAGGGGTCCGTTGGAATACTGTTATTTTCATGGGAGCTGAAGAACATCCTGAATTTACAAAAACTTGAATGCTGCACAGATATTTGCGAAAATCTGAAGAATTACGGAGCCTGTGATGATATCAACCTGCCCCACAAAACCTAACTCCATCCAAAGAGAGAGAAATTCATCACGACTGAAAACGGGATCAAAATAAAAGGTACGTCCTAGCATCAGGGCTTGATGTCGGAAAGGGAGTGTGGTGGTTCTGCGTCCAAGGTTCTGACTGATCTCAGAAACATTCCATTTCGGCGCCTGGTGGAAAACGGCAATGTCCACGTATTGACAGATTGTGAACTCTGACACTTGGCAACCCAGGAGCTCTGCTTTGGACAAACCCTAAATGAGCTTCATAAGAAGGTCTTACCTTTCATTTCACAAGAATATCTGCCGTAGGCAGATGTCCCGCGCTGGAGTGTCATAGCGGCTTCACAATCTCACAAACTTTGAGAAGAGCCTGTTTTCAGCAGTGTAGGTGTCGATGACCACAGAGTAGCAGTGTTGACAATGGCAGTGACGGACTACAAGAGGACGAAGTCTCAGTTGAGTATTGGCACTGAATGAAGCTGTCGAAGACCCAGAGTGGAACAATGGTGGGGAAAGGAGAAAACTCTTATACTCTGGAATACTGTACATCTTTGATGTGAGAAATCCTCCAAACTGAGTGCAAGTTTGATTTTTGAATCAGAAGATAGAGGCAGCATGACAGCTTCCCTGGCATCGAGAACAGCAGATTCCCAGCAGCAAGAGCAGCAGCATCTTTTGCCTCTCACTGCGTCTGCTGCAGCAGGATCCTGCCCTGGCTAGCAATGCAGCAGGGAGCCACCAGGACTGGCTGTGCATACACATTGGTTCCTCTGCAAGTATTAGGAAGAAGAGGACTCTATATAATGAAGATGGAGGCTTAGGGCTGTTGAGATTTTAGGTATTAATATTCATGTGATTGCCTTTATATTCCTAAGTTTCTGAAGCCTGAAATATTTACATTTCATAAATTATGTTGTTCTAAATATCTGTGTCAAGTTGGGATCAGTGCAAACCACTCTATGTATTTGTATTCATCAGCTTGAGTTGCCATAACAAAATACTACAGACTGAGTGGCTTGAACAACAGAAATTTATTTTTCATAGTTCTGGAGGCTGGGGAGTCCAAGATCAAGGTCCCCCAAGTTTTTGGTGAGAGCTCTCCTTCCTGGCTTGCAGATGACTGCCTTCTTGCTGTATCCTCATATGATAGAGAGGGAGAGAGAGAGAGAGAGCGAGAGAGAGAGCGAGAGAGAGAGAGAGAGAGAGAGCGAGAGAGAGAGAGAGAGAGAGAGAGAGAGAGAGAGAGAGAGAAAGAGTGAGAGAGATCTCTTCCGCTTCTTATAACGGCACCAGTTCTATTGGACTAGAGCCCTACCCTTATGACCTCATTTAATGTTTATCACCTCCTCGTATTTGGATCTGCTGGGGTCAAAAAGCCACTGTCATAGATCTGTTTCCACCACAACTCAAATCAGCTAGAGACCCTTTTCTTACCCAAGGCCCCAGTCAGAGCTGGTGGGCCTGATGGCCAACTCTGTAATAGGCTAGAGGGCCGCAAAGCAAAGCAACTTGCCTTTCATGCTGGAGAAGCTATTTCACCACTGCAGATCCTAGAAACTTCACTGAGATGGCAGGACCCTGAATTTCCCCAGAATGTATCTCCCATCCTCTGACACATGTGTGTTTTTCTTGGGCATCTTGGACCCCTGCAACTTTCTGTTCATTCCATCCGACCAGCATGACATTGTCAGTGTAGTGACCCAGCGTGATTCTTGGAACAGGGGACTGATTAAGGTCCCCTGTGGATAAGTTGTGACAGAGATGCATAAAATTACACTTCCAGATGAAAATAAACTGCTTATGACGATCTCTGCTTATTGGAATGAACAGACAAGAGTTATTTTGGAAGAACTGCATTTGGAGGGAATGTTGAAGTGAATCTTGAAATGAACCTAGGGGATTTGATACACAGGAATAGTATGAACAAAGACATAAAGGTAAGTAAATGCAGGATATAGAAAGTGATTGGTTGACTAAGTGATACATTCAAAAACTATTTATTGAGCACCTACTAAGTGCCAGTGACTTAACTTTGCTGAGTTTGTGAAAGAGAAAGGTAGGATGTGACTGGGCCTTAAATGACAGAATAAGGAGATGGTACTTGATTAAAAGGCAATTGTAAACCACCTGAAAGTTTTTAAGCTGGAGAGTGATGATTAGAGTTGCTTTTCATGAGGATTGATCCGGCAGCAGACGCTAATATTCCAGCCAGGAAGAAGCAATGAGGATCTTAGAGCAATGGCAGTGAGAAAGGAAGGGGAAGGATCAGCTGAGGAAAAGTTGTGGATGAGGAATCCGCATCTGTCTGGGTATGGGGGCCAGTGAGGGACATGAGCCAGAAACAACTCAAAGGCTCTGAACTTGAGTGATTGAGATTAACAAAAGAAATAATGACGTCAACAGGAGGTTTGGTATCAGGTGGAAGATAATGATAATAATAATAGTAGCTGATATTATTAGACAGAAGCACCTTGAGGGCAGGACTGTGATTGCTTTGGTTCACACTTTATCCTCGGTGCTTGGCTCACAGAGGACAATCAATAAATATTAGTCACAAAATATATGCTCGATCTCACTGAATTGTCACATCCATCCTAAGAAGGAGGTGTAATTATGCCCCATTTTCTGCTATCAATTTTATTTTTTATTTTGGACTACCTCAGGCATATACAAATAAACAGGAAATAATGATATATATACATAGATATTTATCTCTCTCTATATAGATATCTACTCCTCAACTTGAGAAAAAGAAAGTAATACAGATATTATCATTATCTCCATTTTACAGGTAAGAAACCTGAGGCTGAGAGGGGTCAAAAACTTGTTCAAGGTCACACAGCTAGCCCATGCTGCAGCTGTGACTTGAATATAGGCCTGTCTGTCATACCTAGTTTGTGACATTGATGGGACATCCATGTGGAGGTACTCAACAGGTGGATGGAAATATCATATGTGAGGTATGGAGAGAATTTAGGAGTAGAAATATTGACATGGGAATTGTCTGCATCAAAATGATGGTTGAAGGGACAGCAGTGGGAAGGGAATAAACAGTAAGTGCTCTGAGGATACAGACTTGTGTTTGAGTGATATGCCTTCTTGGAGGGAGAACAAAATATGCGAGTCTATTTTAAAACCTGGCCTGTTCATAGAGTAAGAGCTCCTTTTATGCTGGTCCAGAGTGTCCCCTTTGGTTTCTAGAAAAAGGGCAGAGCTGCCTGCAATCCACAGAGTGCTTATTCTCTATGTCTGGCATAGGGCGAGGCCAAAGAAGACATTGGTATTTGGCATCATTGGCTTTATAAAAATCCTGGAGGTGAGGATGTTATTTTTTCTAGGCAGAGCCCCAAATGCGGCTCTAACCCTATCCTATTGGGTAGCTAGCCTGCTTCTAGCTGAGGCTTGGCTTGTATAGAGATGGGTGCCCTCCTCCACTCATATCCTTGTGGACCGCTGAGGCTTAGCAGTGCTGAATAGGATTTTACTGAGTTTGTAATTGTTAGCAATGCTACCCTCCTGAGGAAAGAGTTCTTGGCTTCACTCCAAATCAGAAGTTTTAGTTGCCTCAGGAGAAAAGTAAGAATTCTAGAAAAAGTCTTGCCAGTGTTTGATAAGCCTCCACATCTCCTCACGCCACTGAAGAGCACAGCATTGGGGGAAGTTCCCAGTGAACATCAAGTTTGGATATAAAAATTCCTATAGTAATATTATTTGCAACTAGACTATCTGTGTGATAAAAATTTCTTAAGGAGAGGTTCTGCAGAAGAAGTTTGGTAACACACGATAAAGTTGAGGTCTTGGAGATGACATGTGTCATCAGACCTCTTTAATGACATTATCAACCCCCTTGAGAAAAGATCAGAGACACAGGAGGTATATTATTTTGACTCTCAGAGTCCCTTCTTTAGAATGTCAGCATAGGCGAGGGTAGGTACAAAACTTAACCTCTAAATCTCAGTGGCTTCATGCAACGACCACCGCTACAAAAAGCTGTTCTTTTCACTCAAAAGAATCTGCTGTGACACTTCAGAGTAGCTCCCTTCCAAGTAATGACTTGGAGAAACAGCCTGTTTTTCTCTTCATGTCAATCTAATGCTGAATAGTTTGTGGCCACAGTCACATTATATACTCAGAGTGAATTTATCATCATTATTTTCTCTATAATTTCAAGATAAGATCTCCAAAGAACAAGGCAAGGGAAGAGAAAGCTGGAGGGCCACAGAGGTTTTGCAGAACTTTGGCTTCAAAATGACACAGGTCACTTTCCACGGCCCTGGTCCACGGTCCCACCCAACAGTAATAGAGTGGGGAAGCATAGTCTCCTGTGTGCCCGTGAGGGAAAGGAGAATTAAATATCTACCATTTTCACAGAGGTAGAAAAGCACTGAAGCATGAGCACTAAAGGTAAAATGAGGGCAACTATATTGTGTGCTGTCAAGGGAAGAAGTAGTTTGACGAATATGCAGGTAACTAGGTCTTAACCTTATTGTCTGATGTTTTGCTTGATGGTGAAAATAGTTTTGTTGAATTTTCCATCCAGGATTCACAAATGCTAGCTTAAAAAAAAATAGCCATCTTCCAACCCACTGGGCAAAGTGACTCTGTGGTGTAAAAAGTAAATTGATGTGCTATAAATCTGGATGCGGATCCCTCTGCAAATCACGCAGTGTTAGAAGAATACATTTTTTTCTCCCCTTCTTACTTCTTGGTTCTGGTGCCAGATGGAGAGATTTCTGCTCTGTGAACACTCAGAGGTGCAACATTTATCCACATGACCCTTGGTTCATAACAAATGCAACAGGAGCAAACTTTAGGCATTAGGTATATGATCCTGAGTTCACCTATTATTTTCCATATAATTAACATGGAAAATGTAGGAAGCAGGTCAATCTCCTTGAGGCTACTTTTGGCATTTCCACATGCTCTGTTGCCATCCTACTGGTCTACTTTTCACTTCCTTGGTGTTATCCATATCACTGTTATGGAACTTGGTATCCTCCTCCTCTGGGTCTCCCTTCCATTTCCCAGCATCTGCCATGGTACCTTGTGCATGACCGTCAGTAAATTAATATCAGTGATTCTTAACTAAATGAATGGCTGGTTTCACTTTCTGCCCTACTTAGGATCAACGTGTATTCTAGCTTCTCTCACTCCACTGCCCACCAGCTCTTGCTGCTTTGTTCAATCTCTTCTGCCCCACTGGGTGGTGGTTCAGAGAAGCTGTGAAACATGGGGGCATGAGGCAGTGCAGAGAAAGTGAGAAAGAGCAGAGTGGCTGTCTGGGGTCAACACAGCTTGTGATCTAATAAGCTGGATAGCGATCGGGGCTGGGGGTCAAGTCAAGGAGGATTCCTCAGAGAACTGTTAGTTCAAACCCAAATGCTTACTTATAGAGAATTTTTTCCCTATTGTTATTTTATTTCTAGCTTATTCTGTGTTAACTTATCCTAATAAGTGGAATGAGGTCAGAGGCTGAATTGGAACCAGAGTGCTCCTGACGCTATTCCTGGTGTTTTTTAGTAACAAGAAATTATACTGTGGGTCAGTTTTGCCATATGCAAACATCAGTTTACTGAACTTGTCCTAATTGCCCCCCAGAGTGGAAGGAGGATGAAATGATAAAAGATATGTGAAGGGGACCTGGAAATTTGAAAAATGCAATACTGTATTGATTAAATAAACATTTATTTGGAAGGTTGCAATGTGCCTACCATGGACTGGACAAAAAGAGATTAAAAAAAAACCAATGTCTACAGCCAAAGAATTTACAATCCAGGTAAAAGAGAGATGAGTAAGAGCTAGGAAAAAATTGGATAGATATTATTCTAAGAACTACGAAGAGTTTTATGAAATAATTAGTTATGGTAAACCTTTACACACAGGTTTGCAAGAAAAAAAGGCGGGGGTGGGTGGCGCGCATTTCTTCCCTTTGGCTTTTCCAAATGGCTTAGTACTAACAGTGGCAACAACTACTCTTAATATCATAAATGGAAGAATGATGCTTTATAATGGATGCTTTGTTATCTATATCTTACAGTTCAGTTAGTTAGAGCTAAGTGAAGATGTCAAATGAGCATCCAGTACTGTGCCAAGGGAAAGTGTCTCTTCCAACGGTAAAGTCACAGGTTGATGTGAGATGCCTGCCTGAACAGCACTTTCTCGGGCGCTAACACTGTTGCTATTTCCACCTTCATCCCAAATGCTCTGCCGCCTATGATGAAATATACAGACAGGGCCCAAGAGGCCACACTGGATCTGGAGTGTTTGTGGCAGCCTTTTTCCCGCCCCACCCTGAAGTCCCACCTATCCTGGGACGCTCTGGAAGGAAGCCCATGGGCGGTGTGGAGCAGCGCTCGGTCCCATCTCTCAAGAGGCCACACCCACCGCAAGGCCCCCATTGTGTCTCGGGGAACAGTAACCCGACAGTCTTACGCTGGCTGCCCTTCTTCAGAGGAAGCGAGCGGCTCTGGCTCCCGCGACCCCAGCCAGGCAGCCAGGCAAGGGGCGGGGCGGGGCGGCGACAGGCGGTGCAGGTGGCAGTGGCGCAGAGACGCGCACTCTAGGACCGCGCGCTCTAGGGCCGCGCGGGCGCCCCGGGCCCCGCACGCCTGCCTCGCGCGGGCGCCGCCGCACCTGAGGGCGGAGCTAAGCCCGAGACCCGCCCGCTCCCGGGCGCGAAGCCCCCTCCCCGCGTCCCTCCCGCCGCGCTGCAGACTCGCGCAGGTACGTGAGGCCTCACCCGCCCGGGACCAGCAGACGCGGGCTCGCCATGGAGCACATCCGCACGCCCAAGGTTGGTGCTACGGGCGCGGGCGGAGGAGGGAGAGCGGGAGCAAGAGGAAGGATGCTGAGCCGGCTGGAGGCCCGGCTTCCCTGTCCGGCGCAGACCGAACTGGCACCGCGAGCGAGCGAGGGAGGAGGCGGCGCCGGAGCCTCTCCCGCTTCGCCGGGAGGCTGGGCTTCCTCTTGCTGCCTCACAGGCCTAGCCTTGGCTGCTGCTGGATCTAACCTCTTGTCCTTGGGGATGCTCAGTGGACAGAGGGCTGGACGGGAGGGAAGCCTAACTGCCAGTAGAGTAATGGGGCTGCTGATAGGCTGATAAACGCTTCCTTCTGGTCTAGCACTAGGTTGCTGCTTTAAAAAATTTTTTTTTTCTGTTGGCTGCTCTGAGCAGTTGAAAGAGAAACAAGCCTTCCTAATAACAGGTGCAAGGAAACGAGTTACGTGCAGGTGCGTTGAATGCACTCGGGAAGCTTGTTGAATCTAAGGGTTCAGACCCGCCCAACTCGCCCTTCTGCTTCTTGGTCTTCAGGCTATCAGCTGCAGTGGACCTTGCACCGAGCAGATGATCAGTGTTCGCTGTAGGCTGAATATTATCAATCCTTCCATCTTCTTGCCTTTTCCAGTGGGTTGCAGCTTACAGATTCGTCCACTGGTCTGTTTTAAACAACACCAGATCTTGCCAACTCAACAAAAGCGACTGGTCCCAGATCATTTCAGTTAAATAACACTGGAAACGTTGACCCCTGTACCAAACTTTACTATTCATGGTTGTACTAGTAATAAAATTTAGGGCGAAAAAAGTGATCGACATTCCTGATAAAAACCCTAAATTAGTGACAAAACCTATTTCAGGAACCTATTGGCTGTCTCTTGTTACTACTACTATAGCGCCTTGCGTTTCCGGGATGATCTCCTGTTCAAAATCTAGGTCCTGACAGTGAAGTCAAAGCTGGGCCTGAGTGGGCGGAACTTAGGAGGCCCCAGGGATCGTATTCATCTCATGGGGCCATTGCTGTGCAGTAAGTCCAGTAAGAAAAATTCATTCCTAAATTCCGGAATGGTTTCTCTTTATAAAGGCAGCTTTACGATTGTCTTATGTCAATGGAAGAATAAAATCTTTCAGTTTGCCACATAATGTGAGTTCCAACAGTAAAGTTAAGTTGTATTGATTTTGCACCATGGAATTAAATTGTTGCTTCACAATCGGGAAATTGTAAACTTAGAGGAGAGTGCCGTAAACCGCAGGATAGGTGGCTCAGAGCTTTCAGGGTTTAAGTGGTGCTAAATAATTTATTCTGGAATGAGGAATTTAGCTCATGAACTCCCTCTGCCCTTGCCAGGGGCATCCTTTCTTTGTCATGATGAAGGGGGCTCTTGATAAAAATGATGTCTGATGTGAATGTCAGTAGTGATAGGGTGACATGACACTGAGTGCTTTTCTTCCTATGGAATATGAATTTTGGGAGTAAAGGCCTTTTCTCATCCTTATTCAAACTCATTCTCTACAAAGCCATGTGTGCAAACCTGAACATCAAGCAATATTCTCACTTGTTCTTAAAACCCGTTTTCATAAACACCCTGTACCATAAATCTTCTGTCAGGAAACAGAAGGAAATGGGGGGAAATGGATAATTGTCTGAAATTTCACTGAGTTGAGAGTCATGAACGTTTGGGATAATGCAGGTGGAAAAAAATTAAAAGCTACAGAGGTCGGGGGGGGGATCCAATCCAGTTATTCATTCATTTCATTCCACAAACATTGGAGAACCTTTCCTGTGAGAAGCTCCTGTGTGAGCTCTGTGAAGCTCCAGACCAGGGAGCTCCTGGCCTGGAACGGAGGCAGTTGTAAATCTGGAGAGAGATGTGTACAAGGGACAGTGGGCAGAGAGGGCAATGGATGGAGGATCAGCTCTACCATAAAGGGTGAGGGAAGGCTTCTTAGAAGAGCTGAGTCTTTTTTTTTTTTTTTTAATTTTTTTTTTGTGGCACGCGGGCCTCTCACTGTTGCGGCCTCTCCCATTACGGAGCACAGGCTCCGGACACACAGGCTCAGCGGCCATGGCTCACGGGCCCAGCCGCTGTGCCGCATGTGGGATCTTCCCGGACCAGGGCACGAACCCGTGTTCCCTGCATCGGCAGGCGGACTCCCAACCTCTGCGCCACCAGGGAAGCCCGAAGAGCTGAGTCTTAACACGCAGGAGCGTTGGAGATGCTGTCAGGCAGTTGTGTAAATATGGTATATTGTAATAAATCATTACTCCCTCAAAGATGCTGAAAGCCTAACAGCGATAAAGATAGAAATGATGACATGACATGATTCCCTGAGGTTAAACAGTATCATTTTATTTTACATTTTTAAAACAATTAAAAAATTTTTATTTTTCACTTCCTGTTTTATTGAGATAGAATCGACATACAGCACTGGATAAGTTTAAGGTGTACAGCATAATGATTTGACTTACATACATCATAGAATGATTGCCACAATAAATTGATGACCATCCATCATCATTTAGATAGAAAATTAAAGAAATAGAAAAAAATTTTTTCTTGTGATGGGAACTCTTAGAATTTATTATCTTAACTTTCATGTATAACATACAGCAGTGTAAATTATATGTATCATGTTATCCATTCCATCTCTAGTACTGATTTATCTTATAACTGGAAGTTTGTACCTTTTGACCACCTTCCTTCAGCCTGCCCCGCTGGTAACCACAGATTGGGTCTCTCTTTCTATGAGTTTGTTTGTTTGTTTTGAGGTGTAATTGCCCTACATCACTGCGTTAGTTCTTGTTACACAACATAGTGATTCGGTATTTTAAACAATTTCATTTTACATTTTTAAGTGCAATACTAATTTTCACAGTATAAATGAAAAGGGACCGTACTACTTACAGAGCTTGTGTTGTAAAATGTATAATTTTTGATGGTCATATTCGTCTTTGTTCTGGGCTTCCATTATATCATGGGGGTGCTGAATAGATAGCTTGTCTTATATTGTACGATTTCACGTCTTAGGTGGCTTGTGAGGGGTATACACTCGAGTTTGAAGTGTATTTACCATGTGGCTGGCAGGGGTTTATTTTAAGAGGAAAGGAAATGCATGTATAATGTACAGTTGTTTTCCTATTACAGTGAAGTCATTCATTTACTCTTTGTAAGCTGTGTGATATCATCACAGCCTCTGTACTCTGCTTCAGTCTCTGGAGTGCAGTGTAAGGAGAGAGATACCCATGTATAATCTGGATGCTTTGCACATCTTTCTTGCTGGTGTGTGTGTGTATGTGTGTGTGTGCGCGCGTGCGTGCGTGTGTGTTTAACAGAAGCCTTTATAACAGAGCGTATACTAAGCAGGGTGTTTCTCTCCCGGAATGGTTCCTGTATAAGAAAAAGAAAATGTTCCAGGGAGGAGCTAGTTTGCAGTTGGGTTTAAGTTAGGACACCAAGCATTACCTGTATTGCATCACAGTGAACTTTTTGTTTCTACTTCTCTGTCTGGTTTTCTCTGCCACTCTGAAGACTTGCTGGTAAGGAAAAACCCTGCAAGAAACTTAGGGATAATTTGGGTTCACGTGTTACTTAGTTATATATAAAGCCTTCAGGGCTTTTAGAAGTAACTTAAAGTGTTTTGTAGGGTTTGGGTTAGTATCGGATAGATGCTAATGTGTCTAGGAACCTGGTGAAGTAATCTCTACTTTTTATGTTTTGGTCTTTCTGGAAGCCATTTTTTTCCCACACATGTAAATTTGAGTTGTAAAATAGAATATGTGATGACCTCCAAAACTCCAAATAGACCTTGAAAATGCCTTTTGTTCCTTTCCACCCCCATCCCTGGTCTGAGCCGTTACTCTCACAGCCTCCTAACTGGTTCCTCTTTGCTTTTCTCCCATCCCTCCTCCACAGAGGGAGCCTGGGTGATGCTTTTATGACACAAATTGGTCATGTTACTTCCCTGCTGAAATTCTTGGGTGGCTTCCCTTTGTACCCAGGATATAGAGTGAGAATCCCCAGAGTGGCCTGCCTGGACAGACCCATGTTTACTTCTCAGCCTCATTCTGTGACAGTCGTCTTCTTACTCACCACCCTCTGATCACAGCTAGCCTTCGTGGGTTTCTCACATGTGACAGGTTCTTTTCTGCCTCAGGACTTCTGCATTGCTGTTCCATCCGGAGGATACTCTTATCCCCCTGCTCTTCACCTGCCTAAATGTCTCATCTTCATAGTTTCAGATTAAATATAATTTCCTCAGGAAGGTATTGCCCAATTCTCCATCTAAATCAGGGCTGCCTGTTATTGATATATTCTGTCATGGAACCCATATTTCACCTTATGCCCCTTGTTACATACATGTTTTATATATATATGCAAGTGATTATTTGTTTCATGTCAAGCTCCCCTTTTAGACCAGGAGCTCTGTGAAGGTGAGGACCACATCTTGTTCATCCCTGTATCCACAGCATCTAACATAGTTTCTGGCACCAAGTAAGCACACAGTAAATAAATTAAGAATTGGATAATAGAAGGAATGAGTGATTCTTAATTTCAGCCCTTCAGTTTTTAATATTTTCTTTAGTAATCCAGGCCTTTTGTGCATTGTACCCATGCTAGGTACCATATTGTCAGTCTTCTAATAGTATTAAGTACTTGTGGATGTCAATATATTTTATAAAATATATAGCATATATATAATGATATGTCTTTTGTCATTATATATTGTTTTAATGAGACAGAATTAAAATAACATAAAATTCACCATTTAGCCATTTTAAAGTGTACATTTCAGTGTTTGTGGCCTCTCCTGTTGCGGAGCGCAGGCTCAGTGGCTATGGCTCACGGGCCCAGCCGCTCCGCGGCACGTGGGATCTTCCCGGACCGGGACACGAACCCGTGTCCTCTGCATCGGCAGGCGGACTCTCAACCACTGTGCCACCAGGGAAGCCCCATTTCAGTGTTTTTTGGTATATTTGTGTGGTGTACCTCTCACCACTGTCTAATTGGGAACATTTTCATCACTCCCAAAGAAACCTAGTACCTATTAGTAGTCAGTCCTCGTTCCCTACTCCAGCCCTTGGCAGCACTAGTCTACTTCCTGTCTCTATTAGATTTGCCTATTCTGGGCAGTTCACATAGATGAGTAATATAATTTGTGGCCATTTGTGACTTGCTTCATTTAGCATAACCCTTCCTGGGTTCATCCAACTTGTAGTAGGTGTTGGGGCTTCATTCCTTTTTTATTGCAGAATAATATTCCTTTTTGTGGATATACCACATTCTGTTTATCCTTTCGTCAGTGGATGGGCATTTGGGTTATTTCCACTTTTTTGTTTATTATGAATAGCACTGCACATGAACACTCATATACTTGTTTTTTGGGAGAACATAACTTTCCAGTTCTCTTGGGTGTATCTCTGGAAGTGGAATTACTGGGTCATATAGTAACTTTAATATTTGAGGAAACTTATGAGTACATCTTACATATTATACAACTAAATCTTTTTTCTTTATATATACATCTAATAATCTAGAATGATTTATGTAGTATTCAGAACCTAGGCACTTTAGGACTAATTGTTTAAATGGGTAAAGAGAGAGGTTTACATCAAAAGGGAGTATAGATTTTTATTGTTAGGTTTACATCAAAAGGGAGTATAGGGTTTCCCTGGTGGTGCAGTGGTTGAGAGTCCGCCTGCTGATGCAGGGGACACAGGTTCGTGCCCCGGTCCAGGAAGATCCCACATGCCCTGGAGTGGCTGGGCCCATGAGCCATGGCCGCTGAGCCTGCGCGTCCGGAGCCTGTGCTCCGCAACGGGAGAGGCCACAACAGGGAGAGGCCCGCGTACCCCCAAAAAAAAAAAAAAAAAAGAAAGGGAGTATAGATTTTTATTGTTATACATTTAAACAGTTTCTTAGAAAAACAACCTAATGAGATGAAGTTATATTTACATCACTCCAAATTCAATTCTAATTTGTGATAATATGCCCTTTTTATATAGTTGAAAATAGCATGCTTTAGCTCTCTTATTGAAATTTTTGCCCACCATTATTTTGTATATATATTTTCTATTCAGATGTCATCTCCCTACTTATTGTTTTAATGGTTGCATATTATTCATTTGAGTAGGGTTTGCTTAAACTGTATCCACTCATAGGGATGTGGGTTTTGTGCCCCTAGGAGAATACCTGGTACAGTTTTCTCAATTAATTATTGCCCAGAGTGGAATGATGAGAGTAGGAACAGTCTTTATAAGGATTCTCATTACGTGATATCTTTCAGTGTTGGAAAGCTTCTTTATGGTCCAGGGTTTAGAAAAACTCTTTATAGTCCCAGCGAGCAGAAATGAAGGGACTGCGGAGGAGAAGGTCTTGGCTCCGTATAGAGAAGTTCTTTACCACAATTATACCTGTTATAGAAGAGAAATTAGTTTATCTCTTGAAGGATTACATGTGTCTTAAGCAGAGTCTGGATGACTCTCGTTAGCAAAGACATGAACGTGTTTCAGGCATCTGAGGGGAGAATAGACTAGAATCCTGTCTGAATTTCCTCTGAGCCCAGTGCCCAGCTGGCCCGAGCTCCCTACTTCTGATTCTGAGAACTTGCTGTGTCCCTTGGCAATCCACGCTGACCATGGACAGCTCTAGCCAGTAGGAAGTTTTCCTTATATTGAGTCAGAATCTGGCTCACTGTAGTTTTTAGTAATTGTGTCTAGCTCTGTCCCCTGGAATGTTCCCCAATACATCAACCCTCCTTCCAGGAAATGGCCCTTCGAGGATTTCCTAGGATGCCACCACCTCCATAATCCTTCCCTCTCACCTAAGTAGTTGGCTTAGCCCTGCTTTTCTGGCAACCAACCAGTGGCTTGGTTTTAAGTCCCTTTATATCCTGGTTACTTTACTCAATGAGTTAAAAAAAGTATATGATTACTTCAGGTTTTGTTGAACTGGGAGAGAGTAAAGTTTGCTAACTATTTTTTAAATTTAAATATCCTCGAGCCACAGCTCAGCGGCCTGTGGAAGAGAGCCCTGAAGTGGTCTCCACACACTGAGCTGTGAAGTCAAGTCTCCCCTGCCTTTTCCTTGCATGATAGTATCTTACACTTAGCTTTGTTGAATGTTATCTCATTGGATTTAGCTTCTCGCTTAATCCCTAACACTGTTTTTGGATCCTGATATACATCTGCTATTCCTCTCAGTCGGGTACCATCCACTATTTAACAGCCTTGCCCTCTATTATTACCTCATCCGTGATCTTATCCAGGGAAGAAGCTAAATTAGGCAGATGTGACTTCTTAGTAGCTTAAGTTCACCCTCTCTCTCAGGTTCTCCATCCTGATAACAGATACACTAGTTGCCCCAGCTTGGTGCCATTTACCGTTTGATAAACTTGGCTTCTATCACCTCTCCAAACAGCTCGTCAAAGAAAAAACTGAGTAGCCTGCGAATGATGGAGTGAATCCTCCTGCTGACTGATAGTTTCCTTTTCTAGGTTCATACAAAATTCCATTAAAGAAGCCGTTTTAGAATCTTGCCTAGATTTAATGTCAAACTCACCAGCTTATAATTCAAAATTCCATACCCCCATTTGAAAATAGTGATGTCATTTGCAAGATCTCTCTGTGATAGAGATCAGTAGAGTCATGAGAAGATTGGCTTTCTCTGTGTCATTCACTGTCATTATACCATCGGCACTAAGTGTTATCTCTTTCATCTTTGTTTTAAAAAGTATACACTTTCAGGTTATAAAAGTATATTTACTTTTAATTCCTTAATAAGAAGAATATGGAAATTAACCACTGTTAATATGTGAGTATATTTCCTTCTGATATTTTTTTTTCTTTGCATGAATACTCACACTTTTTATTTGCTTGTTTAGAAATTTAGGATCACCCAATTCAATTTTGTAGTGTGCTTCTTTTCATTTACCTTATTGTGGTCTTTGAAAACATGCTTTTTAGAAGACTATGTGATTTTTTTATCCTATGGAAATGTCATTATCGCATTAACCATTTCCCCATAAGGCTGTTCCAATAATATAATGAAGAATATCTTATTTATTAATTATTATTTGCATATAGGCTAGAGCCCTAGATGGAATTACTGTGTCATGGAAGATGAACAATTTTATGGTTGATATATGTTGCCTAATGACTTTCCAAAAATATATCAATTTTCAGAAATAGGGCATAGTGTCTTTCTCACTGTACCATTGCTTAATTATTTGAAAAATATTTGTTAAAGGGGGAATAGCACTGTGTTATTTCATGGTACATTTTTTTTTATTTCTAGTGAGGTTGAAGCATTTTCAAAAATATGTTTATTGACTATTTTATTACTTTCCTCAATTATCTATTTATATCTTTCTCCATTTCAATAATTGTTGTTTGTGTGTGTGTGTATAGTATGTATATATATTTGTATATATATTTAACTGCCAGTCTGTTTTCTGGAAGTGACTATACCATTTTAAGATCCCACCAACAATGTGTGAAGGTTCCAGTTTTTTAGTATCCCTGCTAACACTTGTTATTGTCTGTCTCTTTTATTCATCCTAGTGGGTGTGAAGTGGTATTGATCATGGTTTTGGTTTGCATTTCCCTAATGACTGATTATTTTGAGCATCTTTTCATATGCTTAATGACCATTTGTATATTTTCTTTGGAGAGCTCTCTATTCAGATCCTTTGTTCATTTTTTAATTGGATTATTTGTCTTTTTTAATTATCGAGTTGCAAAAGTTCTTCATATATTATGGATATAAGTCCCTAATCAGATATATGACTTACAAACGTCTTCTCCCGTTCTGTCAGGTTTTTTTTCACTGTCTTCATGGTGTCCTTTGAAACACAAAAGTTTTGAATTTTGATGAAGTCCACCTTACCCAATTTTTCTTTTGTCACTTGTGTTTTTGATGTCATATCCACGTATATTTTTTTAAAAGCCCTTTTTTTCTGATTAAAAAGGTAATACATTACAGAAAATTTAGTTCAAAAAAGCAGAAAGAAAATAAAAGCCATGCACAATCTCAATACCCAAGAAGAACTGCTGTTAACTTTGTATATTGTGAGCCCTTTTCTTTGTATAAAAATGGAAAAGTGTTATAAAACAAAATTACATTTGTTTTCCCTCTCTCTTTCTGTCTCTCTGTGCCTGTGTGTGTGTGTAATTTGGGGAGTGATAGTCTGTGTTTTGTATGTCACAGTATACCATAAATATTTTTCTCACCTTATTAAACATTCTTCTGAAAAGTGATTTGTTGTAACTACATGGTCTCACATTGCGTGGATGCATTATAAGTTATTTAGTGTTGGGAGGCAGTTAATTCTCCTGTAAACATTTCTGTTCTTTTGTTCTGAGGTTATCTTTTCAAGGGTGATTTTATAGTAAACAGCCTTGGAAGAGAGAAATAGTTTCTCCCTTGGGCAAAGGGCAGATTTGTTTGCTGTCCGGGTAATAAAGACAACATTTTCCTCGGGGCCAAAGGTTGGTCAGGGTTGCTAGCAGCCCTCTTATAAGATTGGCGTGTATGATGCTCTGAGTGTCCTCATCTGGGACACAGAGCTGCTCGGAGTGCAGCATCCACTGGGCTGCTGTTTCCCCTCAGACTGGGGAGGTGGGGAGGGGTGGGTGTAGGCACCTGCTGCAGACGTGGAGCTCCTGCTTCCTGGTGTGCAGAGAGTAATGAAGTCCTTTGTTTCTGACCCAGGAGTCTTGTGTCTTCCCTCAGCAACCATGAAACTGCGGCAGGCTAACTTGTTAGGTTGCAAGCAGACTAAAATTTCAGGCATTTCACAGCTTTGAACCAAGTTTATTATCACTTACTATTTGATAGTAAATTTGCTTCCATTTCGTCACTAGAACAAATAACTGATAAACATCAGTGAATTTAAATTGTTGGGCAGATCTCTCTGTTGCCTCAGATTAAATTTCTAAAGTGTGATTTTGGGTTCCATTTCTATACATATCTTAAAGATTTTTGATATCTTCTGCTAGATTTTCCTCTAGAGTTGTGTCTGCTTTGCCAGTGTAGCAGAGGAACTTTTTTCCTTTATTCTTATGAGAATGATATGTGAAGTGTGGTTTCTCATTAATTTATATACTATAGCTTTGCTTATTGGTGAGATTGAATATACTTTTGGTGGCTGTTTGTAACAATAGCAATATAATAATAGTACTGGTGAAAGAAAATCCTTCAGTAGCACTTGCTGTGTGCTAGGCACTCATTTCATTAGTCCTTGAAATAACTCTATTAGGTGTAAGTATTATTATTATCCCCATTTTGCAAATGAGGAAACGGAGGTGAAATAACTTAAAAGGGGCAGAGTGAGGATGCAGAACCAGACAGTGTAGCTGCAAAGTTTGTTTTCTCAGCAGCTACGCTATCTTGTGTTTGGATGTTGAGAGTGGGAGAGAGTGTGGTCTGGGTTCTCACTCCGGTCTGGCTTTACACTCCCAGGGCGAGGCCTTCTGCAGCCCCGCTCACATTCTTGCCTTGAGGCTGCCTCTGGATTATTAAACATGCCCCTTGTTTTTTCTTATTATTGCAGTTTGGTTTTATCGCAAGAACCAAGGTCAGCATTTTGCTTTGATTTAAGACAGATTATTGCCCAATTGTTAAAGTCTCTTCCGTTGCCCAATATTTGACAATATTGGGGAGGTAGTCTGTGTAATCAAATACACTATCTCACTTCAAAAGCAAGGCTGATAAGTTCGTTACAGTGAAACACGCCACTAGCGTGTAACAGCGGCAGTTACCTTTTCTTTAGTTTTCCAACTTGTGGTTAAGCAGGAGTTTTTTAAGCATTCCTCAAAACCACCTGCATTTCTTGAAATCCTCACTTCTAGTAGGTTTAGCAAAAGTTTAGTTGAAGTCTGGTTGTTCGGGTGCGAGTTGGGTGTGGGTACAGAACACATGGTGTGTCATAGACCTTAAGAATCCCTATTCATTCTATACTGTGTAAATGCAGGTAGCTGCCAGGTAGCTTTCTAATTAGGGGATATACACTGTGTGTGTGTGTGTGTGTGTGTGTGTGTGAGATGGAGAAAATTCTATGAAGAAAAATAGCAAAATTCAAGAAGAGGGATGTTGGTGGGAGTGAGTTAGGGTGGTTATTGATATATGCTGATAATACAGCCTTCCTGATAAAATGACACTTGAGCAGAGACCTAGAAGTGAGGGAGCAAGGCATCCGCTCACCTAAGGACAGCAGAGGGTCTGGAAGTAGGAATGTGCTTGGAGTCTTCAAGGAGGAACAGGAAGACAGGGTGGGTGAGGGGCAGGGATGGGGCAGTCGTGGGCAATGAGCTTTGAGGGGGACCAGGGACAGAGAACGTGCGGACTTTCACCTGGCTGTGAGGAGATCCCCAGGAGGAATCCAAGCTCGGAGTTAACATTTAGCAGGCTCTTGGGCAAAAATAAACTGGGTGGAGGTAGGAGGGTAGGCAAAGCTGGAAAGAGGGGGTGGTGGGTAGCAGTGGAAGTGGAAATAAACAATATATTTACAAGTAGAGTGCTAAGGATTTACTGACAGAGTAGAGATGAGAGGAGAGAAAAAGAGGAGTTAAGAACAGCACCAAGGTTGTTTGCCCCCCGCCCTGGAAGGGTGGATTGCTGAGACAGGAACAGCTACAGGAGGGGAAGATGGGAAGCGAGGTGAGAGGGAACCCGGGCCTCAGTTTTGGACACAACTGAGTTTGAGATGCCTGTTAAGACATAGAAGCGATTTCCTTAATAGGATCAGGGAACCCCCTTAAGGAACTACAGAATGGCAATACAAGAGTGGCATACTTTTTTAATAGGACTGTTTCTTTTTTATCACTTTATAAAGGTCTCAAATCCTTTTGAAAATAGTCTGATGTAAATAAATTCAGTCAATAAATACATATTCTGGAAAATTTTCTCATAAGCCATATGCTTGTAGTTAGGTCAGAGTTCCCTATGGATCTCGTTTTTAAGCAATAATTAACCCTGAATTATTTTCAGTTGAATATTGAATTTTCTATCTTGTACATAAATAATATATTTACTCCCAATAGTTTAATTTTTGTTCTTTTCCACCTTCGCCTATCATGTATCAAGATGGACAGTAAACAAATACATTTCTCAGCATGAGAGGAATATAATATTTAAAGGTATGCTAGATTGTTCCTTTGTAATATGAAAAATGCTGCTTTGCTTTGTCTTGTTTCATCTGTTTTCACAAAGCAAACTAATACACTTATAACTCAACAATAACAAAAAAATCAAGGAGCTCAATTAAAAAGTGGGCAAAGGACTTGAGTAGACATTTCTCTAAAGAAGATATACAAATGAAAGCATATGAAAAGATGTCCAACATCACTAGCTATTAGGGAAATGCAATTCAAAACCACTCCGGACTACCACTTCATACCCATTAGGATGGCTCTTGTTAAATAAATAAATAAATAAAAATAACAAGTGTTGGCAAGGATGTAGAGAAATTGGAACTCTCGGACGTGGCTGGTGGGAATGTTAAATGGTGCAGCTGCTATGGAGAACAGTTTGGCAGTCCCTCAACAACTTAAACATAGAATTACTGTATGATCTCGCAATTCTGCTCCTAGATACATGCCCAAAAGTATTAAAAATGGGGACACAAACAGATACTTGTATTCCTGTGTTCATAACTGCATTACTCACAATAGACAAAGAATGGAAACAATCCAAGTGTCCAGCAATAGAAGAATGGATAAACAAAATGTGGTATATACATATAATGGAATATTATGTAGCCGTTAAAAGGAACAAAGTTGTGATATATACCACAGCATGCGTGAACCCTTGAGACATTTTGCTGAGTGAAATAAGTCAGACAAAAAGCTTCAAATATTGGGTGATTCCACTTCTATGAGATGTCTAGAATGGGCAGCTTCTTAGAGACAGAGGTAGAATAAAGGTTAACGGGCTAGGGTAAGGGAAAATGAAAGTTATTACTTAATAGACGTAAAGTTTCCATTTCAAGTGACGAAAAAGTTTGGGGATAACGGTGGTGGTTACACAGCACTTTGAATATACTTAAAATGGTAAATTTTATGTTACGTGTATTTTGCCACAATAAAAAAAAAAAAAACAAGCAAAACCATTCCCTAACACATAACCAGTGCTGAATAAATAGTGAGTGAATTTGTTGAATGAATGAATGAATTCCACCTATGCTTAATTTGACAAATGAACATCAGCTTTTAGCGTGGTAGTGTGTGGGGGGGTGACAGTGTGACTCTGAAGTCAAGTGACCACAGTTTAAATTCTTACTCTGCTACTTCCTATGACTTTTTTAACTTTTGGCATAATTTTTTAAAATGAGAAGTAATTCACATAACCATAAAAGTCACACTTTTAAAGCGTACAGTTCAGTGGTTTTTGTTATATTCACAGTGTTGTGTAACCATCATTACTGTCTATCTAATTTCAGAACATTTTCATCACCCCCAAGAGAAACTTCATACCCATTATGAATACCCAGCTTCATACCCATCAATTCCAGTTTCTGTCTCCCCACACTCCTGCAAACACTAATGTACTTTTTCTTTCTACAGATTTGCCTATTCTGGACATTGTATATAAATGGAATGTTATAGTATATAGTCCATTATGACTGGCTTCTTTCACTTAGCATAACATTTTCAAGATTCATCCATATTGTAGCCTGTATCAGTATGTCATTCCTTTTTATTGCTGAATAATATTCCATTGTGTATATTCACCCACATTTATTTATCCATTCATCAGTTGATAAATATTTGGGTTGTTTCCACTTTTTGTTTATTATGAATAATGCTGCTATGAACACTTATATACAGGTTGTGTTTTTTTTTTTTTTTGCGGTATGCGGGCCTCTCACTGTTGTGGCCTCTCCCATTGCGGAGCACAGGCTCTGGACGCGCAGGGTCAGCGGCCATGGCTCACGGGCCTAGCTGCTCCGCGGCATGTGGGATCTTCCCGGACCGGGGCACGAACCTGTGCCCCCTGCATCGGCAGGCGGACTCTCAACCACTGTGCCACCAGGGAAGCCCTATATACAAGTTTTTTGTGTATGTTTTCAGTTCTCTTTGGTATATACCTAGGACTAGAATTATTGGGTCACATGGTAACTGTATGTTTAATCTTTTGAGACTGTTTTCCAGAGAGGCTGCACCATTTTATAGTTCCAGCAGCGTTGTGTGAGGGTTCCAGTTTCTTTGCATCCTCACCAGCACTTGTTATTGTCTGTCTTTTTGGTTATAGCTATCCTAGTGGGTGTGAAATGGTCTCATATTGTTGTTTGATTTGCATTTCCTTGATGGCTAATGATGTTGAACATCTTTTTATGTGCTTATTGGCTATTTGTGTATCTTCCTTGGAGCAATATCTATGCAAATTCTTTCCTTTTTTTAAATACTTTTTTTTTGGGGGGTGCAGTTTTAGGTTCACAGCAATATTGAGCAGAAAGCACAGAGATTTTTCGTATACCCCTCCCCCCCACATGCATAGCCTCCCCCGTAATCAGTATCCCTCACCAGAATGGTTCATTTGTTATAATTGATAAACCTACATTGACACGTCATTATCATCCAAAGCCCATAGGTTATTAGGGTTCAGTCTTGGTGTTGTACATTCTATGGGTTTGCACAGATTTATAATGACATGTATCCCTCAATGTAGTATCATCCAGAGTAGCTTCACTGCCCTAAAAATCCTCTGTGTCCCACGTATCCGTTCCTCCCTTCCCAACCCTTGGCAACCTCTGTTATTTTTGTGTCTCCATAATTTTATCTCTTTCAGAATGTCATATGGTTGAAATCATACATATGTAGCCTTTTGAGATTGGCTTCTTTCACTTATAATATGCATTTAAGTTTCCTCCGTATCTTTTCATGGCTTGATAGCTCATTTCTCTTTAGTGCTGAATAATATGCCATTGTGTGGATGTATCAGAGTTTATTCACTCACTTACTGAAGGACATCTTAGTTGCTTCCACGTTTTGGCAATTAGGAATAAAGCTGTTATAGACACTTGTGTACAGGTTTTCAGCTCCTTTGAATAAATCCCAAAGAAAGTAATTGCTGGATTACATACTAAGAGTGTATTTAGTTTTGCAAGAAGCTGCCAAACTGACTTCCAAAGTGACTGTACCATTTTGTATTCCCACCAGCAACGAATGAGAGTTCCAGTTGCTTCACATCCTTGTCAGCATTTGGTGTTGTCAGTGTTTGGATTTTGGCTGTCCTTGTCAGTGTGTAGTGGTAACTCGTTGTTTTAATTTGCATTTCCCTGACGACACATGATGCACAGCATATGCTTATTTTGCCATCTGTATGTTTTTGGTGAGGTGTCTCTGTTAAGATCTTTGGCTCATTTTTTAATCGAGTTGTTTTTATCAGAAATGTCTTTTGCAAATGTTTTCTCCCAATCCATGGCTTGTCTTTTCATTTTTTTGACTGTGTTTTGCAAAGCAGAAGTTTTTAATTTTAATTAAGTCTAGCTAATCAGTTCTTTCTTTTGTAGATCACGCCTTTGCTGTTGTATTTAAAAAGTCATCGCCAAACCCATGATCATCAAGATTTTCTTCTGTGTTATATTATAGGTCTTTGTTCATTTTTAATTGTGCCATCTATAAGGGACCTCCTTCGTGGTCCAGTGGTTAAGACTCCGCACTTCCACTGCAGGGGGCATGGGTTCGATCCCTGGCTGGGGAGCTAAGATCCTGCATGCCTGGTGCTGTGTGGCCAAAAAGAAAGCTTACGTGCCATCTATATTTTTATTGTTGAGTTGTAAGTCTTTGTATATTCTGAATACCAGATCTTTCTCAGATATATGACTTGCAGATATTTGCTTCCATTCTGTGGGTCTTTTTTTCATTTTCTTGTTCTTAGAAGCACAAAAGTTTTTAACTGTGATGAAGTCCAATTTATCTATTTTTTCTTTGGTTGCTTGTACATTAGGTGCTATATCTAAGAAACCATCACCTAATCCAAGATCACAAAGATTTTCACTGTGTAGGTCTTTGATCCATTTTGAGTTAATTTTTGTGTATGGTGTGAGATAGCGGTCTACATTCATTCTTTTGCATGTGGGATTCCAGTTGTCCCAGCATCCTTTATTGAAGGACTTATACCCTTTAATTATCTCCACAACCTTGTGGAAAATTAATTCACTATAGTTGCGTGGACCATAGATGCCTGGGTTTTTTACTGGCCTCTCAGTTCTATTCCTTTGATCTCCGTATTTATCCTTAATTAGTACCACACAATCTTGATTACTGTAGCTACGTATATGGCCTTGATTGAGTCACTTGAGGTCTCCCAAAGCCTTGATTTTCTCATCTGTAACTCATTAGGAGACTAAATGAGAGAATACATTTAAAACACTTAATAATGTGGCATTTAGTAAACTTTAGCTGTTTTTCTTAATTTTATTACCATCATCATTGCCAGAGGAGGTGGTCACCGGTTTGTATGCTGGAAGAACTTCTATGAAATCTGAGAATAAAAATTTTTTTCTTTATCCAAACATTTCATTTGATTTACTCATCCATTTCCTCACTTTACAGTGGGGTTGACTAGTTTTTCCCCTGAGGGCACTCTACAAAGAGTCCCTTCCTGTCACCCAACTCTAGTTCACACCCATACTCGAGAGCATAGTTTTCTTTTATAAAAATGTTAATTTCATCAACCGCGTGAATTTTAGGTAAGGTGTCAAGTTTTGCTCAGGAAGCCTCTGTCATGGCCTCCGTTCCCTGGAGAAGAAGCCTCAGTGACATCATCCAGGATTCCAGAGGGAGAATCTTTTTGGAGTGGATGTGTGGGGAAGAAACTGAGAAAACGGTCTGATTTTTTTTTTTTTCTTTTAGTGGATGAAAGTAACATGGTAACATTGGTGTCTGCATTAAGCTTTCAAAAGGGATACCATTAAGACATTTCCTACCTTGAAATATCTGAATGCTTGTGAGGAACGATCAAGACATGAACGTGTAACCTCCTGCATATGTCCACTCTGGGCATTTATTTATTTATTCGTGAATTTCAACATTTCTCACTTGAACTCACATTATTGACTGATGTGGTTTAGTTATCACTTCTGTCATATCTCCACAGGCACACAGTGTCTGGAATGCTTGTTTTCACAGAACAGATGTGCACGTATTTTCTTATCCTTATTTAAAGTTTATTTTTATTGGTTTTTCCATTCCGAATGGGACAAGCTGTGAAATATGCATGAAATTAAACCTCTTGACCACACACCCAGGGTTCCGCGACTCTGTCCCGTGTGATGGTTCCGTTTGTATTCTTCTGTTACACTCAGAGGGAGGCCGAGAAGCTCATTTTGTACCATATTTCTTAGGCCAGGAACAGTGTAAACTATTTTCTGGTGCCCTTTCCCCTGGTGGACAGCTAGTGGACAGCTAGTTGAAGCCTTTGGGAGTTAAAGTACTTCCCAGGACATAGGCCCAACCCTTCCTCCCTCAGCCATTTAAAATAGTTTAAAAATAACCCCACTTAACGTTTTGTGGCAGGCTGTGACAACTTTATAAAAATTGTGTGTTTACTTTTCTCCTTTTTTTTGTGTATTAAAACACTGTTTATCACAGATTCCCGGAGAAAGAAATTTACTGCCAAGCTCTGAAAGAAAGTTTCATTCCTCGGGGCATGTAGCAAAGCACAGATTATTTCGAATGGTCAAGGTGGAGTTGACTTCCACATGGAAGTGAGCTGCTCAGCCTGCATGAGTAGTGGTGGTGTGCCAAAGGGGTTCTGCCTTCTTGAGCTAAGCGGATCGATTCAAAGACCCTATTCATGCAGGTATTCTTTCACTTGGACCTTCAACAGCTCTTCCTTGAGTGCTTTCTGTAGGCCAGGTGCTGTTTTAGGCCTTGGAGATCCATCCAGTGGTGAACAAGACAGGCTCTCTAGTGGAACCTCTAATGGAACTTACGTTGTAGGGAAGAATCAAGCAAACAAAAAATATTCCAATATTGCAATATAGATACAATCACTGTAAGTCAAGACCTTGGAAAATTGTCCACTTCTAGAAGGTTTATCTGCCAAATCCTGCTACCTTTCTTCCCCTGTACACCTTCCAGTGTGGGCTTCTCAGCCCACTCAGAGTGAAAGGCAGTGAGTGTCCTAGCATCCTCTTGGAAGGCCTGACAGATGGCCCCAGCTGCCTGTGGCAACTCGTCCCCACTCTACACCAACTCTGGTCCAGACGTCCCACCTCCTTGTAGCCCCTTGAATTATTCAAAGATCTTCCTGTGCGAGGTCTTGCAATGGTTCCTTTGGGCTGGAATGCTGTTTTCCCAGATTGCCTTGTGGCCGGCTCTCTCACTTCCTTTGGTCTCTACTGAAATGTCCAATCATTTTATAGGAGAGGAAGTCCCTGGACATGCTGATGCCCCTCCCCACGCAACTGCTTATCTTGCTTCCGTTTCCTCCCTAGCACCTTCTGGCATGCACGTATGTTTGTTTGTTGGCTTTGCTTGTTTATTTGTCATTGCCTGTTCCCTTGCCCCCCCCAAACAATGCCAGCTCCCCGTGCCAGTGACGTCGTCTTGTCCCCTGCTGTAGCCGCAGCATCCAGAGCGCTCTGTGCCTGGCACAGAGGAAAGGTGCACAGTGAAGATTCCTTGAAGGAATGAATCAAGGAAATGGTTTAATGTGACTGGGTCCAAGCTTCACTATCTTTCAACAGCCTTCTTTCTTTTTTTTTGTGAAAAAATTTTTAATTGAGGAGTAAGAGACATATAGCAGTATTATTAGTTTCAGGTATACAACATAGCGATTCAGTATTTGTATACATTGTAAAATGATCACAATAAGTCTAGTTAACATCTGTCTTATTTTTTAACACAATTAAGCCAGTGTTCCCTGGTACTCTAGTGGTTCGGGTTCGGTGCTCTCACATGTATGCTAATATTTTATTAGTTCAAAAGTACTTTACAAGAAAATATAAATATGGCTTCCAAAAAAAAATGTTATACCTGGATTTAGTACCAAGTTCACAGATTTTCATTTTGCAAGGACTGTCAGGCTCTAAAAAGTGAAGCAACATTGTAACCAAAACTTTAACCCCAAGGATTCTCGCAAAACATTACAAATGACAGCACGAAAAAAAATCTTGCATGGTAACTCCAAATTTAGTTCTACAGTGTACCCAGAAACTGGCAAGACATGGTGTCTTGCACAGTCTCAACTTTTCAAATAAAGAATGTTACAAAGAGCTATATAGGGCTTCCCTGGTGGCGCAGTGGTTGAGAGTCCGCCTGCCGATGCAGGGGACACGGGTTCGTGCCCCGGTCCAGGAAGATCCCACATGCTGCGGAGCGGCTGGGCCCGTGAGCCATGGCCGCTGAGCCTGCGCGTCCGGAGCCTGTGCTCCACAACGGGAGAGGCCACAACAGTGAGAGGCCCGCGTACCGGAAAAAAAAAAAAAAAAAAAAGACCTATATAATCACAGCAATCACATGAAGAGTTTATGACCTAAAGTTCTTGAAACTTGTCAGCTTCTATACCACCTGGGTAACGTCTTCCCAGTGTGAAGACGAGTTTTATTTTGTCTTTTTAAAAATCTCTAATCTAGTTTAATGGTGCAGCTTTTGTTTTTACCTGCTGGCTTGTGTTCACAGCAGCTTTTGAAGACTGCTTGTTCAACCACAGCTGCATCCTGTACCCCAGCTATGGAGAAGAAGGTAAAACCTCTTAGTCCCACGGCGCTTAGTTTTAGTTTTCACCTTTGCAGATGAAGTTTGGTGTTTTGTTTTGTTTTGTTGTTTGTCTTTATTCCTTGTTTCTTGTCCTTGCAACATCTTCCATCACTGAATATTACTTACCTTGTCTGAAAATTCAAATTCAAAAATAGAGCATTCCTGGTTAATCATACCTGAATCTACCTATAAGCCCTCACATACTTCGTTTTTACCATAGTGCTGTTAACTTTCAGTCACTGGACGAATATTTTAGCACATGCGTGTGCTAAGCATTAGGGCACAGAGATGAAAAACACATAGTGCCCGTCCTCAAGGAGCCTCTCGTCGAGGGGTTGCCATGTTGCTCTGATATCATCGTAATGGTCCATCATTTCAGGATGCCATAAGCCAAGGACTGCATCTCCTTTTTCCTTCTTCCCACAGTTCCAATGTAAGTGTGGGCCTGCATTGTTCATGGTGTTGCAGGGAATATTGGAAATAAAAGAACCTTCCTTGAGAATATGCATTCTGGGAAACAATTAGAACGGTTCAGTAAAAATAGCATGTTATGGGGCTTCCCTGGTGGCGCAGTGGTTGGGAGTCCGCCTGCCAGTGCAGGGGACACGGGTTCGTGCCCTGGTCCAGGAAGATCCCACATGCTGCAGAGCGGCTGGGCCCGTGAGCCACGGCCGCTGAGCCTGCGCGTCCGGAGCCTGTGCTCCGCAACGGGAGAGGCCACAACAGCGAGAGGCCCGCGTACCGAAAAAAAAAAAAAAAAAAGCATGTAATAAGGCAGTGCAGAATAAATGGGAAATAAATAGTAATGACCAGAAGTGCCACAGCAATTCCCAGTCCACAGAGAGGATGATCTCTGTGGACTGGGATGGTCAAAGGGAGGCAGTATTGAGGAGGCGGGTCTTGGGTATTAGGCTGGAGGGGATATGCTGTGCTGGGTGAGTGGTGTCCTCACGCTCCTGGGGACCTCAGAGCTCTTTGTGACAGGACAGTTGTGCAGTCTTTCTAATTGGGCCTCAGAAGAGGCTTCCGCATCTTTGTGTCTGCACGGCATTCTGCTGTAAACTCATTTCCCAGAATGGGAATGATGGGCTCCCAAGGGGTGTCCTGTAAGATGAGAAAGGGGAAAATGTGGTGCCGATTATAGAGTTTGTCCTTGGGGGCTCGGAGCCCAGGGTGAGGCATGGGAATGTGTAAATGGGCTGGAAACTGGCCTTGCCCGCGTGGACAGGCTGTACCCCTTTGCCCTCTGGCACCGATACTTGCCAGGACACGGTGGGAGGGGCAGGGGGGTATACCACTCGGTTCTCTCTGTGCCCAGGCTGTCTCCTCTCTTTGGACCAGCAATGAGTTCCATTTGGCACAATTTGCCCTTGGAAAACTGGTTTCCCATAGTTTCCATAGAGCTATGTAAGTAGACGGTTTAATCCTTTGCTCGCGGTGGCTTTGTCAAAAATATGTCAACTTCAGAAGCGTTTTAGAATTTTAGAAATATTTTTAGAGGAAAATCATAAGATAAGCCTTTGCCTTCTGTATTGCCTCCTAGCTAGGTCTTATTCTCCCAATATTATTCTAGTTTTCAAAATACTGTTGTTTTGAAGCCAGGTATCTTTAATAGGTTGTTCCATAGGTTTATTCTTTGAGTCACAATGGGCCCAGCATCTGTTCTTTATTTATTTTCCTCTTAATCTCTTTCTTCCTCTTTTTCTCTTATTTATGCTTGTTGAAAATGGTATTTTTGGTTGAGGTTATTTTGAGGTGGTGTTGAAATAAATCCTGAGACTGTCCTCTTGTTCAACAGCGCATGTTCTTTTAAGCCTACACATCCAGGGTCATCCTACCAAAATAAATTATATGGGCCCTGTGCAGATCTCTCAAGTGCCTGACTTTATTTATGAGCTTGGCTGCTGGCATAACGTTTATAGTTTCCCCTGAGCAAAAATGGGCTCCCTTTTCTTTTCTCTGTCTTTTCCAAGAATTGCTAGCAATCTCATTTCTTAAGTAGCTATATAGGTCTGTGTCACTTACTATTTTAACTTTATTGTCCCCCTCAGGGAATTTTTAAAATTTAGTTGAATGTCAGTCAAATCAACTGTTTTATTTATTTATTTGTTTATTTATTTATCTTTGGCTGCATTGGGTCTTTGTTGCTGTGCACGGGCTTTCTCTAGTTGTGGCGAGCGGGGGCTGCTCTTCATTGCGGTGCGTGGGCTCTAGGCACGTGGGCTTCGGTAGTTGTGGCACATGGGCTCAGTAGTTGTGGCTTGCAGGCTGTAGAGCGCAGGCTCAGTAGTTGTGGTGCACGGGCTTAGTTGTTTCACAGCATGTGCGATCTTCCCGGACCAGGGCTCAAACCCATGTCCCCCTGCACTGGCAGGCGGATTCTTAACCACTGCGCCACCAGGGAAGTCCCAAATCAACTGTTTGAACAATTGTATAGGCAGATGGAACTCAACATTGTGCCCATTTATAGGCATTCAGGGCTATCTGAAATCATCAAGAGATTTCCTTTACCTTGGCTTAAGCTGGATAAAAATATCCTTTTTTTATTTTTTTAAATCAAAAAAATTTTTTAATTTTGGCCGTGTCGCGTGGCTTGTGGGATCTTAGTTCCCCAACCAGGGATCAAACCTGGCCATGGCAGTGAAAGCGCCAAGTCCTAACCACTGGACCACCAGGGGATTCCCAAAAACATCCTTTTCTATATAGGAAAGTTGACTGACTTTTTTCTTCTTTTAAAAGCAAATTTCCCACAACTTATATTTTTCAGAGTATAACCTTATTTATTGGAATTATTTGGAGATTTGTAGATCTGTAGAAATAAGTGTGTCAAGTACCTATTTCTTGTGTGGAGAAAGGTCTTAAATTTTCCAGCCAATTGGGGAAATACATAGATTCTTCACTTTGAAAGCTGACACACTAAACATCCTTATAACATGCATACAATTCAGAATCTTTATTTTCATTGTCCTGTTGTGCAACTAGCATAACAGAATATTCTGGATAAACCCATTCATTCTTTTACCTCTTACTTTTGAAAATTAGATCAAGGTTATCGGAATGAACTTTTCTACCGATAGCTACCCATGGGTGTGTCTACACTCCTTGGATTATGAGTCTGTTTCAAACTGGGTTTTAGTCTTTCCAGATCTGAACCCTCCCACTTCAGTTAACCTGCCTGATACTGGCTCTGTCCGGACAGAAGTTGGTGCTTGAGGGGGCAAGATTGAGGAGGCGGGCTCTGTAGGCTGGTAGATGCTGTCGGAGGAAGCAGCAGCATGGGGGTTATCTGCGCATGTGCAGATTATGGTAGCTCAGTATGTCTTTGGAGAATAATCAGTGGCCCCTATTATATGATGTTGGCGATGGTTTTGGGTATTAAAAAAGGAACCTGCTGAAAAGGTAAGGTGCTGCCAGGCTGTGGGAGGCCCTGATCAGTAGTACTGGGAGCACTGAGGCTTTGAACAGCGAGTGATGTGACAAAGGCGTGAAGTAGGATGACAAGCTGGGAACAGAGGGCGTGGTAGCCGTGAGCCGGGCTCTGGCAGCTCACCGTGCGTTCTCCCGGGCTCACTGAGGGCCCACGCCTGCTCTGCCCACAGTTTGTGTGCTTTTGTGTGGCTCTAACCGGGCCACCCATCAGGTCATTCCTGTGACCACTGTGACTGGCTTAAGTGTAGGCGTAGGACCCAGTGAAATGCAGTGAGGCTGCATGGGCTGCGGGGAACACATCCGGTGAGGCTGGGTTTCTGGAGCCGTCGTGAGCAGAGAGCCAGCAGAGATGGAGGGGCCCCTGCTGAGAGATGGCGGGGGGGGGGGGGTGGGGGGCTGGGGGCTTTGAACCCCTGGCCAGTCTGATCGTTATGGTTAAATGCTTCATTAAAATCCCTTTTGGCTGCAGCCGTATGAAGTTGAGACTTCTGTCTCTTGCTCCTGGAAGAGTCCTGACAGAGGTGGAGTCACATAATCTGCGGGCAGTGTTACTAATTAGGAGTCTCTGGGTAACCGGTCTGGGTCCCTGGCACAGAATAGACACTCAAATTAATAACATGAATTAATAAATTAATTACATTAACAAAGGTTAAACTGATGGGTGGCAGCCGTCTCAGGGGTTTTTAATAGGTGCCTTGCTTTGTAGTGTATCTGACTGTACTGACTAAGTTTTAGAGAATAATTCAGCTTCATAGCGGGATACATTTTTAAAAGACTTAATTTTTCAGGCAGCTTGAAAATAGGATTATTTTCGTGCAGTCTGAATGTGTGTATCCTACCCGCATCTCTCTCTGTGTTATGTCAAAGATATTTTATAAATTTTATGAAGGACAGGATGTCTTAAGTATTTCTTCTGGTTACATGCCATATATTTTCTTGGATTGTGTTTTGTGATTTTTGCCTTTCCCTCATTTCTTCTCCAATATCTGACCTCTGAATAAAATGGTCCTGGGAAAAGACTTTCATTAGTTTTATGGTTTTAAACAGATTAAATCTGCCTTTTGGGAGAAGGATTGGTGTTTCTGATTTTTCTACCAAATGGCTGGATTAGAAAACTCCTGAAGCTTCCTGACTACCCCCGTTTTTTTAAAAAATAAATTTATTTATTTACTTATTTTTGGCTGCGTTGGGTCTTCGTTGCTGCACGCGGGCTTTCCCTAGTTGCAGTGGGGGGGGCTACTCTTCATTGTGGTGCGCGGGCTTCTCATTGCGGTGGCTTCTCTCATTGCGGAGCATGGGCTCTAGGCTCGCGGGCTTCAGTAGTTGGCGCGAGGGCTCAGTAGTTGTGGCTCACGGGCTTAGTTGCTCCGCGGCATGTGGGATCTTCCCGGACCAGGGCTCGAACCCATGTCCCCTGCATTGGCAGGCGGATTCTTCACCACTGTGTCACCAGGGAAGTCCCTGACTACCCCCTTTTATGAGTTCAAGCAACTTTATGCAACTAGGAAAAATGTGTATCTCTTAATTACTTTAATTAAAATTTTTTTTGCAAACAAGTTTATTATATGACATTTTACCATGTGATTTTATTTTTTTAATGTGGATCATTTTTAAAGTATTGAATTTGTTACAGTATTGCGTCTGTTTTATGTTTTGGTTTTTTGGCCGCGAGGCACGTGGGATCTTGGCTCCCTGACCAGGGATCCAACCACACCCCCTGCATTGGAAGGCGAAGTCTTTACCGCTAGATCGCCAGGGAAGTCCCTACCATGTGATTTTATTTTTCCAGTTTTACTGAGATATAATTGACATAGAACATTGTATTGGTTTAAGGTATGCAGTATAATGATTTGATATATGTGTATATTGCAAAATGATTACCACAGTGTTATTAGCACTCATCACTTCATATAGTTAACAATTTTTTTCTTGTGATGAGAATTTTTAAGATATACTCGCTTAGCAACTTTCAAATATACAATACAGTATTGAAAGTACTTTTTTTTTTTTTTTTTTTTTTTTTTTTTTTTGCGGTACGCGGGCCTCTCACTGTTGTGGCCTCTCCCGTTGCGGAGCACAGGCTCCGGACGCGCAGGCTCCGCGGCATGTGGGATCCTCCTGGCCCGGGGCACGAACCTGTGTCCCCTGCATCAGCAGGCGGACTCCCAACCACTGCGCCACCAGGGAAGCCTGAAAGTACTTCTTTTTAAATTGAAAAAATCAGATGCTTGTTTTCCCTATTATAAGAGATTATGACAATTCCAAGTGGTCTGAAGAATGTTTTATTGCTTCACTTTTTCTTCATCTATGTCAAAATATTCTGCAACTATCATTGAGTAGCCCATCTTTTTTGCAAACTCTGTCATTACCACTACTGTAACAGGGGAAATGGAATCACAGACACGAGGTGAGCATTCAGTGAGAGCAAGAATGAAATCTCCGAAGTCTCTGTTATGAACTTGTTTGTCAGTAATTACAGTTTATTCATAACTACAGAGATGGATGCCTTTCCTCTTTCTCTCTCACACATGTAGTTACTCGCAGGTGGAATCATTCATTGTCCAGGAGCTCTGGGTTCAAACTTAAAACATCCTACTTGGCCTTCCCTGGTGGCGCAGTGGTTAAGAATCCACCTGCCAATGCAGGGGACATGGGTTCGATCCCTGGTCTGGGAAGATCCCACATGCCATGGAGCAACTAAGCCCACAAGCCACAGCTACTGAGCTCTCGTGCCACAACTACTAAAGCCCGTGCGCCTAGAGCCTGTGCTCCACAACAAGAGAAGCCACTGCAATAAGAAGCCCATGTACCGCAACGAAGAGTAGCCCCTGCTCGCCGCAACAAGAGAAAGCCTGCTTGCAGCAACGAAGACCTGATGCAGCCAAAAATAAATAAATAAAATAAATAAATTTATTAAAAAAATAATCCTACTTAGTGCCACAGGGACATCTACCATAAATGAAACATTTCTAAAATTGATGCATGGCTGGTGAGAAGTGCACCTTGATTCCTGACGTGGTTCTCCTGCTGCCAGAAGGTCATGGCACCTTATGACGTGAAACAGGCCAGAGCACCTGTCATGACTCTGGCCAGCTGGTCCTGGGACCACGTGGGAGCCAGGCTCCCCAGGCCTCCTCAGTACCATGGCGGGCATGCACCCCTCCAGACCAGTGAAGTACTAGATGGCGTTAACGTGGCCATTTTAACTTAATGCTCTACACTGAGTTATCAGTGCTTTAGCTTTAGTCAGAACTTTTTTTTTTTTTTTGCGGTACGCGGGCCTCTCACCATTGCGGCCTCTCCCGTTGCGGAGCACAGGCTCCGGACGCGCAGGCTCAGCGGCCATGGCTCACGGGCCCAGCCGCTCCACGGCACGCAGGATCCTCCCAGACCGGGGCACGAACCCGCGTCCCCCGCACCGGCAGGCGGACTCCCAACCACTGCGCCACCAGAGAAGGCCTAGTCAGAACTTTTTACGTGTTAACCGTGTAACTCTGTCGTTGAAATTTTAGGGAAAATGGAGGATTTACAGTCTTAGGCTTGGACCGAGGGGGTAAAGTATGGGGACACATCTAGGGAACAGGTGTGGGCGTCAGACACTTCTGGTCTGAAATCTAGCTCTGCCGCTTTCTAGCTGCGGGTCCTTGGGCAGTAGGTCTACAGGCTGCATGTGTATTTTATCATTTGTTCAGTGGGACCACTATGTCTAGTTTTCAGCCAGGGTTAGAAATAGTGTGCGGACAACACTTAGTACGATACCTGACACTCAGCAGTTGCTCAGTTAATGTGAGTAGTGTTGTTGTTATTATTACCCTTCTTTCGTCCCTTCTGCTCAAGGGAGAAGTTGAGAGGAATCTTCCTCAACGGTGCTTCCTTCTTTACCTTCAGCTTTTCTAGAAAAGTCCTGGATGGGCCTGATTGTGATTCTCAGCCGTTCGTTCGTTCGTGAGCAGGTAGTGGGCACTGCTTGAAGCCAGCACAGCCTCTGCACCCAAGACGGTGGATACCTGAGGCCGGGCTCTGCCCTCGGGGGCTTCTCTCCGTTGGGCCCCGAACACTGGGCTGCAGTGCAGCCCCTGGGCCACTTTCAGAGAGTGTTGTGGCATCTGCTGTGGCCGAGGCTGGTGCTTCCTTTTCTTGGGAAATCGCGAGAGCTTTGTTGGCCAACCACGTTACCGAGGGGCTAAATTTCTTGAGATTTAATATTGAGTCATTATCGTGTGTATTTTCACAACTGCTGTTTTCTGGGTTTTCTAACGTCTCTCTGAAGCACCTCTGAGTTAACCTGTGCAAGTGTGGGAAGGCATTAAATACCTGTAGGTCCTTTACAGGAGTCAGAACCCAGACGGAGTCGCTCAGCTGCCTGCACCCAACGGTTCCCTTTCAAAACCAGAACCGGAACCAGAACCAGAGTCGAGGCCTCCTGACTTGCAGACAAATATTTTACTTTTCATGTTGCTGGACTTAGAAAATGTCATGATACCAAATTTAGCACGACAAACTATTTATCTAGTTGCTTTTCTTAGATTAGAACATAAACTTGTCTTCGGTTTTGGCCGCTGCAGACATTTTGATTTCTCCCTGTTCCGCAGCCTCTGGATCTCTTCCCCTGGCTGACTGGCCGTGACCCTCAGCCTGCTTTATACGGGTTAGAGGACTCACCTTCAGCCCAAGCAAAACTGGTGGCCAGTGCCGTTCATCTTCCTTTCTTTCATTAAAAGGTAACCCTACACTGCACTTTGGACTCCCTGTCCTGCAGAGCAGCTTTTCTTTTCCAGATAGAGATGATTCTAGAACCCTAAAATGTTCAGTAGTCCAGTATTCAACCTGCAGGGTAGAAAGTAAAGACTTCTATTTAGATTGAAATTAGAAGGTGGTGCAATGGAGAATGGCTGAGGAGAGGCTGTGTCTCCCTGTGATGGATGGGGGAAGGATGCAGCCATACTTGTGTCCTGTTTCAGGCCTGGCAGTGCCGTGGAGGGGCCCCATGTTTTCACTGAGGCTTTTCAGCCTCGGCTTAGAAAAGCTGATGAAAGCTTTTTTTCCTCTCAATCTAACCTCAGCAGAGCAGGGATGGGAATGAAAAGGCTATTAAACTGGGGCACAGCCTTCTCCATTGAGTCTGTAAGATTCTTCAGGATGAGACAAAGACTCCATCCTATTCAGCCTTTTGTTCTTCTTCCCAGAACCTAACACCGTGCTACACAAAGGCATTTTGTTGAGTGGAATTGGATGTTTACTGTTCTTTCTTTTGGTTCTGAGAATCCTGAACGTGTCCTCGTGCCAACATTTGGGTTCCCGTAGCCCATTCCCAGGCCTTTTGTCTTTGGGTTTATCTCAAAGAAGAATGTTCTCATAGTGGTTTGTGAATATAGTTTTACAATATAATTTTCTCTTAAATCATTCTGTTTTTTAAAAATTAATTAATTAATTTTTGGCTGCATCGGGTCTATCGTTGCTGCGCGCGGGCTTTCTCTAGTTGCGCCTAGCAGGGGCTACTCTTCCTTGCGGTGCGTGTGCTTCTCACTGCGGTGGCTTCTCTTGTTGTGGAGCACGGGCTCTAGGTGTGCGGGCACAGTAGTTGTGGGTCACGGGCTCTAGAGCGCAGGCTCAGTAGTTGTGGCGCACGGGCTTAGTTGCTCCGCGGCATGTGGGATCTTCCCGGACCAGGTCTCGAATCCGTGTCCCCTGCATTGGCAGGCAGATTCTTAACCACTGCGCCACCAGGGAAGTCCCAGCATTCTGTTTTCAAATACTAATTTCATGTATAAAGTTGCTTAAAATAATTGTTAACTGGTTATCCTAAACATATTAATTTTGGGTAACAGAACTAGAATGACCTCATAGGCATTCACCAGGGTCCACAGCCTCGGTGACCTGTGAGCTTGGCCTTTGGAGCTGGATAGACCTTAACTCCAAGCTGAGCCTTCCCATGTACTACTTGTGTGACCTGGGAGGATTTGTCAGGTCTCTAAACGTAACAGTGAAATGAAGATTATGTGAGGACCTAACTCATGGGGTTATTGTGGGGATTAACTGAGGTCAGATATGCAGTGACAGCACAGTGCATGGCAGAGAGTAAGTTCTCCAAAAATGTTTAATTGTTGTTTTTATTATTATTATTTTGGTAATTTTTACACGAGCCAACTGACGGCTGGGATTGGCCTGACCCATGCCATGTTGGTAGTTATTTTGAACACCTCCATTCTATTCCCTTCAGAATTCCAAAGCTCTTCCCAGAATTTCTGCCGGTTCCCTTGGATGTTTGCACTTTCACAGTCTCCTCTAGCATAATCTTCTGCTCCCACTGAATTAGTTCAGGTTATCCATTGTTTCACCATCCATTTAGGCACCTCTGGTCCATGACTCAGCTGTGTTGTATTAAAACCCGCCTCTTACTTAATTACACAGCCCTTGTCCAGCCCGTCAAGGCAGTACAGTATACAACCTACTCTCCTGAAGATTTGGGGCAAAGGAAAGGTTCAGTAAAGCAACGGCAGAGATTAGATTTTTCCTCCCCATCCTTGGGTTTCTTTCCCCTGGCACTTTGCCACGTAATCAAAAAATGCTTAAAATAAGGTATAAATATTTTCTAAAATACACCAAAAGATTCACAGTGCTTGTGGTTTTTAAAAATATTTATTTGTTTTTGGCTGAGTTGGGTCTTCGTTGTGGTGAGTGGGCTTCTCATTGCAGTGGCTTCTCTTGTTGCAGAGCATGGGCTCTAGGCGCGTGGGCTTCAGGTGCTGTGGCACCTGGGCTCAGTAGTTGCGGCTCGCGGGCTCTAGAGTGCGGGCTCAGTAGTCGTGGCCCACGAGCTTAGTTGTTCCGCAGCACGTGGGATCTTCCTGGACTAGGGATTGAACCTGTGTCCCCTGCATTGGCAAGTGGATTCTTAACCACTGCGCCCAGGGAAGTCCCAGTGCTTGTGTTTCAATTATGGGCCTAGGGTGAGTTTCTTTCCCTCTTCTGTATTTCTGAATTTTTAAACATTGCATAAATAAGCATGTTTCTTAATTTTTAAAAAGACCAGTTTTAAAAGCTGGAGGAGAAGCTTTGTAGGACTGGGGAGACTTCAGTACAAGCAGGATAAACAAATCCTTGTCCAGTGATCCTCATCTCCTTTTTCTAATCCTTTAAAATGTATTTCTCACAGTTTCCTCCGAATGGGAGTTACTTTATTTCCTGTGTGCATCACAGTGTGAGACGCCCCCTGGTTGGCAACCCTCTTAGGCTGCTTTGTCTTGACCTGCCTATTGCTTCTGGAAAGCTCTTTGCATGCTTCGGTCTTTTGCTACTCCGGGATGGAGTTTGAGTGGTCAGGTTCCCAGCTCTGGCTTCTGCCCTCACTTCCACGAAGAGTAGAATCTCCACTTTCTCAGCTCTAGTGAGTTCACTCCTCCAGCTGTTGTGTTATGGCTTCTGATCCCAGGGCTCCCACGACCCCTTCTGCATCTTCCGTGATGCTGAGTCCAACGGGCATTTTACGGTTCTTGCCTTACTTGATTTCTCAGCAGCAATCGGCATAAACATTCTCCTTTTAAACCACTCCCTCTGCACCCTCTCCCCTGACAGCACGCTCTCCTGATTTTCCTCCTAACTGGCCATTCCTCCAAGTTTGCTTTTCTGATTCCTCCTCTTCCTTCAGAGCTTTAAGTGTTGGATGCCCTCAGGTCTTTCCTCTTGTCACTTTGCATGCTCTCCCGAGGTAACCTCTTTCAGTCCCATGATTTCAAATATAATTTATATGCCAGTGACTAATAACTGCATTTCAGCAAACCTAAGACATCAGTGATTGTAAAATGCACTGAGATTTTATTTACCACAGAGAAAGAAAAAGTGCTGCCAGTTAAATGCCACAGTGGCTTCTTACCACATTAATCATAAGATACATTCCATTTTTGGAAATGTCAGAAAGTGAAAAATGTACACTCAAGAGTTAATGATAATAGTGTAATATCTTTTGCATAAATGAATTGCCATTTGCAGAGCACGAATGCCAAGTGTGTCTTAAGCGTGGTGTTCCCAGGAACATGCAAATGAATTGCAATAACTTTGTCTTAAGAAGCTGGTGGTTTCCTGGGCTTCCCTGGTGGCGCACTGGTTAAGAATCCACCTGCCACTGCAGGGGACACGGGTTCAAGCCCTGGTCCAGGAAGATCCCACATGCCGTGGAGCAACTAAGCCCGTGCACCACAACTACTGAACCCACGTGCCACAACTACAGAAGCCCGTGAGCCTAGAGCCCGTGCTCCACAACAAGAGAAGCCACCGCAATGAGAAGCCCACACACTGCAACGAAGAGTAGCCCCACTCACCACAACTAGAGAAAGCCTGTGCGCAGCAACGAAGACCCAACGCAGCCAAAAATAAATAAAATTAATTTATATATATAAAAAAAGAAGCTGGTGGTTTCCTGAGAGTCATTATCTCTCCAAGTATGAAAGAAGCCTTATTACCAATAGTTTATTACATGTGTAGGTGAGGTAGAATTAAGTCAGCTCGACAGTGAGGCAGCGTTATTGAACCAATGGGGCTTCATGATGGCGCCCAAACTCTTGAGATTTATTTCATTTTTTCTAGAACTGACTGACTCTAGCATCACAGTCAGGAATGTTCTGGCTGTCTTAGTGTAAACCACGTGGTGGTCCCAATTTTAGTGCTCCCATCTTCACAGAAATTCTCAGATTACGGGATTTTAATTTTTATTACTCATTTCTTTTATTACATCACTGGGAAATCATGCTGTTGGTGTTTCCCTCATTTTTTTTTCCCTCCCTCCCCTTCAGCCTTACTTTTGACAGCTGTGAGACCTGTGAGAACGATTGCCAAATCTTGAAATGTAATTTTCCTGCGGCAGCATCCAAAGTTAACAAAAAGACATGGAAAAATCTCATTAAGTGTTTTAACCTACCACCATCTGCAAACCTTCTTCTGTTCCACTGAGGTTTTCTAAAAATAATCTAAGTGGTATAGCTTTCTTCACTTCTATAGGGAGAATAATTCATACTAAATACTTTGGCTTCAAAATATTATCTTATGTTCAATGTGGTTACCCTAATAAAGTTTTGTTTCATTGGTTCTAAGTGCAGAGAGAATTATTTACATTCTGTTTTTAGATATTTTTAATTGGTATATCAATCCTGGACCTCTGGTTAGTTTAGCTAGGCACATTTCAGCATGCAAATGAGTTTTTCCCCATAGAAATGTCCTAAAAATAATATATCCCCTTGCTTTTCTCCTCCCACAGTCTCTTCCATGATATCTTTCTCATAGTGACTTCAGAATAGAATGTTTAATGACAAAAATTTAAATACCGTAATCCAATCCCGTGGGAATTGAAAAATATTCTCTTTAAGAACTCTTGGGTCAAAGAAGAAATAAAGGGCTTCCCTGGTGGCGCAGTGGTTGAGAGTCCGCCTGCCGATGCAGGGGACACGGGTTTGTGCCCCGGTCCGCGAAGATCCCACATGCTGTGGAGCGGCTGGGCCTGTGAGCCATGGCCGCTGAGCCTGCGCCTCCGGAGCCTGTGCTCCGCAGCGGGAGAGGCTGCAACGGTGAGAGGCCTGCGTACCGCAAAAAAAAAAAAAAAAGAAGTAAAAACTGCAGTTATAAACTACCTAGAAAGAATGATAATATTGCAAACAAAACTCATAAGATGCAGCCAAAGATTTAGCTGGAGGAAAATGATTGGACTTAAAGCTTGTTATTAATCAAAAAGAATGAAAATTGATGAGCTATTAAAGTCAAGAATTTAAAACTGAGCAAAGAGGGACTTCCCTGGTGGTCCAGTGGTTAAGACTCCATGCTTCCATGGCAGAGGATGCAGATTCGATCCCTGGTCGGGGAACTAAGATCCTACATGCCTCATGGCGCAGCCAAAAAGAAAAAAAAAAATTATAAAAAAAATTAAAGTGAACAAAGAAACAAATACCACATGATATACTCAAGGAAAGCATGTTAAAACATTTATTAACAAACACAAGCAGAAGGTAACGATTGGAAAAGAGAAAAATTAACTCGATAAATCCAAGACCTGTTACTTAGAAGAAAAACATATGCATACCTAATCACAAAGAAATAAGAACATAGTTCACAATATTAGGAATGAGAGAAGGGGTAAGGACAGAGGGGTTTACCCACAGACAAGAATTAAAAGATTGTAAAGAATTTGAAAATTGGCAATAAGATAATTTGAAAAGAAAATAGATATCAAAATCAGATTTAGTAAAAAATAGAAACATTGAACAGATCTATAATTGCACAAAAAATTGAATGAATTATTAAAGTCTTGTTTCTGTATAAAGAAGTACCCATATTTCTTTCAAATACTAAGTAATTTGTATGTTGAAAGCTTCCTAATTAACTTATGTAATTTTAACTGTAATGATTTCTTAAAAGCATAGATGCAAAAAAACCAAAAGGGAAAACAAGAATAAAACAGTTATAGCGGATAAAATATAAGGAGTATTGAAACACTAACACACCGATTCCAAGTTGGTCATATACCAAGATGCAAGACTTCTTTAAGGATTAAGAAATCTATTGCTATTATTAATAGCACAGGACTAAAATAAAAAAGTAAATATTCATCCAAATATATATTTAAAAGGTATGATGTTCATTCCTCATTTTCAAAAATCAAAACTCTTATAGGAGTAGGTCACTTCCACTATGTGATTTTAAAAAAAATCAACATCAAACTCAAGGGTAAAATATAGGAAGTGTTCCCATTAAAAACAGATGTGCACATGAAAAGATGTTAGCATCATTAACCATTAGGGAAATGCAACTAAAAGTCACAAGATACTATCTCATACCTACTAGGATGGCTATGATCAAAAGAAAGAAATTACTTAACAAGGGTTTGCAAAGACATGGAGAAATTAGAACCCTTATAGATTGGTGGTGGGAATGTAAAATGATACAACCACTTTGGATTTGGAAAATAGTCTGGGAGTTCCTCAAAAGGTTAAACAAAGAGTTACATATGAACCGGCACAATTCCATTCCTAGGTATATATACACCTAACATATGTCCTCATAAAAACTTGTATGAGAAAAAACTTGTATAAGAATGTTCATAGCAGCATTATTAATAATAACCAGGGCTTCCCTGGTGGCGCAGTGGTTGAGAATCTGCCTGCCAATGCAGGGGACATGGGTTCGAGCCCTGGTCTGGGAAGATCCCACATGCCGCGGAGCAGCTAGGCCCGTGAGCCACAAATACTGAGCCTACGCGTCCGGAGCCTGTGCTCCGCAACGAGAGGCCGCGATAGTGAGAGACCCGCACACCACAACAAAGAGTAGCCCTCGCTCGCCGCAACTAGAGAAAGCCCTCGCACCGAAACGAAGACCCAACACAGCCAAAAATAAATAATTCAAAAAAATAATAGTAATAATAACCAAAAGGTAGAAACAACCCTAATGTCCATCAGCTGACAAATAGATACATTAAAATGTGGTATATCCATATAATGGGATATTTTTGACAGTAAAAATAAATGAAGTACTGACACATTCTACAAATGGACGAACTTTGATTGAAACACGGATTGAAAACATGATGCTAAGTGAAATAAACCAGTCACAGAGTACAACAGACTGTACGATTCAGTTCATATGAAGTGTCTGGAGTAGGCAAATCCATAGAGACAGAAAGTCGATTGATGGTTGCCTAGTGCTGAGGTGGTTAGTGGGGAAAGAGCGCTGACTGCTACTGGGAACAGGGTTTCCTCCTCGGGTGATGAAAATGCTTTAACGTTGACGGTAGTAGTGGTTGCACAGTGATGATCTACACAGTGCTGTGAATATACTAAAAAGCGTTGAGTCGTATACTCTTAATGGGTGAATTGTATGGTATCTGAATTCTGTCTCAATAAAACTGTTACCAAACCAATGAAAAGCAACACAAGAGTGTTGTTACCACTGTTATGTACTGTTATTCTGAAGGTTCTAGTTAATGCCATTAAACAAGGGGAATGAAGGTATAAATATTGGAAGGGAAGAGAGAAATTATTACGGAAAATATTCCTGTTCTACTCGGAACATCCAAGAGACTTTGGTGAAAAAATTATTAGAACTAGTAAAAGAGTTTGGTAAAGAGGCAGTTATAAAACATACAAATAACAATTAAGCCATAGGCTACTATCCTTACTATATAAACAGTTTTCATGAATGTATAAGAAATGATGACCACCTGGTATGAAAGTAAACCAATGATGTGAGGACCATTTACGAAAGAGACAGACCGATGAATAACCATGTGAAAGAATGTGGAGCACTGTAGTAACAAAAGAAGTTTTTTTTTTTTGCGGTACGCGGGCCTCTCACTGTTGCGGCCTCTACCGTTGCAGAGCACAGGTTCCGGACGCACAGGCCCAGCGGCCATGGCTCACGGGCCCAGCCGCTCCGCGGCATGTGGGATCCTCCCGGACCGGGGCACGAACCCGTGTCCCCTGCATCGGCAGGCGGACTCTCAACCACTGCGCTACCAGGGAAGCCCTCAAAAGAAGTATTTTTTAAAACCATAAGCTGGTAGGTTAAGAACACTGCTGTTGAATGACCATTCTTGATATACATAGACATTCACAAGGCCTCAGGAATGATGCAGCCACCCCCCGCATAAATTGTATGCCCCCCAATTATAGTAAATACCTGATTCTTTATTTGCCTCATTAGATCCCTGGAAATTGGGAAGAAGTGGGACAAGACGCTCAAGTACTATTCCCAGAAGGCTAGTTTGGTTCTAAGGGCTCAGAGGAAACTGAGGCAGTGGAATGTGTGGAGTGATGTTTGCCCTTGGAGTTGTCCTGACGGTCCTGAGGGGTGTCCATTCAGTCCGCTGTCCCCGCAGGGCTTCCTGGAGCAGTTGAGAAGCCTTGGGATCTCCAACTGCATCAGCACAACAGCTTCTATATTAGACGAAAGAATGGAGCACATATGATTCACTAGTCTCTCAGCTGCCTCATGGAAGCAAGTCACCATCCTGATTTGAGGGATGAGGGTTGAGCCAGTGTCTTTTTTCTTTTTTTTTTTACATCTTTATTGGAGTATAATTGCTTTACAATGGTGTGTTAGTTTCTGCTTTATAACAAAGTGAATCAGTTATACATATACATATATCCCCATATCCCCTCCCTCTTGCGTCTCCCTCCCACCCTCCCTATCCCACCCCTCTAGGTGGTCACAAAGCACCGAGCTGATCTCCCTGTGCTTTGCGGCTGCTTCCCACTAGCTGTCTACCTTACGTTTGGTAGTGTATCTTTTTGTAGATGGTTGATCCTTGGCAGTAGTAAGTAGCATTGCTAAGCACTGCCATCCTTACTAGAATGTTCATCGAGTGTTTGGGGTGGCTCTGCCTTATTGAAGTCGTCGTTGCTGCTTTATTCGTTTGTAGAAACTGTCTTGTCATTTCCTTTACATTTCATATTGAAATGACCCCGATGCACATGTTCTTGAAATTACTCTACATTTCAGAGATGTATGCTTGATAAAAGTTGTTTCCAGAAGTCTCCTGTAGCAGTTTGAATTTTAGCTCAGGGGTGAGCATTCTATTTATTAGAAAGATTTTATCATAAATATTAGCATCTTAATTTGGTAGATTTTCTTGCTAAGCATTGCAGAACATTCTTCTGACACTTTTTGCTCCTGTATGTATATTTGTATTTCCTACTAGTTTATATGGAAGCAGATAACCTTGGGGCCATTTCTACAACTGAGAAACACATAGGAAAATACATTATTTTTTTAATAGAATGCTATTCATATATAGTTAATGTGTAAACTCAACTTTCATGGGTATGCTTCCTGCCTTAAAATTACATAATTACAGTGAAGTAAAAATGTTGACCTATTTAAAACACAGAAAGGGTATTCTTAAAGAATAGGATCTATACATGGGGAGGGGGAAGGGTAAGCTGGGACAAAGCGAGAGAGTGGCATGGACATATATACACTACCAAACGTAAAATAGATAGCTAGTGGGAAGCAGCCGCATGGCACAGGGAGATCAGCTCGGTGCTTTGTGACCACCTAGAGGGGTGGGATAGGGAGGGTGGGAGGGAGATGCAAGAGGGAGGGGATATGGGGATATATGTATACGTATAAATGATTCACTTTGTTATACAGCACAAACTAACACAACATTGTAAAGCAGTTATACTCCAGTAAAGATCTTAAAAAAAAAATAGGGTCTATAACTCTTTTGTGGTACATTTAAGGTTCTATTTAAGGAATTGGTGAATTTTTATCTTTTGATATACAGAATCATTGTGAGATCTAATTAAGAGGGAAAGTTTTGGTTTTTATTATTGGGAGAATTTTCAAAATCATATTTGGATTAAGCTCGAGATTACTTACTGATTGCTTTTTGTGAATAGCTTTTTTGCTCTCCTCTAACCCTGTCACATTAATTTCTCTAGGTTGAAAATGTCCGCTTGGTAGATCGAATATCTTCTAAAAAGGCGGCCCTTGGTACTTTGTATTTGACGGCTACTCATGTCATATTTGTGGAAAATGCACCTGACACAAGGAAAGAAACATGGGTATGCATTCCTCATTGTTGGCTTTATGTGTTTTCCATTGTTTTAAGTAACAAGTTTTGACCGCCTCTTTTTTTGTTTGTCCTCAGGGTGAGGAGGGTGGGATTTGGCGTTTGGGTGTTCAGAGGACTCTTTTTGGAATGTGGGTTTTGCCTTTTTTCTGTAAAGGGGCACATCCACTTGATCTGTTTCCTCATTTTAAGCACCAATTATTTGAACATCATCAGAGACATAGAAATAGCCAGAGCTATAAGTGCTTCGTGTCACAGCTGTCAAGTAGAGGTTCAATAATGTTAGTGTACCAGATACAGCATTTCCACAGTGCTTTATGTGCAATCCACTTTATTTGTAGCATCCTGTAATGCAGGCCATTTAGTCATCTTATTATGTTGTCTGCAGTTTTCTCATAACTTAAAAAAGAAAAAAAAGTCTAGGGAACAGTCCCATCATCAGGTATTTCTGCTACATAATAATGAGACCAGTAGATAGTTCTTATTTTATATAGCCACCCAACCATGACATCATGACCAGAACCAGAGTCCCTGAGTTGTAGATTTTGCCTTTTCTGTAGTCTGTAGACTTTATCTTTTCAGCAGAAGGTGGCAGGCACTACTTAGTGGAGAGGAATTTAAAGAATGAAGTGTTGCCACTGAGCAGAGAGAGACCCTCCTGAAACGCCAGAGCACTTCAGCATGATTTGCTTTCAAGTAAATCTCTTCTGCAGCCTGCCTGACCACCAAGAGCTTCGAAAACAACAATCTCACGTAGCTGTTGAACTTGAGAGCATTCCATGTGGAATTGAGGAGCGTGGTGGTACCTCCCAGCGGAGCTGTCTCTAACTTTTGTTGATTGCAAGGTTTACTTTACTAACTTCTCATGACCTTATTTAATTTTAGCTACTCAGTGCATTGCAACATTTGACGGCCCAAATGTTCCCTTACCTGGACCTGTGCAGAATTGTATGCCGAATAGTTTGCTTCATATAATTAGCTTGGATATCAGAAAGCTTGGCACTGAAAAATAAAATGATAAATTCAGACAGTGGGCTCTTACCCCAGACACGTAGATTCTTGTCATCTGAGTGCAAGCCAGCTGAAGGTCAGGGAGTGTTTCCTGTCTATGTGTGTGGCTCAGAGATCTGTGTTACTTTTTGTCTTGTGTGTCTGTTATTTGTGCTTAGTTTACCCACATTAACTTTTGGTGGTAGATTCTTCACAGTCAGATTTCCACCATCGAGAAACAGGCGACAACGGCTACCGGGTGCCCTCTGCTCATTCGCTGCAAGAACTTTCAGCTCTTACAGCTCATCATCCCTCAGGAGAGGGACTGCCATGACGTTTACATCTCTCTCATCCGCCTTGCAAGGCCAGGTAGGGCAGAGCGGCTCGGCATTCAGCTTGGACCCACTCTTAAGACATTCACAGATTGTGTTGAAGAAATATGGATAATACTTCATAATTACAGTACTTTAGGAATTATTCCAGCCTTCAGATGAGGCCAAGAAATCTGATAGAGTTCCTTGTCTTTTGAGGGGGCGCCTCTGTCTGAGTTACTTACTGTATGAGCTTCTTTCATTATTCATAGTTTTTATCTTGGAGGGGGTTTTAGTTGTGCTTCACTTTTGGGGTGAAATCATCCCAAACTATGCCCTTCTGATACTGTGGTAGTCAAGCCACCTTGACTGAGCCCTGAGACAAAACCCACAAATGGTTTTGTGTGGAAAACATTGACATCCAACAGGTCTAGGGCAGTTTTCCCTATTTGGGGGCTTTTAAGGTTTGGTTTCTGTTGCTTTTTGATAGTGATATGTATTTCCCAAGGTTGGCATAACTAGACCTTTGTTAGCATCAGTGAATGTTCGGGGTATGTATATGTTGATTCTCCTAAACAAAACCACCTTAAGTGTTGTGGGAAGAATGGCTGATTTGAAAAATATATGCTATCAGTTACTCTCTGGTTATATATCCCTCAACTTAGGGTCTTTAGAATTATAGCTTATTATGCTTTAAGTCTAAGAAATTTATAGCTTACTATGCTGTAAATGTATGAAAATCTACACAGGTGTTTCTTGTGTATGTGGCTTGTGTGAACTGTAGGGTTCCTTTGTTCAGTGTCTTGGAAGTATACAGTGAAAGGAGATCATTTGTATAACAGTTAACATCCATGGTAGTGTTTACCCAGAAGTCATTAATAAGGGAGATAGGACATGTGCTTATAGTTATTTTACTAAATGCTTTTTGATTCAGGACAAGACGTTTGATTGTAAACCCTTCAAAGCATTTGGTTGGGTCCTCAGATTCTTATGATACAACTGTATTGTCTGTTGAGAGCTGAGAGCTAAAGTTACGTGATGGGAACATCAGAATCTGATCATTATGAACTTGACTTTGCTCCCCTTTCAAGTCAGCCCGTTGAGGCTTTTTCATCTCAGTGTGTTGAAAAGAACTGCCGAGTTAGCCAGAAAAGCAGTTGAACTTTTTGGAGGGTGCACTATAATTGGAACAGAAGTTCTGGGAAGATGTACGTGAGGTTGCATGTAGCAGAGAATGCGAGGGGAATTGCGCGCCAGCAGTTTCTGTGTCACTGATTAATGGATGTACTGGATGATAAATGTGCTCTGACCGGATTAATGGGATTTAGGAATAGCCCAGAGAACTGGGAAAGGGCTGAGGCACTGGAAGAGTAGATCACAGTGGCGGTGAGGGCTCTGGCCCCAGATGACAGTGAGTGCCCAGATTCACATTGCGAGGGTCCCCAGGGAGGAAAATCACTGTGTTCCCCTGCTTTTAAAAATATACACTTTTTCTTAAAGATGAAGTTTTGGGAGTTCAGTATTAGCTGTAGCCAGAGACCAAAGAAAGAAATTATAGTCATTAATTGAATTAAAGCCATTACCTTAGAAGATTTTTTAAAAAGCCACCAGCATTGTGAAACATTGGAATTAGAAATGCCAGTTTATGTAAAACATAGTACTTTCATGAGTATGGGAAGAGGAAATAGAATCCAAGCAGCTTCACAGTTTAATGCTGAAGGCAGTGCTAAAATTAGGACATATTGCAGCCTGTCACCTTGGAAGCAGGGTGTTGAATCTGGGTGGAGGTGAGGCAAGGTGGGAGGGAGTTTCCACCAGGAGTGTGGTGGCTTCTCAGACCATCCCAGGACCTTTTACAAATTACATCTTTGCACTCCTCAAGGTATTTCAGAAGAGGGGTGTGTGTGTGTGTGTGTGTGTGTCCATCTCTGGGGTTATTGTGGTTGGTCACCAGCACAAATCATGTGTTTTCAGCTCCCCTTATGGGCACAGCTAAGGTCCTGTAGAGGACACTTTTTTTTTTTTAACAAAAGAAGAAATGTTTGGGAGTCCATTTCAGTCAAGGCCTATGAAGGAGATAGCTTCAAAGCTCTTGCGAGTCTGTCTTCACCGAATTACGATTTCTGGGATAAGGGTAAATCAAATGACTAAAAAATTTGTCTAGATTTTATTGGTTTGTCTTCCATATGAATTCAGATTGGTCAGAATTTGGTCATGGACTCGAAAAGATCCCAGCCAAACAATAACGTAGCCAAACCCAGTAAGCTCCTTAATTCTTCGTAAAGAGATAAGTTAAAATAGGGCTGCGGCCCAAATGAGAAAAGAAATTAATGCTGTAGATCTGATGTCCTAATAAGGTTATACATTTTTCTGATTTGAAGACCCTTGTTTCTCAGAGGGCTTCCATTTTCCCCATGTTCTTTCTTTCCTCCTCCCTCTAATTAGCCTCCTGCTGGTTATTTTTTTGTATCAATTATCTTTCCCTCTGTAGTGTTCTTGGGCCCTTTAATATTTAAGCCATCTCTTTTGTTTATTTTCTCACTTTTTATGAAATTGCAGTATTTTTTCAGCCCATCTTAGTCCCTAATTCTTCAGCATGTTTACTGTGATTTTTAAAAATCTCAGGATTGATATAGTCTAATTTGCCTAATTTAACTTTTTACTGTTCTTATCTAAGTCAGTGCCACTCAAGCAATTTTTACAGTAACAATTTCCTTTTTATTGATGATACTAATCTCCGGGTCCCGTAGCCCTTTTTTACTACGTGTTAGCTTCCACAATCCTGATGTTTAACCCGATCACTTGTCTGTTCAAAATAGACAAGAAAGTTCTCATTTTTTTTTAGTATGCAAGATCCAATTAATAGCTGTGTTATCTTCTCACCCCTCTTTAAATGGTTTTTCAAGTACGTTTATTTTCAGTTGCCTGAATTCATTGGGGCGTGTAGAGCAATTTAACTTTCTAAAGTTAAGGGTTAGGGTTTACTTTGGGTTCTAAAACCTCTGTGTTCTTCCAGTGACTGCTGGTGACTTTTCCCTTTCCTTCCTCATCCTTCACATTCTGCTGATGCTAATTCATGTTTGTGTTTCCTTTCGATTTTTAAAAAAATTTGCATAACAGTCAATAATGTAATTGGATTATTCAGGTTTTACATTGGTTGTTACAAGTTTCCTTTAGATTTTTTTTTTTTTTTTTTGTGGTTCGCGGGCCTCTCACCCTTGTGGCCTCTCCCGTTGCGGAGCACAGGCTCCGGACGCACAGGCTCAGTGACCATGGCTTACGGGCCCAGCCGCTCCGCAACATGTGGGATCTTCCCGGACCGGGGCACGAACCCGTGTCCCCTGCATCGGCAGGCGGACTCTCAACCACTGCGCCACCAGGGAAGCCCTCGATTTTTCAAGTACTTTTGATTTTAGTATAAATTACCTTCCGTTTTTCCCAGTTAGTCAATAATAAGAGAGAATGCCCCCATGTTTTCTTTTCTGTTTTCCTAACTGCTTTGTTCTGCCTGAAGGCTCTCTTATTTGGTGGAATGAACACGCTTTCCTTTCTTACGGGAGGAAGGAGCAGAGGTTAAATGCCGAGACAAGGCCATTTGTAGGCTTGGTGCTTCCAGGTTGAAAGAGTTTCCACTTGATGGCCCATATCTTCTCCAGGAGTAGAAAGTGGGATTATCTGAGCGGGAGGGAGTTGATGAGAGCAGTAGGTATCGAATCGATTGCAGCCACACATGCTGCCCTGTGTTAAGGCGTGCGCTGAACAATGATGCTAAAATAAGATAAGGTCAGTCCCATCTGTGTGTCTCTGTGCTTGGGTGGAGCTCATGCACCTCTACTTAGTCCTGAAACACTGACTTGGCCTTCTTAGAACCGTAGACAAAATGCTACTCATTCTTAGTTTAATGTAGTATTTGAGAAATGGCCATTTTTCTTTCTAAATAGAAGTCTGCCCTTGTTTAGCAGTTATATGGTTTAGGTAGGTAAATAAAGGAAGTGCTAGAATGATTTCCACATAAGCTTTTCTGAAAATTTTTTTAATTAGAGGTGCACATCCAGTTTACTCCCCCCCCCACCCCCGTCCAAAGGCATGCTGAGGGTTTGCTTCTTGTTGGAAGAGCTCTTGTGCCCTCCTAGTCATGAGGCCGCAAGGGGCGAAGCCTTCAATGCATCCCCTGTTGAAGGTGCCAGGCCACGAGCAGCAAAAGGCATTTTATGTTGGATGTGATGGCCTAGACTTTGCGATGTGAAAAGCCAGTGGAGTATTTAACGTGTTTGTTTTAAGAGTGGGTGGAAAATCAGGGATTTGGCCTTCCCAAAGCACATAAGTATTTTCTCTCAGTTCAGATTCTGTAAGGACCGGAGATTTCTCAAAGCCCTACTTTGGTTGTTGTTGGTTTTAATTTACCTACCTTACTTAACTTACATTAATAATGTTGATTACTAAACATTCTGCTGTGTATTTTGCAAGAGATGGAGATGAGGGGAACAAAACATTATGAATGGGAAATATTCAGTAAAATTTACAACTTTGTTAATGCTATTTTTTAATTTCTCAGAGTAGACAGTTTTTAGCTGAGGGCTTCTCCTGAGCTGGCCTCTGGGTAAGAAGCTTGCCCACATTAAGAAGACTGAGCTTTGACTGACAAAAATGTGTTTCTCTGCCCGCGTGTAGAATTTTAGGTAAATTGGGCCAAAGGTATGGTTGATCACCCTTTTCCTTAAAAATAACTGAAAGAGAGGGCTTCCCTGGTGGTGCAGTGGTTGAGAGTCCGCCTGCCGATGCAGGGGACACGGGTTCGTGCCCCGGTTCGGGAGGATCCCACATGCCGTGGAGCGGCTGGGCCTGTGAGCCATGGCCGCTGAGCCTGCACGTCCGGAGCCTTTGCTCCGCAACGGGAGAGGCCACAACGGTGAGAGACCCGCGAAGCCCCCCCAAAAAAAATTAACTGAAAGAGAAAATTTCATTATTTCAGTGGCAACCCATTCTGATGTCTCCCAATTCAAGAATGATCTTCTTAATGTCGGTGACAAGTTATTCTTGCATTAATTTATGTGCAGTTTCCTCACCTCTTCCCAATGACAGCAAGAATGAGCCCATACATAGAAAACTATCTGCAGTCATGGAATGGTTTTCTTCTTCTACCTTTAAACCTATTTGTAGGCATTTAGCAAATGGAATTTAACTTCCATTATTACCCCATCTTCCTTAGCTCTTCTTTCACTGAAGGAACTGAGGCTTTCTCAAGAGATTCTCTTGGCATCTTAAACAAATTGCATTTGTGGTTAACATTATGATATCAGAAGCCTGAGTCATGAAAATGGTACTTAGAGATGGGAAACATATGTCAGTGTTGAGCCGACCGTTCCCAGAACAGGATGTCAATTTAATATGCTGTCTGTTCAATTTGCTAAGATGACAAGAAACCGTTTTTACTGGAAGTGTCTGTGCTGTGTGTGTGAGTGTGTGTGTGCGTGTACATGTACCTGTATGTGTGCATTTTCTTCGTTGAAATCTCAGTATGCTCAATTTTCAAATTTAGAAATATGACATCGAGAGAGAATGAAATAGACATAGCTTATCTCACTGATAAACCCCAGTCTTCTCGCTTCTTTTTTACAAGAAAGAGTGCATGTCTAATTCAAAAGTCTGATACTTAAAATATGACCCTTATCTTATCATTCTAGTAGATGAGTCATTTCAGTAGTAATCAAAGGAAGCTGGAAACTTGAGTTTTGACCTCAGGCTGCCTGCGTATTATTGCAGCCTTTTGCTGGTGGTGAGATGCTTTGTTGGTCCTCCAGACACATGTTTAGGAGCACTGAAGTGTCCATGCTGAACGCCATTGACAGATGAAGGAACAAATGGGATGATCTAAGAAAGCTGTAAGGAGGAAAAATTCTGTTGAAAAAAAAAAAAGAAGATTAGGGGGATGGTTGGAAAGAAAATATACAAAAGCGGCCTGTCTGGGAAGAAGAGAGAAGGGTCTGCCTTGGAGTGGGGGCAGAGTGCGTGGTGGTGAAAGCCAGACTCCCTACCTCCTGGCTGTGTGACCCTGGGATCGCTGCAGAACATCCCTTTGCCTCAGATTTCTCATCTGTGCAAGGAGACCTGTCATGATGCTTACTAGACGGGTCAGTACATTTAATCAGAACAGAATCTGGAATGAAACAAGGGTTTGCTGAGTATCAACCACGATTTATCATCACCAGAAATGCTTTGATTTGCACTGTCCAGTAGGTAGCTCCTAGCCACACGGGGCTGTCGAGGGCTTAAAATGTGGCTGGTCTGAACTAGGTTGTGCTGTTTGGTGAGAAACACACATGGAATTTCAAAGATAGTACAAAGCAAAATGTATAAAATATTCATAGGTTTTGTATTCCGTATTTGTTGAACGATATTTTGGGTATACTGGGCTAAATAAAATATTTTGTGAAAATTAATTTCACTTTTTTCTTACGATTTTAATGTGGCTACAAGGACATTTTACGTGACATATGTGGCTTACGCTGTATTTCTGTTGGACAGCGCTGGCCTAGTTGCTTCCCTTAATGTGGCAAGGCCAGAGCAAGAAAACCAAATCCTTGATCTTGCTGGGGTAGCTGTTGGGCCTGGCCTCACAAGCATAAAAGGCGATGCACGAAGTTAGAGACACCCTGGCACAACGGAAAGAAGTCTGTCATCACACATCCTTCAACTTGCCCCTCATGAGCAGGGTGCCATGTGAATGGAAATTTTTTAATGAATCCTGTAAATACTGTATGAACAGTACAATTATGACATTTATGTAGTTGTTAAAAGTTCAAGTGTTTCAAGTGCAAACATTTAAATATATTCCACAGTTTTTTCAACTGTTTTGTCATTTAACACTGTTTGAGCATCAGAACATGGCAGTGGCCTGACCTCTGTGTATCTCTGAGAGGCCATCCCAAATTTGAGCTCGACGTACATAAACAAATTTGAGTTCTGGTTTTCTAAGGAATATATGTGTTCTTTTTTTTTTTCTTTTTTTTAAAATTGAACTATAGTCGATTTACAGTATTGTGTTAGTTTCAGGAGTTCAGCAAAGTTATGCATATATATTCTTTTTCAGATTCTTTTCCATTATAGCTTATTACAGGATATTGAATATGGTTCCCTGTGCTATACAGGAAATCCTTACTGTTTATTTTATATATAGTGGTGTGTATCTGTTAATCCCATACTCCTAATTTCTGCACCCCCCTTCGCCTTTGGTAACCATAAGTTTGTTTTCTATGTCTGTGAGTCTGTTTCTCTTTCATAAATAAGTTAATTTGTATTATTTTTTAGAATCCACATAAAAGTGATATCATATATTTGTCTTTGTCTGACTTACTTCACTTAGTATGGTAACCTCTAGGTCCATTCATGTTGCTGCAAATGGCAATATTTCATTCTTTCTTATGGCTGAGTAATACTCTATTTTATGTATATATATACACACACATATATATCTCACATCTTCTTTATCCATTCATCTGTTGATGGACACTTAGGTTACTTCTGTGTCTTAGCTATTGTAAGTACACATATATTCTTAATTACTTTTTTTTTTTTTTTTTTTTTTTTGCGGTACGCGGGCCTCTCACTGTCGTGGCCTCTCCCGTTGCGGAGCACAGGCTCCGGACGCGCAGGCTCAGCGGCCATGGCTCACGGGCCCAGCCGCTCCGCGGCATGTGGGATCCTCCCGGACTGGGGCACGAACCCGCGTCCCCTGCATCGGCAGGCAGACTCTCAACCACTGCGCCACCAAGGAAGCCCTCTTAATTACTTTTTAATCTCCATATTTTACGTGGTCTGAAAATATATTTGCTTTCAGAAGCAACTCAAAAACAAAAACAAAAACAAAAACAAAAACAAGATGGGGAATGCCATGCTCCTGAAAGAAAAGAAGTTCTTGCGAAGTTGAGTTCAGTTGTCCTGAGGTCTTGTTGTTGGGAAGAGGTGGGTGAACCCACCTCAGAGACAGGGTACCCTGGGAGAGCCCCGAGGGGTGAGAAGCTGGGCTGGCCTCTCCAGCCCAGACAGGATGCATTTGGGGAAATTTGATTCTGGCTTTGACTTGGCTTGATTTGGCTTTATTCTCCCCTTTTCTTTTTTTGCAGTGAAATATGAGGAGTTATACTGCTTTTCATTCAACCCCAAGCTGGATAGAGAAGAAAGGGAACAAGGCTGGATGCTGATCGATCTCAGTGAAGAGTACCAGCGCATGGGCCTCCCTAATAATTACTGGCAGCTCAGCGATGTGAATAGAGATTACAGAGTGAGTGGAGGCATTTGGTGAAATGCAGATACTTCATCCAGATGAAACCATGATTTCACATAGTTTAGCATGACTTCTGTTTGATCTCCTTCAACTTCGATAGCTCTTTGTGGGTACAGATGTGTGGATTCCCAAGTCTCCCTTGGTTATTGCTGGCTCTGTTTCCTACTTGCACCTAGAATCAGAACGTGTGAACAGGGTCACCCCAGAGAACATCTCCTCTAATGGATGAGAGAGTGGAAACCCGGAGAGGCCCAGCGGTGGGCCTCAGGGCCAGCACCTCCCTTCTTCCAGCCAGTCTTTTTATAGCTCAGTGAGTGATGGCTGGGGAGTCACAGAGGCTCTGCTGGCAGCTTGGCACGAGCTCTCTGTGCTCACTGAACTCTTGATTGGTACACAAGGTCACCAAGAGCCTTCCCTAGAGAAATGAGGAGAAATATGTCTGCACTTACGGAAGGGAATGGGCGATGCAGCGAAGCAGGGGGGGCAGAGCCAATTCCATATTCTCCCTGAGGGTGGGCTTACAAATCAGTGTTGGTTTCCTTGTTAATTTTTAAAGTGTTTTCAGTAATAAAAGTACATGAGAACATTGCAGAGAATTTACAAAAGAGAAGAGAGCCGGCATCCCATTGCCCTAACATTCTTCTAGAAGGTTTTAAATTTTTTCTTAATTTTTTTATCATCTGCACAGTCCAATAACTTTTTTCTTACGAGTAATGCATTTCATTGTTTACAATTGGAAAATGTCAGGGCAAAGGAGCCGTTCAAATATATACAACAAAAATGGAATCATACTACATATGCCTTGTGTTTTGCTTTTCTGCACATAGCATATTGTGAGTGTTATCCTGTCAATAAATATATTTTATATCATTTTAAAACATTATATAATATGACATAGTATGGCTATATCATAGTCTGTCTAATTTTTAGACATTTAGGTTATTATTATTTTTCACTCTTTTAAATAACATAGTGAGAACATTCTGGTAACTGTACCTTTGCCCATGTTAAAAGTCTTTTTTTAAAGACAGATTCCTAAAGGTGGAATTTGTATGTCAAAAGGTTTACTCAAATTTTTGTACATATTATCAAAAAGAACTGCAGGGCTTCCCTGGTGGCGCGGTGGTTAAGAGTGCGCCTGCCGATGCAGGGGACGCGGGTTCGTGCCCCGGTCCGGGAAGATCCCACATGCTGCGAGTGGCTGGGCCCGTGAGCCATGGCCACTGAGTCTGCGCGTCCGGAGCCTGTGCTCCGCAACGGGAGAGGCCGCAACAGTGAGAGGCCCGCGTACCGCAAAAAAAAAAAAAAAAAAGAAAGATTGTACCAATTTATATAAATTCTCAACAGTTGTGTAGGAGAATGCTTGAGTCTTTGTACCTTCACCATTAAAGAGTTTATTTCTTAAAAATCTTTTGACAGCTTGATAGTGGGATAAGTGATTTCTCAATTTAATCTTCACGCCTTCATCTCTTGAATTGTAGTTTCGTACATGCCGACCATTTATATCTTGTCCACTCTTAACTGACCATTTCTGGCCGCATATTTTGAATCCTGATTACTTTCTTCACCTTACCATATGGATTTTCTATATTGTGACAGTATTCGTATCAGTAATTAAATGACTGTGTAACATTCCATCAAGTGAATGTACCATAATATACTTAAATATTTCCCTATTATTAGACATTTAGAGTACTCATAATTTTTGCCATATGAATAGTTCTGGGAGTAATATCTTCGTTCGTGTGATTTTCCCCATATTTTAAATTATTTTCTAAGGATAAATTCCCAGGACCAATTACAAGGCATAAGAGGCTTAAATCTTTTTTTTTAGATTTCAAGCAGGCAGGCCATTGATGTTTTTGCTTTTGATCAGTATTTGGTTGTTAATTTCTGTTCCCTTGTATAGCAAGCAGTGTATGTGACCTGTAAGATTTGAACTTTGGGGATTTTTTGAAGATTTATGTCTTCATAAAACACCCAATATTTGATTAATTATCAATATTTGATTTTATCAATATTTTGAGTCTGGAAAAAATGTATATTCTCTGTTATTTGGGTATAAAATTCTGTCTCCATCTAAATTAAGTTTCTTATGTTATTTTGGTCCCTTTGCTCACTTGATTTCTGACAGAGGTATGTAAAAATTTCCCATTATGATTGTTGATTGGACGTTTTCTCCTTACACTTCTAAAGTGTTTGCAGTATATATTTTTGAAGTTATGTTGTCCAGCACATAATGGTTTAGGACATCTGTTTGGTGTGCTTTTTATCAACTTAAAATATCCTTTTTTCCTGTGAATGCTTTGAATTCTATTTTGTATTATTATGTTTCTACTGTTTTCTTCTTCTTGTCAGAATTTGCCTGGTAGAGCTCTACTTATCCTGTTACTTTCAGTGATCCTATATGAATGTTTTGTCCTTTTAAAAAATATCTAACAGTGGGAATTCCCTGGCGGTCCAGTGGTTAGGACTTGGCACTTTAACTGCTGAGGCCCAGGTTCAATCCCTGGTCAGGGAACTAAGATCCCGCATGCCGCAGGAAAATAATAATAATAAAAAAAAATAATAATAATCTAACAGTAGTTATCTTTGGGTTGTGAGGGTGGAATGTGTTGTTTTTTCTCAAATTAGGTATGGTTAGATTTTGATTTTGCAGTAACTGATACCTATGACATTGTTCTAGATACGATGCTTTGTGGTTTTACTAGTCATGTTTTTCCCCTTTTCATATCTATAGCTAGATAGTTTTTTTCTTGTATTTGCCTGTAGTTTTGGAAATATACATCTTACTGCTTTCTTCCATTGATTATTCTTCATTTTAAAACAGCTGTTTATTTATTATGCCACTCTTCCAACATACACAAAACTTTGAAAAATAATGAAATGAACAGCAGGGACCTGCGTACTATGTAAGAACAAACATGGCCAATGCTGTTAAACCTCCTTAATATTCCCTCCAAATCACTTCCTGCTCCAGGGTCCCTGACTGCAATTTGGTTTTGTCATTCCTTTCTATTTATAACGTTTCTACGTTTGTAAGTAGCGGCATGTAGTATCTTTTCGTGTGTTTTTTACACTTTCTGTATGCGGTATCATGCTGAATGTTGCTTACTGAAACTTGACTTTTCACTCAAGTTGTATTTGTGAGATTCATTTCATTTAACAAACACATGTATAATAGTTACCACATGCCAGGCTATGTTCTAGAAGCTTAAAAAATGTTAGCAGTCCTGTGTGGTAGGTGTTGTTATTGTCCCTGCTTTCAAATGGAGAAACTCAGGCAGAGACAGATTAAGTAACTGTCCAAGATGTAAAGAAGTTAGTAACTGTTGAAACCTATAGCTCTTGTTTACTCATTCTTCACTATTGTCTTATACTCCATTTTACAAATATACCATAGTTTAAACTTTTATTTATTCTTTTTCTTTTATTTCTCTCTTTCGTTTTACCATCTCAACTAAAGCCGTTATCTGGCTTATATATGACTCATAGTACATTTTGAGTTTCTACCTAGGAGTAGAATTTCTGAGTTAGAGGGTATGTGGATTTTAGCCTTACTAGATATTGCCAGATTCTTTTTTTTTTTTTAAAGATTTTTTTTTTGATGTGGACCATTTTTAAAGTCTTTATTGAATATGTTACAGTACTGCTTCCGTTGTATGTTTTGGTCCTTTGGCCGCGAAGCATGTGGGATCCTAGCTCCCTGACCAGGGATTGAACCTGGACTCCCCACATTGGAAGGCGAAGTCTTAAGCACGGGACCGCCAGGGAAGTCCCATTGTTGCTAGATTCTTTTCCAAAGTGTTTGCATGGACTTACACATCTAAGATATGATTTCTCATTACCCCACAGACTTACCAACAGTTGGTATTTACAGTGTTTGGTGGTATCCCTACTTATTGACCCAACAGTCTTCTGGGAATTTCTTCTAAAGAGTTAGCATAAACGCACAGTGACGTACACAGTTATTTATTGAAGCATTGTTTATCAAAGTATGTATTAGAAGAAACCCAAATTTCTTTAATAGAGGACCAGTTAAATAATTTTGGGTCTATTCGTATAATTAAATTAGTGTGTAGCCATTAAAAACATGTAGAATATTTCCATGTACTGATAAGGAAAGATCGCTAAAGTATATTGTTAGGTTCAAAAAAGCAAGGCACAGTATCGTGAATATAGTGTGATACCTTTTATTTTATAAAAGAGGGAGAAAAATAAGACTTGTTCATATGGATGTGTAATTGCCCCAAAGTGATAACCTAGAAAGTAGGTGGGAGTGGGATGAATAGAACACAAGGGTGAGGCTGTGCACCTTTTTGTATTGTTTTATTTTTTTTATAACCATGTGAATTTATTAACTAATCAAAACGTTAAATTTGAGAAAATGCCAATTGAATTGGTGTGAAATAGATCTCAGTGTGGTTTTCTTTACATTGCCCTGTTGTCATTTATAGCTGTTGCAAATATCTCCTCTTAGGAGATATTTATGTACTGTGCCTAGAGTATCTTTTAATCCTCAGAAGTTTTGAGTTGTCAATGTTTCCTAGTTTGTTTCATGGTTTTAGCATGTTGTGTAAGAAAAAATCCTGGTCTGTTCGCTAACCTTTGTCCCAGTTTACACTGTGTAATTTCCATAGTTACGTTTTCACTAACTATGATTATTATAGCTTTATAGTAAATCTTGATATTCTACAAGTCAGGTCCTTCCACATCCTTCTTCTGGATATATTGAATGTACAGATTATTTGGGATAGAATGGCCACTTTCATGATACTGAATTTTCTTTGTAATTACTCTTAAATCTAACGATCATAATCTTACACTGTGCGTGGACATTTGGGTCCTTTTTGTCTCAATCGTTATAAAGTATCTGGCTAATTAATAGTTTGTTCCCATGCTAAAGCCAACCTTTGCAGTGAATTTCTAGCCTTGAAATGAAAGGCAGGAAAATCCAAGTTTAGTAAAGAAAATAGGATATCCTTTTACAATTTAAAAAAAATATGACACACCCTTGGGTGGGGAAGAAAATGAGGCTAAGGCACGTCTTGTGGAATAATATTTTCTTGAAAACACAGGTTCTTGTTATTTTTGATGAGGTTTCCTTCTAGACTTAGCACCACAAACATGACTCACGTTTAGTCACTTAAGTTCTACAGTATAGAGACTGCAAAACATGAGTTATTCAGCATTTTTTCCCCAAAAGTAATACACAGCAAACCCAAACTAACAATCAACAAACTGTGTTGAAACAGAAAAGGTGAAAACCTAGGGGATTTTCTGATTTTACAAATATCATTGAAATAGCGAGAAAGGTGATGAACCCTCATTTATTACCAGTTAAAAAATGTAATAAAATTGGTTGTATCAAACTATTTCTGACCGTTAGTCCATCGGGAAGATTATGTCATCATCCGTTACTTTTACTTTTAACCTCATGGTTGAGAAAAACCTCTACTTTTTGCTCCCTTCTTTTATAAGAGTTATTTCTTTCTTTTCACAAGTTATTTGATGTAAGTGGGGCTAGTGATGTCATCTGATGGAGAAGAAGCTTTTGTCCATGGTGGAAAGAACACCATACATAGCGCACAGAGACTTAGGTTCCAGAGCCGGCGCTGCCCTTTTCTCTCCATGTGGTCTTGGGCAGGCTAATTATTATTATCATAATCACCTCTATCAGCATTGCTATTATCCCTGTTTATAAGACACTTGCTTCTGGTAATCTAACTCTCTAAGCTAAGATTTCCTTTCTGTACCTAACTCTTAAAATTATCTTTCTTTAAATAAAATAATTGGCGTTCATTACTAGGTTAAATTTTTAATCTAGTTCTCTTGGAATAAAATTGAAAGTATAACCCAAACCAGTAATTTTAAAAAATCTTGTTTATTTCAGTTCTCTACAGCTATAGTTTATGTATTATTTTATTTTATGTATATACAAATCATTTCATGCTGTTCATACCACTTCTCCCCATTACATCATAAATTCCTTGAGATAAATTTTAGGTCTTAAATGTTGAAGAAGACCGTTGTCTTTATAGATATATCTCAGTTCCTGACAACTAACCCTCACCCTGAAGTGCTCAACTGAGTGACGGGTCCTCAATAAATACAGAGCCTTGGCTGGCTCTCAGATGGATACTATGCTGCAGTGATAAATACATGTATTGGGAGGTTGTAACCAGGGCAACAAAGATCAAAGATTCCTGGGATTGTGAACTCCTTGAGGCCAGTAAATCTTTTGTTATTCATCACTGCTCTAGCACCTAACCTAATGCCTGACACATAATAAGTATTCAGTAAAAATTTGTTGATAGACACCAGTATTCTATGATAATCATCACATTTCTAAGAAACTAGAACTTAATGATTCCAGCCACTAAAAAGAAAGGATGATTATGTAACATGACAGAGGTGCTAATTGTCACTACAATGGCAATTGTATTACAATGTACAAATGTATCAAATTAATATGTTTTACACTTTAAATTATACAGTGTTATATGTTAAATATATTTCAGTTAAAAAAAAAAAACTTGTTGAATGAATGAAAGAATTACCAAAAAAGGTTCCTCTTGGCCAGGCGAACCAAGACACGCAGGCACTCCAGGCAGGCTTATTTAGCGGAGGACAAAGAAAATCGTTCCCTTATTAATTAAAAAAAAATTACGCAGGATTTGTTTGAACTTACTTACTGGAACTTAGTGAACTTACTGAAAACCTACCAATTTCCTTTTTAAAACTGCTATTTTAAGAAAACGTTGTTAAGTCTGGTGCAATGACTACGTCTCTTGAACTCAGACGCGCAGGTGTGGTCTGTGTAGTAATGTTCTGGCTGCCTGACTCCAGAGAGGTCCTGACACCAGATTTGCAGGGAAGCAAGTGTAGTGTCTGTGGGCAGTAATTGCAGTAAAATCTCAGGTTCCAAGTAGGTTGGACCATCTGTTCTTGGTCTGGGATTTTTGTCTCAGTGCCAGAGCCCACGTTGACGTCTTTGGTAATCTTGCCTAAAATGCCGTTGGGGAAATGCTCTGGGCCTGGGAACTTCACTTCTGTGGCCCATCTGTCTCCTTCTCAGTGCGGTGCCCAGGCTGGAAGCAGACAAGGTAGGCAGGAGGGCAGGCGAGGGAGGCGTCGTCACAGAACAACTGATGTGCGCTTTGTGACGGGTTCTCGTTCCCTTCGGTCCCGTGAGTGGTAAGGACGGGCGGGATGGTTAGAGGACGTGCAGACACACATTTCCCCTGCTGCTATGCCTGCTTGAGGACCCTGCTTGAAGCGCCCAAGGAGGTGCTTGACTTCTAGGAAATAAACAAAGTTCAGGAACTGCCATCTAAACGGTCCTCGTGTTGCAAAAGGATGGGTTGGCTGCCATCAAAGCAAAATATGTCGAGCAAGAAGTCGACTATTACTGTGGCCACCATTCGCATTTCTGTCAGGATTAATGGTTGATGAAGAGCCTCGTCACTGGTGTCCTTGTATCAGCCGCGGGGGATGTCATTTCTGTTCCGTGTCAGTTTCAGAGACTAGCAAGTGCTCAGTAGTTTGACTTCTTGAAGGTCGTGAAGTTGGCAAGTTGGAGCTAGGTTTGTTTTTTTTTTTTGCGGTACGCGGGCCTCTCACTGTTGCGGCCTCTCCCGTTGCGGAGCACAGGCTCCGGACGCGCAGGCCCAGCGGCCACGGCCCACGGGCCCAGCCGCTGCGCGGCATGTGGGATCCTCCCGGACCGGGGCACGAACCCGTGTCCCCTGCATCGGCAGGCGGACCCTCAACCACTGCGCCACCAGGGAAGCCCCTGGAGCTAGGTTTTAAACCCCTGATATCTGACAGAATTGCCGGACCATTCCGAGGCGCCAGAGCTTCCACTGGGGGAAATCACTGCCAGGGATGCGCAGAGAGGGTAAAACATTTCTTACCACTTCTAAAATCGTCACGTAAGAAACAAAAAGTTGTCGTAGTGTGTGGTGAGGGGTGGAAGCGCAGGGGAGAGGAATTGGGTCGGCCCCCGAAGAGCGGGTGGGCTTTGGGAAGATGTCTGGGGAGGGTGTTGGCTTGACCGTCACCTCAGATAGGAGCGCACAGAGGGTGTGCCAGGGACGGGAAGGTGCCCTGAGGAGGTCACCACTGGTGCTGGCATTTTAGGACATTGTCTCCCAGCGTCAGGCGGTCTTAAACAGGCAGCTGAAGTTTTCCCAGTTGCCAGGATGCAGAACTGCAGTCTGTCCCTTTTCGATGAAAGAAATGCTCGCTTGTCACTGTCTTACCTCCCACCAAGAGCCCTTGGAGAGAAGGGGCAACGCCTGAGGGCAGGATGATGAAGTGTCTTGCTTTGCTTCACTGTGATTTCTTAGAACCAGCGCTCCACTTCTCTGAAGCGGCTCTGTAACTGGTTAAGAACACTTAAATATGCAACCTGTAAGCCCAGTGAAATGGAGTTTCTGGTGGCAGTTTGTAAAGCATGACTAGATTGCCTAAAACATGCCCTTGTGCTTTCCACAACAGGTTTGTGACTCTTACCCTACTGAGCTGTACGTTCCCAGAACGGCCACGGCACACATCATAGTGGGGAGTTCCAAATTCCGGAGCAGACGGCGATTTCCTGTCCTTTCTTACTACCATAAAGATAACCACGTAAGTCTCAAGGCATGCTTTTGTTTCATGCTTTGCTTTTCTTCTTTTATCATAAACAGGCCTTTTCCAGGGAATTCTGCCGTGTGTGTGGGTTTGAATTCTTTTTAAAGTATGTGGATATTGCTGTGTGTGTGGTACGACATGACACGACACGACTGTGCTTAAACCCTTATCTCCTGTAGAAGTTGACCTTCCGTGCTTCTTTGACAATAAAGAAATGGGAAAGAGTCACAACACACCTAACCATAATCATCTGAGTGGGCGCCGTCCTCGCTTCTAACTGGTCACCTTGGGAGGCTCTGTACTGAAGAGCCTATTTTACAAAAGCCTAAAAGCCATGGCACGTTCTTTCTCTTCTTTTTTTAAATGCAACATAAATATGTTTTTTCAGTATCTTCAGTATAAGGAATCTTTCTTTATGGAGAGCGAGTTTCAGTTTTTAAAATAATATTGGTGAAAGCTAGAATTAGGTTTGTCTGCAACGAAGAGAGACCATAAGTAACCGTGGCTTAAATAGGATAGAATTTTATTTTCTCTCCCATAAAACTCCCCAGGTAGGCAGTCAGGGCCTGGTGTCCTGGTTCTGCCCCACTCAGCCCTCAGGAACCCGAGCTCCCGGTGCCTTTCTGCTCTGCCAGCCCTGGGGGTGGCCCCCATCACGTGGCGTGAGGGGTGACTTTAGTTCCAGCCATGACCTCCGCGCGGCAGCAGATGGAAGGGGGCGCAGTGGTGCCCTCGCTGCTTTCGGAGGGAGGCTCCCCAAACTGCCATGGGACAGCGCTGCTCCTATCCTGTTGATCAGAACTGCACAGGGCCTGTGGGAAAAGACAGTCCTGTGGGTAACTGTGGAAATCACAGCTAAAAGCTGTGATTCCATTTCTGTGGAGGATGAGAAGACAAATTTGGGGAGACAAGAATGATCTTCGTTACCTGCTGTAGAGGTCATGCGACTTCAGCCGGGCGAAAACGTTTGGTTTTCAAGTGAGATAACATAGCCTCATTTGACTTTAATCCCAAACTATAAACAATCGCAGCAGATGTGTGTGAGTGTGTGCCGTGCATGCACCTATAGGCAGGGCGTGGGGCAGGATCTGTGTCCGCTCTTAAAAGGAGGCTTCCAGAAATACACTGAGCAGTGCCAGCTTGGCCAGAGTAAGGCATATAGCCTTCTGTGGTGCCCCACTTTGAAGGGAGATATTCACTCAGCCGTGTAAGGTCCGTTAATTGAAAGGATATTAATGGTCTTATTTTCAGTTACACTCACTGCTCTGAAATGGCCTAAAGAAAGCAGGTATTTCATTAATATCCTGTATTATTTGACTCCAAATATATCTCAGCCTACACAGAGCTGGCCTGATGGTGAGAGGCAAAGGAAGATGTGAATCTCTTTTTTTTAAAAAAATGATGGGATGAAAAGGGATGTGGAATTTGATGATGTTGTATTTGAATTTAGGATGCCAGGAACATTTACTTTTGTTTTGTAGCATCCATTGATAAAGAAGTAAGAGAGGAGAGGGAGGGAGAATCTTTGATGGTTATGTCAGAGGTGGGGATGGACCGGGTATTTAGAAAGTGAGCTTAGGCCTGATCCTACTTCTTTTCCTTCTGTTTTGATTTTCTTGAGAAAAGGAATTTTTTTGTCAGTGTGAGTATTATAAAGGGCAAGCATGTAATGTCTGAGGATAGGATAGAATTTTTAGCAGTTAGGCCACAGAGACCAGCTTCTTTGCCTCTTGACGTCAGACCCTCATCACCCCATTCCCGCTCTCGTGCTCTGTTCTTTACTTGATCTCCAAGCCCGGAAATGAACTCACACAGCCATCAGTTATGGTTAAAAATAATTGATTTCCTGTACTTAAAATTTTAAAGCAAACAGTACTTTAAGTTTTAGCTCTTCTTACAAGATAGAGAAGGTTTCTAAGCATTGCTAAGAAACCATTTCTGGTTGCCCAGGGAAATACTTCATGTACATGCATGCCCACTCTCCCACACCCATGACCTAAAATCTCTGCTGCAGGTAGAATACGATCAAATTTGTGGTTTTATAACAACGCTCAGGTTTTCATATCCAGGTTAATTATGTAAATGCTTCCAAGGTGACCAGGGGTTTTTATAGCGGGAGATACCATTAGCGAAGGTGGATTTCTGTGGTTCGGTGGGAGACACAGGAAATATCAGTGCAGTATTTCATGCTGTTGCTCAGAAAAACCCACACATAAACCAGGCATCTTCCGTGAAAAGTAAACAGCTATAAAGTACCTAAGTTTGCGGACCTTTCTTTCTTCCTTTTTGTGATTTTAGACTTTTTAGACTTGAGTATGTATTCCTGCCCCAGTAGAACTCAGGCTTGGGAATAAGAATATCACATTTTCTAGTTAAATTCTGTCCCTCACATAGCCCCTTGTTCCCAAGGAGCACTGAAGATGTGGGTGGTGAGATGAGTTGGCCGGTGTTGGGTAGTGGGAATTGCTGATTAGATTAAGAAAAAGCTTGACATGTACCTCATGTCGTGAACAGGAAGCCCCGTTGAGACTCCTTTGATATAAATCCCCCCGCTGATGGTACATCATTACCTTTGGACCGGCTTTTAGCATACATGGTGTTGTAATCACTTCCTGTTCACCCGTTGGTGAGGTCAGGATTCCTGCCCTAGGGTTTACTGGGCTGACTGAACACATGGCATCTGACACTGGACAAATGAGGTTTATTAGTTACATATGCCCCCTGCCCAGGGGAAGAAGGCACTGCATGGCAGGCAGGGCTGTAGGAAGTTTGCACTCAGGAATAGAGTGAACCAGCAGAGATGGTGTGAGGCAGGCTTTGGAGTCTCAGGAGGATGAGTTGACCCCTGGTTCCCAGGGGAGCACGCGATTGGCTGGTTTGAGTAATTCCATGGGCTGGCAGGGGACGACGAAACGCACTGCTCTGGGATGAGAAGGGGCTGCATCTGGTCCTTTGGGAGAAGGGTTGCTTAGCTGGGGACTTTATCCACGGAAGCAGGGTATGGAGGGGAGCTTGCAGCTGACCATTTGAGGCCCTGCTGATTTTACCAGCTGTTAAGGGCAGCACTTAACGTTAATTTCAGGCCTTGAACCACACATGAGTTATACAGAGCCATCCAGAATCCTTCTGGATATCAAACGGTTCAACAGCTTCGCAGATCACAGTTAGAGATGTGTCAGTGTCACTTGTGTTTGGAAGCCGCGGTATCCTTGGTTCTTTCTTACTAAATATTTTAATTGCTTTTAAGAAAGCAGTTCTGCTTTAAATCATTAATAGCATGGTATCCCCAAATCACAGTACAAATCTTTGGGAAGCCCAAGTCTGAAAGATTTCCAAAGAGGCCATTTTCCTTAAGAAAAATATAGACCTTCTTGCCCTTCTTTTATAAATAATGTTTATTGAAACTTACTTTGTGTTAGGCATAGTTCTAGGAGTGTTATATACCTCATCACACTCTGTAGTTTTGGTATTATTATTATCCCTGTATTAAAGGTGAGAAAAACCAAGGTTCAGAGATGATAGGTAAATTACCTAAGATTATATAGGAAGTGAGAACACACCTTGGATTAAAAGCCAGATCTTTTTGAATCCTGCCTCTTAATTCTCTCTCATGCTTCTTGACTTATTTACACACATGGGCGCTATATTATGTTGGTTCAGAAAATATTTTGCCTGGATTCAACTCCTAGCTCTGTGACATTGGGCAAGTTCCTTTACCTCTCTGTGCTGTGGTTGTCTCATCTATAAAATGGAGCAAATAATAGATCTTACCGTATATGGTAGTTGGGAAGATTAAATTAAAATACACAGAGTTCTTCTAATAGTGCCTACCACATAGTAAGCATTCAAAAACTATTGGCTATTTTATAGATTATCAGTAGCCTTTGTAAATGAGGCTCTCATGACAGTTTACCATTGAGGAGTCTTATCTCTGCTCTCAGGTGGCTGACATCAGTAAGAAATGCTGCCAGGTAATGGTGCAATTCTCTCAACAGTCTTGACTCTCTGAGGTGTGTATAGGGTGGACAGGGCACTTAGAGACTACTCACCGCTCTTTACAAAGCGGACAGCTCTACGCCAGCAATCACTGAGTCAGTGACGAATTCTGTTTGGAGCCTATCTATAGATTATTAAGAAAATGTAACTACAAAGTATTAACATGTAGTCTGTTTAATATATCTGGTTTAATTTATCGACTACATTTCATAGTGTAACTCTGTTCTGACTTAACCCTTCACTGAAAGCTGCTCTCAGCCTGAAGGTAAGTAGTAATAGTTGTCACTAATTGGCTTCATTTCATGGTTGGACCTGCACTAGTTGAGTGAGTTTAGGTGCGCCGTATGCTTCCTTGGACAAATTCTCCCCGTTGAGATATGGTCTCTTCCCCATCTAGCTCTTCTGATAGGATCTAAGAAATTGCCTGATGGTAGCGGTCCTTAATTAGTATTTCTTTAGCCCAGACAAAGCCAGCTCAGAATTGTTTTCTGCTCCAGTCAGAGCGGCTGACGTGACCCCTCTGCACATCATAGGAGACGGGAGCCTGGATGAGCGCAGTGAGAGCATCTGCGGCGCTTTACTCTCTGTCCATCCACTGCAGCTTGCCTTTTGTCCCCAAGCCCCCTCTGGCCCCTGCCGTCCCTTTGCCTTGATGCTGGCCGGCCTCCCGTCCATGGTCAGACCCCCGGGGCCCTTTCTCCTCCACTCTGTGGTTGGACTTCTGCTGCCAACAGCTTGAGAATTCAGCAGCCCTGGAGCCCCTCTCTTGCCCCTTTGCTTTGCTTCCCACTCCGCAGGGACCGGCCCCCTGAATTCTGGCTGCAGGCACAGAGTTCCTGGAGCGCCTCAGCAATTGCCCCTCTCTGTCACAGAAGGTACTGGAACCCTCGGGTGGTTGCCCGGTTACTTGTCTGCAGTTCTCGGTCCTGCCGGGAGCTTCTCTGCTGGAGGATCATATGGTTAGTAAGAACCATCCCTGCCTTCCCCAGCGAGGAGTGCCAAAGCTCACCAAACCCTGGCTAAGGAGTGCTGGCATGGGCTTTAAGGACAGTCAGGCTGTGCTTGGACTCAGAGCTGGAGTGGCTTCCAGGATGAAGCCCTGCCTGCAGGCTCCCTGAACGGGCTGGGCCACGGCTGTTTTCAGGGGAGGTTTCCCTGCTCAGCCTGCCCCGAGCCGGGGGGCTGCCTGCATCCTCTTACACAGGGGGCGCCTGGGCTCAGTTCTTCAGAAGAGTCATTCCTAGATTGTATTTGGTGATTTGAGTTCAATTTAAATGTTATAAATCTAAATCCATAAAATGTATTTTGCCACAAAAGTGTAAGTTTTACAGCTGTGAGGTTGTGGCTACACTCACCTATTAATAACTCAGGGAAGTGTTTGTGCTGTTATGTATATTGTTTATGCTGTTGTGTATATATTATTTATTCATTTAGTTTTGGCTGCGTTGGCTCTTTGTTGCTGCGCGTGGGCTTTCTCTAGTTGCAGTGAGCATGGGCTACTCTTCGTCGTGGTGCGCGGGCTTCTCATCGCGGTGGCTTCTCTCGTTGCAGAGTGTGGGCTCTAGGCGCGCAGGCTTCAGTAGTTGTAGCATGTGGGCTCAGTAGTTGTGGCTTGCAAGCTCTAGAGCGCAGGCCCAGTAGCTGTGGCACATGGGCCCAGCTGCTCCGCGGCATGTGGGACCTTGCTGGACCAGGGCTTGAACCCGTGTCCCCTGCATTGGCAGGTGATTCTCAACCACTGCGTCACCAGGGCAGTGGTGTAGTGTACCCTTAGAATCGCAGAGTAGAGAAATCGAAGAATAGAATGCAGATCAGTTCCCCAGAAAGACCTTGCTTCTAACTTACCTGGTCAGCCCAGGTCCATGCCTGCTGTCCTTAGAAGCTAGCAGCAGCCTGGGCTTCATCACTGTGAAAACTCCCCCATTTAGGATTAGAATTGGTTTTTTTTTTTTTTTGCGGTACGCGGGCCTCTCACTGTTGTGGCCTCTCCCGTTGCGGAGCACAGGTTCCGGACGCGCAGGCTCAGCGGCCATGGTTCACAGGCCTAGCCGCTCCGCGGCATGTGGGATTCTCCTGGACCGGGGCACGAACCCGCGTCCCCTGCACCGGCAGGCGGACTCTCAACCACTGCGCCACCAGGGAAGCCCTAGAATTGGTTTTTGGTATTTGTGTTGTTTCTAAATGGGCTAGTAAATGATGGAAACACTAAAGAAGTCACTTTTATAATTTTTATAAGTTTTACTAGAATAGTTACTTACTGTATATTTCTACTTTGGCAGGAAGATGAAACAGTAGTGGTGAAGAGGAACGTAAGATATTTAACTGGCTTTACGTTTCATAGTTTGGGTCCCACCTAAACATCCTTACACATTCCTAATTTCTTACACAGAGAAACTTTTTGCACTGCTTGCCCATATAGTGGTTTCTTGACTTGAATTAGAAGGAAAGCAACCTCGGTTTCTAGAAGGCATTGATACTTTTACGAGCTACTGGTGGGCGTCAGTGAACTGGGGGGCCTTGTGAGGGTGGTCTTGAGGGTTCCGGGGAGGTGCCGTCGCACTGCTGCCTGATGCTGCCGCGTTGCTTCCCCCCAGGTCTCCATCTGCCGGAGCAGCCAGCCCCTGTCTGGCTTCAGTGCCCGGTGCCTGGAGGACGAGCAGATGCTCCAGGCCATCAGGAAGGCCAGTCCGGGAAGCGACTTCATTTACGTCGTGGACACTCGGCCTAAAGTAGGTGTCACCACGCTGGTGTGTGTCTTTGCCGCTCTGAATCATGGAATGGGAGATGAGGCCATGCTCCCTGACCACCCTCACCCGCTCAGGGAGCCCCATCTGCAGAGGCGCTGTCTCCCTTTGCACAGTCGTGCGTGGCTGCCCTGCTCAGCTGCCTCTGGGGCCCCTGAGGTCGGCGGGTACTTTTGATATTTCCCCTGCTCTGCATTGTGCTTGGTACATAGTGCACACAATGAAAGTGTGGTTTCGTGTTGGAGATTACTCTCCTAAATGTACCACATTATTTTTTTGGTTTGTTTATAAAAGGACCGTTTCTTCTCTGACGGTATGAAATTTACTGTGGAATTCCTACAGTTCCGTTTTTGTGAGATATTCACCTCTTCTATTGCAAATTCCACTTGTAGTGCTCTGTAGCTATGACTTGGAAAGATTTACAAAATGCAATGTTAAGTAAAAGAAGAAAAGTCACAAATTAATGTGTATACTACTGTGTCTGTGGAAAAAAACAAACTATAGGTAGGTAAAAATTTAAATTAAAATAGAAAAAGATCTGGAAGGATAAACACTAAACTATTAAAATTGCATGGAGAAGGGGGGAGGCTGGAGGGAGGTAGAGAACTTTCTACTTACCTCGTTTGAAAATATTATTTTATAATTATGCAGGTATTCATATATTAATTTTATAATTGAATAGAACAACCAACAGGAAATAATCTAGTTATCAACGGGTAGACCAAGTTCATCTTATGCTTACCACCCACTCAGCTTTATATGTTCTTGACACTAGTCAGGGTCAGGTCAAGTATAATTTGTAATTTCACTCCTTAGACCCATTTCTTTGTAAACCAGCCAACACATGGAGTCCTCAGAGGTATGTGCCGTTGAATACATGGAAACAAAATCACCTACAGGGGCATGGAATATGTGGGACAACATGAGGTGACACAGAGAAATGGCCTTTATTCAACATATTTGGCATAGGAATTTCTTGCCAGTTATGAAAATAGACCTGGACCTATGACTGTGAGAGAGAGCTGCGTGTTCTTTCTCCATGTGGGTGGAACAGTGTCCAAGATAGACCGTGAAGCAACAAGAGTGAGCTACAGAAAATCTGTAATGCCATGTATGTAATAATAATTAAATTATGAAAATTATACGTTGTTCTATAGCTTTTTCATGGAAAAAAGTTTGAAGGTATGTATAGTAAACTGTTAACAGTGGCTTTTCTTGTGAGGTGAGAGGAGGATTTTAAGAAACCTTTATTTTATAAATTACAGTGTGAAAGAATTTTTAATCATAAAAAGGTTGAAAGAACATAAGGACTTCAAAATGGTACACATAAAAGTTACCATGTGACCCAGTAATTCCACTCCTAATTTAAGAAAAATGAAAACATATGTCCACACAGAAACTTCTAAGTGAATATTCATTGTTAATAATAGCCCCAAAGTAGAAACAACCAAATTCCATCAACTGAGAATGGATTAATAAAATATGGTGTATCCATTCCCTGGAATAGTTTTTGGCTATTATGACTAAAGGAACGAAGTACTGATAGGTGCTACAACGTGGATGAACCTTGAAAGTGTTAGGCTAAGTGAAAGAGTCAGTCACAGAGGATCACATATTGTATGATTCCATTTATATGAAGTGTCTCTATGACACATCCGTAGAGACATCAGGCAGGGTGGTGGTTGCCTAGGGCTAGGGGAATGGGAGGGAATGGGAGGCGACACCTGATGGGTAGAGGGTTTCTTTCTGGGGTGATGAAAATGTTCTAAAAATAGATTGTGGTGACATGGTATATTCACAGTTCTGTGAATATACCAAACACCATTGAACTGTATACTTTACATGGATAGATTGTATGGCATGTGAATTCTATGTCAAAGAAGCTATCAAAAAAAAAAACATAAGGACATAGAAACATTAGAACAGGAAGGAGGAAATATGACCAACAGCCCAAGTCACTTCAAAGTCTACACTGATGTTAGGAGTGGGTAATTACAGATAGGGTCTATACTCGTGGCCGATAAGAGAAATCATGGAAACTGGATGCTATCCAGTGTGTAGCCACTCAGACTGGCAATCTCGCTGCTTCTCTGAGCCCTATTTCATTAAATATTGTGATTCATGGTCTCGATCACTAAGTTTGATGTCTGCCCAGTGTAAGATCACTCACATCACTGCCCTCAGAACAGTCCCTTCCTCTCTAACGGGAGGGTAGCTGTGGGATGGCCATGGAGGGGTGGGCAGTGAGGATGAGTTACTCTCAGAGGCCAGATCAGCAGACCAGCCGTGCAGGTCAAGGACAAAACATGTTGCAGCTGGATCACATTCTAGTAGATGACAGGTAAAGGAGTCCCTTCCTTTTGGACAGATTTTCAAAGCACAGCAGGGAAGAGCTTCAGACTGGGGAAGAAATAGCTTCTCTGCTTGAAGGTTTTCACTCAAAAGATGCCAGGCTCTGACTTTTACTCTCTCTTTCGATTTGTGCTTTCTCTCTGCTTCATCCTTCTCGCATTGACTGTTTCCCTCCTGTCATTGTGCCTTTTGCGTCGGGACAGTGGAGCTGCTCTGAATTTCCTAACAGTCAGAGACAACTGAATGAATGCCTGTCCTAGACACACGTACTGAAGACAAGATAAGAAAAGGACGGGAAGACAGGGCCTTTAAAGTGAATTGGCGTGCCCTTCTCCGATCCCATTTTCCTAGATTTAAATAAAGGCAGACAGGTTCGCCTGCTGCTTTAAGGGCCGACGACCCAAGCGTGTACTACGCTATGCAGACCTTCCGGGCAATGTGGCAGCTGTTGAGCCAGGCATAGTCCAGATGTAACATAAATTAATCCAGAGGATTTGATTTGAAGGGTATATTTAGCACTGAGTGCGTTTGCTCTTGGCGATAAGAAGTTGGATGCTAATCCCTTAAAGAAGATTGGTGTCTCATACAAGTCATGCCCTCTACCTATTTCCCAGGCACACACACCTTCACAGGAGTCTTCACCTGTTTGCTTTAGGGCTCTCATTCTTTTAAAGATCACGTCCGTTGATGTTTATTCCTCGGTAGCCGGGAGACCCGGTCCATGTTTGCTGTGGGTGGTAGACAGACAGATGGGCCCTGGCCAGGTTTGCTCACAGGTTTACTGAAAAGGAGAAAGGCTAGAAGTCGTTCTTGTCCTTGGAGCAAGGCTCACCCCGGATGCTGCCTGTTCAGATGAAAGCTTCTGCATTGCTTGTTGATGTTAAAATCTCAGGAGGCAAAGGCAGTGAGGGCCTCAGCATGAACTGAGTATCTGTTAAGAAAAAACATACCCTCGAGGTCCTATGTTACTGCTAGAATCTGGTGCATTAAGAAGATAGGAGATCATGTTGATGCCATAGTTGTTGGATTTTGAAGTGATACCGAACTCCTTCTATCTCAGCCTCGCTCATGACTTTAACATTACTTTGTTCTAGGACTTTGCTGAGCTTGTAAAAATGCCAGGCACTTTCCCATTCAGTTCTTATTATAATCCTGCAAATTAGGAGCTGTTCTTTTCTGTTTATGGGTAAGGTCTCAGACTGAGAGAGGTTCAGTCATGTGTCCAAGGTCAAGCCGTTCAAATCTAGGCTGATCTGACGCCCGAGCCCACGCTACTTCTGTTTGATCACGGTCTGTTGACAGCGATATCCAGGGGAGCCTTGGGTCCACTGTCAGGTTCCACAGGGTTCCCCTTCTGAGCACATTTGCAGGGAGGCTGGAAACTCAGAGCTGAAGGACCAACCACAGGCTCGTACACGCTCAGGCCGGGGCGAGAGGTGTGAGCAGGCCTGTGAGCCAGGCTCTGACGCCAGCGGCCTGGGAGGGGTGCCGGGCAGTGGAGGGAAGGGGTGAGCAGGCCGGCCGGGGGCTCAGCTGACGCCCGGCCCCTTGTCCTGGCTCTTCCTCCAAAGACAGCTTAGTGGTTAAAGGGCCTCTGATTTCCCTTGTGAGCGATTCTTTAGCTGTGAGACAGGAGGTCATGTTGGAAGTTTTCCTGTGTCTCTGGAATCAGTAATTAGGTGGTTTCCACTCACTGAATCCTGTGAGGGGGGGATCTGGGAGGATCTGTTGTAGAGATCGGGGTGCGTGACAGAGGGGCAGCTAGGAGGTCACTTCGGCATGGGATGCGTGGCCGACCTGTTCCACTGCGGCAGTGAGCAGGGGAAGGGGAGCTGCGCGGCGTTTAGTGGCAGTGGGGCACCTGCTCTCCCTCTTTGGCAGGACAGGGATGGAGGGGGGACCTGTGGGTCCAGTGGACACTGAGAAAGAAACTTGTACGTGAGCCATCTTGCTAAGGCCCGGGTCCCACCCCCAACTGGAGGTTCCCAGCTGCGGCCGACTGTGGGGTACGTGCTGGGGAGGGAAGCTGGGGGCCTCGGAAGAGGCTCAAGCCAAGGTGGGTCTCATGTCAGCGAGCTGTGTACCTCCTCCTCCCGGGAACCCACGGACTTGCCCTAGGATTTGGACACTTAATGCCAGAGAGGGCAGTGCTGGTCAGCGAGTGTTAACCGGAAAAGCAGTGACGACCAATGGAGAGAGAACAGCAGCCTCGTCCAGCTTTACAGAGAGATATTTACCTCCTCTTTTATCCCCCTCCCCAATATAAAGATAGAGCCTAGAAGAAGGAGGAAAAGGAGAGTACCAGAGCAGACCCCTCACCAGTCCAAACAGCCTATAATAAGAGAAGGAGAAAATTTTGCATCATATATGGGGTTGGGATTTTAAGTTGAGCTGGACGGTGATTTCCTATAAGTTATTAATTCTTCCTTCGGGGTTAGGAAAGGAGGATTTTGATTAGCACAGTTGTAGACAGTAGTTGCAAGAAATAAAATCATCTCTTATTTTCATGTTTATATCACAAGTTAAGATTCTTCATTTCACCAGATACAGATGCAGGGAGAGAAAAGGACCATTAATTGACACCACAGGCTAGAACGTGGTCCAGGCCTCCTTCTGCCAAGACCAACTTCAATTCTCATTTTTCAGGCACGTCAGATCAGGTCCTGGCATTCAGGTACAGAATGTGCTCTGCTGAAATGTTAGACTCCGTGGCTGAGATGCTGACCAGCTGACCTTTAACTTGATATGCAGATTATGGTCGACTGACTTTCCATGATTTTGATGTGTCTGATTGATGATTTAAGATTGCGGGGGAAAGAATCTGATTCTGTTTTTTTTTAACATTCTTGGCCTGTTCACCTCAGCCTCCCTCCATTAGCACATTCATTTGGCCGGTCAGCCCGTCAGTAAATCTTCACCGAGTGCCTGCTCTGTGCCAGCTTGACCCATAGGGTCCTGGCCATAAATGAGACCAGCCACCTTCCTGTGCGGCTCACGTCCTCTGCCTCACTCCAGAGGATCTTCTCTGTCGTGGATACTAAATCTCGAATGTTTCAATTAATCCTGCTCAGAAGCCTTCAGCGGCTCTTTACTGCCGCAGATAAAGTTAGAACTTCTTAATCGAGCTTGTGTGTAGAGGACCCTCATAATTTCTAGCCTCGTTTCTTGCTGCTGCCGCCAGGCTTGAACCTTCCGCTGTGCTCGCACTGGTTGACTCAGCTGATACCCACCTGCTTCTTCGGTGGCCACCGATACCCTACCTCTTCCCTCTCTCATCGCTTCATCTGGGATGCCCTCCCCCTTTCTCTCCATGCTCCCTGGTTATTAAAGCCCATCTTAAATCCTCCTTCCATCATGAAACGTTACCCCTGAGGCCCTAGGCCGCGTGGGGCTGTTCCAGATTCTAGCTACTGCCACCGCCTCCACCAGGCTCTCAGCTCCTGCCCAGTCCTGGTGGGTATGATCTGTCGTTATTTGGTGTTGTGTGCTCGCACTTCCATACTCGATGATAAGCTTGTGGTGGCTGGGACGACTTCTTATTCACGTTTTTATTCCATTCAGTGCCTGGCACACAGTAGGCGTTCGTTAAGTGTTTGTTGAGAATGAGTGAATTTTTTGGTTTCACTTATGAGTTTTTTTGCACCCAAAGATGCTGAGATGATCAAATAGCAGAGTGACCTTGGATTAGAAAACAGGGCACTTTTTCCAGTACCACTTTCAGTTGTCCGTTGTGTTCTTTAAGCATAGGTTGAAACTGGAATGCAGTTACCTCCGTTGTTTTATCTGTTTGAGAATTTTTTTTTTTAATTAGACTTTCTGTGTTGAGATAATTGTAGATTCACATGCAGTTGTAGGAAATAATACAGAAGGATGCCTTGTACATTTTACCCACTTTCCCCCAGTGGTAGCATCTTGCAAAGCTGTGTACAGTATTGCAACCAGGATATTGACATTGATAAAATCCACCAATCTTGTTCCGTTTTTCCCAGTTTTACTGTAGTCGTGTGTGTGTGTGTATGTGTGTGTGTGTGTTTAGTCTATAAAGTCTTATCACATACGTATGTTTGTATATTCAGTACCACAGTCAAGATAGAGAACAATTACATCACCACAAATAACCACTAATCTGTTCTCCACCTCTATAAGCTTGTCATTTCAAGCACGTTCTGTAATTGAAAACATACAGTATGTGACCTTTTGAGGTTGTTTTTTTTCCCACTATTTGAGAACTTTTAGGGGCCGAAATGAACAGCTTTTTCTTTGCCTGTGAAATGGAGTTCTCAGCCTAAGGGACAGGGCACCTAACTAGACTTAGTGTTTTATTTATATAAGAGATACTCCATCTGAATGAATACACCTATAGGTCCAAGATAGCTTCTGAATTTTTTATTAATTATGAAACTGTATTTTCTGCTTTGAAGGGTCAGCTAGTGCCCCATTATCCTGACAGGGCCTGTGAAATACGTGGAAACCTTGAGAAAGTACACTTTGGATGGTAGATTAAATATTGCCACCTTCTGTTCATTATGAGAAGTACCGTTGACTTTGAAGAGGCCATCTTGTGTGGCTCCTTTGCTTTTAAAGAAGACCATCGATAAATTCTCCTAGGTCATAGGTCATCAACTACTAAAAAATGTGAACATAGGGTCCTAATTATAGATTAAAGTAATAATAGTGTTTTGGTTTTTATTCACTGCCCTGTTTAAAAAGAGTATGGTATGTGGTGAGAAGGCTTAACTTGAATTATTCAAGATACAGAATAAACATAAGGTTCATGTAACATAAAGATACTTGCACGTATCCTGTTAACCATTTTATTTATGAAGCTTGTAAAGAATAAGCCAGCAACTTTGGAAAATAATTATACAAACCAGTGATATTTTTATAATAGTATGTTTCAAAAGAACAATGTCTATAGGTAATTTTAGAAAAATTTTCCTCTTAAAATACTTTTAAAATTTAAAGCATGAACATCAGTTGTCTTAAAAATAACACTATTTTTATATTTTTTTCTTTATTGAGACCAAACCCTTTCTCCTTCTCATAGCATGCCTGGGAGAAAGGGGATGATCTTTTCGTAAATGGGAAACAGGGTAGTGGGGCGCACCCCAGCTGATGTCACGTGAGCTGAATCACGGAGCAGGAAAGTGAGGGGCCTGCCATATGTTTTTTTTCTGTTATTTAAATTACAAACCCACTGTATCTGGTTTGTAACAAAGCCTGGAGGAGCGTCTGGAGTAGTATTGGCAGCCGCTCCCCACACGTGCCGCCTCTGTCTGTCTGCTGCAACAGCTGCGAAATTGGTGTAGACTTCCATTCATTTCTGTTCTGTTTACCCCAGCATGCATAAATGTAAATGCATGTCAGTAGGTCGGCTTGTTTTACAAAAAATGGGATAATTGTATGAATATTATTCTGGAGCTTACTCTTTTCACTTCACATGTCATGGCCCAGTATCTCCTCTCTTCTCCCCTCCCTCCCCACCCCTCTTTTTTTTCTTTCCCTCCTCCCTCCCTCTCCCCGCAATATCTAGACATCTGTATATCTGTCTGTCTCTATCTCTGTGTCTCTACTTGAGCCTATTAGAAGTCCAGGGTATGAATATACCATAATTCATCCAATCATGGCCCTATGGAGATATTCATAGGTTTTCCGGTTTTTTTACTCAACTGTTATTTAAAAAAAAAAAAAGATTGCAGTAAACATCCTTGGACGTCTGTCTTTATGTGCTGGTATTTTAATAGTGTCAGATTCTCACACATAGGAAATCTGGGTCAAAAAATACGTGTGCTTTTAACTTGGCTTCTTAAACTTAGATTTTTGAAAAGTATGAATATCCCCCGAGTGCTGCATCGTGGTCCTAAAAACGGATATATTTTTGGTAGTGAGTTCTCTGCCTGGGCTAGCCCGCCTGCCCTTTGTGGGCAGAGGAAGAGAATGGTCAGTGAATATTGATGTCTAGGATGTGATGGCCCGCTTAGCTGAACAGCAAGAATGGAGTATTCACAATAATACATTCATTCTAGAAATCTGTGTATTTCTCAGCTAAGGCAGGACTTGTCCCCTTCTTGATTTTAGTTACACAGGAATAAGGCAGAAGTTTGCATATCATAAATTTCTTCTTCAAAGTTCATCACCATTTAACCCAGTTTGCACTAGGAACTGTGACTTTTTATAGATGAAATTATGACAATGAATGTGATAGAAAAAAATCCTCTCTGGAGATTTAAATAGGGTGGCCAGAGGACATGTCTTGCCCTCTCTCTGTTTTGTTCAACGTTTCCTGCTCAAAGTTGAACTGGGTACCTGAGGGATTCTTGTAGGCAAATTAGAATGACGTAACTATTCCTATACGTTGATGTGTTTGTTGGCATTCGAATACTGGAAGATATAATACTTTAACTTACAGAGCTTTATGTTGCCAACTGTATCTGCAGATATTCTTCTGCCAACCTAAGGCTGTCATGTTTGGTATTAAATTGGGGCGACTTGGCTCTGTACAGAATCCCACATTGGATTTGGCAGGGAACGTCTCCAAAAGGGCTTATCTCTAGGATGCTTCCAGCTCAGAAAATGTTGCCACATCGACAAACTGATGTTGTTGAACGTAAGCTCAGCACGAGTGTCTGTAGCTACCTAGCCCAGCGCGGTGTTCCCGGGATTTAAAGCATGTTTCTGCACATCATGTTGAATGTTCTTATGGATATTAGCCGTGAAGTGTTGTGATTGTTTCATGAATATCACTGGTGACTGTTCTGTTTTGCTGCCCACTGCAGCTTAATGCGATGGCAAATCGTGCTGCAGGGAAAGGCTATGAGAACGAAGACAATTATTCCAATATCAAGTTTCAGTTTATCGGGATAGAGAACATCCATGTCATGAGGAACAGTCTGCAAAAAATGCTGGAAGGTAAACCATTTCCTTATGCACAGCATTTAAAAAATGCAGTTAAATGTTTTAATGCCAAGACGGAATAAGATGGTCTGTTGATATGAAAACTGTGCTTTACTTCGATGTTGTTTGCAAGGGTGGGATCAGTTGGGAAGAATATCAAAATGCAGGGACTCTTTAAACATGTAACAGCTTTTCTCTTCTTTTTTGGTGTCATCGTGGAGTGGTTTTGTCACGTGGTATTAGCTGCTGGGCTCTCTCCGGTGGTAGCTAACACCTAAGATAGAAGTGCACGGGGATATTTTTTCTTTCTCTCTCATAATAGTAGTTCGACCCATATTCAAGACCATTGGGAGATAAAGCAGTCCTACGTCGAAACCGCCAGCTGTTCACGTGTGGACATGAGGCCCATAAACTGAATCCGAGCGGCTGAATGGCCATTAGAAGGATGCTGGGGGGTCCTGGTTCTCCCTTCCATCAGCAGCACTGCTGCAGCGCGCTCCCTCCACCCACCCCACCCAGCGAGCACCACGAGACGCGTACACCCAGGCTTCTGTACTCACAGGGAGAGCAAGTCGTAAAGCTGGGTTATGCAACGTAGAGGAATTATTCATGTGGCCACACCAGCCGTAATCTAATTACCAGAAATCACATATTCCAAGCAAAACCAGCCTCGTTTACTGCTTATGCTCTTGCGATTGCCAAGGCCCAAGGAGGAGTCTGTTGTTATCTCCACCACTTCTCCCTCTTGTGGGAACGGAAGAGAAAGAGGATGCATAACCCAGGGCTTTGTGCCTCTGGACCAGGGGAGGCTGTAAATGCTGGGCTCGCACTTCTGGGAGGAAGCCCTGGGGAGGCGGCGCTGTGTGCCAGGGAAGTGGGCAGTCCGGTCTGAACCGGAAATGCGGGGTCTGTAGTGAAGAGGGACAAAGTGCCGAATTCCCTTTTTCTCGGGATGCACGTTTGCTCTCAGTAACCAGTGCTTAATCAGAGCAGGATGTAGTGAGAAGCTAGCGGTGGGGCTGGAGGAACTTGAGTGTCACAGACAAGCCTGATTGCCATTCTCCTTCCTGGATTCCCGGGGTCATCTCAGTCATTATGAGACTTTGAACACGTCATGTACCTTCTTTGGGGCTCTGTTACCTGCTGTAAATGGAGAGGATTGGACTCATAATTTCTGTGGACCCATCCAGCCCTGACAGTCTGTGAGTCCACACTTTGATGCCCCTGATTGCAAATAGTTTAAAATTGAGGGTTTGAATGGTTAGACGAAACCTCTTCCTGCATTTAAAAATAAATAAATAAATAAATAAATAAATAAATAAATAAATAAATAAATAAATAAATAAATAACGGCCCCCAGAGCTGTCTATCTCCATCTTACCTCCACGTGAAATTTGCCATGTCTCAGCGGACAGGAGGATGCCTGGGGCATTGAACTTCGTAAACTTTGGGAGATTATCATGGGTGGTGTGGCTCTCCCTGCTATAAGCTGTGCTTTTTAGACATTGAAAAACTGGACTAGCTTGGTACTGTAACTGAACGGGTAGTCTAGTTTTAGTGTGAAGAGTGTTCGATATCAGAATCATTAAAACATTTGCATGCTTTATAGTTTTCATTTAGTAATTTCATAAGCTGACTTTTGAGAATATGTATTTTCTTCTGTGCAGAAGGTGGCTCCCAGGAGTGCTTGGAACATGGCGATTTGGCTTTTGTTTTAAAATTAGCATTTACTTGGTTTCTTATTAGGAACCATGTCTCCTGCCCTCATACCTTTGGTCTGACTCGCTATTTCTGAAGGACCAGCAAATGGACCGCGTTCCAGAGGGAGGGCAGCCTGTGTTTCATAAGGGATTGTGGTTCTTCTGCATCACTTTTTCAGCCCTGTGACAGTGCAATAAGCAAGGACAACTTTCTGGATGCCTTTCAGGGGACTTGACCAATGTTTGACTATCTGTTTTTGCCAAGTAAATTATAAACTGCTCGTGGAAGCTCAGCTGATGAACTGATGCAATCAGACCCACCTTTTGAGGCTTTTATCCTTCAAACAGCTGTCTTGGCATCAAAGAGATCGGAAGGTTTGTACCGCTGGTCACTTGGTAGGAAGTGGAATAATGCATTCCCTTCATGATTATTATTTTTTTTTCAAAATTCCTCTTATCAGGGATATTGATATTATCAGGAGAGATTCTGAATAACAGAAATGAAAAATTGTTCGCATTCTGGCCCGAAATAGCCCTGTCTGTGAGCAACAGCTGCAGGGTATTTCATCAGAAACTGAAATCTAGGACCAAGTTCACATCCGGTGTAGGTCCTTTTATGGGGCTGATTGATTGCATGTTAACTTTGGTTTCTAAGTTCTAACCAAACTATTTTGTGGTATTCACACCTCCCAGCGAGATAATAATGAAGTCTTTCAGTTATGTAGCAATTGTGTGATTTATTAAGTGCTTTCCACAGAGCCTTTCCTCTTGATCATGTCAATAATGGTTTTTCCCTCAAATAATAAAAGGATGCCCTATATTTTCTTTCTTTTGTTGTTGTTGAAACAGGCGGTAGAAGAACCTGGAAAAGGCTCTTTCCGTGGCTGAGGAAATTGTTATCAGATGTGGAAATAAAAGCCTCCCAGGGCATCCTTGATTTGGGGGGAGGAAATCAGTGAGAGGGAGGGAGAGAGGGGCACATGGAATTACCTCACATCCGGGCTTTGAGATTGAGCCGCACTGCCGTGCCTCTTCGTAAATAAATACCTGTTTTCAAGGTAGGCGGGTGTTTATGGGAAAGACATGATGGCAGTGACACCTTCCTGTTTTTCAGTCAACCTGCTCCACCTTTTGTATGTTGCCCAGAAAATTGACCTTTCTCCCCACCACTAGTTTTGGCGCGCCTGGATTCTACATGAATCTTAGATTAATATTGTTGGCCACAGTGTAGTTCTGTATAACTGACCCCTTATTCATTGACTTGTGCATTTCACTAAAAACAGAGCACCTGCTACGTGCCAGACTTCCTCAGTATTTTTACTTAAATGATTCACGAATGGGCAGACCTTGAAGATATCGCAGGTTCGGTTCCAGACCACCTCAGTAAAATGAATATGGCTATAAAGTGAGTCGCACGGATTTTTTGGTTTCCCGGTGCATGTGAAAGCTATGTTTACCCCATCCTGTAGTCTATTCAGTGTGCAACAGCATTATGTCTAAAAAAGCACTGTACGTACCTTAATTTAAAAATATTTGATTGCTTAAAAGATGTAACCATCATCTGAGCTTTCAGAGAGTTGTATTCTTTTCACTGGTGGAGGGTTTGAAATATTTCGAGAATTACCAAAATGTGGTACAGAGGTATGAAGTGAGCAAATGTTGTTGGGAAAATGGTGCCGATAGACTTGCTCGATGCAGGGTTGCCACAGACCTTTAACCTATAAAACACACAGTATCTGTGAAGTACAGTAAAATGAGGTCTGCCTGTATTTGATTTCACAGCAATAGTGTGCTGTACGTAATATTATCTGCACTTTATAGATGAAGAAAGTGTCTCAGTGAAGTTAGGCAACTCAATCTAATTCTTTAAAGAAAAATAAGTTGAAACAAACAGAAAAACATTTAAACTTGCTCTGGTAGTTAAAACCTCAAAGTACCATTTTTCACTTAAAAATTTTTTTAATTTAAATAAGATTAAATTTAAATATTTAAATTCAAATACATTAAAATATTCAATACTGAAAAGAATATGGTAAAACTAGTACTTTAAATATTTTTAGTATCATTGAAATTGGCAAGAGGTACCTAATATATTTTGTTCTGAGATACATATTTTTACCAGATTAATTCCCCTTAGGGACTAATCCAAAATATGGTTTAAAAAAAAGACATATAATGCCTGTTTTGATAGAAGTGTTTTATTTATAATAATAGAATTTTGGAAGCCTCAGGAATGTTCAACAATAGTTGACTGACTAAACACTCTACCTTTTGATACAAAATTTTGCATCCATTAAAAATGATAAATGTGAAAAATATATTACTAACATGGGAGAACGTGTATAATCTAAGTGAAAAATTCAGGTTGTAAAATTGTATACATACTCTGATTCACTATACAGTAAACCATATTTATGAAGAATTTCCAGAATGATAATTGGATTAGAATGAGAGGACGATGGGTGAATTTTTTCTTTTTCCTTCTTTATTTACAAAATTGTCTATGGTTGGTACGTTACATGGAACATAAACAATACACACTTAGCAGGTCACAGTTTCTGAGGGTCACGAGTCTGGGCATTTCTCATGTGTCAATGGGAAGCCAGGATCCCTCTGCCTAGGATCTTACAAGGCTGCAGTCAAGGTGCTAGCCGGACTGTGTCCTCATCTGGACACCTGGATGGGGCAGAATCTGCTTCCAGGCTGATTCAGGTTATTGGTTGCATTCAACAGAGGGCCCTGAGCGCTGTCAGCTGGCGGTCACCCTTAGGTCCTAGAGTTCTCTGCCATGTTGGACCTCCACATAAGCTGTTCACAACATGACAGGTTATTCTTCAAGACCAGTAGGAGCGCCTATCTCCAGTTACAAAGTCTGGTGTATTACATTTTTAATTAAAAAGTTTTTAAAGACATACCCTTCTTGGTATCATATAACAAAGGAAGAATTGAGCCTAGTACTTTCCATCATTTTACCATGCTCCTCGTTGATTTGTGGTCCTTTTATTAGGCTCACAGATAACCACCCACATGGTAATGATGATATAACATTTATGGGTGATTATTATGTACTGGACACTGTTAATTTTTTTAATATACTTATTTATTTTTTGGCTGCGTTGGGTCTTCGTTGCTGTGCGCGGGCTTTCTCTAGTTGCGGCGAGCGGGGGCTACTCTTTGTTGCGGTGCACAGGCTTCTCATTGCAGTGGCTTCTCTTGTTGCGGAGCACGGGCTCTAGGCGCACGGGCTTCAGTAGTTGTGGCATGTGGGCTCAGTAGTTGTGGCTCATGGGCCGTAGAGCACAGGCTCAGTAGTTGTGGCGCACGGGCTTAGTTGCTCTGTGGCATGTGGGATCTTCCCGGGCCAGGGCTTGAATCCATGTGCCCTGCATAGGCAGGTGGATTCTTAACCACTGCGCCACCAGGGAAGTCCCAGACACCATACTCTTAACCACTTTGCTTTACAGTCTCTCTAGGTGGTGGCTTGGGTAGAAAGTGCCCTGGCCTAAGTGTCTGAAGATCTGGGTTTGGGTTCTTGCCTTAGTCTCTTAGTAAACATGAACAAACTTCATTTCCTGTATTTGTAAAACAGTGTAAGCAATATATCATTGCTGTCTAGCTCACAGATTTGTTCACAAAGATTCCTTGCAAACTGTAAAGTGCTTTCCAGTATAAGGTGCATTATGCTTTTTCTTGGGAAGCAGTACAGTAGTTTAAAATAAGTACTGCGTAAAATGGATAAGCGAATGGACTGTAGATTAATTCAGGCAGCTCGGTGGGTATTTGATAGGTCCCCTGCTTTCTTATGGGTGACTTTCCTTAATTTTTTTATTCAAGAGACATGGAGTAAGCACAATTACAGAGGCATGGAAGTGCTTGCCTCGTGATACGGTCTGTGCCCACTCAGCACAAGTTCACCAAAAATAATTTAATAAACCCCATGCCAGGCCTGGTGGGTGTTTTCTCAGCAAGTTGTCTGACAGAGATACAAACCTCAGCCTGACAGCCGATCAGATGGGAGCAGGTCCAGAGCACAGGAACAAAGGCCCGCTGCCCATTCAGCAGTTTGGACAATACTACAGTGAAGGGCTGTTTGTAAGATTCAACTAGAAAGATTGGAATCTTTTTAGCAGGCCCCAAGAGGTAACCACTTCTATCGTTTCCCCTAGAATTGGGAACAGTGATGATGGCGAAAGTTCTGTGGTAAAGTCAGGAGGCCCCAGAGATATGTGACCTGTGCTTGTGTGTGAAGGTTGTGAGGCCCGATTGTTCAGAACCTTTGTTAGGTGTAGAAGGGACAGGTAAAAGCAGAGAACTTCGAGTGTGTCATGGGAGGCACCACAGCCGTGGGTGCTGTGCTCGTGTGACGACTCCCTGCTCTGGCGTCCCTGCCCGGTGCTCTCGGGTGCACCAAGGTCTAGAAGGGGACGGTCCCTAACACACCTGGCTCCGAGTTTCCCACGAAGTATTTTTCTCTGCTCAGAGGTAAGGTTGTAACTCTCAGTCCCAGGGTCCTTTTTATTTGATTCTTTCTTCCTCACCTCATTACTTTATGTGGCGATGGCTAAGTAAGCCTGGAAGAAATGGAAGAGTTCAACCCTTTATAGTCACATTTAAGTTTTTCATTTCAAAGAGTATTTCCTGTAACATGGCCTACAAGTTTATGCTATGAGGTTCTACCAGCTATGAGCTAATGAAAAGCTATAAAGGCTGATCTTTTTTCAGTTCTCGATCTTCTGACTTTCCCCATTATTAATTTCCTGAGATTACTAACCTATTAGACGAGACAGCCAATAAGACCTGGCTGAAAATCTGGTCACTGTCCCTCAAAATTTAGCACGTGGCATGGGTTTCCACACAGAAAACCTACTTTCCCATTAAAGTGAACTGGAGAGCTCCACCTAGCGGTAAGATTTTTTAATAAGTGTTCTACTAGAGCAACAGGTCTCTTTGTCAGGCTCCACTAGTTATCAATTCATGGTCACTTGGAAGAAAGAAATGCATCAGGAGTGTGTACCTGGCTCTCTCTTTGTTGTAAGAGGATGTAAAATGTGGCTGGATGGTGTCGCCCGATCTAGACTGAGATCTAATGCTCTAAGCACTGAGGCAGAGAGGAAAGAGCGTGAGCTTTGGGGCGTATGTGTTGTGGCCAGGACTCCAGCTGTTATTTGCTGGCCGAGTAACCATGGATGACTTAGTAAACTCTTTTTTTTTTTTTTGGTTCGTGGGCCTCTCACTGTTGTGGCCTCTCCCATTGCGGAGCACAGGCTCCGGACGCAAAGGCTCAGCGGCCATGGCTCACAGGCCCAGCCGCCCCGCGGCATGTGGGATCTTCCCGGACCGGGGCACGAACCCCTGTCCCCTGCATCGTTAGGCGGACTCCCAGCCACTGCGCCACCAGGGAAGCCCGACTTAGTAAACTCTTTAAGCCACACTGGCTAATCTGAAAATTGGGAGTAAATATATGCTGCATGGTAGATAATGGATGTAGAGGAAGTCACTGGGAGCTACATAGTTATTTTAGACAGTCATCTGTACATCAGACAGTTCTTGAGAGTTTTCTATACACTGGGCATTGCATAGAAAAAGGCTTTATTTATTAATACAAAGTGACGTTACTGATCTTGATATAGGGCAGAAAATTCTGGCGGGAAGAGAAGATGATGCTTTCTCATAAGTGATCTTCCTGAGGGCTGTCCTTGGGTAGATCAGATGGTTGAATGTTTTAATTGGATGTCAAAGCCAAAGACCTCATCTCTGGGTGATTTTAGCAAAGGAGAGGACAAGAGAAAACAAAGATTTAATGGGAGAAGAATGGCTGTTTTTTATTCTCATTGTGCTGTATCTTGATGTTCCTTGGGACAATTCAAAGATCAAAAAATTTCACCCTCAGAATTGTTGTTTTCATTTTATTAATCATGACAGCTAGTTTTTGGATAACTAGGACATTTACAAAAGGAGCACTTATAGAAGAACGTGTCTCCCATAAAACTAAAGATAGACGTGACTCATATTAGCCACAGGGTGAGCAGTTTTCCCATAAGGCTGCAGGGGGGATGGGGCAATTCAGTATCTGCTTGCCAGTGACAGTGTGGCCTCAGATTCGATGGGTGCATTGGTCCTGCAGCTTTGCTCAGCCGGTGTGACGAGCGTGGAATGCTTTTCCACCAGTTACGTCCCCAGCCACGTGTACTGCTTATTTCACCACTTGTTATTTGCTGGCAACATCTTAATCTCACATGATTCTCGGCCTTCTCTCCAGCATTTGCCACTAATATCTTACATCCACCCCGACGTCACAGGCTCTCAGCACCCCTTCCTTCTCGCAGACTAGACTTCTATTTTCATCTGCCTTACGTTTCCTATTTAGACTTGCTCATTCCTTAAGCCCTGTCTTTGGTTGAGTTCCTGTTCACTGAGAGAAAATGACCAACTCCCAAGCCTTCTATATGGTAAATGTAACATAAATGGGCATATATATTTTAAAATTTATTTGTGGCAAATTGTGTCTTTAGACACAAAACTCATATGCAAAGCTAATAAATGCTAGTAGGGCATTCTTTTGTGAACCAGCTGCTTGATTTTCTTTAGGTCAATGGTAATCAGTATTACTGGAAAGTGTGTGTGTATACATGCATTTACACACACATACATGCTTATTAGTAGCTCGACACAGACACATACTCACGCCCATGTGAGTTTGCATATAGTTACGTATGCTGCTAATGCAAGCAGTGCTAGCACAGGTGTACAGAATTTAGGCTGGATCGCAACTTACCATTTGATATGAGCATCGACTTCTTTAGAGGACGACAAGGCTATTCAAAAATGGCTTTCATGGCATTGTTAATTGTGTGGAGATTCCAGAAAATAGCATCACAAACAAAGCTGGAATCTTATTGGTGTCCAGTAATATACAGAGAAGCTAATATACAGATCTCTCCAATTAATGTAAAGGCCTCTATAAAGAGGGTCCATGTCAGTTGGCGGGGGCGGGGGAGGAGAGTGGCACTGACATTAATAGACTGAGGACACTTCACTGCAGAGTTTATTCTGTCACCAGGGTGGGCTCTAAGTAAAAAAGGGAGACTACAGGGCAGGCTTTACCAAACACTTCTGTTGTACAGGCCATAATTAAGTCCTCTTTGAATGGTATCACCTGCTGGGATGTTCAGTTGAGGGAGATTACCATCATTTTGCTAGTTCTTTGAAGGCCGTTTCATTGGGCTTGGGTTTTTGACTCCAAGATGGGAAGGAGACAAACATGAGGAGAGCTCAGGTATGTGTCTGGCTGGCAAGTAAGGGAGGGCCATGTACCTTCCAACCTTAGATCTTAGACACAAGAAAGACCAATCCCACAGGGTTCAGATGGAGACTTTGCACCCTCACTGATCCCCACGCAGTCACTGTGTAGGAAGAAATGAGCTTGGTATAGGAAATAGCTAAGGAAGATCGTGGGAGGTTAATTTTCTTCCAAATAAATTTCCTATTTCCTCAGGTGCCGTAATTATCGATCTTTTTTTAAGTGTTGTTTTTATGTGTTTGTGGGATATAGTTGCCCTGTTATGTAAAACAAATGTCACTAGACCCAGGCATTAAACTCCAGGTTAGTATAATAAGTCTGGTTCTCTGTGATCTGTGGCTGACGCCTGTGAGGTCAGCTGAAATGAACTTTGTTCAAAATGGTTTGTAAATATTGGTTCAGCTTTGGCAACAAGGGTGAACCGATCAGTATTTCTGCCTTATCCTGAGTTTATCCAAACAAACCCACCAGTTTTATATTTAAAAATCCAGGTGCTAATTCTTGGAGTCTCAGATGTACCCCCATCTGTCCATGTGTATTAATCACCTGTGGGCTGATTGCTCTTAACAGTGGCCACTCAGCATGTGAGGGGAAACACTCAGCCGTTACCTTGCGTGAAACCTCGGGAGGCTATTTTATTCAATGTACCCAGTTATGATGTTCCTGAAAGCAGATGTGTTAAACAAGGAGCCATCCTCCGTGTGGAAGGAGGGGAGCTGACCTGGGAGAGATGCGGCAGCTGGTCCCCTGGGCCGTGAGCCAGTGAAGAGGGTGGCCTGGGCATCCTCTCTACAGCACCTTTTAGGGCCTTGTTCTGTGAGCTGGCCGGTCCCCTCTTGCCACTGGCACAGGCTACCTCCCAGTTAGCTGGAGAGCCTGGCGTCTGTATTTTTAAACTCGCTGTCATTTCCACACCTGGTGAGAAGAGAAGGCAAAAGGGGTCATTTGTCCTTGGACTGAGCTTCTGAGCTTGGATGCCAAAATATCCCTCTAGCTCCCTGGACTTTTTGAAATGAAGGAGGATGCCAGCGAGCCCTGAGCCCGATCATGACCACCAGAAATTTGGGCTAGTTCAGTGGGAAAAAAAAAATCACAAAAAACTGTTTGCAAGTCGGTATTATCTGCGGAAGATTTAAAGGACTCAGTGGGTCCAGAGACTCTACGTGGTGGAATGTGTGTATTTTAGGATTAAGTTGAACGGTCTGGGTCACGGCCGGGGTTGGACAGAAAGACCAAACAGCAGGCGCCCGCGGGAGAGGCCGCAGCACAGAGGGTGCGGGGATTGCGTCATGTGCGCTGCACGGCGGGCCTGGGCAGCCCTGCGGCCAGCCCGTCCCCGTCCGCCTCCCCGAGGACAGAGCCACGCCGGCCCAGTTTCTCACCAGGGCTGGCATTTTTCAGTTGCAGCAGATTCAGCGTCTGTCTTCACACTGAGTACATACACCGCGAGGTCACGGGAAGAGTTTCCCAGGGGCGCCCTGGCTGGATGGCTTTATGGCACTGACTTCCGCAAGTGCTCCTTCCTAAAACTGCCTCGCCTGCCTTAGAGATGCTCCTCCGTCCAGGTGTGAACCAGCCGTCCTTTCCCACCTCCCGTAACGAACTGTCCTTTTGCCACCTTACAGACGGCGAACACACCTTCAGTCTTATTATGGGGCGTTATTCTAGGGTGCCTGAGAGGGTACATAGTTTTTTTTGTTTTTTTGTTTTTCAGTGTTCATAAAGTTTTTTTGTTTTTTTCCTACATCTTTATTGGAGTATAATTGCTTTACAATGGTGTGTTAGTTTCTGCTTTATAACAAAGTGAATCAGTTATACATATGCATATGTTCCCATATCTCTTCCCTCTTGCGTCTCCCTCCCTCCCACCCTCCCTATCCCACCCCTCCAGGCGGTCACAAAGCACCGAGCTGATCTCCCTGTGCTATGGGTACATAGTTTTAAAAATCAGTGGAGGGGCACACGTGCAAAAACGTTTGAAGACTGCACATCAGGTTAATCTTCCTGGAACAATCTAAATCGCTGCTGGTGGGGAGCCAGTAGCACTGTGACCTCAAAGGGACAGTGTCCTGAACCAGGGCAATGCTGGAGAGAACTCAGTTCTCCAGCTGGGCTTCCAGCTCAGGGCAAGCTTTTGGAAGGAAGAGGTTGGACTCTTGCCTGAACATATTCATAATACGGTTTTTTCTTAAGAAGGGCCTTAAAAGCTGGGAATCTCGGTATTTTCTTCCTCACTGCTGCCGTCTGTGACTCAGAATTTAACTACTTGTGCTTTTTTTGTGTGGCTCTTATGTTGCGGGAAATACGACTGAACCCTCTGTTATCTGGCATATCTGAGGGAAGGGCATCTGATAAATTAAACGTTGTTAACTGTTTTTAAGTATTGCAAATGTGCGATGCTTTCATAGACTTAAAGTTGAATCTGGGAGTCTAGAGTTGGAAGGGCACTTAGATATAATTTAGTACACCTTCCCCGTTTTAAATGTGAACAGATCAAGGCCCAAACTAACACTTTAAACAAACAGAATCTATGGAACATTAGTTAATTTTCATTGATTAATTTATAAGATTCCTCAAAAGGGCTTTATAGGTATGAACCCCATGAACTTTGGAATGTCATATTTGTGATATGGAGTCAGAACGCTGAGCCCTAAAGTTTTTTCATGCTTAACTAAAAGATAAGCTCTCGAGATGAAATTGTTTGTGATAATATTATAGAAGTGTTTACACAGCTGCCTTAGTTTTGTAAAATATAGGTATCATTGGAATCCTGGATTATCTTCATTTTCGACCAAAGGGAAAGCCCCTAACCTGATGCTCTAGAAGCAATCGGAAGTGCAGGGCCTCATGTTTAAGTTCACACGCTTTGCTCCCTTTGGGTAGGGTTGTTGGTAGCAGGAGTTCGATCACTTCCATTTAAGACTTCTAGGACAGCTCTGTTTTGTATTTTTACAGCAGTCTGCAAGTGCGGTGCTGGGATGATGGAGTTCTAGTTGGGAAAGTGCTGGAGTTCGTTATAGGCGTCTTTTCCTCCAGGGCACTCTTACTCAAGTGCTTCCTGGTGGCACATTCTGACTATCTTTGCTGGAAGAATAAATAAATCTCTTATTTTTACTATGGTAACATTCAATGATTTTCATTTATTGGAGTTTAAACTTTACTAATATAATACTCCTAAACAGATGCAGTGTTCCCTGTGACCAAAGAAGATAGAAAAGCCTTTCCTTGGAACTGTTCAGTAGAATGAGTAAGCTTGGGCGTCTATCTTGACTCAAGTCTTCCAGAAAGTACTGCAGTGAAGGAATCATTAACGAACTGCCTGCAAATATGATCAAATGTAAAATGAGAGATTTTCTGTATTTTGTTTCTGTAACACGATTTATCTTGCAGTGTGTGAACTTAAATCTCCCTCCATGAGTGATTTTCTTTGGGGACTGGAGAACTCTGGCTGGTTGAGGCATATTAAGGCCATCATGGATGCAGGAATCTTCATTGCAAAGGTATGCGAATGCAGAGAACAGAAATTATGGGGCAGAGCAGCCAGTGTACTCTGACTTCGGAATGGAGATCTTGTTGACTCGTGTGAGCTCCTCTGTACTAAACTGGGTGATACCAAATGGGGAGCTGGCTTTGCAGACCTCCATGAAGTTTGCCCTCTGAAGATGGGATTTTGTGAAAGAGAGGATGGTGTTCAGTTGACAGTGTATCATCAAGGCGATCAAGTGGTAAAATACTTTCAGAATGGTCTCTCTTCAGTTAGGCTTGGTCCTGGGTGGAGGAAAGAATTTTCTATAGGAGGGTACATCCAAATGTGAGTCACCTGAGTGACCGAGGCCTGAAGCTTCCATCTTAGCAAACAGCTCCCCCTTTTCAGTGATGGCAGAAGCAAGTCATGTTCCTGAACCTGGCAGGTAGATTCTGTTCTGCCAGGGGAAGATTTTGCTGCAACTTTCACATAAGCTGCTTTTGAATGCATTGTCTATTTTGTTGTTCAGTGCGTTTTTTTTTTAAAAATAAATTCCCCTCAGATTTATACCTAAAGACAACCATATCTTTTCTGATGACATGGTATGCCTCCCTTTATTAGATAATTCATTTATTTAACAAATATTTATTCAGTGCTGGGCACTTTCACTTGGCTCTTATCCTTTTATCTCTAATTTCATAGTTTTACAATTTATGATTTTTGTCTTTTCCTTTTTGAAAATGATTGCAGCCAGCAGCAGCTCCAGAATTTCATTTGGAAAGGCTTAAGGTGAAAACCCGGCAGGGAGGAAGAGGGTTGAAGGTGGGCTAGGAGACGTTCATACAGGAAGCCTGCTTGTATATGGTACAGAAGCCGGGCTCGTGGCTCCTGGACATAAGGGAAGGGAAGTGACGCTTCAGTTACCGGCACCAAACCTCTCCTTGGCTCCGCCCTAACTACACGGGGGCGTGAACACTCAATAAATGAAGGAACAGGTTTTGGTATTGATTTTTCGCCTGTAAATCTTTTTTTGATTCTTTCTGCGAGTACAAAGCCAAAGCTAATTCTGATGATGTTTCCTGTTGATAGCCATCCTTTGCCCATCCTGTTTTTCAGGCAGTTTCAGAGGAAGGGGCAAGTGTGCTTGTTCATTGTTCTGATGGCTGGGACAGGACTGCTCAGGTGTGCTCGGTGGCCAGCCTCCTGCTGGACCCTCACTACCGGACTCTGAAGGGCTTCATGGTGAGTGTGGCCGCTTGGCCACTGTCCAACGCACGCAGTGCCTGGACAGAATGGACCTCTCTTCTGACAACTATTGGCAACTTTTCCCCCTCCTCCTCAACATTATTTTTCTCTTAGATCAGCATGATTAATTAAAGGGGAAAAGGTGAAATAGGCTCGGAATAAGAAGGTGAATTTCTGGGATTTTGGAACCAATTCAAATCAATGCTATTATAAATATAAAATATCTACTTAGCAGTTTGTAAAATAGTTTTATACCTCATTTGTATGAATATATTTCAAGTTTGATATATATTCTCAAGTTTGAGGTGACATGACTATAAAACAGAAAACACTTTCCAGAAAAAATATTTGGAGAAAAACCTTTCTATAGGAAAAAGTGATTTCACTTACTGCTTTTATATTTTAAATTGTCCTTCACAACTCTGGATATCCAGAGAATATTGAAAACTTTACAATGTTTTTGCATTCCTTACTGAAATTCTGGGTACATCCTCTCCTAGACTTTGCACCTTTTAGATGTGCATCAAAGCTTGACATGTTGCTTCCAACTGCAGAATATTTGTGTTAGTTGTCTGGAAGGGTGAAGCTTTGGCTAAGCCAGAACCAAAATCTTAAAGTGACTGCAGGGACTTCCTAGCGGCTGGGAGATTACTGGTTCCTGCCTCTTGAACCATGATTTGGTAGAAAGTGCTTCAGAGGATCCTGAATCCATGCTTGGGATCCTTTGTCGAGTATTATCAGCTGACACCCTGGGGACAAGAGAGAAGTGGCAGGTTTCCACTCTTGGGCTTTTTCTTTCCTTTTGTTTTGAATGCGTCAGAGAACTTCCTATCGCCTGTGACAGCACTGAGACTTCAGGGTGACATTCCTGCTTCAGACCCCTCCCCTGGACTGAGGTTAGGGGCTGGAGTCCTTCATTTATGTCTGGAGAGTGGGGAGGCTGAGTCACACACCACCGGGCAGTTTGTCAAGGCCAAACTTCAACCAATCCTTACTTTTTTTTAACGGAAAAGCTCTGGCTGCTTTAGAGCATTGGTGATATTGATGGTACTATCCTATAGTATTTGATTAAAAAGTTTTTTGTTTTTTTAATCCAGACAGTTTGAGAGTATAAACTCATGTTACCCCTAACTCCAAAGCAGGGCTGAAACTTCTAATATGTTCCAGGCCCTCATCATTCTAGAATTCTTCTAAAGTATACTGAAGATCACTGGAAAACATCCCTAATTGTTTCTTGTAAAACGGTTAGTATTTGCTATTATATTGACAAGCAGCATTGCCTGTTGGTTGAGAGTTGGGCTAGATGGGCTGTGGTGGTTTCTGGAGCTCGGTTACAAGGTGGCATCCACCACTTGCCAGTAGCGTGATCTTTGGTGAGTATTTAACCTCTCTTTCAGTTTCCCCCTCTCTAAAATGAGAGTGATGATACCTACCCCACAATGAAATGAGATCATACATGAAGCAATATGAACAGTGCTCACCGAAAGCACTCTGTGGGTGGTGGCATTACATCTTCATATGTCCACTCTTGTTTTTCCTATGGAAGGCTTTCAACTTTGCCCTCTGACATGCATCTGTATAGGGGTGGACAGTGAGTGTTTGTTCATGTGCAGGTTACGGAGGAGGGTGACTTCCGCTCCAAGAACCTCTGAATTCAGAATCCTTCAGAATTATTGGTGCTGGTCTCTTATTTTCCTTCATTTGCTTCTCTCCATGATATTTATATTCTATCTTGTGTAGGTATTAATTGAAAAGGACTGGATTTCCTTTGGTCATAAGTTTAATCACAGGTAAGAAATATTTTAAAATCTGTTGTAGTGAATGTTTAGGATAAAAGAGATAATCTGTTTCTGAAGTTCTCAATTGAGTGGGGGAAAATACCCTTGTTTTCAGAGTTTCCTTGTGTACCTTATTCAGGAAGTTAAAATTTTGTTGAATATGTGTATCACAGATAAAGTTCTAACTCGAGAGCGGTTGGTATTTACTGAGCAAAACTAACTAATATTAAGTTCTTCCAGAAGAGACAGAAGCTTGTTCATTAATCGACCTAGAAAGGATGGACTCTCCCTTCCTTCCACACACATTTGATTTACTAAATTATTACATTTTTGAAGTGCAGAGATTCATTTTAAGCTGCACGTTGTGAAATGCCTGTGGAACAGTTTTTCTTTGATCTTCCACAAGGGGAGTTAAATTGGGCTTATCCTGCGGCATTTGTGTCCCAGACGTCTCTGGAGAGCTAATGTAGGACAGCGGCCCAGGCTTTGAGCCCAACAGATCCAGCCTCAAATCCAGGCTGTGGCATTTACTGTGTGGCCTTGGGCATCTGTCCTCTCTGAGCATTCGCCTCCCGTCTATGTAAAGGGGAGACCCTCCCTAATCCACGGGGTTATAGCAAGGCTTTTAAAACTGTATATGTGAATAGCCCAGCTCCTTGCCCACTAGCCCATCTACTGGGCTTTAAATAAACAGAAGCTACTGGCCTTATTTGGTTAGTGTGGATGGTAATGTCTGACTGGTGTTCTGGTGTCTCTGATCCCTGAATGTTACGTGTTGTAGCTGGTATGGTCTCGTCTTTTAGAGGTAAAATTTAAATTTAGGCAGTATGCTGATAATAATTTAGAGATTTTGATATACATTTTTGATTGTTTGAATGTTTTCCTAAAATAAATTCTCTATTTATGGAGCTGCCCATATTTATTTTTGTAAGTTTTTGCATTTAGCATTAGTTGAGCATTTATTATGTGGTTTTCTGGAATTCTATTTTTATAATTAATTATCTTTCCCGGAAAGCAGTGATTCGATTTTACAAATGAGAAAATTAAAGCCCCCAAACAATTAAGTAACCTTACGATCAATTGTTATTTTCAATTTTGGGGGTTCCACCGACTGTCTGATAGGCACTTAGGATCTCTGAGGTAGAGGATCTGTGGCAGTAAGAATATAGAAATGGCTAATGTGTGTCTTGTGAGGAAAGAACATACTGGGCAACCCCTTTTTAAAGCGACCAAAGGTGAGTGGGACTAAACCTTTTGAGAGGTTTCCAGGCAGTTTCTAATGTTTCCACCCTGGAAAAAACTACTAAACCGATCCTTGCTCATTCCTACTCCTCAAGCTGATTATCCATGTCTGAGAAGATGAGGTTCTATATTGTTATTCTGTATTTCATGGTACCCAAATCACCCTTTTGGATTCTTTCTGAAATTCACATAATAGTGTAAAGGACGAGGCAGTCTTCGTTTAAAAATCAATACAAACATGAGGGAGGAGATTCCTGATGTACTCTTGAGAACAGTGATACGAGAGATATAAAGGTATATGGGAATCTGGTCACGTGGAAATAAATTGACAAGTTTTAACACTGGTCTAGAAATGGAAATATCCCTAGAAACTTGGGGAACCCGTTTTTTTAAAGCTGTCTCTCTTCCTCTTTTCTTCCCAACAAAACCATGCAAAAACGAAAAACTCTGAAGTTGCTTAGGCGTTTCTTCCCATTCTCCCCCCAGTCACTAATTAAAGTGGAAGATTTATTTCAGAAGCTCTGATGTACTTCGCACGCTTGAATGAAAGGTTGCTCTCTCCATAGAAAGACTCCTTGAATGCACTAACACTTTTCTTTTGTAATTATAACGTCAACATGTCCCTTATCTGCCCAGACCTTCACTACAAAGTTTCTTTTGACATTAGAATTTAAAAAGTTATGTTTTTCCACTTCTTCTGCATTCCAGGTTTATAAGATAAGATGTTTAGGAACTAGGGTTGCTTCTATGATTGTTTTTGCATTTATAGCTTTCGAGTTAAAAAAAACAAAAAAACCCCCAAAAACCTTGCCGTAACGTCTCATACTTTGTTTTTACAGATATGGCAACCTAGATGGTGATCCCAAAGAAATCTCTCCAGTTATTGACCAGTTCATTGAGTGCGTCTGGCAGTTAATGGAACAATTTCCCTGTGCCTTTGAGTTTAATGAGAGGTTTTTGATTCATATTCAACACCACATCTATTCCTGCCAGTTTGGAAACTTCCTGTGTAACAGCCAGAAGGAGAGACAAGAACTCAAGTAAGTGTTTCAGTGTTTAATTTTTATCGAAAGAGTTTGTGACTGAGAATTTCAGATGGCCTTCCACAGTTTTGAAGACTGTTTTACCCACACATCTATACTGACAGAGTAAAGTTATTTTCTTTTTCCTGACGTCACTTTAACAGTTTAATGCCATCAGCTGACAAAGATAGGTACAAGTCCATTTTGCCCAGTTCCTGCCTAGTGTCCACAGACAGGTAGGTAGACTTCACGTACTGATAATGGAAAGGAAGCTTCTTGGAGTCAGAGAAAGCAATTTTTGCATTTAAAAGGAAAGAGACATCTTTGGCGGATATACTGTCATAAGAATTGCAAGTACAGTAGTCCCCCTTATCCATGGTTTCGATTTCCATAATTTCAGTTATCCAAGGTCAACTGTGGTCTGAAAATATTAAATGGAAAATTCCAGAAAAAAACGATTCATAAGTTTTAAATTGTGAGCCATTCTGAGTAGCACAACGAAATCTTGTGCTGCCCCTCTCCATCCTGCCTGGGACCGCCTGTTACTTACTTAGCTGTCTCGGTTATCTGATTGACTGTCGAGGTTAACACAATGCTTGTGTTCAAGTAACCCCTATCTTACTTAATAATGGCCCCAAAGTTCAAGAGTAGTGATGCTGGCATTTTGGATGTTCTTATTATGCCTAATTTATAAATGAAACTGTATCATAGGTGTGTATGTATAGGAAAACACAGTATACACAGGGTTCAGTACTGTCCACAGTTTCAGGCATCCACTGGGGGTCTTGGAACATATATCTCATGGATAAAGGTTGACTACTGTATAACAACTGGGAAAGTAAATTAGAAACTCAGGTCACTCTCTTATTCAAATTAAAACTGGATTGCTTTTTATTGAGAGGGAAAAAGTAGATGAATGTGGACGTTTTATAAAGTCAAAAACTTAACACAAAGTGACTTAAGAGCTGCAAATCAAAGAACATTTTTGAAATTTTTATAAAATAAAATGACTTTAAGTGTGGTATATATAATATCGGATTTAATTTTGGAAATGATCAGTTCAAATAAGACTCTACTAGTTTATAGAGCCTGAATGGAAAGAAAATGACTTTTTCCAGTAGGTACTAGTTTGTTTTCTCTAAGGAACTTTAATTCCAATAAATCGTAATGATTTAAAAGTAGCAGAGTACATCCTTTAAGCTCACCTGTTTTCCTAGGTAGTTTTGTGATTAGTTGGGCCAGATTAGCAAAAGGGACAAATGTCATAGGAATTCAGTGAGGATTAAATGAGAGAAAATATGTGCAGCATTTAAATAGTACCTGGCAAATAATAAAAATCCAACGACTATTTGGGGAAAAATTCCAAAAAATTTCTTGTGGTTTTATTTTACACTCAGAGGCATCAAGCATCTTGCTGAGGCCAGTACGGATAGCAGAGGAGTCGAGACTGTTACAGAGCTCTCCTGCTGTACCATGAAGACACAGGTTGCAAATTTCCCTGCTAGAGAACAGGGACACCTGATGTTCAGATAACAGTTTTTGATCCCTTTCCAGCTTTAATATTACATGTCTACTATTTGTAAGAATGAAGATAAGCTATATTCAGGCTTATTTTCTTTTTAACAGAATTCAAGAAAGAACATACTCTTTATGGGCTCACCTGTGGAAGAATCGGGGTGACTACCTGAACCCTCTATTTAGAGATGATCCCAGTCAGACCCAGGGAACCCTCCATCTCCCCACGACGCCGTGCAACTTCATGTACAAGTATGTAAACCTCTAGGACCTTAACAAGTATGGCTATGAACTTAGATTCTGGCACTTTTTACCATTTGGAAGTTGAAGTGTATGAGCTTCAAGGCTTTTTTGGATGCAAACACACTGAAGGAAGATGCTTAAATATCTCATCTGGCATTTTTGCCAGTGTCTCCTCTTCTCTCTCTTTTCCCCCCTAAATGGGGAATTCTCTTTAGAAGTCAATGTTTTGTAGTAATGATATCCTAAAAATGTAAGTTCCAGTCTATTTAAAAGTGAAGGAGGGAGGGAGGGAGGGAGAGAGGACCTTAGAAGTTAAATGTGGAATCACAGGTTTAGGTAGTGATCATGACACAGCTTACCTTCAGGAATACTGTGGCTTTGGTTCCTGACCACTGCGAGAGAGTGAATACCACAATAACGAGTCACATCAGTTTTTTAGTTTCCCAGTGCATATAAAAGTTATGTTTACACTATACGGTAGTCTATTAAGTGTGCAACAGCATTACGTCTAAAAAACAATGTAACCATGTTATATACCTTAATTTAAAAACACTTTATTGCTAAAAAATGCTAACCATCATCTGAGCCTTCAGTGAGTAGTAGTAACATCAAAGATCACTGACCACCATAGTAAAGAAAATAATACTGAAAAGTCTTGAAATATTCTGAGAATTACCCAGATGTGACACAGAGACACAAAATGAGCAAATGCTGTTAGAGAAATTGTGCTGATAGACTTGCTTGGCACAAGGTTGCCACAACCTCCAATTTGTAAAAAAAACGCCATCTCCACAAAGCACAGTAAAGCAAAGTGCACCTGTATTCTCATTTGCATTTCAGTATGCTTTACTGTGTAGGATAAAAAAGGGAGGATTTATTGCAAATGTAAATTTTTGGTGGTTGTGATAAAAACAAGCGAAAACCCTCAAATTTAAAAGACTCCCTTTGTGGCTGAAAGATTCTGCATGTTAATACAAACACTCATTTTCAAGTTGACTTCCAAACTAAGAGCCATTTTCTTAAGCCCAAAAAAGAAAGAAAATGTAACATGTACTACCTTCAGTCTGTTTTAGAAAAATATGTTATGTGCCTACTAATTCAGTACCATCTGTACAAGTAGACTTCATGAATTTATTCTCCCTGAAAGAAGTCTACTGATTCAAGAAAATGAAAATATCAACATGAAGTTATCGTCTTAGTAAAGTGGCTTTTTTGAGCCTGTGCTTTGCATTTGGTTATTATTAGGACGGTGGGACTGTGGGTTGAAAGATTCCTTAGAAGACTCGAGGATGTGGATATACAGATTGTGACCTGGTGTTTCATGAAGCACTGCTGTCCTCTCTAGATTTTGGAGTGGAATGTATAACCGCTTTGAAAAGGGACTGCAGCCCCGACAGTCGGTCACAGATTACCTTATGGCTGTGAAGGAGGAAACCCAGCAGCTGGAGGAAGAACTCGAGGCCCTAGAAGAAGTAAGACACACTTGCTCTTGTTAACCGTATTTTGTGACGATCACTGCTCTGGGAAAGCCTCTCATGACTCAGGATGTGTGAAATGTAGCAACAGAGCCATTTCACATTTTTAGCTGGTGGGTAACAGGAAACACAGCCCCCAAAGGTGAGCACTTACCTATAGGCACTTGATACGTTTCAGACATCTGGCTTGGCTCGCTTCCTTGGTTTGCTTCGGGGATGATGAAAATATTAGGGAACTAGATGGTAGTGAATGGTTGTGTACCCTTGTGAATATACTAAAAACCACTGAACCGTACACTTTAAGAGGGTGAGCTACTTATATCTTAATTAAAAAAATTAGATAATGAACACCTCACTCCTAATTTTAAAAAAATGTATTTTGAGTTCACAGGATGAAAATCATTATGTAAAACCAGATAGATACAGAAAGAAGGATGCCAGGTGCTCTACCTATGCTACGTTTTCTGCATTTTATAGAAAACCTGTGCTAAGGCAGTGCCATCCTTACATTAGAGATGAAGAAAGCAAGCCTCACAGAATCTAATTATTTTGTCCAAAGTCATGAAGTCTAGTTTTCAACCCAAGTCCGTCTAAATCCCATGTTCTTAACATTATACCTAGCTGGAAGGTAATGAATACCTTTAGGCATGCATATACAAAAAAGATACATGATTTATGATCGTTCCCTGAAATTGTTGTTTCTTTTTAGAGGCTGGAAAAGATTCAGAAAGTCCAGTTAAATCGCACTCAAGTGAAGAGTAAGCAAAGTGAACCCAGCAGACACTCAGGGTTTTCTACCTCAGACAACAGCACAGCCAACACTCCCCAGGATTACAGCGGGAATATGAAATCATTTCCATCCAGGAGCCCTTCACAGGGCGATGAAGATTCTGCTTTGATTCTAACCCAAGACAATTTGAAAAGCTCAGACCCAGATCTGTCAGCCAACAGTGACCAAGAATCTGGGGTGGAGGATCTGAGCTGCCGCTCCCCCAGCGGCGGGGAGTGTGTGCCAAGTGAGGACAGCGGCAAGGACCGGGATTCGGACGAGGCCGTGTTTCTCACGGCCTGAAGGTCCCCCGTTGGGGGACACACAGAAACACGTTCCAGAAATAAGGGAACAGTGCAATTTCAAATGATAAAGTAGCCCAACAAATGATACAGGTCCTTGAGAATTATAAAATGTAGCAGTGAAAAGAAAAAAGCCCAACTTTTAGTTCCTTCAGGTGTTGAAGAACAGGAAGTAGCCATTTCTTTTATCAAACAAGTATAAGGAAAATGATTCCCCATTTTGAAAATCATTCTAGACTGCGGAAGAAGTTTCATTCACCACAGAGCAATGACCTCTACCATCACCTGAGGTTATCAATGCAAATCTTCCTTGATAGCCTGCAGCTGGTCAGAAAGTGCCCTGACCTCTTCACACTTATCACTTCAGTCTTTCCCCTTATTTCACCTCCAGATGCATATTTTGTTTCCTAAAATATTTTGTTACCTTCCTTCCTGTTATCAGTATTTCTAATAATGGAACACATTATGGCTAACAGACATATTTCTGTAACTGATGAGCTCTGTAACTGCTCTTATGCTTATCTTTCAGGTTTATTCACTTTAACGTTCTCTTAGGTAATATATTTTAAATAGTTATAATAATTTCGTTGCCTTTTCCTGGAATTTCATATGCTCCTTATTTAAAAAACGCTAAGACTTACAACACACTTTTCTCTAACACCAGTGTACCACCTAATAAAGTAGAAACAACATTTACTCTCTGGGTCTTAAATATGAATTTGGATCATATTAACTTCTTTTTTAATAACAACCTTTTATTATTACTCCAGAGGCCACATCACCAGGACAGGGTGGGTCAGCCACCAGCCTGATCCCTGAAGTATGACTGTATAAAGTCACAGGGCACCATTTCAATGAGAGAAGATGTCACGTAAGAACTAGAGAATTTGGTTTTCATGTCTGTTTACCACGTGGAGTAAGTTCTGTCATTTGTTACCTTAGGAACCGTGTGACTGGTTAGTATTGTTTGATCGACGTTCTTTCTGCCTGCAGAGCCCACACAGCTGTCTCAGCCAGCAGCCCCGTTCATCAACAGAGTCCGGTCGGTCGGTGGTGCAGTCTGACCAGAGAATGCGACAAGGCGCAGGTTTGCCTAGCTTGGGCTCCCGAGGGGACGTGCTGCTGGCCCTGGAGTCCAGTCTGCCCACACCCAGGCAGAAGAGCTGAGCCATGGCACCTCTGCTGTAGACTGTGGCTCCTGGCCCCTACTGACCAGTAAGCCTGTTCAGGAAGATGTGGGAGCTGCCTGAAATGGGCCTTCTCAGTCCTCCGCTGGCAGAAGACAGAGAGCCCCACCCGATAGGGAGGGGTGGTGAGAACACCTGGAAGCTGCATACCCCAGCAGCGCTTGAGCTGAGAAGTGAGTGGGCAGAGCTGACTGCCCTGAGAGCAAAGCCAGTGGCCCTGTTTGGCCAGGGAACCTGGGGCACAGGTTGACTTGAGACCACAAACAAACAGCGTTAGTGACCTTCGAGCTGCTTCTCCCACAGTGCCTGAGCAGGGAAACTCATCTGTAGCCCCACTTATTGCTGAAAACATGCATCAGCCTGCCTGACCAGGGAGCTTTACCAGAACACATGGGAAACTGCATAACCAATCCAACAGCCCCGTTTACAGTGGCAGTTGAACAGAGAGCACAGCCTGTGACTTTCCCTGTCTGCAGAGCAAGACTGGTGGCCTGCACCTTCAGTGCACACTCCTGCCTGATTCAGGTCCCCAAACAATGAGCTGTGCAGGCCTTGTGTCCCATCCTGCTGCACCACCAGGGCAGAGAAGCTAATTTCATAGCCCCACCTAATGCTGAGCATAGTATCCAGTCCCAACTGTCTAGTAACATCACAGAATCCAAGCAACCATGAAGCCCATCCCATAGCCTCACTTGGGTGGGAGGGTAACCAAGCCAACAGTCCTACCAGGCTATCTCAGCCAATGACCCTCGCCTCCCCCTCAGTGCTCAAACAGATGCTTTGCCCAAAAATAGACCACCTAAGTACATAAAGCAAAAACTAGCAGAGCTAAAAGGAGAAATAAAAGCAATAAAGTAATAGTTGGGGACTTTAATACCCCACTCTAGACAATGGGTAGATCATCTAGGGAGAGAATCAATAAGGAAATAGCAAATTCGAACCACACTATATACCAAATGTACTAACAGACATATACAGAACATTCTGTTCATCAACAGAAGAATACACATTCTGAAGTGGACATGAACATTTTCTAGGATACACCATATGTTAGGCCACAGAACAAGCCAGTAAATTCAAGAAGATTGAAATCATACCAGGTATATTCTCTGACCACAATGGTATGAAACTAGAAATCAATAACAAGAGGAAAACTGGAAAAGTCACAAACATACGGAATGAAAACTCTCGTGAACAACCAATGGATCAAAGAAGAAATTAAAGGGGATATAAAGAGTATCTTGAGATGAATGAAAATGGAAACACAACAAAACAAAACTTACGGGATGCATCAAAAGCAATTCTAAGAGGGAAGTTCACAGCAATAAATGCCTACATTAAGAAGCAAGAAAGATCCCATATAAACATCCTAACTACGCCTTAGGGAACTAGAAAAAGAAGAGCTGAGCCTTAAGTTAGCAGAAGGAAATAGCAAAGATTAGAGCAGAAATAGAGAGTACGAAAACAACAGAAAAGATTAACCAAACTAAGACTTGGTTCTTTGAAAAGGTAAACCAAGGAAAAAAGAAAGGACCCAAATCAACAAAATTGTAAATGAAAAAGGAGACATTACAACTGATAGCACAGAAATAAAGAATTGTAAGAGGGTACTATGCAAAACTATATGCCAACAAACTGGACACCCTAGAAGAAATGCAGAATTCTTAGAAACATACTATCAAGAGTGAATCAGGACAAAATAGAAAGTCTGAATAGACCAATTATAGTAAAGAGATTGAATTAGTAATCAAAAATCTCTCACAGAGGAAAAGCCCAGGACCAGAGGGCTTCAACTGGTGAATTTCACAAAACATCTTAAGAAAAATTAATGCCAGTCTTTCCCAAAAAATTGAAGAGGAGGGAACACTCCCAAAACTCATTTTATGAAGCCAGCATCACTGATAGCAAAGCTGGAAAAGAACATTACCAAAAAAGGAAACTACAGACCAATATCCCTGATGAACAGAGATGTAAAAATTTGCAATAAAATACTGGCAAATTGAAATCAGCAGCACATTAAAAGGATCATTCACCATGATCAACTGGGATTTATACCTGGCATGCAAGGAAAAAATTATCTGATTAGATGCAGAAAAAGCATTTGACAAAGTTCAACATTCATTCATGATAAAAACTCTCAACAAATTAGATATACAAGGAATATACTTCAACATAATAAAGGCCAAAAGGGATAAGCCCACAGGTAATATCATACTGTTGAAAGGCTGAAAGCTTTTCCACTAATTTCAGGAACAAGATAAGGGTGCCCACTCTGACCACTTCTACTCAACAAAGTAGACCACAAAGTAGACCAAAGTAGAAGGAAAAGAAACAAAAGGTATCAGAATTTGAAAGGAAGAAGTAAAACTGTCTCTGTATGTAGATGACATGTTTTTATACATAGAAAATTCTAAAGACTCCACGAAAAAAATCTGTTAGATCTAATTAACAAATTCAGTAAAGTTGTAGGATACAAAAGCAACATAAAAAGTCAATGGCATTTCTATATACTAACAATGAAATTATCTGAAAAAGAAATAAAATGATCCCATTTACAAGAGCATCAAAAACAATAAAATACTTAGGAATAAACCTAACCAAGGAGGTGAAACATCTCTACTTTGAAAACTACAAGACACTGATGAAAGAAATCAAAGAAGACACAAATAAATGGAAAGGCATCCTGTGTTCATGGATTGGAAGAATATTGTTAAAATGATCATACTACCAAAAGCCATTTATACATTCAGTGCAATTCCCATCAAGATTCCAGTGGCATTTTTTAAAGTAGTAAAAACAATCCTAAAATTTATATGGGACCACAAAAGACACGGAATAACCAAAGCAATACTGAGAAAGGAGAACGAAGCGGGAGGCATCACACTTCCTGATTTCAAGCTATCCTATAAAGCTATAGTAATCGAAACAGTATGGTACTGGTATAAAAACAAATAGATCAATGGAACAAAATTATGAGCCCAGAAATGAACCCAAGCATATATGGTCAACTAATATTTGACAAGGGAACCAAGAATACTCAGTGGAGAAAAGATGGTCTCTTCCATAAATGGTGCTGCAAAAATTGGATAGTCATATGTAAAAGAATGAAATGACCACTATCTTATACCACTACCCAAAATGAACTCAAAATGATTAAGACCTAAATGTACAACCTGAAACCATGAAACTACTAGAAGAAAACAGAAAAAAGGCTCACCGGCATGTGTCCTGGCAGTGATTTTTGGATATGACATCTAAAGCACAAGCAACAAAATAAAAAATAAGTAAGTAGAACTACATCACATTAAAAAGCTTCTGCACAGCCAAAGAATAATCGACAAAGTGAAAAGACAACCTATGGAATGGAAAAACATATTTGCAAACCATATATCTGACAAGGGGTTAATATTCAAACCATATAAAGAACTCATACAATTCTACAGCAAAAAAAAAAAAAATCCAATTAAAACATGGGTAAAAGACTTGAGTAGACATTTTTCTCAAAGAAGATATATAAAAGGGTCAACAGATATATGAAAAGATGCTCAGCATCACTGGTCATTAGGGAAATGCAAATCAAAACCAAACCATAATGAGATATCACCTCACATCTGGTAGGATGGCCAACATCAAAAAGACAAGCAATACGAAATGCTGGTGATAATGTGAATTTAAGAGAACTCTTGTGTACTGTTAATGGGATCATAAACTGGTACAGCTACTATGGAAAACAGTACGGAGGACACTCAAAAAATTAAAAATAGAACTACCATATGATCCAGAAATTCTACTTGTGGGAATACAAAGTAAATGAAAACACTAATTCGAAAAGGTAATCTGTACCCCTTCATGTTCATAGCAGCATTATTTAAAATAGCCAAAACATGGAAACAACCTAACTGTCCACCAGCAGATGAATGAATAAAGAAGCACACACACCATGGAATAGTATTCAGACATAAAAAATGAGGAAATTCTGCCTTTTGCGACAATGAATGGGCCTTGAGGGCATTATGCTAAGTCAGAGAAAAACAAATACTGTATGATTTCACTTATATGTGTAATCTAAAACAAACAAACGAACAAACCAAAGTTAGAGAAAAAGAGATCAGATTTGTGGTTAACCTGAGGTGGAGGTGGGGTTGGGGAATTGGAGAAAGGTGGTCAAAAGGTACAAACTTTCTGTAGCAGGGAATACCTTGTTAATGATACTTAGGATAAGTTGTAATAGCTTTTGCATTTTTATAACATAACTCACTTCATACCACTCTTGTAGTTGATTATCAACTCTAGAAACTTCTTTGCCTCATGTTGAGGATGAGACTTTAATTTCTTCCATTTGGCAGTATACATCTACAAAAATAAATAACAAATTAAAAAAAATAACACAGTAACTATAGCAAACAGAACTATGCATTTATTTTAAAAAGCAAATACTATAAATCTTTGATATTTTAAAATTTAGTTCTTTAATGTGAATGTTTTCCACATCAGACACAAAATTTTTTTTCAGCCCCACACCAAATATTTTACAAAACATTATTTAAGCATATGTTCATTTAGACTACTTATAAGGTAACCTAACACTGAAATTTATTTAAAAAAGGTTACCTTTATTGCTTATTAAAACTTTATTGTGCTGGACAGAGCCTTAAAAGAGCATGGCCAATCCAACAAGGCTAAAATCTCTAACAGTATATTCTCATTTTAAATCAAACATCGATCAAGGAACTGTTTTATTTAGAGCAGTTGGTTTAAACCAATGTAAAACTGACTCAAGACAGATTACTTCCCAACTAGTAATATTTAGCGCTCAAGTGATTTATTATTGATTTTCTGGAAAATTTAATAATATGAAGTAGGTAAACATTTTGATCATGACTCAGCAGTCAACAAAGCAACTTTTTTAGAATAAAGGAAGGTGAAGAGAAGGGAAAACCTGGCATAGGTTTTTATTTTTTAAGAGCACATGATTAGTTTACTTTCCGTAAAAATGAATCTGAGCTGTCCTTCAATTTAAGCACATATGAATTATGATCAGACTTACCTGTCAATCTCTATTTCAATATAAATTTCCTAGTCTAGAATTATTCCTAGAAAATCTTCCAACTTTGAAACATTATGTTTAGCACGTATCACATTTATTCAGAAAACTTTCTTCTATTTTTGAGATGTTAGCCTTTAAATTTCTACCCGTGACAAACCCCTACTCTGAATTATCTAATAACTCCTCAGCTTTTCTGTACTATTGTGACTTCCATCTAGTCTTCTATTATGTGTTAAACTAAAATCAGAATCTGCTTTGGCAGGCTTTTTTTTCTTCCTCTGGCACTGTTTCTCCAATATAGCCAATTTTAAGAAGAAAATAATATATCCATAAGATTAAAGAAAAGTCACTAAAATTTTTATTGTAGTAACAGAACCAAAATGCATACATATTCAAATGCAGACTATTGTCTGTCCTGGATGACTTATATGACCTATTATCTGACCTGATTTGTCGGTTAAATGTAGGTAATGATGATCAGACTCCTCTTATTAATGACTGGGTTGTAAGGAGGTTATCTAAAAAATTAATTTTAAAAGGAGAAACCAAGGTATGTTAACTGGTACAGAACGAAACTGGGATAGTTCAAGTTTAAAGAATAAAAAACATTGAGATGAATTACTTATGTGATTATGTAGAAGAGATCTACTATATAAGAAAATGACTTTTTTTTTTTTTTTTTTTTTTGGTGAAGGAAAAGGTAGATAAGTACCTAAACATCTAGACCATGTTTGAGTCATCGTTGTATAGTATTTCCACAGCGCCTCATTCTTAGTAGGGGCTTAATAAAATTAGGAGATCAAATGAATTAATGGCTGTGGTCTGCTGGCCTCTTGTTCTGGGCTCAGCCTGGTTTCTCAGAAAGCTTCCTGATTGTTTGCAGAAGATTGGGACTACCGTGTCCTCCACTGTGGTGACTGCTGGGAAAGCTGAAGCTTCTGTGACCACTACAGTAAGGAAAGGTTCCTGAATACCCAGAAGACTGCCACAAATTTGCAACACTTACCTCAGTTATCTCATCTACACATCCAGAATAATAATACCTTCCTCGTCTGGTCATTTTGAAGATTAAATGGCATGCCCTTAGCACAGTACCAGGAAGACAGGTGATTAAAAAAAGTTAATTTCTTTACCCAAATTATATCTTTATAGTCCGTGTGAATACTTGCCCTTCCACACACATAGACTAAGTATTAAGTATTATTCAAGTCTAAGAAAATTTTGTTTTTCCTAAAGTTCTATTGCTAAAACATGTATAGAAAGAAGAATAAAGAAAAGAAAACACCTGTACCGTATGCTCGTGTTTGGAATGGCAATCATACTGTGATGAAGTTTAAATAAAAATTGTCATTAGGCTGTTCTGTGATCTGGATACTCTACCAAGCCTCAGATATCTAGTTCAAGATTTTCTACTTAATTAGCTTTCACAGCTACCCATAAAATATATTCATTCTGTAACGTAGTATAAAAGCAAACTGTTTAACACAGTACAAGTTAAAGCGAAAATCCAATTAAATTAATTAAAAACTAGACTGCCTAAAAATTAATATTAATTTATTATTAAAGCTTTTCTGTTATGAAAAGCTAACACAGTAAAGGTCAGAAAAATTCACTGACTTTTGTGTGTTTAAATTTACTATTTATTAACAAAAATATTGTTTTAAACTTCAACATGAGGAACTTAGCATATCCTTATCTAACCACAAACCCAGCAGATACTTATATTTACAAAGTTAGCATGAGGCAACTCCCTGGTGGTCCAGTGGCTAGGACTCTGCGCTTTCACTGCTGAGGATGCGGGTTCAATCCCTGATTGGGGAACTAAGATCCTGCAAGCCGCGCGGTGTGGCCAAAAAAAAAAAAAAAAAAAAAAAAAGAGTTACCATGAAAGTTTATGTTGGACTATTTTAAATGAAACACAGTTTTTTCTATTAGGTAAAATATTTATTTACCTGTATTGCCTCTTAAGTGCAACTTTAATTTTAAAAATAAGACAACAATAAGTAAAAAACGCTGGTTTACTCTTTTGATTTATTGTATGAATTAAAAGTTACTTCCTTGAGACGGCACATTGGCAGGTTTGGTGTTTCCTGACACTGTGAATATTTAAAAACAAATTATTTCTGAAAGTTTTATCATACAGAAAGAAACAGGAAGAATAACAGTTTTTCTACAGTTGAAATGGTAATTTTTCAAAAAAGGTTGAGAGGAAAAAATCGAAACCATTCTTGATAAAGCAATGAGGCAGTTTCAAATTAAAATTACAAATTTAAATGAAGTAATTTTATAAAATATTGAAACTAGTTAAAATTACATGCATAGGTATTTAATCAATAGTAAGAGAGGAACAGCAGTGGAACTTAAATATGATAGGATTTATCAACAACAAATAAACATTTTTAGTGCAAATAGTGCAGAAAAATTTCTCAAAGCAAAGATCATAGCAATCATTCTAATCTGTACAAAATCAGTCTCAGTTCTGTATACAATCTATATAGTGTATCTATGAATTCAGCCACTGTAATGAAATGCCAATTTGCAAATCATAAATATAAATGTGCTTAGTCTTGTGTCCCATTCCTCTCTTGGCAGTTCATGTTTTCAGGAAAATCTGAAAAGAAAAGAAAATCAAAACCTAAGATTTAATTTAAGATGATAAATTAAGATTTACCTAGAAGAAGATAATCTGACTATGAGGGAAAAGAGGTAGGGAAAGGATTCTAGCATGCTCATGTCAGTAAGCAATTACTCAGTGCCCACTTACTTCTCAACCTTGAGAAATGCATAGTTGATATTAAAAATCAACCCTTACCCTCAGGGATTGACAGTCTGATTTGTAAAATAAAACAATTCAATGTTGCTACTAATGTTAAGGAGAACTAGATTGAGAAAAGGGGCAGAGAGTTTGAATGGGGGTTGAGAAATGCCTGTCACTTCCCTCCCTGTAGCCTGATCCCTTTTAAGGGAACCTCCCATGCTCCCTTCTCAAAGTCTACTCCTTTAGCCCAGCAGAGCGGGCAGATGAACACAGGACACCAATCTCTAGGTCAAACTGCTGAGGTCAGGATGCACACTGTCTATGCAGGGCCAGTCTCTTTCCCTGAATTTGTGGTGAGACCCTTGTCAGTCTCCACTGGCTGTTTGGACTGTCATGATATGATCAAGCCTGTGGGTAGCAAAGAAAGCTCTCTGAAGAGCAAGTGAGAAAGCACATGGGAGTGAGAGACAGAAAAGAAGAGAGATGCAAAAATGAAAAACAAGCAGTCGTGGGAAGGGTCTAAGAGGAGCTGCTTTGGTTACTGATGGCCTCATGTCGTGTTTTCACTCCCAGGTGACTGAGGTGTACTTTTCTGCATTTTGGCTCTGTTTCCCTGCGTTATCCAGTGACACAAGCTTTTAAAGTTGTTGAGGTGGGAGCTAGTCTTTGCCACCAGGTCATTCCTAAAACAAGATGGATGGAGAGGAAAACAGAAGAGTGTCCTGAGATCAGGTGAGAGCATGAACAAAGATACGGTGGTAGAAAAAACAACATGACATGAGAGAACATAAGGGGAAAATGGAAAATTAAAATGGATGATCTAAAATATAAGCGAGAGAAATTTGGCATTTCTCATCCCTAGGGGTTCATTGCAGGTCCTGGAGCAGAGAGATGTTATCACAGAGTGGTATTTTAGGAAGATCATTCTGTCAGTGCTGAGCAGGAAGGAGAAACCCTAAAGTCAGAGGACTGGTCAGAAAGTTATTGGAATAATCCTGATGTGAGATGGAAAAGAGACAGAGCAGAAATTCATTTTAAAGGAAGAAATGACAAAAGAGACTACTGAGGAATATGTCAACTAATATGGTATACTCCCCACACCAGCTGAGAGAAAGGAACTAATTACAGTTTAAACTCTACATAAGTAGCTATCAAATACTGAAAAAAAATTCATTTAAGCCAATATCATACTGACAAAATATGCAAACAATTTCTACTGGTTATATGCTTAGGCATAAAACATTATGCTTAATATAAAGTATTCTACATGTTATATAGCACAATAGCTATAACGACAGTATTATGCTTAAAGCTGGCTGAACAAACACTAGTAAGAACACTTCATTAAAAATAGCCATGCAATAGCCTGAAGACTCAAACCTTCTAGAATACAATTTACCTATAGTGGAGCATGAAATTGGCTGTGCATTGCTATCACTTGTTGAAGTTTTTCTTCCTTGGCTCTTCTACAGTGGCAAATCTAGAAGACAAATTATTTAAAATACCAGTCACTTCTCCAGTAATCTTCCTACTACTAGCTAAATTTGACAGAATTCTAAGTAAGAATCTTTTAACTTGTTGACATTATTTAAACTGTCGATGTCTGAGGTAGAGCAGAATTTAAGAATCAAAAAGAAAAAAATTTTAATTTTGTTTGGAAGATAATCTTTGTAAACTTCCAGAATGTAAAACGCACTCTGATCCTTCATACCAGTTCTCTGATTATATAATTTCAAATATCTGTGTTTTAAAAATATGAAAATAAATCCTACTGTTGTTACCCAGGAAGCTTAACAAATAAAAACTTCGGGGCTTCCCTGGTGGCACTGTGGTTAAGAATCCGCCTGCCAATGTAGGGGACACAGGTTTGAGCCCTGGTCCGGGAAGATCCCACGTGCCGCGGAGCAACTAAGCCCGTGAACCACAACTACTGAGCCTGAGCTCTAGAGCCCATGACCCACAACTACTGAAGCCTGCGTGCCTAGAGCCCGTGCTCCGCAACAAAGAGTAGCCCCACTTGCCACAACTAGAGAAAGCCTACGCACAGCAATGAAGACCCAACGCAGCTAAAAATAAATCAATTAAAACAAAAACAAAAAAAACTTCAAGATACAGTTAAATAGTACCGAAGAAAAATGGACCCAAAATCGACGCTTCACTAATGCTATAACCATAGTCATTAATATCTCTGTACTTCAAATTTTCTCATGGAAAACAGGGATAATAAAATCTGCCACACTTTCCTTAACAGTTCATATATATATATATATATATATATATATATATGGCACACCTGTTTTATAACGTTTATTAACAAAAGGTTATTTTAAAACTGTGATGTTTCAGAGAAATTAGGTAAACATTTAGGACTCTATCAAAGGACAAGATACTGCTAAGCAGACTTAAAATTTTTTTCTTTAAATATAATGAAGGGCTTCCCTGGTGGCGCAGTGGTTGAGAGTCTGCCTGCGGATGCAGGGGACGCGGGTTTGTGCCCCGTTCCGGGAGGATCCCACATGCCGGAGCGGCTGGGCCCGTGAGCCATGGCCACTGAGCCTGCGCGTCCGGAGCCTGTGCTCCGCAACGGGAGAGGCCACAACAGTGAGAGGCCCGCGTACCACAAAAAAAAAAAAAATATATATATATATATAGATATATATATATAAAATGGAAATACTAGAACAGAAATTATCCCCAGAATGTTCTCAGTAATATTAAAAACAAAAAAATTTTAAAAATCTGTATAGGGAATTCCCTGGTGGTGCAGCTGTTAGGACTCGGCACTTTCACAGTAGTGGCCTGGGTTCAAACCCTGGTCAGTGAACTAAGATCCTGCAAGCCGTGCGGCACAGCCAAACAAACAAACAAACAAACAAAAACACTATATAGGTTATTCTCTTTTTAAACAACTTGTGAAACAGGTTATTCAGGAGTATATTACATCTATTAAGACTAGACTTAAGCTAATTTACTAGCTTTACTACAGAACGATACAGATACTATCATTTCTGAAACAGAACCATTATGTGATTTACCTGCTTGTGTACTCACAACAAGCAGGTTTAAAGTGATAGCAGGATGTTGCTATCATTCTCAATAGAGGCTCTTCAGTTTCCTCTCACGGCACTCAAAACTCCAGCTCAGTAATGTGCTAAGGTTTTTTTTACTCATGAATATACATAAGTTATTTGATATTACGCTGTCACTTGTCCTCAACTGAAGAGTATTACATACTGTTCTCTTTTCCATGAAGCTACTGAGAAAATCATCTATATCAGTTTTTCCCTCCAAGAAATCTTCTGCAATATTATCAGAGTCTTCCTCAGCTTCATGTGCAGCTACTTTCAATCTTGCCTGTAGGGCACTCGCACTACAGCTCTGAAAAAGAAAATCAAGTATATTAGTTTCTAATGCTCAGAAAAACTCCTTAGAGGGAAGGAAAATGGAGTAGAGGTAGAGGTAGGGAGAAGCAATTCATTATGTGCCTTACAAAGCTTCTTTTTGAGGAAATCTGGTCCCATCTAAGTCCTTACCCTTTTAGATATGAGATGGCTACCTAACACAATAGAAACCAATGCATTGCCTGCAAGCTATTGAGTGAGAGAAACTGGGCAGATCACTGTCCTCTCTTGGGAATTTAGGAATCAGATCATTGTGGTAGGCACCCTCTAAGATGATCCCCAATGATCCTCCTCTCCTGGTATTCCTGCTCTTGTATAATCCCCTCCCCTTGAGTGTGGTCTGGACCTAGTGACCTGCTTCTAATGAACAGAATATGGCAAAGGTGATTAAATTTAACCAAAGTGGTGAAGGACACCGAAAACTACAAAACATTGCTGAAAGAAATTAAAGAAGACATAAATAAATAGAAATAAGTAGAAAGACACCCTGTGTTCATGGATCAGAAGACTTAATACTGTTAAGACAATACTACCCAAAGTGATCTCCAGAGTCTATGTAATCCCTATCAAAATGTCAACAGCATTTTTTGCAGAAATAGAAAAATTCACCCTAAAATTCAGAGAATCTCAAGAGACCCCCAAATAGTCAAAACGATCTTGAAAAAGAAGAACAAAGTTGGAGGATTCATACTTACTGATTTCAAAACTTACTATAAAGCTACAGTAATCAAAATAGTATGGTACTGGCAATCAGAAGAGACATATAGATCAATCAAATAACAAACACTCATACATATGGCCAAATATTTTCAAAAGTGTGCTGAGACCATTCAATCGGGAAAGGACAGTCTTGGACAACTATTGCTAGGAAAACTGGATATCCATGTTCAGAATTAAGTTGCACCCTTACCTTACCTCATACACAAAATTTAACTCAAAATGGATTAAAGATCTAAATGTAGGAACTAAAACTGTTTTTATTAATAGTCATCCTAGTGGGTGTGAGATGGTATCTCACTGTGATACATCACATACAGGTATATATAGAAATACACCATTTTAAATCACCTTTACCTACACTGGTTATCTATCCTTACAAGTCTCGCTCACACAATGTAATTTTGCTTATTAGTGTAAGGTTAAGCATCTTTTCAAATGTTTCCATTTACTTACTCATTAAATATTTATTGAGTATGTACCATGTGCCAAGCACTGGATATACAGGGGGAAAAAAAACAGGACAGGTTCCTGCACTAATGGCACCAACAGTCTAGTGAAGTGGTTTCCATACTTTAGAGTATAGAAGAGTCATCACCTTCAGAGATTCTGAGTAAGCACATCTATAGAGACAATCCTAGGAATCAAGGATTTTTTTAAACATTTCAAGAAGTCAGAATAATTGCTATATCAGAATGTTTATTGGACCTTCATATTTCTCCTTTTGTGAGTTTCCTGTTCTTCCCTTTGCCTGTATGTAAGGTTTCTTTATGGACCATTGGCATTAATATTTGTTATATCTGCTACAAATACTTGTCCCCTTTACTTCACTTTTGATTTTATGATCTTCAATGTATACAAAGTTTAAATTTATATATAGCTTAAATCATCAGTTTTTTATTTTACGCTTCTGCCTATTGTCATAATGCTTAGAAAGGATTTTCCCATCATAATCCTAAAAAAAAAACTCTAGCGATAGTTGTCTCTCATAATTTTATGGTTTCCACCTAAATAGTTACTCTATCTAGAGTATCCTTCTGTGTATGCTATGATATAGGGATCTAACTTTTTCTAAATGGACTGCCTTTATTAAATTCTCATTTTTTTCTAACCAATTACTCATGTATATGTCTGTTTCTGAACTGCAGAATCTGTTCCATAGAACTATTTTTTGCTTCCTACAAGGCTACTCTACTGTTTTAAATAAGAGTTTTTATAGTATATGTTGGTATTGGGAAAGGGTTTCTTTTTGCTCAAGCTTTTCTTGACTAGTTTAACCTGTTTAGTTTTTCAGAAGAACTTTAGAATAAATCTGTTTAAATTAAAAAAAATACTCTTGGGATTTTGATTGGAAGTATAGAAGATTTTTAAGTTATTTTGGGAAGAATGAAATCTTTATAATACTGTATCTTTCAGTCCATGAATATTCTGTTACTCTATTTCTTCAAGTCTTCTTTTGTGTCATTCAGTAAAGTTTCCTAACTTACTTCATTGGGTTCAGTTCTAAATTTTTTACAGTTTTGTTTATATTGTAAATGAGTTTTTTTCTTCTACTTCATTTTGCACTGGTAGTTGCGAGATATCTAGAAGAAAACCTCAATTTGCTAGGATTTTTACTTGTTTGGTTTTGGTTAACAACCGTTTCATCTTTTCTTTTACATTATACCTCTTTTCCTTTTCTTGTCTTCTTACAGTGGCCAGAACCTCCCAAGCAATGTTAAATAGCAGTGATACTGGGGCATCACTGTCTCATTCCTAACATTAAAGGGATCCTGGAAATGTTGAGTCATTAGGTATGATGTTTGCTGTTGGTTTCCTTATTAAATTAAGGAATTAATTTTATCTTAGTTTACTAAGAGTTTGTCTAAGGAATGATGCTGATTATTGTGAACAGCTTCTTCAGCATCTACTAAGCTTTAATAAGCATCTAAAGGTATTTTAGTTGACTCTGTCAGATTTTCCAGTTAAGTGAGGGAGGACTGCTTACATGTGACTCCTGACTCTGATACTTTCTATTTACATGACCTCAGGGATGTTATTTAATATCCATGTGCCTCACTTTCCTCATCTGCAAAATGGATAAACAGTAACAACATCTACCTCATAGGGTTTGGGGTGGAATAATGGGCAATATATGTAAATAGCTTAGTGCAATGCAAAAGATTATAAATTTATATTCTCCTTTACCATCTTTTTTTTTTTGCTGTTGTCTTATTTCTATTTTATGTTTTACTAAATTGGCTTTACCTTCTAGAATTCCTGATTTTAAAGGAAACAGAATATTATGATTGGGTTATTGACATTTAATTTTTTAAATGATTTTTGCCCTTTTTATTTTTAAAGATTTGTTTTTTTAGGAACATGGGTTGAATTTTATGAAGTTTTTGATTTTTCACATATTTCTAGCATAAAATCTATTATTTGTGGTGAATTATACTTTATACTTTTTATATATTATATTTTTCAATTTGCTAACTTTTCATTTAAGATACTTGTATATAGGCTTACAAGTAGTCTAAAATTAAAATTTTTCTTGGTAGCTTTTATTAGAAGAGTTAAACTGCCTTTATAATAACTCTCCCAGAAGAGTTCTTTATGGGGCTTTTTATATTTTTCTATTTTGGAACCAAATGACCTTGCATGAGCACAACTGATTTACAATGGCTTATAACTGACAGCTGTTTATCTGCGTAACTTAGAGCTGTTTATCATGACTTATAAACAGATAAGATAAACTCAGATACCTAATAAATGCTTTCTGGTAATAATGAATTTAAGAATGTGGCACATGCACATTAAGATTAAAAATTCTTATGGTAAAAGAAAAGAGCTAAACAATCTTACCTCGCTAAGTTCATGCTGCCTTTGCATCTTCTTTTCAAAAGTTGATTTCATTTGTGTAAGTAATTCATACTAAAAGAGAAAATTAAAATGCTATTTAATTCTATTTTAAAATTGTACGGATTTCTTAAAAAATGATAACTAACTCACCTTATCTAAAACAGTTTGCCTTTTGGCTTCCAAGCTGGGCTCCAAAAGGAGATTTTTTCCTGTAACATAAATTTTTAGTTTATTGCTAGGTAAGGATCACATTTTTCTTAGGAAATTTAATAAGTAAGGAAAGACATACTTGCTAGCTCCTCAATACTTTTCATTAAGTCATCCTTGTCAGTAATAATTTGTTTTAGTTGAGGCAAAGTCAGAAACTGTTCTAGTAATACCTCCTCTTGGTCATTCATATCTGTAAGTTGTGATACACTAGAAACACAAGAGAAAAAAATGTTAATGAATATCAGTCATCTAGTTTTTTTCCATAATAAATATTCATCATTTTTCAGTTTTACTCAGCTGATAGAGTTCTAAATAATTTTTGACATATATATTTTTATATAGACACAGAAGAAGGCAAATTATAACCTTAAAAGCAAATAAAACATCAATCACAATAGAACAAAAAGCACTCTAAATACAGTACAGTGTCAAGTCACTACAGGACTATGAAGACGAGGGTTTATGAACAGCCCTAATAACCTACCAATTTTAACCTCTGAGCCTATTTACCTAATAGGTATGTGGCTGTCACAATAAATGATACATGTATATGTGTCTGTGTACATATAGTCATAAAAATGTTTTTAAAAAGCAATCGTGGAAGGCCAATCCCAGAACAAAAATCATATCCAGAGAGTGAAAGAGGGAACTGGATGGGTGGGATAGGGAGGGAGGGAAACCTTTCTGAACCTATCTTTCAGTTTTGACTACATATAGATCCATATAAATGCATTATATAATTAAAAAACAAAATTAAAAAAGAAAAAGCAGTCTCTAAAATTCAAAGCAAATGGAAATAAATGAACCTGTTTTTTTTCCCCTAAGTTATATAATCATCCAGAGAAATTTTACTGAAAAGACTTTAAAAAATAGTATTTGGCTGTACATCTCTGGTGTGCTATATGCTAAAGACAAAAGAAGTGTAAAAAACAAAACAAATAAACAAAAACTTATCCTGCTTTCAATAATCACTACTGATATTGTTATTTTATTAGTATTGTTATTTTGAAAAAGAACAAGTGCCTTTCAGAGAAATGGCTGGCTTCAGGTCAGGGAAAAAAAAATGTTCATGTTGAGCCCATGACATCTTTGTTTTGCCAGAATTTCCTATTGACTAAAGATAGAACTGTTTAAGCAGCAAAAAGAATAATGTTTGAAATGGACTGAAACACAAATTTCTTTTTTAATTTATGAGTTTATAACAACTCAAAAACAACTATAAAAAAACAAAAAAAACCTCACCTATCAGAACTTTTGCAGCTAGCTTATGCATCAACTCATTATTCTCAAAATCAATAAATTAAGAGGAAAAAATCAAGCATATATCTTGTCTTTCTGTATGAAGTATATTTCAATATAACTAAACTTTCCTTTTCTATGAAGGAAAGTCTTCATAGACTTCTGGCTAATTCTGGCAGTAGGAAATCACATTTGCAATCCTTAATGAAATAATGCACAGTCAGTGATTTCAAGTGTTTCAACCTGTTTCAATCCTAATGTCACTAAAAATAAGGCAACCAGACATCACTGCTGCCGTATGTGATGTAATAGGAAATATGCACTAACTATGATGTAAATATTCTTGCCAAAAGAATTAAACCTAAATTTTTTCCCCCAGTTTTCTTGAGACATTGTCTAAGTTTAAGGTGTACAATGTAATGATTTGATAAAAAAAATTGAACCTACATCTAATCAAAACTCTGTTATCTAGCCACCAGTAGAAGGAAATATGAGAAACAGAGGAACACCCTCAATGGAACCACAAGGATGCAATCAGGCAACAACAGGGTATGGGAAATTCTATAGGACAAATAACCAGTTTCTTACATAAATATTTAATAATATGTGCATAATTTACTCTATATGTGTTTATATGTGTATGTATATATTTGTATGTATATGTATGCATGCATGTGTGTATATGTTTGTGTGTATATGTACATACATATTAATAAACGTGGGAGAAATGGTTCATGATTAAAAGAACTATAAAAGATAGCAGTATTCAAATGCAATAGGTAGATATTTTGAACCCTGATTCAAATAAACTACCAACCAAAAGATTTAATTATTAAGACCCTGGGGAAATAAGATAATATCAAAGAATTAAAGAATGAGCATTCATATTGTGAGGTATGATGATGATGTGGATTGGGATTATGGCAAAGAAAAGGTCTTTACCTGGTGGAGAAATTTAGTGAAGAACTTACAGGTAAAAATAACAGAATATTTGGGATTTGGTTTAAAATAATCCTGACCTATACCCATACTTCTGAAAAAAGCTGGAAGATGGCAAAGAGGTTCACCTTTTTGTATTTTTGACGTTTTCGTAATAATGTTTTTAAAGGGAAGGAAGAAAGGAAAGGAGGAGGAGAATGCTCTATAACACGGCAACAATAACAGCCCCTACCTTCACGGGTTGCTGCAAGCATTACTCCGTGTATGACTGCTTTAATGTGTACGTGGCTGCATGTAAACTTCATTAATTATTAGCAGAGAATAACACATCACCACTTCCTGCAAGTGACTGTAAAACACTGTATCAAATAAAGCTAAACCTTTTTTTTTTTTTTTTTTTTTTTTTTTTTTTGCGTTATGTGGGCCTCTCACTGTCGTGGCCTCTCTCGTTGCGGAGCACAGGCTCCGGACATGCTGGCTCAGCGGCCATGGCTTATGGGCCTAGCCGCTCTGCGGCATGTGGGATCTTCCTGGACCAGGGCACGAACCCATGTCCCCTGCATCGGCAGGTGGACTCTCAACCACTGCGCCACCAGGGAAGCCCCTGCTAAACCTTTTTTAACTGTAGGATTTCTCACAGACCAGTAACTCAATAAATATAACCTACAAGACATACGACTGATTCATAGAACTTTCCCACTAAGACAACCACAATATAGGAAGAGTGATGACTTAAAAGGTTTTTTTAACTTAATATGGATATGAAAATGATGATGTGGTTTCTATTTACAAATTAAATAGACAACAAACACCAATGTTACTCTCCTAGTTTTTTTACCTTAGTTCTGAGAGTTCTGGAAATACATCAGGGATATCAGGCATCTTGTAACCAAAACCATTTTGGCTTATCTAAAGAGAGTGTGAAATGGTGTTAAATTTCAGCCATCTTTTTGACTGCTCCTATTTGGTTAATGTACTGCGTCCCATAACTGTTTTCATTATCACACTTAATCTTTGCACTTCACATTGTCCTTACCCTCCCCTTCTTTCTTCACTGTTTTTTCAGTGTATCTTTACACATATAGGGTTACTTTTTTTTTTTTAATGGGGATCACGTGAGTACCTGTGTTTAGCCCTTGGACAAGTATACGGTTGTAAAATAAATCTCCTAAGTGTATCTGTGACATATGTGGAGAATTATCTCTGGGTTTCATTGATGTATATGAATGTTTGTCTCAAAGTGAAAGGCATTAAGTATAGAAAAATTAGTAAGTTGGCAAAAATCTGAATAGTTACCTAAGTTCCATGAGAGAGTAGGGTAGATAAGGAATAGAGTATACATTGTTTGAATATAGATGACATTTTAAAATCAAGGACCCATGAAAAGTTCTCTTGTAATTTTATTTATACTAATTATAATTTGTTCATAATATTCATTAATACAATGATGAAAGGTTTTGGAAAAATGAAGTCCACTTGGGTCTATATTCTAATGGGTCTATATACTAAATTATTACAAACACTGAAATTAGTAAAGTTGATTATGATAATTTTTTAATATTTGAGTATTACTATGGGTGATATTCACTAAGGGTTAAAAATGAAGGTTTTAAAATCCCTTTAATATGTTTAATGCACAGTCTCTCCCTCAGTAACGTCCCACATGGCAGCAGATACCAGCTGAACTTAAGAACACACAATTTTTTACACGAATGAGACACTGAATTAAAAGTCCTCAGTATGCTAGAGCAGACCCTCCATAAGCTGATACATGCTTCTCCTATACGATCCTTCTCTTATCTTTGCCTGTGTCCTACATGACAACCAGAGGGCTCTATAACAGGCAGCTTCACAAATATGCCATCTGGTTTATGCTCCCAAATCTTTGTCAATGCTGTTGCCTCTTCACAGAATTGCCTTATGTGACCCCTTATCATCCTGGCAAATTCATTACCATCTATCAAAATTTGGCCCCAAGTGTGAATCCATTCATTCATCTGCCTCATTTTGAATGAGCACCTACTATATGCATCAGGCATGCTTTGAGGCACCAAGGATAAAGTGGTTTAAGAAAAAGAATTGCATCTTTTATAAAGTTATCTTTCTAGCTCTACGATGGTCCCTGGGAGCACTGACTATTCCCTTAACTGTGTCTTTGCCATAGCTCTAGACTATCTCTTCTACTTACAATTATTTAATTATTTGCTGGTTACCTCTTTGAAATTGTTACTTAAGTTGAAAATGTGATTTAATCTTTTTATCTTTTGTGCCATGGTGGCTGGCACACTGGAGAGATATAATGTTTGTTGACTGAATATTTCAAGGGTACAAACTACAGATATCTGATACCAACCGGTGCTGAAGTGTCTGTTGTGGGAACAGGCAGTGGCAGATTTGAAAGGACACCAAATGAAGGAGCAGCAGGTTTGGCTGCTGTATGACTTGTCGCTGAAGAAGAAACAGTGTCAGCAACAGATAAAGAACTGACAGTCCTGGTAGCTTCTTGTGGGGGATATGGAGGAAGAAATGGAAAACCCGGAGAAGCACAAGGAGGCGTCCCACCCGCTTTACTGTACAGGCTAAAGAGAAAGACGAAAAACATGAGGTTAGATTTTAGGGGTAAGTTGGTAAAAGTATTCCTAAATTGTTCTAAATAACAGTGGTTATGCAGTACAGATGGCAGGTGCCATTAGTTATTATAATTATATAAGTGAATCAGATATCATATAAATTGATAAAATATGAACACCCCTCAAGAGAAAATTTTCGTTTCTTTCCATGAAAAAGAAAAATGTTTTAGAAAATATACAATTCAACTGGTCACACTGGAAATGAACAGAATGCTCAAAACTCAAATATGGCCTTTCTGTTGGCATCAATGAGTATCTTCATAGAAGAAATGGAGAACATTTAAGTCCAGGAAATGTATTCAAGTGTAGCTTGAATAAATTCGTAGCTTTCATTATATCTGGCAAAATCTGACTGCAAGTCAAGACTGCTTTTCTGGAAAATTTCAAAGAAAAATTAAATATATAGATGAGCTGCTAAAAATGTTAAAACATAAAAAAGATGCATATAAAAACTATGTATATATTAGAAAAAGCGGCACAGCAGTATGTACTCAAGATATAATCAGAAAATAATTTATTTTTGCAAGGTAATAAATATTGGGTTCTGGATCAAGATGGTGACATAGGAAGATCCTGAATTCACCTTCTCCCACAGAAATACTGAATCAACAGCTACATAGGGAACAATTTCCTCTGAAAAAAACCCTAAAAACTAGCTGAGCAGCTCCTACACGTTGGGCAAACAAGAAGAAAATGACATCTAAGCTGGTAGGAGAAGCTGAGACACAATCTCACCATAAACCCCACCCTCAGCAGGACAACCCACAAGCTGGAGAAAACTCAAAACCCAGAGCTTTTCCCTGGGGAGTTAAGGGTTGAGTTTGAACCTGAGAGACAAGCCCCCAAATGAGAGACAAGCCCCATTTGGCCCCCAAACATCGAGCTCTGAAGGCCAAAAGAGCTCATGTGCCCGAGACGCGAACTAAGAAACAATTCTTGTAAGAATTGTTACAAGAATTGTTACAAGAATTGTTTCCTGTAAGAAACAATTCTTACAGGGCTCGTACTCTTGGACTCCCCTGCCTCAGGGCCAAATGCAGAAGAGGACCTGACTTAATGTGAAAGAGGCTCACTTGCCAATCTTAAAGCATCAGCTCCAGGCAGCAGGCATCTAACTTTACACACATCTAGGGGTCCGCTGGGATACTTTCTGGGGATGGTGGCTGGTGGGCGACATCTTGTTTCCCATCTGCTGTGCTCCAGAGACCCAGTACCACCCAGAGGGAGCTCCTATATGCATCTGGTACTCTGGTTTCTGTAGCTCCTGCCCAAGGAACATCCCTTGATTGCTTGACTCTGGATGCCAGGCAGGCTAATGTTCCTGGGTTCCTCAGGATTGTAACCATCAGAGAGAAGGTTCTTGGTAGACTATGACCCCCCAGGACACTGCATAGACAGCAGACAGAAGCAACCCCCAGTCTTTCTGTGAAAGAGGCCTATGTGCTTGTCCAGGGGCTTTGACATCGAGGCACCCACGGAGATGCTCTCAGGGAATGGAGGCCAGTGGACGTCATCTCCGCACTCTCCCTCTGCCTCACTCCAGCTCACCAGTATCTTAGAGAAAGGAGCTTATACCCTTGTTTTTGCAGTGGCAACCAGAGGACACAACATTGTCTGAATCTGACAGCCAGCGGGGCTCACACTCACAGAAATGGAGAACAAGTTCTTAATCAGCTACCCCCCCAGGGGAACAGCATGAGACAACAGGAGCTCAGTCTTTCTGCTGAAAGAGGCCTATTAGCTTATTATCATAGCTATAGCCTGAGGGGCAGGCTTCTAATTAAACACAACTCTAAGGACTGAATGTAATCCTTCCATAGACTCCAGAGGGCGGGCTCTACTATCTTTGTGCTCTCCTCTGCATGTTCCGGAACGCCAGCACGTCTTGCAGGGGAGATCTTACGTGTGTTTGGTGTCCCAGTTTTGTATTTGGTGCTCTGGTTTTTGTGGCTGCCAACCAGGGAATGCCCCTTACTTACCTGGCTCTGGTGGCCAGGGGGGCTGACATTCCTGGGTCCCATGAGACTGTAACAGTTGTAGACAGTTCTTGGCAGGCTACCACACCAGGGCACTGCAGATAGCACACTTAAACACACCCACAGTCTTAATGTGAAACAGGCCTATTTGCTTATCCTGAAGCTTCAGTCTGAGGGGTGGGCTTCAGGCTTGGAATCCATGCATGTGAAGGCCTACGGAAGTGCCTTCAGGGAACAGAGGCCAATGGACACCATGTTTTCATTCTCATCACCTGGCTCAGGTGGCTAGCAGGACTTAATAAGCTTGTGGTCCCACAGAACTGTATATATTTGCATACATTAAAAGCTGCCGCCTGAGGGTCTTGCTTCCAATCAGCCTAAATCTAGGTATGGATATCCTCCCCTGTGGGGCAATGACAGGTCTTGACACACCCTTAATTCCTGGGAGCTATTAAAAAAATAATAGGTTGCTTGGACAATCACAAAGGCTTGAGAGACAGTCAAGAGCCAGGGTAAGGTTGAATGATAAGGTTCATCTCCTTGTCCCGTCCTCAAAACTGGGAGAGGTAACTGTTTTATCTTACACAGAGTCAAGCAAAAAGAAGAAACAAAGAAATATGTTCCAAATAAAAGTACAGGATAAAACCTCAGAAAAAAAAACCTTAATGAAATGAAATGAAGATACATAATTTACCTGATAAAGAGTTCAGAGTAAAGGTCATAAAAATGCTCCCTGAACATAGAAAGAACCTCAACAAAGAGAAAGAAAATACAAGAAAGAAGCAAAGCTGGAGAATACAACAACTGAACTGAAAAATATACTATAGAGGGATTCAATAGCAGACTGGATGAAGCAGAGTGAGAAATGGAGTATTTCCTGCCATATCAGTAAACAAAGGATGTCACAGTCATCAGCCAGAAGAAATGATCAGTGAACTCAAGACAGAGCAGTGGAACTCACAAAATCAGAGCAGAGAAAAAAAAGGGAAAAAAGTGAAGATAGCTTAAGGAACTTATGGTTTGTATTATAGGGGTACCAGCAGGAGAAGAAAACAGAGAAAGGGGCAGAAAACTTATCTGAAGAAATAATGGCTGAAAACTTCTCTAACCTAGGGAAGGAAACTGGCATCCAGACCCAGGAAAGCCAGGAAGTCCCAAACAAGATGAACCAAGACACATTTTTTTTTTTTTTGCGACACGTGGGCCTCTCACTGTCATGGCCTCTCCCATTGCGGAGCACAGGCTCCGGACGCGCAGGCTCAGTGGCCATGGCTCACGGGCCCAGCCGCTCTGCGGCATGTGGGATTCTCCCGGACCAGGGCACGAACCTGTGTCCCCTGCATCGGCAGGTGGACTCTTAACCACTGTGCCACCAGGGGAGCCCCAAGACACATTTTAATTAAAATGTCAAAAGTTAAAGACAAGGCAAGGATCTTAAAAGCAGCAAGAGAAAAACAACTTGTTAAGTACAAGGGAACCCCCATAAAACTACCAGCAGATTTTTCAGCTGAAACTTTGCAGGCCAGAAGGCAGGGGAATGACATTTTTAGAGTACCAGAAGAAAAACACTTTCAAGAATACTCTACATAGCAAAGTTCTCATTCAGAATTGAAGCAGAGGTAGAGTTTTCCAGACAAGCAAAAGCTAAAGGAGTTATCACCACTAAACCGACCTTACAAGAAATGTTAAAGGGACTTCTTTATGCTGATATTACATGCAAATAGAAACCAAAAGAAAGCTGGGGTAGCTATACTTATATCAGACAAAACAGACTTTAAAACAAAGACTGTAATAAGAGACAAAGAAGAGCGCTACATAATGGTAAAGGGGTCAATCCAACAAGAGGATATAACAATTATAAATATTTATGCACCCAAGAGAGGAGCACCTAAATATACAAAGCAAATATAAACAGACCTAAAAGGATAAATAGAGAGCAATAAAATAAGAATAGGGGACTTGGGACTTCCCTGGTGATGCAGTGGTTAAGAATCTGCCTGCCAGCGCAGGGGACATGGGTTCGATCCCTGATCCGGGAAGATCTCACATGCCGAGGAGCAACTAGGCCTGTGCGCCACAACTACTGAGCCTGTGCTCTAGAGCCCACATGCCACAACTACTGAAGCCTGCGTGCCTAGAGCCCGTGCTCCGCAACAGAAGCCACTGCAATGAGAAGCCCACACACTGCAACAAAGACCCAATGTGGCCAGAAATAAATACATACATACATTTATTTTTTAAAAAAATAGGGGACTTTAATACCTCACTTACAAAACTAAACAAATGGGACTACATCAAACTAAAAAGCTTCTGCACAGCAAAGGAAACCATCAACAAAATGAAAACGTAACCTACGGAATGGGAGAAAATATTTGCAAACCATCTATCTGACAAGGGATTAATATCCAAAATATATAAAGAACCCATACAACTCAACAGCAAAAAAACAAATAATCTGATTTAAAAATGGGAATCTGAATAGACATTTTTCCAAAGAAGACATACAGATGGCCAACAGGTACAAGAAAAGATGCTAATTCTTTGATAATTAGATTACTAACTATCAAACTTGTTGGAATGACTATTATCAAAAAGATAAGAAATACCAAGCTTTGGTGAGACTATGGAGAAAAGTGAATGCTTGTACACTGCTGGTAGAAATGTAAATTGGTACAGCCAGTATGGAAAACAGGATGGAGGCTCGTCAAAACAGAACTACCATATGCTCCAGCAATTCCACTTCTGGGTATTTATGTGAAGAAAATGAAGACACTAACTCGAAAAGATGTCTGCTCCCCTATGTTCATTGCAGCATTATTTACAATAGACAAGAGATGGAAACAACCTAGTGTCCATCAGTAGATGATTAAAGAAAAGGTGGTGTCTATATACACCGAAATATTATTCAGCCATAAAAACAAAGAAAATCTTGCCATTCAAAACAATATGGATGTACCCTGAGGGTATTATGCTATGTGAAATATGTCAGACAGAGAAAGGCAAATACCATATGCTCTCATTTATGTGTAGAATTTAAAAATGAAAAACAAAAACAAAAAACACTGAGTTCATAAATACAGAAAAGAGATTGGTGTTTGCCAGAGGCAGGTGATGGGCAGCAGTAGGCAAAATGTGTGAACATGGTCAAAAGGTACAGACTTTCAGTTATAAAATAAATAAGTCATGGGGAGGTAATATACAGCATCATTATGGTTAATAATACTATACTACATATTTGAAAGCTGCTAAGAGTAAATCTTAAACATTCTCATCACAAGAAAAAATTTTGTAACTATGTATGGCGATGGGTGTTAACTAGACTTATCATGGTGATCATTTTGTAATATAAATTACTATTGATCATTCTGTTGTACACGTTACATGTCAATTATACCTAAAAAAGATATTTTACATTTAACTTTTTTTTCCTTTTAGAGCAGTTCAAAGAGAACCATACTCTAAAATAATTAGTGTAATTTAGGCCAAAATGCAGATGAGAATTATCTAAATACCAATACTTAAATTAATATAGTTAAGTTTAAATGGGTCAGTCACTCTTGTATGAAAGATTAAAAGACTTTTTAAAAAAATAGAATACTAAATACTTTACTTTGTATTTGTGGTATAATAAGAAACATATTTGTCTTTGACCAGGTTCTAGACAAAGTGCTCCTAATATCCTGGTAAGTTCCTAAATGACAGGACCCTTTTTTGTTATTTGTAACATCTGAGTTTATACTAATGAGGTGACTTAGGCTGAGTCCCTATATAGTCTGAGGACGGGGTTGGTCACCAAAAAGACCAACTGACAGAAAGTTGGAACTTTCAGCCCCACCCATCGATCTCAGGGAAGACGGGGGCTGCTGAATAAGCTCTAAAAAACCCTTGAACAATAAGATTTGACAAGCTTCTTGTTGATGAATGTATCCATATGGCAGGAGGGTGGTGCACCCCAGTTCATGGGGACAAAAGCTCCTGTGCTTGCGGCTCTCCTAGACCTTGCCCTGCCCTAGGTACCTCTTCACCTGGCTATTCATCTGTATCCTTTATAATCAACTAGTAAATATAAGTAAATTTATTTTGGAGTTCCATGAGCCACTTAACAAATTACTCAAACCTGAGGTGGAGGTCATGGGAACCTGTGATTTATAGCACAGGTAACTATACATTTTCAATTGGTATGTGAAATGGAGCAGCCTGTGAGACTGAGCCCCTAATCTGTGGGATCTGACGCCACCTCCCGGTGGATAGCGTCAGAATTAAGTTAAATTCGTAGGAAACAGTCAAGTGTCTGGTGAGAACTGGAGAATTACTTGGTGGTGTTGGAAAAAAAAAATGGGTATCAGAGTACTGAAATGTTCCATAATATATCAAGCTTAAACAATTTTTTTAAACGGGAGTGCTATTGTTTCATGACATAATTTAATGTCATATTTAATGACATAATAAGTTAACATAAATTGGAATTGTGTTGGAAGAAAACATTTATCACAGATTTTGAAATTATAATACTAAAGCTAATATGGAAAAATAAATAAGAAAATAGAGAAAAGTACCTGAAAAATGAGGGTAAAGAGAGATTAACCCTGCCATAGAGCAAAACACATTAGAAAACCTTAATAATTAAAAATAAAAAACCACAAAACTTTTTAAAAGCATAACACTGGCAATGGATAGGTAGATCAATGGAACTGAATACAAAATCCAGAAAAATCCCAAAGATATATGGCAATTAAGATATAATAAAAAGAATCTCAAATTAGTAAAAAAAAAAAAAAAAAAAAGATTGGTCAATAAATAGCATTGGGACATCTGGAAAAAATTAAATTGGAGCCAAGCCCTCATATCTATAATAAAATAAAAACCAAATGTATCAAATTTAAAATGGTTTTTGGATTTTTAAAAAAATCTTAAAAGAACTGGAAGAAATCACTGGGAAATTAAAAACTTGGGGTGGTAAAGGACTTTCTGTGATCCCAAATTCAAAAGTCATAAGACAAAATAATGATAAATCCCATGACATAAAAAACAAAACAACAAAAAAAAACCCTCTACATGACAAAGTCCATTATAAATAAAGACAAATAACAAATTGGGGGAAAACATCTGAAACATGTCATAGGAAAATGGATAATTTCTCTAATATATAAAGAATTTCTCCAAATTAATAAAAGACTAACTAACAACCCAATAGCAAAATGGAGAATAGGACAGAATACACAGGTTCAAGGAAAGGAAAAAAAAATCTCTAAATCATAGGAAAAAACTGTCAACTTCACTGTAAGATAAATACAAATAAAGTTATACTAACACATTTTCCGCTTATAAATTAGCAAAGATCCATTTTGATAGTTTACTATGTCAGCAAAGGGAATAAGCATCGCGTACAGGAGTAGAAATTGGTACAACTTACTCTGTAGGGCAATCCTGCCGTATCAGTCAAAATTACAAACATGTATACCACTTTGAGACTGTATCTAACAAATAAACTTACACTTGGGTAAAATATTACTTTTAATGTTATTCACTGCATCACTGAGGGCAAAGAAGGATGGGCCTTTCAGGAAAGATTGGAAACAACAAAAATGTCCATTAATAGGAGTTTTGTTAACTTATGCTATATCCATAAAACAAGTACTTTGTGGTCATAAAGAATGAGGAAATGCTTTAGTAACCAACATGGAAAGCTCTCTGAACCATACCATTTAGTGAGGGGAAAAAAAAAAAAAAGGGCAAGGGAATAGTTTGCTACCATTTGTGTGAAAAAAGAGGGAATAATACTATGTGTACATATTTCCTTGTATATGCATAAAATATCTCAGGAATTCTATGCATGTGCACCCAAATGAAAAACTCTGGATACCAATAAGAAGAAAAAGTAAACTGCAAGGGAAAAGGTGGAAGGAGACTTTTCGCCCCATACCCTTTTACAGTTTTAAAATTTTTGAGCCAAGTGAATATATGATTGAAAAAAATTAAGTTTAAAAAAGTTCTCTAAAAAGTTTGTTTATTTCAAAGTATGGCTCACCTTTATCTTAAAGCTTTACTTTTACGTAAAGGTATATTATTAGCAGGTATGTAAATATAACATAAGTTATTTAGAAAGAATATGTTCAATGTGAGGGAATATTTGTACTATCCTTGAAATAGTCTTAATAATTTTGAACCAGTCAGCTTTATTTTAATCTCAATACCGGGTACAACCTATAAAATAATCTAAGAAATGTATCAAACTTGCTTTTTAACAATGTGTACTGTATCACAGTTGTTGGCTTATATCTTCAAATAAGGTGAATGAGGTATATTTAACTCTTTCCTGACAGAAGATAGGAAATACAGTTTATTATTCTTTAGATAAAGAATATCAGCGAGGTTTATGACTCCAGGACAAAGACACAGGAGGGCAAAGATGATGGCTGGGGCTGATACACCCAATGAATGGGATAATCTAGCCTAAGCAGATTTCCAGGCAGTGTTAAAGATGCCACCTGACTTCTGAACAAGAAAAAGTTCTTGGAAATTAAGTAGAACTGGGTAACTAAGCCAAGAGATATTACAGGAAAAGGAAGTAAAGATTGTATGAAGTTGTATCATCATGCAATTTCAGAATATCTGATATAAAAAGTTACAAAGGATCAGGGACTTCCCTGTGGCACAGTGGTTAAGAATCTGCCTGCCAATGCAGACAGGGGACACGGGTTCAAGCCCTGGTCCGGGAAGATCCCACATGCCGTGGAGCAACTAAGCCCGTGCTCCACAACTACTGAGCCTGCACTCTAGAGCCTGTGAGCCACAACTGAGCCCATGCACCACAACTACTGGAGCCCGTGCGCCTAGAGCCCGTGCGCCACAACAAGAGAAGCCACTGCAATGAGAAACCCGCGCACTGCAACGAAGAGTAACCCCCGCTCACCGCAACTAGAGAAAGCCTGCGTGCAGCAATGAAGACCCAACGCAGCCAAAAATAAATAAATAAATAAATAAATAAACATTACAAAGGATCAGAAATCAAAATGCCACTGGACATCTTGGCAACAGAAGCCTATGTATAGACAATAGAGGAATGCCTTCAAAATTCTCAGTGGAAAACCACTTCAACATAGAATTTGAACTCTACCAACTTTTAAGTGTGAGGGTATATTAAAGACATTTGCAGGTAAAAAAAAAAAAAAGTCTCAAAATTATTCTTCCAAGCACCTTGTGGCATACTGTATTTTCCAAACGTGGCCACAGCACTATTTCTGGTCCCATATACTCTTCTAGAACCTTGCCACTCCAACATGAAGAGGAAGAGCCTGTTTTCTTCCCCTTGAATCTGATCAGAACTTCTTGATTGCCTCAACAAACTGAATGAAGCAGAAGCAGAATGAAGCAGAACAAACTGAATGACTTCAGTAGCTATGTCAGAGAAGGCGAATATGACTTTCTCATAACTGTTCAGGATGTTTACCCCAGGAGCCCGGCCATTATGATGTAAGGAAGCCCAGGCTGCATCTAGGTATTCTAGTTGACCTCCCCAGGTAAGGCCTCTGATGAGAGCCCACTGATGATGAGTAGAGCAGACAAGAGCTTTCCCTGATGAACCCTTCCTGAATTAAAGATCAGTGAGCAAAGTAAATGTGTTCATTGTTTTAAGCCATGCCAGCTGATGCAGAAGGTGGAGCACAAACAAGCTCTATTAGTCCCTAACCAAATTGCAGATTCACAAGGAAAATAAATGTTGTCATTATTTTAACCACAAGTTTTAGGATAACTTGTTATTCATCCTTAGTAACTGGAACATGCCGTTACTTAGGAAGCTATGGGGAGGCAGTAATACAAGAAACTAGGAAATAGCCTGAGAAAGAAAAAAACTTAGGATGCAGGAAAAGGAGACTCCAACACAGGAGAGTGGGAAAGGGAAATCCCAGGATGACAGCTTTATAGCAGTTGTAGAGTAACTAATTCAGAATGGAGGGGGAAAATGGAGCAATGTCTGCAAAGAGAAAATACCAGAACCTAGAGATTACCTGACAGGTTTGATGATGTGAAAAAATGATTTGAAAGGTATTTTTCAGAGCTGCTAAAAGATGTGGAAAATTAAAAAGATCAAAGAAAATAAAACCAATGGAAAAATGGAGTAATTATTAACTCCGGAGAAAAGCAAAAAGTTATACCATCAGGGAAATATAATCATTATAAAGTACGAGGCTCAGCAGCAAGGAATATTCAGAGAGTCAATGTAATGAAAGTACCAAACATGAGTTTAAGTAAAAATCAAAAATTTCTCAGAGGATGAGGGAAAAGGAAGGTTTGTGAAAGGTAAGTAAAATCCTCATCAATCCATAATAGGAAGTCAATAGATAGTATCTAAAATGAAAGAATCAAGAGATAGCAGTATGTATACATTATTCAGAAAGATGAAGGTAAATATTAGAGAAGCAGCTTAAAAAAGAAAAACACAGTTGCCTCTGAAAAGTATGAATGTATCTGTGTGTGAAGGTGGGGATGTGGAAAACAGAGGATTGCCTTTTAACATTATTTGAATTTTTAAACTATATTTTGATTACTTAGATCAAAAGTAAATAAATGTATATACAAACTCTTTCGATATAAACATACTTACTATGGGAATGCTGTTGAAGCAGGAGCTAAAGCTGGAGGATTCTTCCAAAACTCATCCAACAGACTCTGAATAATTTTCCCAAGATCTGAGTGCATTGTAAACTAAAAGTAACAGTAATACACGGTGATCAAATTCATCTTCAGAAAAAGATTATAAAGTCTCATTAGGATAATTTAACTGTAAAACTCAATCTTAAATCCACTTTTGCAAGTCAAGAATTAAATGAAAAGCAAAGGATATTATGTCAATTGAACATATCAGCAATCTACAACTTACAATATTTTCTTATAGAATCAATACCATAAATGAGGTTAGAAGTTTCTTTAGTCAATAATGGAGCTGAAATACTTCCACATTTCACTATTGACAATAATTTGAAGGTTCAAAGGTAAATACTGAGTACATTTAAGTTACCGTCCTTCACATTAATCAATCATATATATACATATATATTATGTATATATATCCTAAGAAATTTAAGGCATATTTGAATTTTATCTCTTTCTAACCACTATAAAAGATCTACTATGAACCAAAGTTCTTAACATCAACAGGTCCTCACCACTGAAAAACAAATAACCTTCAAATCAGGATTATCTATTAAATACAGTGAACATTTTTGAAATAAATTACACCATATACATACATTGTTTACTAATGGAGAGGTAACATACACTCCTTGTTTATCCACTAAGTGATGTCGTATTGGTGGATAAACACTGATCACTGGTTTTTCCTGAGGAAATTGTGGAGGAAGCAATCTGGTAAAGGTAGAACAGATTAAAAAACAAAAACAAAGACAACAAATGTGATATTATACAGTCATACTCCTAAAACAAAATTACTTAAAAGCAAATAAAATTTTCATACTTTCATTTGGATTACTCAGTAATTAGTGCTCTACTATGCTTGTTGAGTTGATTGAAAGTATACAAAAAGATACACTTTGGCAACAAGACTATAAAGTAATTCAGTATAGTAAAACCTTCTTAATGTGGAATAAGGATACCGTGAATTATAGACTATCCTTCACACCACACCAATTAATTGCTTTCAAACACAATATACCAAACTATCCAAAATCTCAGCTAAAATTAGACCAGGCATTTTTATCAGGTGAACCCTAATTTAACCCAGTCTGGCTATTTAGTGGACCACAGGTTCCGGCCCTATACTTTTCTTATGGCTTTCCTACTTTTGAAATACTGCCAACAATTATTTCATTATATGCTGAATTTTTTAAAGAGTTGAGTGGATAAAATGGGAAGTGCTAGGATTGGAACAGTGTAGCTGTCATCATGCCTTGGTTCTATAGGGCTCTCTTCTAAATGTCTCAATTAACATATCTCTCCCAACTTTGAAGTCAATCACATGGTTTCAAGTAAATAACAGTAAATTCTCAATACAAAAAATAAAAAGAGTAAAAACCTTAACCTTTTTTGAGCTACTACAAATTTAAAATTAGGGAGTAAAGTCTTTAAAAGTGAGAGTTTACTGGACATGGAACCGTTTTCCAAATCTCTAAAAACTCAGACCAGTATGTCCCTTTAAACTGCCACTCTGTTCCCCTTCTGGCTCAGAAAACTATGTGTTGGCAACACTGTCAAGAAGAAAACTGGGTCCTTGTTGGCTTCTCCTACTTAGCTCTACCTAAGGCATGTGATGAGAGATAAAACTACTTCATTTATATAGTTGAAGATGTTAAACTAATTTGGTAAAAAAAGGCAATGTATGGCCTTTGGACCCCAACCAATCTGGGTTTCTCTCCCCACTACACTATTCACTACCTATTTGTTCCAATTTGCAGGGCTGCTGTGATGATTCAGAAACTCCCATATATCAAGATAACACAGCATAATGGTTGTCACTGTTATATAGTCATGCTTTAATCCACTCATTCAACTAGGATTTAACAAGGCCTCCTATGTGCAGGCACCATGCTAGGCAATGAGGATAGGACGATGAACAAGTATGGTTCCTATCTTCAAGTTAAGTGCCTTTTTACCTCACCCAAACACTCACTCTAGTGGCTAGCCACCTGATGCAATCTGAGGTAATAACTTAATTCTTTCATGCTAAAGACTAATAACTGCACTTAAGGCTAAATGAGTACTTCAGCAATCACTTTGTCCAACCTTTCCTCTTTATAACTTAATAACCTCATGATTACATTTTCAACTTTTAATTTTTTTCTTTAAAAATAATTAGCAGATCAAATTCAGTCTTGAACTTTCTGGTTGACGTAGTTTATCTGTTGCCGAAAACTAGAATATTTTCACTTATTTCTGATGTAAAAGTGTCTATATCTCTAATGGTTTTCCACACATGATCCCTTTGAGTGTTTGTCATTATCATTCTTACTCTTTCAGCCTACCTCCAGCTTAGACTTTAGTGCAAAACAATAACGTCTTTTTATTACATTTCCTCTTTTATAGTTTCTTACAGCAATATCTATTACAATGGTGACTTAAAAAATTTTTTATTTCACAAAATTTTAAGTTTAATAAACTATAGTTACTAGAGAGGGAGATAAATACTAGAAAGGGAATAAATTCACTTTTAAACAGTTTACTTCTAATAATAGCTAAGAAACAAAATAATAAAAAGATTTTAAAGTCCTATTACATGAAAAAATAGGATACAATTCTACTCACATATTAATGTTAATTGTCAGGTTGTTTACGGTGAATGGCAACCTGTATTCCACATCTTTCTGTATTTCAGCTATACTGTAGGAGAAAATTTGAGAAAAAAAATTTATCTAAAGTTATAAAAACCATTAATGTTAAAAACAAATGTTAAATATTTTTAGAGTCTACTAAAACTACTTTATTTTAATAATAGAATTTAGATGGCCAATATAACTTGTATCTTGAGGGGAAAATGATCATGTTTATCGAATAAGCAGGCAATACTATTCTGAGATATGGGTGGGGTCGTTGCTGAGAGGGGGAGTTAGATGGTGAGGTAAAGAGACAAAAAAACTCTTATATTAGTGCTAGATCGATTTACTATCACCTTATCTAATTCATCCTCAGTAGAAGCAATTGTGAGCCCTCTAGTTAGAACAAGTCAGCAAGACATCTGGGTTCTGATTATAATTCTGCTATTGCCCAGCTGTATAGATAGCTGGGGAAGCCTGGGCCTTAAGAGCTTAAACTTAGAAGTCTGGATGAGATGTCCCCTACAGTCTTATGATTGAGACCGCTGGCTGCTTTCCGAAATCAAATATTCCCCTTCTTCCTAAATAAGAGAAGCCTGATTTTATTCTGAGTAGCAATGTTCTAACTTTTCTTGCAGCAAGTTGTTGCTGTAGACTTAAGTTCCAGTCGATAAAACATAGAAAAGTTGTGAGGTGGAATTTCCAGGAAAGCATCTTAAAAGGGAACAAAAAAACTGGTATGAGTCCATTTTCCCTTCCAGCCTGGCCCTGATAGCTGAACTTCTAACAGCCATACTGGAACAGGAGTGACCCTGAGAACGGGAGCCATACACTAGGGAGAGCTCAGCAGGAAGATGTAGCTTGGGTCCTTGATGGCTATGGAATTGTCAAACTGAATTTCTTGTATGTAGAGAAAAAGAAACTTTTATCACGTTAAAGTTACTATTTTGGGAGTCTTTGTTACTAGCAGCTGAATATAAATGCCAACTAGTATAAATCCCATATACTTTAACGTTCTACATTCAGAATTTTATTTTATTTTTAATTGCAGGCATGCAATTATTACAGTTATAATCTACCAACCAAATCTTTTGGGGGATCACTTGGAATGCTAACCAACATTCATAATCTTTCCAAAGGGAAAAATGTTAAGTAGTATTAATGAGTTAAGGCTGAAAGGAGGCCTAATATCCAAACAGACGTGAAACTTTTTCAAGCATAAATACCTTTGAAAGATCTACCAATTACGTAATTTACTTTTCTTTTGGTTGCTTCAATTAGTAGCTTTAGAAAACCTCTTATTTTCCTCATTTTCTTTTTTGGACTATGACTTTTTTTTTGCCTTCTAATAAAAATCTAGCCTCTCAAATATGTAAATTTTAGGTAGCTTGAAAGGTTCAAAAGTGTTGGGATGGAGTTATGGAGAAATCATAGATGTCTCCTCTGACATCCCATGGAATGAGGTTATGACTGAAGAGAAGAAATGGTTGAGAAAAGACTCAAGAAGATATTCAATATTAGGACTAACACAATTTTTTTTTTTTTTTTTTTTTGCGGTACGTGGGCCTCTCACTGTTGTGGCCTCTCCCGTCGCGGAGCACAGGCTCCGGACGCACAGGCTCAGCGGCCATGGCTCACGGGTCTAACTGCTCCGCGGCATGTGGGATCTTCCTGGACCGGGGCACGAACCCGCGTCCCCTGCAGCGGCAGGCGGACTCTCAACCACTGCGCCACCAGGGAAGCCCGGACTAACACAATTTTTATGAAAGTTTCTCTTTGGGGATCACGTTTGGACTAGGATACCAACAGCCTTCTCAGCTGTATAAACATTATGTAATCAATAAAATGACTTAAGTTTTTTATTCCTCTTTGTTATCTTAGGACCCTAAGGTGTCCAATGCTTTAAGGGAATACTGATCACAAAAGCATCCACCAGTTCAAAGCCAAGTGGAGCATCTTAGTGATTAAGAGCACAACCTCTTAATCTAAGCTTCCTGGGATCAAATCCTCTACCATTCACTTGTGTGATCATGGACAACTTATCTAATCTGTCTAAGCCTTATCTCTCAAATGGTAAATGCAGATGTTAAAAATACCCATCTACCTAAAAGAACTGTTAGATTAAGTGAGATAATGCATGCAAAGCCCTCCCCACATAATACCATAATAATTGTTCAATATATGTTAGCTATTATTAAATAAGCATTTAGAACACACATCTAAATTGGAGCCTGTCTAAATTTGTAATACTAAAGTTTTAACTCATTTTTTCAGACACTGTTTTTTTATAGAAAAAAGTGAATTTGATTAAGATGATTTTTACTTAAATCATTGGCTAAAAGTGTTCAATTCACTGTTCCCATAATTATGTTCTTGACATTTATTAAAATTTCTGACAAGTTTCCTCCACAAATGAGGTATCAAAAATAACTAAAGGTAATATTTGTAACATTAATGAGAGCTAAACCGTCATTAACAAATTTCAAAACAACAGGTTAATCATGGCAATTGATGGGGTTCAGGACACGCTACCCCTAAATGTGGCACCTTGGCATCTTGAATATTTTAAGCTGAAGGAGTATGAGAAAATAGCAGAAACAGGAAAGTTACTCTGACCTTCTCCCCCCCTCACCCTTCTTCCCTGAAACAGGTCATAAAACCTCATTAAGAGGTGCCCTCCCCATGCCAAGAGGAAAGGAGCATCCTTATCTCAGAAGACATAGGGACACCAAGAAGAGTCCTAACAAACCGGCCTTGCTATGTCATCATTGTACCCTGCAACCACATGCCCCCTGCCCCATTTACTACAATTACGAGCATACTTCACTTTATTGTGCTTCATAGATATTGCCTTTTTCTTTTCCCTTTTTTTTTTTTTTACAAATTCAAGGATGGTGGCAATCCTGCATAAAGTCTATTGGTGCCATTCTTCCAATATCATTTGCTCGCTTCATGTTTCTGTGTCACATACTGGTGATTCTTGCAATATTTTAAACCCTCCACCAGCAGAAAGATTGCGACTTGCTGAAAGCTCAGATAACAGCATTTTTTAGCAATAAAGTATTTTTAATTAAAATACATTGTTTTTTAGATATAATGCTATTGCATACTTAATAGACTACAGTATAGTGTAAACGTAACTTTTATATGCACTGGGAAACCAAAAAATTCATGTGACATGCTTTACTGCAATATTTGCTTTATTGAGGTGGTCTGGCACTGAACCCGCAATATCTCTAAGACGTGCCTCATACCCCTTAACCCATCATATTCCTCCACAACTGTCCACTCTTCATCAAACCCAGCATAAAATACTCAGGTCTGTTTCTTTGGGTCTTCATTTCCTTTTGAAGCCCCCTGATATGTAAAACTCACATTAATTAAATTTCTATGCTTTTCTCCTGTTAATCTGTCTTTGTCAGTTTAATTTTCAGACCCAGCCAGGGACCCTAAGAGCATCAAGGAAAGCTTTTTCCTCCTCTACACTAGCTGTGTTAGACAAAACAGCAGATATTTGTTCTACTTAATTAAAACAAGAATCATTCCCTGAATCTTTATCACATATTTATTTTGAAGTTTTTGCTATTTTCAAATAACTTTAAAAAAGTTATTCCAAAAATAATTCATTCTCATTAGAAAAAAAATTATTTTTCCAAATCAGCAAATGTTATTTTACAATATTTTTAAATGGCTGCATAAAGTTCTAGTATATTGTTTAAACTACTCCATACTATTAGATATTGAAACTGAGCAGGACCCTGTGGGGCTCCTGGGCATGGAAGCCTTTCTGTGTCCTCCGTTTCTTGTTTGTAGGGAATACACTGAATACACTCCAGCCTCCATTACCTTCCCTGAATTCTAAAGGGCAGATTTGAACAGCTGCTAATCAGGGAAGGGAGGGGATGCAGAGACAAGGGAGGAGACCACCTGAGGCCAAATTAAAGGAGTGCAGGCCCTGCACACACCCTGATCCTTATTAGCAACTCTGCCCTTGAACCACTGCTATAAAACTCACCAAATCCTCCCAGGCTGGGACACAGTTTCTCAGGGCACGAGGCTGTTGTGTCCCTGTTTGCCTGGCAAAGCAATGGAGCTATACTTTTCTACTTCTTCCAAAACTCTGTCTCCAAGATTTGGTTTGGCACTGGTGCACAGAGGCTGAGTTTTTGGCATCAGTATTTAGATTGTTTCTAAGTTTTACTATTATAAACTATACTTTGATAAACATTCTTACAGTCATATATAGCCATATCTTTATGCTGACAGGTAAGTACTCTTTGGATGTAAACACACACACTTTGAAGTAATACTGTAATCACACCAGAGAAAATTTAAATAGCCTTCCATTAATAATTTTATTTCCTAGGTTCTCTGAGAGCAGTGAATTACTATGGCTTTACTTCAGTGGCTCTGGATCTGTTCGGGACTAAAGAAAGCTGCAACAACAGAAAACTTTGTCACATGTGTCACTAACTGGCATCCACATTTCTTTAATAGTCCCTAAAACTGTAAACAAGCAGATCTTGAAATGCAAGAGAGGCACTAGTTATGGTTAAAAGATTCCTTTTATAGAACAATCATTTATCTCCTTACTTTGTATTTTGTGTAAACTTGTATTTTGTAACTAAGACTAGGTTCAACTGAACAGCTACCATATATCCAGCATCTTCCAAGGAAATGGAAATAGTGTGGTCTTTGCTCTGATGGGGCACACAGCACATCAAGTGACTGAAAAAGAGCAATTCAAGATACTGATTTCATGCATCTCTGGCAGTGTTGGGTAGCTCAAGGGAGGGTTTTTAAGTGATCCTTTCCAATAAAGGGTTTAGATGCTTCAAGACAGTAGATAAAGATTAGACAATTTCCCTTTCCCATCCCATTTTCTCCAGGAAATATCGAAACTGACTTTTAAAAAGCAAATCTGTAACAGTGCTGGAAAGCAAATAGTACCATAAACTGACAAGAAGCTTTGAGGAATCTTAGAAAGATAAAAAAAGATGGGATTAGATTTAAGGAAAAGATCAGCGTTAAAAAAAAATAAAGAAAATAAATACAGGAACTAATGACGACCCAAAACATAAGACCAAAGCAAAGTAGGAGCAGTCTGAAGGTCCTCCAATCCCTTGAACCGATTCAACGCAAACCAGAGGGTGGAGGGTAGGGCAGGAGCGCGTCTCAGGGTAGACAGTGCTGGGACACGTTGGCCAGCAGGAAGCTAGAGCACTCTCCTGGTGCCCCGCTTGTTCCAACCAGAGGACAGCAGTAGTATCTGCCCCCTGAACAACACGGGGATGTAGCCTCTAAGGTAGCAGTGCCTTAGGAAGCTACTGACTCCCAGGAAGCCTCCATTTCCAAAAGACAGCTAACAGCTTGGCCCATAACAAAGAGAGTCATTCTTTTTCACCTATCACCTGAGGCAGGGTATGGTAAACAGAATTAAATATCTACAAACAAGTCAACCAGGAATCTCAAATACAGAAAAGGTTTGAACAAAACAAAACCACGCAAAGCGTGCACCAAACTCAACAAGCCCCAAACACAAAACTTCAAGGAAACAGAGTTAAATGAGCAAACAGAAGACTATCAATTTGTATAATACCCTGAGAGGAACAAAAGAAAATAGCCCTTGTGTTACCGAGTCCAAGCTCGAGCTCTTCGCTGCACGACAAGCCAATATATTGAGAGACGAGTTGTTGGGGTAAGGAATAGCGACTTCATTTGCAAGACCAGCAGATCAAGAAGATGGTAGACTCGTGCCCCCAAAGAACCATCGTGCCGGAGTCAGAATTCGGGCTTCTTTTATACTAAAAGGGGAGGGAGTAAGGCCAAACATTTCCTGTTTCCGGTCAGCCTCCCGAGGGGATGCGTTAATTTCTATCTCCCTGCAGTCATTCACAGGTGGGCCTGCTCAGGAGCTAAACAAAGGTATTTTAGCTTAATGCTCTTTACCTGGGAGGCAGGGCTCCCAGATATGGGCCATGATGTATAATTGAAGCTAATAGGCAACATCCCTTTAGTAATTAACTTGTAATAGAATACAAAGGTTCTTCCTTATTAACATTTGCATCCTCTCTCTCTCTCTCCCTCTCTCTCCCTCTCTCTCCCTCTCTCTCCCTCTCTCTCCCTCTCTCTCCCTCTCCCTCTCTCTCTCCCTCTCCCTCTCTCTCTCTCTCTCTCTCTCTCTCTCACACTCACACTCACACACACACACACACGTTGATATGAAAATGAATAATTAAGAAACTGGAAATTTAAAATAAATAGCTAAATAGCTCAAATAGATGGTTCAGTGCTCTGCTTGGAAGATGCTTCATACTGTATCTTTCTCTTGGAGAATATTGATGCACTTTAGCATATTAAAGGCTTTTAGAAATTCTAGAATACTCGATTTTGTTTTCTATGTCTGTTTGACATGGACCACTTATTTTACAGTAGTTTTTGAACAGTGTTCTGTAGAAGACATTGAATCATGACAGAGATGTGCACAGAGCTATAGGAACACAGAGGAAACAACCTAACCTAAACAGGGATGGATGGGTATTCGGATTAAAAAACAGTATCTGAACTACATTTAATAGTCAAGTAAGGGGCTTCCCTGGTGGCGCAGTGGTTGAGAGTCTGCCTGCCGATGCAGGGGACACGGGTTCGTGCCCTGGTCCGGGAAGATCCCACGTGCCGCGCGGCTAGGCCCGTGAGCCATGGCCGCTGAGCCTGCGCGTCCGGAGCCCGCAATGCGAGAGGCCACAACAGTGAGAGGCCCGCGTACCGCCAAAAAAAAAAAAAAAAAAAAAGTCAAGTAAGAGTTAACCTTAGGAAAGAGAATCGGGGAAATGAAGTGTACATTCTAGACAAGAGGAAACACAATTAGGAAAGCTTCAGTAGGAAATAATAACTCTAAGAGTGTCCATATCCTTTGCCCTAAAGAAACTTTACATTGTGTCTGCTGACATGTTTCCATCAGTCACATCACCACCTTCTGTGACAACCAGGCTTTAAGCTAAGGAGGCTGGCAAGAGTTAGGAAGCTACTGAAAGGAATAACATGGTCAAATTCAAATTTTAAAAAGATGACTCTGGCACCCATGTGGAAGAAAAAAGTAAGGGAAGAAGACTGCAGGCAGAGAGAATAGTTACAATCCAGTGGTAGCAGGGATGACCAAGTGAAAACAGGATGACCAGGTTTTTGGCTTAGGTGAGCAGGCAGTAGAGACAGCTTGGAAGGAGTTCAGAGGTAGGAGGGGAGGAGTAGATGTGGTTGGATTCAACTGGCAATGGAGAAATGACCTGTGTGGTAACTTTTTTTAAAAAGCAGGTATGGACTGATACTACTATAGGGAAAATTAACTAGGGATAGCACTTGAGTGTTACCATCTATTTAGGAAAATTTTAAAATGGTAACATGCTTTATTGTGTCATATACTCTGAAATTATAACGTTTAATCACTGGTTATAGACTATATGATTCAATGTATCAAATTAAAATTCACTTAATTATGGGATTGTTTGATATACATAACTTTTAAGTTCACTATAAGAGTTTAAATTTAGGGTCAAAATATTGACATTTTGTAGGTTTCTGTAGCTTCAATAGGCTAAGGCACAGCAGATTCTTATAGAATTTTTTATTGCAACAAGTCAAGGTGACTTTCTTCCCCAAGAAAATTTTACTCTCAAATACCTTTAAGAGTTAGAAAGGTACATGAAATGAAGGCAGTTGCTTGTAGTACAAAAGGGTGTGATTGCAAACTGGTAAAATGGAGAAGAGCAGCCCAGTAAATAGGACAGCTACTCTTAAGCTCAAAGCAAGCACTGTTATGTGGGAACTGTTGCCAGATCTTTCCATTTTAAAAGAAAAGTTGGAGAGGGCAAAGGCTATATGGGAAATCTCTGTACCTGCTGCTCAACTTTTCTGTAAACCTAAAACTGCTCTAAATAATAAAATCTATTTTTTAAAAGTTGGAAATTTGGATATTTTAATGAAAAATCTCAAATTATGTCGACAACAGATCTATTAAAAAATACAACACTAGACAGGTTAAAACATATACACATATCCTCTCATTACAAACTTTTTGTCTTATCAAGTTTGCATATGAGTCCTTATGAGCTGACAGTAAAAACTACAAAAAGAAAGGTTTGGAATCTAGGCTTACTAAGAAACCCATGAGTTTTATACCTGAGAACAGGGGGTTAAACTTAACAGCTATAGGGTAGAAAATTATACAAGAGCAGGCTCTCCAAAGATGTTATAAGGTTTTTTAAAAGAATCTGGGTAATCAGAAAGAATATCCAAGGACTGGCAACAAAAGAAGATTTCAAAACAATTTTTAAAAACTATGAGGTTGGCACTATTATATTTAAGATACAAAAATAAAATAATTGGCATTTACAGAGTACTTACTGTGTGTCCAATAACATTCTAGTTTCTTTACATGTATTGTCTAAAATCTTTCAAAATGAAATCTTACATTTCATTTGTGAAGAAAAGAACTCTCTGGAATGGACATGCTTTCTGAATGGAAAGTCAGAAGTAGTCCTGCCAGAGGCAAGTGAGCTGTAAGCTTGTGAGCAATTCATAAACAATAAGCTGGCTAGATCCATGTAGGCTAAGAGGCAAAGGTTCCAGGCACCCTGATTCTATGCAGTGGAAAGAAGGAATACAATCGGCTGCCTGTTTACTGTGTGTCAGATACTCTAATAAATGTTTATATATATTACTTAAATACCAACAATCCTGCAGAATAAAAATCACAATTCCTGATTCTACAGATGGGAATTGGAACTCAGACTTCACCTAAGTCATGTTGCTTTTCCCAATGTCAATAATTTTTGCTTGTTTGCATTTATGTTCCTCAAATTCATTTTGTCTAACATCTCATACCAGAGTGAAAAAGAAAGCAATTCTGATAAAAATAACTCCCAAATTAGATTTTCTGATTAAAAATAAAATAAAAATAGCACCAGAATTACCACATAACTAACTGATTATTAAAACGGAGAAGTCCTTTACTTGAGAGAGCTGATCTCCCTAAGTAAAAGGTAACAAAGAAAGAGTACTATTTGTATAACTTTGAATTTATATAGTTAATTACAGATAACAATTACAAACACAGCTCCAAGTTGTTCCTTCAGAGCTAAGGAAATAAAATAATAAAGAAGCTAATAACTGTAGATACTGTGAGAGAGGAAAAACCAGGATAGTAAGGATAGTAAAGTAACTGTTGAGCTACCATCAGATTTTAGTATTTTCTGATTGCAGGGTCAATGCAGGGAGATACTTAACAGCTTCAGTTCGAAGAATCTTTAAATACTGGAATTAGTGAGTATCACTTGGGGCAGTTTCAACTGCAAGTATTAATAATTGAAAAACCAGGCCAGAAGTGTCTTAAACAGTGAGGGGTTATTTGTATGTATAATACAAATGTATATGTATCGTATAATCTTATACAGCAAGAAGTCCGGAGGAAGGAAGTTTCCAGATCTGGTTAATTCAGCATCACAATATTATCACAGACTTTCCATCTTTCTACTCTACCACATTCATTAGTCAGTCTGCTTCCGTCATGATCCAAGCAGTTCTAGATGTTCCATGTAACAAAACGATATCCAAAACACAAAGCATTTCCTCTTAGACACTACTATTACTAAGAAAATGTTTTGAGCAGCTCCCCAGCAGACCTCTTCTCCAACCCACCACTCCACTGACTAAGATTAGGTCAAGTGTCTTGCTTCCACAATAACTAGCAATGGGAATGAGACCATCATCATTGGCGTAAACAATCATTATTTACCTAAGCAGGTTGAAAGAGCACAGCCTCCATTAAATAACTGGTCCCGCAGACCAGGAACCCATATAAAAATAATGTTCTTCCAAGAAATCAGAAGAAATGGATTTAGATGGGAAATCAACAGTGTCTCTTAGAGTGAGCTTCTTTAGGAAGTAAAAGAAACAACAGAATTAGTTCTACTCCTGCCTGTAAAGTCAGGAATTTTAGTGGTAAATTGAATACTGTGATGACTGTTATTTAGAAGGTGGAATAAAATTCTTGAGCCTAGTAATCTATATAACTTTGTTTCCATTTTCATAGCAGACAAATGTGTTATTATATTTTGGGTAAACACTTTTTTGGTCATCATTATGACAGTGTCCCATTTGCCCTGCCTTACCAGTAAGACTTAGATGAGGAAAAAATACACATAAAATTCAGCTAACCTTTAGGAGAGGCCTGAGGAAGATGAGGAGGTAGGAATTTCTTAAGGTAACTGAAAAGAAGCTTACATTAATTAGAGAAAGGGAATTAAAGAGACTCTTTCCTGAAGTGGGATTTTTTTTTTAATTATAAGGAGTTGGAAGGTAGATGAGAGAATGGGGGTGGGAAAGGTTATTGAGGAGACGAAAAGAAGTCAGACGCTTTCATGGCCAAGAAAGAGCTACTAACCCTATATTTAGAGAAGGGATAGAATATTAAATGTGAGGCAGGTGGGCAGCATGCAACAAGGTATTAATACTCGTAACTGAGGAAGTTTTCTATTATTCATTAAAATACTGTTCGAAACATTCTTTGAACTTTTAAAAAGTGCACCTTCAGAATAACCAATCGCAGTGTCTTTTTATACAAAAATCTTTAAGCATAAGTTGTAGTATTGAATTTGGTTACTCAAGCAACATATTTTCAGGTACTGCACACATACATCATTTTTACCAGCTAGTTTTAAAAGGTATGTCATGAGTTAAAAGGGAAGACTTAACAAGAATAGGTAGAAGACATTTTTTCTGGGATCATACCATTCTTTGAAAAATGGAAGTACATGACCTCCTTAACTGTCACCAGAATTATCCAAGTATAGTTTATAAATGTGAAATATTTCAATAAAAACTTCAAATATTTTTATAAAAGAACTTAAAAGAATCAAGTACTTAAAGTTAGCTGTTCATAAAACATTACAAATGTGTAGATACTATCACATGTCTGATTATGTCCATAATTTCTGGCTCAAAAATAACAAAATAGATCCCTTCTGCATTTGACTCAGAGTATTTACCGATCCTCTTAAGCCAACTGCAGAAATCCTTAGATTAGCAATTCCTGCCTTAGAATCTCACCTTATTTGAAGGCCAAAAAAATATACAATAAATTTCACATCAATCGCTTTCCTTATTTACCAGCTTTAGCAGCAAGGGGCTTTGGAATATTTGAAAAATTCAACTCCAACCTCAAAGAATAAAAATTCGCCAGCAGTGAGAATACCTAACAGAATATACTAAAGGATTAAAAGCAATTAATTCCAAAAGTATGGTTCTAAAAAGTATTTTGGCAATAGTAGTACTAGCATAGTATACAGTCTTCCAAGGCGATGCCTTCTAAGGAGACAAACTTTCGTTGTTTGTTAAAAAGGAGTCACCTTGTTTCATAAGCATATTTTGTAAGAGTAGCTCTTACAGGTTAGTAGAGAATACTATTTGGAGTAAGACTGACTTGTAAGAACTCTATGAACTTAATTTTCCAAAAAGAAAGCCACAATTAAATCAAATACCATGCCATTCTTTCCTGTTTAATACCACAAATTCTCACCTTTCTAAAGTTCTCAACAAGCAGAACAATTGAGACAAAGAACCAAGAAACACCTGAAGTTCAATCAGTAATAGGCCTCATTTTAGCCAAACTCATTTTGCAGTGATTTTTTTCTTTTAACACTATATCTAATTTAAAACTATTCTACACTATAACTTGCTTGGGAAAAAATCCTTAGTGTAACAGATAAAATGGCTCCTAGAAGTTCCTTCCACAGGAATTAATCAATTTTAATACCTCTGAATATATATATTTCAAATGTATGAAAAGTCTATTAAGATGTTGACATCTTTACATTAAAATACGTGCTGACACTCAAGTAAATATACTTGCAAAATCCATATAATATAGAGGCAGTTCTAATTTTTAAAAACCACTAGAGGTCACAGATTTTTGCAATATAAAGGGCTGCAGCAAACCAGTTTACAATAAAAACAGTTGAATTAATTTGAATTGCAAAATATTTCTAATCTGACCACGCTGGAAATGAACAACTCATACAACGCCAAAAGAACAATCAAGATGACTCTAAGGCAATTCCCGAGTGTGGGAACAAGAATAACGAAGTGAGAAATGAACAGAGACTGATAGTTGCCAGCTGGGGGGAGGTGGTTAGAACGGGGTAAATCTTCTATTAGAGACTTCAGAGGATTGAGTATGTCACTCCCAGAGAAGAACTCACTGGTGAAAACTGTCTTCCCTTCTCTTTAATGTTGAAACAGTTTTGGGTTTTTTTCAAAAATGGTCCACTATTTGTGAAACTTGGAGATCACTCTTGACGATTCTTTTTACCCAAGTACAGAATTTTAACAATTCTGCCAACGCGGCAAACAGGTGGGCAAAGGGAAAGATTAGTGAGGAAGCCGGGCAAAGCAAGGCATACTGGAGACAGACTATGAGATAGATTACAGTCAGCAGCGCTGTTGTCAGGAGGGATGAGCAAATCGCAATTAGAGGAGCTGAGCAGTGGTGGGGCGGGACGGAGGGAAGGAGGGCCCGGAAGAAAATCCTGAACGTGGGTCAGGGATAGGAGAGCAAGCGTGAGAGGCAGGACGAAGGGAGGTAGGTCAAAAGGCGGCAGCTGGCGGGAGTCGGCCTGAGGAGCTGCGAGTGTAGTTAGGACCAGCCCGCCCTCCCGCCCTACTTTTTCTTCCTGTCGGAGAGGCGGCGACCAGTCACCTGGAGTGTGAGTTCCGGAGGGACTCGATCAGCCGCTGCTTCTGCTGTTGGAGGCTGGTGAGACCACCGGGGGACCCAGCCGCGGAGGAGGAGGCGCTCTTGGTCAGGGGAAAGAGCCAGCTCATCCTCCACGGGTCCCCGGGCCCGAGGCCCTAGAAGGCTCTGGCCTGCTTCTCCCAGCTGCTCAGCCCGGCGGTTCCCAAGCGACAGAGGAGGAGCGGGCAGGGACGCCCCAGCCCAAGTGCTGGGGAGCCGCGTCTTCTCTAAGCAAACCCGGCCGGGGGTCCTCGGGGTCAGGGGGGCATGTTCTGTCTGCGGACAGCTGGAGACAGGGAACTCGCCGCCCGGGACCGGCAGTCCTCCCTTCACTGCCCTGACGCCCCAACCAGCCAGTCAGGACGCCTGACCGCGCAGCTCTCCACCACCCCAGCTTCCGTCACCTGCGTGCCCCGCCCTCTCTGCGTGTCGCGTCATCATCTGGCGCCCCCGCCTGGACGTGCGAGAAGCGACGGCGCAGCGCGGTGCGGTGCAGCTCCGGCTCCCCTTTCCCCCTTGCCGGGCGAGAGGTGTCTATGGGGCACCCGCCGCCGCCGCCGTCGTTGCCGCCACCCCCGCCGCCGTTGGGTGCTGTCTCTATGGCGAGGAGGAGGAGGAGAAGTGCGAGCTCAGCGACACAAGTAGATCTTGCCACAGACTTGCGGGGGGAGGGGCGGGTTGGAGAAGTAGAAAGGGGGCGGGAATGACGAACCTAAGCGGGTGCGCGATGGCGCCAGCTGGAGTGCAGCTGGCTAAGGGCTGGGCGGCGGGGGGAGGGGGGAGGGGGGAGGGTAACTGGGGCTGGGGGGGGTATGTCAACGGGGTGGCGCAGAGTGATGACGCGAAGGCTTTGTACCTGGTGCTTCGATGCTGTGGGGCGGAAATTGGGAGTGGAGGGCGGTGGCCTAGATCCTTAGCTTCTCGTATTCCTTCACGCAGCGGTGCTTGGGAGTCCATCCGGCTCCGGTCAATGGTTATCAGCACCTTCGCTCTGGCTTTCTGCCAGGGAAGAGAGTTATCTGTGACTTGAGTGTGTCTGTACTGTCCTCGCGTTTCGTTGGGAACCCGCTGTTCGGAGATGCTACCTCCAGTAAAGAGAGGGGGCCTCTGATGCCTCTTCGGGGCTTCTGGAACTGTAGTAGAGAGAGGTGGAGGAAAGCAGTGTTCAACTACAGGGTCTTTCCACTGTGTGTGTGTGTTTGTGTTTAGCGAAGAGGGTTATAAAGGAAGGAGCCCCTGGATCTTTGGTTTCTGTTCTTAGAGCACTCGAGGTCACATTTGTGACTGCAGAGTTTAGAAGGGGCGGTCATAATTCCCTTTTTTACACTTTCTGTTATGATTTTTTTCAAAGTTGTGTGAAAAATGAAAGCGCATCTGGAATTTCCCTGCTCAAGAATCAATGTTGGTCTGTACTGCTCTCATTATATACCATGAAACCTGTGTTTAGGGACCAGAAACGTGACACGTGTGTTTGGTAACCAGGGAAAATGCTCTGGTTTTTAGGAAATTAGAAAGAAAAAATTTGAAATGCAGACCCTCTATTGCTTTCTTTCTTTCTCCCATGCACACTTACAGACATGGAAACGGTTTCTGTGGCTGTTACTTATTGCAGAAAGAACTTTTTTTTTTTAATTGGTTTACTTTTGGCCCCTCCAATCTGACTTGAATAAATTCCAGTAGATTTTGTAGTTAAATCAGACTTTGAATGTTCAGTTAATGAGGAATAAAAGTAAATACTATCTTTGCCCTAGTAACATCTGATCTGATCTTTTCACATGTGTATCAGCATGTCACTTTTCCTTTTTTTTCTGGAAAGGGATGTCTTTATAAAGTTTTATTCAGAGAGTGAGTAGAATTTATAGCAATTTTTAAGTAATGAAAAATTTTTTAAAATGATTAGTATGTACACAAAAAACACTTTTTACATAACATATTAGAACCAGGAAACCTGTGTTGTAGTCCTTTTTCTCCTACTGATTAGCTGTGTGACTTTAGACAAGTCACTTTCTAAACTTTGATTTTCTTTTAAAGCAAGGACTGTGAATAGATAATCTCTTAGGTTTCTGTCAACTCAATTATTCTGTGATTCAGATTCTTCATATAGTTGTTTTTTATTTTGACAGGTACGTAAATAAAGGATAAAGTATTTTACGAAACAAATCTTCAATCAAGTATAACATTTTGATGCTTGGCAGCTAGACTCCTTGTGCCCTCACTATGCCAGCAGCGACTGTAGATCATAGCCAAAGAATTTGTGAAGTTTGGGCTTGCAACCTGGATGAAGAGATGAAGAAAATTCGTCAAGTTATCCGAAAATATAATTACGTTGCTATGGTATGCCTATGAGCAAAATCCTTAAAATGCTTTTTATGAAAGAGGAAAGGGGATTTTAAACATCTTGAATTCAGCCCTTCTGGCTGATGTTTTTTAGTGATTAATTTAATTATAAAAAGAATTTTGTCAATGACCTCCAAATAAAGACCACCAAGAACACACCTGTAATATGACAAGTTGGGTTTCTTACTCATTGCACTGAGGGAAAATGCATTCTTAGAACCATGGGGCATTTGAGTAAGAGAGTGTTAGAAAGGACTTCTAGGATTTGTGCTTGTGGCAGGTGGTTTTAGGAAAGGAATAAGGAAGCAGGGCTTTGCTCTGAACTGGATGCTGTTAGTAAGCTCGGGTAATTCCATGATAGGGTATCTATTGAGTCTCAACTAGAATGAGAGAAGACTGGAGTGGGGCTAAAGCCATAAAGAAGCAACAGTCACTCAGCCAAGATAGAAAGATGTTTGGTCATTTTTGTGGTTTGGACAAATGTCTGTGTTTTTGCGTATGTTCAGTCATGATTACAGACTGGCCTTGTCTGATGTTATAGTGTGAAACTGTTTATATTCAGCAGAAGAATGCTAGGACCTAGCTGTGAATGCCAGGTCTGCTCCTAGCAACATTAAGGCCTAATATTAATACCAGATGGAACTCCTGAATGTCTTTCTCAAACAAAAAAATTCACATTTCCCAGTGAAGCATTGTTGATCTGCAGTTTTTTGTTTGTTTTTTAATTACCAGTGGAGTTCCGTGGACACACTGTACTGTTAAGCATTTCTACTTTTGCACATACTGTTCAATCTGCTTAGCTTGTCTATTCAGTTAATTATTTTGCTTCTTTACTATTGTGTTTTGGCTTCTCTACTGTTTTCTAGATAATTAGCTTCGAGAAGTAAGAGATTAGTGTCTTAATCATCCTTTCTTCCCTGACACCTAGCGTAACACATAGCGTCCAATAAAGTGGTTGTTGAGTTGCACTGAATTTAGAAAAGTTTTAATTTCTTTACTGCTTCATATGAGTTGGTATTTAGATTTTGTTCTTAGTTTCCTAATTTGAATTTTAATACTAAACTGATATATTATTTTCTTAGTATATTTAATACAAATAAATTAATACTCTTTTTTTGGGAGGGGCAGGTTGATTGGTTAAAATATGAATATTTGAGTGTACATAGATAATGTCCTATTTAATAGATGTACTTACAATTAGAATGAAATTATTATTTTTTTCTAGTAGGAATTCATAGTGATCATTTCTTTCTCAGATGATAAGGAGTGACAGCATTAGAGATGTGTTTAACATTCTACAGGAATGAGTGGTGGCATGCAGTTTTTAGCGGTTTTTAAGGATGTGCTTTCTCTGGACTGTAGAGAGAGTACTGTTTTAGCCCAAGAAATTAGGAGGGTTTTGGTGTTTAGATAAACCTTACTTCAGAAAAGCAATCGGAAAGTATGGTGCATCTTCCATTCTTTTTAAACAGTTCTTCATTGGTTTTAACATTAGAATACTGTGAGCATAGTTTCACACACCGGTTGAGAAACATGAATTTGTGACTTTTTCTCCCTTCTGTGGGAATAGAGTACTCAGTTGCATTATTATGTGTATCTAATACATAGTAGTTTTTTACTAATATGATATTTAAAGTAAGAAGAAGTCGTTAAGTGTGCAGAGTTTTCTTTTATGGTTCTAAAAAGTAATGCTCTTCCTAGTTAAAAGGTACTTTGCAATTGAACGTGAATTGTGTAGAATATAATCTATAACAGGATTCTTTGACTTGTACCCAAATTAATTATTTATTCTAGGAATATGTGGATTGTAGTTTCGACCATTTAGTAAATAATGAACCTTAAAACTATTTTACAGGACACCGAGTTTCCAGGTGTGGTTGCAAGACCCATTGGAGAATTCAGGAGCAATGCTGACTATCAGTACCAACTATTGCGGTGTAATGTGGACTTGTTGAAGATAATTCAGCTAGGATTGACATTTATGAATGAGCAAGGAGAATACCCTCCAGGAACTTCAACTTGGCAGTTTAATTTTAAATTTAATTTGACGTAAGTGGGAAATAAATTTAACCCAAACTTCTTTTTTTAGTTTAATTTTAGGAATTAATTTCCCTCAAGTATGACAAATGAAATTCTAACTGAATTTGGTGTCATTATCCTGGAAATATTTAAAACCTAAAATTTCAAAAGTTTACATTTCTTTTTATCATGGGACAAAAAAATTAGGCTAAAGAAGACTTAAATGCAAATACTTTGAGTTTTAGAGATGTTATTTGAAAAGTATGACTGCCACTATTTTGAAATTTGGAAAACTGGGTATTGAAAATACTTCTTGATTGAAAAAATTATCTTACAACATTAATTTTGCTTTCAAACTTTGCAATTTGCAATATATATGTTTTTGTTGTAACAGTTATCCTTGTGAAGAGATTTTTATTACGGTCATACTCCAGTGTATGAGTAGATTACACGTCACAGGTGGTAAGATAGTTCTTGGAAACTTGGGTGCATTTTCCTTTTAAATCAATATATATTCTTAGGTCAGTCCACAAAACCTTTTGTAAGTTATATATGGGAGAAGTAATAGTATCTTTGAGCCTGGTGTTTCTTTTAGAAACAATTCAGAATCTGAATTCTAACTCAAGCCCTGGGTCAAAACCCAGTTTCTTTACTCACAATACTTCTATATCATTGGTACGAGTAGTCTTGATAGCTTAGGGAAGTTTCCAGTGTTTTGGGGTAAGGGCAGATTGTTTACAGACTGACTGTGAGATGGGGAAATGCTTAATACATTTTGAGTATGTTACTATACTGCACTATCCTTCTATTTGACTGCCTCTGATTGTTTCATATGATCTAACATCCGATTTGAAAAACTGTAAAAGAAGCTGTAGGACAATTAATGGTAGTGCCACGTAAGAACTTCCATTCTCTGTAATGTGATACTTAGCATATAAGATCTAAAGAAAAGCAGGGCTGATGAATTCAGAGGGTAGTGTTGTCAATGATGCAATAGTATGGCTTCTAATTGCATTATGTTTAGCCTGACTCTTTGTTTTTACTCTGTTGAATTTAATAATATACGCTCCAGAACTTGGTAGAGGGTGAAAGGTACTCATCTCTATTAAAACTGATAATAACCATTTATATGTACTGTAGTTCCAAAAATTCCCTTTTATCCTTTTCCCAAAAGATAACCCTTTTTAAAATCAGTTCTTTACCATTTCATTTGTTCCATGTTACCTTTTTTCCAAGCTGATCATTAGAACATTGGTCTTTACTAAGATACTGCTGTGATCGCATTACGTGAGTAGGTGACCATTAAGTGTCTCAGTTTTGGTAAAGTTGACATTTTTCTTTTCTAGAAACATCCTTGTTCTAATAATAACTGCTTTATTATTACAATCTCTGAAAGACGTTTTTTTCTTATACAGAGAGGGCTACTGTAGTTTTGCCACCATTCATACTAATGTTAATATCTTAATAGATGTTTAAGGATACAGTGAAAAATATTATTTAAGTAGAAAGGGTCAGTTGGAAGATAAAACCAGTTCTACCTAATGTGGAGAAAGAGCACCATGAATCTTGGATATTTTGAAGAAAGATGAAAATTGACTTTTTTATTGAGTGCCTAGAATGAATGTGTCAGCAGCTGTGCTAGGCCCCAGGGACATAGTGTTGGGGAAAGTTGGTCATAGTCATTATAACTTAGTGTTTCTATAACTCTTCTGTCAGCTTTCTATTGCCAAAGTCCAATGTTTGGGAATTTGCTCTAAACTGAATTTGGAGTTGATATGTACATGAAAATTAAAGTATAATTTGATACTTGATCATAAAACACCAGAGGTACTCATCCAGGTCTCTCTCCTGGAGGCTGTGATTCATTAGGTCCAGGTGTGGGACTTGGGAATCCATATTGTTGCTAAGTTCTCTGAGCGATTGTTATCATTGGTCAGGTTTGGGAAATACTGACTTGAATAGTGCAGTACTCCTTGGTGATATAACATTGAACAAAACAGACAAAAATTATTGCCCTCTTCAAGCTTAAATTCTGATTGAGAGAGAGATAATAAACTACAATAAAAGTAAAGTGAACATATGGCCCAGAATAATGTGTGCCTGGAGAAAGAATCTGGTATGCCTTTGGTTGGTTATAATTGCTAAAGCATGTCTCTTAGCCTTGGGGCATGATGAGTGAGATTCTACTTGTTTAAGGTACATATTTTAATATAATAAGGACAGTAATATCTGTTGTGTAATGAAAAAACTTGGATTTATTCAGATACCCTTCTGTAACAAGGGTTTTCCAGGGAAATTTTCCAGGGAATTTTGACTTACAGTGATCGTTGTGGTTCCTCTCTGTTTTTAAATATTTCAGTTGCTAGTTTTGTTATTTTTCAAAGACATTTAATAGTAAATTGATTTCCAGAGAGTAGACCATAAGGATACTTTTTGGCCTAAGTGTAATGTTCCTTTTGGTTTTGTTTTATTAAAGCTTTTGTAGAATTTTTTTTTTGCTAAGTGGTAAAAACCAGTATTCTCACAATTTTAAAAGTAAATAAAAGGAAACAACCAGTGGGCAATGCATGAAATACTTTTCATTTATTCTCAGGAACATACTTTCATTTTGATCACTTTTTTGATTTAATATAATGTTTTGGATACCTGTGTGTTTGTGCTTAGAAATTAGAGATGGCTTTCTTTTTGGCTTAAGTAAAATCTTGAAAAATTGGTTTATATTTAGATTTCCTGGCTTGATTTTTGGGAGGTAATCTTCTAGGAGTAAGGTTGTTAGAAGAAGAAATTAATGCTATTCTAGCAGAGCCCTTCATTTTAAACAGTTTACTGCTTATTAGAGCTATTTGAAAGGCTCATCATTAGTGAGAGGAGGCATCTCCTTTTTCTTTAAGACGGAATGTGGTTTAACTCAGCCACAGCAGATGTTTTCTACTCAGTCTCTTTCCTGCTGAGAGCCCGGGAGATAGACACAGGCCTTCACCCCCGGGGGCTGCAGCTCCATTTGGCAGCATTAAAAGGGCTGCTGAGACTGAAAGCCCCCGATAAGAACACGTCTCTTACTTTGTGGTGGTAGCCACTGGTTAGAAGAAGACCCTTTGTTTCAAATCCAGTTAAATTTACTTAACTTGTGAAAGGCTAATGAAATTGATAGTAAAGATGAAAATCTCACCATTGGACTGTTGTGAATGATTACTTACCACATGAACATTTTTCTAAAATACTAAATGACCTTTGTACTTAAGTTGTGTTTTCATTCCATATATGTGAAGCATTGGAATAAATGGGCCCAAGCCCATTCTCTCTCTTGATATTTCTGGCGCTGTAGTTGTAGATATAAGTGGGAAAAAAGTTTGAAGTATGGCACTTTTGAATGTTTTTCTTTTTCTTCTGCCAGGGAGGACATGTATGCCCAAGACTCTATAGAGCTACTAACAACATCTGGTATCCAGTTTAAAAAACATGAGGAGGAAGGAATTGAGACCCAGTACTTTGCAGAACTTCTTATGACATCAGGAGTAGTCCTCTGTGAAGGGGTCAAATGGTTATCATTTCATAGGTAAAAAGATTACATTGAAAATGGCATTTGTGTTGTCATTTCCTGGCTGCTTCACACTTCACTTGGGTCACTGTGTCAGCAATTTCAGGCTTAGTTACAAAAAATTGGCTGCCATGTAGCAGTCTCCTAACTCTTGACAGGCTAATGTTGGTCTGCTTAAAGATGAATTTAATGATACGGGATCCATTTTGGACTAAGAGACAGTATTGCATGTGGAAAGAGCACAGGCTGGAAAAATAGACCTTGGTTTAAATTCAGCAGTGCCATTTGGAATCTTTGTTACCTAGGGTTATTTAACATTTCTAAGCCTTAGAATGAAAACATTTATTCATTTTTCAAAAAAGTTATTTATTATCTACCATATGCCAAGCACTGTGGTAAGATTCTAGGCATTAAGCTACGAACAAAATAGAGTAAAATCATTTCATGGAGTTTACATTCCGGTGGGAGTAGGCAGACAATTTTTTAAAATGATGAGATGTATATTGTGGTTTGTTAGATGGTGATTAAGTGCTATGGAAAAAAAATGGCAAAGAGAAAGCTAGGGGTGGGTCTCTGTGGTGGATTTTAATGTTTTTTTTTTTTAATAGAATGTCAGGAAGAAATCACTTAGAAGAATTATCTTACAGAATTGTTTTAATGGTCGATAATAACATATTTAAAGCATCTAGTAAAGTGCTTTACACACAGTAAATTCTCAATAAGTGGTAGTTTTAAATTCTTTCTTATCATAAAATAAAATCAGATTGTTGAAGAGAATTTCTGGAAAGGAAATTAATTCCATTTTGTAAATATAGACTTTTAGGTAAGAGAAAGAATTTTTCTATCTAAGTAAACTAAATTAAATTGGCAGCCCAGGGACTAATAGTGACCTTGGGAATTTTATTTGGCCTCTTGTTACCGTTTTAAAAATCACTGCATTTTGCATATATTAATGTTCTTATACTTGGTCCACTTCACACATTTAAAACAAAAAAAGAGTTTCTGCGTGCTTTAGAATTTCCAGTGCTGGCCTGTGTAATGAATGAGAATAGTGAAGGACTGTTCATACTGTCAGCTTCAATGCAGTACTAAGCAGTAATTTTTGAGTTGGAGTATTGAGCATACCAATTCCCACCTATCATCTTTTTTCTCTGTTCTCCATTTGAGCCTATACCTCAGGAGATGAGGCTTAAGTCTCTGGTAATTTCAGGAACGTTTTTTGAGTTCTTTTTTTTTTTTACTTTCCTGGTCATGAAGATACAAAAGAACTGGAAAGCATAGTCCTGTTTTTTTATTACTATGTATGACAGGTTCTTTCTTTCAAAAAATACCCTGAGCAAATACCCTATGCTAGGTACTAGGATAAGATGAACAAAAACAGAAAGGGGTCATGTCTTCTTAGAATTTAGAGTCTGGATTAGACTCTGATATATCTGAGTATTTGTCAAGATATGTTAAGATTTTATTCTACTAAATGTCATTAAATATTTTCTTCATATTCTAACCTATTTCTAGTAAATAAAGACTGGTTGAAGAAATTTATAAATCCTAAACTCTAATATGATCTTCGTTTTACTAGTATTGATGCTAAGCAAACATACTGACATATTTTAGGTAGACAGCAAAGTTAGTTACTTCCTTGTTAGCTACCAGAAATTTAAAGGTTTCTGCTGTTTATTGTTTATTCCTTGATATTCTTTAATGGTCTTCAATGTAAAAACATTTTTTTCTCTTTTTAAAGTAAGAAGTGAAATTCTAAACATTGAATAAAAATTTTATTTGTAATCTCCCCTGAAAGATATGTTAAATAGCATCTCTCATCATTTGAGTCCCAACTCTGTGCCATAAGGAAAAAAAATTAAGATGTGACACCTACCCTTTAAACGTGGAGAAAACAATACATGTGCTTTAAAGGGAAGTACAAGAAAACAGCTTGTCTGAGAAATCTGCGGGAGCTGAGCTCTTGAGGGAAGGCATCCTGTGGGAGGTCCTTAAAGGAAAGGTAGACAGGGAAAAGAAGGGGTGTGATTGTGGCACGGGAGTGTAGAGAGGTATTGATATAAAGCTGTGGAAAAGCCAAACAGTAGGGAGAGGAGGTGTTGATTTGAGTGTGGGAGTTGGTTTTTTATTTTCTAGATACTAGTTCTCAGCCTTTACTACCTTCGCTTCAAGGTTCAACATTACCATTAGTATCTCTTGGGGATTGACATAGGAACAAAATTTTGAGGGAAGAGAGTATCATTAATAAAATCACTTAAGGGAAGTGAAGATACTTTGTTAGGGAATTACCGTTTGGGTTTTTGAAGTGTATGACCTTGTTATGTAAATGATGGGAAGATATGAATTATTTTTGCCTTCTGAATGCCAGTTTTCCTGCGTCATTTGACATTTTTGCCAAGTTTCCTTTCATCTTTATTTTTTGAGCTATCTGCTATGGACAGTTTGATACTCTTTAGAGAGTTCTCTATTCAAGGATTAGCAAAATAGTAGTTTAGTGACTACACGCTTAGGAGGGTGGTATAGATCTCTGTATATTGGTATCCCTGAATGATGAAATGACACTGTAAAAGATGGCATTTTTTTCCCATTATAATTGTAAACATGTTTATTTTCTCTTTTATTCTGTGTACTTTTTTCTGGTTCATTCTTTTTTTTTTTTCCGCCTACAGTGTGACTCACTTAAAAGTTGTATCAGAAAAAAATTTATCTTTTCATTTCTGTGGTATTTATGGTCCCTCTTCTTTATTCTTTCACCCTTTTGTAGTGGTTATGACTTTGGCTACTTAATCAAAATCCTGACCAATTCTAACTTGCCTGAAGAAGAACTTGACTTTTTTGAGATCCTTCGATTGTTTTTTCCTGTCATTTATGATGTGAAGTACCTCATGAAGAGCTGCAAAAATCTCAAAGTAAGGCTTCGAATGTCTTTATCTGTAATCAGCACAGTATTCTTTCAGAATGGGTGACTGACTTACAAGGTGCTGGGTTGGGATATTGATTTAAACCCTATTTTTAAGTTTTATGCTAAATGCGGTTACATTATCTGATTATTTGATTCCTTTTTTGCATAAATAATAGTTTATAGGAAATCCTTTTTCAGAGCTTCAATATAGATTGGCAGAATAAATTTTCAACAAGATTTAAACAGAAGATCAGATTTTTGTCATTGCTTGCCAGATTGAACATAAACTAGCACAGAATCTGAGCCTCTCAGGCACAGAAGTCCAAGTTCTCACTCTCTTGCAACACGCACATAATCTTTCCATGCAAGATAAAGTCTGAAGTGGCCAGCAATGTGCAGATATGGTCAGTTGTGTAGCAGAAAGAGTTTCTCCTTCAGCTTACCTTCATGAGAGATTATTTTCTTCGGTCTAGTCATAGGGTCATGTTACTAGGAGTAAATTACATAGCTAAAAGGGCTTTTTTTCCCTCCCCTGGCCCATAGATGTCAGCTTGTTAGTAGTAAGTGCTAGTGATTGGGTAGGTCCTGTCTAGACAGCAGCTTACATTCTGACACTGCTTACCATGTGTGTAATGATTTGTTACTTCTGAACATTAATTCTTTCAAAAAGAAAAGAAAGTGTCTTTATTAAGGAAAAGGTGCTCCTTTAGTCTTAGAATGAATTCATTACGGGGGTACAGACTCCTAAGGAATATAGTGGTTTTGTTTTTTCTGGTGTGTTTGTGTTTAAGCTGTAATTCAGGAAAAACGTTTATGTAAAGTGGTTGCTTCATAGAACTTACATCAAGGTTAATCAAGTTTTCTCCTCACCAGCTTTTTAGAAGTGCAAGGAAGGTTATACTTTTAGGAGATGGTAAAAACTTTAAGAGTTTTATGCAGAAAGAAATAATTTAGGAATTGAATAAGGAAACTTTGCTTTTGACAGATGAACTGATAATCATGAGAGTGGTCTTTTGTCCAAAGTTTGCTTGCCTCATTACAGGATATAGCATATAACCAGGGAAATTTTTAAGAAATATTACTTCACGTTTGTAGCACCAAAGAACAGCAGAATTCTGTGCAATTTGAAGAGACTACTGTGACTCAAGTGAACTTACAGTAGGTTATCCTCATTACTCTAGAAAGGGTACCCCCTGAAAGTATTGTGTGCTGAGAATCCAAGGTGTAAATGTTTTAATCTGGCTGTGGAAATCCTTTTTAAAATTGACATGTCTGTACAATGACAGTTTTGGGGAACAGAGAACCGAATTATTGTTCATTATGTGTATGTTGTTGAAAAATTTCTAAGCATATTAGGTATTCTGAATATGCCCCGAGTTAACGGCAGTGTTAAAATGTAGGTTAATGACAAAGGTACTTTTTAACCTATAGTCAGTGGTACTGAATAGCTCTATTCTGTTGCTCTCCTAAGCAGCTGCTAATGATACCTAATCCTTGTGCTATTTTTAGCTCTGAAGCAGCTGCTGTGCAAAGCACTGTTTCAAGCTGTGTTGTAGAGAAGGGCTCCTTTGGTGGTAGAGGCCTTAACAATTCAGAGAAATTTGTGTGTGTCCTTGGTCCTGATGTTTCTTTACTTTCTCTTCTCCCATTTTCCCCCTCTTTATTCTCCTTCCCTCACTCCCTCTCTCCTTCTTTTCTTGTATTCTTTCTCTTCCTTTCTTTCAATCTCATTATCTTTTTTTTTAATCCTAGCAATATTTACATAGGGTGTTTAGCAGACCCTTCTAAGGAGTTGTATTCTTATAACAACATAACCTTTTTAAACTAACAAAACCATAGTTAAGCACTTAGTGAATTCTTATGGATTTAATTATAACAGCTTTGTTTTGTGCAAATTATTTAGATGAAACTATTTAGAGATAGATTGGTGTGAAGCTTAAGAAAATCTGAAGTAACTGCCTACAGTCAGTTTTATAATAATTGATGGATGATAGAGGGACTGGATGTACTTGGCAAATGTTACCCGGTGTACCTGTTACCTTATATATGATCTGCTTCCCCCATATCTTTAGGGAAGTTATTTGCCTGCCACATGCCTTAAAGAGTATGATGAAGATAAATTTTCCCAATTAGGATCTCATTTATTAAATTATAAACATCTCCCCCATTCAACAAATACATCAGTAATTCACATTCTCTGTTTTTTTGCTGATCTTCATAAGGTCCGTCTTTACATACTGAAGTTCATTTCTATTTTGGTCATTGTCTAAGTTATGTAATTTGTGAATTCGAGTGTTGCAATGTTTCTTTCTTTTGACAAGCCATTTTTCTTTCTTGTAGGGTGGTTTACAGGAAGTTGCTGAACAGTTAGAGCTGGAACGGATAGGACCACAGCATCAGGCAGGATCTGACTCATTGCTCACAGGAATGGCCTTTTTCAAAATGAGAGAAGTATGGAGACATCAGTGCATTTTTCTCAGTTGGTGGTTAGGTTGAGAACATTAAAATCTAATGGCAAAAGTTTTGGGGCAATAAGTACATATTAAGTGAAGTATGTAATTATAAGTACCATATAAGTCATACTCACTACACTTGAATGAAAGTAATCAAAAGTCATCATAAGTCATCTTGAAATGTAGTTCAGAAGGCAATGAAAAAAATAAGTTCTTTGTAGAATAAAAAATGTAAACTACCTTAGAAGTCATGTAGGTCCAACCATATTATTTTTTAGGTGAGGAAGCTGAGGCCAGATGCAGGTAGCCTTTATCCAAGGTCATACACATTACTAACGGGAGAACTCCAGAGGACTTTCTGTTGGCCACATCAGTGTTGCTTCTGTCAAGTCAAGGAATCCATATGTTAAGTTTTCCCTGGCATTGGCTTCTCTTAGGTATTAAACTGCTGCTGAAACTACTATTTGCTCTTACCATTCTTCAGTTCTTTGAGGATTTACAGAGTAGGACTCATGCTTTTTAGTAGATTCTTACAAAGAGGTTTTGAATTCTAAAGGGGTTAAATCTGAAATAGTTAAATCAAAAACCATGCTGGGCAGACACTCCTTAACTGGCAAAAGACAGAGATAAGTTCTTCAAATATAAAGAAGTTAGGTATGGAAGAATGAAATTTAATGAACCCAAGTCTACTCTTAGGTTAAGTGACAGGTATACTTCATTGTAGCTAAATGCAAAGAAAAGAAAGCCAGTTGTGCAAAAACAAAACAGAATGGACTTTTTTGCTTACAAAAGAGTTTTCCTTCTTGCAAAATATTCACTGTAGAATTCTTTTGAGTATATCCTCTTAGACATTAAAGAAATGACTGAGAATACTTCTGGGGATTTAAAACTTTTTGTAGAAATGTATTAATAATACATACAATAGAAAGCATATAGCTATTTTGCCAAGTGGTATTGATTCAGAAGTGATTTGGACTGTTCATGACAAGTAAATATTTTGTTTTGTACTTCTTCCCAGTGCTTCATTAGAGAATTAAGACAACGTTTTGAGTTCTCAGTTTTGCATTTAAAAATGCCTTTATGGTTCAGTTAATGGTAGATTCTCTGCTACTAATTCATTATCTTTATTTTTCTTGGCTTTATTAAGGATAATAACCTAATCTGAATGTTCAGGGTTTGCTGTCCAGACATGTTTGGGGTTTGATTGTTTTCAGCCAACTTAGCCTTGCACATAGACTCAAGGCTACTTATAAACCTAAACTTCCCCTCCCCTGCCCATTACTGGCTATTTTTATTCATTCTCATGATTAAGTATTATTAAATTAATGGAATAAAAATGCCTGCCATTTTTCCGTTACAAATTCTCAAAAATGGTCTGAGTGTTAATAGGAAAGGTGTTGTGTTTATACATTTTTTTGGTAGTCTTTTTCTTTGGTTTCTTTTGAGCTCTGTACTTCTTGAGAAAGTCAGTCTTATACGTTTAATTTAAATGTGTGGCTTCAGAGGAGCACCATAGAAAAGAGCTGTCATTATAGTTAATGAACAGTCAGTACTTACATTGCTGAAATATAAATTACCAGTGGTACCTTTTGGTTAAAATTATCTTTTTTTCTTCCAAAATTCCTTTTTAGATGTTCTTTGAAGATCATATTGATGATGCCAAATATTGTGGTCATTTGTATGGCCTTGGTTCTGGTTCATCCTATGTACAGAATGGCACAGGGAATGCATATGAAGAGGAAGCCAACAAGCAGTCATGACATGAAATAGTTTTTATTTTATCTGAGCTACGCACATGCTTGTATATAGGTTTTATCTCTGGTTGAATCCCTTGAACAATAGACATTACTTTTTTTTCTCTCATAGCTCATTTTATTTTCTGCCTTTCAGTACTAAGTATGACCATTCCTATCTCAGATCTTAATAAATAGAAAAGCATTCAGGTTAAATCTGGCCTTAATATACTTGTTAGTAGGCGTGTGTGACAGAGTGGGGAAAGCTGTTCAGTACATCATATTGAATACTTTGATCAACATTACTTGAGCTTGGTTTTTTTCCCTTTCCTAAATTAACTAGCACTGACTGTAATTTATTTCCCTGTTTCATGTCTCCCTTCCATTCTGCAGGAGTTTTAGCTATTTGAGATTGTGGACCATCAATTTTGCACTTTAGAGAGTGATTCTGACTCAAATCCTCTGTTTTATCAGCAGTTTTGGCTTTTCTTGCTCTTAGCTGGAAAAATGACCATCTGCCAACTTTATACAGTATTTACTTGCTTTTGACCCACAGAATATAGAACATGCATTGTGCAAATGGTTGATTCAGCAAGACTACAAAAAAAAAAAAGACAAAAAAACTACTGAGGAGCTTAGTAACTGCTGTTTCTGTATGTAGTACTTAATCTCCCAAGCACATCTAGTGTCTGTCAGTTTCTAATTGGCATGTGTAGGCTGCTCTGTGACTGAAGAATTTTTCAAACCAGCTTTACACCCTTCAGGAAAAATCCTTTGTGATTGGATGTTTAGTGTCTGCCCGGAAACTGGTATCCAAGATGTTGAAGCTGCGGTTATTTTATGATAGCACACTTCCCTTGATCTGCTTCTTTTTATTCCATCGCTATTTACCCTTATTTTTAATTTTTAAAAATTTTATAGCCATACCTAATGATGCTCTTGCTTTGTTGATTACACAAATCAATTTCATTAAAATCCAAAGATTGCAAGTCTTTAGGTATATTTTGTACCAGATTAAATTAGAAGACAAAAAATTTGTGCTTTCATAGTTGCTACAAAGATAAATAATGGAGAGATTTGGTGCAAAACAACAAAATACAAAAAATATAAATTTATTAGCTATATACAGTGTAGCTAATAAAATTACCTGAGGAGTGTAATGCTTGTTTGTTTTTTTGTGTATATCTTTGCAATCTATTTTATATATATTGACAAAAGAGACTGTGAAATATTTAGCCATGCAGAATATGTGACCAGATCAGAGCATGTGTAGGAAGACACTTTGGTAATCATTAACTCTGCCCTGAAATGATGGACTACAAGTTATGATGTGTGTTATCTGCACTTCAATCAGTAGTATTAGCAAATCTCCAAATGTTAGCCACATTGGTTTGTTTCCCTTGTACATTCTTTATTCATGATACTTCAATGCTGTAACTGGGTGGTCCTTTTTAAACAAAACATTTGTGAAACAGAGGGATTGTTTTTAAAGCTTTTGTAAATAAAGGCTTCAGAAATGTTTTCTTATATATGTTGATGACTAGTAATTTTGTTTCAGAAATATTTGGGGGCTATTGTGGGTTTTTTTTTTTTAATTTGGGCAACTGAACATAACTCAGTAACTTCATTAACTAGATGATTTTTAATCTCTTAATTGAAAAAATCAACCTGAGCCTTCTACATTTCAACAGTGTTGGCTTATTTTTTAATGCATACCTCAACTAGATGTTAAGACTGGACTTCTGTCTCCCCATTTATTCTGAAAGATGAACAAAGTAAATGCATTTGGTATAACTTACTGTGGCTTCTTTTAAAGTCAACACAAATTAGCAGCTATCTAATTGGTTTCTTTTTCTTTTGATCTTTTATAAAGATTGCCTTTTAAATAGCCATGTAGTTGCTGAATTTCAGTTTGTAGTTGCTGAATTTCAGAGTTTGTATCAATTTTTTGGTTTTGGTTTCTGTCTCCAAGAACTAATATATTTTATAACTTCTAAAAGAGGAACATTATAACCTTTACTAAACCTAGCTTTTGGATAAAAGATATTCGATCATTTTTTCATGTTCCTAAGCCATTAATTCTGGACTTAACCATATTCTGTTAAATCTACTAGAGCAAGAATCAGCAAACTATGGCCTACTGATCAAAACCAGCCTGCTGCCTGTATTTTGTATGGCCAGTGACATGAGAATGGATTTTACAGTTTTTAAATGGTTGGGGGGAAAAAAAGCATTTCCTGACATGTGAAAATTATGAAATTCAACATTTAGTGTCCATAAATAAAGTTTTATTGGATTGCAGCCACAACATCTATGTACTGTCTATGGCTATCTTTGCACTACAATGGGGAAGTTGAGTAGCTGCTATAGAAACTGCCTATGGCATTCTCATCATTTCATGACCCGCCAGCAGCTGTGCCATGTATATCTCTGAACCACAACATTTTATTATTTGTTTATATTACCAATTCATACCCACTGTGTCAAAACAAGAAAAGTGCACTTTGGTGTGCTTTTTAAGGCACATCGGAGTGTGAATTATATTATCAAATTTTAATAAACTGTGACACTGTAACTGTGCTAAAAAAAAATACAACGTATGTTGATATAACCAGACTAAGCCCTCATCACAATATTCCCAACTCATGGGAAAGCAACAGGAGAATTAGCAATTTTAAAATGGAGTATCTCATCACAGCATAATTTCATAAAAATATTCATATTCATAAAAATAAAAAATGAAAATAAGCCTGCAGCCAAAGTATGTTTACAAGTGGCCCATTTGTTAGCCAAGCAAAGCTGTTTACTGATGGTGAGTTATGTATCATGTCTGAATGCAGTAGCCCAAAGAATGTATCTAGAGAAAACTTAAGCTTTGTGTACAGCTTTCTGATGAGAACAGTTGCTTGAAGAGTGGGGCACATCAGCAGTTAATTATGGAACAAGACAAATGATTGTTTTTCTTTGGCTCTTAATGAGTCAGATGTTATCAGTACTGCCAGCTGTTCTTTACTTTTGAGAAACCAGTGCTGAGTTTGAGTAAAGAAGAAACAACTACAGGTAAGAATATTTTCAAAGAAGTTGAGAAACCACTAAGTACAACCTGAAGTGGAATCTACAAGGATGTGATATAATTGATGGTGGTAAAAGTATGCATGGAGCAGGAAAAAGTTTAATTGATCAAATTTTAAAACTTGTGGAAATGTAAGGTGTTTGGTTTGGTGGGGACCCATTTCACTTGTGTCATACACCTTTGTTTTTTTTTCCTAACAAGAATTAACATTGTTTACTGATAGCTGGTGTCTTATACCACTGCAAAGACCATGTAGAAAGAGCATAAGCCAAAAAAAAAAAAAAACATACCTGAAGTATACATCTGTATACAGACTGTCCTTCTGTTGATTCTTTCTAGCCATTTACTCCAGGGCTCATCCATATTCTCTACTTCTTGCCTAAGTATATTTTTTTAAAGAACTTTAAAACATGTTTGTTTTAGTGTATAATCTAGGTTTATTATACACTAGTGTATAGTCAAGGGTAGTCAAGGGTAGTCAAGTCAAGTCTAGTGTATAATCAAGGTTGCTTTTTTAAAACATTCAACTTTCACATTATAAATGATTAGGGCATTTAAGATACTTTCAATACTAGGCTTTAGGGCCTATACATACTGACAGAAAAAGAAACAAACCTAAATTCTGACAATAGTCTTAGTTTCAGCTGAATAAAAAAACAACAGAACTGAAGCTTTCCATGGTAACAGTTCTTTAATTCAGCATCAACAGAACTCTACTTTGGGGCATTATGTTTTTTTCTTAATTTGATTAAGCACCTTTATCTGTCAAACAAGAAACATTAAGTATTAAATTCAGGTCAGGATTGAACTCCTTACATTGTTAAATCTTCCCTAGAAGATGCAACAAAAATCAGTTTGTTTTCATGAATCATAAAATAATATGTCCCTTCTGAGCAATAAGGAGCTGCTTTAGCATAAACCAGAGCTTAAAGTCACTTATCAAAAGGCCCCCTTTGGTTTAATTGGTATTCAGAAATAAGTCAACACAAAAGATGAATAACATTAACACATTTTCCCCCCAACTGTAAACAGTACAGAAATACTGAATATTGGCTATATGAACAGTAACATCAAAGATCTACGTTTGGGCGTTGTCACCATTTTGTTTTTGCTGTCACTCTTTTGCAGTGAGAGGGCTTCAAGAGATTTAAAGTTGTCTTCATTGACATTGGCCAGACTTTCATTTCACCTTTTTGTTGGTAAAGAACAATTCAAGGGTGCTAGAGACTGAGCTCTTAATAACCTAGACTGCATTATGGACAAGCATCCTCTTTACTTACATCCTTTTTTTTGGAAGATGGAAAAAACATCCTATTTCAGAGCCTCCTGCTATACTGAACATCGTGCTGGGAGATACTTCATAGTTTGTGATCCACAGGAGTTCCTTTGAAACAAGCCTACTTGAACTCATCCCTTCAGTGATGTCCACTTGATACAAATCGGGACACTACTGTAAAAGAATAACAAATCCATCATGGCAAAGACAAAAGGAAGGGTGCACGGTTTGGACCATTATAAAGTCTAACACAGTTGCCTGTATTCTGTAACAAAGTAAGATATTTTGGTAGTAAATTCTAAATCTAGTGGAGGAAGAGATTGCTCAGTTTTAAAATCAAGACTTCTCTAATGTTGGAATGTATTTAATGTTTTTAGTAAGTGACATGATCAAATTGCTAAAGTTTTAATAAACATTAGAATCTATGAATTTTTACCAAGGTAAAAAAATTCTGGTGGTGTCTTTGTAAAAGAGTAACAAATCCTTGAGGTGTGTAACACAATTTGCTTCCACAGGTAAGAGGAAATACTTCTAAGTTGGCTAAGTATGTGGAAAAGGAGTGCAGGCTGTTAAAAAACATTTGGGGTTACTTAGAACAGTTTTCCACAGAAGGATCTTACCCAGAGATGTATGTTACTAGCGAAAATCCATTGTTGAAATGCATCACTTCAGATAAAATGTTAGCAGATCAGAACCTGTAGTCTGTGGAAGGGGGATGGTCGTACTGGAGGATACCTTCATCACGGTTTACAGTGTAAGTGGATTTGCGTTTAAGTTTTATGAGGTTAGAATATACGTGGTGGCTTTTCTAAAAAAAATTCATAATAGTATCAGAACTATCACTTTTACAGGTAAATATTTGACAATAAGTGTGTACCACAGTATACAGTAAGAATCAGCCCAGCAGGTTTACATGTACTATTGCAAAATAGGGAAAATTTGCTAGTTTATAATATAAGGGAGTAGCAGCTTTTTCACAGGTTTTCTTGAAGCATGAATCACATTTCTAGCTTAATTTTTTATGAACATGGTTTATAAGACCTTTGTGTATGATTTTCCCAGTGAAGATGGTTTTCTGTCAAACATATGCCATATTTCCAACAGTTATCTATTGATTACAGCACACTCAAATGTTAGTCTTTTTCTAATTGTCCTCAGACTCCTTTAACTACTAATGAGCAATCACCTCATCCTGTCATCCACTTCATCTCCAAAGACCTATGTTATAACCAGGTTGTAGACATGAATCTTGCCTGCAGGAGCTCTGGTAGATGATTAGGAAAAGTATATCTTTAAAGCAACTTAGATTGTTAGTGCAAAGGCAATTTCATATAGACAGCTAACAAAGGTGATCAACCAGACTTTATTATGGTATAACAGGAGGGAATTCATAGATAAGCACTTACTTGAATGTCTCATCATTGTATTCAGATGCAGTTTTTTTTTCTCTTTGAAAAAAACAAATCTTTCACTGCACAATGGCAAATAGCTAATGTATATGAAGCATTTGTACAACATTTTTAAATGAAAAAATTCTTAAATATTGATACCTATATGATATAATCTCTAAAAACAGGAAAAATCAAAATTATCATTTAATGGACTGTCAGGACATACTTCAAGGGTCTTCAAGTTTGAGTTAAGCAATTAAATTTTTTAAAGCAAAGTGTTTAAAGTGTTTTTAAGGTACATTTTATAAATATATACAAAACGTAGGTCTATTTGATGCTCTGTTCACTCAGATAAAATTTATACTGCAAATCTAATGATATGCCATCATCTCCAAAAATTATAACCCCTTAGAGTTAAAAACACAACTAAACAAAAAACATTTTAAAGATTAGTCACTGTATGAAACCAAAAAGGGAACCATTACAACTTAATGAAAAAAACTTTATTTTGAAAAATGTTTTCATCTGATTCTAATGTATATTGACTTATGGATTTGAATAATTACATGAAAGAGCTAAAGGGAGGGGGGAAAATTAACAGTACTCTAGCAAGGTAAAGAATAAAAATCCCTCTTTTTCCCCTAATTTCTAGTTTGACAGGAGGGGGTCACCCAACAGAATCCTGTCCGTAAAAACAGCTCTAGTACTGTGCTTTGAAAAACATCTGGCTGCATATAATTCTGAATACATTATGTGATGCTCTTGCCCTTAAGACTTCTAACAGGAGCTATAGGTTCCAACCTGGCACTTCAGGTAATGAAAACGATGACCAAACAATGCTTTAGGATAAAAGTAAGAATGTATCATATCTTCCGAGTTTTCTTGAAGTAGATTGTCAGATCAAAATCTTTAGTTTAAAAAAAAAAACCTGAAAAAGACCACCATCCTATTGCTCAAAGAATTGCACTCAAATGATTTATAAAATGGACTGGGCTGACACTGGTTCTTTTATGAAGTCATTTAATATAAAACTTCATATTTTTAGCAAGGATGAGCAACTGCAAAGATCTGTTACTCCATTATCCTCTGGTCTTCTAGTCTACTTTGTGTTGAATTTATCTAATTCAGATTTTGAAAACTTTAATACCATTTTCTCTTTGTTTAAATACCAGTTCCTTAGCTGTGTAGTCTTAAAGGGTAATCTGCTTTAAATTCTCAAAATCAGTACCAAAAAAATGTATATAGCGTATTCTAATTGCTAACATTTACAAAACTTGCACTCCATCAAATTAAAAAAGAATAAGACTCTTTAATAGTGCATAGAAGGCACAAGAGCTTCTTAGTATATTTACTGAAGCCGAACATTTTGGCATCAACAAACACACCACTGTAGTTTATCTTAAACTCAGTTTCCAAACAGCACACCATTCAGTTCCTGTGGGACTAAATTTCCAAAAGGATAGGACTTTTGTTTGATGATTTGCATAATTTAATCTTAACAGGTATTTGAGGACCTATGTAGTTTAACTGTCATACTTCTGATGAGAGGAAAAAGAAATAATATAGATGTCAATGAAGGATTAATTCATTGGCCCATCAGGGATTCTTAACAAAAATTCAATGTTTGCTATGTTCAATAGAATAACCTAAAAAGAGACTTTTAAAAGCTAAACCAGCAAAAGAATATCATAAACCAATCTTCATAATTGTTATTATAGACTTTCCCCCATTTTCAGATAATTAAAATAAATGAAAAATATATTTCTGATGTAATAGAAATGTATTAATTCTGACAAAGATTTTCCAGCCAGTTGAGCTCAAGCTTCAATGATCACTTCTTTTCCAGCAGGGAACAAAGGCTAGAATTAAAGTCTGGCAAAAAAAAAAAAAAAAAAAAAAAATGGATGGTCATCTTCAACTGCAGGCCACTTGAAATTTGTAATGATTCATAGTTTTTACAGTTCACGCAGCCTAAGGCTAGATTCACATCAGAGGGAGTAAACAAGTCTCATCTGCTACCTCCACCTTCTCGTAGGTAACAGGTTTTACGAATAAAGCTTATCATTATAATGTTACGCGAAATCTTTTAAATCTCAGTATCTTAATAGTCTCAATTTTCTGAATCAGAAAATCAGAGGATCAGTGGGTTTTTTATGTGGTAAGTTGTGCTCCCCAAATATCTGGGTGAAAACTGGCCCATGACTTTATTCCAAGTTTTTATGATAGAAGATATTTTTGTCCTTGATTCATAAACCATAACTACTTTTAGTGTTTAAGAGGAATCTGTGTTAGCTGAAACAATCTGTACACTGGAGTAAAAATGTGTTATGTTTTAAGCAACAGCTTGGAGAGAAACGGTCAATTCACATTCTGCATATCCAGCCAGAGGGGGTGGGAACAGCTAGTTAGTGGTGCCTTCCTGCGGGAAGCCTCTTCCATCCATCGACAGCACTGATTACCTTGGGATGAAACAGAAAACATGAAACTCTCGTGTTAACTCTAAAAATACAAGCAAACAAAAAATGAACCAACTCATTCATTGTTGCAATAACATCCCTTGTTCAAAATTAAATGTTTTCTATACTAGAAGGCTCATCAGATGAGTTCTTGAATATAGACAGAACTTTACATCAATTCTCAAACTATAATACACACATACAAGAGAAGAGGATCTTGTTAAAATGCAGAAAATACAGATTCTGATTCAGTAAGTCTAGGGTAAGGTCCACAATTCTGCATTTCTGTTAAGCTCCAGGTGATGTCAATACTGCTGGTTTGGGGCCCCAATTTGAGCCACAGGGTTCTATGTTCTTAGTTCTGAATTTGTCTGAGGCCAATAGGAGTATACAAGTGACAAGTGAGTTGTGAGGGGATTTAGGGAAGTAATTCTGAAATACCATGTGCATAGAATCACAGCATTTTGAAGTTTCTATTGTGTAAGAGTGAAGGTTGGGTAGGCTAAGTTTAACCTATACTTTAGCACTATTATGGATTTAGGCACATTTTCACTGTGTGGAAACTATACTGAACCAAGAAATATTTTATAAAAAGGTCACAGGTCATTTACTAATATAATTGAAAAAGGAGAAGAGATATCATTTAGTAATATAATCAAATTAGGTGTATCAATATCAGATAATATTGTTCAGGTTAAATGTGTATTGAATGAATTGCAAGTCTGAGGTATAAAGCAGGAAAAACTTTAAAAAACTATTTTGACTATCAGCTACCTTAGGAAAATTCAATTTTTTAAGGAACTTTTCACTGGTATGTCAACAGAATGAAAAACATTACATCAGAAAACACTTTTTTTTTTCTTTTACGTCAACGCAGTTGATTCATGCTACAATTGGGTTTTTATGACCACTACTGTCATATATTTAAGTGTAATAACATCAACTTTCTGTGAGATATTAAACATCAATGATGTTATTTTATCGCCCATTTACCAACTGTTTATTTAGAACCTACTATGTGTCTGGCACTGCAAAGGGTCGAGAATAATGATGAACAAACACAACACTGATCTTGTCAAAATACTGGGAAATCTACCGGATTTACACACAAAGTTACGTTACTATGTAAGCTTATAAAATATTTCACACAGATAACCTCACATACAATGGTAATTATAACTAATTCAACGTACTAAAAATAATCCTGTGAAACTTTGTATGCTTTACAGAACTATGTTCTGTAAAATACTTTGCTTGTGGTATTAGCTAATGATTCGTATTTATATAATCAGTTATATTTTAAGAATTATTTCCCGAAATTTACACTGTATTCACTAATTAACCAAATTAAGAACATTAAATTTTCACGATCCTAACCATAGTTACAATCAATCTGATCTACTATACCATCATATAGAGTAATCTAAAACCAAAACACTGGCCAAATGGCACACAGAATTACATGGCTATTCATCAAAACCAAAACCAAGTAAAATAAAAACCAGATATCCATGAACTACTTCGACACAATTTTGTTTTAGGTGCTACTCTCTTCCTAGGTCACAGTTTTATAAGTAGAGAGTTATCTTGATAATTTCAATGTTCAATTCTTCATATATTTTTTTAATTTTTAAAAATTTTATTGAAGTACAGTTGATTTACAATGTTGTATTAATTTCTGCTGTACATCAAAGTGATTCAGTTATACATATATACATATATTCTTTTTCATATTCTTTTCCATTCTAGTTTATCAAGGCTATTGAATATAGTTCCCTGTGCTATACAGCAGGACCTTGTTGTTTATCTATCCTATATATAATAGTTTGCAACTGCTAATCCCAAACTCCCAATCCTTTTCCCTTCCACCACCCTCCCCCTTGACAACCACAAGTCCAATTCTTCATATTGTTTACTGTAACAGTACACATAGTTGTTTGATTTGTTAAGATGTTTATGGCTTTGTTCCAAAGGGGCTCCTTATTGTAGCTTTTTATTGACCGCAGCCTTATAAATAGATTTCACTTTAAGGAAACTAATTTGGAACTACAGGTTTAAAAAAATTACGGGTTAAAGAAAATGACTTGGAACACCTAGTATTTTAAGGATGACACATGCTCTGGGGTCCTACTGTGACCGAAAATAGGGGTGGCAGAGATTTGTGCTAACAAGATATAATTATCTTGTATTTAGACCCAGTGAGATTCAACTAATGGGTGGTCAAGAATAAGACCACTGGATATCCTGAAGGAAAGAAAAAAAAAATTGCATGATCCTATGAAATGACAAGACAATTGTCATGTAAAATTCAATATTTTAGGATCAATCTTTGCTATTTAATGCATTACTGTAAAAATGAATTTTGTTCAACTTATATTTTATCAAGTTAACCTAAGTACTAGCTAACATTCAAGCTAAATCCATGTCCAGAGGTCTCCAGCATGACTGATGCAATCCCAAGGGTCAGCTAAGACATTGTATTTGAGTCACTCATAAGTAAATGTTGGGACTTCCCTGGTGGTGCGGTGGTTGAGAATCCGCCTGCCAATGCAGGTGACCTGGGTTCGAGCCCCGGTCCGGGAGGATCCCACATGCTGCGGAGCAACTAGGCCTGTGCGCCACAACTGCTGAGCCTGCGCTCTAGAGCCTGTGAGCCACAACTACTGAGCTCGCGTGCCACAACTACTGTAGCCCGTGCCCCTGGAGCCCCTGCTCCACAACGGGGTGGGGGGCCACCACAGTAAGAAGCCCGTGCACCGCAACAAAGAGGGGCCCCCTCTCGCCTCAACTGGAGAAAGTCCGTGTGCAGAAACAAAGACCCAACGCAGCCAAAAATAAATAAATAAATTTATAAATAAATGTTTATGGAAACTATTTGCCCTAGGAGAGCTAGAGAACTGTTGAAAATATAAAACATAACAATAAAGGAAAAGCTTTTCTTACTTCCGTGAAGTATGAGTAAATTTTGTTAGAAGAGTTAATTCTCATTCTCCATGGTAAGTGCAGGATTGCTCATACCTTCAAGAAAGAACATAAGTTAGCAATTTTTGTTGTTGCTTTTGAACAAATAGGCAGAGACTTGTTTATTCAGTCATGAATCCTGCCAGTGTTTTTCCAAAAGTGACCTGTACGTAGTATGGGTATTTAGAAGATGTTATATAGAACACACACACACATACAGTACAGTTCGCCACAACCGGTGTCACAGAAAAAGCACTTTAAAAACAGTTAAATATATACACCTGAGGAAGTAGGGGTGTGACTAAAATAATGTAAGAAACACTGAGCCTGGCACTTCTCACACTACCTTAAATCACTGTTTTCTAATTCTTCATCTACCTACCTCATTCTTGTCAAACTAATCTTGGAGCCCTTTCTCATCTCACCATTTTCATATTTCTCTTCCTTCTTTTACACCATCCTTTAAACTTTAAATAATTTCTCAATTTACCTATCACAGTAACAGAAAATTAATCTATGTCTCCAAACTAACAGCACACAGAAACCAGAATATCACTTCTACATTAATGTAGAACTATAAAGTGAAATATGAATCTCTTCTGAAAGACAGTTCTTTGTCTTTCTACCCCCCAAATATACATCACTTCTTTGTCTCTAAGGAAACTGAGGGATTCAAAAGGCAAACAGGTGTCATCAATTTTGTTCAGGTAATACCTAGTCCCTCCCATAGACTGAAAAATGGAATGGAATGTTTGAAGGTGAAGAGACAGACCAAATTATGAATACTCAAATCACGGGGATCTTCAGAGGGCATACGCATTTCTCAAGAACAAGACTCTTTAAAGAAACAGAGAATGTGACTGATTATATATTAAATAATGACTTAAGAATTTTTACTCAGGACTGTTTGTTTTTCACTAAATCCCAAAGAGATTTCAAATAAACCAGGAAACACTTTAAAGTGCAGTAAGCCAAGGTCAGGCAAGCACTAGGAAAAGGTTTGAAGAAAAGACTAGAAATGAAGGGGAAACATTTGAAGACTTAAATAGGTCAATTTGGAGATTTTCTGGCTAACAGTGCCTTAATTGAGCATGCATGGTTTTGCACTGAGGAGACCACACATATAATATATACACACCCCTGCACATATGATCACGTATTTTGTTTAATTCTTAACAACCCTGAGAAATAAGTAGTATGTTAAAGATGAAGCTAAGTCTAAAGGAGGTTAAGTAACTTAACAAATACCACACACTGATTAGGTGCCCAAATTGGGATTTGATATCCGGTCTGTCTGCCTTCAAACGCTTCCTTGTTTTTTGCCAATAACCTATATTGACCCAAATCATCAAAAGATTCAAATCAACAATAACAAGAGAGCTGTGAGTGGGATATGAATAAATGACAGGTAGCTAAAGTTATAGCAATTCTGCAATGGCTTTACTTCGACATTTTGAAATGGATAAAACTTCTGAGTAAAAACTACATAATTTGAGATCCCTTTCAGTAGATAGTTTTCAACCTTTTGTCTGAGCTTACTGCACTTTTTCCAATTTTTAAATAAATTATATTTTGAGTTTATCAGTTTATTTAATATGCAGTAATAAAGATTTGGTTTTCTAAATTGGAAAAAGGCCATGTAAATCTATTTTTCACAAAATGATTTTCTACAGCTTCCAGACATTAATCAAAGCACTTCACAAGCAGTTCTTTGAAAACAGTTCTATATTTACAACGGTAGTCTGCCTCCAAAACAAGAAAAATTCTACAGCTAATAAGAATGAAAAATTTTTACCACTTTCACCTTTTAAAAATAAAATATTTCGAAACAGCCGAACAAGCATACTCTTACCAGCTTTACCTTTTCCCAGGTTTGTGCTGTTCTCTGTCCAAGATTGAGAATCAGTAAGAAGGTGGCTCTGGGACTCTCTCAATGGCTTTGCAGGAAATTGATGGTTTTCAGGACTGAATAACAATAATTATCATTAGGTTAACTCTTGATAGTATTAGGGTGAGTGTTTTGCAAAGGATGGAACTCAACCCACTTGTGGTGCAAGATAATTGTAGGAGTTACACAAGAGAATTTGGGGAAAACAGGAACAAGGCATTAAATCATACTGACTCACAATGAAAAAAGCGTTCTCGCTTCAGTTCACTTTTCTTTCTTCTGATTACGATACAAAGACAATCTCTGACTTTGGCAAATCTCCATTCTTAATATGGAGAATAGGCCTCAGCCTAAGACTTTAGCAGGTAAGGGAATCTAGTTAGAACTTAACAGTATTTTATTATTGATTTTATTTTTTTTTAAGTTATATTCTATGGCAAATTATACTAATTTCTCATTTATGACAGTGATATAAAGTTTGGTTTAAAAAAATTTAAGTGGCAATTTAAATAAAAATATTAAAGAAAAATATTAATTTTACAAGTGGAAAAAATATGGAAAAAAATATATGAAGATGATGGTAGAAAGATAAGTTTGAAAAAAACTGACCTACTTATTGTTTCTAAAGTGGCCTAACTGGTCTCGAACAAAGAATTCTCTATCTTTCTCTATAAAACTGAAACAACAAATTTGAACGTTATCTTGCAGGAATGTTGAAAACATCTGACATTGTCAGGTCTTAAAAATCTGATGTTTAATTTGGTAAATAAAGAGTTTAAAAGAAAGACTTTAGGTTTTAAAATTTAAGTAGACATGCCACATATGACATATTAGATGGTATGAAAAAAATGTACATAAAATAGCATTTCACTTAGATTAAAAAAATTATTGGCACAGAAACTATTAGTGTATTATTTTACAACACACCAAAACAGAAATTATAATAATGTTCAAAAGAAAAACCCACTTAAAATTCTTCCAAGAGTAATTTCACATATTTTAGTTGACTATAACTATTATATTTTTTAAAGGATATGCCTTTGCTCCTTAACAATTACCTCATATCTAAAATTTGAGACTATTTCAATTTTGTGCTGCTTTAACAACCCCTTACTAAAATTTTGGGAGGAAAATCTTAAAAAAGAAAAGCTTGTCTCCTATTCATATGAAATATCTCTTTTACTCTAATTCTAATTATTCCTCAGGAAAGGGACCTTAGACCAAGTACAGCTACCTTAGTCCTGGTTTAAGGACTGCTTGGAGATTCATTACTGCTAACAGGAATCTAACAAATGGCAAGGATCCACTCATTCAACAATACTCATTGAGTATCTGTTACATCAGTGAGTAAAGTCTTTGATCTCATGGAAGTTCTGTTGTAACTGAGGAAGAAGTATAATAAATATATAGTAAGTCAGGTGGTAAGGAGAGCTCTGACGACAGTAAAAGACAGTATGAAGGGAATGGAGGGGCAAGTTACGATTATCCAAGGGTTTCCAAAGGCGGCCTCTACTGTAAAGCTACACCTGAGCAGAAAGTAAAGTGAAGGCACAGACCGTTCAGATATCCAGAGGAAGAACCTTTAGGAATAGGAACTGGCAAGTACAAAGCCGCTAAATAAGGAACATGCCTGGTATATCTGAGGACCAGCAAGATCCGTGTGTCTGAGGATTGTGAGTGTCGGGAAGGTGGTACGGGGTGACATCGAGAGGTGTTGGGGAAGAGATTAGTCAGCGCAAGGTAAGGACATTCATTAGCTTTTATTCTGAGCAAGGTGGACAATCAGTGGAGGGTTCTGAGCAGAAGAGTGACACAATATGATTTACGCTTTAAAAGGATCCACTCTGACATTTTAATGGAGAATAAACTGGAGGAGGGCAAACATGGAATCAGAAAGGTCAGGAACGAAGGTACTGAAATAATCCATGTGAGAAATGATGGCTTGGACCAGGAAAGCAGCCTTGGAGGTGGTAAGAAAGTATCCAGGTTATAGATATATCTGGAGGGGACATCTGACAGGATCTACATCTGTATATACAGGGTCCCTGAAAGAGAGGAATCTAGTATGACTCCCAAGTTTCTGGCCTGAGCATCTGGGAGAATGGAGGTCACTACTACTGATACATGAAAGAATGAAGAAGAATCGAGTTTTGGGTGGGGCAAGGGTAGAGATGGCTTGGAATCAAGAGTTCTGCTTTGCACCTGTTCAGCTGGCAATGACTTTTAGATGTTTAGGTGGGACCACTGTGTAGATAATCAAATATACAACTCTGGAGTACACAGGGGAGACCAGCACTAGCCATAGACGATTCATAGGGGCTAATCGGGGGAAATTATAGAATTTTGTAGAAGAGACTTTAGCTGTCAAAATCCAATCTCAACATTTAAAGGAAAGGGAAGAGAAGCCCGGAGAGGTTACGTGACCTCTTCTAGATCACCTAGCTGGGTAACAGTGCCAGAACTAGGATTTCTCCCAACGCCCATTGTACATTTAGTAGGAGAGATACTATCTCTAAAACCCAAATAAACTACAAAAACCTCTTAACAAGGATAAAAAACATTATTGAAAATTACTGTTAACTTTTATAAAAGCAGGAAAGCATTCTAAGTAATTTATTAAAACTAGATTTTTCTGCCCTGAGGTATATTAAAAAAAAAAAAAAAATTAGCATTTAGCTCTGTGGAATTTTAAAGCCAAAACTCACAGGGCAGGACCCAGTAAGACTCTGGTGCCTTTGAATGTCCCTGTGACACACATGGGAACGGCCTCCTCATTAACTAACTGGTAGAGCCTGGACTGCACATAGCTCACTCTAGGGATGGGGGGGGCAAATAGGTTTCATCTCATGACGATTTAAGATGACTTTGGAATGGCTGCCAGAATCACCACCTTGAGATGGATGCTGGGGTCACAACAGGCTCCAAGGGACAAAGCGCCGTGATCAATAAGAAACACGAACTAGATGGGGAGACTATAAGCATAGGTGCTGTGAACACAGCATTCCAGCAACTAAGAAAACCTTTAAAATTTAACTAATGATATTATGGTCATGCTTTTACTATTGGCTTTCATTTAAAAATTAGAGGTATGGTCACATCAAAAAAAAAAGTCTCTCTTGAACATGTAAAAAAATGTTTCAACTTAAAACTTCATGTAGAGCATTTTGAAACATTTAGATAGTTTCGCCTTTTGGCAGTTAGTAGCCAAGTCAGAATCCAATTTCAGGTCTTCCTCAAATGCCTGATAGACTGGAACCAAAAGAGACTTAAAGCAGTAACCAAAGTCTCCAGACAATGAATTTCCAAGACTCCCTCCTCTCTCTCTCCACAGAAATGGCTCAGATCATGCTTAGAGGTCTTGGAAGAGTACCAAGGATATGGTGCCCATTGCTAACGGGACTGTCAAGCAGATGTCTGGGATTCCACTTCATCTCCAAAGGCCTGATCCAGGCAGGGAAGTTTTTTGATCTCTTTATAACGGTTACGGCAGAGAAGAAAGGCCCAGAGGGTCAGAGGGAAAGTTTACCCTGTCTGCTCACCCGATCACTAGGGGGACTAATTTGGACTTACGTTATTTTCTTTTAAGCACCACATTTAAAAATAATCATAATTTATTTCCATTAACAAAAATGTATAGAGAGTTAACACCTGTTTACTGACCACCCAGATTAATAACAGAATTTTATAATTATGACTGAAGCTCCCTATGTAACCCTCCCCAGTCATACTTTCCTCTTACCCTCATTCCAGGTAGAAACCAGTGTAGTAAATTATCTTAAGTTCTTAAAATTTTTTTTCAAAGGAACATATAATTGAAGGACGCAAGAGGATAAAGTATATTCTTTGAAAGTAAAATAGAAAAAAAAAAATGGACTCACTTTTTAGATGATGAATTCAATCCTGCAGGAGTAGACGGCTGTTCAGGATCCTGGTTAACAAGGCAAGTTGGAAAGGAGCAGCCATCACCTAGACTGTAATTAGAATAAAAACTTACAATTATGCAGTAAAAAAGATGATCTCTGTGAGTAGAACATAGTTATATTATGGACAAAGCGTGTATATCAGACATTGGCTTGAATGTGGTATGTTTATGGAGATGTGAGTCAATTGATTTCCACATTGATATAACAGTGAGTCATAAAATAATACTGTAAAAAATAGTTTTTATGCAGAATTACAGAGTTCTTTTGTTGGATTACTTCCATTTTCAGTCTAAACCCTGAAAATTTTCACAATAAAGTACCTTGAAAAAATGGGTAGCAACCAGTACTTCTTCTCATCACCAAAAACCTGTCGCATATTTTTACTGAAACCCAAGCTGAATCCATTCTTATCTGTTCCATGTCGAAATACTGGACTTCTAAATGCCTCTAGAAAAGATGGTAGAGCAATCACATGAGTAAAGAGCACATCATCTAGCAACCCCTATAGTTAGAAATGACGGAATTAAATGAAGAAACTCTGAAAACCAATGGCTAGCCTCCTGTGACTGCTTCTGTGCCTATCAACAGCCCTGCAATGAAGATTGTCTATTCTTTTAAAACAAACATAAAATATGATTAGATCTATTTTAGTTTTTAAGTAACCCTTTTATTCTTGCAGCAGCACATCTGCATTGCAGAAAATTAGAAAATGCAAACAAGTAAATAAAACTTTACATCTTCTAAATCTTTATTAAATGGACGGCTGGATGGATAGAGAAAATAATTACAAATGTACATTTTTTTAACCAAAGTGCGACTAAAGATACATTCTACCACCTTTTTTCAGTTAATAAATTCCATTTTCCAATTTCATTAAAATTTTATCTCATCCAATCATAATTTTTTTTCTAGCTGATCAAAAATGTACTTTAAAGCTCTTTGTCCAAACCAGGGTCCAATGCAGAGCCGTACATCATAGCTGGTTATGCCCACTCTGCATATGGAAGCTGAGGTTCAGAGAGACCGTGCAACTTGCTCAAAATATCACAAAAAATAAATGACAGAAGTGGAACTTGAACAAGGTCATCAAAGTTCTGTCTATGATGCTACATTTTCTTCTTAAATAATGCCGAGATGCAAAATCTAACATGTTAGTTTTGGGGTGCAAATAAACATAGAAGTGTAATGATTTCTGCCCATAATTTAAAAAAGGAAAAATATAACTAGCAGAGTCATGGTACTATGAAAAATGTGATTTGCAAGATCTTTAACATTTATCAACCTAGGTTATATAGCTTTTTATAAAACGCTTTAATAATTATAGGACCATACTGTCCAGAGGAAGTTCTTTCAGTGTTACAAGTTAAATCTAGACGTTTCTAGAAGTTAAAAGCTAGTAGAAAAATTTACGTTTGAAAAATAATTTAATTGTTCTACATATAATTTGAAATAAGGTACTTTGTTTAGAAATTATTATACCAATATTTTCACCCTAATAGTACTTGCTGGGATAAGATTTCACCTGAATCCTAAAAATGAACATTCACTGACTATATACTACAATTAATCTTCACTGACTATTATAATAATGGAATCTCATAGCCAGTATCACACTCTTTTGATTACTATAGATTTGTTGCAAGTTTTATAAACAGGAAGAACTTAACAAATTTTTTTGGTGGATATTGTTTTTGCTATTTGGGGCCCCTTGAAATTCCATATGAATTTGAAGATTAGCTTTTCCATTTATGCATGAAAGGCCATTGAAATTGTAATAGAAATTTCAATAATCTCCTTTGGGATGGTTCATTGATAGTATATAGAAACACAACTGATTTTTTTGCATATTGATCATGCAACTTTGCAGATTTTATTAGCTCTAATAGTTTTTACTGTGGATTCTTTACGGTTTTCTATATATAAGATCATTTCATCCACAAAAACAATAGTTTTATGTCTTCCTGTGCAATTTGAATGCCTTAATTACTTTTCTTGAGTAATTTCTCTGGCTAGAATTTCCAGTACAGTGCTGAACAGCAATAGTGAAAGACGGAATCCTTGGTTTATTTATTTAGGGCAAAGGTTTATTTTTCACCACTGAGTATCATATTAGCTGAGAACTTCTCATAAAGTCCTTGTCAGGTTGTAGAAGTTCCCTTCCATTCCAGCTTAAGTGTTTTTATCAACAAAGGGCGTTGTATTTTGTCAAACACTTTTTCTGTTACAGTTGAGATAAAAATGTGCTTTTTTCCCCTTCATTCTATTAATGTGGTATATTACCATTGATTGATTTTTATACATTGAACCACCCTTGCATTCCTGGGATAAAAGGTTATATACCATGACGAAGTAGGATTTAACGTGCTGCTGGATTTGCAGATATGTTATTGGGAATTTCTCCACCTATATTCATAAGGAATATTGGTCTACAGCTTTCTTTTCTTGTGATGTCTTTGTCTGACTTTGGTATTAGGGCAATGTTGGCCTCACAGAATGATTTAGGAAATGTTTCCTTCTCTCCTAATTTTGGGCATAGTTTGAGAATAATTCATGTTAATTCTTAAGTGTTTGATAGAATTCATCAGTGAAGCCAACTGGTCCTGAGCTTTTCTTTGTTGGGAGATTTTAAATTACTGATTCAATCTCCTTACTTATTATAAGTCTATTCAGGTTTTTATTTCTTCTTGAGTCACACTGGTAGATTGTGTTTCTAGGAATTTGTCCATTACATCTAGGTTACCTAATTTTTTTTTAATTTATTTTTTGGCTGCGTTGGGTCTTCGTTGCCGTGCGCGGGCTTAGTTGCTCCACGGCACGTGGGATCTTCCTGGACCAGGGTTTGAACCCGTGTCCCCTGCATTGGCAAGCAGATTCTGAACCACTGCATCACCAGGGAAGTCCCAAGGTTACCTAATTAAACTTTCTTATTTCTGCAAGGTTGGTAGTCATGTTCCCACTTTCATTTCTCATTTTCATGATTTGAGTCCTCTTTTTTGCTTTCTAGTTATAGGCTTGTCATATTTGTTGATATTTTCAATAAACTAATTATTGATTTCATTGATCTTCTGTTTTTTAGAATTCTGTTTCCATAATGTCCTGTCTAATCCTTATTATTTCCCACCTTCTTCTGGCTTTGGGTTTACTTTTTGCTCTTCTTTTCATAGTTCCTTAAGGTGTAAAGTTATTGATTTGAGGTATTTCTTTTTTAATGTAAGCATTTATAGCTATACATTTCCTGCTAAGCACTGCTTTTGCTGTATCCCATCTCTGCAGGGCTTCTGAACATACTGTTTTCTCTGCCTGAGATGTTCTGGCTCTGACTTCTTAGTTTAAATATACTTCTTGCTTTTGTGAGCTCTTCCCTGACCACTCCATCTAAATAGGTTCCCTTCTACCATCCCCAGACCTTGATTCAAACCTGAACATCCTGTTTGTTTCTTTCGAAGCACTTCACATTTTGTAATTACGTTTATGTTTGGTTATTGATTTTCTGTGTCCCTCACTAGACTATTTCACCCTTGCTAACCACTGTATATACACAATGCTTTACACACAATGGACAGTCAAAAAATATATGGAATGAGTGAATTTGTATTTGTCCCACAAGACAATGTGGGAAACAAGACTGATTTTACAGCTTCAGGACAGGTTAGCATTTAATCATATGGCAACTTCTGATGACTGTTTGGTTTTGCATTTAAAGTTCTGTTAACTACAATAATTGGATACTCACCTAATGTAGATTTATTTTTGCTGACTAGCCAACAATGATAGCCAAACAGAGAAGACAAGCTGACAGAAAACATAGCTGCAGCAAAGAATAAAAACATAATATGGAACTTGGCTTGAGTATCAGGTAGGCCATTCTATAAAGAAAGGAAGAAAATAAAATGTTTTGTCAAAGGGATAAGTATTCCCCTACTTTTATACGTAAGATTTTTTTCCATAAAATTTTTCTTAAATTTAGGTATGGAGAAAGATATATGGCTTTATGTTAAAACTTTGAGGAAAAAATACATCTTCAGGTTCGAATAAATGTTTACTAGAACATGAATATATATGTATATATATATGGAAAATATATTAAAATTTGGGATATTTATTTTCTTTTGTATAACCAAATTCATAGAAAAAGTATGATGTGTGTAAACTATATCAGTAGGGAACAAGATAAAACAAGCTATAAAATATAGCTTTTAATTTACTTCCTGAAAATGTTTTGTTAACATACTCCAGATTTACAAATGCTTAAACAGTTTGATTATAATGCCAGAAAATGGAAGGTTAATTGGCACAATTTAGCTACTCTTCTCATTGATGTTTTACATCACTACAAACAACAGCATCAACTACAAACACACAGAACACATCCACAATAATACTTCAAGCTACTTTAAACAACATCGTCACAAAAAAGATCAACACTAGTTTATAACACCTGTCTAGAATAAACCTTACAGTACCCATGGGATGAAAAAGGCCATCTCAAAGCAAAACCAGACTGCTCCTTGTTCGTATGTCCAAGGAGACCTGGAGTCCCTCTAGAATGGCAGGCTTGGGGACACTTAGTGAAGCACCAGAGCTGCCAGGACGTGTCCCCTTCTGATATTCTGTTTCAATATCCTGTAGTACCTGTCAGATTGACCCAGGTCACAAGATCTCACTGATAGCTTTTGACAGCAGAGTCAACACAGTGAAAACCAGTCGTTCCTTTACAAATTTATTTGTGGTATGGAAATAAAAGCATCCACAGGAATGAGGAGCAGTGAGGCCACAGGCTCTCAGACATTCATTAGAGATCATTCTTCCAGCTGGACACTGGAAGTATCCTTGAACGCTAGGCCATGTTCATTCACCTGTGGATTCCTAGCACTTAGCAATATAACTGGCACATAACAGGATTCAATAAATCTTTAGTATTGAATGTGGTTCAAATCTCACATCAGTGATCTAGCAATTCAGAAAGCCTTACCATAAGAAAGGATAATTTAATGAATGTAATAAAGCAACCCTACAGGGGATAACTGTTATTTTTTACCATTGTTTGGTGTTGTAAGGAATATCTTTGGGTATTTAAAACACATAGTTCTAACTTCATTTTGCTTATGTTTAAAATATACAGTGAAGAAAACAAATGAGCTGCCTAAAGCATATACAATGCCTAATAACAATTCAGGACATTATAGGTATAATAGTTTAATAATAGTTTTACACATAAAGAAATACTTCTATTTTTTCAATACTAAGAAAAACATTCTTCTTATATAGTCAATTCTCGTTATTCGCAGTGGTGCTGTTCTATAAAGTTGCCATGAACACCGAATTTGTGAATCCTGAACCATTTCTCCTGGGAAGATACAGCGTTAGGGTCCTGTAAGCCTCTGGTCACAATATTTTTGTCAAATGATCAATACGTAACCTTGTTCTGTGTGTTTCTGCTTATAAAACCTAATTTATACCTTATTTAATGCATATTAAATAACAGAACTCACAGCCACCAGCACCATAACTCAGGTCTGAAGGAAGCTTATCTAAACACTAAACACATGTATTTTCTCCATCAGGCACATCTCAGTCTCTTCTTCTGCTCAAACACTAGACAGCACTTCAGCGCTAGGCTTGAAGACCTTTTAAGCAATGAAATCACCAACAAAAAAGCACAAAAATGCAAAAGACATGGCACTAAATAGAATGAAAAAGCACACTTATTTACAGTATGTGAGTTCCAACAGGAAGGCAGCAGGTCCTCTGGTTTGATCTCAACTAGAAATGTGCACGTGGGTGACTCACATTTTCCCTACTCTGTGCATGTTTGCAAATGACCACAAAAGCTACGTTGAGTATTGACTCTGAGGTTACAGATAAATGTTAGCAAGTACGTGAATTCACAAACACAGAATCTGCGAATAATGAGGACTGACTATATATATATAAGTTAGCGCTCTTCTATAAAATTAGTGTCAGGATTAATTCACTACTGAAAATCTATAATATACCAAAAAAAGTCACCAAGGTAATGACTTACGGTCCAAAATTTGATAAAATACTGTAAATCTGTAGCAGCAATAAAAAGGCAGTACAGCAGAGAATAAGCCAAGAAAAGGAGGAAAAATTTATAATTTGAAAATCCAACACAATTGTTCACCCTGTTAACAAAACAAAAACAACATTTTCAATGAGTTTTACATTGTCATCCTAGGTTTACATATGCTCAACCTTAATACAAGTATTTTGTTTCCTAACATTTAAAATTTATTGGCATTTCTTTAAGCATAACTCAGAAGATTTCTTTATACATACAAACATTAAAACATCCACTTCACTAAAAAGGAATTTCTATGTTCAGATTTTTAAAATTTGATATATATGTAATACTGCTTTAATCAATCATGACCCCTATATTTCCTGTCCAGTTATACAAATAAACACATGCCTTAAGCATAGATACTGTGAGAAATCTACTAATACCAAGCAGATAAAAGGAATTTTCTAAGTTCTTCTCTGTGTTACCTTTGGGTTTGATTTCTAACTACGATTAAGTAATTTAAAAATTTTTCAAGTTTTCCCAAATTAGATGAAATTTCTTCAGAGACTACTTGCATGCCGTCAGTATAGCACTGAAGCAACCAGATTATCAAAGCATATTAAGTGGTAGGTTTAAGAAAAGAAACAGGACTGGGAACCAGACAGCCAGGTTGTCGTGCACATTTGATGCTAAATAACTATGTGGCCCCGATAAAGTGCTATCGTCTCTAAGAATTTCATTTTCCTTATCTGTCCAACAAGCACTCTGAGATCCTTTCTGAGAGCCAGCTCTATATGTTATGATTCCGAAAATGGAGATATATAATTCTCAGTCCTTACTCTGAAATCACTCTATTTGGTAAGAGGGGTGGTAAGAATTCAAACTACTGTACCAATAAACATAAATACAAATACAACTCATACTTTACAGTCACACTTTTTCTATCCAAGCCTTTTCCCCCCTTTTCATAAAGACAAGGGAATTCCTAGACAGTGTATGTGACACAACACCTAAGCGGAACTGGCTGCTATCTTCACGGGTTCACTTTGTTAATTGGTATAATAAACTCATTGCATAGAACACATAGGTGTTTCTTCTCCTCAAACACCTTTGTTCCTACTCTAATGTTAGTATAAGGTAATCTTGCTCTCTACTGACTTTGCCAATAAACTGAAACATTTTTCTTTCTCTCTTAAGGTTAAACTATGTTCATATGAAAAATGTTTACTCAGCTACACAAGATGAACAAGTTCTAGATCTGCTGTACAACACTGTGCCTGTGGTTAGCAAACTGTACTGTGGAGTTAAAATTTTGCTAAGAGGACAGAGCTCATGGTGAGTGTTCGTACAATTAAAAAAATTTTTGTAATTAAAAAAATTCAAAAGTCAAACACTGGGCTTATGAATAAACAGAAATTTGGAACAAAAATGGAAAATGTGTACATCTTCTACCTTAAAAAATATAAGGCAAAGGGAACAGCATTAGATTCAGTAATTTTGGAATTTAAGGGTATTGTGTATGACAAATGCATAAAGAAGGCAAAACTGTGGGTGCACGCTGTATGAAAACAGTAACATTTGCAGTTCTAGAGATTCCAGTGTGAGTGCAAACCAGTTACTGAGATTGCCTCTTACGACATCTGAACAAAATAATGGCAAGAAATAATACTGCAAACAGTTCCATACTAGCCTAACCTAAATGTATTCTGTCACAAAAGGATATAGGATATTCCCTGTGCTTCCGTGCGTTGGTTTCAAGAGGAGAGAACGGGCAGACAAAGGCTGGGTGCGTTAAGACTGGACATGTGGATGGAGACAACGACTCTTTTGTGGATGAGGGGAAAATGAGAAGGGACAGGAAAGACTGTTTCTCTTCCTGCAGGAATGTAAGAAGCAGCTTTTGTATTAGATGACAAATCGCGTTTTTATAGAAAGGAAAATGATTTTGAACGTAGATTTTACAACATGTAATTTAGCTTACTTTAACTTCTACTTAGGGTCATGGTGTAATTTGCCATGTCAGAGCCAGGAAACAGGAGAAAGTCAGTAAATAAAGACCAGGTATTTTAGAGTCTGATGGGTACTTTGAACTTGAGGAAATACAGTAATAATATTTATTCTTAATAACCTCTTAGTCTCATCATGACAGACAGCTTTTGGTTAGACATTTTAACTGCCTACTACTCTGTAGACTCAGTTTGAAAAGGAAGTGCATGTTTCTGAGTCTGAATGACTTTATATGGAGAAATAAAACACATTCTAGGTAAATACGCCTTATATGTTGTTTAAATTCAGGGTAAATAGCTCTTGGCTCTGTTTTAGGGAAATTGCTTTCTGAGTCTAAATTGGAAAAAGAACATAATACAAAAAAAAAAAAAAAAGATGGAAAGAAAGTAGCCTCTGAAGTCCAAAAACCTTGCTATATGACTTTAAGCCCACTCTTTATCTGAGACTCAACTTTCCTCTTCTTTAAAATGAAACAAGTAATTCCTAGTAATATCTGTCACTGTTATAAGGATTACAGATTTTTACAGATATATGGATATATCATCTTTAGACATTACAGGCACTCAATAAACTGAGGCTAAAATTATTTAATTTAATTAGGGCTACCTAACCACTGGCAAGCATGTCAAGGTACACTGTTAATATAATTAATTGATAAATGAAAATTTTATATTAAAAGAAAAAGCACTTCTTTGACAGGAAACCCAATAAGGCAAATACTACAGGATCTCCACTTTAGTTAAAAAAGAAGTGTGAGGTTGATCCCCTGCACCCTGAAGGGTACTCTTAACTGGCCATAGCAGACATGGCTGAAGTCACTGAGAACAGAAGAGGTATGGCTCTATGATCTTTCCAACACTAAAAGTTGACAGATACTGAATTTCAAAATCATACACAAGACCTGGATAAAAAGGTTCCCCACAGTTTGGGAACATACTAATAAAGGTCTTAGTAAGTGACTGTTACACATTCACATAATGGCTGTAAAGAAGATCTTTTATATGCTGATATGAAACAATTTCCAGGATATATTAAGTGAAGGGAAAAAAAGGCAGAGACCCAGTCCATAAGGCAAACTCTTGTGTTAAAAAAAAATGTGTAAAAAATTTTCTTGTGTGTATAAAAAATATTAAACACACGCACACGTACAGATTTTTTTTTTTTTTTTTTTTTTTGCGGTACGCGGGCCTCCCACTGTTGTGGCCTCCCCTGTTGCAGAGCACAGGCTCCGGACGCGCAGGCTCAGCGGCCATGGCTCACGGGCCCAGCCGTTCCGCGGCATGTGGGATCTTCCCGGATCGGAGCACGAACCCGTGTCCCCTGCATAGGCAGGCGGACTCTCAACCACTGCGCCACCAGGGAAGCGCACACATACAGATTTATATCTGAAAAGCACACGTGACATTTAGCAACCAACACTGGTTCCCTGTGAGGAGTGGAAGGAGGTGGGGAGGAGGGGCTAAGAAGAACACCTGCACCTTTTTATTTTTGAATTTAGAACTGCGAGTGTGTATTATCTGTACATTTTTTCATTTAGAATTTTAATTTGAAATTTAAAATAAATAAAATGGCTGCTCCATTAGCTGGCACCAGGTGAATATTAGGTCCTCAGCACCAAACCCTTCACAAGTCGACCTGGCTACTGCTTTCTGCAAGGGAGTGCCCGGATCTGGATGGTGGCTGGGGCAGTGGCTGCAGCACAGGAGGTGACAGTGCAGAGAAGCAGCAACACAGAAGCTGAAAGGCACTGCAGTCAGTCCATTCAACTTCTTCCACATTGCCACGCAGCGTGAAGGTGACAACAGGTAGTGTATAGACATGTAATCTGAACCCATTTTTTAAAAACTCTAGGGTCACATCTGTTCCCCTTATTTAATAGGGTCTGTCAAAATTTAAAAGATTATCCAATTATGCTATGTTTCTTTTAAAGCCAAATTAATTTCAGGTTTAGGAAGAATGCTATCAGGACTTCCCTGGTGGCGCAGTGGTTAAGGATCCACCTGCCAATGCAGGGGACACAGGTTTGAGTCCTGGTCCGGGAAGATCCCACATGCCGCAGAGCAACTAAGCCCATGAGCCACAACTACTGAGCCTGCGCTCTAGAGCCTGCGAGCCACAACTACTGAGCCCACGAGCCACAACTACTGAAGCCCGCGTGCCTAGAGCCCACGCTCTGCAACAAGAGAAGCCACTGCAATGAGAAGCCCGCGCTCAGCAATGAAGACCCAATGCAAACAAAAAAAAAAAAAAAAAAAAAAACACCAAACAGAAAGACGGCTATTGTAGTAAATCATCATTTCTATATGTGTAATTTTCTGAGGATAGCAAGGGCATGGCAAGCTTTATAGGTGTGCACTAGCTTGGGATTAATCCTGTTTCCAGCTCTCCATTATTACCACTATCTGCTATTACTTTAAGATAGGAAAACGGGAGTGAACTCTATGCCCCTGATTTCTTTACCACTCTGCTCAATCACAGCTAGACCACCCAGCTATCCAGAAAGGAGGAGAAAAGCCGAGAAAGCATGTGTTCCTGGCCAGGCCCTCACTGGGTGAGAGTGGCCTCTGGAAGCATTAATGCCCTGGCACTTCTGAATTGCCTGGATTATGAGCTGAACAAACCCCCCAGACATAAGACAGCCCTCAGGCAGAGAAGCAAAGAAAAGGCAGTGCCCAAAGTGGGAGCAGTGGGTGGGCTTGGGAACTGTCCACCGCAGGTGCAGAGAATGCACAGGTGGATGGTGGGGATATAGTGGTGGCGGGGAGGGACTGACAGCAGGTGTTACTGGAAGGATCAACAGAGGAGTATAAGGAGGACTAAGAAAACGTATAATTGGAGATGTCAGGGGGAAAGAACTTGCTGAGAAAGAGAACAGAATGAATGGAATGAAGGAAAGAATGAGGAAAGCAAAAGAATGACCTCAAATGAAAATTAATACTCCAAAGAGAGGTTATTTACTGACAACTTTCTCTGAGAGGAGCATTATTCTCACAGGCATTAACTAGCCTTGACATGTTAAAGCAGAAAATCTAGGTGAAGAAAAGTACGGGGTACCCTGGAAAGAGATAAATAACATTGCAAACCCGACATTCCTCTATTGTTTCCGGCAGCTAAGATAACCATTTACTATGTATATTTCCACCTACCCCTGGTGTAGATTTGTGGGCACGTCTACCTTTCCCTAGTGCCATCCCTGAAAGAAGATAAGGCTTTTAGAATGATCATGCTTAATATCTAAATCCGACCTGGCTGGCAACTTTAGCGTGGTTTTCACAGGGATGTGCACATTGAGATGAAGAATTTTAAGGTAGAAAAATCAACCTTCATTAGTTAAATACATCTTTCAAACAATCCTCAATTAAGTTATCTAATTTCATGATTTAGACTTTTTTTTAAAAAATATTAACGAATTCTAAGTGGAAACCCTTGTTTAAACATGTGTGTATTTGTATATTTCCCATTCTACTCCTAAATGTTAAGTTTTATTTAAAATAGATTGTTAAAGCTCTAGATGAATTCATTCTTTATTAGAAACTTTGAGTGCACTATCGTGTATAATTTATGTGTACATTTTGGTGTAATTTCTGAGAAGTATTTTAGAATCTCTGTGCTTATGCATGTGCATAAAAAGAAAACCAGTTGTTCTGAGCAAATATGAGAAAATAACTTTTACATTGTTAACCTACTGGTGTTAAAATTATTTCACGGAAACTCTCCTGAATAAGGGCTCTTTTGAGCTAACTAAACAAATACTAGAAACTTAATCTGAAAGGTCCTCCTAGGTCAGCTAAGGCAAGATTTCATTTATAAAAAGATTTAAATAGATCTATGATTCAACTTGTTATGTTATAACGGACAGAAACTTCTTTAAGTATAGAGCCATACTCACCATGGGCAATGATGATCCATCTTCAAAATACATCTAAAAAAAAAACACACATACAAAACTCAACATCCCACAAAATTTTAATCCCAATACATTACACAGAGGAAATACTATTTCAAAAGAGTCGTGGTGAGTAAAATATTGCAAAGTTATTTACTTATCTAAAAACTGAATAGTAGCCAAAGGCTTCATCTAAAATAAACACACTACGGCCAATTCTAGACGATCCAATAGTAGAACTTTAAATTCAAAATATACATACTTTAAGATGCAAATAAAACAATTTTCTAAAAACAAGCAGTATGTAATATACAACTCTTATGCTAAAGATAAAGTGCAAAATGTCAACAGATTTATACAAAGTCTGGATAAAGCTTTTCCGTTAATATCCAACCTTAAGGCAAGTAGCACTGTCCTTGTCGTATAAGTATATAATAACATCTGACTGTCATGAAGCCACCGAGTTATCTTCATAAAGAGGGAAATGAATCACAGAAGTACTTGTTAACTAGAACCAGCCAAGTATGAGCTGTGAAAAATCATGCACTTCATTCATATCAGCGAAAATCTGGGGGGAGAGGGGCAACCAATCACGGCCCTCAGCCACACTCACATTAATGCAAGGGACCATGCTGGTTATACTTCCTAAATAAAGGTCTGAGAAGCATGAATAAGGAGAAAAGGAAATAATGTGGAAAGCGGTGAGAAAAGAAACATATTAAATAAAAAGACCACCAGCATGTAGACATTTTGGAAGTAAAAGGTTTTCTTACTTATCACAGACGGAACAGTGATGGCAGCGATCTGGTTTTATAAGTTGGCATCTGTCACAATAGCGGATTGCTATGAAAAAAGAGTTCCACTTAGCCTTAGATTTAACAGTGAATTGAATATACAATTAAATAGCTTTTAATCATCTATCCAAATTTAAATTCTAAAAAGCATAATGAATTTAAATTCGGTAAAAATGACATATCCGACTGCGTAAATACAAAAATGGAATGACTTGCCTATAGCCTCAGTTCTCTGGAGAGGTTTCCCAAGAACAGAAAATCTTTTGGGGAAATTTTTCTAAGGCACGCTCAACTATAAGTATACTATATAATTATAAAGCAGTCACAGTAAGATTCACAAAGGGTGCAACCATGTCCATTTCTATCAAAGTAAACAGAATGTCTCCCTCGACTAAATCAATTCATTTCCAGTACCCTGCCAGGATAACTAGGGGAGGATACAACCACATTCTAGAAGTTTTTTGAGAAACACATTGTAGAAATTTGTGAATAAACTCAATTGGTTGCTTGAATTGGGAAAGCACTCACATCTTTTCTGCTGGGTGAAATACAAGATTAGAAGTGAGTATTGCAAGAGGTATTTCCAATAGAGAATTTTAATTCTTGTGACTGAAGTCCTGAGCCTTTCTTCTCTAACACAGATATCAAAGACAATTATGGAGGACTGATCTGGAGATGCTCCTTCAGTACACAGGCATCTGACAGGATGCACTCAGTCTGCCAAAATTACAGGAGATCAGTTAAGTGGGCAGTCCAGTAGGACCAGCAAAACCAATACTAATGAACTTAAAATTTGGAAAAAATACTTGCAACACGCAGTTACCAAGATTATATTAGCTAATACTATAATCTCTAAAAAACAGAAATGGTTGCTATAAACTAAGAATAAAATGAGGTTTATTTTTAAGACAACAAGGCCTAGATGGAGTTGTTTTCAATACTGAAATAATTCCTTAATCATTCTCTTATAACTTTCTTTTTCAGAAATTCCAGAGATGAATGGCATGGCCTGCTCATCTCCTGAATGAAGAAGCCTCACAGGTACATCCCAAGTGAAGGTCTAAGGTGTTACTGGCTCATGCAAAGTATCAAAGTGTGAGGCAGTGTTGTCCAGAAGGAATATAATGTGAGCCACATGAGTACTTTTAAATTCTCTAGGAGCTACGTTAAAAGAAGTAAAAAGAAACAGGGGAAATTAATTTTAATGATATATATATATATATATATATATATATATATATATATATATATATATATATATTTTTTTTTTTTTTTTGCGGTACATGGGCCTCTCACTGTTGTGGCCTCTCCCTTTGCAGAGCACAGGCTCCGGACGCGCAGGCTCAGCGACCATGGCTCACGGGCCCAGCCGCTCCGCGGCATGTGGGATCCTCCCGGACTGGGGCACGAACCCGCGTCCCCTGCATTGGCAGGCAGACTCGCAACCACTGCGCCACCAGGGAAGCCCCTTAATGATATATTTTATTTCACCTAATATATCCAAAATATTATTTCAACATAAAATTAATATAAAATATTAGTGACATATTTTACTTTTTTTTATACCAAGTCTTTGAAACCTGTTATGTGTTTTACACTTACGGTCACATTTTAAGTTGTCAGTAATCACAACTTAAAGACTAGTGGTTACCACAATGGACAGCATGGGTCTAAAGTCACAGAATTTCCAGGTGAGTTCTGGTGGGCAATGCTAGATTCTCTCCAAGCGGTGATTATCTCTAAAGTACACTGGGGTAAAAAAACCTTTCAAATTAAAGTGGGCAATAACTCACAAGAAATCAAAACAACGTAGAAAAAGGTTTTGTTTACAGTCTTTCAGAAACAGAAACTTAGTCTTATAATAAAAAAAACACTCCACATGCCATATTATATTCAACTAAAATCATCCCACTGGAATTTTAAATGAGCCATCTAATTATCACTTAAAAAGTCTTAACAGTGGAGGGGGCATTTTATTTTAACTGTCTTGCTTGAATTTTTTGAGAATTTATTCATTTATTATGTGATTTAAAACTTTTTTGGTACATGTTGAAAAGGAAACATTACCAACATCTGTGTGCAAAATGATAAACTAATTACCTCACTTCTAATGGTTACCTTCCTTGTCAAAAAATCTACAAATATTTTTTTGTAGGAAAGGATCAATAGCAAGGGAGAGCTAAGAAAGCAAATAGTCCTCATTAATAAAAATAAAAATAAATAATAATATAATAGAGTTTGGAGAACCCTGTAAGAAAGCAGGAGATGGTCGGATCAGAAGAAAGCACAGGACAAACAAGTGAGATGAGGAGACTTAATACCTGCCTCACTACACCCTACACCCAAGTCCGTATATGGTTGACTTTGTTCTCTGTGTACAGCAGTCAGTATATAGGCAGCTAGTATTTTTCTCTTTTAGGTCTGGAGGAAGGACTGTGGATTGAGAATGAATGGGAAAACCCCAAATTATATTGCCATCTACTTTCTTCAGTTCTCTTAAGACGTATAAAGTGTGTGAACATCAACTGAGCCTTTCAGTTGCTTTAGTCCACGGCCTTTCGCAGGGTGAAGAAGGAAGTTATCCAAACGACCCAAGGGTCTTGGCTGGGGATGGGGTAAGAAGGACCCTGCTCACATTCCTGCCTTGGGGGTACTGTGGCTGCTTCACTGGACGTCCTTTCTGCATCATGATTACCTTTACGTTCCACATGTTCCAGAAGGAGAGCAATCACACCAGCATTATAATCTATTATACTTTCTGTAATTTGAGTCAGTGACTCTAGTCAGTTAATATTGATTTTAGCATGCATCCAGAATTTTTGCACTAAAAATAGAAAGACTGTATCAGGAAGTTCAGATTCTGTCCCAGACTGTCACAAATACTGAGAAACATAAGTTCATCCCAGGAGATAGGCACACAATACAAGAGATGACAGCCTTACCAGTACATAACCCACACAAGAAGATAACTTATAAATCCAAAGGGTAGTTGTTATTAATGAATAGTAATACTCTATCCTGGTATGACTTATACTTCCCTCCTTGGTCTTAATGTGGTGTAGCAAGGGGTCTAGTAGAAAAAGCACTTCACTAGGAATGAGGAGACGAGATTTTTGCACCTGATACTGTCACCGCCACTAACTAGTTTCGGCAACTTGTGTAGTAACTTATTTTTAGGGGGCTTAAATTTCCTCAATATTAGTTTAGGCTTATGCAGAGTAAATATATGTAAACATACATAAGCACATCGCTCTCTTTATGGGATAGAACCAGTGGCATAATATTAAATCAGGGAATGACCACTTGCTCATTGAGAAACAGTAAAAGCAACAGGAAAAAATCAAGTGTGAAGCTTAGCGTTATATTCAATTATGACTCTAAAGTGAGTCAGAAACAAATATAAATAATATAAAAATATTAACGAGGTATTTTACAGGTCCGAGGTCCTTTTTTTATACCAAGTCTTGGAAACTAGTTGTGTGTTCTACACTTAAAGCACATCTCAATTTGGACTAGCCACGTTTTAAGTGCTCAACAACCACATGGGGCTAGTGGCCACTGAAAGGGACAGAATACGTCTAAACTCACAGTTTCTTTCTGGGTGAGCCTTTGTGGGCAAGTACCAGCAGTCCATGTGTGTCAGTTTTTAAGACAATTCTTTAATTAGATAGCTGTTAAATTACCTTAAAAATCTTAGTCCAAGTAAATGAGATTTATTGAGTTGCTTTTGTAAAAAAAAAAAAAATACCATAAATTTTAAAGATAAAGAAATTTTATCAATACCCGAATTAAGTTTTGTATAATTTACATACTAAGTTTTAAATTTATGTAAAATTATCAATGTTATGTTCATAACAGATACTGCTCTTTTGAATTAAATAAGAATAGGAATTAAAACTTTAAAAATGAACGCAACTACAAATCAAGTTTCAGCAGTTCTAACATCTTCACTGAGTCACAGCTAGGAAGGCAGAATAGAAGTCAAGTCAGTTCAGACTTGGTTGAGATCTCTGTGCCACAGCATTACTCCTGTTTCCATTCTGTTTTATGGGACTGTACAGGAGAGATTTAATAATAATCCAAGCTGAAGCACAATGTGTTTCAATGAGTGCTTGACAGTTTCAAGTATAGATGTGCTTTCTAACCATCACCACACCCCATCCTGCCAAAGCACTCGTTATCCTCTACCTCCAGACATGGTCCTGGTGTAGATGGGAAGGTCTCTGGCTGCTCGCCTAAGAACTTCCTGGTGGGCTTCTCCTCTTGGCTCTCTCTCTAGCAATTCTTTTTCTGCATAAGAGAGATGGAACTGTGGAAGAAAGTTAAATTTTAATCAGTGTTCTCAAAGAAATGATAACATATTTATCTACTATACCCAAAAAGAGGTATTTATAAAATATTAACAGTATATAGCATATAAATTCAGAGAGGTAATAGATTTAAAATCTGGGCAAGTCTGTTAATCTCATGGATCACTAGTTTATAAATCTAAAAAAAGGGAAGAATAATAATAATACCTACTTCCTCAGATGTTTGTGAAACTCAAGAGAAATAAGGTATGTAAAAGTGCTTTGTAAACTGTAGAGTTCTATCCAAATATTAGTTACATTAATAGATGAAATGGCAAAATAAACAAATTTGGTTCAATGGATGCATTTTTCAATTGGTTATAATTAAAAACAAAAATAGAAACAAATACATCAAGCATGTATTCTCATCTAAGTGAGTTTTAACTTAGGGATAATCATTACATGAATTCTCTAGCCCTCAGAAGAACTAGTCATTGATTTTGCTTCTTATACTGCCAATTGGACCCAACCAATTTAAAAAAATACTTATTTGAGAAAAATGAAAATTTGTTTGGGCTCCAACTTGATAATCACAAAAATACGGTTTTAAAAGTCTATTTGAACTCCTATAAATGTACTCCAGGACACACGTACAAGGGTATTCACAGCACCATTGTTTAAAATGTAAAAAACTAACCACAACCCAAATGTCCATCAAAAGGGGAATAGATAAACTGGAGTATGATCTATCCAAATAATGGAATCCTATACAGCACTTAACATTTAATGAACTACAGCTGTGTACAACCAAGACTCTCAACCTATTGATGAACAGATATATAAAATAAACTACTATATATTATTATGGTTAGGGATATGTATATATGATAAAATTATTTAAAAATAAGGAAATTAATACAAAACTCAGGATAGCTGTTACTTCTTGAGAAATGCAGGGAAATACAACATAGAAGTACACAGAAGATACTTCAAATATAAATAATGCTTCTATTTGGTTCAGGTGTTTTCATTTTATTATTCTTTAAACTGTGCCTTATATATGGTTTTTGAATGTAAGACATATTTTACAATTTTTTAAAAGTTTTTAAAAAGTGATTTAAATATGTCAATGAAGGAAAGAAAAACAATTTGATGAAAATGAGGTCATGATATTTGAACCTAAATCATTATCTTCAGAGAAATAAAAATTAAAAATCTTTGTTTAGAGGTTGATAATTCTACTGAGGTTATTTTAAAATTAGAAACAAATCTTCAGGGCTTCCCTGATGGCGTAGTGGTTAAGAATCCGCCTGCCAATGCAGGGGACACAGGTTTGAGCCCTGGTCCAGGAAGATCCCACCTGCCGCAGAGCAACTAAGCCCATGAGCCACAAGTACTGAGCCTGTGCTCTAGAGCCCGTGACCCACAACTACTGAGTCCATGTGCCACAACTACTGAAGCCCGCGTGCCTAGAGCCCGTGCTCCATAACAAGAGAAGCCACCACAATGAGAAGCCCACGCACAGCAACGAAGAGTAGCCCCCGCTCACCACAACTAGAGAAAGCCCGCGCGCAGCAACGAGGACCCTACACAGCCAAAAATAAAAACAAATAAATTAAAAAAAAAAAAAGAAACAAATCTTCAGCTTCCAAATGTAAATGGGAGGTACCATAATATTCACAAATGCATGATTTTTAATGTAGTTGTAAAATTTCAGACTCATTAAGAAAATAAAAATAAGTTTTCTCTAAGTAGAAATTTACATAATGTGAATGATTCTAAATTAGTATATCAAATTTACTTACATTAAATTAGTAGGTATGTTACAGTTAGGCCCCTTAAGAGTTTGTGAAAGATATTTGAAAAAAAGTATTCTCCACATTAAATATTCCTCCTGCAAGACGCTCACAGCATTTGCTTACTATTAATTAATTTCATAGTGTTTCAAATTACACTTTAACCAATCCTTTTTCAAATGAATACGAATAACAAATAAATGAAGGCCACATTTATAAAGCCTTGGTGTATTCGTTCTATCAGATACTCTTCACTCGCCTGCTACCTTAAATCTCAGTTTATAAAACAAAATATATTTACACAATTTTCCGGATTGAATGACTATATAAATGACAGCAGTGAGTGGCAGTGAGCAGTGTTGAGTCTCAAACTCAGAATAAAAGGACCTTGCAGCCTGATCCTAGAGGCTGCGGCAGGAGTAGCAGCAGATTAAATACCTTAGAGTCAAAGAAAAGTTTGGGAACCACATTTCCAACAGGTGGAAAACTATCTCCCAATTGGATCGTGGATTCCTAGAATCTATTCCATTGTTTTCAGAGTTACTCTGAAAAAGCAGTTCACTGGGAAGCAGAGGCAATGAGAAAGCCGTCACCGTTCAGGTCTCACTAACAGAATTAAAGACCTAACAAAGAAAAATTCAAATTGCTTATTGACCCATCACATGCAATCATACTGGTTTATCAGAGGATCTGCCAGATTTTCTTTCTTACTTAAAAATACTAGGTTGGGCACCATGCACCTGTTGATGACACTACTTTAAAATTTGAAACATGCTACTATTCATTGTTTTTTTAAAAAAAAAACACTGACAAACAGGTAAGTGTACTGATGGTCTTTATAGAACTGTTTATCTTGTTTGGAAATATTTGAGTGGTAGAAAATGTATAACATCAAATGATGCTGTAATTCTGTAGTAGTCGAGAAAAGGCAGGGTTGATCTAGAGAAAGTGTCTATGAACTTTGTACGTGTTGATTCCTCTGCCTAGAACATTATTCCTTACACTTTCTGGATGGCTCCTTCTCATTTTGCAGGTTTCAGCTTAAATGTCATCTTCTCAAAGAACTTCCACGATTCCCTTACTAGGGTAGGGACCCTGATCATTCTGTCCCTTCCCCCTGCCATACTCTCCATCAGGTCCATGTGTGATTTCTTTGTGCTACACACCATAATTTGAAATTATTTTGTTGGTTCATTTGTCCTTTGTCTGTCTCTTCCACAAGCATGTAACCCCACAAGGGGATCAAGCTTAGCACAGAGTAAGCCCTCTGCTAGAACTGTGGAATGGACAAAGGAGAAAGTAACAGGAAGCCTAAGTCAGAGCACTGAAGATCAAAGCAAAAGTTATTTTGTATCCTAGTCTCTAACTTTCCATTGTCAGAACCATCAGTCCCATAATTCAGGCAGATATATCTCCCTTGCCCATTTCTAAAAGTAATTTAAAACCTAGCATTGAAAGTTAGTTTCGTAAAAGACTTAATACTCAAAAGGAATAAAACCATCGACATTTTATTACATTTTCTACAGAGTTCTGGATCCTTTTAACTTTAGAGGTAAGTTCTAGTGAGTGATGGAAATGGAAGAGTCCTTAGTATGTTTAATACTTTTATAAATAAATAAACATCACACACTGCAACCATCAGGTCCTAAAAACCAAATACATGTTGGTGGAATTGTTATTTATGTAAGATGGATGTCAAAATATCTAGTTCTATCTTGGAATGCATCAAATATGCAGTCCCCTCCCCCTCAGAACACTTTTATGTACAAACGCACATCACAGATCTGAGGAAAGATGTAGAGATCTGAAGGAATGAGAGATCTCCTGGGGTGAAAAAGATAATATATCTGACCTCCAATCTTCCAGACTGCAGCAGTCCTTTGGTCAGTAATGCAAGCTGTTTTGTTTTTGTTTCAATTTTGTTTCAATTTTGACTTACAGAAAAATTGAGAAAATGGTACAAGGTTCCCATATATCCTCTCATCAACTTGCTGATATTCCTAACATCATATATTAACATGGTACATTTAGGACAATTAATGTATCAATATGGATACATTGTTATTAACCAAAGTCCACAGTTTATTCAGATTTCCTTAGTTTTCATTGAAGATCTTTTTTTCTGTTCCAGGGTCCCATCTAGGAGACCACAGTACATTTATTTTTCATGTTTCCTTACTCTTGGCTGAGACAATTTTTCAGATTTTCCTTGTTTTTGTTGAGTTTGACAATTCTGAGTAGTACTGATCAGGTATTTTGTAAGATGCTGCTCTACTGGAACTTTTCTGATGTCTATCTCATGATTAGACTGGGGTTATGGGTTTTGGGGAGGAAGACCACAAAGGCAAAGTGCCCTTCTCACCACGTCATATCAAGGGAACATACTATCAGTGTGACTTAGCACTGCTGATGTTGGCTTTAATCACCTGGTTGAGGGAGTGTTTTTCAGGTTTCTCCACTCTAAGGTGACTCATTACTTCCCTGTCTTCACCCTGTACTCTTTGGAAGGAAGTCACCACATGCAGCCCACATTTAAGGAGTGGAGCTTTATTCCCCTCCTTGAGGGCAGAGTATGTACATAAATTATTCAGAAAAGAGATTTCTCTTTTCTCCCCATTTATTTATTCATTCAATCATTTCTTTGTATCGGTAGACTCAAAGATATTTATCATACTCTGAGTTATACTTTATTTATACTTTATTTAGTTATACTTTATTTATACTCTGAGTTATAAATGAACACTATTTTATTTATTTTCCTGCTGAAATTGTTCCGGCTTTGGTCACTGGGACATTTTCAACTGGATCCTATGTCCCTTTGATATACCACCGTCAATACATTTTTTATTTTATTTTTTGGAGTACCTTTTACTTTTTGGCATAAGACGCTCCAGGCTCATTTTCAAAATATCCTGCCCTAGTTCTAGCATCAGCCATTTCTCCAAGGAGCCCTTCTTCCTTTCCTTAGAGAATGATACTTGAAACCAACAGCTGGGATCAAACACAGTTTTCAGATTAAAGGAGAGTATAATTTTAAAAGGGTGCACAAGTTAAGAAAAAACCCAGAATCCAATAATAAACAGAAAACTCAAAGAACTGTATTTCCTTTTTTGCTAGTTGTTTTTGATTTAGGACAAAAATTAAAATATAACCTCACTAATATCTAAAATGTCCAAATTAAAACGGAGAACTTTTTTTGCCTATTAAATTCACAACAGTTTTCTTAAGAACAGCATGCAGCGCCAAGGTTCTGATAAAAACTGGTGGCTTTGGAAACTGCTGTAATTATTCTGGGAAACAATTTGGAAAGTGACTTAAGTTTCCTTCGTCTAGTAATTCAACTTCTGAGAACTTATATTAAGAAAAATAACCCAAAATATGGGTAAAGCTCTATGAACAAACACTTTAACAACGCTGTTTATAACATGAAAAGTTGGGGTCGGACTAAAAATCCAGTGTTTCAGTGAGAATATCATGTTGTTATTAAAAATGACAATAAAACAAGGAAGAACTATTACTTGAAAAAAATTGGAATATGTGTGCTCTGAATACCACTAGGAAAAATAAGCAGAAAGAAATTCAGAATGTAAACTGGCTGAATTAGTGCGGTGGGATTTTTGTTTTTTCTTTTTCTTTCTGCCTACTCTTCGTTTTCAAAATATAATTTCGTATGGTTATATTACTTTAATATCGGGAGAAAATGTTATGAATTGAAAAATTATATTCTCTGAACAGTGACAAGAAAATATTTACATTACTTTCTATATTATCTCTTCTACTTTTTTAGTCCCAGTTGAAGTCCAAGACCCTCATTTTACAAGTGAGGGGGTCTCTGGCTGCAAATCAGTTAGAAGATTAAACCCAAGATCTTGCATTTTATTAATGGAATAACCCAAGATTCTTAACCAGCAAGCAAGGGCTCTTTCTTTCATGACAACGGTCTCCAGACTTTTTTTTTTTTTGCGGTACGCAGGCCTCTCACCGTTGTGGCCTCTCCCGCTGCGGAGCACAGGCTCCGGACGCGCAGGCTCAGCGGCCATGGCTCACGGGCCCAGCCGCTCCGCGGCATGTGGGATCCTCCCGGACCGGGGCACGAACCCGTGTCCCTTGCATCGGCAGGCGGACCCCCAACCACTGCGCCACCAGGGAAGCCCTGTCCAAACTCTTTCGATAATGTACCGCTACCAGTAAAAAATAATTTGAGACTGCACTGCCAATATATGCATATTTACTTATTTACAGATGTGCTATTAGCTAATATAGTATGTATCTTATATAAGAAACTTTAAAAAAGGAGAAACATAAAAGAACAGCATATAAATAGAAGTTTGGCTATTTCTTTCCTCCATGCACCAACTGATGTCCTGGCACACGTCCCCTCCACAGCCCCCCACGTGGGGTCCACTCTTCATGCTAGAGCGTGGTGCAGTGACAAGAGTGCAGCCTCCATGGTCAAAAGGACTTTGCTTTGAACGTTATTAGCTCTGCCACATACTAGCGCTTGAAGCCTTAGGATAATTAGTTCATGTTCAAGCCTGCTGCTCCATCTGCAAAATGGTAATAAATAACACCCATCTCCTACAGTAATATGAATCAAATAAGGTATGTGTCTTCTGTACAAAAGTCATCCAACAAGGCCTGGTACAAAACTGTAAATTCACTGTTGTGAAACTCCACTACTCCCTCAATTCTGCGTTTTTTATCATTTCATTTTTCCTCTCTCTCTAACTGCTATTTCAAACCTTCTCTGCTCTTCCAAACCTCAGCCAGCCTACTTCCCCCATTATTCTTAGTTGTTGATCTCACATATAATTTTAGGGAGAAATCAGAAGTCACTTCAACTTTCCGCCAAAGCTATAAACACAAACCTGCCTCTATACACATAACTTCTCAACTTTCAGTCATTTAACAAATATTTATTGCGTACCTTTTAGGGGTCAGACACTGCTCAGACACCAGGTACTGGTGATGGATTAGTGAATAAAACAGATAAAGTTCATGCTGTTGTAGAGGTTATATTCTAGGGATGGTATAAAAATGACCATGGGATGAATTACAGAATGATATGCCATGGGGAGAAATACAGCAAGGTAAGGTTTAGAAGGATACAGGGATAGGGTTTTGCTAATTTGGAGGAAGTGGTCATGGAATGCCTGAAAGGTACTCTTGAGCAGAGACACAGAGATAGCAAGAAAATGAAGGACCTGGCCATGCAGTTATCTGTGAGAAGAGTGTTCCAGATCAAGGGGTAATAGCAGCTCTCAAGGCCCCTGAAGGAGACACATGCTTAGTGTGTTGACAGAACAGCAAGGAAACCAATGTGACTAAAACAGCATTACAGAGGGTCAGAGAAGCGGTGTGAGGCCAGGCCATGTGCAGCCTTTTAGGTTACAGTAGAGAATTAGGTGTTTACTCTCAGTGAGCTCAGATATGACAGCAAAGTTCTGAGCAGAGGAATAATATGAACTGTCTTGTGTTTTGTTTTTATTTATTTATTATTTTTTTTGTGCGATACGCAGGCCTCTCACTGTTGTGGCCTCTCCAGCTGCGGAGCACAGGCTCCGGACGCGCAGGCTCAGCGGCCATGGCTCACGGGCCCAGCCGCTCCGCGGCATGTGGGATCCTCCTGGACCGGGGCACGAACCCGTGTCCCCTGCATCGGTAGGCGGATTCTCAACCACTGCGCCACCAGGGAAGCCCTGTCTTGTGTTTTGAAAGGATCACTCTGGTACTGTGCTGAAAATATACGGAAGAGGGCAAACACAAAAGCAAGGAAACGTGCTGAGAGGGTGCTGTACATATACCAGCAGGGATGCTGGTGGCTTGGACTACGGTGGGAGCATGGAGGGGCACGAGCTAACACTTGCGTGCTCTGAGGGTATGGCCTACAGAATTGGGTGATTGATTGAGTGTGGCGTCTGAGAGAAAAAGAGTAGCGAAGGGTGACTCCAAGATTTTGATCTGAACAAGTGGAAGGATGGAATTGCCATTATTGAGATGGGAAAAATGTAGGAATAGAAGGATTTGGGGAGCAAGTAAAAAATCAGAAGTTTATTTGCAGGTACTTGGAATTTGAATTTGCAATTCCTATTAGATGCCAAATAGGAAGCAGGAAAGGAGTCTGGAGTTTAGGAGAGAGGATCAGGCTAATGAGTAATTTGAAAGCGATGAGATAGTACATAAAGTCATAATGTAGATAAATAAGAGAAGAGGTCCAGAGATTGAACTCTAGGATAATCCAATGCTTTAGAAGTTCAGGAGATAATGAGGAACCAGCAGAGGAGACCTAGAAGGAGCTGCCACTATAAATAAAAATAAAATTATTTTGATGAGAGAAGAGATAAGCATATTCTAGAAAGAAAACTATGGCATGGTGTACACAGGAAACCATGTACATAAGAACTACTAGAGTACAAAGTGAGGAGTCAGAAATTTGGACAAGGGTCATCATTGTCAAACTAGGGAGACTGGCCTTCACCCTGTGGGATGGGCAGAGTCACTGAATAGACACAAGCAGCAGAGTGAAGGATGGATTTTTGCAGAATTCTCCGAAGGGAATGCAGGCAAGACTGTCAAGGGTGACACCACAGGGAAGACTGCAATGTCTCAGATGACAGAGATGACCAAGACTCTGAATTACGGCAGGGATGGAAAATAAAGAGAAAGGGGCTTGAACTGAAAAAGAAAAGTTAGGAAGTACAAACCTTTCCAGGATTTGGACGCTGGGGGAGGTGCAAGGATGCCAAGCTTCTGGCTCGAATGACAACGTGGTTGGCAGTGGCATTAACCCGTAGAAGAAACAGATGAGTCACGGTTTGGGGAAGGAGAGGGTGGTGGCTTCAGTCTCAGATGTGTTGTGTTTGCGGTGTCAGTGCAGTGATCGAGGAGCTATGTTTGGCAGGGAGATATATAAATTTGAAATTCGTGGGAGAGGTCAGGCTAGAAACAGATCTGGGACATGTCAACACAGAGGTCACAGACAAACCACCAGAGTGGATGAGATGACCTATGATAAAAGTCAGCATTTTCCTTCAAACCTACAACTAAGGCCAGGATGAGGGTAAGAAAGATGATGGGAAAGAAGAGAACATGGTAGGAGGGAGGAAAAAGAGGTAGGGAAAAAAGTAAGTAGAGAGAAGAAGAAAAAAAGGCTATATATCTAATGCATTCTAGGCCAAGCACGCCATTAATACTGTGCAAATATCTGTGGTTTTGTTTTTAATATCCTTTCCCAGTTCATACAGCATATTTATTGGCTTTTTGACCACAGCTGCATTTCAAACAGATTACTTCAGGAAATAATTCTAAGTGATGCCTAGACTTCTTTTTTTTTTAACGTTAGCCTACTAAAACTACATTATTATTACTGGAGCAGAGTTTATTTCTATTCAATACCATGTACTAGACTAAGTGCCAAGGGTCCAAAAATGAGTAAAACACAGTCCTCTGCTTCAAGGACATTTAACCAGGATCAACCCAGAAACGGGCTTCCCTGGTGGCGCAGTGGTTGAGAGTCCGCCTGCCGATGCAGGGGACACGGGTTCGTGCCCCGGTCCGGGAGGATCCCACATGCCGCGAAGCTGCTGGGCCTGTGAGCCATGGCCGCTGAGCCTGCGCATCCGGAGCCTGTGCTCCGCAACGGGAGAGGCCACAACAGTGAGAAGCCCGCGTACTGCAAAAAAACAAACAAACAAAAAAAACACCAGGAAACAAAAAGTTCGCCAGAATGATCTTTTCAAAATGCATATTTGAACATATAACTCTATTTAAAACCTTCTGTAGCTGAAACTGCTAGTTGTCCTCCAATATCTACTCCTTCTAACGTGGTTAACATGGCCATTGAGAATAAAGACTAAATTTCCAGTCTTCTGTGCAATTAAATGTGGCCATAAAACTAAGTTCTAAATGTAAGTGGAAATGGCATCAGCAACTTCCAGAAAGTCCTTAAAGAGAAGGACATTTACTTCTACTCTTCTTTTCTACTTTCTCTGGCCTGCTGTCTGGAATGTAGACATGATGGCTGGAAATGAAGCAGCCATTTTAGGCCAAGAGGTAATGTTGGGAACGGAGGCTATACATGTCAGAGCAACAGGATAGGAGCCTGGGTACCTGACAGCTATAGACTAGCTACACTTTGAAAGTAGAGAAGATTGGGCTTCCCTGGTGACGCAGTGGTTAAGAATCCACCTGCCAATGCAGGGGACACGGGTTCAAGCCCTGGTCCGGGAAGATCCCACATGCCGCGGAGCAACTAAGCCCGTGTGCCACAACTACTGAGCCCATGTGCCACAACTACTGAAGCCCGCGCACCTAGCGCCTGTGCTCTGCAACAAGAGAAGCCACCACACTGAGACGCCCATGCACAGCCCCCACTCGCCGCAACTAGAGAAAGACCGCACGCAGCAACGAAGACCCAATGCAGCCAAAAATAAAGTAATTAATTAATTTTAAAAAAAAGTAGAGAAGATTAGTTAAGTCGTTGATTTGTTGTTATTGTTTCTGGTGGCTGACAGCCAACTAATGCACCATTAGTATGACAATTATAATAGAAATATGTCTACCTTCAGCTCTATCTTTTTATCTATCTATCCATCCATCCATCCATCCTTCTGCCTCACTCTAAAGTAGAAATGGAACGTATAACATATTTAATATTGTAAATATAATACTCATCCAGTGCAAAAATAATATTTATCAAGTGAAAATTCAAGTATTTAATTAACACATTAATATAAAAATCACTACACTAAGTTTGCAACATTAATAAAGACATAAAACTCATTCTTCAGACATCAGTATTACAGACTTCCATCTTTAGGACATAACTATACTAATATTTTAACTTACTTCTTTTGAAGGATTCATTGGTAATGTAAAGATAGTTTTCCAATATGACCAGACAAACATTGCAAAAAGTAGATGATACGCAATCAGGCACACAACTAAAATGAGAGAAACAAAATTATCACTTTAATATGCAAGTACATGCTAAAATCACGGTATTCACAAAAGATGTGCTTGTTCTAAAATAACCAAATAATTTAATTATTTAATTACTTACTATCCCATGATTAGAACCCTCCCATCTGTAGACAAGCCCATCTATCGGCAAAATGGCTACGGGGACCTCTCCTAAGTTGTAAAAATAAGGCAGTTATGCCTGCAACTTTAAATAATAAACAAAGTGTTAAACGAATGTTAAAACATTCAGGCTGTAAGAACTTTGCTTCACTAACAAAGAATAGCAAAAGCAGTTCCTGCTTGAGCTGTTTGCCTATTTTGCTCAGCTCGAGTCAAATCTGGTGGTCCTGTTTCAAGGACAGTAGTTTGAAACAGAGATCTTCTGAACAAAGAGAGATTTCCTCCAAGGACAGTTCAAGTTTCTTACTGATCACATGGGACAATTGTTAACAAAAGCATTCTGAATATTTTTTTAAGGTAGTGTACATAAACACACTTTGTGTGGTATTTTAGTCTTGAAGTCTTATGCAAAGCTGAAATATTAATTTTGTACACAGTGATAATGATTAATTCTGGATAATACATTAATATATAACTTACTTGTGTAAGATACAGTTGAATAAAATATGCTAATTTAATTTAAAATATAGCATGTTTGGTATTTTTAAACCTTAACAGCCATTTTAGCTTTTTAAAAGCAGCTGATATTCCTATTATAGAACCATTAAAACATTCAGTTACCTCATAAGGCACTTAAATCGGTGTGAGATGACTAGACCCAATGATATTTTTCATGAATTATCTAGGTGACTCAGGTATGGGGTCAGACTCTGAGTTGAAACAGGAGATTGTTGATATTCCTGTTATCTTGGAGCCATAAGAACCTGGCACAGTGACTGCCATTTCAGGGTTAAGTTCTCTGCCAAGCGTCTGAGAGAATTCAGTCTGGGGACTGAGAGAATTCAGTCTGGGGACTGAGAGAATGAGACGCCTTTAACCCATCCTGACTCCAACATTCTCCAAGTATGACTTAACTCCAACCAAATCAAAATGAATGCTATTTGTTTTTGCCAACGATTTTTAAAATTTTAGACTGAAGGCAGTGATATATCTTACCTTGTTCTCCAATATTTTCCATGGACACTATAGAAATAAATAGAGAAAAGAGACAGGCAATAGGTTATAAGAAGCTTATGGCAAACAGAGGGTTTGACGGAGACAGAAGACGCTTGAGTAGGTTAATAATGTGGCTCCGTTTCAAACCAACGTTCTTTAAATATTTGTTCAACGTTGTTTCGAGGAGGGATGAGCACTACGGGGGACAGGTGGGGAGGGAAGGCGGGTGGCCGCCCTCCACCAGGCCCCCGCTGGCGCTCCAGCCCTGGCTGCCACGCAGAAAACTCACCCCGCCAAGCGTGGCCCTGGCGGGTCTCACTCCTTTATCGATAGGTTTCTCGGGTTTCCTTCCAACTACAGAGTTCGGATGAAAGCTCTCCAGCTCATCACACTGCCAGTGACACTGATTGCTCTTTATAAGTTGGCAACCATCGAGTTAGCTTTCCAGAAGGAAAAAAATGTTGTGTCCACGGCATACACTTCTCTTGCCGTATTTCTGAAAGGATGAATTCTTACGCCCGATGACTAACTGCTTCCTACTGTACAACAAGGGGCCCAGACCACGTGCCCGAGAAACTGCCATCCCTGAAGGGCTGCTGTAAATATCGCAAGGTGGCAGGTAGACTGAGGACAGGGACCACAGAGCTCAAACAAGCTGGGACAAAAAGCCCCACTCCGGCAGTTTTCTTGCCTTCTGTTTGTCTACTTGTTTTGTTTCCCATGTGGTGGTCATCCTCCATTTGTACTAAAGTCTTCAGGAAGCTCTGGCCTATCTCAGTTGTAGCAAGGGAAGATTTGACTTTATTTACGTAGTTTTGTTCCTCCTTGGCTATTTAAAGGGGTACAGTATTCTGGGCCTTTGTCCTGGAGTATATTTTCATTGCCTTAAGAAGCACTGAAATCAGAGGGTAATGTTGTGAGAGATTTTTAAGATTACCTGATCCAATCAACCTCCTTCACAGGAGAGCTACCATTTAGCCATTTCTAGAGTGAGCAGGAGACACCGTTTTGGAGAGCAACCCACTCCCTTCCTGGATTGCTCTTAAGAATGACTGTACGATCAGACGGTGCCGAAATGAGCCTCTTGTGGCTTCTACCTATGGAATCTAGGCTTCCAATCTGTAGCAATAAACAGAAAATCTAAACGGCAGACCTTCATGTGTTCTCTTTTAACCTAAAAAATAGATGATTTCGGGCTTCCCTGGTGGCGCAGTGGTTCAGAGTCCACCTGCCGATGCAGGGGACGCGGGTTCGTGCCCCGGTCTGGGAAGATCCCACGTGCCGCGGAGCGGCTGGGCCCGTGAGCCATGGCTGCTGAGCCTGCGCGTCCGGAGCCTGTGCTCCGCAACGGGAGAGGCCACAGCAGTGAGAGGCCCACGTACCGAAAAATAGATGATTTCCAGATTTCTCACCAACCTTGATGCGGCTCCTTTAAACATTTCCTGGTCTCTCAATTTCCTTTTACCTTTCTGATCCTCATGATGGGACAGGCAGACACAGGTGATCTTTGACTTACAAATGGCCTGTTCCACAAGTGTGCTTGTCCACCAGAGGCGAGAGTCATAGTGCACTTTCTCATAGAATACGTGAAGACGTTAATGTGAGGCCAGAGGAAGGACCAACCTGGCTTTTCTGTCTGACCTCCACCTCTCCCTTCATGCATTTCTCTCCAGGCTCTGACTTCCCTGTCTTCAAAGTGCTCCAAAACTGACTATAGCTCTTCCTTGGATCAACATTTCTCCTCCTTCAGCTAATCTAATGAAATGCAAAAGCACTTTTAATTCATTCGTGCATTTATATAGGAATGACCCTTAATGACCATTTCAGAGGTGCTGGTGTTTTAAAGAAAATGTATTTGCTAACCCATGACTCTAGCTGTCAGAACTGAAACAGTAAAACAAAATGACATTAAAAAAAGAAAAAGTACAGTTAGTATGAGGTGAGAAGTTTTTTGCCCTGGACCATTATTATATTGACGGGATATGCATTCAAAGACATCTTTTAAAAAGCTATTTTTGCCCCTCACAGTTTGTTTTTCTCTTAATGTACTTCAAAATTCACAGATCTTCTTCTTTTTTTTTTTCATTTAAACAAGTTACTCATGGATGCATGCTTATGGTAAATAATTCTGATAACATTTATAGAGTTAAATGTGAAGGTCCAAAAAGGCTGTATCAATTACACTCCCCCAAATTGTGAACCTATCCAATTTCCTATGAATGTAAAATGTCTTTAATTTTTGTCAACATTTTAGGCCAAAATAAAAAATCACTGTTTTAGTATTCATTTCCCTGATTACTAATGAACTTTAAAAAATTTTTATTAAAAAGTAAAATGATTGGCTTTTCCAATCTCTTCTGATTAAATTACCACTTTCCCATTGGTCTACTTCTCTTTTACTTATTGAGAGCCTTTTATATAGTACTCTGGGAAGTAATCCCATATTTGTTACATATGTTCCAAATAAAGTTGTGTATAACTACTTTCAAATGACTTAATAGTTAGGGGCTTCCTTGGCGGTCCAGTGGTTAAGATTCCACACTTCCAACGCAGGGGGCGCAGGTTCGATCCCTGGTTGGGGAACTAAGATCCCACACGCGGCATGCCGCAGCAAAAAAAAAGACAATAAATACTAGCAAAATCTTACGGTTTATCCCTGATTAAACAGCAGTATCAAAACTTTCAAACTGACCTATTTCACTAACAGATATATGGACTATACTTGGTTTTGCTTTATGATCTTGAGGAAATTAATGTTCTTTCAACCATGTTTACCTGTTTAGTGGGTCAATGGTTCACCTTGTAATTTTCAATTTAGGGCAAGAGTTGTCAATTTCAACATTTCCTTTCTCAGACAAAACCACATAGAATACAATGTTATTTTCTATTTTGTTCATAAATGACTGTTGAAGAAAAGGTTATAATTTAGCCACATATGTTATATGTATATAAAGATAATATATGGGAAATACAGACTCATTTTTGGAAAAAAAAGATGGTAAGTCAAAAATAGATGGTAAGTCAAATGTAATTTGACTATTTACATCAACATGAGAATTAAATAGCAATACTGATCATATTTATGACAGATCTTCCAAAGATCTACTGGGTTTTAATGTGAATTTTGAGTTTTATTCAGTATTATTTAATTTTATTATTTCACAGAATTTCAGTCTGGTCTATTTAAAAACTATGCTGATACTTATTCTCCAACTACACACACATAGAAATTTCAAATCTTTTATAACCATCTTTAACATATTTTGTAAAAATGACTTTTGACGTAATTTAATATAGTTATTTCTATTTTTATTAAAAGAAAATGGAGGCAGATGAGCTTTACTTCAAGTCACAATGAGTAGCACATTAGTTAATTCTATCTGAGAAATTCTTTTATTTTCAATTTTAAAGTTTTACGCATGTGACAAAAACATTATGATTTGGGCTCTGCTGGATCTTATTAAAATTAGTTCCTTATTAAAGTACAATAACTGGCATAGAGCATCTGCCCCATAAATGTTTAGTGAATAAAGACAGAAACGGCGCAGTGGTTAAGAATCTGCCTACCAGTGCAGAGGACGCGGGTTCGAGCCCTGGTCCAGGAAGATCCCACATGCTGCAGAGCAACTAAGCCTGTGTGCCACAACTACTGAGCCTGTGCTCTAGAGCCCGCGAGCCACAACTACTGAAGCTCGCGCGTAGAGCCCGTGCCACTGCAATGAGAAGCCTGCGCACCACAACGAAGAGTAGCCCGCGCACCACAACGAAGAGTAGCCCCTGCTCTCTGCAACTAGAGAAAAGTCCACGCGTAGCAAAGAAGACCCAGTGCAGCCAAAAATAAATAAAACAAATAAATTTACTTAAAAAAAAAAGACAAACAGAAGAAAACACCATTAATTTGAATCATAAAAGTGGAATCCCAAAGCACACCTATGAGAAATGTTAATTCTTTCTTCTGTTGACTTGAAAATTTCAAGAACAAACTTATTTCTTTTACCTGTCATTTTAGCACACTGTAGAAACTCAACTAGTAATTTGCAAAACCAAGAGTAATCTTATCTGTACTGCCTGCTAGCATACATCCCCAGAAGTGAAGACAATACCTCATTACACAAAGGAGACAGCGACAACCAAGTGGTTCATGATCCTCTAAAAATTAAAAGCTTGAAGAAGACACTGGCTTCAACTTGGCTTCAAGCAACTTTAAAAGAAGACAGAAAGGTTTTATACATTTATAGGGTTTTTCCCTCCTAATTTTGGCTCTTCCTTAGTATTTTACTTTTTAATAGTTCAGTTTGTCAAAGTGAAGAAGAATCTTACTAAGCACAACCAGACTAAAGAGCAAAGGCTCTGGATAAAGACCGGCAAAGCTCCATCCTATTTCTGCCACTTGCTGGTTTACACAGTGATTCGACATATTCCATCATGAAGTGAGGGTAGTAATAACAACAGCAATATCATCACAGCTGTTGTGGAATTAAAAGAGGTAATACATGTACTGTACCTAACATAGTACCTGGCACACAGTAAGCCCCCCAAATATACAAGCAATTATAATACATGATATTTAATTTTGCAAACACTAACTGTAATAGATAACATATAGGAAAGGGGACTACAAGTTACAAAGAGACAAGTAGTATTTGTACAGACCTCTGAAAGACATCAATGCAAAATTCTGACTAAAAATAGACTTTACAAAGTGAAAAATAAAAGGTGAAAAATAACTTAGATCTCCATATCTTGCCTTTTTATATAGATGTGTCATTCCAGAAACGTGATAAATAAAAATGGTGGTACTCATCCTTACACAGGGTAATGATGAGACATAAAGACTTCATTCCTGATGTGGCAGTCAGTCCATGTGAGAACTTCACTAAAAGTGAGAAGATCTATTTTGGATGTGACACAATCTGTTCAACTTAATGAATAAGAACAATGACTTTTTTTTTTTAAAGGCCTAAATCTTATATTCATTCCAAAAAAGTTAGATGCAATTTACTCTTGAGAATAAGAGCACTGCTGTTGTTACACTAAAATATTTACCCTTCATACATATGGTGACCATCTAAATACATACAAGAGTAACACCATGGGTCAAGATTCTAATTTTCATTTCAAAAACTTAACTGCCTAATTTTATCTTGGATCAGCCTAATTTCTTTCCAGTTCCATAGCCTACAATGATAATATGCTGCTTTAGAGATCTCTAACTTTCAATCTACCTGCAGGACTTAACATTCCTCCCAGATTAAGTGCAGTACAACTAGGCAACAAGAACTCTGCCTTGTTGAAAGATCCTGAAGAACTGAAGTACCTTCTTGGCACTGGTGGTCTCTTGGAAGAGAGAAAGTGGGAATGATAAATTATTACCAGTGTTTGCAAGAATGTTCCTTTTGCCAAGAGGAAAATGAAGGCCTTTAAGAATTACATCTTGGGGGGGCTTCCCTGGTGGCGCAGTGGTTGAGAGTCCGCCTGCCGATGCAGAAGACGCGGGTTCATGCCCCGGTCTGGGAGGATCCCACATGCCGCGGAGCAGCTGGGCCCGTGAGCCATGGCCGCTGAGCCTGCGTGTCCGGAGCCTGTGCTCCGCGGCGGGAGAGGCCACAGCGGTGAGAGGCCCGCGTACCAGGAAAAAAAAAAAGAATTACATCTTGGAATCTGGCACTGTCAATATAACTGCAAGACTGGTAGGTCGGGGGGCCAGTTGTGTTTTCTGGCCACCCTTTCTGCTAACCCTCCTCCTCCCTCATTAGTCATTTTTCTAAGAAACAAAGTGGGGCATTAGAGAAAAGGCTGACTGGTCAGCCATCAGTTTAGAATTGATGCATGATACTTTTGTTGTAGTATTGATCTTTAAGAAACTCTTGTGTAAAAATAAAACAGGTAAAACCAAAGTTGAAGAGTCAGACTGTCAGCCAAAGTAGAAACCCCTAATATACAAAAGGGTGAAAAACTGCTTCTTATTCCAAACCTGACTTGAGTAAACATCCTTAAAAATGCATACAAAAAAAATTAAAGGCATACCTCACTTATCTCTTCCACATGAATTATCAAGCAGTCATTTAATCCAGGGGTCAGTAAACTACAGTCCTCAATCCAAATATAGCCAGCCACCTGCTTCAGTAAATAAAGTTTTTTGGAGCAGAGACACGCACTCATTTACATGGCTATTTCTGTGCTACAATGGAGAGTTGGGTAGTTGTGACAGGAAGAGTATGGCCTGCAGAGCCAAGAAAATTTACCATCTGGCCTTCTTATAGAGAATGCTTTTCAACCCCTGTATAAATATAGTTCTCCAGAGAAACAGAACCAATAGGGTGTGTGTGTGTGTGTGTGTGTGTGTGTGTGTGTGTGTGTGTGTGTGTGCGTGTAGAGAGAGACAGAGAGGGAGGCCAGAGGAGGGAGGAGGGAAGGAGAGAGAGAGGGTAGAGCATGAATGAATATGAATTTTAAGGGCTGGCTCACAGGGTTATGGGGGCTGACAAGTCCAAACTCTACAGAGCAGGCTGGCAAGCTGGAGAGCCAGGGAAGGGTTAATGCTGCAGTCTTGGGTCTGAAGGCAGACTAGAGGCAGAGATGCTTCCTCCTCAGGAGACCTCAGTCTTTGCTCTTAAGGCCTTCAACTGATTGGATGAGGCCCACCTACATTATGAAAAGTAAGCTGCTTTACTCACAGTCCACTGATTTAAATGTTAATCATATCTAAAAAAATGCCTTCACAGCAACAGCTAGACTGGTGTTTAACCAAACAACTGGCCACCACAGCCTAGCCTAGTTGACACATAAAATTAATCATCATTGGGGCTTCCCTGGTGGTGCAGTGGTTGAGAGTCCGCCTGCTGATGCAGGGGACACAACTTCGTGCCCCGGTCCGGGAAGATCCCACATGCCGCGGAGCGGATGGGCCCGTGAGCCATGGCCGCTGAGCCTGCGCGTCTGGAGCCTGTGCTCTGCAACGGGAGAGGCCACAACAGTGAGAGGCCCGCGTATCGCAAAAAAATAAATAAATAAAATAAAAAAATTAATCATCACACCTTGCATCTAGAATCTAATTTTATTCTAGAAACAGTTTACTAAGAAGACATGTGTTGATCTTCTGTGTAAGTTCTGAAGCCAAGTTCATTATTTACTGTAAATTAAAAAATTGGAATTATAGCCAGCAAACTAACTACATAAACTGACTTTATGTACCTGCTAGAGGGAAAACAATAATGAAATCCTTTGTCATACTCTAAAAGCTTGACTGCAAATAATCCTATTCAAATTAACTTTATATATACACCCATATGATTCCCTAAGGATGCTATCCAACCCTATTTTCTAAAGAGCTCTAAAAATATTAGAGCCGATTTAGTCTAGATTGATTTAAATTCAATCTTGATTAAAAGCAAAGGTTCACCTCAAAGATCCTTCCAGTCCTATATTTTACCAACTGATTTTTTAAAATTTTGCTTTGGTGATTATACAATTGAGAGTTTGCTGTCAAAAATGTTATCTATTGTTAAGTAGCATGCTACCACTGTTAGTCAGTAACTTGAATCTAGTTCAACTTTCAGTCCTAAGTACATCCAAAATCCAAAACTTCAGATACTAAAACAAGCCTTCATAGTAGGTAAAAAAAAAAAAGTACTTTCCCCCTTAAATTAGCAAAGAACAGTTACATAATTTTTTCCAGAACAATCTGGTTTTGGGGTGTTTTCATCACAAATGTATACTGCTGTGGTTTTTTATTTCTTTTCTTAATCTGAATTTTCTTTCTCTTGCCTTCAAATTCAAACTCTGTTTTGGAAGAATAATTTACTTTTATTGCATAAACACAGTACCTTCTCTGTATAAATCCACTAGGGCAGTCTGACACAGATATACCTTAGCCCCATATATTCAGTCTGATAATGAAGAACACCAAAAGTAAAGAATTGGTTCTAATGAATGAATCTGAAGGGTAACTTTATAGCCAAGCTCTATTTTTTTCTACTTATCTTTAACTCATTTATTGAAAAACAGTCACTGACTCTACCATAGTTACACCACTGAGGACAAAATGGTAAATGAGACTCCATCCCTCTGCTCAAAAAGCTTAGAGTTCATGGGGCCATTTTACATAGAAGTTGAAACTAACAGAAAAAACAAGGACATTAGAACAGTAAAACACTTTCAGTTAAGAAACAGAAGCCCCTCAGATTCAGAAAATTAAGATGAAAATAGGAATAGTGCTACAAATATACTTTAATATCTCCTGTCCTAACATCTCTCCTTTGACCTCAAGTCTCTAGCTGCCACCCCATTTTTCTGGCCCTTTCACAGGAAAACTTATTTTAACAATCATCCAAACGCACTGCCTCTACCCCCTAATTTCTTTTTTTTAATTAATTAAATTATTTGTTTATTTATTTATTTATTTTTGGCTGCGTTGGGTCTTCGTTGCTGCACGCGGGCTTCCTCTAGTTGCGGCAAGCGGGGGCTACTCTTCGTTGCGGTGCGCAGGCTTCTCATGGCGGTGGCTTCTCTTGTTGCGGAGCACGGGCTCCAGGCGCGTGGGCTTCAGTAGCTGTGGCTCATGGGCTCAGTAGTTGTGGCTCGCGGGCTCTAGAGCGTAGGCTCAGTAGTTGTGGTGCAGGGGCTTAGTTGCTCGGCAGCATGTGGGATCTTCCCGGACCAGGGCTCGAACCCATGTCCCCTGCATTGGCAGGTGTATTCTTAACCACTGCACCACCAGGGAAGTCCCTACCCCCTAATTTCTTGTTACTTCCTCGACCACCACCAAGTGGTTCTGCACCCCCAACATTCCACTGCTATCAGTCCTGTCAAGGTCATCAATACCCTCCCTAATTCTTGGTGCTCAAGTTACTCTAACAGAATTAATTACTCTCTCTTTGAAATGCTTTGTTGAACTGACAGTGAGTTCTTTGGTGAAACCCGCCAGTGAAAACCCCTTGAAGCAGAATCCTTTGTCCTTTCAGCTACTTTCCAAGAAGCACTAGTTCACCTTTAATGTATTAGAGATCAAAACTGGGGCAGTAGAATACATCAAATCATTCCCATGAATACTGGTGACACCGCTGCTAGACCATTTCAGTAAGAGAAGCCACCGCAATGAGAAGCCCGCACACCGCAACGAAGAGTAGCCCCCCACTTGCTGCAACTAGAGAAAGCCCGCGTGCAGCAACAAAGACCCAATGCAGCCAAAAATAAATAAATAAATATTTTAAATAAATAAAAAGAAAAACTTGGGGCAAAAGTCATTCTACAAATAGAATCGGTGGGTTTGTAGGAACTCTTTTGTCAAGGACAGGAAAGCAGTTTCAGAACAGAAACAAAGAATAAGGGTAAGGCTTCACATTATCTGGACCCGAAAACACATGGTTTCCAATGTGGGTTCTCACGGTTACATAAAAGCCAGACGTCACAATCCCAACCACAAACACAGGCCATGCGGTCTACGTTCCTTGTCAGATCCCCATACGGCTCCTTAAATACTCATTTTGGGATAAGAAAACCATGGTCTCTTTTAAAATGTCAATTGATGTCATCTCACTAAAAACCCTTCCGTGGCTTTGCACTGAATTTACACTAAAAGTCCAATCTCCTTACTCAGGCCTCAGTGCGCCAACACACTCTGGGTCCTACCCACCTCTCCAAGATCACTTCTCATTCCTCATCCTCTTGCTCACTAAGCTGCAAACAGGCTGACCTTCCAGAACACACTAAACTTTAGTGTCTTTACCCTCTTCACCTGCTGCCACTCCTGGCTCACGCCTGATCGTCCTTCAGCTTGCAAGTGACAGGTCAGTTTCTCATAGAGGTCCTCCTGTCCAGTACCCGGCTACAATCCTTACCACCACACACTGTTTCTTTCTTAGCATTTAGCACAGTCTGTACTTGTTTTTATTTGTTTCTTTTCTATGTCCTTCACTGAGGTTTGCATCCTGGCTCTGTCCAGTTTGACGTTTTATCTCTGCCAAATTACTTATTCTCTCCTCAGTTTTATCTCAATATTTTATCTCATTGGGTTGTTTTGAGAATAAACTAGGTAATGTAAGTAAAAACACCTCGAATAGAAGTTGGCATATATGAGGAGCTCAATAAATGTTAGTTGAATATGGAGCATAAATAAATCACAAAACAGTGAAACCTTAAGAGTAGGAGTGTCCCCAAGGTTTAGTGTTAACAGTTTTATAAACAACCTGGAGAAAGAAGCACACCATGCATTTTTAGCTTGCTGTAGTGCTACAATTTTCTGGACAGTGAAATGCCAAGGCCTCCACCGAGGCCTGTCCAGGTTCTCATAGGGTCTGGCATGCATCAGCATCTCAATGTGAGGAGTGGAGGAAATTGTGTAATTTGGGGAGAAGTAGGATTTCCCAGGTGGTCTGATGCATCCCCCCTGCCTCTATCCCAGGATTTATATCTAACAAACTATACTGATCTAAACTAGATGTTTTGTGTGCTAGAAATTATCAAACAACCATGGAAAAATGGTCAGGGAGACCTTCTCCAGAAGAATGGCACAATGCAACATCAAAGAAAAAAAATGAATGGCAGTAAACCAGTCAATATAAACCAAGACACAGGAAGAAGAGGAACCTTAAGAATAGGTTATGATGTCCATTGACAGAGGAATGGATAAAGAAGATGTGGTACATATATACAATGGAATATTATGCAGCCATAAAAAAGAATGAAATAATGCCATTTGCAGCAGTATGGATGGACCTAGAGATTATCACACTAAGTGAAGTAAGTCAGACAGAGAAAGACCAGTATCATAGTATATTGCTCATGTGTGGAATCTAAAAAAACGATTCAAATGGACTTATTTACAAAACAGAGTCACAGACGTAGAAAACAAATTTATGGTTACCAGGGGGGAAAGTGGGGGGAGGGATAAATTGGGAGATTGGGATTGACATATACACACTATTATATATAAAACAGATAACTGATAAGGACCTACTGTATAGCACAGGGAACTCTAGTCAATATTCTATAATGGCCTATATGGGAGAAGAATCTAAAAAAAGAATGGATATATGTATAACTGATTCACTTTGCTGTACACCTGAAACTAACACAACACTGTAAATCAACTATACTTTAATAAAAATTAAAAAAAAAAAGAACAGGTTATGATCCAAAAGGTTATGCAAGTCGTATGTTATCTGGGTGGTCAGGCCTCCAAATCAGCCATCAAAAGCCTTTCTAACGCTTAATGTACCTGAAACAATATTACAAAGCTGTGAATTAACAATATTACGAAAATCAGCTACTCTGTGTCAGGGGAGGCTTTTTGGCTGTCGGATGTTCCAAACTCACCTCCTTCCACCAGGATAGACAAGAGGCTGCCCTCATTCTCTTCCCCTACCTGCTGGGCTATGAGAGCCGACGTTCCTCCCACCCCAAGTCTTCAGTGCTGACTCTTGTATTAGTGGGTCTGGGGAAGGACCACAGACTCCGTAGCCTCTTTATCAGACAGCTATTTCCTCACAGCTCTGGAGGATACAAGTCTGAGATCAAGGTGTCGGCAGGACTGGTTTCTTCTGAGGCCTCTCTCTTTGGCTTGTGGATGAGCATCTTCTCCCCGTATCTTCACATAGTTTTCTCTCTGTATATCTTTAGAACCAAATTTCCTCTTCTTACAAGCACATCAGTCATACTGGATTAGGGTCCACCCTAATGACCTCATTTTAACTTAATTACCTCTTTAAAGGTCTTATCTCCAAATTCGGAAGTCCTGCAGGTTAAGACTTCAACCTATGAACTTGGGGGAAGACACAATTCAGCCCGAAACACTCTCTGAAATAAGCCTGCAGGTCGAGCAGGGTGAAGGCTAGGTCGGGGTGACAGGGCATCACTGGGCTGGTGGGGGCGGTCAGATGACAAGGGGGAAGAATAAACTAAAGGAAGGGAGTGTTTTGTTAAATGTTTACTCTATGCCAGGAATTGTGCTAATTTTTTTCAAATGTTTATCTCATTTAAACCTTACAACAATCTGTAAGGCAGGTATTATTATCATAATTTTAAAAGTTGGGAAAACAGTCTCCCAAAAGTAAAATAACTTTCCTAGTGTCATTCAGTCATAACCTGTGGTGCTAAGATCTACATATTAGGTCTGTCTGACTCCAAAACTCTTTCAAGGATTCCACCTGCCCTCCCAGGATGTGTGACATCTGGCGCCCCCGACTGCATATCCCTTCCAGGCTTCTTTGTCCTGAGCAGCTGTTCCTTCTCTGGTTGCTCCCACACAGTGGCCCCTCTGTGTTTAACACCTGGGCCGCTACCTGTTACTTGTGATGAGGGATGTTCTGGAGATCAAGGTTTAAGACGTCCTCTTTTTGTCACCCTTCCTCCACCAACCAACCTAAACATAACCTGGAAACAGGTCATTTTACAAACTCTGGGCACAAAAAAATTCAAATATTTGGTTATATTTCAGTGCCGAGAGCCTGGCTTTCCTGAGTTCTCAATTCAAGAGCTGGGGAAGGAAGAGAGCTCCAGGTTCCAAGGATAAGAGTGAGATGGTGATGCATGGAAGAAGGTTAGGAGAGGAGACTGGGACTTCCTGACCTGCCTTCTCAGTAGCAGAGGGAAAGATCATTCTTGAGGTCAGTACAGCCCAGGTACACTCCCTTACAGGAAGATCCCTCACCTGTAGAAACTGGCAATGAAGAGTGAAGGAACATACATCTGTCCCGGAAAGGGAATTTGTAATTCCTACCGCTACCAAAATCTTCCAAGTTAGAAGTTCTTCTCTCTCTCTCTCTCTCTCTCTCCCTTCTTTAGCAGTTTGACCACATCATTGTTCTCAATACCTAAGCTCTGCTCTGCAGAAACATTTGGTGTAAACTCTGACTTTCCCAACTGAAGGCTGGGAACACACCAAATGTTTGTACTTAATCATTAGGGATGTGTGGTCTTCTGATTCAGTAGTTTTGAAAGGGGAATGAAGATTTTGTCTCACTATTATGGCCCTGAGAAAACTCACTGCCACTTTCCTCTCGGCAAAGAGAAAGACAATCCCTGACTCACTGAGTGTACTAAGCAGTACTGTTAAACAAGGGACTATCTCAGGGCTGGTCCCTGGCTTAGTGCCCTCACTTCTAAGCTTACTCAATGGAATCCTATAATCCCTCTGTCTCAGTTAAAATAGAGGAGATTCCCAGTGCCAGCAAGTTGTACAGATTTCAAGGCAGGTTAGTTTATTTACCCTGTTAGACAGAATTGTACGGGTCCCCCCCTCTTCCACACGTGGCTACAGCTCAACTCAAGTTCCAACAATGCCTGGGTCTTTTCAACTCCAGTCCCCTTCCTTTCCAATTCCACATGCCCTTCTTTGGGTTGGCCCTGAGAGGCATGACCGACTCCTCTGAATCAGGCAGGTTGGTGTGGACAATACACCTTCAGCAAAGTTCTCCCCAATTCCCAAATAATGCTTGTCTACTATTGGGGGAAGGTCAAGCAGAGACTTTAAATCCTGAAAACATCCCCCTCATTAGTCAGAACCCAAATTTTAGAACTGGAAGGGCCTTAATGATTATTTTGCTCAGTGTTAAGTACTCATCTTTCTTATATGTATGTATTTATTTATTCGTAGTAAGCAAAAATCCCACTTGTATTTTGGTTATTTCAGCACTTAAAAATACACATATAAGATCAGATGGAAACAATTTTTGTAGTGTATTTTTTAATGTCATTAGATCAATCCCTTATTACCTGGTGTACTCAGAATTATCACAGAGGACAATACTGAGAGAATTTTTTTTTCACTACCGAACATTAGCTTTCTGATTTATTAAGTAGAAAAATCAGTGCTTCTTGTGTGCTTCTCCATGGAAACAGATAACCTTCTAAAACTGTCTCCCGGGGTTAGCAGCTACATGTTGAGTACCAAATGACCAGGGCACTTACAACAGAGCACATATAACATATTTAAAAATTAAACCAATATTTCTAGGTTCATGTAAATTATCGGACACTTCTATAGTACTCCAGAGAAAGGTACAAAGCTATAATTCCAACCTTTGTGTTTACGATGCTCATCAGTATAGAATTTACAGTGTCACACTTGAAGGGATGAATTAAAAGATTTAAAACATTAGCACCAGCAGTAATTACTGCAGTCGAGCAATGAGTCGCAGTATCTATTAAAACATGCAAAGATATTAAACTATTCACTGACTCACCCTTCTGGACTGGGTATTGAAGGGTGAGTCAGTATTTTCTTTTATAACTTCACTGTCATATATTCATGAAGTAAACTTCTCACACACACAATCTTTCTTTGATCTCAGCGTGAATTACAGTATGCCTTGTTCCTCTTACTTGCAGCAAATCATACCCTTACTCTGTACTGCATTTACCAACAGCACTAGCACAGCCCGCCGGACAGTAATTGCAGTGATAGTACCTATATTCAGTTGCAGCAAAAGCAAATTTGACATAGTTGTAAACTGGCAGGTCACAGATGAAAGATGGGCCCTACTACTGCTTAAGGCACAGTATGAGAGTACACTAGTACACAAATACCACCTAATTCTAACTAGATGTATTCATTAATGTAAACAGGAAGTTCTACACAATTGTGTACAGAACTAAGACAGTCATCAATACTTGGACTGAGTCCCTTTCTCCGCTCAGTGTGTGAGTTGCATCTCATGTTTCCTACTTGTATCTCTCCACCAATTAATGTGCTGATTTTTGATTTCTGTTCCTGAAACCACGGTCACTTACTCTAGATCTGCAGGCAAAACAAATGCCCTGATATTCATTCATGAATTGTGTTCACTGCCTGTGCTGTGTATAAGGACCTAGCTCATGATTAACACCGGGGGATACTGACGCATCCACAGACACAGGTATGTTTCCTCGACTTCTCCCCACCAGCTCATGCCACCAGCTCATGTTTACCCAGTATATGTACCATTTAAACTCATAACATGTTGCTCTTTAAAAAGATAAAATTTCTACCAGTTATCATTAGTGCTCTGGTTACCCAAAAATTGTTGTTGAATTTTAGACTACGTACAGTAGGCCAGCAGCTCTCAACATTTCTGCCTTGGCCGTACCTGACGGCCGGTGTTCTCATGAGGGACACAGTCCCTACGAATGAAGAAAGCTATTGCATGGGCAAAATGGAGTTACTCACAATTCCCTGACCACCAGCTTTCCTGCTGCACTGTGAAAGGGCAAGGTAGTTAAAAACTACTCCAGTGACATTGAATATGGACCTCACAGACACTTCCAGAGACCTTCAAGTTTAGATATGTTTACAAGGGTATATACAGGCTTCTCTGGAATCACAGTTCCATCAAAATCACCTGCTCCAAGAAAACAGCATGGCGGGCCTCAAAAATTAAACACAAAATTACCATATAATCCAACAATTCCACTTCTGGGTATATACCCAAAGAACTGAAATCAGACACTTGAACACGTATTTGCAGACGAATATTCACAGCAGCACTATACACAATAGCCAAAAGGTGGAAACAACCAAAATGTTCACCAACAAATGTACAGATAAACAAAATGTGGTATATAATACAATGGAATATTATAGATGATTAGGAATGAAATTCTGACGCATGCTACAACATGGATAAACCTTAAAGACATATGCTTAAGTGAAATAAACAGACACAGAAAGACAAATACATGGTTCCACATATATGAGGTACCTAGAATAGTCAAAGTCATAGAAACAGAAAGTAGAATGGTGGGTGCCAGGGGATGGGGGAAAAGGAGAATGGGGAATTATTGCTTAATGGATGCAGAGTGTCATCTGGGGAAGATTAAAAATGGCTGGAGGTGGATGGTGGTGGTGGTTGCACAGCAGTGGGAATGTACTCAATGTCACTGAACTGCACACTTAAAATGCAGTCAAAATGGTAAATGGGTACAATGGCAAAATTTTATGCTACGTATATTTTACCACAATCAAAACATTTAAAAATCACCTGCTCCAGAGACTATTCTCAAACCACAAATTAAACTAATATTCACCTGTAGCTAAAGTTTTCTTTCTCATCTCTGGTTATTTCTACAATGAAGGATTTTTGTTGTTTGATCTTTTCAAGAAAGTAAGCTCAGAAGTGGTAAGTAAAGAAAAACAAAGCTTTGTTGAGATGCAGATGTATAGCTAGGCATTTCCACTGAAGTGGTTCATTCATGAGTCTTCCCAGATTCTCAGGGTCTGAGATTCAGAAGAACACCTAGGCAAAATTACAAATTCCACACCTCCTGGGCCTTTTTCAGTGAATGAATGCAAAATCCAAAGACTTCAAGGGTCTTGGGTATTTTTGGATATTAACTGCATACATGTATCCATCTCAGATTGACAGCTTCAAATTAAAGTTAAATTACGTACAGCATACTCTATTTAAGAAGGCTGGGGCAAGAAAGTCTTTCTCTTTTGTAATCTAAAATGGGTAAAAATTTTAGCATTATAAGGGGAGATTTTAGTTAGCTGAAAACTTTTAAAATGGAATGTAGCACCTCTGGGCAATGCTGGCTAAGTTTGAACACTTCCTGCAAATGCATTTCACTCATTTTTTTAGTGATTATTTTATACTTATATATTAGGGCAAATATTTTGCATATTCTAAATTGTTCTTAATCTTTTAACTTTTCAAATGGGTTACAAAATTAATGTTGTCATCTAAATCCTTATTATAGATGATTACATTTCAATATTCAGAAAGAAAGAAAAAAGAGGCATTTGATTATTATATTTGTGTATTAGTTCACTAGGGCTGCCATAACAAAGTACCACAGACTGGGTGCCTTAAACGACAGAAATTTGTCTTCTCACAATTCTGGAGGCCAGAAATCTAAGATCAAGATTTAGCAGGTTTGGTTTCTTCCGAGGCCTCTCTCCTTGGCTGACTTCTTGTGTCTTCACATGGTCTTCCCTCTACATGTGTGTGTCCAAATTTCCTCCAATCATCTGGTATTATGACTCATTCTAATGACCTAATTAAAATTTAATTACCTCTTTAAAGGCTCCATCTCCAAATACAGTCATGTTCTGAGGTACTGGGGGTTAGGACTTCAACATATGAAATGGGGGGGGAGGGTACAACTTGGCCCATAATAATTTGAAACCATAAAAATATTACAAACTCGTTTATGAACATCTGAGTGATCAAATAATAAAAAGCTAAGCAGGTAAGTCTCTCATAAAGGATTCATGTTCTTTGAAGCTTGAAATGTCTACTGCGATCACAAAAGGCTCAATTAAAACAAGTTCAGTGGGCATCCACTCATTTAAGAAAAGTATGTCTTGAATGCTACTCTGTCAGGCATCAGGGTTACTACTGTAACCAGTTATGGTTACTGCTCTCATGAAATTTTCTATAGGTAATGTTCAGATAATAAGAAAGTTAAGCTTGTCTAATAGAATAAGGTCTTTTTAATGTGGATTGAAGGAATCCAGATATCCCAGCGACTCACACACTGGTATATGTGTTTCATTTTGGTAAAACTTTTAAAATTAAATTCGGGGGTCTTCAGAGCATAGTCAGTAATAAATTAAAACAAGAGTTCAGGGCTTCCCTGGTGGCGCAGTGGTTGAGAGTCTGCCCGCCGATGCAGGGGACATGGGTTCGTGCCCCGGTCCAGGAAGATCCCACATGCCGCAGAGCGGCTGGGCCCGTGAGCCATGGCCACTGAGCCTGCGTGTCCGGAGCCTGTGCTCCGCAACGGGAGAGTCAACAGTGAGAGGACCGCGTACCGCAAAAAAAAAAAAACAAGAGTTCAATCTCACATTGTTAAATTCTCAGTCCTTATTTTACTTAACATATGAGCTTATCTGTCAACATTGATTGCTCCCTCCTCCTTGACACCTTCTCCTCCCCAGGCTTCAGGACCCCACATTCTCTTAGTTTTCCTCCACTTCACTAGTCGTCCCTTCTCAGTCTTCTTTGCTGGTTCCTACTCATCTCCTCAACTCTCAGTGCTGGTCATCTGTGGTCCTCGTCTCTGCTCAATTTACGTTCACTCTCTTGTTGGGACAAATGTATCCAATGTTAAGTCTTTGAATCAATTTAAACGCTGAGGACTCCCAAATTTACTCCTCCCGTCCAGACTCTCTTCCCAATGCCAAACTCATCTACACAACTGCTCACTCGGCATCTCTGCTTCCATGTCAACATACCACTGCTGATCTACGGTCACCCCATCCCCACCCAGCTCCGCTCTACCTACATCTTGTGCATCTCAGCTCATTTCCATTCGTCCAGTTGTTCAGGCCAAAAATCGACTGGCTCCTTCCTTTCTTTCACAACTCCCAATGTCTGTCAGGAAATCCTGTTGTCTCTAAAAATAAATGCAGAAGCTGGCAACCTCTCTCCCTTCCCACTGTCCCCACCATGGTCTGACAGATCATCATTTCTCACCTGGATTGATGAAGTAGATAGCCCAGAGTACGCAGCAGCCAGGATGATCTCTTTAAACGTAAGTCATAGCACATCACTGTGCTACTCAGCACTCTGCCATGGATCCCTGTTTCACCCCAAGTAAAGCCAAAATCCTCACAATGGCCTATGAGGTCCCATAATCTGTACCTTTTCTGCACCTCTCTGACTTTGTCACCTACGTCCCTTCCCCCTGCTCACACCCCTCCAGCCAAAATGACCTTGTTCCTCCTCTAACATGCTCACACACTCCTGCCTCAGGGCCTCCATACTGACGGTTCCCTCCGCCTGAGATGCATTTCTTCCCAGTGCAAGCATGGTTCAATCCCTCAGCATCTTTGAGTCATTGCTTAAATTCCTTGACCATCCCACCACACACACACACACACACACACACACACACACACACACACACACACAGACGCATGGATAAAAAGATGTGGTCTATATATACAATGGAATATAGCTTGGCCATAAAAAAGAATGAAATCTTGCCATTTACAGCAACATGGATGGACCTAGGGTGCATTATGCTAAGTGAAATAAATCAGACAGAGAAAGACAAATACTATGTGATTTCACGTATATGTAGTATCTAAAAAACAAAACAAATGAACAACACAACTAAACAGTTCTAGATACAGAGAACAAACAAGTGGTTGATAGAGGGGAGGTTGGTGAGGGGAGGAGAGAAATAGGTGGGGGAGATTAAGACGTCCAAACTCCCAGTTGCAAAATAAATGAGTCACGAGTACGCCAAGTACAGAGTGGGGAATATAGTCAGTAATTATGTAATATCTTTGAATGGTGACGGATGACAACTAGACTTATTATGGTGATCTAAAAACTAAAAAAGGAAAACGTCCACTGGCATTCCCCATCATTTCTGCTCTGCTTTTTTGCTTTGTTGTCATGATACTTAGGAGCCTCTAACACATTATATAAGCTACTGTGTCTCTTGTTCTTCCTATCCTCCAACTAGAATGTAAACTCTAAGAGCCGTTAATGTATATATATATATATATATATATATATATTTTTTTTTTTTTTTTTTTTTTTTTTTTTTTTTGCGGTACGTGGGCCTCTCACTGCTGTGGCCTCTCCCGTTGCGGAGCACAGGCTCCGGAATCGCAGGCTCAGCGGCCATGGCTCACGGGCCCAGCCACTCCGCGGCATGTGGGATCTTCCCGGACCGGGGCACGAACCCATGTCCCCTGCATCGGCAGGCGGACTCTTAACCACTGCGCCACCAGGGAAGCCCAACAAATATTTCTGAATGAATGAACAAATTAGGGAGATGCTCAATAAATTATGGATGGTTTGAAATGCATTCTATTCTTGGATTTTAAAATTGCTTGCTAAAATGCAAGTTTATGGGGGCCTCCAAATGAATCACTGCTCTCCACCCCCTCCAACCTACATACAGCTCTCAGTTGTGCATATCTTAGTTTTTAGTATGTCCTAGTCCTGGAATAAGCTGCATTTCATTAAAAATATGCTATAATTAAAACCTTGATTAATTCCAGCTGGTCTCTGCCCTGCATCCCTTCACATTAATGGACCTCCCTGGAGGTGTCCTGTATAATCACTAGTCATAGTTAAGCACATAAATCCCTTACTGTCTTTCTTCCTACAACATGTCACATGGAGTTGGCCACCAAGTAAAAACCCTGATCACAAATTAGTCCCTGCAATTCAGAGCAGGCTTGGGACTTATAGTCTGAGGCTCATAACACTGAAATCTTTTTCTCCGGCAGTAAATGGTACCAGGTGTCTCTCATTAGGGCTCAGCATCAGCTGTTTTGGAGCAGGCTGTTTTTCCCACTACCATATTCCCAATGTGAATTACATGGACATTACAGAGACTGTACTTTACGTTGCACCATCTCTCACATCCCTACCAATTTGGTGAAAAGCCACACTTCAGATTCAGCCACCTACTACCTCTCCTGAGATGACCTTTGGACCCCCAAAACCATCAGGGACACAGTCTGGTCTGGGTTTTCAGTCACCTCATTCTAAACATACTCATTCAAATACAGTGAAAATCCACTTTTTACATAATGCAATAAACAGAGTCAGAAATTTAATTGTATCTATATATATGAGAAAATAGATAAGCATTACAAAGCATTCTGGTCTGCCAAATTTCACCTAGTTATAATCAAATAAATCTATAAAGTTCTTGTAAATACATGAGCTGCTTTTTACAAGGACTGTTGCTATTATAAGATGACCATGAAGATAAGCAAATTACCTTGAAACTATTGTACTCTTTGGGTACTTGGCTTTAAAGGATGTAGAGAAAAAGGTTTTTTGATTATTGCTTGGCGTTTATTTTACTGAAGAACTGATCTGGACCATTTTGTTCCTTTAGGGTGGCGATGCTAGTGAATAAATCCAGAGGTCAAAATACTTTATAGCAGGAAAGCTTAACTGACACTCTATATGAGGAGAAATTCAGGATACCATGGAGAAATACTGGCAAAGAAATAAAGCTCAGTGATCTGTAAAAGCACTTCTCTTTCATTTGCATTTAAAAATGTAATCAACAACATACCTAAAATGAACTACCATCAATATGCATTTTTTAGAGTGCAGAGAAGAGCTAAGATGATAAATGCAGCAGATAGTTTTGCTCCAGTGTCTCCCAAATAAAAATGGATTTTTAACATTCCTGGCACAAATATTTAAAATTGAATTGGAAAGTCATAGTCAGATGAAAAGTCAAATTAGGAAAAATCCTACACAAACGTTTCAAATGTGATTTAATTTTGAAAGGAAAAATTTCAGGCAATCATAGCCAGTTACTTTATTGCTAACATATGCTTCTCAAGAAATCAGGTCATCCACTTCCTCCCAGCTGCCCTCACCCCACCCCCTGCCCTGCAAATTCCACCCTTTTCCATTCTCAGCATTTGACTGAGATAACAATTAAGATAACATAAAATTACCCTTAAAAGAATTAGAAAAAAATATTTCAACAATGTTTAATGGACTATTAAAGAAATTAATTCAATTATGTTATGCTTTTATTATTAATTCTCTGGTATATATCTACATGGTAATATAAAATCATAGGCTTCCACATACTATTAAGACTATCTTTCTAAACAATCTTTGTAAAACTGTTTGCCCAACGGAGAACGTTAAGAATCTACGGCAAATCTATCATTTTGCAAGTAAGATGAGATAGTATTTCTCCAGTCATGACAATGTTGCAGTCTCAGGGGACCCACGAACTCACCACTTCCTAGAGGAAAGAAGGCTGAGCGATGTGATACAACAGTCAAAATGCATGAAATCAGCAGTATAAATTACAACATGTAAGTCCTGGTTCCATTTTTCTGAGAAGAAAAACCACAAATTTTCCATCAAGATGAAAAAGAAAAACAAACGAAGCAAACAAAGTCCACTGAGAATCTTCTCACTGAGAACGCTCCATCTATACTAATCTCTGGAATATCTGTCTTCTTGGTTTGTTTGGTTTTTGTCCTCCTGGCACTTCTTCCTACCACGGAGGCCAAAGAGATCCAACACCTGCTCTTGCTAAATAAACCCTGTTGCCTGGGATGTGGGCACAACAACAGCTCAGCCAGCTGATGCTCCCAGAACCATCTTTACGGAGTCCCAGGGCGCAGGGATGGCTCCAGGGCTTGGGATGGCTGGCCACTAGGGCGGCAGCTCCTTCCAAGGGCATGACGTCAGCTCAGCTTCACCCACCTTCTCTTGGTTTCTGCTCATTTTCTAAGCTAGGTTCTCCAGTCTTCCCATGGATTCAATGAGGTGTGTTCAGGAAGTTCTCACATTTACTCACCAAGCCACAGGCCCTAAGCTGAGAGCACAGTAAAAGTTGCCCAAGCATTGGGTAAGAAATGAGGCAACTGAAACAACCACGTAGCACGTAGCTGAGGCAAAACTTGCTGGTCATAATCTCGCTCTGAGATATTTGTATGTGGTAGATTGATAACATGATTAGACAGTCATCACTAGTGAAGTGCTCTCCATCAGCTCTTCTTACCTGCTGTACTGATCATTCTGATTTAACACTGGTACAGCAACCAACTCACAGGCTCCCAGGACTGGGGTGGTTCATTTTCCATTTCTCCTTCCTGCCCCTGTGCCATGGGAGCCGCATTTTGAAAGTTACCAACCCTTCTCCTCATGCACAAGCTGGAGGGAAGGCTTCAGTTTTGTTCTGTTTTGTTTTTCCAGAGGCAATTTTTCCCCTTAGCTGTGAGGAAAAGATGTCTATTCAGTTCTCCTCTAAATCATCTCTGTGGGGAAAAAGTGCCTAGCACATAACAAAGGTTCAATAAACACTTTTGAATGAACCCTGCTCAAACCCCTCTGAAGCTGGCCTCTTTCTAACCTTGCAGAAATGCACCTTCTCTAGAGACAATTATCTTGACTTAAGAAACCATCCCTTCAGCTTCTGCTTAACTACTGGAAACACTTGAGCAAGTATTTAATTTGATGGCATGGACACGGCATTCTCAGTAAGCATTTGAAAGTAAACTTTTATTCTCCACAACAAACTTTAAATTGAGTTTGGACTTCTAGACCCTCTTCTCTTACCTATTTACTTTATACAATTGTTTCATAAAAATCAAAGACATTAATTCATTCGACTTTTAGTGAGCACCTCTGCATGCTAGGTACCATGGTAACTGCGTTACCTATGTCATGTCATCTCTGATAGGATTTAATAGCAAACAGTAATGCTGCATTGTCCAATATACAAATTAAAAAGTTTTCTGACACACTAAATGGAACCAAGAAAGCATTAAGCAGAGGCTTTTCTTCTCCTTTCCCACTGACCATTTATATTAAAGTCAAATGGTACACAGGTCAAGAATTTGGAGTATATCACATTTTATACATTTGAATTTTAGATTTGAAGAAATGTTGAGTTCTTATCCCTCTATTTAGACAATTAAAAATCTTGAAAGTATTTGATAATATCAAGAAAAGTTAAAGAACTAATATATTTTAAATCAACTGTCAACAAGAAATAATTTCTAAGTATTTAGGCATTAAACATTCAGCATGTGTACATCTTCTACGGATGTGCTTTCTGTGTCATTTTAAACTATTTTAATAATTATAGACTTGTAACACTTGTATTCTCAAGATCGTTTGTCGTCAGTAGTTTTTTCTAAAAAAGTTTTAATGTCCTGCATAATTTAAAAAAATGATAGTTTACCAATAACAAAAACACAGTTCTTTCTCTGTGGGGCTCAAATTCATTTCATGATGGAAAACAACTTAGAGCCCCATTCAGTCTCCATCCTTGAACATGCAATGGCCTTGAATTAATGGTAGATCATAGCAGAATCCACGTATGAGGTTTTATATGTTTTATCCTTAAAGATATCCTTAAAAGAAGGAAAACGTAATTTTCTATCTCCTAAACTGATCCCTAAGTATGTAGACTAATCTTATAATTCTTGAACATCTTCAATAATCACTGTGGAATACAAGAGGTTGCAGTCATTTCTGAGAGGTGTTTATTAATAATAAAGACTGCAAAACCATGAGTAAAACCCCAATATTCTAATGGTCTAACTTCTAACATAATCCAGGGTCAGCAATCTATTGCCCAAGGGCCGTCTGGCCTGCTGACTATTTTTATAAATAAAGTTTTATTGGAACACAGTCACACCCATTTGTTAAATTATCTAAAGTTGCTTTTGTGCTACAACAGTAGTGTTGAGTGGTTGTAACTATCTGGCCCAAACTATAAACCCTTTGAAAATTCTGAAATCATTATATAAAGGCTGTTTCCCTTACTTTCAGAGCTGTGTTAACTCTTACTAAACAACAACAATAAAGTTTAATGAACTTGCTAAAGGACTTCATTGGACTAGAGAGATTCGGTGAGGGGTTTGCAAGGAAAGGGAGACATTTTAACATTTGTACCACAGAAGCTGAAGTCACATTGGTTAATTTGGAAAAAGGACATAGAACTGGTAGCAACTCTTGGACATTTAATGTCTGCATCTACAAATGCCAGAGAGAGTTGGCCTAAATGATCTTTCAGCTTTGCAATCTTCATGATTCTCTGAAATGACTTCAGTAAATCCATAAGCAAACTCAGAACCACATGAGCACACGACTTAATAATAAATGTTTCATGGCACCTGCCTAAGGTGAAGGCAGGGAAGGAATACATTTTAGAAAAGTGGAAACCAAAATTATTAAACAAGGGTATGTGGAGCTTTCTGGTACTATTCTTGAAACTCTTCTGTAACTTTGAAATTATTATCAAATTAAAAGGTATAAAAATAGTTAAAACAATTTTAAGTGTTAGCACTTAAAAGGGAAAACTTCAGTCACCGTATTCCACAAAGTTAACGCAATGACTGACATAATGGATCTGGAAAACACATACGCCATGCTTAGTATGTTCCCTGAACCAAGCACGCCTGCAGATTACCGTCATTCCCTCTGTTCTGCATCCTAATTACCCACCTTACAGATTTTACCCTTTGAATTTATCTTACTTTATGGAAAATGAGCTAACTAGTAATTAAAGGGATCCAAAGACAGATAAGACACAAAAGAAGCTGGAGTGGAGAGAGTAGTAGGAGGCAGAAGGAGGGACTAGAAGAGATCAGTTAATCAATTGACTAGATAAACATGTTCTGAAATGAGCACACATAGCAGCAGCTCTATTTTATCTCTTCTTTGGTAGATGAGGAAGGAAACTAACCCCAAATACTTGACTCTCATACAATATATGTACATCCCGTATATTTTTTATGTACACATATTCCAAAAAGAGATATGAGTTTATTTTTTCTAAATACAAACACTAAGCAAACATTATGCTAATTGAAAAAGTGCCTAGAGAGCCACACACATCCACATCGTTAAATATAGAAACTAACTGTAATGAGAATCATTATCTCCAGTTTCCAAGGATACCAGGGTAAGCACTACTCCTAAACTGCAGTTAATTCAGCAAAGGGCACAAAGTAATTTATATTCAGGGTCATCTCTGCTGACAGCAGATACAGAAGGAAGGCCAGGGTAAACCGCCCTGTTTTTCTATTCTGTTTGTTACTCACTCTAATTCCCAACCCCCAACCCCCATCCCCTGGTCCCAACCCTGGCCAATGTTTTATGGGTAAAATTTGGAAAATCTGATGGTAAACAGCAACTTCCAAGAGAAACAGAATCCACAAAGGGCAGGGCCGTCAGAGATGCGAATAATGCTGGGGGGTTGGGAAGGCTGGCATTCCTCTTTGCTTTGTTTGTGAAAAGGAGAGAAGCCTGCTTTTGTGTGCCTGCCACACCAGTGGCCCCCTTTCCCAGTGCCTGTAAGGGAACTGTACAGTTAATTTCAACTTCCCACCCAACCAAGGCTATCCAAGCTTTTAGCGCTTACCCCTCCTAAACTGTCACAGCGTCTAGAATCAAATTCATTTTCAATTTTCTCTGTCTTCTTGACTCTAGGATCTAGACGTTTCATACGATTACTTACAATTTGTTTCTATAGCTTTAATATAAAAACTACTTTCTGACAACTTCAGAGAGATTGCCTCTGAATTATTTTGTTCTTGTTGTTTATTCAAGGCTATTTATTGCTTTCAACATGACACGCATTGTACCAGGTGAGGGAGGCAGTGATGAGAAATGATATGAGACTTCACTTTTGATCTCCAGGGAAAGTATCAAAAACAGGCCATGTCACTTAGGCAGTTTAAAAAGAGGCGTTCCCCTCTCAAATTTTCACTTACTAAAATAGTGATGTGGAGTTCATGGATACTTTAGATTTATCTTAAACTTACAGAAATTAAAATAAAAATATATAAAAAATATATAAATAATATTCAGATAAAACAGCGGTTTTCCATTTAGTTCCTCCCCCATCACCTGTCCACTCAATACAGTAAGACATACTATGTAGAACTCAGCTGGGACAGAGATAATTGTAAGGGAAGAAAAGCTCTCCCAGCCTTCATGTGTTTCTTCCTGGTGGGCATGAGACTGCATCAGGCTAAGCTTCTTATCTTAATGTGATAATGTAGGCAAATAAATTGTTTTGATAACTGAGGTCTTCTGAGACTTTCCTCTTTTGCACCAGTTACAGTAATTGAAACCGCTCACTGCTTCTCTTTAAGAGAAGGAATGAAATACAACAAACGTTTCTAATAGTTATGTAACATTTCAGTATACCTCAATAAAGCAAGTTGTTTTAATATTAAGTTAATACAAAAAGTACGTTTCTGAAAATTTTTTCCTGTACATTTTTGATAACTTGAATGCTACATACTCAGTTGCACTGTCTTGATGATTTCGGTACCCAATCCTTCTTTTTTTTTAAAAAAGCTACTTTTGTACTGAAATATTGTTTCTAAATTCAATAAACAATATAGTAATAATATCAAATTTTAAAACTATATGAAATGGGAAGTTAGTCTCAATTCTGTTAAAAGTTTTCCCAGTATTTTGGTGTATTATTCTGACACCTATTATTTCTCACAAGGGGCAACATTTTGAGGTAAGATGGCTTCAGAGAAGATTCTATGACTGAATCTTGCAGCTTGCAAAACACTTAAATTGAGAAGGTTCAACTAAACAGGCCACCGTTTAACCTTTCTCCTGGCCTCACGGGAAGCTAATGCTCCGGAGGGCGAAAACACAAAACACAAAAAGCGTTCCCAAGTCACTGGCAGAAAGGTCATCCTCTGGTTTATCACCTTTTCTGATAACACAGATGAGTTTTCACAAAACCTCTAAGGTAGAAACCGGCTTACATTAAGAAACAGAATTGTATTCCCTAATCGTGCGTAATCAACTTTTTTTCTTCTCATCTTCAGCGCTGCAAATACCCCATCCAACCGATTGTGGAGCCTAAAACTTGGACTGGAGCCACTTGGCTCTCCGGATGAAGAAACATCAGATGGTCGCCTCCTTTCTTCCTTCTATTATTCTAACATGTAAATTACAGTCTTGCGTACTGCATGTATCTTCGAAAATACTTTATAGTAGCTGACCACCCACCCACCTCCACTTCACTAGCAAGTGTCCAATTGGCAACGCTCAAAGATCATAAAGGCAGCAAAAACGCCCCTGCGCGCTGTCACAAATTTTTAAAAAGTGGATTAAGGACAACCAGAAACGGGCAGCTCTGACACGCGAGGCCACCGTCCCCCGCGCCGGTCTGGCGCAGCTCAGATCCTGGGCCCAGCTCGGAGCCCTCCAGCCTCCAGCGCAGCCTCTCCGGGCCTCACCCCTCGGCGGAGGCTGGGGCGGCGGACACCGCCGTTGTCCCGGGTGCCGGCCTGCCGAGGGCGGGGGTGGCTGGGCTGCGCGAGCGTCCGGGTGGAGGTAACATCGTAGCCGGAGAGTTGCGAGGGGAAGGCGACGGTAGCGCGAGCGCAGGGAGGCTGCCGCGAGGTTGTTTTCGGCCGCGGCGCCGGCCGAGAAACAGCCAGTTGGCGGCGCACGGGGCGCGACAGACTCCGGGGTGGGGAGAGCGGGAGCGCGGCGCCGCGCGCTCGGCGTCCCGGCGTCCCGGGACTGTCGAGTGGGCGGCGGAGGGGGCGAGGGGCGAGCGCAGAGGCCGCTGAGTGGCCGGGCCGGCCCTCCGGGGGCGGGGGAGGGCCGAGCGAGGGCGGGCGCGCACTCACCTATGCACAGCTGGATGGCGTAGGCGTAGTAGGACCAGCCGAGCAGGAGGCTGATGAACACCACGGGGATCCAGTACAGGACCCGCCGGCACCGCCGCCTGACGCTGCCCGGGCCCGAGGGCGCCATCTTCCAGCCGCATCCACCTGCCCAGCTCCGCCGCCGCCTCCGCCGCTGCCCGCGGGCCTGGCTCCGGGGCTGGCTGGCCGCGCCCGGCGTGCTCGGCGGGACGGGCCCGGGGGCGGCGGCCGGTTGCGCCGCGGCCACTGCCGCCGCCGTGGCGCTAACTCCCCATCCCGCAGCCCCGAGCCGGCGCCGCGGACTCCCGGCTCCTCCGTCCGGCGGAGGCGGTGGCTGCGAGAGGAGGGCGCGGAGAAGGCGGACGGTGAGGAAGCGGAGGCGGAGGCGGAGGCTGAGGAGGTCCGGGAGGAGGAGGCGGCGGAAGCCTCCGCCCCGCCTCCGCGCGTCCCGCCCGCGCCCCAGCCCCCCCGCGGCCGCCTGGCCGGCGCGGCCCGCTGCGCCCCCCGGCGGCCTCTCGCGGCGCTCCGGGCCGTCCCCGCTGCGCCCCGGGGCCTCGCGCCCTCGTCGCTGAGCACCTCAGGGGCGCCCGAGGCGGAGAGTGAAGGCGCCCACCTTGGCGCGTCCGCCTCCGGCTTGGCCCCTGGGCTGGAGCGAACGCGCCGGGCCGAGGGCGAGGACCCTTGGCGGCGGACGCGGGCCACGGAGACGCGCGCGGGGCATGGCAGGGGAGGGGCAGCCCCGGGAGTCGTGTGCACTGACCGGACTCCTCGCCGGCCCCGCGCGGACGGGGCGAGCCGCCACCCCTGAGGATGCGCCTCGACGACGTCCTTAGGCGCCGGGGCCAACGCCCGTGCCTCCTGCTAGGAAGGGAAGCATCAACTTGCGGGTCCCGCTAAACAGGCGGGAGTCAGCGAGGGCGGGGCTGGTGCTCCAGACCCGGAGGCTGGCGCGAGCGGCTGGGGCGCCTCCTTTGCACGCGGCGTTTTGGGGGGACGCGGGAATGCACCACCAACAGGGGCTGCGGGGCCGACGTCCGCCGTGGACTGTGCGTGAGGAGGAAGCACCTTGGGTTGTGAATCCAGAAACCACCGGAGTTAGAAACACAAATCATGTGCTCTGAGAATTTGAACTCTTTTAAGCCACTTAGGGATTGTAGGAGCAACCATCGCCACCGCCGCCTCCGGAAAGGCCGGGGCTTCTCTTGGTGTACGCTTTTTTCCCAGCCGGTTCTTCACTACAGTGTTTTCTTTTGTGGTGGCAATTCTCAGCTTAGCATACAGCTGGTTCTAAAGTGGTTGCTAAAAACCCCTAAAGAATCCTGAAGGTAGTGAGACTGAAGGCCCGGCTTTATGGTTGGTGAAACGGAAAAGAAACGAATGCTTCTGAGATTGTTTTCTTTCTCCTTTCCTCTAATTATGAACGCACCTGACTCCGCATGGAAGCACCCCAGTAAATGGAGTGTCTCTGAATTATGTGCATAATCATTATATATAATGTGCACGATTTTAACATTAATGAATATGTGTGTGTACACTACACAGCAACCATATTGGATGAAATTACTTCGTATTCATCTGTAGAATGAACAGATAAAAAGAAGTACTGATTTGCATAAAGAAATTTAAGCTCTTATGTCTTTGCGATTATCTTTCTGAGATCATTTCTATCCCAGTGAATCACTGCATATTGGTATAACGCCTTATACCCTTTATGGATATCCTATAGGGTAGGTTAATATAAGAACATAACTTCCTTGGAATACTCAACTTTTCCCATGGATATCAAATTTATGCTCCCAGTCCGAAGACTCTAAAAACAAGAAACAAAAGTTCGTACCAGGACTGATATACCTCCACAAAATGAGAAAATCAGTGTTGAAGGTCACTGAAAAATTCTAAGGAATGAAAAGTAAGGGATCAATTTTCCCATACTGGAAACAGTGTAAGAAAGCGCGAAGTGTGCCTCTTTAGATATTAGATGCTATAGCGCCCTGTGCTGCTTCTCTGCAAACAGTCTTACAGGGTCTTGAGATCAGAAATGGAGAACATTCGACAGTTTTCACATCTTTTACCCTTTTGGAAGAATATTCAGGTGTAACATCTTTGAAGGAGGCGACTTTTTTTTTTTAAGATGCTTTTTAAAAAATTTTAATTTTTGGCTGCATTGGGTCTTCGATGCTGCACGCAGGCTTTTCTCTGGTTGCGGTGAGTGGGGGCTACTCTTTGTTGCGGTGCTCAGGCTTCTCATTGTGGTGGCTTCTCTTGTTGCGGAGCATGGGCTCTAGGCGCACGGGCTTCAGTAGTTGTGGCATGGGGGCTCAGTAGTTGTGGCTTGCGGGCTCTAGAGTGCAGGCTCAGTAGCTCAGTAGTTGTGGCGCACGGGCTTAGTTGCTCCGCGGCATGTGTGATCTTCCCGGGGCAGGGCTTGAACCCATGTCCCCTGCATTGGTAGGCGGATTCTTAGCCACTGCGCCACCAGGGAAGCCCCGAGGCTACATTTTTATTATGTATCTAACATGCTATTGTTCATATTTATAATAAATATTTGTGGAATAATCGCAACCTATTTTGAGTCATTTTAAGAGTACTACTACTACTGAGTTCTCCAAGGGTATCACTCTTACCTAAAAAAGAAAGTCTATCTCAGGAATAATTGTCTCTAAAGCCACATGATGATAGGATTTAGCTCTGCCTAGGCTCTAATTAGACAGGCATGAACATGCATGCACAAATGTAAGCTCTTTGGAGAGTAGCCAATCTCTAGATATTAGGCTCTGATGAGAGTGGAAAGGTAACTTTAATTTTTAGGACCAGAGAGCCTTTTTTGGGGGCTTGATTTAGAGCTGTGCATCAATAAGAAAACAATTTGAAGGTCATCAACCGTTAAGAAGAAACTTCACTGGAGACTTAAGAGAGGAACTTCACTGGAGACTTAAGAGAAAAGTACAGAAGGTTCAACTCACCAATTTTAGATACCCAGTAAGTCATATTATGAATTCCATGTAATAATTTTGATAAAACTGCTACAGCTATTTATGAAAAAACGAGTCAGCCACTGCAAAGGAGGGAGAGGGTAACACAAAGGCAAAGAAGAAGGGGACGACCAGGCAAGCATCAGGGCAGGGGACCATCTGAGAAGAGCGAGTCCCCCTGACCTGGCCCACGCAGTCCCTAAGAACCGTAGCTCCGCCCTTTCCAGACCTCTGCCTCCATGCTCCACCCACTCAGCAGTTTTATGGAAGTCATTCACTTTTCAAAACCCCTATCATCATACCCTGACCCCCACATAGGAAACGATCTTTCTCTTCTCCAGCCAAGATCGACTTTGAAATAGTCCCCAGATTCTTCAGTCCCCAAACCTCAAATCTGTCTTGCCATCCCGACTAATACTCCAAATCTTCTTCCTACTTCCAGATCCAGATTAAAAATGTTTACTTATTGCCTTTCATAGTATGAATCGAGAATAGCCTTAACCAAGCCCAGGGAGCCCCTGGACCCAGCCTGTCCCTGGGGAGCATGGACCTCCATTCATGCTGCCTATTGCAACCTCATCTCATCTTTTCAGCCATACCACTTTAGAGCGGTCTGAAAAAAATACCGATAGATCCTCTTTCATTGTTTTCTTAAACTAAGCTTATCACTCTTTGGGGGAAAAGAAAAATCCCTTTAGAAGTCGGAAATCCATGACATCAAGGACTCCAGTATTAATTTGCATTTTCGTAATAGTGGCCACGATATTCTCTGTGGGACCTTAATAGTATGCCCAATCCACGCATCGTTTCTGGACACAAGTAACATAAAAGCAGTCTTAGTGAACTTGGTTTAGGGAATGTGGTTCAAAGTGCTGCTAAGATACACTTTGGTTCTCAGAGATTTATAGTTTGCAGTCAACCTGGTGTGGAGTGGAATGGAATATAATGGAAGAGAATTTCAAAGTCCTAAGGAGTATCTGGTGGATTGGGTTAAAACGTTAGGAAAACAGTAAAGTGGGAAAAAAACTGGCAAACCTTGCCTTTCAAGCCCTGTGGTATCTCTATGATAGTGTTAATAGCATCTTGCCACTAGAGGGCAGGCGCACACCAAGCGGTGCGGCTCTCCTGACATCTTTCTGTAGAGATTTCGATAGAATCAGCCACTAGTCTAACCAAGCCAATTATAAATTATGAATTATAACTGCATGACTAATTATATATACTTATAACTAATTATAATTATGTTATATTTATACAATTTTATGCTATAATTTAGTGGCTAATGAAAACCATATTCAGAAAATTGAAAAGAATGCAAATTGCTGTTTCTGCTTCCACTTCTTTACAGTTTGCACGAAGGTTAATCTCTTTAGAAATAAAATTGGAACTTTTCATTTAAATGAGTGCTTTTGCCTACACCAACCCCCCCTCCCTTGCCCCTACATGGGGAGAAAGCAGAATCTATGAACCCAAAAGGTGAGCAGATATTTCCTCTCCATGGACTGGCATGATCTTTAAGTGGTGACACAATGGCAAAAGTTCAATTAGAGATGATGAGACGTGGCCACTGTGTGGAGTGGAGAGTTCAATGGCCAGCAGAGAATGACAAGGGCAGCAGAATCCTGCAGTGCGGTGGCGAGCGTCCAGCAATGTCAAGGCCAGCAATGGCATCCTAGGAGACTGTTCTCAGTGGCAGGCCCTTGGCCAGCCATCAGCTTCCTCTGTGTCAGCTCAAGCTTGATTCTCCAGGCTTCTGGTTGATTCTGTGGGGTGTATACATACTCGCAAAGACATTTTTTGTGTAAATCCACTGGCATTGACTTGTGTTTGCAACCAGGAACTTTGACTGGAACAGAATTTTAATTTCATTCAGCATCCCATTTCTTAAAGGGTCATGGAGACCGAGGCGTTATGAGAAGTAGGGATACAGGAATTTGGGGACAGGGGAGCCAACTAGGTGCCTTCAAATTGCACTCTCCAGGCCTGCACTGTCCAGTAAGTACCACTAGCCACGTGTGGCTTTTCAAATTTAAATTAAAATTAATTAAAGTAAAAGAAAATAATTCCATTTCCTTAGTTGCAGCAGCCCATTTCAAGTGTTCAGAGCCACATGTGGCTAGTGGCTACCGTACTGGACAGTGAAAATCTAGAACATTTCCGTCATCACAGAATGTTCCGTTGGAAGCGCTGACTAATCTTGTCTGAATATTCATGAGGCAAGCTCTATATTTATAATTGCAAGAAACAAAATAATTGCCTCTAATTAGATCTCTACTGTTTTACAGAAACCAAAAAAAAAAAAAAAATGAGAGGTAATAGGAAGTTAAAGACACTTTTAGGTTAATAGTATTACGAGCTTTCTTCCTTTGAAGACAAGAATCTAAAGAGTCAGGAGCCACACTAAAGGGACAAGAGGTCACACTATAGATTCTTCAACCTGAGGTTTATATACAAATAATTACTTTCAAGGGATATGCAGGGAGAAACATATTTCAATACTTCACTCAAATTCCTATCCATAAAGCTAGATCTTGGGTTTAGCTTTTCATCCAATAGTGCTCGATACAGCCTTATTCTGGGATAAATCCAGCCTTTGAGCACAGGATCGTCTGTCTTCATCCAGTGGCCGTCAGGACACTTTCTGTTCTGTTGATTGAGCAGATAATAACTGGGGGACCGGAAGAATAATCGGTTATATTCAGCTCTGTTTCTGTCAAGCTGTAGGCTAGATTAGTCATGCTGGATTTTCTGTATGGCAGATGTGGGAGGGGGTGGAATTAATATGTCTTGCCCAGTGGTTTGTAGAAACTGACACTGGCTCTGGTTCAAGACACTCGTTTGTCCTGAAAAAAAAAATATATATATATATACGTTTAATATTAATAAGTATTTCCAAGTGTTGTCAAAGACTTTAAATGTAACTTAGAGATCAAGCTCACATTGCAATTTGTTACTGTAGAAGGGAAAAAAAAATCTTACCAGGGTTTTCTCAGGCCTTTAAAAAGAGCAGGGAAAATGGAGAATAAATATTTAATGATGACATTTAACAAAAAAGTATGTTGGCTTCAGATTTGTAGTAGAAAAAAATTTTTGATTATCAGGGATTCTTCCATCAGCTAGAATGTATTCAGTGTAAGTTATGTCTTATACCTCAGAGTCTTTGAGTCTACAATTATTTTCAAGTGATACTTGGACACTGGATTCTGAATTTCTTTGGACTGTTTCACTGGTTGCTAAAACCTTTCTCCATTTGCTTATATTTCAGTCTTTTTGATAATGGGTCATGCTATGAAATGCTAGATTGGCAGTGGAATATCAGTAACCTTTATATCTGGAATATGAGACAACATGGGTTTTTTGTTTTTCAAAAACTCTATATAGTGGTTGAAGGTTCAAAATCCAAATGATTAGAGGTTTTGGATTTTATGCTTTAAACCAAATAATGGGTAATAAATTTTCATTCTTTTAAGCTTTCCATGAAGTTTTAAGCCACAAAGTTTTAAAGAGAATTATCTTCATAGAAATAGAGCCAGCTCGGACTACCAGGGACAGAGACAGTACATGATAAAAAGAGGCCTTTGGGATTCCAGACTTCTACAAGTGGGAAACCACTAAGGAAATTGCACAGCTGCAAACACGTGCTACCTTTTATGGAAAAGGAAGGATGACTAAGGTGGCAGAACCAAGAGCCCAGAGAATAGATCTAAGAGCTATGGAGAATTATTCCCAGACAGGAGTAATACTAAATGTTTATCGAGAACTTCCAGCACTTTAACATACTTCCAGAAATGCTATCAACCATTGACTCCTTCATTCCTCCAGTTTCCTGCCTTTTGAAGAAGAATGCCTAGAATGGCTATGCTATCTCTGTTCCACCATTGTACAATATATTGTATATAGGTTTTGTGTGTGTGTGTGTGTGTGTGTGTGTGTATGGCAGGGGGAGCAGGTAACTCGTCTTGTTCATTCACACATTTTCAGGTTGAAAGGAACTGTACTAAGGGACCTGTACTTAAGGACTATACCCAAGGAGCTTCATCCATACCAGGAACTGATTTAGATTCTGCAGTTCGAGCTAATGCATTAGATCTTGTGGACCTTGGGAGTGGTGAGTATATTTTGCAGGTGGGAAGAATGTAAATAATTTGTGGCCAGAGGATGGACTCTGGTGGTTTTAAATGTCTCCTCAAATTCTTTGACATTCCTCCCTTCAAGAGGCAGAGTCCAATTCCTCTTCTTGTGAGTGCGGTTGGATTTAATGACTAATTTTTAATAAACAGGATATAGCAGAACTCAGAGAGGGAAACTTTAGAAACTAGGTTGTAAAATGCCTTGTGCCTCTCTCCTCTATCTTGGATCATTTGTTCTCGGGGAAGTGAGCTGTCGTGTCATGAGCACCCCTGTGGATTGGCCCAGGTGGCAAGGAACAGAGTCCTCCAACCAAGAGCCATGTGAGTAAGCTTGCTTGGAAGTCGATCCCTCAGTTCCGGCCATGTCTTCAGATGACTGCAGTCCTAGCTGTCAGCTTGATTGGTCATCATGAGGGACCCTGAGCCAGAATCACCCAGCTAAGCTGCTCCTGAATTCCTGACTCTCAGAAATTGTGTGAGATAATAAATGTTTTCTTAGACCACTTCATTTTGGGGTAATTTGTTATGCAGCCACAACTAATATAGTAGCAAAGAAAATGTTGCTTTGTAGCATTTGTCTATATAAGTTCAAATATGAGGGATTTAGTGAGCATACCAATTCCTGATAATCATGGCAAATTATTGCCACTTAAGCTGCATGGAACGAGTTGGTGAGAGACATGGGGAGAACAAAGAGGAAGAGAAAGGAGAGGGGAAAGAAGAGAGGAGAGAAGAAAGAAGGAATAAAAGAGAAAAAGTAAGAGAGGGACATGGGTAAGGTAACTGTTGTCCTAGTTTACCAGGATAGTCCAATTTGTGGTGCTATCCTGGTATAATTATGCAGGAGCCCTCTTTCACTTTCAAAAGTGTCCTGGGAGCTTCCCTGGTGGCTCAGTGGTTGAGAGTCTGCCTGCCGATGCAGGGGACGTGGGTTCGTGCCCCGGTCCGGGAAGATCCCACATGCTGCGGGGCGGTTAGGCCCGTGAGCCATGGCCGCTGAGCCTGCACGTCCGGAGCCTGTGCTCCTCAATGAGAGAGGCCACAACAGTGAGAGGCCCATGTACCAGAAAGAAAAAAAAAAAAAAGAAATGCTTAGCCTCGTGTCCAGCATATAAAAAGAAGCTATATGTATAGAGCATATGTATATACTGTACTAAGCATTTTATATGCATAATATATATGAGCAATATATGTTAGCTACTGTCAGCATTTACTATCACAGAAGGCAAATTCATTTCATTGAGGCTGAAGTACTTTAGTCGTTGGGATGTGTGTTTTACTAGGAAACTCTCGAGTATGTGAGTGATTGTATTTATTAATTTTAATATTGGAAGGCAGAGACACAGTTTAGGAAATATGTTAAGGAGTAAAGTAATAGTCAGGCAAAGACTGTATTTGCTTTTCAGGCTTGATGTGCCTTACTTTGTTTATTTATTCATTCATTCATAGATTCACCCACTTATTCTTTCAACAGACTTGTATTGACCAGATCCCAGGTACTATGCTAAGCACAGGATTGAGCAAGGCTTTTCAACAAGAATAAAGCTTTATTCCCACTTCTTAAAGGAAAATATTACATTAAAAAAATTAAAAAGGGGCTTCCCTGGTGGCGCAGTGGTTGAGAGTCCACCTGCCGATGCAGGGGACACGGGTTCGTGCCCCGGTCCGGGAAGATCCCACATGCCGCGGTGCGGCTGGGCCCGTGAGCCATGGCCGCTGAGCCTGTGCGTCCGGAGCCTGTGCGCCGCAGCAGGAGAGGCCACAGCAGTGAGAGGCCCACGTACCGAAAAAAAAAAATAAATTAAAGAGATGTTTGTGTGGGAATATGAGTGACAAGGGATCTGCAGCCAAATTTAAATACATACATATATACATATACATACATATATATATATATGTTTTTCGGGTTGTCTGGATTTTATTCTAAATTAGCTTTGAGCAATGGAAGCTATTTTCTGCTATAAAAAGCAATGTATTTTAGTTTTGACTTCTTGTTGTTTTTTTGAAAACTAAGAGTCGGAAAATCCAAATTATGCGAATATATAATTTGGAAAGCTGAAATATCAGCAGAAGGAGCTGACAGAGAGAGAGAATTTTTTGTTTCAGCTGTAGGCATTCCTCTTTTCTGTTTTTAGAAACGAGAAAAACTAGTAGACAGAAACAGTCCTAGGTACATGGACTATATATTTCACATGCATGGCATAAAATATTCATTAGATTAAGTAGGTGCCCAGAAACCAAGAAAATTTAATAGATGAAGATGGTGACAACAACTAAAGTAGGAACCATGTACAGGATAGGGTTAAAGTGCTTAGCCATATTTACCAAAAGAGATTTTAAAAAGATATTTTCTTTTCACTATTTTTAGTCCACTTTAATAATAAGTACCACTTTATATTTTTCAATAGTCCATGAATTTTTACCTTTTTGTTAATCTTCAAGGTCAAGTTTATGAACATGATTACAAATAAGCAAATTCTAAATGAATAGGAATATTATTTTAGGAATAATAACATTGACGGTGTGTTTGCTAAAGTCAGTACTCTACAGGCAGTTTCCCCTTTAATTCTCACAACCACCCTAAGACTCAGCTGCTCTGTTACCTCATTTTACATACAAAGAAGCTGAGGTGTGGAAAGTGTAGTAAGAACCTTGCTTAACTACAAAGGTAGGGAGTGACAGAGCCAGGATCTGAACTCGGGAAGGCTGACTCAAGAGCCCTTGCTTAACCATGCTGTGCTGAATAGATGGGCTAAATGCATTTCGCCTGTTTATGCATATTTTCCAATATATCCTTTTTGATATAGTTATGTCATCTTGAATTCTGCTTTTAGTGTTTGCTCATCTTCTCAATTCTATGCAAAGATCATTTAACTTTATAATTAAGCAAGTCCACATCTGTCTGAATGATACACTGACTCATTCATTTAGTTGAAAGGGTGAAACCAAATCGATTTTTAAAAATACCATAGGAACCTCATTGAAAAATTTCATGAATCACCTTAATGAGAAAATAGTACCAGGATATCTAGTACCGAGAACCTCAGACAATTGTTTTTTGAAAAGTGCTAATCAACCACATATTCATCTTGAATGAAAATGCCTCTCTAGCAAGACACTGTGTGACAACAGTAATTACCGAAGTACCAGTTGTGAGAACCGTTGCTATGGCTTTTAAAGAATTGTTCCTTACCCTTTTCTTCTGTGTTTGAAGATGATGATTTGTCTACTTATTATTAAGGTGACCAGTATTCTTTCCAGCATTGGGTACATTAAAGCAGCAGAAGGTGACTTTATTTGCTAGTTCTTACTTTTTTTTCCCCAGCTGTCATTCATTTCCTTCCTTTAATTTGTCCCAAGATTAGGTTATCTTTTGGTTAGGTTATCTATTACAGTCATTTGCCCATAGCCCACAGCGCAAACCCACAGTTAGGGTATGTTCTGTGTGTCCTTTAAACCCCTGTTTTTATCAAAATACCTTCTGCCTCATGTGAAATTTAAACATGTTATACTATCTTGCTATGATTTATTCTTTATAAATTTACATTCTGCTGGAGTTATAGCTTACCTTTGTACATTTTTAAAACAAGTGAACCTGCTTGGAATTTTGTTAAGTAGAGCCCCTAAGTCGTATTGTTGATACTCAGGTGGCCAGTTCAGACAGTTCATCGTAAACGGCTCTCTAGACATCAAGTTCTCCTAGGCCTTAATGCTACGCTGTTGCCATAAACCTCCGGTATCATAAGCAGCACACTTACCATCTTAGCATTCTTTTCTCTTCTGTTTTTTCTAACACAAAAACCATTTTCTCCATTATAGTTTTGAAAAAATCAATATCCACTTTCAAGTAGCATAAAATGGTACTCTTTTCTTCCTGTGTTTCTTACCATCCTGTATCTCACCAAACCCACAGACATCCCTGCACACTGGCCCAAATGTCCACATTCCAGGGAGGACCAGCTACATAATTTTTGGAGCCTCGTGCAAAATGAAAATGCAGGGCTCTTTGTTCAACAAAGCAGGAAAAAGTGCTAAGGTATTACAATAGAAAACTTTTTCTTTCTTCCATAGTCTCTCTTTCAACATGTCATGATGTTTTTAATTTGCTATTTAATGTCATTTTAAGTAACTAAAACTTAAAAATTTTGTTATTAGCATGACTTTTACCATTCATCTTTATATTGTACAATGTTTGTTTAAAGTGGAAATATCAGAGCATTTACCTTCTCTGTGAAATCGCCAAAATTACGTAATTCATATTTAATGGCACAGCTTCTGAGAATGCTTCTGAGGCATCTTGAGTCAGACTCAGGAAGGCTGGGAGGAGGAGGAGAAGGTCCATCCAGCATGAAGCAAGCCAAGGGCAGGCTCCTTCTGCTACGGGGATGCTTCCAAGGTGAGTGTGGACCCTCACAGGTGTCCTGGGTCCCCATCCCATGACTCAGGATGCACATACACTTGCTCACACCAGCTGCTGGACTGATGCACTGTGCTTCAGCTGGGGGAGCACCCTGGGGAAGTGCAGGCAGACATTTCTTCTTCCTATAGGCATGATACCCCAACCCACAGTGAATAAGCCACCCCCAGGGTATCGAAACCTCGGAGTTAGAAAGCTCTAAGTACTCGGATTAGGAATATGGGATAAAGGCTCATCTCCACCAACCTGTGGCCTTCGGCTGGCTGCCAGCTGATGCACCGTGGCTAGCACTGCTAGTCCAGAGCAGGATGGTCTCCACCATACTCTGCCCCAAGACTCTGACGGTGTGGGTGCCCTTCCCCATTCCTACACCTAGAGCCCTGGGCAGGGGTGGGGAGGGTGAAGCTGGGCAAAGCAGCGGGTAGCCAAGAACCCATCCTTGGGAGTGGGAAGGAGGCCTGGGTGTGAGCAGAGGCTCCAAGCCCCTGCACAAGCTCCATCGGCCCACTGACTTCATTTACAAAACAGAAATTCAAAGATAACATTATTAAGAATTTCAAGATGGTAACTGCAAATTATACAGATTTACTTTATGTGAATTATCTCATCTCATCTCATCCCTGTAACATGGGGCAGATACAATTTTTAGCCCCAATTTAGAGATAAGGAACCTGATACAGGGAAGGCAACTTGTCTAAGACCAGGAAATGAAAAGAATGGTCTACTATGATCAGAGTTTATTACAATAACATGGGATAATTTAAAACTAGGAAGCCTGTAAAGCAGATATATTGCATGTGGAGATCAAATTGGAAAAATGTATAATCACGTCAGTCAAAGCTGAAAAGGCATTTGAGATGATTCAACACTCATTCCTTTTTCCAGACTCTTTCAAATTCAGGAAATAAAGGATAGTTTCTTAACAAGATAAAGTATTTGTCTCAACTCAACAGGAAAATATTATGCTTAACTTGAAACATTAGATATAATCCTATTGAAACAGGAAATCAAAAGATTCCTGCTATCGCTATTAGTATTTTACATTGTTCTGAAAGCTATAATCAACACAAAAATACAGGAAATAGAAATAAGAGCAATAATATAGGAATGGCAAAGACAGTAACCGTCATCTGCATATAGTATGACTGGCCAACAGAAAACTAAGAGACTCAACAGAAAATAATGTCAGAACTACTAGGGGTCAGTTTAATGGCTGAATAAATCAAACTGCTTTTCTATATACCAACAGTAATTGGATAGAGAATCTAATGGGAAAAAATCCTACTCTTAAAAGCAATAGTAAGTATGTAGGATCTAGAAAAGACCTTATGAAGTGTATGACCTAGATAGTGAAAGCCATAGATCTTGAGAATAAATAATTGGAATAACTGTTCCTGGATGGGATGAAAATATTATAAAGATATTGTAATGGTTAATTTTTTTTTTTTTTTTTTTTTGGTGTCATCTTGCCTGGGTCATGGAGTACCCAGATATTTGGTCAAACATTATTCTGGGTGTTTCTGTGAGGGTGTTTTTGGATGAGATTAACATTGAAATCAATAGACTGAATAAAACAGATTAGCTCTCTAAGGTGGTGGGCCTCATCCGATCAGTTGAAGACCTGAATAAAACAAAAGGGCTAACTCTCCCCCAAGTAAGAAAGAATTCCTGCTGCCTGACGACCTTTGAACTGAAACACTGGCTCTCGAGCCTGCCAGCCTTCAGGCTGGAACTAAACCAATGGCTCTCTTGGTTCTCGGGACTTCAGATGCAGGTTGGAACCATACCATTGACTCTCTTGGATTTCCAGCTTGCTGACTCACCCTGTAGATCTTGGGACTTGTCAGGCTCCATAATCTTGTGAGCCAATTCCTTATAATAATAAATCTGTTTCTCTGTATATCTACATCCTATTGGTTCTGTTTCTGTGGAGAACCCTAATACAGGTGTCAGTGCTTTCCAAATTTATCATTTCAAAGTGACCCCAATAAAAACACTATTTGGAGGAGATATGATTCTAAACATATCTATATATGTTTATATATGTTCTAAAGTTAATCTGAAAGGATAAACAAGTAAGAATAGTTAAGAAATTTTTTGAAGAGAAGAGAAATCTGTGTGTGGCTGTTGAGAGGGGGAGATAGACTAGTTTTAGGAACTATGAAAACATTGTAAATAATTAAAACAATGTGGTTACAAGGATAGCCAGACTCTTAACACAGATTCAGGTATGTAAAAATACTTAAAAATAATTTGCATTATATTAGATGGCAAAAAGGAAGAATTATTCTGTAAATAGTGCTGGATAAATTGGCAGGGAAATCTAGAGTTAGGGCCTCATTTTTTTAAAACCATGTAACAAAATTAATCCCAAGTGGATTTTTTTTTTAGTTAAATACAAAGAAAATATAAGCCATAAAAATATATGACAGAATATTTATCAAATTGGGAGCTTAAAATTTCTAAGCTTAAAAGCAATGGAGGAAATGGCAAATAAGATCATATTCAAATACATAAAATTTATGTATTATATACTAGTCAATTCTCCATTATTCTAATAATTCTTTATATTACACTTCCCTGTTTAAATCATGTGTTACTTTGTCTTCTGACCAGATCCCAACTAATACAACTGGTAATTCTCGTTGCCTTGACATGTGTTTTGTCTGATATTAATATAACCACTGCAGTTTCTTATTGTTAGTGTTTACATTGTATTCTTTTATCTATCACTTTACATGTCGCCTATCCATGTCTTTATATCTAAAGTACATCTTTTCTAGGTAGCAAATGATCTTCATAAAATAATTGAGCTATTAATTGGAATATTTAGTGAACTTACATTTAATGTAATTATTAATTGGTTGAATTTATACAATCATTTTGCTATTTTTAAATTTATCATCCTAGTTTTCTTTGTTTCTCCCTTTACTGCCTTACTTTGGGTTAGTCAGTATCTTTTTATTATTGCATTTTAATTCATCTATGTTTCCATGGGTTAAAATACGCATTGACTGAATGAATATTATATCATTGCACTATACTGTAAGACTCTTAGAACAGGATACTTCCATTTACCCCTTTCTGTCCTTTATGATATTATTGAACATTTTAATGATAAACTCCACACTACATTGCTCTTTTTGCTTTAACCAGTTGATTACTTTTTTATATGTTTAAGATAAAAAATTTTATATTTGCTAGAAATTTACCATTTATGGCAAACTTCATTATTTTGAACAGATCAAAATTTCTGGCTGGTTTCATTTCCCAAGAGCCTGAAGAATTTCTTTTAACTTTCCTTATAGTACAGGTCTGCTGGTTTCAGGCTGTCTGATATTTATCTAAAGTTGTCTTTATTTCACTGTTATTTTTAAAGGGCTATTTTGCTGAATATCATATTCTAGGTTGCATTTCCTTTTTTTCTTTCCATACTTTAAAGATGTTACACCACTATCTTTTGCTCTCCATTGTTACTGATGAGAAGCCAGCAGTTATTCTTATCACTAACCCTGTGTATAATGTATCTTTTGTTTCTGGATCCTTTCAAGATTAAAAAAATTGTTTTTGGCTTTTCAGCAATTTGGCTAGGATATGACCAGGTGTAGGTTTCTTTATTAGGGTTTGATGGACTTCTTGAAACTATAATTTATGTATTTCTTCAAATTTGGAAAAATTTTGGCCATTATCTCTTTGAGTATTTTTCTGCTCCCCAGCCCACCCTTCTCCTTCTCCTTCAGGATCTGTAATTTCACTTATGGTTGACTGCTTTGTGTGGTCACTGATGCACTACTGTTTTTTGTTTTGTCTCCCCCCGCCCCCCAGTAACTTTCCCTCTTTGTGCACCAGTTTGGATAGTCTGTATTTCTCTGCCTTCAAGTTTACTGATCCTTTCTTACTCTGTCTCCAATCTTCTATTAAGTCCATACAATGAATTTTTATTTTAAATAATATATTTTCCAATCCTGGAATTTCCATTTGGTTATTTTTTATAGTTTTAATTTTTCTGTATATAATTTCCATTTCTTCTCTCATTATGTCCATCTTTTCCTTTAAACTTCTCAACGTATTTATAAGAGCTTTTAAAGTTTGTATCTACTAAGTCAAACATTTGTTTCCATGGGTTGCTTTTTCCCCTGATTAAGGGTCACATTTTCTTGCTTAGCATATATAAAACTTGTCTGCTTTATAGTGGTTGCTGTGGATATTACGTTATCAGAAATAGGATTTTTGTTGTTTTCCTTTAAAGAGTACTGAATTTTGTTTTAGCAGGTAGTCACTATACTGGTAGATCCGCTTGTTCCAATTGAGGATTAATTTTAGGTTTTATTAGGGTCCAGAGTCACCCTTACTCTAGAGTGGTCTTACTCCTAAGGCATGTCTTTAATTCTTGGGTTGTTCAGTGAGGCCTTTACACTCTGGCTGATTTGAACTACAATATCTCCCAGCCCCGTGTGACCTTAAGTGGCTGTTGTCTCATCTCATTTCTTCCATCTTCTATTTTCTGTTTGGGCTTCACTTCCCTCTGCTGAAAGTGCTTCCAGGCAGCAAGCCAGAGTGAATGTATAGGTCACCACATGAGTGTCCTTTCTCTCAAGGACAAAAGCCTTGAAGTGTCTGTTGTGCAATGTTGTAGTTTATGATGGAACAATACCAGTTACTCAGGACTGGACTCAAAACTCTTGATTGAGGTTTTGATTTCAGCAATTAAATTTTCTTAGAGATTCTGCCTCATAAGTGTATCTGTGTAATTCCTATAGTTTTAAAAAAAACTCGTTGTAATTTCATAGTTTGTTTCATACATAGCTCTTATGCATTCTGTCTTCGGTTCCAACAACTGCATTCTTTGGGGTCTAAATTTATTAGTTGATTCTCACTAATAGTGGCAGGCCTTATCTGGATTTGGTAGTCTTTGTTTAAGAGGTCAAGCTTGATTGTAATCAAGCATCTCTCTTTGTGTACATACGTGTCTCAGGACGCTTCAGGGCCTCCTTCAGGATTTTAGCTTAGAGGAAGGGGTCTCAGATTCAGGTTCTCCACCTCGTTGCTGTTTCAAGGCTGAATATACTCAGGTATGGTCAGTACAGAATTCTGACCTCAGGGAAATCCTATCCCTGCACAAAGCCTGCAGGCTCCCTATCATTCTAGTTTCAAGCACCTGTGAACTTTGTTGCTCTGGCCTGAGGTCCTCACCTATGTTCCTGACTATTTCCAGCAAGTCCAAATCAGGCTCCAAGCTACCTTAGTCTACCTGATTATTTGGGGCTCAGCTCTTGGATTTTAAAATTTTCATTTTTACTCTTTTTTTTGAAGGGAGAAATCCCTAGAAACCTGAAATGCTTCAGTGTATATTGTGTTTGTGCAGGGGTGGGGGGTGTCTAGCTATAGTGGAGGAGAAGTTAACCTCTAAGTTTCTAAAACCTCAAGTATTAGGAAGCAAAAACACATGTATTAACATTATAATCAGAAAAATAACAAAAAAGGACAACAGGTATCTATATCTGAATTATTAATGTACAATTCATGTGGTAAGTAATCACTATGAGAAATTGAGTTATTAGTATAATCTATTCATCATTTTTGTGTTGCTTAATTTATTTCTCAAGTTCAAATACTAGCTAAAGGATACTTTCCATAGACTGAATCTTTGTAAATTTTAGAAAAATATATTTAAGTTGACAAATGAAGGCTGACATTTGGCTATGCTTTAATAGGCTGAACACCAAGCAAATCCTATTCCTTTATTTGTTCATTTGGCAGTAAGTCTTGACATCACCTTCTCCTCTTTCTTAAATTTGCTTACTTAGCAGGGCACAATGCAGTTTTGATGTGCAATCTGATTTCAAAAGAACCTTTGAGACAGCTAATCTTCTGTACACTCACTGTAATTAAATATTACAGCACAAATGGTACATAAGATACTCACCTTCTTGAGAACCTCTTAGCACCAAAGAGCAGTGAAATAAAAAAGTATAGATTTTCAGAGTGGTTTTTGTAGATTTTTCAGCTTGAACTTTTAACTCTTATAGCACCTAGAGCTTACAAGGAATAAAGCATTAAATACCACAGATTACAAATATCTTTATTAGTTGTCTTTCCTTCTGTCCTAAACTCTCATTTTATCACAGTTTAAAATCCGCTAGAAGACAAATCTGCTTACCTTCAAGCTACTTGCTTCATCCTTGAAAATATGCGATAGAAAATGCCATACTTAATTAGGCTAATAATCAAGTTCAGTTCTTGGTCTCTGTGGTAAATGTCACCAAAATATGTCTTGTAGGAGAGTATGTCTGCTATCTTTAACTTTAAAATCCAATAACTGATATTCACTGACGTTCCTTTATCAATTAATCTCTTCCTCATCTCTACCACCCAAGCTTAAACATGTGGTAGTTCCATCAGTTCAAAATCACCATTATACATTTATTTTTCTTAAAACTATCTCTATCTGCCTCAAGAAGAAGTAACCAAATTCTGGATTTGGTGAATAAATCCATCCAGCACATGACCTTCATGATTTAGTCCCACTTTTCCCAGACTGAGGTCCTAAGTTTTAAAAATGTGCTTTTCTTGAAAAAGTAAACAAAGACATGGTAAAAATACTCAAACAGCTCAATAACAGCTCATTAAATACATGAGCTTATGGCCCCCTTTATTAAATATACCTATGGCTCCATCTTCAAAGGGCCTCTGAACACAACAGCAGCTAGGCTGTGGACTAACAGGCAGGAGAAATCTGACCAAAGAGAAAAAGACCTAGCAATACTGATAGTCACAGCCCCTCATATGAAATGGCCCAGCCAGAAGAGCAATGAGTGGAATCCATTGGCCAAAAGCTCACTCCATGCACACAGAGCTTCTAGTTTGTTTTAAAATATGAACATATAACAAAAGATTACCAGATATTCGAGAAAAACCTCTAATATGAGACACCTAAAACACAAACAGAAAAATGGAATGAGGCAATGAAGGGAGAAGAAAACTTCAAAGAAACTGAAATTAAATAATCAGAGACAGAATTAAAAGCTGCTGAATACGCAAAACAAGCACAGGAGACAATAAAAAGGTAAATTCAGAGAAAAAAAATTTTCTTCCTATATATATACATACCTATGATACAGACTAATTTACAAATTAGGTACAGTAACTAATAATAAAATAGAACACTTGTAACAGCATACTGTAATAATAGTTATGTGAATGTGGTCTCTCTCTCTCTCAAAATATCTGCTTGTATAAATTAAGTGTCTTTTCCATCTTAACGGAGCATTTACTACACTCTGTGGCTGTAACTTTTGCAGTTTGAGGTGTGACAGTATAACTAGCATGAATTTCTTTTTCTTTCTTCACAATTTCAGAAATAGAAGATTCGTTCTTACCGTAGGTATTAGCAACCTCAGAATAGTTTTCTTTTCCTTATTAAATTGAAAACTTTTATTTTTATTTTTTTTTTTTGCGGTACGCCGGCCTCTCACTGCTGTGGCCTCTCCCGTTGCGGAGCACAGGCTCCAGACGCGCAGGCCCAGTGGCCATGGCTCACGGGCCCAACCGCTCCGTGGCATGTGGGATCCTCCCGGACCGGGGCACGAACCCGTGTCCCCTGCATTGGCAGGCGGACTCTCAACCACTGAGTCACCAGGGAAGCCCAAGTTGAAAACTTTTACCTTCTCACTTAAAGGAAGCACTTTACAGCTTCTCTTTAATATATCCAAATTACTAGCATCACTACTCTTGCACGTTGGGTCCATTATTAAGTAAAATAAGGGTCACTTGAATGTAAACACTGTGATACCATGACATCCATCTGATAACCAAGACGGCTACTAAGTGACTAAAGGGTGGGATACACTGGGCAAAGGGACGATTCACAACCCAGGAAGGACATAGTGGGATTTCATCATGTTACTCAGAATGGTGAGCAAGTTAAAACTTATGGATTTTTTATTTCTGGAATTTTCCATTTAATATTTTTGGACCCAGGTTGACCACGAGTAACTGAAACCACGGGAAGTGAAGCCATGGATAAGGGGGGACTACTGAAATGTATTTTGAAAATTGGTAAATTTCTAGGAGTTGTCTTAGTAAGATGATACCTACAAAATACCAACATTAGTGAAACGGGCTGCTGCAGTGTTGGTTTAATGATTTTAAACCATTTAAACAGTTAGTCTGTAAAGGAAAATTGATATTCCATTCACATGTAAACTTTCTGAAAGTTTTCCAGTACCAATGATAATATTTTATCAATATAATGTATGAATTCCTATTATACACTTTGAGAGGCTTTATGGCTCTATGATGTATTTACTTACAGAAGTGTTGATGAGATTAATTTCTTGGCATGTATTGCTATAGCAGAGGGCATAAAATCAATGTAGGTTTGGTAATCAACAAAGATTTTCAAAGTTTATACGTGACATTTTTCAGAAAGACGTTAGTCCACAGATATACAGAAAAGCAAAGTACTAAATTTCTTGATTCAAGAGCAAGTGTATTTATTTTAAGATAACATAAGAATGTAAGACAGGTCACTTTACAGTTATAATAAGAACAATAAACTGGAACTTAAATGAAATTCATAATAAGAAATGATTCTGAGAATTACCATAAACCTTTCATCATAAAGTCTTCTGTAGAGAGTATGATACTAAAATTTCATGTATAGCTTCATCTTTCCAAGGAATAGTTTGTAGAAGGAAATACTGAGAATAGCATACATGTATTTAGTACATTACTATTTTCAAAGCACTTAAAATTTTTAAAATTGATGTAAACAACAGTCCAGTGAGATATTTTTACCTCCCATTTTATAGATGATAAAGTTCAAGACTGATAATATGTGGAGAATCACCATAATTTACTACTCTTTTCCATTTTAATTGATCAGAATATTTTATTTATTTGCATTTTAATATTATGCTGCAGTCTTACAAGCAGATGAGTATCCATTCAATCTGATAAGCAATAAAGAATAAAGGTTACGTATGTAGTATTCCTTGGGAGAATGGCAGAATTATAAAGAATCTTAATGAGCTAATTCAGTTTTTAATATCTATTTATAGGACTGTTCTAAATAGCAATTTTTCCATATATGCAAGATAATTTCGTTTATAATTGAAGATAAAAGTAAGTTGCATTTTTTCCATTCTTTTAGATAGCAAATAATATTGAGAACATTCAGTGTAAGGTAAAATAGAGCTGGGGCACGTTAAATGAGAAGGTAGACATTTTCATTTAGTTAATCAACTGAATCAACCTGCAAAGCAGGTGAAATTATACTATGTGAAATCCTAAAACTGATGAATCACATATTTCTATATCAATGTAATAAATAATATCAGATAAAGAATGTAAAAAGTCTAAAAATGCATTGTCAATGCTAACAACATATTCTTGGGAATAACATTACTTTTATAAATAGGCTGATGCAGAACTATCAAATTCACCTTTAATAACTTAACAAAAACAAAGTCAGTATTTCCCATTTTCATATGTAAAAGCAAGATAACAGTTGGAGTGTGTGCAGTTTATATTTAGTACATCTTAGAAGATAAATGAACCTATCTTCCACATACAGTATAATTTAAATTCATTGTTCTATTTTTGCATAGTAACTTTTTATAAACTACGTTTTTTTAATTGAACAGATTTCCATTAAATCCTATCAAGTTATTTTCTCCAGGAGAAAATATAATTTTGCTGTTTTTCAATAGAAAGTTTATCTTTTCTCTTTTAAGACATTTTGAAATAATAAAGTCTATTTAAAGTATTCATGATTACTGGCTGTTTGGCATTACTTTAACATGTGGTCCTTTCGCAAGAAACAAATATTAACTTCTACCTAATATAGACTTCAGTCTGCTGAACCATTTTATATTAATCTTTTATAATACTCATTTTGACACCACAGACACATAATAACAATATGCGATAAGTTACAGAGCCTCAAGATATTATTTTTACTACTGTTATTAACATGTACCATCTGCTATCAGGAGATGCACCATGTTTAAAACAATAACGACAACAACAGTGACTACTGCTACAAAAACTACCACTGTTTCTACCATTAATGTATGAGTTTTTTTGAGAAAAAAATTTACATTTTAAATTACTGTATACATAAAATAATATCAGACATTCTGTTGACTTTGGTAAATGAACAAAAACTTTAAAAAAACTTTATATGATTCAAACAATATATGTTAATTAAGCAATTTTAAAAGTTAAAAGTACAGTGTAAACCATCATATTGTATAGTAGCTTAATTTCTATTTGTGTTTCAAAATTACTTCAATGTAATTAAAAGCCTGGAGATCTATTAACAATTCTAAGGGCCCTAAGATAAATCTCAAGGAATATTCATTTTCTGATAATAAGTTCAGTCTAAAACCAAAAATATGTTGCTGTTCATTTTTAAGTGATCTAGATTCCAGGAGTCATACATTATTTTGAAATGAGACAAATTTCTAATAAATTTTTTTAAAAATTAAAATACATTCTTATATAGTCACTGGAAGAATCCGAAGGGAATGAAAAAGTGCAGAGTTCAGTAAATCAAGTCAAAAGCTCAACATGATAACACGTAACGTTAGTAATTAGTAAGAAGATGCATGATAACATGTAACATTAGTAATCACTAAGAAGATGCATCTTATATTCAAAAATTCAGTTAAAGAAAAAATTATAATTAGCATTTCACCTTTTCCTTCATTTACACAAGTTCTGATCTCAGACCTGCTTCCACCCGCTGAAGTTTTTGCTTCTTGCACTTTCAAGTAGATAATAATCCTTTAAACTTTGCTTTAGAAGTACCTAATTAAAAAAATATATGTAATACATAAAAGTAACATTTTTTAGGATGAAATTCGGAGGTAACAGCATTAATCATTATAATAATCACAGGAAACAGTAAGGCACATGATAAAAACACGCAACAGCAAGTATAAGAATCAAAGACTTAATCATAAACTATTTCCTTAAATTTAAAGGTTCAGTGTTTTGTTTAGTAACTTGTCTAATCCACAGTCTTACAAAGTTCTAGAATCTAAGTAGTCATTTTTTTCTATGGTTCTATATACTACTACACAGAATCAATAATGTCAATGTGACACTATTACAGGCTGGTTGGAAACACTATCTATATGAACATATAAATGGTATAGTCCTACTATTTTTTTAAATGTTTAGCTTAACTTCTTATAATAAAGGCAATATAAAGTTCCTCAAAATAGAGATTAGGAAGACGTGACTTCTTCTGTTAGCTCAATCACAACAGTTACCACCTTAGATAAGTAAATAAGCCTACTTACCACTAAACATTTTAGACCAGCAATTCCCTAAATGGGTTCCATAAAATATTAGGCTTCAAAGCTACTTTGCAAAATACCCAATACTGCTGTTTTCTTTTAGAGAGAAAAATCAATAGTGGCATATTAAGATCTGTAAGTCCTAAGGAACCTATTTAACCATATCTATTATGATATTTCTCATACTTATTTCTAAACAGCTTTTGGTCTTTTAACTAATATACATTGACATCCTATGCATATGTACCACTTTGGTAATGCCACTCTAGACAAATATAAATGTTTTAATCTTGAAAAAAATAGGTATTTGCAAGCATGTAAATGAATGAAAGTTTCACTGCAGAGACCTAATCAGAACCCACAATCAACCAAAATTTTATAGCTATAGTTGACTTTTAAAAGAAAAACAAAAAGAAAAAAGGAAAAACAAATCTCTCATTTTGGAGGTCAGCAACAAGTCTGAGATACTTATTTGGGTTGATACAAACTGAACAAATCTCCCGTATCTTCCTCAACTATTTCATTCCATGGTGATGGTGTAGTAAATAATAACTAAGATGGTTTTGTCATCACACAGAATGAGGCTCAAATTGCTCAAATCCTGGTTTGCAACTTACTAGCAAGTTATCTTGGGTAAATGACTCCCCAAGTCTCTATTTTCTCTGCTGTTAAATGGGATATCTATCTGTAAGGATTAAATGAAATACTACATGTAGAAGAACACCTAGTATAGTGCCAGGCACCCAAAATAACTCTAAAAAAATTTAGTTGCTATTATTGTAGCAGATGTTTGGAATCATGATCCTAAAAAATAGTTACAAATATCCCTTAGATGCTAGTAATCCTAGATTATAAAAATGCAATCTGGATTCATTATATTGTATCTGCTCAGATACAAAACTACAGGTTAAGCAGAAAAATTTTCAGTCGCAACATTCATGAGAATTCCAGTCAGATGAGTATTTATTCCAGTTCATTTTTAGATCACAACTTAACAGTGGCAAACTAATGCTTTGTTATAATAACTATTCTTAAACTGAATTGTATGGTGTAAAATGAAATCATTAAAAGACTAATTCTTAACTTGAATTAGTGACCTAAACATTAAAAATAAATTATAATTCTATTTCTTTCAGCTATTACCTAAATGTTGTAAGAGAAGAATAAATTATGACCCTTCTTTTACTGTTACTGAACAAATTTAGACAAACAGGTGCTAACATACTTATCTGCTATGAAGTTCCTTCTTCAGACAGGATTTGAAAGTGGGATACTTCTGAACTGTTTTATAACCCTGTGGAACAGAGGATTAAGAGTGTGCAAATGTAAATAAAATGTTATGGGGTCACAGATATTCAATAAATAAGGCAAAAATAAAAATACATAAAATCTAAGAGAGAAATACAGTGTCAAGGGTTTATAGCATAGTTTTATATTGGGGTGGCCAAAAAGTTTGTTCGTGTCTTTCGTAACATCTTACAAAAAACCTGAACGAACTTTTTGGCCAACCCAATATTTTAGTTTGATCTTGCTATTCTAAAATATTTGAGGAAAAAAATGATTTTCAACGCATGCCCTTTTAGGCATTTGTGCCATCACCGCAAATGTTAATAACTAACCACTAGGTGGCAGTTAAGTACACGGTATCTTTACCAAGACAGTTGGGATTTTAAGAATCCATTAAAAATCTTTAAAAACATTGTCTCAGATGAATCTTGATTTTTTTGTACATATATATATATTTTCTTTTTAAATGTATAATGCTCAGGGGTACTGTTACCAAAGAGGGAAGACTGAATATTCTAGCTGTTAATCATATTTTTTTTTCTTTTTCCATTTGTGGCACATCCAAATACATTAAATGTGTAAACATTTATTGATTTATGCTACATTTCATTCTTTAAAACATATTTCTGAGAAAAATCACTGAATTTCTTGTAATTATTTTGCAGTATAAGATGTTAAAAGGAAAGAACAGTTCAACAGACAAAAAAACATTTTTTACCTCATTTTCCATATAAAAAGTACTGAATATGCAGTGACTTAAGAACCTCACGTTGCCTAGTGGAAATCTGCATCATATAAAATGAGAAATAGTGATATTTCTTTGTATACTAGCAAGTCTTAAACAGCCAGTGTGCAGACTGAATCAAAATATTTGGCAACATTTCCCCCCCACAAACTGGGATGAAGACATTAAACTAATTGAATATGAAAATAAGTTATTAAAATTGACACTGATTTTATATTTAAAAAAGCATCACCTTTTATCTCTTCAAATTGTTTTTGAAAATAGGTAGGGCCTTATGTTTTTTCTTTTCAAATATAACATTTCCTGTTTATATCCTTAAAAACTTATATAAATTGTTTCTGAAACTTAGATGGATTTTTTTCTTTCAGTTTTTTAAAAGGATAGCAATAGGGTTGAAATTTATAGGTTTACCCGGAATCCTCTATGGAGTCTGTCTTTCATAATTCCAATGAATTCTTTATAGCTTAATTGATCATCTTTGTCAACATCAAAAATCTTAAAGACTGTGTTCACTAAATGTGGTGAAAGTCTGAGGCCAGTGGCTACATAGACGGCACGTTTAAATTCATCTAGATAAATGACACAGAAAAGGAGTAAACCATTAACATTATTTTTATAATATGTGTTAATTACTAGCAAGGTTATAAAAGAAGGTTTTTTTTTCTAAACATGGGTCATGATCTTATGTAACATAGCACTTTTCATTAATCATGCCATCTTTTTAGGGAACATAAAATTTTTTGCGGTTTTAATTAAAAGGGCCTACTATCAACCACAGATACTTTAGAGGTTATTAAGGTGAATAAGCTCTCAAGAAACTTACAGTTCAGATGGGAGATGACACACCTGCCCAAATAATCATTACACAGGACCACACAAAAAGCAGCAACAAAGCGCTATGAGAATTTGGAAATGAGTGGTTACTTGTGGGGTAGCGTGGAGTAGGGAAAAGAGAGAGAAGACAGCGATTAGGGAAGGCTGCCGCTTTGTATCTGAGTTCAGCCCTGAAGGATAAAGGATTTCAGCTTGTAGAGATGAGAGGAAATGGCAGATGATGACATGAAAGAACAAAGGTGGGGCAGGGCACAGGAGCACCAGGCATGTTCAGAAAATGAGCAGCCTGGACACCCAGGAGCTGGGGAAGCTCTGCAGGGGGACTTTGAGGTGAGGAACCTGTACGATCTTCAACAGGCAATTGGGGAACTGAAGAATTTTCCATAGCAGGTGTGTCAGGGTTAATCTGTTTTAGGAAGATTATTCTGTGAGTTGTCCGGGAAACGTCAGAGAGGAGAGTGGATAATGGCAGGAATACCACTGCGGTGGCTACAGCAATAGCTCTTTCTAAGGGGTGATAACGTGAATTAACGTGCTAGAAGTGGCAACAGAAGAAAAAAAAAGAGACAGATGTATTCCTAGCACCTGCAAGAGTGATTTTTTTCATTTCGTTTCATTCAGTTCCACAAAGTAAAAGAGCAACTTTCCATTCTGAACCAGCTAAGCAGATACTGACTTTTTCTCTTTTTAAAGTTGATTAGTAGGTTTACCATGGCAGTAAAACATTGGCCTGTTAAGGCAGGGCTCCCAAAGGTTTCGGTTTTAAAACACTAAAATGTGTTAAGAAGATGCCTTATTTGAATATCTAGACCAGTCAAAGGGTGAAATATGAAAACTTTTCAGTTTTTAGGTTTCTCTTCCTCAACGAGTAAGTGAATGAAGCTATGCGAGGGATTCACTATCTGTGTTTTGGGGAAAGAGAATTATTAGCACTTAGAGGCTCCGGTTTGCCTTGTCCCTAGAACTTGGTAATAAAATAACCAGACTGTCCTCTGAGATTGAACTGGGGGATTAGCACTTATTAGATTATGGCAGACACGGGTAAAATCACCATAAAGACATAACCAGAAAGTCCTCATATGGCAAGAATATTTAAAAACAATATGGCCACGAGGGAAGGGAAGGTGGGTCATAGCTACAGAATGCTGGGAAAAGGACTTGACTTGTTAGTCTACCTACAGGGAAAGAATGAGCAGGTCCTGAGGACTACGGCATTCAGAATTCTATGGCAGTTGTATTTTTTGGTAAATCAAGCAAAATTGACTGTCATTTTTATATATCGTTCTTAAAACTTGGCTAATGTAAGTCCATGGCTAAGAGGTGGCTCTGTTGACAAAATTCAGGTTTCTGAGCCAGCAGAGAGTGTGGGTAAAATCAGTAAGACAAACAAATAATATGAATATCACCCTGTGATGATGTTTGCGGCATGGCCAGCTGGCTCTTCTATAGGGAGACACATATCCCCTCGAGGTTACCAAGCAGCCATGAGGTTTCTTCCTCTTTAAACCTTTACAAACATCATTAGCTTTTCCCATAATATGCAGTGAAGGACAATCATAAATTTAATACAAAATAGTAGCATATTTTCCTAAATTTAGCTTAGGGAAAACAAATTTCCTGTTGAAGTATACACCAAACTTCCAGGCAAACTGATGGCTAATATGATATATCTAGTTAATTTGTTGTCAAAGTCACCAGAAGCAATGTAGGAATATGGTTTGCTTTTAGTTTTTGAAAGTTTGTTACTTACCTTGCCCTATAGAGCGACTTGCAAAATTATACATATTCAAGGCTATTGCAAAGTCTTCTAGGTTGTTCAAAAACTGGAAAAATGACCTGAATTCATCAAATGTAATGCCCTATATTGGGAAAATATATGTAAATATATTTAGCATTGTCAAATTGATTTAAATAAATATCTACGCTTACTAGAAATAAGTAGATTGAGCATCAGCAATATATCTTGTAAGTATATATTTCCAGGGTACCTTCTGAAACCTTCTTTCTCCAAATGAAATGTAAAATTCACTCAAATTTTTTCCACTGGGTAATGTTGCTACTATTAGCAATGATAGGTGAAAATATTTTTAAAACACTGTCATATCAGCACAAAGTTAAAAATGCTACAATAAACATAAATTTAAAAGTTTCCATTTTTGGAAATTCTCACTTCAGGCCTGAATTTCTTAAACTTTAAAAGTTAGTATGATCATTAAGGAAAAAGAAGAAAAAAAAACCCTCTAAAAACAGTTTCTTGGGCTTCCCTGGTGGCGCAGTGGTTGAGAGTCCGCCTGCCAATGCAGGGGACACGGGTTCGTGCCCCAGTCGGGGAAGATCCCACATGCCATGGAGCGGCTGGGCCCGTGAGCCATGGCTGCTGAGCCTGCATGTCCGGAGCCTGTGCTCCGCAATGGGAGAGGCCACAACAGTGAGAGGCCCACGTACCGCAAAAAAAAACACACAAAAAAAAACAACAAAAAAACCCCCCAGTTTCTCCTGTACATGTATTTCTCCTTAAATATATTTCAGCATTAGGTCATTAATGTCTTTATAATGACAATGCAAAATAAATATGTCTAATAAGCCAACAGTCATGTATTTTTACTTGTTCCTGCCATGATAAGGCTGCCAGAATAACAGGAGGAAGTACAATGACTGTAGCAGAGCTCTGGGAGGCCCAACACAGGGCTTCCGGTAGGGTCATGGAAAGGACTCTGGAATTTCATTTACGTAAATTGAAATTATTGCCACTGCTATAACTTCAATTAAACAGGAAAGTTGCTTGAAATAAGCACAATGTATCTCTGATAATACGAATTTGGATACAAAGGGCTGCATTTGCTTGATGTGTTCTGCTCAGCAAGATGAACAAAATTGAGAGACAAAGTAAACCGAGAACAAGCAGAGGGCTGAGAGCTTAGGCTTCACAAATTCTGACCTTACTACTGGGGTAGCAGGGGAAGGGAAGCTAAGGAGGTGGCACTGGAAAGCTGGGCAAAGAACCAGAGAGTTTATTTTCATATAAGCCAGCTACTGATTAAGTGATTTATTATCAAAATAATATTATCAATTTGTTATTGAAATAATAATACCAAATTTTAATACACATTAGTTCCACTTCAATTATAACCCCTCTTTACTTTCAAGGAGAATCATCACTGTCATTTCTCTTCACTTTTTCTTTTTCTCTTTCCTTACATTCATTTATGGCCATTCCAACTCTGGATTCTGCTCTGTGATCTGATCCCCCCTGCCATGTTTTCCTGACAGGACTGTTTGACTCAATTAGGGAGACTGAGCCAGAAGGGGTTTGTCTTGATGTGAAGAGCTTGTTGCCAGGGAAACTGGCCACTGCTCTGGTTCTGTATCAGTTTGTGCTGGATCAGCTGTCCCAGCAACAATCTCTGTGTCAGGGTGACAGGTTAATGCTGGTAAAAGTGAAAAACAAGAGGATGGGATATTTTAAAACAAAGTGTAAACAAAAATGTCAATACTTTTAGGGAGCTTAAAATTAAAAGCAAATCAAAGAATGACAGAATACAATGTTCTCCATCTGAACCTTTGGATTTTTCAAAATGGGGATCTCATGTTTGGAAAGACAGGGCAAATTCAAAACCATACAGTAATTGTTTTGTACAGATTAAACTCTTTGTGTTTGTAAATTGAAAAATAGGGCATTCATTTTGATGGCGATTATTTAAAGCAATCCATTCTTAACAGAAGTGAGGGACAGACAGTCTGGGGAAGTGGCAGAGAGACAGGGGTATGGCCATTTCTTCTCCCTCCCCATTCTTATTCCCAGAATCACTTCTGTAATGAACCACTGGGACTTGAATGGAGTGTGTCCTAATCGTTAGAAGTGGAGTAAAAAGAAGTAGCTTACATTGTAACAAAAATAAAGTGATGATACTATCTGACGACTTTAAAGTATCAAAAATACATATATACTGAGAGTCCAGAAATAAACCCAAATATCTATGGTCAACTGATTTTCAGTAAGGGTGCCTTGTTCTCAAATTGTCATGATATGTGATTTGACCTGTCCGGTGATTCCCTGAAGGACCAGCACAGAGGCTAACTTTTGTTTCACCCTTTTCCCCTTGGACTAGAATGGCTTTCCTGGTGACAGTGACATCTATTAAAACATTTAAAGACATACACACTCTATGCCAGCTGGGGCAAGGGACGACAGAGGAGACAAGTGGCAGACAGAATCCAAAAGCCTGGGAAGGAGGAGGCTGAAGAGAATGATTACTGGGAGAATAGGGGCTCACAGCGCTATTGCATATACTTGGGAAATTGGACATGCCCAGGAACTGACACATGCTTTAACAGACCTGCGAGGACCCTAGGTTACCACCTCTGGCAGATATGCGAGCTCTGTGAAAGCAGGAGGTGAAGGTAAATAAAGGGGCTTAGGTAGCCTGGCGTAGTGTTGAAGGAGTGCTCCAGCTCACAGCTTAACTGCAAAGACTGGGACAGTACTATATTTTTTTCTTCTTGGCTTCAGGCATTTAAGGAAATCTCTGTCAGTTCTCTGGCTAACCCCTAAGATAAAGGAACAGAGTCTTAAGTGACTGCACACGACAAGGACTTTTTAGTGACTGTTTAGTGACTTATCCAAGCTATTTTGCAAATGGACAACTGTAAGGGAGAATGTGATTTCCAGAGTTACCATATAATATTCAAAATGGCTAGTTTTTAGCAAAAAATTACAGTGCATACAAAGAATCAGGAAAATATGGCCCATTCACAAGAAGAAAAAAAAGAATCAACAGAAGCCATCCCTAAAGAAGCCAAGACATTGGACCAAAGAAAAAAAGATTTTAAATTAATTGTTGTAAATACGCTTAAAGAGCTAAAGGAAACCATGGACAAAGAACTAAAGGGAATCAGGAAAACCATGTATGAACAAAATGAGAATAAAGAGACAGAAAGTGTAAAAGGAACCAAATAAAAATTCTGGAGCTTAAAAGTACAATAGCTGAAATGAAAAGCTGACTAGAGAAGTTCAACAATAGATTTGGGCAGACAGAAGAAAGAATCTACGAAATTAAAGAGAGGACAATTGAAATTATTCAGTCTGAGGCACAGAAAGAAACAAGAATGAAGAAAAGTGAACAGGGCTTCTCTGGTGGCGCAGTGGTTGAGAGTCCGCCTGCCGATGCAGGGGACACAGGTTTGTGCCCCGGTCTGGGAAGATCCCACATGCCGCGGAGCGGCTGGGCCCGTGAACCATGGCCGCTGAGCCTGCGCGTCCAGAGCCTGTGCTCCGCAATGGGAGAGGCCACAACAGTTAGAGGCCCGTGTACCGCAGGAAAAAAAAAAGAGAAAAGTGAACAGAGCCTAAGGGTCCTGGGGACACCATCAAGTTCATACATACGTTATGGGACTTCCAGAAGGAAAAGAGAGAAAGGAGTCGAAAGAATATTTAAAGAAATAATGGTTGAAAACACCAAATTTGAGGGAAGACGGGAGTCTACACACCTGAGAAGCTCAATGAAATCCAAGTAGGATAAACTAAAAAACGCCCACACCAAGACACATATTCAAAGTGTCAAAAGCCAGAGCCAGAGATACTTGAAAGCAGCAGAGGAGAAGCAGCTCTTCACATAGAAGGGATCCCCAATAAGATTAGCAGCTGATTTCTCATCAGAACTCACAGAGGCAAGAAGTGAGTGGGATACTTCAAGTGCTGCAAGAAAAAAACCTGTCAACCAAGAATTCTGTATGTGGCAAAAGTATCCTTCAAAAATGAAGAAATTAAGACATTCTCAGATAAACAAAAGCTAAGGGAATTCATCACTAGCAGACCCGTCCTACAAGAAATGCTAAAGGAAGTCCCTCAGGCTGAAAAGACAAGAAACTAGATAGCAACTCAAAGCTATATAAAGAAATAAAGAGTTCTGGTTAAGGTAAAGGTAAAGGTGATTACATAGATAACACTTCATACTCACTAGGATGGCTATAATTTATATATATAGCAATTCCACTCTAGGTATATACCCAAAAGAACTGAAAACTGGTATTCAAACAAAAAAATACATGTACACACATATTCATAGCAGCATTATTCACAATACCCAAAGGGTGGGAAAAGCTCACATGGCTATGGGCAGATGACTGGATAAACAAATAGTGGTATACACCTACAATGGAACGTTATTCAGCCATAACAAGGAATGAAGTACTGATAGATGCTACAATGTGGATGAACCTCAAAAACATTATGAAAGAAGCCAAACATGAAAAGTCATATATTGCCTGATTCTTTTTATATGAAATAGCCAGAATGGTTAAATCCACTGAGAGAAAAAGCAGACTGATGGTTACCAGAGGCTGGGGGAAAACACTTAATAGGTACAGGGTTTACTTCTGGTGTAATGAAAATGTTTTGGAAATAGACAGAGATAGTGGTTGTACAACATGTGTATATACTAAATGACACTGAATTGTTCAGCTTAAAATGGTTAATTTTATGTTACATGATTTTTAACTCGGTAAAATTTGAAAAAATCAAAAGACTATAATGAGGAAAAGATTTAACTTGAAAAAGCCAAAAACATCATCAAGACAAATTATCATCCAAACTAAAACGACCATTTAGAAAACATGCGCTTAAGAGGACCTCAGGAATATAAACTATGTTTATTCTCAACACAAAATTCATATTCATATCATAAATTAAGTGTGCTATTTAGATCAGTAACTGATCTAAATAGCAAATACATAATAACTTTTAGAAATATATAAACAACTTTGAAAGATTGAGGGAAGTGTACCATTGTGAAAAAAGCAGAAAATTCAAACTCTGAAACTTACTGGCCGAATGACCTAATAAGGTAAGTCTCTTAAATCTTTCTGAACATCAGTGCCCTCAAAGCTTAATAACGGTAATTTTATTACTTTCTTGTTAATATTTACATTATGTGGTTATGATGAGAAGCCCTCTTCCCTTCCCTTCTACAGTCTCTATCTACATTCTCTCCTAGATAAGTTCACCTGGTCCCATGGTATTTAACATTTTTTTAAGTTAGTTATCTTATATAGCAATATATTCACCTGTTCAAAATTCAAAAGGCACAAAAGAATATACAACACAAAATCTCCCTTTCTCCCACCCTTGTCACCTAGCCATGTAGTTCCTTTCCTTGGAGGAACCAATGTTTTTAGTTCTGTGGGTCCTTCTAGAATTAGCATAGGCTATCTTTTTAAACAAATGGTAGTATACTATATACAATGTTCTAAGTTGTGTTCTTTTTCATTTACTGCATCTTGGAGATCATTCTATATTAGTACATAAAGACCTTTCTTAGTCTTTTTCCAGCTGCACCTTTTCCCATTTTATAGTTACATCATAATTTATTTAACCAGTAACTTACTGCAAGAGGTAGTTTCTGGTATTTAACCAGTATGTTACTGAAAGAGGCAGGTAGTTTCCAATCTTTTGCTACAATGCTATAATAAATAACTTTGTATATATCTACCATTTCATATGAGTGAATATATATGTAGATAAAATTCACAAAAACAGAAAAGCTTTAAGTTCCACATCTTTAAATATTATCTATCAATTCATTTGACAGGGGCTCTAGGTGCTGCGGATATATGAGTGAATAAAAAAGATAAAAACACTAGCCTTCCTGGAGTTTATGTTCTAGTTAGGGGAGACAGACAACAAATAATAAAAATAAGTAAATGTCAATACTATTATTTATCCAGATAAACAATGAAAAATAAACAGTAAATTATATGGTATGTTAGAAGACAATAACGCTATGGAAATAAAAACAGATTAAGGGAAGAAGGAATAGGGAATGCCAAGGGAAAGGGTTATAATTTATCTACTAGATTATTACTTACATAGTATGTTACATATTATTTATATAATAGGTGAGTCTTTATATATTAGATTGGAAGGGTAGGCCTCATTGAGAAATAACATAGTGAGCGATATACACAGCATATCTAAGAGAAGAGCATTCTGGGCAGAGAAAAGAACACACACAAAACCCCTGAGACAGCAGACTGCCTGGTATTTGAGAAACAGTAAAGTAGCCAGTGTGGCTGGAGCAGAGCGAGGACAGGGGAGAATGGCAGGAAGTGAGGTCCGAGGTAATGAGGGAGCAGCCTGTGTAGGCCTTGGAGGCCACTGTAAGGAGAAAAATGGGGAGTTACTATGATAAGATCTGAATCATGGTATAAAGCGCTTCCTTAAATGCTGAACGGGGAGCGGATGGCAGGGAGGCAAAGCTGGAGGCAGAGAGGTGACTTAGGAGGCAACTGACCTGGGTGGTAGCAGTGCAGGTGGCAAGGAGTGATCAAGTGCTGACAGGAGCAGTGTCAGGAGGATCTGTGGTGGATTGTATGTAGAATGAGAGGGAGAGGTCCAAAAATTTTGGCTAGAACGACTACGAAGAATGGAGTTTCCATTAATTCAAGCAGGGAAGATGGCGCGTGGAGCAAGATTTTGGGGGGATGCTCAGGAGTTGAGTTTTGCAACATTAAGCCTGAGATGTCTATTGGATACTACTGGAGATGCTGAGTAGGCGGTATGAAGTACAAGACTGAAATTCAGGGGAGACGTTTAAACTGGAGACACCATTTGGAAGTCTATACACCAAAAGTAGTCCTCATTGCACCCCTGAATGCTAGAGTCACACATCCAACTGCCTGCAGAATTTCTTCAAGTGGATACCTCATAGGGATCTCAAATTTAACTTGTCCAAAATAAAACCATTGATTCTTTCCTAATCCCAAGCTTGTAGTCTTGCTTAGCTCAATAAATGGCACTGTTTCACCATGTGGTTCAGGCCAAAACCTAGGAGTTCTTCATGATTCTTGTTCCATCACATTGCAGTCTAATCCAGCAACATGTTCTATCAGCTCTACTTTTCAAATGATCCAATATCGGACCACTTTTCCCTAGTTTCACCCTGGTCCAAACCATGCTCATCTCTTACCTATACTCCTATTATAACAACATTCTAACTTGCCTTCTTCTTTCAAACCTTGGCCAACTGAAGTCTATTCTGTATACACCAGCCATGATGATCTTTTGAGACATGCATCAGGTCATATCTGGCTCATGAGTTAGATCAGATTTGAGTGTCATAGTAGACAGCAAATACTCACTGAATGAATACTTGTTGAATGAACAAACATGACACCTATGTTCTAAAACAAGATTGGCAAACTTTTTCTATAAAGGGTCAGAGAATAAATATTTTTATTTTTTCAGGTTATATGGTGCATGTTGCAACTACTCAACTCTACTGTTATAGCTCAAAAGGAGCCAGAGACAATCCATTAAAGAATGAGCGTGGCTATGTTCCAATAAAACTTTATTTACAAAAATAGGAAGTAGGTAGTTTACTTACCACTGCTTTAAAGTTTAAATACTATAGTAGCTTACCATCACTCTTAGAATCACTATTAGAATAAAATCTAAACTTCTTATTTTGGCCTACACGGTCCTCTGAGACCTGACCCCTAATCTATCTCTCCTCGATCTCCTACTATTTCCCCTTCACCGACTTTACCGTTTTGGCAATTTCTCAGATAAAGGAAGCTTTTTCTGTCCCCAGGCCCTTAGTATTTGCTGTTTCCTCTGCCTGGAAGGTTCTTCATCCAGATCTTGGCACAGGTCATTCCTCACAGCCTTTCCTCAAAAGCTACCTTGATTGTCTATCTTCTTTTCTAGTCCTCTTCATAATATTTATCATTATCTGAAAAGATATCATTTACTATTTTTCCTTTACTTGTTTATTGTATCTCTCCACGAAGAAGTGTTTCCATGAGAGAAGGATTTTGCTTATCTTGTCACTTTATCCACAGTGGCTAAAATAAGGCCTAGTAAACAGCAGATGTTTAATATCTGCTAGATAAATGAATGGAAATGAAAGTATGTTATTCAAGTACTACTACTTGTTATTCTTTTGAGAGAAGAGGATGGCAGGTGAAAAGATGGTAAATACAGAAGTAGGGTGTGTTAGGAATATCACTGGCTTAGCGTCTTGGGTTTGAATCCTTGGGCAACTATCTTAAGTACCTGAGAGCCTTAGCGTCCTCTTTTCTAAAAGAAATTTATCAGTATCTGGAAGGTTGTTCTAATGATTGATGAGATAATGCAAAAAAAAAAAAAAATCAGTGAGAATCAATGCTGGTTCACTTGCTATATTTTCCTTTTCTTACTGTAATGATTTGTTACATTTAAGATACCTCTATCAATTAGAAGTTTTGAGAAGCTGAATTTAACTTAAAAGAAAATTTTTTATTTTTTGGCTGTGCCACACGGCTTGCATGATCTTAGTTCCCTGACCAGGGATCGAACTTGGGCCATGGCAGTGAAAGCACATAGTCCTAACCACTGGCCTGGCAGGGAATTCCCCTCCCCCAAACTTTTTATTTTGAAATAATTTTAAATGTAAAAAATCGGTGCAAAAACAGTACGAAGAGTTCCCTAAACACTTCACCCTGGAATTGATTTTTTTGAATTTCAGATTTTTATAAGTTTCCAGTGGATAAAAGAAAAAAAGCATATTCTTCGAGGCCCTAAATAATACACTCGTAGCTTGACAAAATAGTACAATTTCTGATATTTATTTTTAGGGAAGTGTCCATGAATTGGAAAAATTTTACTTCAACATGTAAAACAGATAAAAGACCCCTAAGTGATTACATAAACTAACAGTCAAATGCATCAAGTCCTTTTTTCCTCATTCCGTAGGGGACCTGCAGAATTGTTAGCACTGTCACAGTGTATCCACTTTAAACAAAGTCAAACTGTTTGCAAGTTTTTCTTGGATAGATTAACTTGATCCTTCTACAAACACAAATAGAAGGCAATATATCCAAAACATCCCATGCTTGAAGGGGTACTTGTAACACCAGTTCTATTTGGTTGCAGTGATGCACTCAAATACCACTAGATAATGCAACTGCTCAGAATTGCTGACAAAACATTTGCTACTAAACAAATAGACAATCAGTTGTCCCAGGTTCTTAACCATTCATGCCATCCAAACTCTGAAAAACCTCACTTCAACTACCGATAAGATCACTCACTCGTCAACAGCCGTCTTCTAATGACCCTTTATTAAGGGTATTATAGAAATGAATAAAGTGTGACTGAAATGATGTCAATATAAACTGTTTTATATGAGGTGATGTTTACATAGTACTCAAAGCTTATAGCTCAGCAGAATTCTCTTGAAAAGTGATATCCATAATGTGAATAAAACAACTGCTAATAACCTTAAAGGTTTTCAGCATGTCTAAGAAAAATACGGATATCTACCCAGAATTATATTATTCTTTTAATTTTTAAAAAAATTTATTATTTATTTATTTTTGGCTGTGTTGGGTCTTTGTTGCTGTGCATGGGCTTTCTCTAGTTGTGGTGAGTGGGTAGCGGCTACTCTTCGTTGCAGTGCGCGGGGGCTTCTCACTGCGGTGGTTTCTCTTGTTGTGGAGCACGGGCTCTAGGCACGCAGGCTTCAGTAGTTGTGGCTCATGGGCTCTAGAGCACAGGCTCAGTAGTTGTGGCGCATGGGCTCAGTTGCTATGCAGTATGTGGAATCCTCCCAGACCAGGGCTTGAACCCGTGTCCCCTGCATTGGCAGGCGGATTCTTAACCACTGTGGCACCAGGGAAGTCCCAACCCAGAATTTTAAATTAATCCATTTTAAAGTTTAGCCAGAGCGCTTAAGACACAGAGGAAAGAAGGATGGAATATATCCAAAGAATCTATTAATCCACAGAGGGGCAAAAGAACTAACTGAAGGACAATATATTTTACAGACCTATATAATTACAAGATAATAACATATGTAACAAAATAAAAATGGGGATTAGATACCTTTTCTTCAGGTATACTATAACGCACATTTTCCAAAAATACTGATGTATTTTCCACATTTGTGTATCGTAAAAGAATATGAGCAAAATCTTCTTCACTGATAGTATTCATCCCATTAGAGTAGGAAAGGAATTCTATTTCTAGAACTTCTGTTTGGAGGTTATCCATGAATCTATGACAAAAATACATAAACAATGAATAAGATAAACAAAGAGTGATGGTAACAGATGGTACTTAGCCTCTCAGGACTTTGGCTTCTTCATCTGTAAAATGGGCATAACAAGAATATCTTGCAGGGTAGCGATGAGACTTAAAGGAGTTAATGTGCCCTGCCTCGTGTTTACTGCAGCAAACACTATATACATGCCTATTTATTATTATTACTGCAGCTTATCGAGACTGAGGAATTGGTAATATTCTTTCTTCTGAATATATAGGAAATAATCAATCCAGATAGCTGGATATTTTTCATCATTCAGTGACTTCCTGTTACATTTATCAGTAGAACTACTGGTACACAAGCACTGACAGGAGTGGATATTTGTTCTAGAGTATCTTTAGTTAAGGTGAAAGCAGCAAAGAGGTGAGTGTCACTGCACTAAATGATTCCTAAAGACCTTCCTGACTTTAGCATGTTAACATTTTTCAATACAAATATAAAAATTAAGCTCACCTATAAAAATCTTCAAAGTTGAGCTCAGCTTTTCCTTTCTTTCCAAAAAAGTGTACAAGAAGTGTAGTATCTGTTACTAAGTTTGTAATGTCATCAGCACGCTTTAAAAAAAAATCACAATTTAAAGGTTAGCTGCAATAAAACCAAACAGAATACAGATACCCAATATCCCCCAAAGAACACACATACATTAACATTAGAATGAAAAGCAGAAGGATGTATTAATACATGCCATTACAGTTAACAAGAAGTTCAAAATTCAAAAATAGAAATACTGATGAAATTGATGTTTATCTTCAAAAAACTTAAAGTTATGATTATATTAAGAAGTCCTCAGCCTCAAATTGTGCATATAGGGTATCTATAGTTTAAATGATCTAAAATAGTTAAAAGCCTTTAGTAATCATCAAATATTTTATTTTTATTTAAGTAATTTACTTTGGATTTTCCTAATCAACCTGAAAAATTCATTCACTTAGGATGTCCAAAAGAGGTAAATTCCTCAGATTATTGAACAGATAGGGCTGACAAAAGAATGGCCTCAAGCTTCGTAAAATAGTTTCCTTGAACCATGATTCTTCCCTATTGTATTCTTATCCATGATACTTTAAATAGAAGACACTGTATTTTGAAATAGAAACTACAGTAATATTACCTTGGAATTTATATCATCTGCAATTTTTTCCAAAGAAAAGTCTTACATTACTTTTTGAATGGATAAGAAATTAATTCCAGAGGATTTTCCCTTCCCCATTCAACTTGATAAACAAGTTCCAACAAATGTATTCTTAAAATAGCTTAATTATAGTCCTTATAAAGTTTAATGGCCTGAGAAAATCTTCCCTTTTTAATGTAGCTTTATAGGTTTCCTTTTTCTTCCCTCCTTCCCATCCCATTCCCTTTCCTTCCTTCTTTCTCTTTCCTTCCTTCTTCACTTGGCCATTAACTCATACCTATCTTATAAACTCAGTTACAAAAATAATAAAATTCAAGTGATTATAACCTCTCCCCATGTATTATCCTGGAAAATGTAAGAAAAAGTAAGAGGTTAAATAATAAGTATCGTTTTCTATATTTAAAAAATAGCTGCAAATGTCCATCTAAAGGTACATATTTGAAACTATTACTTCTTGACCAGAATCATGATACCACTCCATAGAAAACATAAGAAATAGAAAATATATACTTCTCTTCAAAGCATCAGTCGTCTTCCATGTTCCCTGATACAGTCTCATCTTACCCATCTTCCAAACACTAAATTTGGCAATCTTTTGATCCCTGATAGCCCCCTTCCCAATCTTTCATGAAGATAGCCATTTTTATCCTTCATAACATTTGTTGGGTCTTTATTTCCCTTCTCCCTAGACCAAATATTCTTCTTCTCTTGTAACGACTAGAATGGAGTTATAGAAGACTACATCTTCTGATAGGCTTTTTCCCCTTCAACATGCCCTCTTTTAATCCATGAAACTATTTTTCTAAAGTGATCTTCCTGCTACATGGATTACTCATGTCTCTCTTAAAGACTCTTTAAAACATGTAGGGTATCTTCTACTTTAAATTATCTAAAATTGTTGAGATTCTTTAGTAATCACCTATGTAGTCTATATTTGTAATTTAGTTTGGATTTTTCTAAATAATCTCTAGAATGTAACCTCCTAATAATTGGTTTGGATGATCTCTACTACTTCTTATTTGACTTTGCTGACAAGTTCCAAGTATTCTCAGGAGCTGGAATAACCGAGAAGTTCCCTATAATATAACCAACTCCTTTGATCTGATAGTGGTTTGATCTGATCACTTGGGGAAAAAAGACACAGCCAGGAAGCCAGGTGTCACATATATATCTTCTTGAGCAAGCCTATTATGAGTGTTGAGGAATATTAGTGGTGCCAGTCTTTCAAGGCCCCCTATGTGACAAATTAGTGTAATTTTTGACTAGTGCTCAAAAGGTACTACTATTATACTTCCACCAGTAGCTTTAAGTTGAGAAGGTAGACTGATGTAACGGAAGGAGGACAGGATTTAAAATCAGAAGACCTGAGTTCACTGACCTTTTTTGATCATCAGCTTCCTTATCTGTAAAATGGGAAAAACCCTATCTACAATAACCATTTTCAGGATAAGGTTAGGATATGAATGTAAATGAAATATATACATGTTCTTATTGGTAGTCATAAGATGCTTTGGACAAAAGCATTAAGACCTTTGTGGGGGGAGAAGGTAGCTTGTTAATTATAGACATTCTTTTGTGATCATGTATAATCAAATCTAATCAGTTTATTATCCAAGGAACAGCTTAATTTAGTAGGGGGAGGAAATATTTGAGAAGGCATGCCTAAAGGGACCATAATAGTGGGGGCTCGAGCCAATCAGAGGTCAGCATGAAGAAGTGGGGTATCCATCTGGAAGCTAGAGCGATGGAATGTGGAAGAGGGGCAAAGTGACCAAGAAGAGGAGCAGGGATAAGGTTTTAGAACAAGTTGCTACTTCACAAATAAGCAGTAGCGTGGTGAGCAAATAGGATGATGAACTCAAGAGTGAGATTTCTGGTTTGAATTCTGACTTTTTTCCTCGTTAGTTAGGTGACCTTGGGGAAGTTAATCTCACCGAGGATATAATTATCCTCAGGAACAACAACAGTACTTACCCTAAAGGGTTGTTGTGAGGATTAGAAAACTCACATTAGTCAGCACTATAACTGGCATATTGTAAATGTTCAATAAGTGTTAGCTATTATTATTTATTTCTGACAAATCAGTATATTCCAAGAAGTTGTAAAAGGACTAGACAAGACAGAAAATAATGTTGGAGCTTAACGCAAAAAAATATTTTTACATGGTATACTCTTCTTTTGTGTTATTGAAATTATACACATATGTTATATAGATCTAAAAAATGCCTTAAAATGAGAGGATACAGGAACACCAAAAGTTAGAGAGCCCTGATAACATAATTATGGAATGTCTTCCTCTAGTGTTGTCATGTTCCTTACCTCGAGACATAATACACTGAAATGAGGTGGCTTTGCTTTACACAGGTTTTAAATAATGACCTCATTCGGCCAGTTTTCCTCATGCCCATCGAGCAGAGCAAATCTTCATTTACAGTCTTTCATCATCAAAATCTTATTAGACTTAGGTTGCTCTTATCCAGATAATCCAGACCCACAGAGGCATAAACAACAGTTTGACATTAGAGAGAAAAATTAGAAAATGGAAATGGTGAAAACCTTTTCCCCCCATTCAGTGAAACGGAGTACTGTTGGGAGTCACTGAAAACTATACCAGTGTCCTTGGTATCCTAACAGTGTTATATAACTTAAATCACAGGAGAGTTGAGACAAAAATAGAGACTTTATCCCTTTGATTCTTGTGCTCATTGTTAAAATAAAATGAATTCAGGTGTTTTCATTAACAAAGCGAGAAAAAGCCACAAAAGAACCCCATGAGCGGACATTATCTAACTTTGTTTTGATTAAAAATTATTTTAAATGATTTCACCAAAAATGGAATAAACAAATTTTAAAACTTGCATAAAATAAAAATATATCAAGCTATTAAAGAGTTTTAATTCTTTTAATATATTTTTATTGATTACTATATGATAATAATCTTATCAAGCTCTACTCATGGGCTGGAGGAAATCGTCAAACTCTTGATTTGTTAGGAAGGTTTTAAATAACCTACTGAAACTTATTAAGGGTTAGTAAAGTTTAAAGCAGATAAGAAAAAAATTTAAAGTGCATCTGTAAAGCTCAAAACAGTTTTTGTAATTCTGGTACTCAGACTGTATTCAATAGCTGCATGATAGACATATTGTACTATGAATTTATTATCTATTATTTTGGTTAGAAAGTGGTATCAGCTGTGGTATTCAAATTTTCATTATAACATGGTTTTACTATCACTGAAAAAAAATTTATGGTTAGAAATAGCTTTGGAATAAGAATATGAGAGGCTAATCTCAAATTTACCTACATTATGTAAAGAGAACTGCTTTATCTCAATATTTACATTTTAAATATAAGAGAAACAAAGAAATACAAATAGATTTCTACGCTTTCTTTCTGAACTAATTCAAATCCTGAAGTACTGACAGTATAAACAATTCAATGTTTCACTGGCATCAGTAGTAACCTATAAGGAATTATAATGAGTTGTAATTTAACTACAGCTAATTCTCAATTATCTTCTCTAATGTGGGAGGGCAGTAACAGAGATGATCCCCCAATAATTATTTTACTTGGAAACACAATATAAGTTTTGTTTTCTTTTCTTCTTTTTCTTTGCACTTCTCTCCATCAAATTTATTTTCACGATGTTTGAGTCAATTCACTAATTGATTTAGCAGCTTATGATTATAGTGTGGATTGATTACAGTTAATGGTGTGCTAGTGAACTGGCTCTCTAGGAAAATAAAAAAGCCTGATTTGTAGTGTTTGCCAATGTCTACGGTAGTAACATGCCTAGCATGGTCAATCTGAAGGTACCAACGGAATGTCATGGAATGCTGAGTTGGGAAGAGATGTGCAGAACTAGCTCTGGGAAGCTGTAAAAGCCAGCTCCAGCACACATCAGATGGAGCAATAAACATCTTCAAAAGATCTTAAGCAAATCTTATAAAAGATCTTTGAGTATGTGTAAGAGCTGACTGGTCTTCTGACATTACCAAGATTTAAATTAAATTTGACATATAATAAGCAGGTTGTGCCTAACTGTGAGAATTTCTAGCAGAGTTCAATGGGATTGAAGATCAGTTGGAGGCTGAGAGGTGGACAGCCTATGGTGGGAAGAGACAGCAGGACACGACTGCTAATTTGAAGCTGGGCACAGCAGGCTTGTAGGGACTCTAAGGACTAGTGTCCCCCATTGCTCTTACTTTTAGGCACTGACTACTATATGCCTACATAAATGATTACAGAATTAAGCACTTCTAAAATATGTGTAAATGGACTATCTACTAGCACTTTATGACTAAAAATAGCTAAAATTTGAAAGGTAATTTTTAAAGATTAATAATTGCTGGTCATAATTACATCATATTTACATATCACAGACAGATTATATGTAGGGCAGAATGCTTTATTTATTTGTTTTAGGACTTTAAAATTGTGCACAAGTGACAAAATTAACATTTACAAGTGTTTGCCCTGCTCTAGAGGTGTCCACTGAGTAACACTATGTGGGTAACAGAATTCATTCCAGTTTACTTCTCTAGATATTTTTAAGTATAACTTTTAAGTCAAACTTTAGAAAAAGAAACGAGAAGCCAACTTTCAAGAGAAAAAGATAATGAAAAAATACATCTCTTGGTATTTACTGAAAAGTCCTTTGTGGTAAGCCAGACAGCCATCTCTAAAAAAGTTCTTGAAAATTCTTAATAGGGAACATAGAAAAGTATTTAATCTACAAGACATAGCCCATCTTTTAAAGTGACAAATCCCTATTAACAGTGCCATAATGAGAGTGGGGTGGTGGGAACAGTCCACCTGAGTGCAGCAAAAAGGTATGTGTCTCTACGGAATTCGAAAACAATAGTGCATGATATAATGGTCAGTCTACTTTTAATTTTCCACACACTGGCAATCCTAACCAATGTCAAGGTAAAATGTCCTCCCTTCCCTGACTGACAGCTGTTAGCACACCTCCCCCATGCCCACCCTTGGTAAGCCACTCGCTATTAATGTTAGGAAATTTGATTTAAAATCTACCATAACTCTAAAGCATTATCTATCTTTTACCAAGTTAGAAGTTACAGCACTTCATGTAACATTGCAAATTATAAGGTTAAAAGATTCAGTGAAACTATAAAAATAGTATTTTCAAATTTCCTGAAAGTGACCTTTAAGTGAAAAAGAACAGTATTTCCTTTTAATTAAGTTGGAAAGTCGTGTTTTCTACAAGAAGCGAGTGGATTTACCATGGGCTATTACAGGTGACCTTGCCGCCCCTGCCAGCACAGTTGACATATTCAAATATACCAATTTATATACAGGAATTACTGCTTTACTGGAGAAGAAGAGAAAATATAAAATATATTTTTGGTTTCATTGCTATGACTCGAAAATGAAATGAGGACTAGATTAAGAAAATGGCAAATAGTACAAGGACCTGGTTGAGGTTTAATTATACCTCTGCGAGGTCTGAAAAGAGTGCTTGGCTTGTATTACGTCTCAGTGTATCCCAATAGCTTCTGGAGACAAGTTCCTCAGCATCTGTTTTAAGTACCTGTAGAAGTTTTAAGAAGCACAACTGAAATCTAAAGAATAGTCAGAAACAATGATAATTTATACAGTTTAAATCTCTTCTAGCCAACCTTGAAAAGAAAACACATTAGCTTACCTTTTTTGTTTTCTGCTGCACACAGCTGTATCATATTACATCACTGGTAAACCCAGGGCATTTTCAAAGGTGTAATGGTATATAACCACTATTTCTAAGTACAATGTGGCTTTGTCAATAAGAATCACATTCTTCACCCCTGCCCCATGCCCTTCTAATGAAACATACATAACTTCTAAGAAAGTGTGAAATAAAAATTTTATTCACACCTTGTGTGAAGTAAATTTATTTGGAGAAGATTTTGGTAATTTTATAGCAACCTATAAAAATTCAGCTTAATTTAAAAATGAATCATTGTTGGTTAGCATATATTATGTTAGTGCATCAAAGAATCAAAATGACCATATCCATACTTTAGAGAAAGTAAATTTAAATTAATCGAAAACTTGTCACAAAAAAATATGCAAGTTTAAGGCAAACCACTCAAAGCTGATCAGGGATTTGGTGTCTCTTGTAAATAGATCAGGTACTTTCTGATCTATTCCAAGGACAGAGCACTAGCTTCTATCTCGGTACAGGCTAGTCTAAAGCAGGCGATATCAGAATTAAGAAGTGTAGTCTAATCTTTACGTGAAATGTAGAACTACAAGCTTAACTTGGGTCTCTATAAACAAAAATAGTTAAATGTGGTTTCTCTCAGGATTTACCAGGGAAGGTTTCACAGATTCTCAGGCTTGGTCTTCTTTGGGTTATTGTGAGAAGAAAATGCTGCACGATGAATTCAGGAGGGAGCGGCTGATGATGAGAGAACTCTTATTTTTGTGTGTGTGTTAGTTTTCAAAAGTCCAGTGCCACTAATAAAATTATAAGCATCTGGGAATTATTTCAAAGATCTGTGTTTTAATTCATTATTATGAACTAGAAAACACTGCCTACTGCCCATATTTTAATAAACTTAATAAAATGTTAATAATAAAGTATTATTAAGCAGGAATCACTTATATAACATAGATGTATTTATTACCATAAGTGTAAATGTAGCAATGTGGCAGAGAATCTACTCGTCACCCCCTTTAGCAACTAAATAAGCTGTAACCAAGTAAAATTAACTGAGTGTAGCACTAACACGGTTCATTTTCTTTTACACAGATATAGCAGAACCTCAATAAATGGTAACTAGATTAAATACTCTGCAAAGTTATCTAAATATTTTGAATGTGGATATATTTTTAAACTGTAACATAGAAAGGCAGTATATGGTCAAGAAAAGGACTGCTAAACCAACCTAACTAGAAAATAAGGCTCACTACACTATTATTAGGAGGGTAACAGGAGTGACTTGCTTGGTGAAGCCAGGCCTCTCCCCTACTTCCAAACCCTGGTCACCCTCATCCCTACCCCACCCACACAGACTGTGATGACATTATTCATACTTACAACATATGAAGGGATAAAATTGGTTTGACAAACTATATTGACACGGATCTCTATAGGAAAAAATGTATGTTCTGAGCATAGAAAAGGGAAGGAGGGAGGGAGGGAGGGAGGAAGGAAGGAAAAGAGCAAGAGAGGGAGGAAGGAGGGAGCCATAGTGTGAAAAGTTCATATACTGGAATCCTAACCCCCACGGTGATGGTATTAGGAGGAGGTGGGGCCTCTGGGAGGTGATTAGGTCATGAGGGCAGAGCCTTCATGGATGGGATTAGTGCTCTTAGAAAAGGGGTCTGAGAGAGCTCCCTTGCCCCCTTCCACCATGTGAGGACACAGTGTGAAGGTGCCACCTATGAACCAGGAAGCAGGCCCTCATCAGCTGCCACAATGAATCTGCTGGTTTGGTGATCTTGGACTTCCCAGCTCTCAGAACTATGAAAAATGATTATTCGTTATAAGCCACCCATTTTAAGGTACTTTTGTTATAGCAGCTCAAGCAAAGACAGAAGGAAAGAAGGAAGGAAGTAAAATAAGGGAGAAAGGGAAGATAGAAGGAAGGAAGAAAAAGGAAGTTAGGGGAAAAAAGACCGATTTAGAGATGGGACTCCATCACTGTGGTAAGCAGAACAGAGGCTCCCTAAAGTGGTCCATGTGCAGACAGGTAAATACCCTATATATAAAGTAAGGGTCTGAGAAAGGCTACACGCAGAGGTTAGGCAAACTAGGAAAAAAATCCCAAAATATTAGCCCATAGAATCAGGTGGTAAACTGTCTTTGCTATTAGTGATATTTAAAAACACAGAAAAATATAAACAAACAAAAGAAAACTACATCTTTATAATCTGTCCCCACTATGACAAGTGTGGCCTGAGAAACCATAACCCGAGAATTGTAATTTAAAGTTACATGGGACTGCAGGTACCTGCAATGTATCACAGAAACAAACATGCACACACAAGTCTTCCCAGGAAAAACACACCCTTAACCCAGCCCTTACAGAATCCACACAGATGCATTCCAACAAATACGTGCTCATAATAGGAAATTACTAAACGTAAAAGAACGTAAGCCACCATAAGTAGGAACCAGCAGAAACAACAAACAATAGAACCAGAGCTGCAGGCTCCATATATTGAAATTATTAGATATGGAATACAAAATAAGTTTAATAAGTTTAAAGAAGATGAAGTTGTATTTGACAGGACTTTTTAGGAAAAAGGGACTACCAAAAATTATTAGGCTGATTAGAAAAAAGAACCAAATAAAACTTCTAGAAACGAAAAATGAACCACTGAAATTTAATATCATATTATATATAGCTAGAGAGAAAATCAGTGAACTTGAAGATAATATGAATAAAGTATACAGAATGCAGTGTGAAAAGATAAAAAATATGGCAAATTAAAGAGGAGTTAAGAGACATTAAAACATGAATATCTATCAAAGCTCTAGAAAGTAATATTAGGGAAAATGGGAAAGAGGCAATATTCAGAGACATATTGGCAGTGGATAGTCAAGAAATAATGAAAGCAAACAATCCTCATATTTAAGAAGCCCAATACATTTCATGATAGATACAAGCAAAAAGAGAGATAGACTGTGATAAAACTGTAGAATACCAAAGGCAAACAGAATCTTAAAAGCACCCAGAAAGAAAACAGATTGCCTACAAAAGAATGATAATTAGACCCAGGGTTGACTTTTCATTTCCAGCAATAGAAGCCAGAAGACTGGGATGATACCACAATGTGCTGAGAATAAGTGTCAACCCATAATAATATATATAGTAAAATTCTTTCAAAATAACAGCATGTAAACATATATCGAATCATTATATTATACACCTGAAACTAATATAATGTTATATGCCAATTCTATCTCAATTAAACCAAACAAACGAATCCACAGAAACAGAAGAGGCTGGTTGGTGGTTGCCAGAGGCAGGTGGGAATGATGGTGGTAGGGAAAGGGGTGAAGGAGGTAAAAAGGTACGAACTACCAGTTATAAGATAGGTAAGTCTTGGGGATGTAATGTAAAGCATGGTGACTACAGTTAATAAGACTGTGCTGTATGCTAGGAGTTGCTAAGAAAATAGGTCTTAAAGTTTTCATCACAAGAAAAAAAATTGTAACTATGTGAGGGGATGGATGTCAACTCAACTTATTGTGGTATTTTGTGATAAGTACATATATCAAATTATGTTGTACACCATAAGCTGATACCATGTTATATGTCAATTATATCTCAATAAACTAGAAAAAAATAAAGGGAAAAAAAGAGATTTCCAGAGAGAGGGTTTTTAAAAAAATTTATTAGAAGATCACTTGAGGATATACTTTGTGAGTATAAGATTATGAGATTTAGGAAGGGGTGAGATTAAAGAGGGAAATACTGAGTAAAGAAGAGCAAATATATAAGTAATTTGAAACAAACATGAATGATACATATTTTATAAGTCTAACTTGTGGGATTAAAAAAAGACAAGGGCAAACATTATTCAACTTTAAGTACCCATGCCAGGAGAGGAAAGAACAGTATTAAAGAACTTTTAAACTCTATTTTTGAGAAAGAGAATAAAGATATGGCCTAATCTAGTCTTATTAAAATTTCAAAAATAACTACACAAAGAAAAGAAATATAGTGAATGTCTTCTAAACTCAAAATAAACCCAGGTAATGCCAGGGTTACCTTTTTTACCAGGTAACCCAGGTAAAAGAAAGTAAGAAAAGAGAAAAAAAAACAGTATATAGAATGGCTAAAATAAATCCAAATAAGTTAGTAATCACAGTAATGTAAATTGACTGAATTTTCCAATTAAAAAGCATATATTATCAATCCAGATAAAAAGGAACCGATAAAATACACAAAATATACTTTTAAAAAAGACACATCCAAAATATAAGGAAAATGAGAGGTTGTAAATGATAAACCAGGCTTCTAGTAATGACAGACTAGAACAAACAGTGCCAATCTTCTCACTGAGAATAACTGAAAAATACTGGACAAAACATAATATAGATGTATCTTAAAGCATCTTAAACACATTATTTGCCTTTTGTACTGTGTTGACTGGTACAAAAGCAATGGTGGGTAAAATTGCTGAAGCCTTAGTACAATGACAGCACCAAAGACCAAAGTCATTACATTCTTCAGAAGTTGTCACATTCTTCAGTCATATACTCATATTTAAAAAAAAAGTTTCACTTAAGAATGTACTTGCTGAAGAATAAAACTCATAATTGTGTTAATTTAACCTTTGAGCACACATCTTTTTAACATTCGGTGTGAAGGGAAGCATGCATAAAGCACTTCTGTCTAATGAAGTACTATGGTTGCCTTGAGAAAAAACATCTATGCGGTGGTTTGTGTTGCAAGGTAGACTAGCCACTTTTTTCATGAACCATCACTTTTACTTGAAAGAACAACAGATACACAAACTATGGTTATTTAGACTTTGGTATGTGGCAGGCATCTTTTTGGAAGATGAACCAAGTGAGCCTGTTGCTTCAAGGGAAACAATTGATAGTATTTGTTGCCAAAACAATATACTGCAACAGATTGAATACAGAAGCATGTATGAGAAACCCGCGGTCTTCTACTAAGTCAGACATTAAAGAGATTTACAAAGAATGTAAAAATACCACTTTCCTCACAATATTTTTGACATTATCTTTCATAAAAAATGTTTATGGTAACATGAGAGTTTTAAAAATTATTTTTAAATGTATTAATATTTATAATTTTTTTAGTTTTTATATGGCAAAAATAGATGAATATAACCAACATAAACAAAAGCTCTTTTGGACTCTCAATAATCTTCAACAATGTAAAGGGGTCCTGAGACCAAAACGTTTGAGCACTGCTGCTTATAGCAATAAAAGTGAATGAACTAGGACCAGATACAATAACGCAGATGAAGCTGCCAATCATGATGAGTCAAAGGAGCAACACATAGAAAAACTCATTTAATATGATCCCATTTATATGAAGATCAAAAACGGGCAAAACTAAACTATATTGTTTAGGATACATATAAGTAGGTCATAAAACCTCAAAGCAAAGCAAAGAAATAATTGACATAAAAAGTCTTGATTGTGGTTATCTTTTGAAGGAGAAGAAGGGATTATGATTGGAGACACATGAAGGGGCTTCTGGGGTACGGCAAAGGCAATGTTTTATTTCTTGATCTATATTATATAGTAATTAAACTTTTATTGTTTTTTGTTTTTATATTTACGTTCTATCAGCAGTATATTTCTGAACTAAAATACATATTTAAAAAATCAGGGAGGGGCTTCCCTGGTGGCGCAGTGGTTGGGAGTCCGCCTGCCAGTGCAGGGGGCACAGGTTCGAGCCCTGGTCCGGGAGAATCCCACATGCCGCGGAGAAACTAAGCCCCTGCGCCACAACTACTGAGCCTGCGCTCTGGAGCCCGTGAGCCACAGCTGCTGAGCCCACGTGCCACAACTACTGAAGGCTGCGCACCTAGGGCCCGTGCTCTGCAACAGGAGAAGCCAACGCAATGGGAAGCCCACGCACTGCAACGAGGAGTGGTCCCCACTCGCTGCAACTAGAGAAAGCCCAGGCACAGCAATGAAGACCCAACGCAGCCAAAAATAAAAAAAATAAAAAAATAAAAAATAAAAAAATCAGGGAAAGCTTCATTATCACTAGAGGTAAAAATAGACAATAAAAAACACAAAATGGAAAGTAACATGTTAATAAAAACAAACGTAGTATATTTATTTTGACAATAAAATAGATTTTTAACACAAACACATTTCTAGAGATCTAGGGATAGTATATAATCAAAGATTTAACTTGCTAAGACGACTTAAGTAATCTATATTCTTATACAAGTAATAAGAAGGCTTTGAAATATATAAAATAAAACCAGAATTATAAGTAGAAATTAACAAGTCTAGCATTGTAATGTGTAATTTAACACACTATTTGACAGAACAGCAGAAAAAAACATTAGCAATGATAGAGATTTAAAAATACAATTAATATGTTTGGTCATATATATATTACAACCCTGTACCCGAAATTGAAGAATACACATTCTTTTCAAACACAGATCATTTATGAATATTGACATTGTTTTAGTCCATAAAACAAGTTCAACCCATGTCAAAAAATTATATAAAAATTGCTATATTTTTTGACTACAATGAAATTTGGGTAATAAAGATAATCTTTAAAAAATTTGTAAAATATAAGGTATGTCAAAGTCAAATATACTTGACTTTTGCATTATTTATTCTTTTGAATGTTTTATGTTTCTTTTCATTACCGTAGTAAGATAATCAAGAGCTGACTATATGAGAAATATGAAAAGAATCAGGGTTGTTTGGAAGAGAAAAGGCTGTAAGGTAACTATCTTCCAGGATACAAAAAAGTATGTTCAATCTTACACTGCAGCAAGGAATAATTTGACAGAATACAGGCAGAACCTACTGTAAGGGTGATTAACTTTTGGAACAGGTTACTACAGAGGCCACAGAATCTCTGTCTCTATAGTAAAATCCAGAGGCCCTGCCTTTCCTGAAGGAACTTCTTCCTAAAGATAGAATCTTAGGTTACATTCAGCTCCACGAACTACACTCAAATTAGATCCTTTATCGCTCCAGTTGATCTACAATTCTGGAAACTAGCAGAAAACTGCCTGTTAATTCATAACGTTATACTAATATATTTGTGAAAACATACATCAATGATATTTCATATAAATGTTCAGGTTGTCTGAATTTTTTTTAATTTTAAATAAATCTTCCTTGTTTGCTTGCATTTTTTTTGAAAATAATCATTCCTTTCTAAGCAAAAATTTTCCTATTATATGAAAAAAAGGCAGTTTATATAGCCAACTAAACTAAGGGAGTTGAAACATCATGTAATACATTTAAGACTGGGGATAAAAAAATGACATCGAGTTATATCACTTTAAAATATGTATTTTACATTCTTAGATGAAAAACAAAGATGCCTTCAGTAAAATAAAATATATATGTATTATCACAACAAAATGTAAATTACCTTCCTATTACATAAGTAAGCATAATATAAATGAAATACGTAATTTAAATCTGGTTCTCAGCATTATTCTCTTAATGTCTAAGTGACTACAATTTGCATATGTAGCTTAAACTAGAGCTATATTAGTACCTATTTCCTTTTAATAATATTACTCTGAAATGTATTTTTTAAAAAACCATTTGTCACCTGTATGAAATTTATGAGTTTAAAAGAAAAATATAAATTGCCACAGTTGGAAAAATGATTCATGCAATGACATATTAGGTTAGAAAAATAAATTTAAAAGTCATAATTATTATTAACATTTATTAAGTTTCACAGGGCATATGGCATTAGAGTCTATGAGATTTTCGTCTTATACATTCTTATATATTTTTGAAATAATTAACAGAGGAATCTTTTAAAAATTTTAAGAAAATGGTAGACTTTATTTCATGGAAAACAGTAGTGAATTTTGCAGAAAAAATTTAAAGTATCTCGTAAGGGATCAAAACAATTAGTCAGTCATAAGGTTCCCATGGACTTGGCTTGTTTTGCAACCCATTCTAGGTCCATTCCTTGTGACTTAGACAAGGTATCTTAGGTTTACCTTATGCTGAATCAGCCTTCAGTGTATACTTAAATCTAGAACAGAATTAGTTTTCATAGTTTGGAATTTTTATTAAATATACAATATAGGAGGCAACACACCTAGAGTTTACACTATAACTGGAACACTTTCAGCAGGACAATTCTGAGTCAGTCACCCTGAATTCAAGAGCTTCTCTCAGGTGTAATTTGTATAATTTGAGGGATCCTTCTAAGTGACTTAAGGATCCTTGGGGAAATCAAATGGACTGTGCATGTTTACATTCAAAAGGGGCCATGGCCTACTCTTAGTTGTGTAGTAGCTGGGCTAACCAACAAGCTCTGACTTTCCAGGAGAAAGGAAAGAAGGAAAGCGTAGTGTGAGAAGAGTACAGTTGGAAGATCACTTGCAGGAACTCCCAACTTTTTCAGGAAAAGGTGAGTCTGAAGATCATAATCCTTTTTGAGAAGTAACATGTGATAGAGTGATATATCAAACATATCAAGTGTCGTCTTACACCAGACTTTTGTATAGACCATAGGCAGAAGGCAGGCATCAAAGGTTTTAGAAAAAAATTTGGGAGAAATACGGAAAAGTAAGAAAAGTTATCCATTAATATCTTCTTTATTAGAATTAAGAAAAGACTGTATATCAGATGGACAGATCCAGTTCTTAAAATACCTGTGTCCTGCAAGAGCATAGCCTGAGAATCTGCTCCATAAATTGTATTTAACTCTTCAAATACCACTGAAAAATATAAAATTTCAATTATTCTACCAGAGTTTTTGGTTGTTTCACTCACCTTTCCCTTATTCTAATCTAAAGCTAAAGATATACAATTGCTCTGTTAGTTTTAGTCTCCTCATAAATCTAGGAAGGAAATAAAAATTTTTGGCCTGGTTGCACATTATTGTATTCGATAAATTCCTAAACATGCTCAGTAACAGATCTGGCTTTATACAGAGAAATAGCATTATCAAGTAAAACAGGTGAGGACTATTTACATAAAGAACATTTAAAGTATTGTACATACACTATTAGTAGGAGAATGGTATCCATAAAGTTGAAGACGCTGACATAGAGCACAAAGGGCCAAATGAAGTGTCACATTTCAGAATGAACCCAAGTATAGCAAAAGAAAAAAAGAAAAAGATGACAAAATAATCAATTAGGAAGGGCAAATCATTATGCTACATTCTATATACAGCATAAACACAGTACAAGTGGGATAAATGTTAAAGATGAGTAGCAAAGTTTTTTAAATCTCATATAATTAAACATTAAATGAACTTGTGCTCATTTCAACCACTTTCATTTTAACTTTTTGATAGAACTACTGCTTTGAGTAAAACATGTTCCTCCAAAGTATGCAGTTTTACTGAGACATGCTTCAGCGATTCCATGTGGGATAAGGGGGAAATCTAGATGCAGCAGTATGGTGGTGGGAATGGTATGAGACCTACAGTGGCATCTTGTTCTGCTCCTGTTTAGTGCCATGACCTCAGGCAAGTTAACAAACCTCTCTAAGATGGTTTTCTCATCTGTAAAAAGGTATGATACTTACCTCAGAGAAGTGTAATGAGGACTAAATGAGAGTAACATTTATAATGGATATAGTACAGAGCTTAGCACATAATAAGTGTCCCAAGAAATTTTATGTTCATTTCCCTCTTTCTTTCTGAAGCATAGTTAATTTTGGTATGTAAATATTTTACAATTTAGTCGTGCTAAAATTTTGATTTGGGTATGTAATATTCAGTTTAAAGTAGCTGTATCGTTCTACTAATTAAAAGAGAATTTCGTGTTTCACGATTAGCTAATCTGTTTGAGTATTCATTATATTCCATACACTGTTAAGTGGCTACATGTTTTAGCTCATTTAACCCCCATAACAATCACATGTGCTTATTACTCCTATTCTCGTACAAATGAAGAAACTGCGGCACAGAGAAATTTAAGGACCTGGTTCAAGGTCCCCCAGGTAATGAATGGCAGAGCTAATAGTCAAACCCGGAAAACCTGGCTCTTGAGCCTGTGCTACACTGTCTCCCTAATGTAATCTATATATTTTCACTATAAGCTAAATTCAATTGCTTCAAAACTCAAATATCTCATCAGTTCAGATATGCATTATTTAAAATGTGACAACTATTAACAATAAGTTACCACTAATTATTATTGTTAAACACAGTAACAAATATTTGGAGAGAGCTGTATTGTCCTAGAGTGTTGTTTAGTTCAGAGGTTGTACTAAAGATTATTTCTGAATTGTTTTAAGAAATAGTTCTGAGAGCTAAATTCTGTAAATGAGATTTCAGGAGCCACTAATTGTAAGCTATGTAAGATAAACACCTCTGAGGTACCCATGGAGATCAGTGCCTTTAGCAAGCATTCCTTTACACATAAATAAGTTATATACTACTTATAAGTTATTTTTATCTGTTCTTTAAATCAGGTCTCCTTCCCCATATATCTGCTACAGAATGCTTCATTGATCTACGTATACTCATGTAAACTAATACAATTTAGGGTATGCTGATATAATTTAGATTTCATAATTCAGATAGACTTTCCCTAAGTAATCCAATTTAATGAAGTTTTACTACATCACTATTATTTGCATTAAATCATCAGTATTAAATTTACTTTACCTGGGCTGCAATGACGCTTTTGTGCTGACACTGTAGCTTTTCCCAATGTGGGTTGTCTGCTATTATTATTCCCTTTCCTCTCTCCCTTTGTTATTCGACTTAGGTATTTTAGTAAATGTTAATGATTAGAATAGGATTGTGACTTTACTGGAAGATCCATTAAGTCCTTTCTGGAATTAGTATAAATAAACAGTTAAATTTGTATCCATTGAAATACTATCTACTTTATCACTGAGGTTTACCAAAAGATTCATTAACATAATTCAACCTCCTTAATGATATTTTATTAACAACTTGCCTATCCAGTCAATTGGGGGTAATCCATCAAAATTAAAATAACTGTTTACTCTTTTAGTATATTATCTATAGACAGTGTCTTCTATTGATATAAGTGTCTTCCATAATTAGTCTACTGGGGGTGATTCAACAAATACTGACAAATATATCATAGTCAAATATCCTAAGAAATAATATATATTCATAATCCTGATAATCTGCTTTTATTAGTATAAATACATACTTCGAAAATCTACTGGGACTGAATATGACACCCATCTGCTACAGATAACCCATGTTTAAAGAAAACCTAATACATATCCTTATAACAACGAGAATAATAAAAAATGCTGCAGTTCTTTGAAGTTAATTATTTGAATTCCAGATAGACCAATTAAACTATTTCACAGGGCCATGAATTTGCAAATTAAACAATTATCATTTACATGCCAACAAAATTCACCATGTTTCTGCTATCTAAGTACCAGAGGAAGAAATATGATACAGTGGGTAAAAGGGCAGGTTTTGGAGCTGGCCAGCCATGGGTTCAAATGTTGGTTTTGCCATTTAATAGCTATGGAATTTTGGACAAGATACTTAACCTTTCCAACTGTCAGTTTTCTCATCTATAATTACAGATAATAAGGGAACTGCTGGGTAGAGTAAATAAGAAAACGCATGCAAAGCACCTAGTACAGTGTCTGATACTAAGGTCTCAGTATCTGCGTGTTATTTTTATTATGTGAACCTGGGTTGTTGTCAGGCTGAAATACTTGGGACAAGCAAAAAAGAAAACTAGTAGGAAAATGGAGGGAAATGTTGCTTAACTCTACCTTCAGAATAAGATGAAAACATTACTCTTACCAGAAGAAGAATCTATAATATATATTTCTATGAATGCAAAAAAACATATTATTTCCTTGTTTTTGCTTCAACATTCATATTGTTATAGCATTACTAAATTTACTCACAGGTATAATTAAATCTTTGCAATTCACCTTTAAATTTTTACATGCATAATGATCTGTATTAATCTATTATATGATATACCCTTCAAATCTCATGGATAACAACAATACAGATGAAAATGATTTAATGAATGTGATTATGGATACAGATGTTTAATATCAATACTTGATATAAATATTGATATCAAAGCATATAAATACTGAAGCAATTTTTCTACATAAGAACTTCAGAAAGTTTTCAAGAAAGGGACAGGTCCAAAGTTACAGGCTTTAATTATTGTTTCTCAACATGAATAAAATAATTCTTGCCTAGAAAGCCCCCCTGAAAGTATTATAAATTATTCTTACCAGCATTGCACGCTTTTCTTCATCTCCTTTAGTTTCTCTCTTTTCATTTTTTTTCCTGAATATTTCTTGAAGCTGAAAAAAAAAAAAACAATCAAAAATCAAATATCCAACAAGAGTTTCTGGGTACCTACCTAACACCCTGTGCTAGGTATATTCTAAAAAGAAAGAAAATAGTTAGCTTCATATACCAAGATCATTAAAACTAGTATAAATATATTTTCTGATATCAATGTTTTTCCTGAGAAAAAGGCAACCCAGTACCAAAGGATCTATTAAATAGTTTTACTTTATCTCTAAGACAAAGATGTGGAGCCTGCGGCATATACATAAAAAGAGATGAAGCCTACTGAGGGATAAAGGACATTGGACCGGAACTCAGGGGTCTGGGCTTGAGCCCATCTTCTGTCATACACTAATTTTATAATGGGGGACAGGTCATTCAACCCTCGCTGGGCTCCAATTTGCTCCTATATGAAATGTAGATGGGCTAGACGACCTCTAAGGTCTCTTTCAGGTAACTGATCATTGTGGTAGGAACATGGGCTCTCCATGTATAAGCCCTTGAGCAAGTTAGTCTAATTATTTAAGGCTTGTTTTCCATATCAGGAACATGAAGATAATATCTTACAGAATCTCTTAGGGCAGCATTTTTTTCCAGCTTTACTGAGGTATAATCGATAGGTCTTATAAAAATAATGTTGTACAGAGTAAATATTACAAGTAATTACTTAGCACATTGCCTGTCACACAGTTAACTTCTCAATAAATGTTAGCTACCATTATACAAGGCATTATTTCCTCTTTAAAATCCTATTTTACAAATGGAAGCCTAATCCTGTCTCTATATCAGTTTTCTGACAAGGTCATTGCTCTTGTCTGTGTAATTTGAACAGTTATCTCAACTCTTTACTTCACTTTGTATGGCTATAGTTGAAAGTCAAAATGTGTTACCTCCCAAGATATGAAATAACAATTAAAATATACAGTACAAAATGTAAATGATTTTATTAACACATAAATTTATTTCCACACTTTTTCTTAGTGAAAAGAGTTTTTATTTTTTGCAAGGTTATTAATAATCACTTCATAAATAGGCAGGAGGACCGCAGATTTTAGACCTCTACATATAACTTTGCCCAACTCCACCTCTACTTCCAAACTCTTTGCTGTTTACAAACAAACAACAAACAAAAAACTATTAGTACACAGCCACTGCAGAGGAGACCACCCCTTTAAAGCAAGGGCAACTTTTGTAAGAGTGTACAGTGGAAATAAATAGAAATTCTGCATGAATGTTTTCACCTCCCATCTCCACAAACAGACAAGATTCCGAAAGACAGGCAACTTCCAATGAACTGAGTTCCAAAAGTTAATCTTTAAGACAGTGGGGTGGAACTTGGCACTGCTGTCATAGAAAGTTTATTGAAAATTATTTAGATTACTAGGTCCATTGTGAAAGTCCTAAAATACAGTTGTACACTGTCATGACAGAACTATAGTAAACTAAGCCTGTTCATTTTAGGGTGTACGTGCATCTCTCGATCTACTGCAATGAAGCTGAAACCTCTCGCCTCCCCCGTATCCTGAAAAGCACTGCAGTGAGGGACCCTTCGTGGTTCCAGCTCCAGTGACCTGCTCAGGCACTGTATGCAGGCAAGGGCCACATGGGTATTAGATTAAGCCTTTTGATGGATCGCAATATTAGTTAGCTTGCTTCCTTTTTAATGGCTAATTAGCTTTTGATGAGGATTTCTCTCTCTTCTCTTTCCTACCATGGAAAAGAATGACTGCATAGTTTCTCTTCTATGCGCCAGCCTCTGAAGAAAATACTAAGCTATTTAAGAGGTTTTCCAAGGAATTTTTATTGGCTCGATACACAGGAAAAATAGAAAATTAAATGGCTATTTATGTTATTTTTCCCTTCTCTTTTCACTAGGAGAGTAGAGGTAAATATTGAGTTAAACATAAATGCTAAGGGTAGAGGTTGTTACTGGAAGGAGTAAACTAATGTTAATCTCCGTTTTGGAGAAAAACAGAATAGGCATTTGGTCACAGAAGTAGATAAAGGACACAGGGGTAAAAAGCAATGGAAAAATTCTGGAAGGTGGGGGTGGTAAGATGAGAGAGCAGCTGATGATGCTGTCAGACCAGCACCGACACGGGACCAGTCGGGTGAGAAAGGCTGAAGGACAAATACCAAGAACACTCTTACCCTCCACTGGAGATCAGCCCCTGGTCAAAGACAGGAGAAGGGAGTAGGAAATTGGGCTAAGACTGGAATACAAGGCAGCAATGAGTGGAAGAGAAAAGGAGAAAGAAAAATCGTAAATCCTTTAATGAGAAGGAAGGGGAGTTCCTGTGGCAAAGAGCTGTCTGTGATTGGGTGGCTGATATGATAGAGACTGAGCATGCATAACACCTCAGGATTGCTTGTCACCCACCCAGTGGAAAACATCTGACACATTTCAAACTTCCAGAAGATGTGTAAACAGCTATAAGCATCTTTATACACTGAATATAATTTATTTTTTTATAGTGTAAAAATCATGCAAAATAGGGACTTCCCTGGTGGTCCAGTGGTAAAGAATCTGCCTTGCAATGCAGGCGATGTGGGTTCGATCCCTGGTGAAGGAACTAAGATCCCACATGCCGCGGGGCAACTAAGCCCATGCACCACAACTACTGAGCTCGGAGGCCTCAACTCGAGAGCCCATGTGCCACAAACTACAGAGCCCACGTGCTCTGGAGCCCGTGACACAATTAGCAAAGAGAAAACCCACACGCCACAACTAGAGAGAAGCCTGCGCGCCACAACGAAATATCCTGCATTCAGTAACAAAGACCTAATACAGCAAAAAACCAAAATCATTCAAAATAAAGTACATGAGTATATACTTTATTAAATTAAAGTGAAAACATAAAATTTTCACTCTTTTTTCTACAACGGTATTCTAAATAATGCAAAACATAAAAATATAAGTAAGCAATGTTTAATTATTGATAAAATGTAGCTTGTAATATACATACCACCAAAAACTCCTTTTTATCTACCATCTCATTGCCATCGGTGTCAAACATGTTGAAAGCTATTCTAAAACCTGCATGTGGCTCTGCCAGAAAAGAACAGGAAAAGTATTTGTGAAATGAAAAAATGTTTTTAAAGTAAAAAAATCCACATTAGTTGTAAACAATTATTCACATTCTATACAGAAATACTTTCTTTAACCAAGAAATTAAAAGCAACATGTTATTATTTAAATATAATAAAAGCTACATGTAAGTATATATATTTCTGCTTCATAAATTAGCACACTTAGTAACACAATTGATAATACACTTTAAATCTACTTGTGTGATACCTGTTGCATAGCACTGACAGTAAAATTTGACTACCTTCCTTCCAAAGATAAATATTTCTTTCTTATCCAAAGTCTGTCAGTTTGTTTAAAAGGAAAATATCAGCTCATCACATCTGAAGTATTTTCAATATGTCAGCTACTTAGAACAGAAGGAAAAATAAGAATATGACACAATGGAGCAGTCTAAAATCTTGGGAAAATTATAATGGAAATAACCTGCGAAAAAATGTCAAGCATGAGAGATTACATATTTGGGTTTGAACTTCTAGAGGCTTCAAATACAGAAATATAAAGAGAGCTTGAATACTTAATTCTCCCCAAATACAAGGAACAACTCCTTTTCTGAGAAAATCAGACTTTCACACATTACGAACTGCCTTAATTGTATGAACCCTATAATGAGATTCAATCCTTCTTCTCTTTTCACTTCTAAGGCATAAAGAAGAAAACCTGGACAGAAGAAAACTTGAACGTATCCTTCAAAAAGGAGCTCAGTGTACATGCCTTTTTCAAAACATCTGACCTTCTCTTTTAAGATGACTGGCAAAAAGTTTAAAAAGGACCTCTCACAGATACACTTGCCACTACCTGTTGTGAAACCGTGAACCCGGCAAAAACAAAGCACACAGCTCTACTTTCTTAACGGGTAATAGCTGTCTCTGAAAATAATGGAAATGAAAGCCAGTCTTTTATGGAAGTTCATTTTTTTGCACGTATTTTAGGAATCTAGACTTATTTTCATTATCATTTGCTTGAGAAAGAAATAAAAAGTTACACCATCTCTGATAACCAAGATTTAAGCTTTAAAAATATCTGAAGACACATAGAAAGAAGTCCTCACCAGCATTACTTGGAAGGGAATATTAAGTTAAAGTAATAAAAAGTAAAGGGGAGAAAACTATGGACAGGTAACATAGATTATCTAGCCCACTTCCTGCCAGCCCTCTTTTCACATTTTTCTTGGTTCTAATCTAAACGACACCCATAACTTTTCAATTCAAACTCTTAGTAGTTTCTAAGATGGGTCCTGAACTCCAAATGAAGATTCACAGCATCCAAAGATCCTACCCTTTCTGTAGTAAGCAAAAACCACTATCTGTGTTTTTTCCAACATGCTTAAACCAACCCTGTCCCAGCTCAACAAGTGGCTTTCCTCACCAGTTTTGTTTTACTCGGACCCATCACTCTGCTGGTCCAGGCACTTATAACTTCTAATTTTGCATCTAAAGTTGTTCTGCTAACAAGATAACTTTAAAACAAGTCTCTGAGACACTCCTTGGCACCCACTCCTCTACTTTCCACAGTGGCATTCATCACTGACTGGACTGAAATCATCAGAATGGCTTTCCACTCTGTGACAACCTCAGGCTGTCCTATAACTAACTGCACAATACTTGCTTTTCTTCAGCACCAACATTTTAAATGACTTTGAGCCAGGAGGAAAAAAGCAAGAAAAAAATATACAATTTTTGAAATACACATGTGTGCGAGCACACACACACACACACACACACCCCAAATTTCCTGCAACAGAACTCCAACATAACAGCATCCATTACTAAATTCAGAAATAACACAGTGGCTGTGAATTTTCTAATTACAGAAGTATAGGAATTTTAAGATTGGTTTCTAATGACACAATTTTATTGATGTTCTTGTTTCCACACATCTCCATAAATCTCCACAATTGGAAATTCCACTAGCCACATTCTTTTATTTCACTCCTTTCTTCATTCATTTGCCAATTATTTTCTGAGAGGCTACCATGTGAAAAGATAAAATCTTTGCCATCGTGGACCTTGCATTCAACTGTGGGGAGAGAGACAAAAACATGTAAACCAGTAAACAAACACTTTCGAATAGTTCAAGTACTATGAAGAAAATAAAACATTGTAAAGGGATAAAAGGGGAGAGATGGAAGAGGGAGTTATTTTAGGGAGAATGGTCAAGTAAGCCTTCTCTAAGTCTTCATATTTCAAAGGAAACCTGAATGATTTTTACTATCCTGAGGATCTTTAGTAAAAGCACTGATGGTAGAGGGAGCAGAAAGTACGAATTCCTGAGGTGAGAATTCAGGGAATAAAAAGGTCAGGTGACTGGAGCACTGTGAACTATAGCATGTAAGTTCCTCCATTAAATGCAACAAAATTTAACTGAACACCTTAGTAAACCCTTCATGTACTTCATAAGAATTGCTGTATATGAGAGGAAGATAATAATAAAGCTGTTGTAGGATGTATGATGGGTCTTCTTATAGACTTACTAGTTAAAGGACTCATTCTTTCACACTAGTCTTGCAGAAAATGTGATTTGAATGAATGAGTGTAGCAGGAAATTTACAAATCACTACACATCCTGACCTTTAGGCTCCCATGTAGATCCAACCACAGGGATTGATATAGGATATTAAGTGTATAATTTATGAGCATTTTATTTACTGCACCATAAGCCATAATAATATTTATGGTTTTGACCCTTGATAGTACTGTGCTTAGCATTTTCCACTGCCAGTTAGACATGAATTTTGCAAAACAGCCTGGATAGACCTAAACTGATTTTCAATGCAGGGGTCACAGGTTCGAGCCCTGGTCCGTGATGATCCCACATGCCTCAGAGCAACTAAGCCCGTGCACCACAACTACTGAGCCTGTGCTCTAGAGCTCGTGCGCCACAACTACTGAAGCCCATGTGCCTAGAGCTCGTGCTCCGCAACGAGAGAAGCCACCGCAATAAGCCCACACACCGCAACAAAGAGTAGCGCCTGCTCGCCACAACTAGAGAAAGCCCACGTGCAGCAACGAAGACCCAATGCAGCAAAAAATAAATTAATTAATTTAAAAAAGATTTATTTCCCAAGATTATGCTTGAGAAAGAAAACTGTATCCAGAAATAGATTTAATGAGTATACTTACTTGTTAAAATACATAAAAGAAAAAGATATTCTGTGTAAGAAATCACACCTAGAAGAAAAATAGTATTAGTTATGCTATATATAAAATATTACTTTCTCTTCATATTTATCAGGTAAAATATTATTCTTATAATAGCAGTAATATTTATAAAGAACTTAGAGTTTTAAAGAAGATGCTAAATATTGTTTTCAATGAGACTAAACTATTACTACAAAATCAGGGTGAAAGAAACAAATAAATTTTACATTGTTTCATATGCCTCTGTAGAAACCCATACAAAAATCACATTAATGCTTCCAGATATACTGGCATAAAAGCAAAATTATCAATAATGTTTACATATAGCTGTAAATTTTAAATGTGTTGCTAGCTTTCAAGGTATGAATCTAACATAAAATAAAAATGTTGGAAATGGATAACACTGTAAAATGCTTAATAATTTCTTAGTAACCCTTGAATAAAACATTTAGATATTCTTGCTTAGAGATTTGACTTCTTATTGTATTCAAAAAACACAACTCTATAGTTATTACTTTTCTCCTTTCAAGTTATCACTCATTATTCTTGATAAGCTTCATGCTTCTATTAAATGTAATCTAAGAAGTTTCAATTTTTACAGAAAGCTTACACTTTCTGTATATTGTATCCTGAGTTCTCTGTAATCTCATAAACTTTAAAAGGAGTTTGTTTGGACTACATAAAAACATACATTCTGTTACTCAAATTCTTGCTTTTGGATTATAACACCCAAAACTAGAATTAATGGCTTAATTGTTTTTCCAAGTGTATCCTGAGAAAATGAAAATCAGAAATAAGCCAATAACACTTATCCAGATACCAGACAGTCCTCATGTTTGGTAAAAGGGTATAAAAATCCTTAAAATAATCAGATCGTGAACTTTAAAACTCCACTTTACCTGATGTTCTTTGAGGCTACCCTCTTTGTTACAGAACAAAGGAAGAGGAGTCACTGTCAGGCAGTTTGTCAGAAGATGTGAAGGGACCAAGCTAGGAGGCCCTGAAAGCATTCCCGTCTTTTGTTTATACTAGAATATTGTGACCTATAGACATAGTTCTGGTTGATTGCCATGAATGTTATGGGAGAAAGATTCTGGAATGGTCAACGTATATAAGATACAATACCTAGATTCCATAGGGATCCCTCAAAAAAAAAAGATCTGGAAATGGGCTCTGTACCTCCATAACCCCGTCCCACTGACTTGCTCTGACTTGGTGGAACGCACAAGCGGTGCTGGTTAGCATAAGGAAGTTTAAGATCTGCTCTACACCGTTTACTTGATAATCAAGATTCCCCTCACTGAAGGATTACAAAACAGCGAGAGTCCTGATGATGATGATCATGGTAGGCACTTGTCTGAAGTACTAAGTGGTTTTTGAGGTGGTGTAATCCACAGGGAAGAAAAACAAAGTGAGAAACTCATGATATAATTTAATAAAAATGGTCAGGGACATATATACACGACCAAATATAAAATAGATAGCTAGTGGGAAGCAGCCGCATGGCACAGGGAGATCAGCTCGGTGCTCTGTGACCACCTAGAGGGGTGGGATAGGGAGGGTGGGAGGGAGGGAGACGCAAGAGGAAGGGGATATGGGGATATATGTATGTGTATAGCTGATTCACTTCGTTATACAGCAGAAACTAACACACTATTGCAAAGCAATCATACTCCAGTAAAGATGTAAAAAAAAAAAAAAAGGTCAGGGAGAAGGGAAAATATTACTAAACATGAACTGTAGATTCATAATGTTTTTAATTACAAAAATGGAAAACCATTAGATTAACCTTTCAATTTATTTTAAGGCCACCCAGGGTCAAAAATAAAATAATTAAATGCTAAGCATATAGTAATGTTTCGATCCTTAGAAAAAGATCCTTAGAAAAAAAGTTGGCTAAGAAAGATACCAACTAGGTTTCTCTTGAAAATTCAATTTTAAAAAATTCTAAGGGAAGTTTCTTAAAAGCATTACACTGTTTAGTTCCTATATCATGATATATTACAGTTAGCTATTATAACTAAGTCTATGTAATTCATGTTTTCATAAATGCTGTATACCAATTAAATTTTTGTAAAACTGCCTAACATTTTCTTGCTGGGTTATATTTTAAGCAGACAAAATTAATTTGTAAATTAGTTTTCAATAGTTCTAAAAACTTAGCTTTACAATTCCTCTTCCACCTAATCTCTTTATAAAAAAGCAAGATTCTCTGTAACTCTCTACTTTACCTAACCCTATGGTTCTAAAACTTCTTGGGTACACGGATTACCTTGATAATCCCATCACTATGACATAGATCTGCACTGTTCTACAGTGTAGCCATTGGCCACACGGGGCTATTTAAATTTAAAATAAGTAAAAGTAGATAAAATTAAAAATTCAGTTCCTCAGATACAGGAGCCCCATTTCAGGTAATTAATAGCCACATTTGGCTCGTGGCTACCATAGGGACATTCCCATCACTGCAGATAGTTCTATTGGGTAGCACTGAATAGATCATCTCCCTCTGAAAAAAATATGCAAATATGCATACAATTTAAGTAGGATTAGGATCTGCCTAAACCTATGGCTTCCAGATTTAACCCTCCCCCTAACTAAAAAGAATTTCCTTCTTCCATGCATTTATCTTTCTTGGATTATATTTGATCCAATTGCATTTTCCCACGAGAGGTATTAAAGAAATATTTTTTACATTCACCAATTTCCCTCATTATTCCGAGCTTTGAATTTTCCTGATCCTATCATTCCACCCTAAGATTTGAATGGCAATCTTTAAGACAACTTCCAGAAGAAAACTTCTAAGAACTTTAAAGACACCATGGCCCAGATTTCACAAAGATTTAAAAATCCTAGTTATGAAAAGCCTACAGTTAAAGACAAGGTGTCTCCTCCTTCCAGAGTCCATGAGAACCAGGTGTAAGCAATCTGAATTTCTAATTCTGCTTAGGCAAAAATATATGGATTATAACTAATCCTTTATAAAGTATTTATCTTCACATTAAATATATTACTTTCAAACCAATATCGGTTGAAATTGATGAAAAAAAGGTAAGTTTAGATAAATGCTTTATATTGTTATTTTGCATACTCTTATATTTGAATATGAAAATATATATTTCTAAGAAACATTCCTTTTTAAGATTAAAGAGAGTTTATTAGTTTCTGCTATAAACATTTATAAAAAGTACAATGTAAAAGAAAATTGCAATAAAAGCTATATAATTTGATTGCAAAGCCATGTATGAATTAACGAGTTTAATGTATAAATAGATATGGGTAATATGGTAAGTTGAAATAGGTGGATTTTTGCAGTGAGTGTTGTTTTTAAAAGAAACATGTTCAAATTGTGCAACCAAAAGATATATCCAATAAGCTTTTCATATTGATTAAATTTAAGAAAATCTGCAATTCCCTGGAAGTAAAAGGAAAGAAGAAAAATAGACATTTGGAAATCTGTATTTTTGAAAACTGCTTTCTGTGGGTAAATATAACATATACTTCTCAATATGGTTAAAAAGGTTTTTTTTTAACTATAAAAGTTCATTTTGTTGTGAAAAGTGTGGAAGATATGAATAGTGTATATAAAAAGTAACATAAAAACCACCCTTAATCCCACTGCCGAGAAACAATCATTATTAATATTTTGGTGCTTTTCTTTTCAGTTTTTTTTCCATGTACATAGACACATTAATTATAAAATTATTTAAGCATGAGGAAAATATGTATAAATAGTATAAATAATATAGTATCAATATTAAAATACATAAATACTATAGTTAACTTACCTCTTTCTTTAAGACTTCGAAATAGCTTTGATGATCCTTTCCAAACTGGTGGTGTTTCTGATAGCATTTGATTTAATTCCTATGACATAAGGTATCATAATGCTGATTAACTGGTAAACCATTTACTTATAAAATAGACCAAAAATATTCAAATGCCTATGCAAAAACATTCTCTGCTTAGAAGACGTGAGACATGACTGTATTTATACTATTTTATCTGTGGTTCATTCAACCATAAAACCCAATATTTGCCCACAGTCCAAATGTAAAAATAAGTGATAAAGATGCTACATTAAATTCAATTAGAGCTACCGAAAATTTCAGGTAAACTTAATAACTGGAGAAATACATATATATATGATAATCTAATTAAGATGAAACAGTGAATTTAAGTTCTGGAGCCAGTTAGAAAAGGATGGTTCCATGGAAGCCACAGGAAAAGGTGGACTTCCTAATACAGGTCACACATGATCACTGGGCTTCACATACTGTTTTCTGTAGCCCTCCTGGATTTAGGGGATTTTGTGGTAGATGAAGTAACTGGGCAACAGATTATGCTGGGAAAGAATGAAGAGTATTTTAATAGTGACTCAAAGAATGATGACATCAGATGAAGCGGGATGACAGGGTGTTGAGTTATTGTGTCCACCGCTGCAATTTTTTTTCTACTTTTAACTTAAATATTCAGTAAAGAATACACACTTCAATTGCTGGTTAGCCAGCTTTTTTTCTTTTTTAATCAAGCTGAGGGGGGACTATTTTGGAAAATTTAAACATTTGATTCATTGCTCAGATACTAGAACGATTTTGTATTTATTACACATACTGTGTTAAAAATAAGTGAAAATTATAATTAGGTTAACTGTGAAAAAATTATTAAAGGATTTGGTGAGATAAGTTGAAATAATTTGAAATTAAAAAATTAGTCTGCTAAGTAACATACTGAAAAAACAATAGAAATGACTTTTTTTCCAGATCTGACTCTTGCTACTCAAAATGTGGTTCCCCAATGGCCTGGGCATCATCACCGGGGACCTTGTTAGAAATGCAGAATCTCAGATCCCATCCCTGGCCTCCTGAACCAGAATCAATTTTTAACACAATCTCCAGGTGATTTTTATGCACATTCAAGTTTGAGAAGCACTTTAGACAAATCCTTCCTGATGTAGTTGTACATAAAAAAGCTCTGTGACATTTATAAACCATCTTTTTCATTATAGAGCTGGGTTAGCAGGCAAATAAGGAATCTCTGGGATGCCAAAGGCAGGAGAGGTATTTTTAGGGGATTTATAGACGCCCTGAAGCCTATCTGTGAATCCTTGCTCTCATTTCCTTCCTGGTGTTATTTCTGCACTGCAGGTAATAGATGCCACCTGGTGCTCAGTAGTGTCTGACTAGGGTAGCAATTCACATATGAATAATAATGAGAAGCTAGGATATTTAATGTTTAAACAATAGTAAACTCATAAACATTTTTGTTAGAGCAGGAGATTAAAAAATATTAATATTTTGAGTACATTTTATATATTTTCATTAATATTGTTTCTATTATATAAATACTACCATCTCCATTTTAACTGTTCCCATGTATTCAACTCATTTCTTCTACTTAAACTCAGCTAAAATTTAAGACCAAAAAAATCATAGCTACCTTTTACTGAGTGTCCCCTATATGCTTGGCAATGGGCTGATACATATCTCATTTAATTCTAAAAAATTATCCTCATTATGCATATTTTACTGTGTCTTAAAGAAGATAAGTAACTCACCCGGGATTATACAACTAGTAAATGACTGTCCAGATCCTTACTGACTCTAAGCAGTTTATTTTTGTAATAATTTAGTTCCTTGTCTGGTCTAGATCATCCAGTTGACATACTAATCTTGTTTTGTGTCAACTTCAGGGACTTTTTTTTCTTAATTCAATTTTTATTTTATATTGACATATAGTTGATTTACAATATTATGTTCGTTGCAGGTGTACAGCAAAAGTGAGTCAGTTATACATATACATATATCCATTCTTTTTCAGATTCTTTTCCCATACAGGTTATAACAGAGTATTGAGTAGAGTTCACTGCAGTGGAGGCTAGGGACTTTTTTAAGTTTTATTAAAAACTGTATTTCCACTCAGGCGGGAATCTCTCTCCCCTCTGCCAGTGCCTACCTTAGTCTCTTATAGGTAGTAGTGTTGTATGATAAAGAATTTGATTGGCCTTTGTCCCTGGTTCCTGGGAGGAAGACTATATCCTTGCATAACACCAAAGTTTATGCTGAGGAGATGACTCAAGATGGGGGGCTGACCTTCAAAAATAACCCCATGATTCAAGTGTTGGGGCTTTGAACTAGCCTGACCTCTGGGGAGGGGAGAGGAAAGGGACTGGAGATTGAATTCAACCATGTGGCCAATGATTTGATCAATCACACCCATGCAATGAAACCCCCAATAAAAACTCTGGACACCAAACTCAGTGGAGCTTTCAGGTTGGTGAACACATGGGTGTGCCAGGAGGGTGACATACCCTGATCCTTCAGGGAGAGGGCACAGAAGCTGTATTTGGAACCCTCCTATAACTTGCTGTATGCGTCTCTCCATTTGGCTGGCTTTGATTTGTTCCCTTATAATGATAAACTATAATTCTACATGTAGAACGTTCCTGAGTTCTATGAGTCAGTCTAACAAATTATCAAACTTGAGTGGAGTTGTGGGAACTCTCTGAATTTGTAGCCAGTTGGTCAGCAGCGTGGGTGGTCCAGGACCCCCTGAGTTGCAGCTGACAGCTGAAATGAGGGCCACCTTTTTGGGAAACGGGTCCTTAAATCTGTGGGGTCTGATGCTAGCTCTGGGTGATAAGTGTCAGAACTGTATTGCAGTATTGCAAGTAGGGACTAAATAAATATTTGCTGGATTGAATTCATTTACCTAGAATTACAGATGCCTTTGAAAGGCTTTATACAATTTTTCTGAGGACAATTTTTATAACTATATACGTAATATATATGTTATAGGAAAATTAGTAAGTGCAGAAAATAAAACCGATTGTAATCCAGGGACGAACTACAATTAAAAATTTTATTTAATCTCCTTTTAATCTAATTCTCTATCTAGGCATATTTATACAGTATTTTTGTCATTCTTGTTGTAAATATTAAATCATTTTCTGCATACTGTTTTGTAAATTAATATGTCATGAGCGTATTTTCCTGCCAAATATTCTTCATTTTCATGGCTACATAGCAATTGTCTATATAAGCAGTTCTGAAATGTAACTCTTTATACTCTTAAAAATTGTTTACCCAAAAGAGATATTGCTTATGTAGGTTATATCTATCAATATTTAATGCATGTGGAAATCGAAATGATACATTTTTAGAACACAAAAACACACAAGCACATATTCTATTAGTTCTCAGAGTGATGATGTCATCACTCATCACGCAGCCTCTGGAAAACTCCACTGTACACTTGTCACAGAATGAGAGTAATAGAACAAGTATCTTCTCAGTATTATTATGAAAATAGTCTTGACTTCATGGACCCCCAAAAAGGTCTTTGCACGTTAAGAAAGACCGGTTTATATTATTTTGCAATTTGCTGTTTTACTCAAACTCATGCTTTTTAGGTCTATTCATGTTGATACACATATCTCTTGTGTATTTATTCATCTTAGCTCTATATTACTGTATTGTCCTTCATATGCCTATTTCACATTCTTTTATTAATTCCTCTATTGACTGGCATTTATATTGTTCCTAATTTTTTTAGGACTCCTGGTATAAGCATACAAGTGTTTCTCTTGTAAACATATCTAGAAGTAGAATTTTTGATATGCATTAGATAGTGCCAAATTTCTCTCAAAAGAGACTATACCAATTTACATTCTCACCTGATTCCTCTTTCTTCTTGTCCTTGAATTACTGGTATTGTTAGATTTCTAGAACCTGACAATCTGATGGGTGTGAACTAGCATCAGATCATTGGTTTAATTTGCATATCCCTGATTACTAGTGAGGTTGAGCTCCTTTACATATATTTATTGGCCCTTCTGGCTATGTCTACCCATTATTTTCTTATTATCTTTTGTATATTGATTTACAGGAGCTCTATATGACTACAAGATACTTAGCCTTTTCTGTTAATAATGGGTTGGCCAAAAAGTTCGTTCTGGTTTTTCATATCTTAAGAAAACCCGAACGAACTTTTTAGCCAACCCAATATGTTGCAAGCATATTCTCCCATCTGTCATACATCTTTTAACATTGTTGACACTGTCTTTTGGTGTGCCAAAATTTTTAATATTTAATTTAGCAAAATTTGCTAATAATCTCCTTTGAGTTCAACTTTATATATCTTATATATATGTACATATCACATTTATATATGTATACATCACATAAATATATATATATAAAATAGTATGCGGGACTTCCATGGTGGTCCAGTGGCTAAGACTCCATGCTCCCAATGCAGGAGCCCCGGGTTTGATCCCTGGACAGGGAACTTGATCCCACATTCCACAACTAAGACCCAGTGCAGCCAAATAAATAAATAAATTTTTAAAAAATAAATAAATAAAATAAAATAGTGTGCATGCATACATATACCAAGAGCTTTAACCTACCTGCTTGGAAAGTGACTTCCATGTTTTAGCAACTATAATAAACATAAAAAATTAGATAATACTTCATGTAATATATATCAAAATTCAGTAACCATCTACAATCATAACTCATAACACTGACTTTTATATCTAAAAGGCAAAGTTTTTTTAATCTCAAGATTTAGACCTATGTATGTCATGCATTATGTATTTGTTTCACGTACTATAAACTACTTAAATAATATCAGTGGAATAGAAAACACATTTTCCATAATCATTATCTTACTTTGGGGATTTCTGGATTTATAAAGTAAGTTAATTACTCCATGTTAAACATCCTATGGGCTTAAAACACAAACAATGATATTCATTAAAAACTGATGTTAGAATATAAAATATTAACATAGAGAAATTATAATTTTAAGGTGTCACTCATGATCTCTGCTGTGTTAGTATCTCTGATTATACTTCAAAGGTCAGGTCTCTCTAGAGTGAAGGGGAAGGATAGGGGCAAAAAGAAAAAAAGATCAAGGAGAGAACAGGTAATGTGATAGACTCTTGGCCCGTTTTCCATTCTTCTCCCCTAAGAATGTCATAGTTGAATAAAATACCTGAGATCACTTTCTTTTTCTGATTTCTCCTCACATCCCTGAAGATCTCAAACACTATAAATCTCATAATATTAAAATAAATACATAGTCAACATTGCTGTTTCCTTGCTCAGATTTGAACACTGTGAATATCTAATGCTTGTCCAAGAATTATCTCCAGGTTTGTATGTGATTAAGTCCTATAACACAGCTGCATTAGGAACTAGTAAATATCAACTATTTCAGCTACATTACAATAATGACAACCAATAATTTTTCTACATGGCAATGTGGCCATTTCTGTATAGTTAACCATAGCTAACGTAAACAATATATCAAATTCAAGATTATAAGATAGGCATGTTTTGCTTAACTTTCTCTTTTTTAAGCGATGTAATAAGTCATTTTAAGATCAAAAGGGAAAAACTATGTTCTAAAATTTGGCAAACTGATTTTTACGAAGATAGTTTTCTTCTCTATGTAGCAACGACATCCTTCCTTTACCCAAGACAGTTGGGTAATGTAATCAAACATGTAATCAAGTTTAAAATCAAGATTAAAATCACAGGTCTATACAGTAGAATTCAGCATTTAACCTTAATTATAATACTTTACACATTCATTTCATAGACATCCTCCTTTACACAATGAACACAACAATGTAAATAATATTTATTATTCTGTTGCTTTTGAAATATAGCAGTAAGAAAAGAAGAAAAATAAATGGTACAAAAGTACATGCACATGCTCTTATGCAATGTTCAGAAGCTATTTATCAAAAGAGGAAGTTAGACACTCTTGAGTTTTGTAGGGTTTATGAGATTTCCAGGGTAAATTATTCACAAAAGACATATTCATTCTGCCGGATATGTCACCATGGTCAGTATTATTGGCTTTTTTTTTTTAATAAAACTAAAGAGCCATTAAGATTGTTCTTCAAAGGATTTTCTGATTTTCTAAATTCCTTATTTCACATGAAGTTACTGCATATATAAATATAAGGTGAAGAGGGACTTCATTCTTTTGGATATATTTTATTTCTTAAGCTATAGGTTGATGTTTTCATTATATTTTTAATATTTTTAGTATGTCTGAAATTTTTTAACTTAAAATTAAATTAAAATTAAATAATACTTGAAGCTATATGAAAATAATTACTTATTTTAGTTCTAGATGAACAGTTTACCTCTTAGGTTCTATTTAAGTGGGTAAAACAAGAAATTTTCTTGATTTCAAACACAAAGTTACAATCAACAATCAGATATCTATCTCAATTGACATTTATTTGAACTATAATTATTAAGCAAATGTTTACATAGCATACCATTTTCCTGTTGATATTGCCATAAAATTATATTAAAGATTTTTAAAAATAATGGTTATGAATTCAAGTGATAATGATTATGATGACAATGACAGCTAGCAATGTTTATTAAGTGCTTACTGCATGTCAGGTATTACACTAAACATAACTGATATCATTCAATCCTTAAAAAACCTCATAAGGCTGCTATTTTTACTTTTATAAATGAAGAAACAAAAGATTAAATAACTTACTCAGGTTCTCAAAGCTCATAAATGAATACCAAGGTCTAAACACAAGTCAAATTTCAATATGCTATTTTAATATGTATATGATTTAATATTCAGTCTATGAAGCATATTTTCTTTTTTGAGGTAAATATTTCTTTTTAAAACCCTACAGTTTTAAAAAAGTTTTTACAACTATCTTGATCTTTAGTTACCATTCTTAATTATGTCTTAAAAGTGCTGGTTAGAAATTAACTGATATTAATTTGTGGTTGTTAAATATCCTGTGTTTATACTGGAAACCAGTTTTTCCCCTGCAAGTGATAGTTTTGGAATATCTATCAAAAGAATCACAGCTAAAATTATTTCCAAAAAGCAAAAATCCAACAGTAGGCTTCCAGTGAATACATTATGAAGATAAAAATAAAGAAAATAATGAATTAAAAAATTTCAGATTATGAAATTTTAAACCAGTAAGCATTACTTAAAGGATAACTTCTCAAATATGTTTGACAACAGTTACAGAATTTGATGCAAAAGTACCATTTGATATTGTAAGAGATATATTAATAGTTTTATCAAATCTATACCAAAAATAAATATAAAAATCCACACTGTACAAAAACAATTAAACAAAATGTATGGAACACGTATATACCTACTTATGTATAAGAGTCTTTTCTATGTACAAAGTCCCTACACTCAGGAAACGTACAATATTATAGGAGGACAAAAAATACAGAAACAACCAATTCCAAGGCAGAATATGTTTATCTGGCACATGGTAAGTACTCAATAAATATTTCTTGAAGGAAGTGGGAGGGAGGGGGGGAGGGAACGGGAACCAAAAAAGCATAGAGAGATACAATTCTTACCACAGACTTCAAATTCTCCAAAAAAAGAGCCCTACTTAACCTCTAGCCTTTTGTATCGCTACTGTCACCTTTATTCTCATACTATGCCACCTCCCTAGGCAATCTCATCCATACACACTGCATTAATTACCAATCATGTACAGACGAATCCCAAACACATACCTCTTCCCAGCCTTCCCCCCGATCTCCAATGGAAATAATCCAAAGCATCAAAAATTAATTCATTAAAAGCTAATGTGTGAAGTAGCCAATTTGTCAAATTACCGAAGATTGAATTTTTTGAACTTTTATACATTTTTCTTTCACCTCAGTTACCTTTTTTGTTGTTGAGAATGTTTAAGATCTGTTCTCTTAGCAAGTTTTAATTATACAATGCTGTACAATATTATCAACTACAGTAACCATGCTTCCATTAGTCCTTGAGGATTTATTTTAAGTTTGGTTTTGCCATAACTCTATCTCTGAAGAAGAGATGGCTATAATTGTTTTAACCTAACTTAAGGCATTCATTTGACAGTTTCAAGCAGATTATCAAACAACTAATTATTTGGTACGATGATTTTCAGTGAATTGAAATCAATGATCAAGAGCTAGATCCTACTGCCTCCTTGATATCTCCTCTTTTACAAATCTGAGGCATTTAACTACATCATGTCCAAAACTGAAGTTGTGATTTTTCCCTTTAACGCCAGTCCCTACTGCCATCCATCCAGTTAAGCCAACCAGAAATCCTTAGTACTCACTACTCCATCATTACCATTGCCACCATTGTTAGAAGCTTCTGATGCTTGGACAAGAGTCTCCTCTCTGATCTGCTCATGGCCACTCTGGACCTCTGTAATCTGTCTCCACCCTGAGATCTTTCAAAACACAATATAATCATAGCAGGCACCTGTTGTAAACAAGACAACAGGCCCAAAATGGAGTTGCCTACGCTAAGCCCCATGTCACCCAACTGAGACTTAATTACAGTGTCAGTTATCTCCCACATGGAATCTTAAACCAGTCATCAGGAATCACCTGATCAGCAGCAGTTAGGTCATCTGTCTGACAGACCCCTACCATCTCCTGAAGGCAAGTGACCTCACAATAACCAACCTGCTTTTTCTGGCCTAATATAACTTACTTGTTCCTGCTTCCTTCTGCCTATAAAAGGCCTTTCATTGTGTACAGCTCCTCAGAGCCCCTTTATATTTGCTAGATTGGATGCTGCTCAATTCATTAATCGTTGAATAAAGCCAATAAGATCTTGAAAATTTACTTAGTTGAATTTGGTTTTTTGGGTTTTTTTTTTTGCAGTACGTGGGCCTCTCACTGTTGTGGCCTCTCCCGTTGCGGAGCACAGGCTCCGGACGCGCAGGCTCAGCGGCCATGGCTCACGGGCCCAGCCGCTCCGCGGCATGTGGGATCTTCCTGGACCGGGGCACAAACCCGTGGTCCCTGCATCGGCAGGTGGACTCTCAACCACTGCGCCACCAGGGAAGCCCTGAATTTGGTTTTTTAATACACCAAATTCTCCTGCAGCTTAAACCACTACCACAGTTTTCCATTACTTTTAGGATAAAACCAAAAATGTTTAATATCAGCTTACAGACTCTGAATGATTTGGCCCTACCCATATTCCACATACCATATTCCTCCTTGCTCTTTGCACTTATAGCCACCCAGATCTTTTTTCCACTCCTCAAATGTATCACACTCCTTCTTGTCATGGCACCTCAGCACACGCTGTTTCTTCTGCTGAAATTCTCCACTCCCGATTTCCCATTTACCTAGCTAGCTCTTCACTTGATCTTAGCCAAAAGGCCGAGAAGCGATTCCCTAGCTAGCTCTTATGATTTCATATTTCATGGTGATATTTATTTCCCCAAGGAAGATTTCTCTGAGCTACCTGACTAGGTCACTTCTCAAAAATACACTCTCATAGAATCAAGAAACATTCTTTCATGGCACTGAGTTATAATTTGTTGTTTATATGTAAATTTTGTTGAGCAGTGTTGGCTTCCTCCACCAGACTGCAAGCACCATGAGAGTGGAGAACATTTACCTTTCGTTCCCCTCACCACTGTATCTCCAGTGCCTAGTGCAGTGCCTGCCATTTGATAGTTGTCCTTGACTACATGTCATTTAATATTCTGTGAGATGAAATGGGAAGGATGCATAAAAGCACTTCTGCTGCCTTCCAAAGTACTATGGTTGTCTTGAGAAAAAATACTCTGTGATTATTTTTTGAGTTGTGAACTGAACTAGTTCCTTTTTTTCACGGAACCCTATTTTTACTTGAAAGAATAACTGACAGACAAATTATGGTTATTTAGACCTGGGTATCTGGCAGACATTTTTGTACAAATGAACAAAGTTGCTTCTTGCTTAAAGAAAACTGACAGTATTTGTTGTTAATGATAACATTTGAGATTTCAAGTAAAAATCAGAATATTGGAAAACTTGTGTACACCACGAATTTGACAGCTTTCCAATAAGTAAAAACTTTTCTGATGAGATTATGACAATATTAGTGAATGTGATTTTTAAAAAATATTGTATAATGAGATATGTCAACATTTGGAAAATCTGCATAATTTAATAAACCAACATTTTCCAGTTGATGTTACAAGATTATATAAGGGAAAAAGATCCATTCAAAGTGCAATGTAGGCCAATGTATTTTAACAAAACAGATAACAAAAAAGTTTCAAAGTCCACATTGCAGCTAAACTTTAAGAAACTACTATTAGCCAAGTATTGATACAGTACCAAAGAAGAATATCTACAATTATCTAAAAGGCTACTGAAATACTCTTCCCTTTTCCTACTTCTATATTTGTGAGGCAGATTTTGTTCAGATACTTCCTGAAAAACAATACATTGCAACAAATTGAACACAAAAGCAGATATGAGAATCCAGATGGCTTCTGTTAAGTCAGACATTAAAGTAACTCTGCAAGAATGTACATAATGCCCCCAAATTTGAGAACCACTGCTCTAACACATGGAAAGGTGAAAAACGATTAACTTATATTTACACTGCAGGAGCCATGACATATTCAGAAGAGATATGGGAAGAATTTTTGTCCAGGTCTAACTGGAGCCAGCCCTCTGAGTTATTCTGTTTAGACTGGATATACGAACTGACTTGGCAGAGTAAGAACCTATTATAAAGAGTAAGGCAGTGTTTAGTTGGATGTACTGAGAAAGAGGAAACAACAGAAATTTCTGAAAACAGAAAAGATACCAGTAGGAGTTGATAAGAAATATTAGTCTGGTAACATTGTAGAGCACAGTATCTTTTGAAACACCACATTGCTTGCTTAGTTGTTCTGAAAACTTATACTGCTCCACATTTTTACAAACTAGAGACAAGAGAAAAATCTTATAAAATTATTGAGATAACTGAAGAAATATACTTACATTTGGGCTCATCTGTTGTAACAGCCAAAATAAAATCATATGGAGTCATGAATAACTGCCCTTCACATTCTACAGAAGCAAACAAACGAAATCGCCTTTCCCGAGATGTTGCATAGAGATCTAGGTCTTCAATGTCTGTTCTGCCAACAGCAACCTAAAGTAAAGAAAGCAAGTAAGTCTGGACTGTGTGAAGTAACACCTCCTTTTAGATGATAAATGTTTTCAATTATGTTGATAGTGAATTAACAGAACAAATGAAAAAGTGTGAAAATATTGTCTTCTGGAGAACTTAATCATATTATAAATAATTACCCACATGAATAAAATGAACTAATGTTCAAAAGATCCCACAATGAATATCATTAAGGTTCTGAAGACTTAACACTGGCACTTTGAAGGACCTGCGATTTATTTCTTCAGTTTCAGAGAACATTAAATTTCTGACCTAGTAGTTTCTTCAGAAGGAACGCCAACACTTGCTGAATGCCTACTATGTACTCTCTATATAGGCTTATTTATTTAATCTGAACTCTTTTCATTGTAGTCTATTAATTTTCTAAAAGAAGAAAGGTAAAGTGTGATAGGCTGTTCATGGTGACCACTAAGGAAACCACTTAGTGGTAGAGCTTAGATTCGAACTGAAGTTGCTAAGTCTACATCACTACAGTAGAGTTACCACCAATGTTCACTCTGAATTCTACCTAAGGTTAAGATGAGCAGAATCAAGAGTGTGTGTATATGGGGGGAAGGGGATCTCCTTTTGTCTTACTTAAAGATCTTTCCTTGTAGATAAATAATTTCTCACTATTATTTATTTTCTCTCTGAACAACTTTTTTAATAAAATGATTTTTTCCTGATTCCAAAAGCGATGCATAGTTACTATATATAATTTAGAAGATAGAATTTAAAATTTTATAGACATAACTGTTTTTGTTTTCTTTTTTGGTAAAAAATGGGGGTTATACTATGCTGTTCAGTAATCTGATCCTTTTTACTTATTAACACATTTTTGACCAGAGACATATTATGGCTACAAAATCCTCCAGTCAATAATGTGTTAATATATCATGTGTCATTTTTCCATGTCACTAGTCTAGTAGACCATTTTTAGTAACTATATAATATTTAATAGTAAATGTTTGTAGCTTAACACAATTAATGAATTCTAACTGGTTGACTATTTAGTTAATTCATAGTACTTTACTATTATAAAACAATGTTATAACGACCAGCCTTGAAAATATTTAAATATATCTACAAATAGTTCCTTGGGGTAAACTCCTAGGAGTAAACTTGATTGGTCAAACAAAATCATTTCATACATATTATCAAAATGCCTCCAGGGAGTTTATAGCAAAAGTTACAACTGTTACTATTTTGAAAGAACTTATGATTATCTACCTAGAAAATCCAAGAAAAAAGTTATTAAGATTAATGAAGGAATTTAGCAATTTCCTACCTGTGCCTGAGACCTTCTCCCGATCCTTTAGTAGCTCCCCTGGAACTACAGCACGTGCTAAGCTCCCCACTCCAGTGCTTGGTATTAAGCTGCTATTTACCAGGTCTCCCTGATGCCTCATTCTAGACTCTCTCTGCTATAGAGATCCACTAGTTATCAATAAATTCAGTGGTTGCCTACTGCTAGAACTTCATGAAACCAACTAAGCTAATCCTAACCAAAGTCTAGCCATAGCCTGTTGATAAAAACAAGAATGAGTCAAACTTCACTCTATGCCTGGAATGAGCTCCGGGAACTGTACTGGTCTCTGAGCAATGGCCAGCTCCAGGAATATTTTAGACCAACTTCCATTTCCTGTTCAGCTTTTCAGTTTCTCTGGAGGTGAGCCCTGATACCTTTGCAGCTATTGCCAAGGAGATGAATCTTTGCTCCATATCAAATGGTCAGTGGGATTCTTTTAGTCAGACTCTTAGGAAAGCGAACTGCAAGAAAACTTCTGCTGCCACACCCTCTCTACTATATGAGATGCTACTCCAAATCAATCCTACTTAATCACATCCCTTGTATTAACGTATCTTAGACTTTGACAATACACCTTCCCTGAGAGTTAACCCTGTACCTTGGATAAATCCTAGCTATTTCCATTATATATCCTACTATTCTGTCGCTTGTACTCTTTCCTCCCCATTCATACTGTGTTGCAGTTACCTGTCTACATATGATTAACATAGTGCATGGCATATCTAAGGGGCTTGGTAAATGTTTATTGCGTGAATGAATGAATGCTTATGGATGAAAAGATAATTGGGAACGGGATAATAAATAGCCAAAGGGATACTGAGTGTGGTTCAGATGGCAGTGAAGGACAACCAGAAGACAGGCTTCTGATTCCAAGCTGGGAATCTAGACTGAGATAATAAAAGAGAACCTAAAGCTTTAGTGAGAAAGGTACCACATTAAAACTTAGGTGTATCCATCTTTTCAAAGTTGTTCAAACATACCATCTTCATAACTAATGCTGGTAATTGTTTAAGATACCTATTGCAATAAGAAGCCTTATGGGATTTATTTTTAATTTTGACTGTTTTTTATTTTAATAGAGTAAAAATTCCAGTAACATGAATCCCTTCTTAAGTGCAGATTCAGGCAAAAGTATTAATAACTTCTGGTTTAAGTCTTGAAATTTGGAGCACTCAATTCTCAGGCACTCCTGCCAAGTGACTGCAACATATAAAAATTGGGTAATTCAAGTTTTTCTTTTTTTTCATATTTAGATTTTAAAACAGGGTTCCACGTACTTAACTTTTTAAAGTAATTACTGATACTAGGTATATATTACTTCTGTTGCCTTCTTTCAGTTATACATTACCAATTTTCTCCTACAATAAAGATTAATTTTTGCTTCTATGATATCTTTCCAAAAAGGACAGTAAAATTCACAAATTCTAGCTTCTGACTACAGGAATAACAACAACAATAACAAAAATGGACAGTATAGGGCTTCCCTGCTGGCGCAGTGGTTGAGGGTCCGCCTGCCGATGCAGAGGACACGGGTTCGTGCCCCGGTCCGGGAGGATCCTGCGTATCGCGGAACGGCTGGGCCTGTGAGCCATGGCCGCTGAGCCTGCGCGTCCGGGGCCTGTGCTCCGCAACGGGAGAGGCCACAACAGTGAGGCCCGCGTACAGAAAAAAAAAAAAAAAAGGACAGTATAACTGATGAGAATTTTATCAGTATATGAATTAGGGAAGGCCAGAAAGAGAAGAATATAGGTTTTCACATTTAACTGAACACTGGGAGTTACAACATAGAGGAAGGTGCTTGGTTATCATTAGAGAAAAAACAAACATAAATATAATTTGAAAGAGATTCAAATTTGGTAGATTACACTTTTTGCTACGTGGAGGACTGACTGCAAGAGAGGGCAGCAGTGGAGGGGCAAGAAGCCAGCACAGGAAAGGTGTAGAAGATGTAGCATACGATTTATTTGGCAAAATCCTGAACCAAGTACAAGACCCAGGCTGGGGACCTTAGCCAAGAATATAAGTGATACACAGGGGTTCAAGCAGCAGGCAAATTCGCTGAAGTCCACTATTCAAAATTAGAATTTTAAATTTTAATTTCTAAGAACTTCATTTCTTTCATTAATAAAGAACAATTCATTGTGAAAATAAAGTATCATCAAACTTCAAATAATGAAACTACAGCATGTGTGATTTTCACAAATATTATATTTTTTTTAATTTTTAAATTTTATTTTATTTACTTTTTTATACAGCAGGTTCTTCTAAGTCATCAATTTTATACACATCAGTGTATACATGTCAATCCCAATCTCCCAATTCATCACACCATTACCACCACCCACCCCCGTGGCTTTCCCCCCTGGTGTCCATACGTTTGTTCTCTACATCTGTGTCTCAATTTCTGCCCTGCAAACCGGTTCATCTGTACCATTTTTCTAGGTTCCACATATATGCGTTAATACACGATATTTGTTTTTCTTTTTCTGACTTACTTCACTATATATGACAGTCTCTAGATCCACCCACGTCTCATCAAATGACCCAATTTTGTTCCTTTTTATGGCTGAGTAATATTCCATTTTACACATGTAACACATCTTCTTTATCCATTCATCTGTCGATGGGCATTTAGGTTGCTTCCATGACCTGGCTATTGTAAATAATGCTGCAATGAACATTGGAGTGCATGTGTCTTTTTGAATTATGGTTTTCTCTGGATATATGCCCAGTAGTGGGATTGCTGGATCATATGGTAATTCTATTTTTAGTTTTTTAAGGAACCTCCATACTGTTCTCCATAGTGGCTGTATCAATTTACATTCCCACCAACAGTGCAAGAGGGTTCCCTTTTCTCCACACCCTCTCCAGCATTTGTTGTTTGTAAATTTTCTGATGATGCCCATTCTAACTGATGTGAGGTGATACCTCATTGTAGTTTTGATTTACATTTCTCTAATAATTAGTGATGCTGAACAGCTTCTCATGTGCTTCCTGGACATCTGTATGTCTTCTTTGGAGAAATGTCTATTTAGGTCTTCTGCCCATATTTGGATTGGGTTGTTTGTTTTTTTCATATTGAGCTGCATGAGCTGTTTATATATTTTGGAGATTAATCCTTTGTCCGTTGATTCGTTTGCAAATATTTTCTCCCATTCTGAGGGCTGTCTATTCATCTTGTTTACAATTTCCTCTCCTCTGCAAAAGCTTTTAAGTTTCATTAGGTCCAATTTGTTTATTTTTGTTTTCATTTCCATTACTCTAGGAGGTGGATCAAAAAAGATCTTGCTGTGATTTATGTCAAAGAGTGTTCTTCCTATGTTTTTCTCTAAGAGTTTTATAGTGCCCGGTCTTACATGTAGGTCTGTAATCCATTTTGAGTTTATTTTTGTGTATGGTGTTAGGGAGTATTCTACATTCATTCTTTTATATGTAGTTGTCCAGTTTTCCAGCACCACATACTGAAGAGACTGTCCTTTCTCCATTGTATATCCTTGCCTCCTTTGTCATAGATTAGTTGACCATAGGCACGTGGGTTTATCTCTGGGCTTTCTGTCTTGTTCCATTGATCTATGTTTCTGTTCTTGTGCCAGTACCAGATTGTCTTGATTACTGTACCTTTGTAGTATAGTCTGAAGTCAGGGAGTCTGATTCCTCCAGCTCTGCTTTTTTTCCCTGAAGACTCCTTTGACTATCCGAGGTCTTTTGTGTCTCCATACAAATTTTAAGATTTTTTTGTTCTATTTCTGTAATTTGCAATTTGATAGGGATTGCATTGAATCTGTAGATTGCTTTGGGTAGTATAGTCATTTTCACAATATTGATTCTTCGAATCCAAGAACATGGTATATCTCCGCATCTGTTGGTACCATCTTTAATTTCTTTCACCAGTTCTTATAGTTTTCTGCATACAGGTCTTTTGTCTCCCTAGGTAGGTTTAATCCTAGGTATTTTATTCTTTTTGTTGCAATGGTAAATGGGACTGTTTCCTTAATTTCTCTTTCATATTTTTCATCATTGGTGTATAGGAATGCAAGAGATTTCAGTGCATTAATTTTGTATCCTGCAACTTTACCAAATGCATTGATTAGCTCTAGTAGTTTTCTGGTGACATCTTTAGGATTCTCTATGTATATGTCATGTCATATGCAAACAGTAACAGTTTTACTTCTTCTCTTCCAATTTGTATTCCTTTTATTTCTTTTTCATCTCTGATTGCCATTGCTAGGACTTCCAAAACTATGTTGAATAACAGTGGTGAGAGTGGACATTCTTGTCTTGTTCCTGATCTTAGAGGAAATGCTTTCAGTTTTTCACCATTGGGAATGATGTTTGCTGTGGGTTTGTCATATATGGCCTTTATTATGTTGAAGTAGGTTCCCTCTATGCCCACTTTCTGGAGAGTTCTTATCATAAATGGGTGTTAAATTTTGTCAAAAGCTTTTTCGGCATCTATTAAGATGATCATATGGTTTTTCTTCTTCAATTTGTTAATATGGTGTATCCCATTAATTGAGTTGTGCATATTGAAGAATCCTTGTATTCCTGGGATAAATCCCACTTTATCATGGTATGATCCTTTTAATGTGTTGTTGGACTCTGTTTCCTAGAATTCTGTTGAGGATTTTTGCATCTATATTCATCAGTGATATTGGTCTGTAATTTTCTTTTTTTGTAGTATCTTTGTCTGGTTTTGGTATCAGGGTGATGGTGGCCTCATAGAATGAGTTTGGGAGTGTCCCTTCCTCTGCAATTTTTTGGAAGAGTTTAAGAAGGATGGGTGTTAGCTATTCTCTAAATGTTTGATAGAATTCACCTGTGAAGCCATCTGGTCCTGGACATTTGTTTGTTGGAAGATTTCTAATCACAGTTTCAATTTTATTACTTGTGATTGGTCTGTTCATATTTTCTATTTCTTCCTGGTTCAGTCTTGGAAGGTTATACCTTTCTAAGAATTTGTCCATTTCTTCCAGGTTGTCTATTTTATTGGCATAGAGTTGCTTGTAGTAGTCTCTTAGGATGCTTTGTATTTCTGCGGTGTCTGTTGTAACTTCTTTTTCATTTCTAATTTTATTGATTTGAGTCCTCTCCCTCTTTTTCTTGATGAGTGGCTAATGGTTTATCAATTTTTTTATCTTCTCTAAGAATCAGCTTTTAGTTTTATTGATCTTTGCTATTGTTTTCTTTGTTTGTATTTCATTTATTTCTGCTCTGATCTTTATGATTTCTCTCCTTCTGATAACTTTGGGTTTTGTTTCTTCTTGTTTCTCTAGTTCCTTTAGGTGTAAGGTTAGATTGTTTGAGATTTTTCTTGTTTCTTGAGGTAGGCTTGTATAGCTATAAACTTCCCTCTTAGAACTGCTTTTGCTGCATCCCATACATTTTGGATCGTCGTGTTTTCATTGTCATTTGTCTCTAGGTATTTTTTGATTTCCTCTTAGATTTCTTCAGTGATCTCTTGGTTATTTAGTAACGTATTGTTTAGCCTCCATGTGTTTGTGTTTATTACATTATTTTCCTTGTAATTCATTTCTAATCTCATAGCGTTGTGGTCAGAAAATATGCTTGATATGATTTCAATTTTCTTAAATTTACTGAGGCTTGATTTGTGACTCAAGATGTGATCTATCCTGGAGAATGTTCCATGCTCACTTGAGAATAAAGTGTAATCTGCTATTTTGGGGTGGAACGTCCTATATATATCAATTAAATCTATCTGGTCTATTGTGTTACTTAAAGCTTCTGTTTCCTTATTTATTTTCATTTTGGATGATCTGTCCATTGGTGTAAGTGAGGTGTTAAAGTCCCCCACTATTATTGTGTTACTGTCGATGTCCTCTTTTATAGCTGTTAGCAGTTGCCTTATGTATTGAGGTGCTCCTATGCTGGGTGCACACATAATTGTTATATCTTCTTATCATTATGTAGTGTCCTTCCTTGTCTCTTGTAACATTATTTTAAAGTCTATTTTATCTGATATGAGTATTGCTACTCCAGATTTCTTTTGATTTCTATTTGCATGGAATATCTTTTTCCCCTCATTTTCAGTCTGTATGTGTCCCTATATCTGAAGTGGGTCTCTTGTAGACAGCATATATATGGGTCTTGTTTTTGTATCCATTCTGCAAGCCTGTGTCTTTTGGCTGGAGCATTTAATCCATTCACGTTTAAGGTAACTATCAATATGCATATTCCTATGACCATTTTCTGAATTGTTTTGGGTTTGTTTTTGTAGGTCCTTTTCTTCTCTTGTGTTTCCCACTTAAAGAAGTTCCTTTAGCATTTGTTGTAGAGCTGGTTTGGTGGTACTGAATTCTCTTCACTTTTGCTTTTCTATAAAGCTTTTGATTTCTCCATCGAATCTGAATCAGATCCTTGCCGGGTAAGTACTCTTGGTTGTAGGTTCTTCCCTTTCATCACTTTAAGTATATCATGCCACTCCCTTCTGGCTTGTAGAGTTTCTGCTGAGAAATCAGCTGTTAACCTTATGGGAGTTCCCTTGTATGTTATTTGTCATTTTCCCTTGCTGCATTCAACAATTTTTCTTTGTCTTTAATTTTTGCCAAGTTGATTACCATGTGTCTCGGCATGTTTCTCCTTGGGTTTATCCTGTATGGGACTCTCTGTGCTTCCTGGACTTGGGTGGCTATTTCATTTTCCACGTTAGGGAAGTTTTTGACTATAATCTCTTCCAATATTTTCTCAGGTCCTTTCTCTGTCTCTTCTCCTTCTGGGACTCCTATAATGCAAATGTTGTTGCATTTAATTTTGCCCCAGAGGTCTCTTAGGCTGTCTTCATTTCTTTTCGTTCTTTTTTCTTTATTCGGTTCTGCAGCAGTGAATTCCACCATTCTGTCTTCCAGGTCACTTACCCGTTCTTCTGTCTCAGTTATTCTGCTATTGATTCCTTCTAGTGGAGTTTTCATTTCAGTTATTGTATTGTTCATCTCTGTTTGTTTGTTCTTTAATTCTTCTAGGTCTTTGTTAAACATTTCTTGCATCTTCTTGATCTTTGCCTCCATTCTATTTCCCAGGTCCTGGATCACCTTCACTATCATTATTATGAATTCTTTTTCTGGAAGGTTGCCTATCTCCACTTCATTTTGTTGTTTTTCTGGGGTTTTATCTTGTTCCTTCATCTGGTACATAGCCCTCTGCCTTTTCATCTTGTCTGTCTTTCTGTGAATGTGTTTTTTGTTCCACGGGCTGCAGGACTGTAGTTCTTCTTGCTTCTGCTGTCTGCCCTCTCCAAATATTACTATTAAATATAATACAATTATGATTTCTTGGCTTCTAGTAGGCATATTCTAATTAGATATGTTAAAATTTTTTATAGAACCATTTTTCACAGAACAGGAAAAATACAGACATTGTAAGTTTAAGTTAAGGTATCAGTGCAATATTTTTAGATGTGGCATATTTTTTTGGGAAAATGGAATTTTTTATATCAAAAAGATGTCGCACAACTGCTACTGACAACTACCCGGAATGGATCCTAGAGTTGGCACATAAATTATCTTATTTGTAAGCTTAAGGTAACACAACAGAAAAATGAAATCATAGAAATCTAGAGGTAGAAGAGACTTTAAATTTGCTTTTCATTTTACTGCTTCCAGGAAATTGCAAAGGAAGGAACACTTCTGAACAGATTTTATGAGGGCAGCATCACCCTGATACCAAAACCAGACAAAGATATCACAGAGAAGAAAACTGCAGGCCAATATCATTGATGAACATAGATGCAAAAATCCTCAACAAAATACTAGCAAACTGAATCTAACAATCCATTAAAAGGATCACACATCATGATCAAGTGGGATTTATTCCAGGGATGCAAGGATTTTTCCATATTCACAAATCAATCAATGTGATACACCATATTAACAAATTGAAGAGTAAAAACCATATAATCATCTCAATAGATGCAGAAAAAGCTTCTGATAAAATTCAACATCCATTTATGATAAAAACTCTCCAGGGGCTTCCCTGGTGGCGCAGTGGTTGAGGGTCCGCCTGCCGATGCAGGGGACACGGGTTCGTGCCCTGGTCCGGGAGGATCCCACATGCTGCAGAGCGGCTAGGCCCGTGAGCCATGGCCGCTGAGCCTGCGCATCTGGAGCCTGTGCTCCTCAACGGGAGAAGCCACAACAGTGAGAGGCCCACGTACCAAAAAAAAAAAAATCTCCAGAAAGTGGGCATAGAGGGAACATACCTCAACATAATAAGGCCTATATATGACAAACCCACAGCTAACATTATACTCAATGGTGAAAAGCTGAGAGCATTTCCTCTAAGATCAGGATGCCCACTCTTGCAACTTTTATTCAACATGGTTTTGGAAGTCCTAGCCACAGCAATCAATGAAGAAAAAGAAATAAAAGGAATCCAAATTAGAAAGGAAGAAGTAAAACTGGCACTGTTTGCAGATGACATGATACTATACATAGAAAATCCTAAAGACACCAGCAGAAAACTACCAGAGCTCATCAATGAATTTGGAAAAGTTGCAGGATACAAAATTAATATACAGAAATCTGTTGCATATCTATATACTAATAATGAAGTATCAGAAACAGAAATTAAGGAAAACAATCCCATTTACCATTACATCTAAAAGAATAAAACACCTAGCAATAAACATACCTAAGGAGGCAAAAGACCTCTACTCTGAAAACTATAAGATTCTGATGAAAGAAACTGAAGACAACACAAATAGAGGGAAAGATATACCATGTTCTTGGACTGGAAGAATCAATATTGTTAAAATCACTATACTACCCAAGGCAATCTACACATTCAATGCAATCCCTATCAAAATACCAATGGCATTTTTCAAAGAACTAGAACAAATAATATTAAAATTTGTATGGGAACACAAAAGAACCTGAACAGCCAAAGCAACCTTGAGAAAAAAGAACAGAGCTGGAGAATTCAGGCTTCCTGACATCAGACTACACTACAAAACTACAGTATTCAAAACAGTATGGTACTGGCACAAAAACAGACACACAGATCAATGGAACAGGACAGAGAGCCCAGAAATAAACCCACACACTTATGGTCAGTTAATCTACAACAAAGGAGGCAAGAATATACAATGGAGAAAAGACAGTCTCTTTAATAATTGGTACTGGGGAAACTTGACAGCTACCATAAAAGAATCAAATTAGAATATTCTCTAACACCATATACAAAAATAAAGTCAAAATGGATTAAAGACCTAAATATAAGACTGGATACTATAAAACTCCTAGAGGAAAGCATAGGCAGAACACTCTGACATAAATTGCAGAATTTTTTGGGTCCCTCTCCTAAAGTAAAGGAAATAAAAGCAAAAATAAACAAATGGGACCTAATTAAACTTAAAGGCTTTTTCACAGCAAAGGAAACCACTGACAAAATGAAAAGACCACCTACTGAATGGGAGAAAATATTTGCAAATGATATGACCAAAGGGATTAATATCCAACACATATAAATAGCTCATACAACTCAACATCAAAAAATCAAACAACCCAAATAAAAAATGGGCAGAAGAATTGAATAGACAGTTTTCCAAAGAAGAAATGCAGATGGTCAACAGGCACATGAAAAAATGTTCAACATTGCTAAGCATCAGGGAAATGCAAATCAAAACCACAATGAGATATCACTTCACACCTGTCACAATGGCTATCATCAAAAAGAAAACATATAATAAATGTTGGCAAGAACGTAGAGGAAAGGGAATCCTCGTACACTGTTGGTAGGAATGTATATTGGTGCAGCCACTGTGGAAAATAGTATGAAAGTTTCTTAAAAAACAAAAAATAGAATTACCATATGACCCAGCAATTCCACTCTTGACTATATACCAAAAAAAAAAAAAAAAAAACCAAACAAAAAAACCCCCGAAACCAAAAATACTAATTTGAAAGGATACATGCACCCCAATGCTCATAGCAGCATTATTTACAATTGCCAAGACATGGAAGCAACCTAAGTATCCATTGACAAAGGAATGGATAAAGAAGATGTGGTATACACACACACACACACACACACACACACACTGGAATACTAGTCAACCATAAAAAAGTATGAAGTTTTGCCATTTGCAGCAACATGGATGGACTTGGGAGGGCATTATACTAAGTGAAATAAGTCAGACAAAGATAAACACTGTAAGATATCACTTACATGTGGAATCCAAAAAATACAACAAACTAGTGAATATAACAAAAAAGAAGCAGTCTCACAGATGTAGAGAACAAACTAGTGGTTACCAGTAGGGAGAGCGAGGGGAGGGGCAACATAGAGGTCGGGGAGTGGCAACATAGAGGTCGGGGAGTGGGAGGTACAAACTATTGGGTGTAAGACAGGCTACGAGGATGTATTATACAGCACGGGGAATAGAGCCAGTATTTTGCAATAACTGTAAATGGAGTGTAACCATTAAAAATTGTATAAAAAATAAAAAAAAATTTTTTTCAAAATTGACTTTTCATTTTACAGCTTCTAGAAAATTGCATTTTACACTTTTTAGGAAATTATTTTATGGGAATTGCTTAACATTCTTTTCAAGTTTGCTAAAAATGTTTAGGGAATTTTCCTTCTAGTTCTAGAAAATGCTGTCTTCTGTTTTACTGAGAAACTGCAAAACATTCTACATTCTAGATCTTTAATCTCAGTTGTGTTACTTACAAAAATTGAACATATACATGGAAATAAAATTTTCAAACACACCTGTAAAATAACATTCATAATTTAGTCATAAAAATAAGTAATGATCATTTTCAGGTAACTGTGGATCCTCTAAGTCATGCTGCCATAAGATAAGCGGCTTAAGAAATGGTACAAATGATAAAACTTACATTTTTAATTACCACATCTTCCGCCCCAAAATAAAAAATATTGTCTCAATGCAATTATTTTCTCTGGAATTTCAAAACTCAGACCTTTGCAACTAGTACTTAGATGTTATTTCTTAAGGTAGTAAAACTAGGGCCTTCAGGCAACAGACTATATCATTATCTTTCCCATGAATAACAGAAAGCAAAGGTTCACTGCCAAGGCACAGTCTCATGTTACTTCAGGTTAGCAATTCGAAAATTTACTTTGTGGTAAGGTCTGGTTTTCCCAGGGAGGCAAGATTAAATGCCAGATAAAGGATTCACTACTTGACAATTAGAGAAACTGATGCCTACAAGCTGATAATACCCTAAAGAGGTAACTCGAAACAATTATATCAATTATCTAAACACCATATAATGCATTACCTTTGAGCAGCTGAGAAACAGAGACAGGAGAATAAAGAATGGAAGAAGGAAAAATAAAACCATTTGTATTAAGCAAAATTATTTTGATTACTCATCCTTAGTAGTTTATTTAAAAAAATTTTTTTTATTAAATCAATACTAATTTTTTAAAGTAAAGAATGATTAAAACATGTATTTAATTTCATGTAGGAGGTTGAACATTTGGTTATTAGGCCCTACCTGATACTGGCAACTGTACCAACATTTTTATAAAACATTAAAGAGCAAATGACATTTGAATTTAGATCTTTATATTTTCTGGGCAAGAGTCATATGAGATGTGCATGAGATTCTATTCACATCTATTTTTATTCTAGCTAAAAAGATGTTCATGGAAGTATTATACTTGGCTTTCTCATATGGCTTCAGGCTTATTTAAAAGCTTCTAAGAAGATAAAAGGGGTAACATTTTCTTTGCTTTTTGGGTGGTCAAAAGGTTAAACATCAAATTCTCAGTGTGAGAAAATCCCAAAGCCCTCTAGGTGAAATGTTTTGATGCTTAGTAAATGTGTCTATGTGGAAATACACACAGCTGAAGACCAGTCTATAAGCACTTCCCTGGCTGCAATCAAATTGGAAAAAATAAAAAGTGACCACTTGTTTTAAAGTCTCCACTTGTATTGTTATGTTAGCTTACATTACAGGGTTCTTTACAAGTTTACAAAGTACTTTGACATATATCATCTCATTATTTGATAGGATGGTAAGTGAAAGTATCTCTAAGGAGGCAGTAATCACAGTGGTTTAATGTGTATATCTCACCTCTTCTGCCTATTCAAGGGCTCTGCTCCTGCAGTAATCTCCCTTGCCCTTCCTACCTCACTACTTTCCCCTCTTCCGCTGAGTCCTTCCCTTCAGCGCATGCACATTTCTCTCGTCCTGGAAAGCTTCCGCTCCCACTTCTGCACTGAGCCACCATCCCCCTCCCCACCACTTCTCTCCAGCTCTTCACAGCAGGGCTACTGGAAAGCTGCCAGCATTTCCTGTCTCTGGTTTCCTCCGCTTCAGCAGGTCTCCCCTCCGCCACTCCACTAACGCTGCTTGTCAAGGTCACTGATGACCTCCGTGTTGCTAAATCCAGAGGTCAATTCTCAGTTTTCATCTTACAAAGTCTGACCCAGTTGATAACTCTCTTTTCCTTGAAATAATTTTTCGTAATGTCCAAGTCCACCAGGTACTCATTTTCCTCCTATTCCCCTGGCAGTTCCTTCCTGGTACTTCTGTTTGTACTGCCCTAGGGCCAGTCCTAGGGCCAGTCCTTGGACCTCCTCTCTTTTTGAATCTATAATTACTCCCTTAATCATCTCATCTAGCCTTTACATACTATAAATATACTGACAAATCCAAAATTTCTATCTCCAGCCTTCTGCAATAATATAAATTCCATGAAGGCAGGAATTTTTGTTTAAGTGGTACACTTCTATTTCCCCAGTGCCTAGAAGAGTTTCTGGCTTGTAGCAAGCTCTCAAATACTTGCTAAATAAATTAATGAGTGAATGTGGATGTAAAACTTATTGTAACTGTTAATGATTCCCTTAAAAATTAAAGCATAATATTAAAAAATCAATAATTATCTGGTATTAGCAGTGTAGCTGACCTCAGAAACTGTGGGGTGGGGAAGGCGATACAGTAAAACATGTTCAAGGATGCATCTTTTTAGGAATGGTAAATTTTCTGATACTGATTTATGTCCTCAAGTTTCAGATGTATATATTAATATATATATATTTTTTGTTAAAGTTACATGTAACCACTTGAAGATCAGAAATAGGATGTATAACTTTCAAACCACTAGAGGAAGAAAAATGATAAGGAGAAAAGGACCAATCTAATGTCAGGTGATAAAGGAAAAAAGATCACTCACATAATACAGCAAAAATGAATGTATACAAGTCCATAATTACAATAAATATGATTGGGTTAGACTCCTTCATTAAAAATGAGCAAGTCTCATATTGTGTTTTTTAAAAAGCTATGAATGTTCCTTATAAGAGTCAAACATTACCCAGAATGTTTGAAAATACATGGAATTAAGAACCAAAAGCATTCAATAGGACAAAGAAAAATTCACCAAGAAGATATTACACACACAAACAAAACAGCTTAAAATAATAGAATGAAAAAACGGTTAAAAGAATGCAATTTAACTCACAATCATGGCTGAGATATCAACACTTCTCTACTAGAAATGGATAGGTCAAGTGGAAAAACTAAGTAAGAAAAAGTATCTGAGTAACAAAACAAAGAAGGTGCTTATTAACCTTGATTTTAATAAACAGAGAATATATAAACTGACCATTTATTAGTCATCACTAAAACATCAATAAGATTAAAATGTTAAAGTTATAATACAGGTATAATGAAATATTCATATAGTAGAGTATTATTCAGGAGTGAAAATAAATTAACTAGAAGTCATATGTCAAAATGGATAAATTTCTTTTTTTTTATTTAAAAAAAATATGGAACGCTTCATGAATTTGTGTGTCATCCTTGTGCAGGGACCATGCTAATCTTCTCTGTATCGTTCCAGTTTTAGTATATGTGCTGCCGAAGCAAGCACCAAAATGGATAAATTTCTTAAACGTTATCTTAAAAATATAAATTATAAAAAGATAGGTACTGTTTATGTAAAATTTTTTAAATTGCAAAATAAGTGTATATTATTCAGAGATACATCCATTTGTAATAAAACTACGAAAACTTACATGGGAATGATAAAAATCAGACTTGGAACAGTGGTTACCTCTTTGGGGAAGAGAGGATTATGATGGGGGAAGGTATATATGTTGATAGTTTATTTTTTAAGCTGGTAGTACATACATAGTTATGCATTATAGTATTATTGTCTATTGTCTTTTTAAAAGTTGGATATACTCCACTTTAAAAAACAAACTCATTCAAGGCTTATTCCCTGCTGCATATGGAAAAATGTTAAAATTTAACAGCAAAAGACTGACAGAAAAAAGGCCACTTTGGAAAATTTAAGATACACCATTAAGTAAACAATTATTGGATTAAAAAAGAAATAAAAACTGGGATTACAAGTCTTTTGAAAATAAATGACACTTAGGAACTTACAAATAGCCACCTGTATAATTTGGTCAAAGTCATTACTGACACAGGAAAATTCATATCCTTACATGTATTTACTAAAGAACAATTAAGAATTTAAAATAAATGAACTATGTATTCAACTCAAGAAGTGAAAAAAGAGGATAAGATAAATTTGACAAAAACAGAAGGAAACAGACAATAAAGATAAAAGCAGAAATAAATAACAACCCCCCCAATAAATCAGTAAACACAAAATAGTGGTATTTGAAAAGACTTAATAAAATAGACAAACCTCTATCAAGTCTGATTTTGAAAAAGAACTGAAAATGAAAGAGACAACATTAAACATAAATTATGGCATATCCATAGTTTGGAAGAGCATCCAAATATAAGATCAGAATAAAGAGACCTATAATAAATATATTAATATCTCAGATAAATATCAGTATAAAAGGCAAGAACAATATGTACAGTATGGTCACATTTGTGTTAAAAAGGAAATGATATATGTGTTTAAGTTTACAGGCCTGTAAAATATATTTTAAAAAGGACTGAGGTGAGAAAAATATTTGTGACCTATAAAGTAGGAACAGGATTTAATATTTTGACATATCCTAGAAATCAGTCAATAAAAAAATAAAAGTTGGCAAAGGATATTAATGGGCAATTCCTAGGAAACTATAAACAAACAAAAAATTCTCTACCTCACTAGTAACCATAGAAATGGAAATTATAATAATCATGATAAATCATTTTTCACACTCAAATTGGGAAAACAATTAAACTTAACAATATTAAGTGAAGGGGAACATTGGAAGCCCATTTCTTATTGCTGGTAAAAGTATATCTTAGTGTAACCATTTTGAAGAACAATTTGACAGTGCCTATTAAAATATAATAGCTATGGACCCAGCAATTTAACATTTGCATCTACAAAGAACCCTGGATATTCACTGCAGCACTGCTTCTAACAGTGAAAAAAATAGAAACAATCAAAATTCCCATCAGCAGGACAATGGTTAAATAAATTATGGCACATCAATGGAGTAGTCTGTGACCATTAAAAAGTTCATTCTTCAAAGAAACATACACATATATATGTGTACATATCAATACATACACATACATACACACATATATACACATATATGCATAGACAGAAAAAGTTGTGGAATGGTGTATTATTTTTTAAAAAAGCAAACAGAACATATATTAACTCATTTTTACAAAAGGGTTAGCTTAGTCTAGAGGCTAGAGAGGACTTCATCAGGACCACACAGACAGCAAATGAGTCTGGGACCAGAACTCAGGTGTTAGGATACCCAACCCAGTGTTCTTCCACGTTACACAACTTGGTACACTGAAATGAAAGTGCCTGGATTTTACAATCCTTCAGGCCTAGGTTCAAATGCCAGCTTCAACACTTCCTAATTAGGTACACTTGGGGAAAAGAGATTTCTGAACTTTAGCATTTTCACTGTAAAATGGACAAATAAATACTAACTCCATGAACTGTAAACATTAAATGAAAACTAAATGAGCACACTTCCTTCTCCCCTGGTCAATAGAATCAGTTTATGAAGAGTATCCTCTCTATTAATCTATTATCCTCTCTATTAATCCTCTCTATTAATCAGTCGTTGGCACCTCAGCTCCACACAGAGAATGTGGCAGCTCAGTACCTCTGTGTCACTATAAATTGGGAGTTCTCTAAATACGTCCATGGTGACAAAACTATTCCAGTTGCCTGGCATTTCCTTGTGGCTCTCATCTGCCTCACACGCTACTCCCTTTCTCTCAATCTTCCTGGCTCAGCTCCAAACTCCTAGATTATACAGTAGGTGGTATTCTATTTATTTCTTGAGAGTGATGGCTGACCCGTAATGACAAAACCTTTAGCTATGCACTGAGCCACTGTCTTCTAGGCCTGGCTACATAATCACTCCAAAATAGTTTTTCTAGATTACAACTGAAAGAAACAAACACAACATACCATTAATAGTTTGGACTATTTTTCCCTAAATGAATCACCGTGAACTTACCTGCTGCTAAAACAAAGTATCATAGACTGGATGGCTTAAGTGACAGAATTTATTTTGTCACTGTTCTGGAAACTAGATGTTCAAGATCAAGGTGCCAGCATGGTCACGGTGTGAGCTCTCTTTCTGGGTTGTAGATTGCCACATTCTTTCTATGTCCCCACATGGCCTTTCCTCAGTGTGTGGGCACAGAAAGAAAGAGAGGGCAAGCTGTCTGGCGTCTCTTCTTGTAAGGACGCTAATCCTATCAGATCAGGATCCCACTCTTATGACCTCATTTAACCTTAATTACTTCCTTGGAGGCCCAATTTCCTAATACAGCCACTCTGTGGGGTAGGGCTCCAGCATATGAATTTTGGGGAGACACAAAACATTCATTCCAGAACACCAGCCACAGAGCAACCCATCTGCCCTTTTTCTCTACTCACTTATATAGGCCTTAAAAATGTTCTTGTAGGTCATCCCCATTAAGTTGGCAATTTACTCTCTGGAAGAACTTGAATATTTGGAGATTTAACCATGTCCCCTCTCTTTTGGATCATTTATAAACAACCAAACAAAAAACATTAAATAAGATCAGTGTCAGTCTCCTTGACCTACCTATACCCCAGTGGGGGGGCTTCCTGCTTGCTAGTCCCAACTTGAGATTCCCCACCCGCCAACTAGCCTTGGCCTGCTGCATCCCAGCTTGGGGGGCGGGGGGCGGGGGGCGGGGGCGGTGTCTCCTGCAGGCCAGTTCCGGTCCATGGTTCCCTGTCTGCAGCATTGGTCCAATGGCACCCCAGCAGGAGGCTTCCAGGTTGCCAGTCCCAGCTTCTGGTTCTCTATCTGCCAGCCTCAGCCCAGCAACTTGGAAAAGCTCTAGAGGTGAACACACCTCTTCCAATGAGGCCTGAATCCCAACCTAGGGAGGCCACTGCCTTCCAACTTTGTTCCTTCCTTGGGTACTCTCCCTCAGCCCTAGGGTATTCCTTTTAATTTTGATTCCTTCTTAGTAGCTAATCCCTTGTAAATAGTTAATAATTCTTTATATTAAACCTTAACTGCTTCTGTTTCTGACTGGCCCCTGACTGATACAGGAGAGCCTGAAGATGAGTGTCATGGGGCTGCCTCAGGAACAAGCAGAAGAGAGGCACGCTGGAGCCAGAGCCAGAAGCCTCCTCTGCCTGCAGTGTCCCTGTCATAATCTCCTGGCAAAGAAGTGTTTGCAATTTCCAGCAGCAGCATCACAAGCAGGGCAAGGAAAGGTAGATCTGGAGCTGAGGCGATAATCTGACAAGTGGCACAGTAACTCTGCTGCTATGCATACACAAAGCCCCTATTTAGCCACACACACACACACACACACACACACACAAAGCTAACACCTACAAGAACTTCCGATGTGCCTGGCCATTTTAACCCCCCTTAATAATCCTATAATGTAGGTACTATTACTATCCCTACTTTACAAATGAGGAAAATGAAGCATGTAAAATTATTTAGTTTTGGCAAGGTTCCTCAGTGAAAGAGCGGAGATTCAAATCTAGGTATTCTGACTCTGCAGACCACACTCTTAACCATAACTCTGCTAACAACTGTTTCTATTGCTAAGATCACTAAGTTTGAAAAAATGAAGAGAAACTCTATTGAAAGCCAATGTTCTTCAACACTGCTATTAAAAAAGACAGCATACTTAGTAAGTTTTAAATCTCTGAAAAAGACTAGAAACAAATATTTCCAAATGGTAACAATTAATTCTGAAAAGAGAGTACAATAGAAGCACTAACAAAAGGTATAAAATTTTTAAAGTAATGAATCAATTTTTCACTTGTAGAAATTAATATTGAAAAGGATAAACAAGTTTTAAAAACCATGGAATATTACTGAGTTTCGGCAGTTTATTCCCATCACAAACTAATCACTCAGTTTGCTGACTCTCTTTCATAGAACTTAATATACTTTGTACTTTGGATTATGAGCTTACCCTCTTGGAGACCTTCTCTGTAGGATGTCCATGTGGCCAGTGTTCAGGGCATTTCCCTCCAAAGAAGTTTTGCGTTTCTTTCTGCCAGCTACAACAGCTTTTTCTCGGCATGGGTAATAGAAGTTCTAACTCTAAACCCATTTGAGGGAGTGTGGGACCATTTTTATACATTCTCAGGAGAGTCCTTTTTTTTTTTTTTTTTTTTTTTGCGGTACGCGGGCCTCTCACTGTTGTGGCCTCTCCCGTTGCGGAGCACAGGCTCCAGATGCGCAGGCTCAGCAGCCATGGCTCACGGGCCCAGCCGCTCCGCGGCATGTGGGATCTTCCCGGACCGGGGCATGAACCCGTGTCCCCTGCATAGGCAGGTGGACTCTTAATCACTGCACCACCAGGGAAGCCCAGGAGAGTCCTTTTTTCCACTTAGAGCCCATACAGACATTGTCAGGCCTCCCTGTCATCAACTTGTACTGGCAGGACCAGGGATGGTTTTCTTCTAGTCCGTTCTGTTGATGAGGGCTCTGGCTTTAGGGAGGTGGTGCCTCAGTTCCAACTTCCCAAGGTCTTGTCCCCACATAGGCATTAAAATCCACATCCCTAGAATTCCATGAATAATGACTCATTGCTCCCCACTTAAGCCACAGGTCACACTGTTCTAGTTATTAGTTTCCTCTTTATTCCTGCAGCAGGCAATTTCCTTTAATTTCTTAAAAGCATGGCATGGCATGTAAAAAGATGTTTCAAATATTTTTAGGACAGATTATGCAGCATGCTGTATGGATAAAACCAGAAGTCTAAACCATTTATTTTATTAAATGAGCATCCCATAATTTATCTACGAGCATTTTCATTTCACTTAAAAGCCATTCTCCCAACAGAATATACTTCACAACTAACAAAGACCGACATATACCTATTGCTCATTCTCTCGTTTTTCCTTAGAAAGAGAACTCTGATGTTTAGCTAGGCCCAATAGCACACAGAATAAGGTCACATTCTTCAAGCTTTGTTGCAACTAGATAGGGCCGTTTGACTAAGTTTGGGCCAGTAAATGTAAATAAAAGTGTTTTTTGAGACTTCCTGAAAAGCCAGCTTAAAGGTTGCTGACTCAGCTATACAGGGCACAGGTGAGTAAAGGCAAAGTCATCATTTTGACTTATTTCTCCTGACCCCAAGCCAACTGCTCCTCATTGCACTTTGCTTTTACTTATTTCAGCCTGTGTTATTTCCATAATCACTTTCATCCCTGAGTTTAAAGCTGCTGTAGAGGGCAATCATAAGCAGCAATGGGCAGAGATCACTGTAGAGGGAGGACATGAGGGAAAGGCAAGGGAGGAAGATCTGTATTTTCCCACGCAGAAGCTAAACACTGTGTGAAGATCAAATTGCTTTGGACTAGGATGTGGTGCTGTGAGTGAATCAGTAGTCACACCACAGCGTCTCCACCACTTTTTCTAAGTTAGGTAACTGACCCATCTGTTCCCCAGTACCTTGTTTTTCCAAAGGAATTAAACTTCCCAGGGAGCCACTGTACTCGCCTACAATTAAGAAAGCACAGCAGCAGACACTGGAATTATATAGTACATTTAAGAATGCCACTTTCTCTGTAAGATTCTAAGAGAATCGGAGGAAAGTCCTGAATGAAACATATCACCAAAATATAGAAAAGACATGTTTCTAGAACTTCTCTATCAGCCTTTAATCAAACAATACACGCCTACAACCCAACTTCTGCCCTTATAAACCTGACACTTTGATAATCCCACTCTGGTTCACTTTTCCATATCCTCCCAGTTTTCACTATTCTACTGAAGATCAATGTTCAACCTCATCTATGGCTTTAGCCATGTTCCAAATTCTGTTAGATGAGGGGTGTGGGTAGAAGACCAAAGACACCAAGTGCTATTCTCCTATAATTTGCCAGCAAATGGCAGGAATCTTGAGAAGTTTGCCTCCTTGCCTACAGTTTTATAAAAAATTTTAAATAACTACTATAGTGATTCAGGATAAGTTTTAGATTTAATTATTTGGTGATGTATAGGTGTAATATTTTTGATAATTAAATACTTAGTTCACAATAGCACTTTTGTACTTTTGAGTAATAAAATTTAGAATATTAGATCAAAGTATGAAATACAGACTTTTAACGTTGCTCCCCAAATAGGATGTCTTGACTTCGATTAAGTCTGTGTTATAAAAGACTTGAATCAACACTCCTACCTGACCTTTTACGGTGATCAGGTAATCACCGGGGCTAGCAGATCAGAGGAGAGCATGACAGGCATATGTGATAGCACAGCTGCACAGTACTAGACCAAAGGGTTACGAAGACTGTATTCTTTACTAGGAGGACATAAAATCCTGATGTGACACATTTATTTGGATAGCAAGCAGTCTGGAGGAAGCCACATGACAACAAAGATCGAATGCAGAAAGGAGGTAAAGTTCGAGTCACACTGATCTCCTATCACCACAAACCTTAGTCCAAAAGCTTTCTATTACTGTCCTTAGGACTCCATCATTGAGCTTGATGACAGTAATGTCTCAAAAGCTTTCTTAATCTCCTGGGGACAAGAGTGAATGTGCTTGTATGTATATGGAGAATTACAAACCACATTCCACCTTAGATCAGTAAGAATAAAGTTAAAGTGGTGGGAAGAAGTTTAGATGATCCTATCTGAATAGAACCAATTTCAACAGGTTGGAGCTAGCTTAAATTGGACCTAACCTGTAAGAGCCCTTCTGACCCGATGTGAGGCTGGTTAGGAAGTGTTCACTCTGAATTGCTGCAAGCAATTTGAACAATCCATTATATTCCTTCCAGGGAAATGGAAAATCCAAATCTCTCACCTAGTCGATACTTAGAGTGTCAACTGGATAGATATCATCCTTATCAGAAAGCAGGAAAAAAAAATGGAATTATTTGAAATTCCTTTATATATACTTTCTGTATTCTAAATTCCAGAGATGGAGTTGAGTATTAAAATTGTTAAAAGGCAAACTAGTGAATGGGAAAAAAAAACCCCAAAAAGTAGATGGAGTCTACTTTTCCAATTTGGAAAAATAATTCTGTAATGAGCAAACACTATGCCAGTCAATTAAATGGTACAGCACTAAAGTTCCATATTTTGCTTAGCTTATATAATCTAGTAATACATCAAAGGATAAAGGAGTAAAGGGTTACTTAAAGAGGAAGGTGAAGAAAACAATATGTCTAGAAAATCCTACTTAGTATACAAATGACTAGGTGTTTTCTTTAATGCTACATAATGCCATAAATAAAACTTGTTCAATTTTTTAAAACACATTTTTCTCCAGCATGGGTGTGTTTACACTACACAGAATAAAGTTGCTCAAATTCTCAGTGTTTGGCACATACTTACAGGAAATCAGAATTAGTATTAGTGAGAATTAGTACTGTCCAGTTTAAACTTGCCCATCAAGTTTAAAGAAAAAGAATAAAATTTGGAGTGTACTATAAGTTAGGTGCATTTCCTATGTAAGTTAAACATTACATCATGGGTAAAAAAGTACTAGTTAAATGATATTACTAGCATTTATACATCTCAAAAAAAGAGATAACATAAACAAGAATTAGAACAGCAAAAGTTGTGACCAGGTAAAAATATTCATTGAAAAACTTCTACATTTCATAAGCAAGTTAAAATCTCATTTTATCATTTAAAAACTCACACTTAAACTTGCAAATACTAAACATGAGCAAATTAAAAGGTTTCATGGTTTTCTATGTTTTTTTAAGTGGCTATGTCGATCCTCTACTCTCCCCCAAATCTCTGTCACGGTGACTCCACAAATTTCTACCATCTTGCTCCCAGAAGATGACATCATCTTCTGTTGCATAGAGAAAATAAAAGCCATCAGGCATGAACTCCTTCGACTGCTTCCCACTAAACATGTATGCTCTCTGCCTCCTCCCAGCCCTTGCTCCTGTCACACCGGAAATGGCATGTCCTATTATACAAGATTAAACTCTTCCCTGTGCTTTAACTTTCAGCTCCCATCTCCACCTTGGTCCTTGGCAAGTCAATTATCCTCTATTTCCTGTGGGTTTAGTGTTCCTCTTCTTTCCATCAGCAATTAAATTATATTCAAGGGTCTTTCATTAAGAAAAAAATCAATTCCACAATAGTAGTCCTTTGAGCTACTGCCCTCTTTTTCTCTTCATGGCCAAGTTCATGAAAGAGTTGTCAACACTTGCTTCACCTTGCCCACCTCAGCTTTTCTTTACCTTTACTCTCACCTTAGCCAACTATAATGTGCTTTTCACCTTCAAGATCTCACCAAGATCACCCATGACCTCCTTGTTGCTAAAACCGTTGAACACTTCCCATTACTCGTCTTAGCTGACCTCCTCTCGTAGCGTTCACTCTAACTGAATAACTCGTATTTGAAGTGCAGTCTTTTGTTGGCTTCCACAACTCTCCTGGCTTTCTTTATTCTGTCTGGATCTCAGCTTTTTGCAGAGTTCCATTTCTCTGTCAGTCTTTTAAAACGCTGATGCTCACCAGGGCTCTCTCCTTAAGTGCTTTTCTCTTGTTCTACATATTCTGAACAACATCATCCATTCTTACGACTTTTAACACCTGATGATTCCCAAATCTGTATGTATAGTATAGATCTCTCTCCTGAGCTTCTGACCTGTGTATCCAGCTGGAAACTTCCCTTCAGCTGTCCAAAGATACCTTGATCCACTGTGCAAGTTAAAAACTCATCATCCATGTCCACTACCCCTAACCTGTTTGTTTGTTTGTTTGTTCCTGAAGACCTGGTCTCAGTGAATTACTGCACAACCCACTCAAGACAAAAACCTGAATATCATCCTAGACTCTTCCATCTCCCTCATCCCTAAAATCCAATCAACTACCAATCCCGTTGATCCTACCTCCAGAATCTCTCTCCAGTCCAGCAACTTCCAAGTGCTTCACTGCCATTTTCCTAGTAAAGCCATAACTATCTCTTGTCTAAAGAAATATTATTGTTAAAAACTGCTTGACGTGGGAATTCCCTGGTGGTTCAGCGGTTAGGACTCCGTGCTCTCACTGCCGAGGGCCTGGGTTCAATCCCTGGTCAGGGAACTAAGATCCCACAAGCCACATGGCGTGGCAAAAAACAAAACAAAACAAAACAAACTGCTTGACATGTATTTTTTAAATTAAAGAATATGGAGAACCATACTCTCTAACATTCTCACCTAAGAGGCAACAACATCTTACCTGGCTACCCTGTGACAAATAAATCTACCAGATTCTACCAGGAAACCAAAAGAGGGGATCACCTAATTTAGCTTCCTATACAACAAGGTTATTCTACACAGAATTAACCTGTCTCCAATTTCACAACTGTGTGACTCCCCTCATAAGACTCTTCTACATTTACACATCTGGCAAATTCTTCAATATTCTGGGAAAGAATGAGCATTACCTCAAGTCTCAAAACGTGCTGCCTTAAAAAGAGGTTAGAAAAGGTATACAGTGAAAGAAACAATGCATAATTATTGGCAATTATTATAGAAATATACAAAAGAGATAAAAAGTATTGCTCTCTTTTTCACTTGAGAGTAAAACTAAACTGATTAAAGTCTTAAGATGATCAAACCATAGAATAGATCATGCATTACATATAATAGGTAAAATACTGGATTAAAGTATGTTAATCAATCTAGTAGCTTTAAAAATTTTTGAACCTGAACCAGAAAGGCAGTTCTAGAACCCAAATTTTTTCTCTAATAACAATAATGCTTTAAGGTTAAAACTGTAGGGTTCTTAACAGAATCTTGTCAACATCTCTCTATAACATTAATAAAGTTCAAGGCCACATTTACTGAAAAAATTTTGGCAAGCCAAACTTGCACAATTAAAATAAATACAATGTCACATGATTTGGTCTCCTGAAGCATGGAATTTTGACCTTGACTGATGTCTTCCCATTTCTAATGCTATAAATAACTACTTTAGCTGAACAAAATATGAAACTGTTAACTCTCACAGAATGTGGTTGTGCCTTTTCAATGTGTTATGTCCCATGTAAATATTTAGCATGGGCTTATTCATTTGACAAGTATTTATTATGTGCCTACCAGGGCTAGGCTCCATAGCAGGCAATGAAGACATAAATGTGATCAAGACAAACACAATGCCACTGCTTAAAAGACTAAGAAGAGAAGACAATGAACAAATAATTGCAAAAAGTCACCATCTGGGGCTACAGGATAAGCAGGGGTATTTTAACAAATCTATAGAGTCAGGGAAGGCCTTCTGGAGGAAGTTCAGAGGCAATGCCTTTAAAACAAAAATCTTCAAGGCTACGGTAACAGAACTGCATGTCTGTAGGTTACTGCTGTTCATTCCCATCAGTTATATTATTCTCACAACACGTACAGGTTAATTTATATGCTAGGTTTATGTTCAGTATAAAATGCAGCTTAAAAGAGGCTTTATAAATCAAAGGTTCTTAGCTATAGTTTGAAACATCAAAAGGAATCACTGCTACCACTTCAGGGAAATCAAATAAGCATAATAAATGAGGAGGCAACACAGGTTTAAAATATTTCTGACAAATGGCAGATTGACCTCATGAGTTTCTTTGAACCCCTTCCTCCCCTAACCACATTAAAATCCCAGTAAATGAATCTTTCAAAAGGTGTAAACATACGAGAACTAAAAAAGAAAAAAGGAGAGGAGACTAAAACACTCAAGAGAACTCATCAAATTTTTATAAAATTGAAGAGCTGGAGGAGTGATAATTGACCTAGGGGAGCAGACACACTACCTGGGTACTGTGGAGGAGGAGACCAAGTGGAAGTTAGCTGATTTTCAGCACAGACCTCAAAAAAGATAAGACCCAGGGAACACAGTTACTGTGGAGGGAGAGTAAGTGGTGGGGATGAAAAGAGAGGGTTAGAGAACAATACGTAAGTCCATCACTGGACACTCCCCCAGCATATATGCTCTCACACATATGTGCACTTGTGCCTGAACCCAGAAGATTACTGTTCCTCCCACCTCACCTATTCTTTGAAGAAGTGCAATGACACCAGAGAAAAAGACTTATAAAATACTGACATTTGGATGCCACTCTAATGAAAAGCCCAAATGAAAAATCATGCCCATGTACGAAGAGCTTCTGAGTGGCTCTCAAATACAGATAGGTAACAACCACAGATAAGTGAGGAACACCTCCAAAATGAAAGTGAGAGCTTAGAAAATCAAACAGGAATTTAGAAACAAAAACAAAAACCTGGAAGAAACCACACAATACATGGGGTAGAAGACAATTTTTAAAAACCCTATAATTAATACCCTTATAATAAAAAGAGAAATTTAGCAGCCATAAAACAAAATACAATGAACACATGAACATCAGAGAACACAAAAATAGTTCTTTGAATTAAAAAATTAGGATAGCTGAAACAAAATATTTAATAGGAAGACTGGAAGATAAAGTCAAGGATATCTCTCATAAAAACAAACAAAAAGATTAAAAAGTTAGAACTTAAGAAAGATTAAAATTTGAATTAAATTAGGATCTGTCAGGAGGTGTAACTTCGGACTAATAGAGATTCCAAAAAAAGAAAATAGAGAAGAAACTGTCCAAGAAATAATACAAGAAAAGTATAGAGAACTTTCAGACGTGAATCTCCATATTGAAAGGACCCTCAAGTATAAGGCACAATAAATGAAAAAATGCCCACACCAAAGCTCCTTATTGTGAAGTTTTCAAACGCCAGGGATAAAAAGAAGATTATAAAAGTTTTCAGGGGGGGAAAAGGTAAAATACAAAAATGAATAATGATCAGGATGTACTACTGGAGACTTGGCAAGGGTAAGACATGATTTCAGTATTATTTGACTTTTAAAACAATGTACAGCAATGTTTATAAACACCAAGCAATAATAATGTAAGTAAATAAATAATAGACAATAAATAGGTAAACAAATGAATAAAATAAAACCAATTTACTGAATGCTCACTACCTGCTAGGGGTGCCATTCAAACTCCTTTAAATATATTAACTCATTTAACCTTCATAAAGCTATGAGGAAGACACTATTAACCTCATTTACAGATGAGGAAACAGGCATTGAGAGATTAAGTAATGATACATCTAGGAAGTGGTAGAGCCAGAGTCCTAGCTTTCTGAGCATGGTCTTTCAAAAACTGCATGATACTGTCCCTCAACTTTAAAAGTAAAATTAACTTTAAAAAAGAAGAAAAGAAAATACCATTTGAACGTTCACTACCATCCTAATCTGTTCCCAGATAACTATGGTTGATTAAAAGTTCTGACTTGGTCAATCAGGACACAAGCTTAATGTGTGTGTGTGTGTGTGTGTGTGTGTGTGTGTGTGTGTGTGTGTGTGTGTGTGTGTGTGTGTGTGTGTGTGTGTGTGTGTGTGTGTGTGGGGTTGGGGGATGAAGGTTGAGGGTATTTGCTAGTATTTTAAGTATTCATTGTATAAAAATGCTTTATGCTATGTATGTGTGATTTGCTGCTAGAAGGTCGATAAAATAGATTCCCTGCCCTAAATAGAACAAAAATCTCCAAAAGAACTGATGCACTTACATCAGATCACCACTGCGTATTTGGGCAAGGAATAAAGGGTATATAAATCTCATTAAAGTTAGAAACAGAATAGCTACCTCTTTTCCAAAGTACTGTCATCTAAGCCCCTCACACTCTTCTTGTCTTGCAAGAAAAATTTCCCTAGATGATTTCCTAGTCATACATGACTATTAAATATACTGATAAGACAAAAACTTCATGCCCCTTCACTCACTCTTGCCTTACACTCACCTTTACCTTATATTATCAACTACATAATGAGACTTGAACATTGTCATCTGAAATTCCTCTGCAGGAGTTAGCTTCATTCAGTTCCCTACTTTCCATCGTCTCACTGTCCCTACTTAATATCTGGCTTTAGTGGGGGGAAAAATTAGAGAAATATACCCTTTTTGAATAATTTTTTTTTCTTTTCCAATCTGGTGACATCTTCATTCTTTCTGACCTATGATAAGGAGGCTATACAGTTTTGGCATTTCCTTTCTTGGGACTAATAAACTTCCATACAATAATGTCGAGGCTTCTGGGACCTCAGACCCTCCTTCAGTGCGCTCCTACTGCACTGGACCTCCTCCATCATTTGCTGTTGCATGGCCCTGCCTGGGTGTCCTTTCTCTCACATATGCGGCCCTCCACTTTCTGCCTGTCATGCCTTTGACTTCTTCTGCGTCGCTTTTTGGTTTTATTTTGTCGTGGCTTTGGGTTTTGGTAGATAGGTGATGACTGCAGCAACCTTTAAGATCCTGACGTGATGCATCATGCACGTCTTCCCAACACCTGGGTGAACAGACCCGGGGCTGCCTGGCCTATTAGATTTCGGTCTCGCTCACAGGACGTCCCGATCTGTAGCCGCAGAGTCACACTGCGACAACCCCCAACGTCCGGTCTCACGCGCGCCCTGCACGGCTGTCACACCGTCCCTCCCAACGCTCAGGTGTAGTACCTGGCGGTCCTAACCCCGAGAGTCACCTGCGGGCCGGCCGGGCGCGCGCAGGTGCTCACGCACATACCGTCTCCTTGGCAGCGGCGACCGGGATGGGAAGCAGCCCCCGGCCGCGGGGCGGTTCCTCCGGCTCTGCGGCCGCGCTCTTGGAGGCGAGCCAGGGGGCCGGCGCCCGCGCGGAGTCGGCCCTGGGGTCCCCATACAGCTGGTAGCACACCAGGCCGACCAGACCCCCGCCGGCCGCGGCCGCTATGCTCAGCTCCCCCCAGCGCCGCCGCCGCCTCCAAGCCGCCTCAGCCACAGCCCCCTCCTCCTCCTCCCGACAGAAGGGCCGGCCGGGAGAGCCCGGAGCTATGCCCGCAGACCGCCCGCACGGCCCAGGGAAGGGATGGGGAGGCGAGGGCGGAGGCGGAAGCCGAGGCGGCGGCCGCAGAAGCCTCCGCAACGCAGCCATCGCGGGAGCTGCCCGCACCGGAGCTAGGAGGAGGCGGACGAGGCAGTGGAGCGGCACCCGAAACCTCGCGAGAAGTTGGTTCGCTGAGGTTCGCTGCTGTCCGAGAGCGACCCCTACGATTGCGCGGCCTGGGGTCCCCTCCGGGCGGCCTTCACCTGGGGAACCGGGGGTCTCTGGCTGGGGAGAGCCTGGGGAGGAGGGGGCGCAACCGGCTGCTCCTCGGCCCCGCGTTCCCAGCCCAACCCCGCGGTCATAAATAACTGCGCCTTCCCCGGACGACACCTGACTGCGCGAGAACCCAACACCGCAGGCGACAGCCAGGTCGGCGGAGCTGAACCGAGCCCTCGGGGGCGGGGGTGTTGGGCACCCCTCCGCTAACGTGACCCTTCGCCTCTGCTTTTCTGGGTGGGTCTCGAATCATCGGTAATGCCCCTCTAAGGAAGTCACATCCCCTAACGGTATCCTGATCTTCTGATACGAGGTCGGGAATAATTTGGAACGGTATCTTCAGGTGTACAACAAAAATGAGATATAAAAATTTGGCTCGAGTCATAAAAATAGCAAATTAAGTAAAAGGGTTTTTTTTGACTACATGACAGCTTCTGGTCTTTTGATGGGGGAAGGCTAATGCTGTTTTTTAGTTACCATGAATATGTTTAAAAAACATTACCATACCAGTGGCGTGACTTAATTCAATAAAACAGAACTGTCTTACTTTTGGGGGGAAGTTGTTGATATAAATAATCGGTACGTGTATTGTGCCATTTTTTATTTTTGTTATTCCTATACTTGTTTGTGTGCTACACTTTATGAGAAAGTGTTTATGACATTCTTATCAGTTTCCTGCCCCTGAACCCAGTTTTGGTAACTTAGTTACCTAGCTTTGGTCTTTATATTCTGGAATGTTTCCAGGAGCCCTTAAAATAGTCTGGGTCTAGGGATGTGCACAAGTAAATTTATTAGTCTCAAATGGGCTGTGGTCACAAGGGGATTAGATTCTGGCAAGTCTTATGAAAACTGAGGGCTTTCAGAGGCAAACAAAATGAGATTTTCTGGCCCAGGTCCTGCTATTGCCACTCCTCACTAACCCCTTGCCTATAAGTAATCTATCAGATACACCTCAGTTACATCTTGTTTTAATATAGGCTAATGGAATTTTCCTGTCTTAAAACCACTAAAAGTGATAAACAGAAAAAGCCTCTATAACATGAACAAAATGTGTCTATTTTAAGATGCCATCTCTGTATTTCTTTTACTTTCAGCCTGTTGGTTTTATATAACCAGTACCTCAAGGAAGACTCAGTGGTGGCTCTTTGTTTTATCACCAAGATTCCTTCAATTTCTGTCTTCTCTGAATTCTGGAAAATTCCCACAGAAGCATTTATTCTCTGGATCTACAACACAGTTCTTCTTCTGGCACTGTTTACTTCAAGCTGAATACAATTTCCGGATTTTCTCATAAATTTCCGACATGGCCTAATAGCAGAATTCTTGGACAGACTGATGAATTTTTATTAGCTACATGTTAAAAGCCAAGTAGCTTAAAAAGAATTAGGGAGGTAATACAATAAGGTATTACAATTAAGGAAAATGACAGAAATTATCCATCTAAGATGATTTCACATATCTATCTGTATAATTTCTCTCCAGTTTAAAAAAAAATTTAATGTAGCTCCTGCAAGCCATTTCTTTGGCTAGAAACCAACTTCTGCCATGAGAGGTGCTGGGTTTAGGTTCGCCAAGTACTCAGAAAGCTTTGGATAAAAGGTCTCTCTACATGCAGAAGTTATTCTAACTTTCCTCAGTACCTCTCTTCTAAAAGCTAAATTTCCTTAAGAATAGTTATTATTTTCATCTCACTTCTGATGCTCTGTAACTATAGCTACATGAAAATAACTCGATTCCTTTATTACCTGTACATTTTGAGTTTAATTTTCAAAGGGAAAAATTATTTTTAAAAAAAACGTGATATTAAGAATTTGGAAAAATTTTTGAAATTACAGGTAATAATGTTAGATCAATATAGATTTAGCCTAATTTCTTTCATCTTTTATTTCAATTCTACTATTAATAATATCCAAAAAATGTCCCTAATATACAGTGAGAGCCTACACCTTCAAAAAAAATTTGACTTATGTTCACTATGGTCTAAGTAAAAAGAAATGCTCTAAAGCATTTAAAAATATTTACAACGGTAGGAATTAAGCCAGACAGTTTTTCAGGAAAGCATAACTATCAGTGGAGTGATCAAGTAGAAGGCAAATCTGGACTCTTGATTTTGCTACATCTTAACTGCATAACCTATAATGCTTTGGAGGCCACAGTTTCCTACAAAATAATGGAATTGAATAGGTGATCACCTTCTGAACCCATGATCCTAATTAACCAAAATGCTCCAAGCATATTAGTAAAGCGAATATAGATACTTCCTTCATAGCATTTTTCACATGTCATTTTCCTTCTCAAAACACATAATTGTCCTACAATTGCTTTATTCTTTCCAATTAAAATTCCACCCCATGACCTAATTATTTTAACCTTTTAATACTTTTAAAATTGCAAATAAATGAGTGACTTTTAAATTTTGAAAATGTGAAATTTAAGTGTAATATGTGTCATGCCTAGGCACAAATGTCCTGTTTAACAAAACTTCTATTAAAAAAAATCCTGCTTATCTAGTTGTACTCACTCTGAGCACCAGAATCTTGACTAGTTGGAAGAGGAGAAATTATCTCTGAGGACCTACATCAGGGCACATGAACCTCCCCACCCGCAGGTCTACTCAATTCTGACAGAGGGAGGCTACCGGCCAAAGAGTAAGGCTGCAGCAAGCCACTTCTCTCTTGGGAAAGTTGTTCCTATCTTCAGTGCTGTTTTCCTTGGGGGACAATTGGCAAAATCAAAAGAGAGAGTGATGGGAAAGCTGTGTTCTGTGGGGTTGCAGCCTTTTCTTGGTCTTTTGTCTTCAGAGTGCCAGCCACTAGGAGTCTGGAACTTTATTCCCTAGCATCCAGAGCCATGGACACCAATTCATCGAAGGCGCTGAGAAAACAGATCGTTTTCTATTTTGACTAGCTCCCACTCCCAGCGACAAGTTGACAATGGTTTGCACTCTGCCCTCTTCCCTTAGTCAAAGCAAATTCTTCTAAGCTTCATGAAGCCAGATCATCTATTTGGCTCAAGTGCTGGCACATAGTAGGACTTCAACAAATGCTTATTAAATGAAGAAGGGAATTTATTATTGTAATGAGGGGGAGGGGGAGAGGCAAGATGGGAATGTGAATCGGGAGACAAGGAAATAAAGTAGCTCATCTGATGCTAAAGAAGTTCATAAAGTAAGCAACACATCCTAAAAGGCAATTAATGCAAAGGGAAGGGCAAAATGAGCAGGCAAGATGTTGGCAAGAAAAAGTTGCTGTCACGGACAAGGGCTGATTCAGAAACAAATTTTGTGATTTGAAGCCATCCTCTTACATAGTAATAAGAGGCATAATCCTGCTACATTTAGAGCCTTAAAACAATACACTTCCATCTGGTTCTTTTTGTGCTCTGACAAATTCCAGCATGCTCCATGGACAAAGGTCAGTGATTTGACCTTGATACCTTCCATTCATTCTTACATATCTCACTGGTGACACCACCAAGCTGCCAGTTGTACACATTTAACTATCTAACTTCAAGACCAGTGATAACCTCGCTCTGACCATTACATCTGTCCAATCTGATTTCTATAATTTCTGATTTTATATAATTTCCAGGGTCTTTGCTGACAGTGTCTCACTGTTCAATTCTTGTTATTGCCTTTACCCTCCATTTGGTAGCCAGGACCTCTTTTCCTATGTATTTGGGAAACAAGGAACAGCAAAGCCGCCTGCCTGAAACATGTGAGCCCTTTCTCAATTGTCATATTCTGTTTTCATGCCTGATAGCGATTAAAGTTTCCATGCCCATCAGAAGCCATCTTCTGGGGAAGAATAGCCTCAGAGTAATAATATATTGATCATCTATTATGCAAGCATGATATTTGGGTTACAAAACAATATCATCTTTATAAAACTGTTGGCAATCACTACTAGAGTTTAGCATATGCATGCCCTATGACCCATCAATTTCAATCCTAGGTGAAATACTCAACAGAAATGTATACTTATGTACACCAAAAGACATATAGAGAAATATTTTTAACTGGCCAGAAACTAGAACGTATTCATAAGTTCATCAATAGTGCCCTGGATTTTTTTTTAATTGTGTTATATCTACACAATTGAATGCTATATAGCAATGAAAATTACTGAAATGCAACTACATGCAATCATGTGGATCAAAGAAGGCAGACACAAAAGAATTGTATTATTCTATTTATAATGTTCAAAAACTATATATATATATATATATATACATGTGGTGTCAAAAATCATAATAGTGGTTTCTTTGGGTTGAGGGTAGTGACTAGAAGTGGGAAAAGGGGGTTCTAGAGTTCTGTTCATGTTCTGTTTCTTGATATGGGTGCTGGTTAAACAAGTGTATTCACTCTGGAAATTCCTAGAGCTATCCATTTACAATTTGTATATTTTTTTAATGCATGTCATACTTCAATTAAAAGTTTATATAAAATAAAAAATAGATTTTCTTCCTAATGTTCTTATATGATGTGTTATTTACTGTAGTGTTATAACTTGCTCAGTTCTGAACTATGTGACTTAAAAGGAATGTATAGAGCTTGTAAAGAGCTAAGAGCAAAAATTGATTGAAGAGTTGGAAACTAACAGAAAAGGTAGATAATGTTGATATAGCCTAAAGAGATTTAATGAGGGAGCATCTTAAAAGTCTTCTAGTACCTGAAAATCCTTAAGAAGCTGCTCATTAGCTATTTTCCTTATTTAGTAAGGAAAGACCAAAAGGAACTTGGTATTTTAAGCAGCAACCTAGTGTTTCATCTTCTTTGACTTGTAGCACTTTCTCCTGTGAAATGTCCATATGGACAGACCCAGTAGGTATTTGGTGGTAAGACCTAGTGCAACCAGTATATACCCTTGTCTCTGGCTCTAACCCCAGACTGTCAGGTGTTGGATGGGAAATTGCTTTAAGGGAAGATAATCAAACAGAAGGGCAGCCTTCAGAACAGATGGAAAGCTCAGCACCAAGAGGGAACCATTAGAGAAATCAAGCATAGCATAAGGTAAGTCCATGTACATATGTGCAGAAACTTAGTGGGATGGCAAACCAGTCTCATTTCTTGCCAACTCCAACTGATTGGCATGTGTTACCCAGAACACTGCGCTGAGCAGAATTTTCAGACAAGGTCCAGAATTCCCAGTAAACAACAGCAGAGTGTCTCTAGTTGAAAACAGGAGGGGATCCAGATCCTGTCCACTTAAAGCCTCTCTTTAAACACCCACAGCCAGGCCTGAAGCATCTCTGTAGAATCTTAGGGCTTAAAAATCATGAAAATGTACACATCTTTAATTTTTTCTGATGAGGAAAAGAATTTAAAACTTTTCTCTGGGTTACACAATCAGGGCTTTAGCCTCGATATTCTGCCCTATATCTACGTGTTTCTATATTGCAATCAGAAGCTAAGAATTTAAAAGGTTTTTTTAAAGATATATATATATATTTTAAATGAATTTATTTATTTATTTTTGGCTGTGTTGGGACTTTGTTTCTGCGTGAGGGCTTTCTCTAGTTGCGGTGAGCAGGGGCCACTCTTCAACGCGGTGCGCGGGCCTCTCACTGTCGCGGCCTTCTCTTGTTGCGGAGCACAGGCTCCAGACGCGCAGGCTCAGTAGCTGTGGTGCGCGGGCTTAGTTGCTCCGCGGCATGTGGGATTTTCCCAGACCAGGGCTCGAACCCGTGTCCCCTGCATTGTCAGGCAGACCCTCAACCACTGTGCCACCAGGGAAGCCCAAAACAGTTTTTCTTAGAACACATTAATTTGCAAGGAGTAGAATAGAAATTGCATTAGCTCAAATAAAAGAGTTATTTTATGGATAAAAGCCATATCAAATCCGGGAACAGTGGTACTATGAGATCTAAGAAAGTATGGTAACCAGGTTAGCTCTAGAGACCCACATAGTAAGAGTTCAAGGACATTTATTCTAACATACTGGTGTGAACATGACTTGGCTGCTAATCCCATCAGTGTCTATGAGTCTTAGGTCAGAACCTAAAGATAAAGTATTGGCTTGGTCTAGCCTACAGATGTTTTCTATCTTTGTTCGTTTCTTACTCTAAGGCCAATCAGCTGTGCCTGGGATGAAAGGGGTGGAGTCATATGGGAACAGTTTCTAGGAAATACGAAGAATAGCTTCTCTTAGAAGGCTCGGTGGTCAGGCACCGGCGGTGTGCTGGTAAATGTTTAACAGCTGGTTCTAGGGTAGAAGACAGGGGAGTCCTGATTTGTAGCGTTTACAGATTTCCATGGTGTATATACTCCCACCACAGCTGATGTCAAGCTACCAACATGACATTACTGACTGCAGAGTTGTGAAAAGATTCACAGTAGCACATCATTATATAAAATTTGCACGATACACATACAAAAGAGGTGACAGGAATAGTAAAAAACTTGGGGCAGTGATGAGTTTTTGGTACTTATTACCTTTGATTTTAATATAATTTATCTAATTGTAAATTTATATAACTTAATTTTTAAAATGTCTCTTACAACTTGGCTCACTAAATGCCTGAAAATTTAACAATCAGCTCTACTGAGCTTGAGCAAGGAGGCTGCACCACACGACTACTTAAAGATTACCATATTCCTTAGAGAGTTTGGGAGCTCTTGAAGACCACTGTTTGATTCCAGAAGGAAACAGAATAAGAAGGACATAAAACTAAGCCAAAAAAGATCAGGATCTGCCTTTAGCCACAAATGGCAAAATGAATTTACCCATCCTTTAGTCAAGAAGAGGGTTAACAACCTTCCCTCTCTTCTTGGGGTCGTTAATTATTTTCAATCAACCTGCATGCAGATGTTACTATGGAATTTTTTTATTCTTTTTTTTCTAACTTTCTATTTTATATTGGAGTATAGTTGATTAAAAATGTTGTGATAGTTTCAGGTGTACAGCAAAGTGATTCAGTTATACATATACATGTATCTATTCTTTTTCAAATTATTTTCCCATTTAGGTTGTTATATATTGTTGAGCAGAGTTCCCTGTGCTATACAGTTGGTCCTTGTTGATTATCCATTTTAAATACAGCAGTGTGTACATGTGAATCCCAAACTCCCTAACTATCCCTTCCCCCCCAACCTTCTCCCTTTATTTTTATTCTTTCCAATTAATTATATTTGTTTTTCCAAAGACTTGGAGTTAAGGAATCATCTCAGGTCTAGATGGGTGCAACTGACTAACCAGGACCAGGCGGAGACTATTCTAGAGCTGAGCCTGAAGCTACCTAGTTGAAAAGTGTTGCATCAAAAACTGCCACCCAATAGGGACCAGCTTCATTTGATATTGCCAGGTGATTAGGTCTTGCTTTATGCTAATATTAATTTTTAGGTTTGATTAAAATGTTATTTCAAATTTAAAATATAACAATATAATACATCTAAACAATACTTGAATTTATTACATTTAAAATTCAGGGGTTTTGTTCACAGGAAAATGTTCATTTTAAGCCAAAGTAATAATAAAGTGGTTTTGGTTACTATGCAATATCTTTTTATGTTACAATGAATCGGTTTGCCTCAAACACTAGAGACTGATCTAAAAGCAAAAAGTCTGAAAATAGGGGTGTTCATAAATTTCTTGGCAACTGAAGCATATCAAAACTCTTGTGCTTTGAAAATGTTTGCCATTTTTTCAGGATCATGTCAAATCTTATGTTCAGGAACCTGTAAACCTCAGACCACCACATCAAGGGAAGTAAAGTGAACCTTTCACTTGATGACAAGACTTTATAGAATACCACTAAACGAGTTTCTCTAACATCGTCATGCAGGTGCCAGGGGCTCCTTGAACAAATTATTCAAGAATAAGGAGGTCTGTTCCTTCAATCCTTCCAGTGTTATACAAGGAAATCATGTTTGATTAGAATTTTATTGTGTGCAGCATTTGTTTCAGGGCATATGCTTTGATCAAAATCTATGTAATGGAGGCTTGTGTTCTATGATATCCAGAATTAATCATTGTACTCTTGGCTATGGTTAAATATAATAATTACATTGACTTACTTATTAAACACCTATGTGCCTGTGAAGAGTTCATCCCTAAAATGAATTTTAAATAAAGAGGAACATCAAACAGTGATGAAACCCATATATGAAACTCAAGGTCATTATCCAAACTACCTGCTTTCTCAGACTGATAATGAATCAAATAAAGGAGGAAGAGCTAAAAGTTGAACTAACAGAGTAATTCATCATCTTAAGTCTCTTAAAAGTGGAAACAAATGAGAAATGGATTTCAGGACATGGGATAAATGTTCCTTTTTTTAAAATTTCCATTCTGTAGATTAAAATTAAATTTCCTTCTAATCTTTCTCTGATAATTATGTATGACTGCTATAACATCCAACTGGAAGAGGCCACCAGGCAGTTAGAGATGTGAAACCAGAGAGAGGTCTTAAAGGTGGTAATACCACTCTGCAGCTTTGTACTGAAATTTAGTTGAATTTTAAATGTGATATTAGTAAAAAATAAGATACTTTGAAAGACAGTTTATGTATACTATAAATGGATTATGTTAGAGTCAAAAATTATAAATTATGTAGCATTTACATAATAATGGGAGCTTGCAGATACATCTAGAGAAATATTGTGCTGTGTTTGAGAACTTCAGAAGTTGGAACCTCATGTACATAAAATATCTTTATCTACATATTTGTTTTGCTAAAATATCAGTATTTGAGTCTCATAATTAGAACCATCCTTCTTTAAATCTCTAGCTTTAAGGGATGAGGAATTTAAGTAATTTGAAGAAATAGGTTTGTGAAAATCAGTCTATAAAGCAAAGTTACTGAATTCTATTTTCCAATTAAATTTTGACTTGATATTTGAATAGAGAATCATAAAAATGTTAGGTTGAATGAAGCCATGGAGATAATCTAATCCAAGACCTGTATTTTAGGGGAGGAAACTTACCAGGAGGATGTCCTAGTCTGAATTCTGTCTGCTTCCCCTCCCTAACAGGACTCTGCTTAGATACAAATTTTCCTAAATGTTTCTCCTGTTCCAAGGATGGTTTAATCTACCCTGCTACCTGCTTTCGACAAAATACCTCGAACTTCCCCATCTTAGCACCACCATTATCACGTTCTCCTCTACTTGTTTGTATCAGCCAATTAGACAGTAAGTGGCAGAAAGATGGAGATGTGTTTTGCCATTTAACAAACACAGACGGTACTTGTTATATAGTAAGAACTTATGTATTTTTTGAATGAAAGGCAAATATTTGTTTTTCTAAAATTACCTAGAATTCATGCAAATTTAACATGAATAGAAATTCTTTGGGATACTAAAGATATGAATTAAATTGTTCAAAATTCAGAAACCCAAGTCAAGAAACTACTAGGTTAAAATGATTGGCCTGAAAAATACATTTCAATTGTAACAGCTCATTAGAGATACTTATAATTTATTATATTGATAACTTTGAGGCACTCACAGTGGGTCTGCGTTTACTGAAGTCAATCATAAAAGACTGCTGTCTGAACCTTTCACCTCTTATTTTAAAAAATCTACATAAAGGTTATTTACTGTTGCAATTGTGTCTTTTTTGTTGTATAATCTGGTACATGCAGTTTTGTTTTGTTTTGTTTTGTTTTTGCGGTACACGGGCCTCTTACTGTGTGGCCTCTCCCATTGCGGAGCACAGGCTCCGGACGCGCAGGCTCAGCGGCCATGGCTCACGGGCCCAGCCACTCCGCGGCATGTGGGATCTTCCCGGACCGGGGCACGAACCCGTGTCCCCTGAATCGGCAGGCGGACTCTCAACCACTGCGCCACCAGGGAAGCCCTGGTACTTGCAGTTTTATGGGCGATGCAATTCTCAAAGAAGAACTGTTCTTTCTATTGTTTTTGTGTGACAGCAGTCTACTCCGAATCCAGTTCCTTGCTGTGTCATCCGCTTGACTCAGCTCCTTGTCCTTGAACTCATTGCCCAATTTCATTGCCAGCTAGAAGCTTATAGCCTTGTTCGCAGGAAGAGCTTCAGTCAAATATATTCAGCGTCAGCACTTCCGTGGTGTCCTGACAGCCCCACAGTATCTACTAAGCTGCATTTTATTCCCCATCAAGATTACTCACATTTTCACAACTTTCCCTGGATTTTTTTTCTTTGCCAAGGACCTCCTCATAATGGTGCTGTTTTTCTGTTTTCATTTTTGGAGGTGAGACTCACATGAGGAATTTACCAACAGCATGACTAGAAGTTGGAGAAGTGAAATCTGGCACAATTCCTTCCTCTCTATCAAGGTCCCTTTTGGCCTTATCGAGGGTCTGGCAGCAAATGCGCCTACATTGTCCCCTAGTGGCTGACCCCGTGAGAGACCCACAGCCCCTGTACCCCTGTGGCCGACTGCCCTTTCTCTCAGAGGTTGGCTTTTATGCCCAGGGGTGATTTTTCAAGATGAAAGATATTTGTACTAGTGTGCATGTGTTTACTAATAGTCAAATTAGGGAATTCCTTGGCGGTCCAATGGTTAGGACTCTGCTTCCACTGCAGGGGGCACGGGTTCAATCCCTGGTGGGGGAAATAAGATCCTGCATGCTGCACAGCGAGGCCAAAAAAACAAAATCAAAAACAAAAACAAAAAAACAGGTCAAATTAAATTTTACATATTTGAATAAACATTCTATGACTTCTAACCATTCTTAGGGGAAACGAAAAGATGAATTGAAACATCAAAGCAAGTACTTCAGGTTTCTGAAAAAGTTTTACAGTGTCTATCAATCAACCAACAGATATTTATCAAGTATAAAAAGTATGCCAGGGCTTCCCTGGTGGCGCAGTGGTTGGGAGTCCGCCTGCCGATGCAGGGGACACGGGTTCGTGCCCCGGTCTGGGAAGATCCCACATGCCGCGGAGGGGCTGGGCCCGTGACCCATGGCCGCTGAGCCTGCGCGTCCGGAGCCTGTGCTCCGCAACGGGAGAGGCCGCAACAGTGAGAGGCCCGCATACCGCAAAAAAAAAAAAAAAAAAAAAAAGTATGCCAGGCACTGTTGTAGGCACTTGTTATACACTCATGAACGAAACAGACAAAGATCCCTGCCGGCATGGAGCATAACGTTCTAGTATGAGGACAGCACTAATGATCGTATTTCTCCTCAGGATAACATTCAAGCCAGGCTATTTGTAAACTTGATGTATTTCAATAACTGTACTATTATGAACTGTGTTCTTAACATCCAATCATGTAGCTGGTGTCTGTCTTATCTCTCTAACCTGCCTTCAGGGCAAGCTGCAGACGACCGCAACATGTCACTCACATAGCTGGTAGCAGTTCCAGTCACACCTCGCCATACAAATGCGTTAGTCTGCTCCGTATACTATTTTCTCACTCCAGGGTGACTGTTATGGAGAGATAGGTATGTCTTCCTAAACTGTGTGCCAAAGTGTAAGCAGTGCCTTACCAGTCTTCCCTCTGGTCCGGGGGTGAAGATGCATCCCTCTCCCTTCAGCACCACTTGGCGAAACGCCTCCTGAGCAGGTGTTGCCTGGGGCTCCGGTTCGCATCAACAGGCCTAGTTATCTCAGGCCTCTAATTACGGGAGAAAAATGGGTAAAGAAGGCTTTAGTTACTCTTATCACATTACGGTGCTTAAAAGACACGAAATTTCAAGGTAATTTAATAAATTACTTTTTCATTGTCTAACTTTTAAAGGAAATATAATTCATCCATATTATTGATGTTGTGAAAGATTAAACACTTGTATCACCATTCTTGTAATGGTGTGTTTTATTTCTAACTAATTCTAAGGATAGACAATGAACAAATTCATTAAGTGTTTAAATCTATTGACTCCCTAAATTTTATAGATTTTTTTTATATTTGGAAGAGTGTCATTAAAAAAAATCAGATGGCAATTCTATGCCCTCCAAAAATGCAATTTATTTTAATATTGATGATTTAATTTTTAGTTATTGTAATAAAATATGCTTTTAGTGTTTGTGTGGCCTTATGTTTCAGTAGGACGAAGCATGTTTAACTTACATACTGTTTCTTCACTTTGAAAATGGAGAAATGAAAAACAAAGAGGTTTGGTGGCATCTGTAGATACATTCATAGTAAGGGGGCAATAAAGCAATGAAAAAAATACCAACCGTAACTTTTTCCAAATCCACTATTCAGTTGCTGATTCTGGGAGTAACCAAATAAAATATTGTGTATGAGCAATGACATCAGTTTGAACCACAGTTTTTTTAAAAGGTATATACTTCAGTTTCTCTAGAGAATCAGCTTTTATTACTATTTGGGTATTGGCAGCATTATTTGGTGGGAACAGCATTGGAAATGGATGTGAAATATTTTAATTAAAATTATGATTTTTCTATCAACTAGGTGACATTTCTCTGAGAGCCATCTTCCTCATTTGTAAAATGAAGATGTTTGGTTGAGGTAACTTGGCAAATTTCTTCCAAGTGATGAAAACTATGAAGTACTTTCACATTATAATTTTATGATACATTCGGATGATGGTAGAAGACCTTATGAAAGACAAATAAATGATGTATAGTCAGCCTGATGCTGTGGCTACTTCCAAAAGAACTTGTTTTAGAAGCATATTTCTTTCAGACCCATCTCTAAGTACTGTTAATTAAAACTTTCATTGCAGGAAGCATTTTTCTGTGCTCCAAATAAGGCCACTATTAGATTCAATGACGTGTAAATCCCATAAGTCATCTTTCTTTTCTTGCAACTTAGAGCAGAACATGGAATTTTAAGTTGCCCCAAACACAGGGAAAATAGATACTGATTATCGTCATTCAAATAATCACTGAGATGTTGTAGAACTAACGGATTTTCATATGCATTTATCCATATAATTCCTATAATATCAATAGTTCTGCAAGTTACATACAACATTCTTTAACCCAATTTCATAGAGGAAAAACTGAGTTCCAGGGAGGTAATGTAATGTTCCCAGGGTCTCATAACTATCGAGTGGAAATATCTTGCCTGTATCTAGTGAGGTGGATAGGAAAGAAAAAAAGTACAAGGCAAAAATTAAACTATGTTGTTTATTACTCTTGTTGGTCTCTGTGGGTAAAGTGAGAAGTGGGGCTGGATTACAGTAGTTGACATTCCTGGAACTAAGGAGAAAATAACAAAGATGTTCAATTTGTGTTAAATTTTCATTCTGCCTGAATTTGCCCCCCCCCCAAATTATGTGACTTCATGGTAAATTAATATTCCTTTTTTCACGTGTGTTTAATACTCTCCACAGAAAATATCCAACCTGTTCTGGTCAAGGTTTGAGATTTTGTGCAGACTGAGGCCCTTCTATGCAAATAGTTCAAATTCAGGAATTCTGATTTACCTTGACTACTTTACATAATAGCTATTGAATTTAGATATTCTCTCCTATAAATGAAGTGCTTCTAATATTTAAGTTGTGAACTTTCAAAGTTTACCCTAAAAACTTAAATTCTGATGTAATTTCATTCTTACAGAAAACTTACAAGAATACTACAAAGAACTCCACATACCCTATACTCAGTTTCTTCAGTCAACATTTCACTGCCCTGTTTTATCATCCATTCCTTCTTTTTCTGTGTATAGTCATATATACATTTTTCCTGAACCATTTGAGAATAATTTTGCAGACATCATGTCTCTTTATCCATAAAGTTTTATTTTGTATTTCCTAATACCTTTCTTTATATATTCACAGTAAAATTGTCAAAATTAGGAAAGTTAACATAGATACAATACTATTAATTAATTCACAATCCATATTAAAATTTCCCCATTGTTTCAATAAAGTCTCTGTTTGTTTGTTTGTTTTTCTGATTCAGGCTCCATAACAGGATCATCATCACATTTAGGTTTCATGTCTCTTTAGTTTCCTTTAATCTGGAACAGTTCCTCAACCTTTCTTTGTCTTTCCCGATTTTGAAATTTTAGAGGCATATAGGCCAGTTGTTTTGTAGACTGTCTCTTATTTGGGGTTTAGCTGATGTCTCTTCATGACTAGATTCAGGATGCATTTTTGACAGTGACATCAAATAAGTGACATCATATCCTTCCTAGAGTGTCAAGAGGTATATGGTGTTGGTTTGTCCCATTATTGTTGTTTACTTTCATTACGTGGTTAAGATAGTATTTACTAGATTAATCCACTATGAAGTTATTATTTTCTTTTTGTGATCAAGAAACAATTTGTGAGGGGATATTTGAGACTATGTAAATAGCCTCTTCATCAAACTTATAATACACTAGCCTAACCCCACACACTGAGAAAAATAATCTTTGTAACTTAAATTTAGTATCTATGTATATTTTTATCTTTAGACCTTGATTATACAGTAAAAGAACTGTATTTGAAAGTTACTTAGTTTTTTAAAAAAATATTATCATTCCCTTCTGTGTGGTTATGTTATTCACTTGAATTTAGTTAGGTTCATTTGTTCCTGGTTTTATTCCACCCCCCCTCCCCCATTCTTATTTATTTGACTTAAAAAGATCTAGAACGTTAACATTTCTCTAAAAGTCCAAACTCTATAAAAAGTTCTCAAAGACATGTCATTTCCCATCTCTTCTACTCCATTCACATCCAACTCAGGTAGACAATTAACAGCATAACCAATTTCATTCGTTTCTGATTTATCCATCCCGTGTTTATTTTGGGGGAAAAAAAGCATATATAAAAGTTTCTTATTTTCTTTCTTTCTTACAGAAAAGATAGCATCCTATGGGTAAAGCATGCTAAAACTTTGCTCTTTTCAACTAATAGTATTTTCTGGAAATACTCCATGCTAATTTAAAGAGATCTAACTCATTCTTTTTTTCCAGGTATGTAATGCTCCATTGTGTGAGTATACATAATTTATTCATTCAGTTTCCCATGTGTGGAAATTTATGTTGCTGCCAATAATTTGTAATTACAAATAATAGATAATGTTGGGCAAACGTACTTTTATTTTATTGAGTGTATAAGTCATGACTTTTAAATCAGCTTTTTTTCTTTTTCTCAAGTTATACACATGTAGAAGTAACCAAAGGCATAAACTCCTTTTTCATGTGCAAAAACAAAGATTCATAACACTATGCTTGCTGAAAATCTATATAGGAATTATATAGCCTGGAAAATTGTAACTACGTTTTGTGGAAGTAGAAATTGTACCACATATTTGTATAACAGCAAGGCAAGTGTGGTCTCTAGGAAGTATAGGTAAAGTTGATTAGATTGCAATGTATACTTAAAAGCTGAATAATGCACTCTTGTAAAACACTCTTCAAAATTATTTAACTTCCCATGATATCATCACAGCATGTGCAAAAAAATCTTTAGTGTTATCTTTTCCTGTCACGTGACTAGTGCAAACAAAAGAAATCCTTATCTTTTTGTTTCTATTCTGGCCCTTTATAAAATGGCATTAAGCACCATTCAAAACTTACATAGTAAAGGTTTGGTTTGAGGAAAAAAGATTTATTTTGTATTTCAAACAAATTATACTTGCTAAATTATAAAGCAAAAATTTTCCCACCAACTGAAGGTTTCTAGCATTTTACATGTATAGAATAGTTTATAGTTTTAAAACCACTTTCCTAGATATTTTTACATTGAAGTCTCATAGCAACCCTTGACGTAGAGAACTAGGCAGGAGTTATATTGTATTTAATTTACAAAAGAGGAAACAGAGGCATTTAGAGAGTTTGAGAAAATTTCTCTGGGATGTAAGACTGGACTAAACATTGAACTAGAATCCAGGACATCTTTTTATTCTTTATAAAGTGGATTGTGCCTATTTCATAGCATTATTGTGGTGATCAAGTAAGGCAATGGACTTGAAAATGTTAAAGTTGTACAGAGATAGTAGTTTTATTATTAAAATTTGGGGGCTTTGGTGACTATGGGTAAAATTTCTCTGTATTTTACTATTTTGTATATATATGTATAAACACACACACATATATATCTATACATATATATGTGACCCAAGAGACTTAAACAGACTGAGAGATATGAATCATACAGCAGGACTTAAACTGTTCATGTGGGGAAATATTTTATAGACTGAACTAGTGCCTCTAGGAGCAAGTGACGATGCTATATAACCATTGCGGAATAATTAACAGCATTACATATTGTACAGAAGTTAGACCTTGAAACAAAGCTCATTAAAAGGTACTTGATCTTAGTTTTAAACCTTTAACTATCTTCTTTAAAAGTGATCAGTGTATGTACTGGCTACTTTAGTTTTCCCGCTATGAGATTCACACAACTTTGATCTAACTTTCTTTGATTTAACACTGCAATTAAGAAGATTTGGTTCAAAGTAAAAGCTCATTGGTTGATGTTTTCCACTGATGTGATAATGTTTACACAGATGTGCTTTGAAATCTTGATTATGGTGGATTTGGGGGTCCTACCACAAGACAGATTGCTGTTATTTGAAAGGTGAAATAATATGACACTTACCTGGTACAACCTTTAAAACAGACTTAGCTGAGTACATTTCTAAAGTGATTTATCTGTTTATTATTTTTAGCCAGTGTTTTTGTTTTATTTCATATCTATCAACAGTAAATCACTTGCTTTAAGGACTCTTTTATAACTTGGTTGCACAAGGGTCAGTACTTAGGACCGTAGTGATGAAAAGGTGTAACTTTACCTACTTTAAAGCACCTGCCAATTAATTAGCAAAAATCTCTTCAGAGCAAATAAAATAAAGCAGTCCCATCCATCTGCACTCCCAAGTTTAGGCCTTTGCTAAACAGACCATGAAACAGGACTGAAAAAGTAATCTTTAGTGATTCCCTAAAACTTTTTGCTCAGGGGAAGCACAAAAATCTGCCAAATGATTCTCAGCTCTTCTGCCACTGAAAAATTTTAACTTAAAGATCTTAAATTTAACTAGTGGTGCAAAACCAAAGTTTTAAGTTTTAAATGGATGTGTATGCAGCTCCTTCAGCTCAATGACTTTTGATTTCACAAATATGCACGGGCAGTCCCACATTTTACTAGCGACTTTTTGAGTCTGAAAAACACATCGAGAATCAACACCGTTCTCCATTTAGTTGTTTTTATAATTCAAATGTGAACAACCCCCAAAATCTAGTCTTAAAGAAAATGCAACTAAGAACAGGGAAGTGCTCTTAGATTGGATAATGGCCCCAGAGCCCACTCATCATTTATGACACTATTACAGATATTCATTTTCTATTCGTGGCAAATATAAGAATGTAACCCATCTCTTTTCAGCCTACTTGGATTTACTCTTAATCCCTAGATTCATAATTATATTACATTACTATATTAAGTTGATTAGGCATGGACATATATACACTACCAAACGTAAAATAGATAGCTAGTGGGAAGCAGCCACATAGCACAGGGAGATTAACTGGGTGCTTTGTGACCACCTAGAGGGGTGGGATAGGGAGGGTGGGAGGGAGGGAGATGCAAGAGGGAAGAGATATGGGAACATATGTATATGTATAACTGATTCACTTTGTTATAAAGCAGAAACTAACACACCATTGTAAAGCAATTATACTCCAATAAAGATGTAAAAAAAAGTTGATTAAAAGTTCACAAACTTAGCACACAACTTTAAATTTCCATATAGATATAAGGCAATCTTGGTTGTATCTTGTGCTACCTGAGTAAAGATAAACATTAAAGAGAACCTGGGAAGGGGGAGGGGGTGTTCCTAACCTAACCTTGATTATGTAAAGAAAATCCCCCATCTAAATGATAAAAGAAAAGAGTAATGCTTGTACATTTTATTAGTGTTTTAAAATTAGTGAGTTAAACTGTCAAAGCTTTGATTTTCCTTTCATGTGTGTCTGGGCAGGTCTAAGCCTCAGGTAACGCCCTTTTTCCTTCTCCCTCTCTTACCTTTCTTTGCACCTGTCCACTGTAGGCTCCCAGCAGCTCCCAAGGAGTCCAATTCTCCTCTTCTCTCCTTTTCCTCCTCCTACCCATCCCCTCCTCCCCGCCCCCGCTCCCAGTTCCCTCCCTTCCCCCCTTCCCTTCTTCAATATACCTGCCAAGCTGGGCTCCTTTTAGCAGCGATCTATCACTGCAAAGGAGCTCACATCAAAGGCAATCGCACGGCCGCCGCAGAACAGCATCACGGTTGTTCCAAAGACAACCCCAAAGAGCGGCCTTGACTGCGCCTCCCCGAAGTTGCTGGCCAGCTTTGGCCAAGTGCGGGAATGATTTTTGCGACTGCATGGATAGAGAGCCGTCAAGGGCCCCTTCTGGTCACTTCCGAAGAGCAAAAACGTGAGAGGAGGCCGGTTTAAGATTTCAAACAGAACCTCCCCAGCGAGCATGAAAGGACTTGATTAGCATATGTCAAGAGGACCCGCATATATACTGTGTGTATGTACACAGGACTCTCATCCGTTTGCGGAGTTGGAGCCCCAGGCCCAGCCCCAGTATTGGCAGCGGCAGCTATAGATGTTTCTGCAAAGCCAGCAACCGGCTCCCACCTACCCCAGGAGAGAAGATCGCTCCAAGACAGTGAAAGCCTCCCTGCTCTCAGTGCAAAGTTCATCCAGCGACCTCACGGGACTAACCGGGCCTTAGCTTGTTTGCGCTTGTTTGGCTATAATTTTTCTCCATTCACCTCCCCATCCCTGCTCCATTTTTTTTTATTGGGGGTCTTTTGTTTTCCGGATCCGCCGCCTCTCCCTCCGGCCGCCCCATGGCTCCCTTAGCCGAGGTCGGGGGCTTCCTGGGCGGCCTGGAGGGCTTGGGCCAGCAGGTGGGCTCGCACTTCCTGCTGCCTCCTGCCGGGGAGCGGCCGCCTCTGCTGGGCGAGCGCCGGGGCGCGGCGGAGCTGGGCGCCCGCGGCGGGCCCGGGGCTGCGGAGCTGGCGCACCTGCACGGCATCCTGCGCCGCAGGCAGCTCTACTGCCGCACCGGCTTCCACCTGCAGATCCTGCCCGACGGCAGCGTGCAGGGCACCAGGCAGGACCACAGCCTCTTCGGTACGTACCGGCACCCCGCCTCCCGCGCTCCTCTGCTCCCCCTCTTGCGTCTCCCTCCCCGTTCGCGGATGGAGTCGGGACTACGTGGGGCCGGGAGCCCCCGGAACCCTTCCAGTGTGAGGTGCTGGCCTGGGCTGCTGGGCGGCCAGCGAGGCACCGGAGGACTTTCCCCGCCCGCGGGCCGCCGCGGTTGCCGGCCGGCCTGCTGCTCCAGACGCTGAGGGCAGGAGGAGAAAGGGGGGTGCTCCGCCCGCACCTGGCTGCCCTGCCCTTCCTGCTGCCTGGGACACCGAGCCCTGGACTCGGAGCCACATCTTTCCCGCACTCCTTACCTCGCCGGCAGTTTTTTGTTTTTGTGTTCAAAATCCCTATTATTTTCTCCTACTTCCTCTCATATTTCCCCTTAACAAAAGTTAACAACCGGAAGCTTCTTTAAACCTGCCCTGCAGCTGTGCAGTTGATGAGTCTCCCATGGCTACTGCTCAAAGGATAGCTCTAACATAGGAGGCGAGCTTTTACGTGTCTACCTAGAGAACCATAAATGTTCACCTGAAAAGGTAACAGATTAACTTTCCGTGGGTACCATCGCTACTGTCAGGCTCACCTGCCTGCAGTTCTCAGCGCTCTTAAAGTTTGGTGAGGGGGAAAAAAAAAAAAAAAAGCTTATCCGGCTACTGAGCATGCCCAGTCCTTCAGCCGAGATCCTCTTTAGAAATTGTGAAATCTGAAAGCAAAGATCTTGGTATTGACCTTAGGTAAGAGGAAATGGGGAAGCGAAAGAAGATACGGGTGGGAACACAAAGGGACGTATTTCAGAATACCTCCAACAGTGCCTGGGAGCAGAAGGGGTTAAAAGAAAGAAACAAAAACAAAAACAAAAAAAAAAACCCGAATGATTGTTAAGGCAGATTGTTAAGACACTAGATTGGGAAACCATAAGGTCTCGATTGTTAATTACCCCCTAACTAGCTGCGTGAGTAGCACGTGCCCTCACCGGTCTAAGCCTTAGTTTTCTTGTCTGTACAATGAGGTTAAATCAGGTGATTCTCTCAAGATGCTCTCCTGTTCTAACAGCCCAGAATCTTTCCTCCACTGTGGAAGTTTTCATCATATTAGAGTTAACTGGCTAGCACTCTCAAAGGATTTTGATCATCAAACTTGGGACTTCATTAGAGAGAATCAGTGTATTTCATTTTAAAGATACCATTTACCTGTCAGCAGCAATGTGAAAGGGCCTAACATAGTGTCAGTTTTCCTTTTCTTTCCTAAGCACTGGAATTCTTTGAGAATCTCTTCTCTGAAGGGCCCTCTCTTATCCTCACCCCTGTTCTTATTTGGCTTTCTTTTTTTTGACTTGTAGTCCTCATTAAAACTTTGGGGAAGTGTAAATCTCAGTTTGAGGGGCATTTGTAACTCTGGATGTAGAAATGAGCATGTGGTGGTCATTTGGTAGCACTTAAAGGCTTAGAAAATTAACTTTTTAAAACCCACATGTTTGCAGCTTCCACTGATCTCTTCCAAATTCCCATTGACTATGAGTCCAGAGTGTCATGACCTAGTGGCCCCCCTTGGGGTCACTTTCAGAAAGTAGTTTCTAAATTGAGGAGGCTGAGATTCTGAGTCTAAAGAACTTTGTGACACCAGGTGGCTCAGTTCCCTTGCCTGTAAGAATTACTGCATTACAGAAAAACCCTCCAGCTACCAGAAGGATTTAGAAATGAATGCAAATGTGATAATGCCTATAAGTAGAGCAGGTACAAGTTAAGCTTAGGTAATATTCAGACATCTCCCCACCCCCCCCCACACACACCGGGATACATAGTATAAGCTTGGAAATTCTATTTTTAAGACCCTTATAATTCAACCATAATCTCTCCAATGTCAAGAGTTGCTTCTTCCGCTTTGTGTCTCTTTATAAGACTGACTCTACGGGAAGAGATTAGTAAATATTTATAGACTTGATAACATTCATTAAACTGGTATTTTATTTCATTCCTTAATAGATGTTGCATATCAGAATGACCATCTTAGTAGAATTTTTTTTTTTTTGGCTAAAATTTTGTATGCTTATTTAGTAATTGGAAAAATATGACTTGGACTGATGTTTGTGCTGGTTTAAGCCACTCTGTGGTGCAAGGGTACCTATCAGAACAAAATATTTACTGTTACACAAAGGAACGATAACCCAGATTAGCATCGTAGCTGAAAGGAGTAACAACCTCTAGGACGCATTAGAGTGCATCCTAGTGGCCTGTGATAGCTAAAACATCATAATTTATAACGAGAGTGCAGGTGAGAAGAAAGTATATATACAACATGTGTAATATTATAAGCTTCTCTCTATATTTGCCTTCTCTTTTTAGTGCTTCAATTATTAACTATGAAATTATTTTTCTCTCTAAAAATTCATTTCTGTGTCATCAAAGTAAGAATTTTGAAAATGCTTAAGATGTGCTATTTGAGATGTTAAAGTAACTAACATTTTTGATAATTTATACTAATTTGGCTATGATTCAATAAAAAATTCAGAATACTGTGTTTTAAAATTTCAAAACCACATCAATGGAATATAAACAAAAAGATCCCTGTAAGGTTTAAAAAATTTCCTATCTGAGTTAGCTCTGTATTTATAATAGAGTTTTCCTGCACAGTAGTACAGTAGGAAGATTTTACCTAATACATAAACCTGGAATCATTACCTAAAAAAAAAAAAGTTTAGCCTGAGATCAAACATAATTCCTTTAAAGACCTTTCTTTTATTCTCCCCTATTCTCCATAGATTTGTCTGATGTGGTTGCATTGTGGGTTGACTCACCTCTTTATTATGATTTTAAAAAAGGCTGGCTTTGAAAATGATACCAAAAAGACAAAGTACCTCCAAGTATTTTTATGGGACACTAGGCATTAGAAAATCTATCTAAAATCTGTGATTACCTCTTAAGGAAAGCTTTTCATGTCTACTCTTTGTTAAAGAATTAGCTTAGTTGCCACCTCATATTATAAATAAGAAAGACTTGTCAAATCTCATTTAAGAATCAAATGATTACAAATTACTGTGTGGTATACTATTTCCTTGTGGAGAAAAAACGATCAGAATTTAAAAGTGTGGCTAAAATCTTTAAGAGGAATATGAAAAGCACATAACTTTTTTCCCATCAGCCCCTATGAGCCATTGCAAAATTATTTCGACCTTGTTATATGTATATGAGGCTTTGGATGTCGTTTAATGAAGTTGAAGCTATTGAATATAATTATTCTAAGAATATATATAATTTCTTGTCTTTGTACAATTACATATTTTTTGACAACATAACGGCATTATTTTAAGATGAGAATTAAAGTGTAAGTGGTTTACAATTTAGTTTTGCAAGAAAAATGGATACTTTATAAGATCTGTTTTATAATTGATTTATATGGAAATGAATCTTGTATTGTACTTGAAAACTAGTTCTATTATACAGTCTAATCAGTTAATCAGTTCCTGTTCTTTGAAAGACAAGAGCATCTTAACGTAAATCAGATACTTAAAGAGAATTAAGTTACAAGTGAACTGCAGTACACTTCTCAGTTTGAATGTAACATTCATTACAACTTCAAGTAATTATACATTTGTAAGTATATCTGGATGAAATTCCATTAACGTATCTTCTTCTACCAATCATGTTTTGGGCCTATATTTTTGTTTCTAGCAGGAATCACTCACTAATGAGCTTGGCAGTACATTTAATTTTCCTTTACTTCCCACCTCTATATCAGTCATTATAATGGCTATCCTATGATGTCTGTATCTTCCTACTATATCTTACCTCCTCTCTGCCTTAGGCTCTCATACAGGGACAGTGACTCTTTCAAGCCACTTAACAGGCAATTTAGCAGTACGATATTGTTGCTGTAAGATCCTTGTTAGCTCTAGTGCTCTACATGATCTCCTAATAGTTTGCAAGAGCTCATTTGAGCTCTTCAGAATCTATGTTTAGAGCTTAAGCATCCATGTTTCTGCCAAAGAGTGAATTAGGATCTGGACAGAACAGAGACCTCCATATACGCAAATAGCCAGATTTTGTACTTTCCTTTGGCCTTGGGAACGTCACGTGTCCAAACAAGAACTTGTATAATAAATCAAGAAATGACTTAAGATCAAGAGTCAGGCTAAATGGTACACATTTATACTGTTTGTAGAGCTTAAGAGGGAGTGAAGGGGTGAAGGTAGAAAGCTATTGAGGAAGGCAGTTCCAAGCATAGAAAGTACGTCTATATACTTTTTCACCAAAGAGTCTAAAGAGAAGAACAAGACAAAGACGTTAGTCCAAAGGTTAGTGTGTGCAGAGAAAAAGAATGATGCAGAGGGAAGCATTAAGGTTTTTTGTTGCTGTTGTTTTTGTTTAACTATGGTGTATTAAGAGTATTGAGTGGAGAGTTTTCGGTACTAATTTACCTATAGATAAATGAAAATAATTCTGGAAAGTTATTGAAAGCAAAATCTACTTGCATGCTAAATTCTTGGTATTTGGCTATTACATTTCATGAATTATAAAGTCCTTTTACTTCTCTGAACCATAAAATTTATTTTTAAGGATCGTGGGACAGGAAATAGCATATTATATAATCTGTAAATTTTGAAACTACTGTCTTGTCCTCAAGAAGCACTGTTTTGAAGTACAAACATTGGATTAGGGCTCAGAAGATGTGAGTTCAAGTATCTGTCCTATTAATTACAAATATCATGCCTTTAAGCAAGCCTCAGTTTCTTTATATGTAAAATGGGATAGTAATATCTTCTATGCTTATCTTAGGAGGTTGTTTTTGAGGACCAGATAGAAAGTACTGATAAAAGTAGAAGCCCTTTATAAACTACAAAATACTAATACACCCATATAAGGTATACTGGCTGCTGCTAGAAAAAAATTTACTTGATTCATAGTAAGCAAAAACAAAGCAAAACAATTAATAGAACATGGTTGTAGTTAATAGAATCAAGGAGGAGAATTATGAACACCTCTATTATGTACTAATTTTATGGTAATAATAGTTTCCATTTATTGGGTGCCTAAATGTGTTAGTCTTTACCACTCTCCTGTAAGGAAGCATTTCACCCATTTTGCGTATGAGGAAATTGAAGTTCAAAGAAGACAAATGACTTATGTAGACTAATCAGTAAGTTACTGAACTGGATTCAAACCCAGGTCAGTCTGGTTTAAGGTTTTACACCCTTAACATTTTATCACGATGAACAATTTTTGGTTTTTTAGTTTTATTCATCTGTAAAATAGGAGGCTCATCATAATGACAACTGTACATCACTTTTCAGTTTACAAAGGCCTTCCACATACATCATTATATTTAGCAATTTGATCTACTGCTCTTTGGAAGATTTTCATTAGTCGTATGTTCTCTAATAAATGCAAATCATTATTTTGTTTATAAATTCAGGTATCCTGGAATTCATCAGTGTGGCAGTGGGACTGGTCAGTATTAGAGGTGTGGACAGTGGTCTTTACCTTGGAATGAATGACAAAGGAGAACTCTATGGATCAGTACGTATTTTTTAAAAAATTATTGTAATTCATTAAATAATGACTATCCATTTTATAAGTAAAATAGCTACTGATTATGCATATCAGAAGAAATACATAAACAACATCCTTAAGTAGAAATTAAAAATCTAGATCCTGATAAATTTCCACATGTCTAGGCAGTAGTATAGCAACTCACTTTCATTTCTTTTTTTTTTTTTTTGGCTACGTTGGGTCTTTGTTGCTGCATGCAGGCTTTCTCTAGTTGCTATAAGCAGGGGCTACTCTTCCTTGCAGTGCGTGGGCTCGTGGGCTCAATAGTTGTGGTTCGCCGGCTCTAGAGTGCAGGCTCAGTAGCTGTGGCACATGGGCTTAGTTGCTCCACGGCATGTGGGATCTTCCTGGACCAGGGATAGAACCAATGTCCCCTGCATTGGCAGGCGGATTCTTAACTACTGCGCCACCAGGGAAGTCCCCTCACTTTCATTTCTTAAACCCTAAAACTTTATTGCTTTTAGCTCACTAGTTTTTTTTTCTGCCCATTATCCTGGTACCAGAGACAGAAAAATGAGAGCATTTTCTTCTTGCCATGTTAGATTCTTTTCATCTTTACATTCATTTAATATAAATTTTCTCTACCTATTATTACCTTCGTAGATAAGTATACATCACTGACTTGCTGACCTTTGCAATATAGGAAATGAATGAATGAAATCTTAGGATACCTTAAACAATAACAGAAAATGGCAACCACACTAGTTGGACCGTATCTGCAGACTTGATAATTACAGTAGCCATGCTCTTACTCAGAGTTGCATTGGGCAGTTTTTAACTTATCACTGGGGATAAGTGCACACATCTGTAGGTCTACTATAAATGTTTTAAATATGGAACTTACAGTAAACTTTTCAAGTTAATACTTCATCAGTATAAGGTTTTTTTAATTTTCTTTTTTCTTTTCTTTCCTTTTTTTTTTTTAACGACAAAGCAGCAAAAACAACACAAGAATTAGAGCAACAGGATAATATAAAACTCAACCTGCAGTACTATGTAGATCTTTCGCTTTCACTGTATCATTTTTTCGTTGTTCGCAGTTGCTATATAATTGTAAGAAAATTGTTAAAGTGTAAATGTGGGCCACTCCCACCCATTCCCTCATGTGAAATCCCTTCTTAAAGTCGAAGTCTCTGTAGCTATTTCCAAAGAGAATTTACTTTTATGATTTAGCAGATGACACTATCTGGTACCTTCTTTTTTCTTAAAATCTCAATTGAGACCACAATATACAGTTAGAATCTCAATATACACTGAGGAAAATCGGTTATCATATTTCAGTAAATGGTACTCCACTTAATATCTGTCCTTCTAAGGGCAACACTTGCCCTTTCCGGGCTTTCTGTCAGCTCAGAAGAAGGAGAAATAATGCATTGTGTAATCTCCTAAGAGTAGAATTACAATTGAAAGAGGAAAACATGCACATAATCTTCCTTCTTCATGTATGTGTCAGATTAAAAAAGCAACTGTAGTCTACCCCTTGGGATAATATACAGTCCATCTTGAAAAGACAAGAAATCACTGGGCTTTTTACCTAATAGTAATATCCAGATATAAGTTAATTGTGGGGATTATGTCATCAAACAATAAATTCATAAAGGGAAGATATATGACTTGGAGTGATGATCTTGAGTTAGGAATTTGAATGTTAACAAGGTCTTGAAACATTTCAAGATGGTAGTGGAGATTTGCTGTGTAGAACTTTGGCATCTAATGATGGAACAAGATAAACTACAGGCCTATTTGCCAGTGATGGTGATGGAAGGGAGGTCAAATGGAGCATGGGCAAGTTTAGAATATTTATTGTTTGAAAATAAAATTGAGAATTGACATTTAACTTAGAGTTCTGTAAACTAAACTGCTGGATGGAGTCACCTGGGAGAAAGAATTCCAGATAACATGAGAACTAAAACAGAACAAAGCAAAAACAATCTACCCTCTCTCCTTCTTTGATAAGGATATAGTTATAGGCAAATAAATAGAGAGTTGAGACTTTTCTAAGGAAATTCTCTTAAAGATATCTTTTTCAATGGCAGTTATCTTCTCTCTTTTAGGAGAAACTGACTTCTGAATGCATCTTTAGGGAGCAATTTGAAGAGAACTGGTATAATACCTATTCATCCAACATATATAAACATGGAGACACTGGCCGTAGGTATTTTGTGGCACTTAACAAAGATGGAACTCCAAGAGATGGTGCCAGATCTAAAAGACATCAGAAATTTACACATTTCCTGCCTAGACCAGTGGATCCAGAAAGAGTTCCTGAACTGTACAAGGACCTACTAATGTACAGTTGAAGGGTGATAGTGTCTTTACTGAAGAACCAAACTACAACTATTCTTTCTTATTACAGTTTGCATCATAAAATAATAACACAGGAAGACCTTCAGAATGTTATGGAGTCTATTTTCCACTGGGAGACTGAATTTGGAAAGAATATTGAGAACAAACAAACAAAAAATATCTTGACTTGAAGTAGATCAAGATCTCTCTTTACAAGTGGATTAAGTTCCCTCGGGTACACTGGCTCTGTCCTCACTTGTAGATTGAAGCTGAAAATCTGTTAAACTGTGGGTAATGGGAACCCTACCTAGTTTGCTGCTGGTGCCTCACCTCTCTGGAGTATGTTTACTTTAAAAGTTACATTAAAAATAGATACTTCATGTTGAAGAGATGTATTGACATAGTTGGCCAAGATCATTGCTACATAAATTTTGAGAACCTTGTAGGATTTTGCAGGTTACGGCATTTTATGTAAAAAATTTGGGTGAAACATGGACTATGAAACATGCCACACCAAGACGGAACATTTTTTTTTAAAAAGGATGGACCTATTTATACATTTTCAGTTTGCAAATATTTATTATATATATTTATTTATTAAAGAGTTTATTTTTTACTAGTATATGAAGATAATACAAGAGAAAAAAACAACAAAAATTTCTTTATCGTGCCATTACTTTGTTGTGATGTCTTGGGCTGTAAAGAAGACATCATTATTGCTACACATTAAACATAGAATAAGATCTTGAATTTCTTTTTAAAAATAAAGTATAGCATAGATTATATTTTTTTGCAGTCAATTGCCTTCTAAATGTAACATTGGTTTCTTTGGCCTAGAAAAATGCTGTATCAATTTGTATTGAACTCAACACACATTCAAAAAGGGAATTAAACATTTTAATTTTTATGTTTTGGTTTCATTCCTTTTCAGGTGGAGTTATTCTACTTATAGGACATATTTTTAAAGTGACAAAATTCTGAGTTCCTAGAGAAAAGCTTGATATTTAGAGAACTTCTAATGGTGAAAATTATTGGACATTATAAGCCATTTATGCTTACCTATTTTCTTAGTCTGGCAAAGCCCATTTCTTTTCACCCACTATGATCACAGAAAGAATGTGTCTTTGTGGTACCACCATTAATAATAGTAAGGCTTCATCTACCTATCCGAGTGTGCTATCTTTTCCGTTATAGCCGCTATTTTGTCATTATTTCAATAAACAGTCATTAAGCCTACTATGCAGAAGATACTGTGAGGCACTAAGGAAAATATGGTGATCAAGCCAGAGGTGGGTCCTGCTTCATGGAGCTTAACGTCTAGTAAGGGAAACTAACGAACACCGTAACTGTGAATTGTGACCTGCTCTATGAGAAAAACAAGGTTCAGACACAGAAAAAAAGAGAATAAATTTAGATAGAGTGAGTCAGAGGCTTCTCTAAAGAGCTGACATTTCTTAAAGGATAAGGCTAAGAGGAGAATAAGAGCCTTAAAGGAAGAGGAAACAGTGAGTCTGGAGTCCCTAAGGTGAGAAAGAGCTTTGTGGCTGGAGCTGAGTGACCAATTGGGAGAGTGGCACATATAAGTTTACAGAGCCACACAGATACAAATCCTGTAGGTTCTTAAAGACATTTCTGAGGTTTTATTTGCTCCTACCCAGCAGTTGTCAATGTCACCACCCTCACATTAGCAGTCATCGTTGGGAATGTGGTTACAATCATGGAAGCAGCTGTCACCAGTTAGAACCTGGAAGTCTTGGTGAAACACATTGCTGGGCTCCCGCCCCACAGTTTCTGATGTGTGGGTCTGGGGTGAGGGCTAAAAATTTACATTTTTAACAGGTTCCCAGGTAATATTGATGCAGTTGGTCTGGAGACCATACTTTAAGAACCACTAGTCTAGAGCAGTGTTTCTCACACTTTAATGTACATGCAAAATCACCTGGGGATCTTGTTAAAGGACAGATCTGTTAAACTAGGTCTCAGTTAGCAGGTGAAGAGCTGAACTTTTGCATTTCTAACAATGTTCCAGGTGATGCTTGAGATGGCCAGACCATGCACCACACTTTGAATGAAAGACTAACTGTTGCTTTAATGTTCTCTGGAGTTATTCCTGTTAATTCATCCTCTCATTACTTGAATGAATTAATGGTAATGCTGAGGGTGAGGGTAGGGAGTTCAACAGATACCTTTAATAAAGCTACACGGGAATGTGTGCGTGGCTAGAGGGGTAGTGTGTGTACTTGCCTGTATACAGGGTAAGAGGCAGAGAAATGGTTTAGCTCAAAACCTATTGGTTTAAATATAGAATAGATAGCTAGCGGGAAGCAGCCGCATAGCACAGGGAGATCAGCTCAGTGCTTTGTGACCACCTAGAGGGGTGGGATAGGGAGGGTGGGAGGGAGATGCAAGAAAGAAGAGATATGGGGACGTATGAATATGTATAATGGATTCACTTTGTTATAAAGCAGAAACTAACACACCACTGTAAAGCAATTATACTCCAATGAAGATGTTAAAAAAAAACAAAACCTATTCCTTTTATAAATATAAAAAAATAGTAAAAATGGTTTAGCAGTAATACTTTAATAATCTTCAGAATAAAATAATTCCCATTTATTTTTATTTGTCAATAAAAGTGAAAACCTAGTTTTGGTTCAGTGTTTGACACTTATATTTAAAGCATGTGTCCCAAAGCCAGCATTATGCAAGTATTTCAAATCTTTTGCAAAATGTTGCTGGTGTCTAAATTTATAACTGTGGAGGAAGTCATATAAATTTAAACAGATAATACACTGATCAGAGGTGGCCCACAGGGCTTCCCTGCAGGGCTTCCCTGATGGCGCAGTGGTTGGGAGTTCACCTGCCGATGCAGGCAGCACGGGTTCGGGCCCCGGTCCGGGAAGATCCCATATGCCGCGGAGCGGCTGGGCCCGTGAGCCATGGCCGCTGAGCCTGCGCGTCCGGAGCCTGTGCTCTGCAATGGGAGAGGCCACAACAGTGAGAGGCCCGCATAGAGCAAAAAAAAAAGATGGCCCACAATGAATATTGTTACTCAATCAAAATTTCTTCTTTTTTTTAGATATAATAAGAAAATAAATTTAACTTTTTTTAAAAAATTGGGGTATAGTTGCTTTACAATGTTGTGTTAGTTTCTGCTGTACAATGAAGTGAATCAGCTATATGTGTACCTATATGCCCTCCCTCCTGGACCTCCCTCCTCCGCCCCCATCCCACCCATCTAGGTCACCACAGAACACGGAGCTGAGCTCCCTGTGCTATACTGCAGGTTCCCACTAGCTATCTGTTTTACACATGGTAGTGTATATATGTCAATCTCAATCTCCCAGTTCATCCCACACCCCATTCCCCACCCCGTGTCCACATGTCCATTCCCTATGTCTGCGTCTCTATTCCTGCCCTGCAAATAGGTTCATCTGTACCATTTTTCTAGATTCCACATATATGCATTAATATACGTATTTGTTTTTTTCTTTCTGACTTACTTAATTCTGTATGACAGACTCTAGGTCCATCCACATCTCTACAAATGACCCAATTTCATTTCTTTTTATGGCTGAGTAATATTCCATTTTATATATGTACATCTTCCTTATCCATTCATCTGTTGATGGCCATTTAGGTTACTTCCATGCAAAGAAAACCATAAATTAGATGTAAAGACAACCCTCAAAATGGGAGAAAATATTTGCAAATGAAACAACTGACAAGGGATTAATCTCCAAAATATATAAACAGCTCATGTAGCTCAATATCAAAAAAACAAACAACCCAATCAAAAAATGGGCAGAAGATCTAAGTAGACATTTCTCCAGAGAAGACATACAGATGGCCAAGAGGCACATGAAAACATGCTCAATGTCACTAGTCATTAGAGAAATACAGATCAAAAGTACAATGAGTTATCATCCCCTGACACTGGTCAGAATGGCCATCATCAAAAATATCTACAGGGCTTCCCTGGTGGCGCAGTGGTTGGGAGTCCGCCTGCCGATGCAGGGGACACGGGTTCGTGCCCCGGTCCGGGAGGATCCCACATGCCGTGGAGCGGCTGGGCCCGTGAGCCATGGCCGCTGAGCCTGCGCGTCCGGAGCCTGTGCTCCGCAACGGGAGAGGCCACAACAGTGAGAGGGCCGCGTACCGCAAAAAAAAAAAAAAAATCTACAAACGATAAATGCTGGAGAGGGTGTGGAGAAAAGGGAACCCTCTTGCACTGTTGGTGGGAATGTAAATTGATACAGCCACTACAGAGAACAGTATGGAGGTTCCTTAAAAGACTAAAATAGAACTACCATATGACCCAGAAATCCCACTACTGGGCATATACCCTGAGAAAACCATAATTCAAAAAGTTTAACTTTTTTATGGTGATAGCTACCTGTAGAAATTTGAGATATGAAATATGATTGAAGTAGTGGCTTTACAAACTTTCAGAAAACTAGAAAGTCACTATATCTTGTATTCTAGTTCTATTTATATATTGGCATGTCTTCCTATGTCAGAAAAACAATTTATATCTACTGAATTTATACTCCTTGAAGAAATGATCTATTCCATATCTGAATAGATTTCACTTGATACTCCTAAATGGAAGTAGTGTGTGAACATATTAATTAATTCATACATGGAAGGATAAGAATAATTTGGTTTATTATCAAATCAATATTTTGAAAATAATTTATTTTATCCTCAGGATGCTTGGGGAAAATCTCACCCATTAGTCATCTTCTTTCTTCTTTATTTTAAATGTTCTATTAGAAATCATTTATTAACTTACATTTTCCATTCTTTCTTGCTTGGAATGTTAACTATCATTTGCAAAACTTCCCTACAGTTTCTGCAATGATAAGAGACTGTATATAAATAAACTTTCACTAGCAACAATTAGATTTTCTACTTGCTAAAATAGAACAGATTGATCTCTTTCCTGGTTGGGTGTTCTCCACAGGCTCCAGCCATTGCCATGTATAACTGGATATAATTAATACTTTGAGACCAAGGTTCTTCTCTCTATAGAGACCACTCTGGCATGGGAGGCTGCAATGTGTCAAATGGCCCATGACAGTTGGTTAAATGGTTCCGTAAATGCTGAAAATAGCCTTGCTTCTCATCAGACTAAGCAACCCCACATTCAGGCCCCAAAAGTGCAGTTGATTGGGACAAGCTGGTACAGTGAAGTTGTACCCTAGTCTTGCCTAGGATACTATGTCCATCAACAGAAAAGAAGGATTAGAGAACTAGACTAGAAAAGAAAAATCTAATCAAAGGCCTCTTAGTTTTAAAAGATTTCTGGATTTCAAATTAAAGTTCCCCTTGCCCTGTTTGAAAAAATATTAGATGTTTCCTGGTTCCTCAGCCACTAAAGCTTCCTGTATGATTTGGCTTCTAGGTGGTTCACATGTATCTTGCCACCCATTGGGTCAAAGGGAGTTTGAATATTTATTTTAGCATTTCTGGCATCCAGAAATGAATATCTGTCCTCATTTCATCCACAAGTCCCCCCCACCATGGTTAAAATATAAGAAAATATAACATCAGATACAAGTGTTTACTTATATATTTTTGACCAACCCATGTTTTTTCCCCAATGAACCGTATACTCTTTATCCCAATTCAGTAAATAAATCAGCTCTACTTCTATTTGCTCTCTAGTTTTTTAATGAAGAAGCATTTGGGACCTGTCACTTGTATTGCTCCAGATCTCTTCATGGTGGTGGAATGGCCAGTCGTGTGTGTGGTATTTTTATTTATTTATTGGCCAGACTATTACCTCACCCTTTGCCGTGGGGCTTGAGTTGTGTGGAGGGTGGGACTGTGAAGGGGGCATTATTGTGAAGGGAGAAATTATTGAGAAGATAAATTGTTAAGGTGAAGAAGACTCTACCTCCAATCACACTGAGATTTGGATGGCTACCACATCTTGTGGTATTTGAAAATAATCGTCTTGGAGGTATCAGAGTGAAGAGTGCAGTGGTCAAGCACAGTGTTTCTTAGAAGAAGCAGTGTACCTTGGGCATCAGTCAGGGTGCTCTTGCCAAGGGCTGGCTCCTAGTCGTGCAGCATGCTTCTGTGAAGGGCAGTACTCTATCCTGATTCTACTGCTTCCATTTAACAATGGAGCTCTCATCTGCCCGTCATCCCTTGAGAGTACTTGTGTATCAAATATAATCAAATTTGTGGTGGTGGCAGAAGGACCTGATGTTCTGTCTTTGGGGTGCTCTGTTTTAACGATGGACCAATAAGTGGCTGGCAACTGATTTGTACTCAAAAATGAGTACACCATTTGACAAGATTTTCATTTCCTTAGGGACATGCCAATGATTGCACGTCAAGGGATCACTGGAGAGTCCACTGGGGAGTCTTTCTGGGTTATATGGGCTGAGAGGTTAGAAAGTTGCCTGTGTAATCTTTAAGAAACCTGCCTGTCAGGAGGCCACGTGATCTAATGATGTTACTGCAGCAGAATACCCCATTGTGTCGGTATCCGTACCCAGCACTTACTTTCTTTGCATCCTGTTTAGTGATGTGAGTTTCAAGGACAAACATTTTGTCCCACTCAGTGCATAATTTATATGTTCGAAATAACAACACTCCCATAAAAGTTATTGTTTGGTGAAGGGCCCTTGAATTTAGTTTTTCTGTTAAATTGTTCTATCATTTTTAGTTGTCAAACTAATAAGGGAAGGCAGAGCCTCAAGTACAGTTATTTCCAACGGCTACCCCAATGTGCCAGCTCTAAAATGAATACATCTTCTACTTGAATCAGATCAAGGACACCTGTCTAAATGTTACCTTATTAGATTATAATGCAGTGCTAAAGAATTTATCCTATAGTAGGGCCATTCTGGCCAGACAAAGGCACACTGTATTGACGACCAAAATTAACAGGTCATAATTAGCATCTAAAAGGATGCATTTGCTACATCAGTGACCACAGATTACCAAAAGGTTGATTCAAGGTCCATCTCTATTTTGGACCAGTCAAACCAGGGTTCAAGGGGTAAGTGGTGTGTGAGGTTAGTCCCAGTTTCTTCAACATCCCTGCTATGAAATTTATTATAGTCCTACTGCACCGTGGTACTTTCCACATTTGCAGCAGTGTGGTTCTAGAGCTTCCCTTTTGGCAGGTCCAGTTGTTGGGGGTTCTACTCTTTGACATTTGAAGGCTCTTTCCATCCCTAGAATTACAATAAATCCCTTGCAATTACACACTCAGGGAAAGGAAATACCACCCCAGGAAAACTTCTTTGGTCCTCTGTGTCCGGCCACTATCCTAACCCAGGAACCACAGCTACTTCTCCTCCATATCTTTCAATAGTCAAAAAAATTTCTCTCCTTATGTTCAAGTTTCCCAGAATGAATGTTATCTTTGATCCTGTATCTAAAAGTTCCTGAGATTCTTGAAAATTATCCTTTGTTCAAAACAAGTCTCGGGGTTTAGAGTCTCTCCAGGCCAATCTAACGTTTTACTGGACCCGATGTTAAGGACTTTGGGGCAGATTGTCCTTCCCTTTGAGAGACTGGGTCTGATCTCCAGACTTGAGTGCCAGGGTTCTTAAATTAAGAAAGATCAGAAGAAATCAAAGGAAACACTTTGGAAGTTGTCCTTTGTTTTCCATGCGCAGGGAGTTTATCCTTAGGATTTACGAAGCCCTTGTCTCAGTGTTCCCTCTCTTGGCTCAGCTCCCAGTGATTTTGAAGTGGCTTGTTGCTATCTGTGTGGAGGGTTTGCCAAGGTTGTTGCCATAGCTGCCGTGCCTGCAAGTTTAGCTGATTCTTCTGTCCTATTGATCTCCTCTGAACCTTAGTAAGTTGTCAGTGTTTCTCTTGTGAATGGAGGATGTGATTCCAAATCTAATGACCCTTTGTCTTAGCCCATAGGGAAATTGTTGTGTAGACAGTGAGCCCAATCGAAATTCATATCTTTCCATTAGCCTATTCTCCAGCTATTTCCCATGAAATTCATGCTTCCATAGAAAGCTTTTGGGAGTTAGAAACATAACCCTTTGGGAGAGACTCAAGATGATCATTTCTTTGCATTTCGGCATAAAGATAATCATCTGAATTGTTAGGTTCACCTAGCCTGCTGGTCAGGATGGTCCCTATTTGAAGTTCTTTCTTTCTAGTCTCCTTGATCCCTTGCTTATCAGTTTTCCATGATGGGGTTGCTCTACTATTCCTTGCTTATCAGTTTTCTATGATGGGGTTACTCATCTTGGTTTCCAAGATTTCCCTACCCACAGAATCAAAGCATTAATTTCAAAGGGGTGTCCACTTCTTCCTCTCACATATTCTATTCATTACCTCTCCTTTTTCTAAATTGTGGTAAAATATACATAAATTTACCTTTTTGAAACAATTAAAAACGTACGGTTCTATGGTATTAGGTACATTCATGTTGTTGTGCAACCATCCCCACCATTCATCTCCAGAACGTTTTCTTCTTCCCCACCTGCAACTCTGATCCAGTGAACACTAACTTCTCATTCTCCTCTCCTCTCAGCCTTTGGCAACTACCATTCTACTTTCTGCTTCTGTGAATTCAGCTGCTTTAAGAACCTCGTATAAGTGGAATCACACATTATTTGTCCTTTTGTAACTGGCTTATTTCACTTAGCATAATGTTTTCAAGGCTTGTCTATGTTGTAGCACGTGTCAGACTTTTAAGGCTGAATAATGTTTAATTGTACATATATACCATATTTAGTTTACACATTCTTCTGTTCATGGACACAAGGGTTGTTTCCACCCTTTGTCTATTTTGCAAAGCTGCTATGAACATGGGTGTACAAATATTTATTCAAATTCCTACTTTCATTTCCTTTGGTCATACTTTAAACAGGTTTTAAAAATGTTCTTTAAAAATTTTTATTGTGGTATAATTTACATAGAATAATTCAAAGATTTTAAGTGTAGCATTTTATGGCTTTTGACAAATATTGATATATACACCTGTGTAACTCCCACTACACTCACGATATGGAATAAATCCATCAGGCCAGAAGGCTTCTCCTTGCCCATTTGTGGTCATTACTTCCTTCACCCACAGCTCAAGGAAACCACTAATCTGCTTACTGTCTCTGTAGATTAGCTTTTATTTTCTAGAATTTAGCATCGATGGAAACATTCAGTATGAACTCAACGTTTTTGAGATTTACCCATATTGCATGTATCAGAGGTATCTTTCTCTTTATTGCTGAGTAGTAGTTCATTGTAAGGCTATAACACAATTTGTTTATCTATTCAACAGTTGATGGACATCTGGTTGTTTCCAGGGCTATTGTGAATAAAACTGCTATGAACATATATTTTTCATTCTCTGGGATAAATATCTAGAGTGGAATTGCTGAGTTGTATTTATAATACACAGCCAACCAGTGTCCCAAAGTGGTTGTACCATATTACTTTTAAAAGAGTATCATAAGGACTTTCCTGGTGGTGCAGTGGTTAAGAATCCGCCTGCCAATGCAGGGGACATGGGTGGGAAGATCCCACATGCCATGGAGCAACTAAGCCCACGCGCCGCAACTACTGAGCCTGCGCTCTAGAGCCTACGAGCCATAACTGCTGAGCCTGCGAACCACAACTACTGAAGCCCCTGTGCCTAGAGCCTGTGCCCGGCAACAAGAGAAGCCACCGCAATGAGAAGCCCACGCATCACAACAAAGAGTAGCCCCCGCTCGCTGCAACTAGAGAAAGCCTGCGTGCAGCAACAAGACACAACACAGCCAAAATAAATAAATAAATAAAATTTAAAACAAATAAAAATTAAAAAAAATAAAAGAGCATCATATAAGAGATCCAGTTGTTTTACTTGCTCATCAACACTTGGTATCAATAGTCTTTCTAGTTTTAGAAATTCTAGTGATAGCTCATGTAGTTCTAATTTGCATGTAATTTACATCTAAATGCATTTTATTTAATTAATTAAATTCCATAGTGACTAATGATGTGGAACATGTTTTCATGAGGTTATTTGTCATCTGTATATCTTCTTCAGTAAAGCATTAGTTCAGATTTTTGCCCATATTTCTTGGGTTATTTATCGTATTATTATTGAGTTGTAAGAGTTCTATATATATTCTAGGTATAAGTCCTTTTTGAATATATATTTTGCAAATATTTTCTCTCAGTCTGTGGTTTATCTTTTCTTTCATTAACAGGGTCTTTTGAAGAGCAAAGTTTTAAATTTTGATAAAGTCCAATTTATGAAATTGTTTTCATTCATGCTGTTTGTTTTGTATCTAGAATTCTTTTGCCAAACCCAAAGTTGCTAAAGATTTCTCCTGTGTGTTCTTCTTGAAATTTTTATAGTTGTAACTCTTACATTTAGATCTATGATCCATTTTGAGATTATTTTTGCCTGTGAAATTTTTAGAATTTTATTTATCTTTTTTTTTGATGAAAGACTATTTAATTCTTCAAGAAAACAGACCAAATGTGTTTCACTGTGAACACTTTGTAGAGGCGAACTGAGGCTGCAGTACTTTAGTGGTTTGTTTTTTTTAATATTTATTTGGCTTTGCTGGGTCTTCGTATGCGGGATCTTCAACGCCCCATGTGGGATCTTTAGCTGGGGCACACATGCGGGATCTAGTTCCCTGACCAGAGATCAAACCCAGGCCCCCTGCCTTGGGAGCGCACCGCACCACCGGGGAAGTCCCAGCACTTTAGTTGTGATGCAGTATTCTGCCAGGGTCGTGGGGACCTTCGCTCCATCCTTTTCTGCTTTGGCCTTAGTGGCTGACACCTGTTTCCTAATGATTTCGGCATATTCTTTGTCTTTTCCTGTACTGTCCCTCCCTTCCCTGAACATAACAGAAGCATCCACCTCGACTGGGGAGGAGGTGTTGGGCTCATTAAGCAATGAGGTTATACTTAACAAGATAGTCCTGAGATTTTGAGTAGGGTTCCGCCTTTCAGAGGGCGGTTCTCCACTCTGCCGGTCGTCCACAGGCGGAGGAAGAATGGAAATGCATACGTCTCCACGCTCTTAAATGTTGGGGAGTCACATTTGGGTCAAGAATCTCAAGGTAGGTGGTGAATCCGTGTAATCAATAGGGAATTTAATATGAGCCTTGAAGTAGCCGCCTTCGTAGAGGGTGTTAGGGGGTCCGAAGACGACAACCTCCCCGTTGTAGAGGTCGGATTCATCCACCAGTGTGATGCGGCGCCCTCCACCGCTTCCTCCTGCAGGGATTTGAGCTCGAGGAGCAGGGCCTTCTGCGAACTGGTCATCTGCTACTGGGACCCAGTCCTCACAAGTGGGCGGGGGGGGGGGGGGGGGGGGGGGGGGGGAGGGGGACCAGGCCCTTCCCCGCCGCTTGCCCTGGGTGGGGCCGGACCCCGGCATCTTCACACACCCCGCGGCGGTACCAGGCCCCTGACGCCAGTGGGCTGGCCTGGTTCTTCTGCTCACATTCAGGCCGGGTCGGGGGAGGGCTGGAGAGAGTTAAAGAAATTCTGGGTTGTTCCCCGCCCCACCTTAACTGGGGGGGAGGGGGCAGTGAGAGGAGGTGAAAGTGGAGGAAGGCGTCCGAGGGCCCGGGATGGTGAGGGGACAGTGCCTAGCTTCCTGGACCTCTCCTAGAATTTAGTTTTTCTTTTCTTTTTTAAATTAATTTTTATTGGAGTATAGTTGATTTACAATCTTGTGTTCGTTTCTGCTGAACAGCAAAGTGAATCAGTTATACATATATCTACCCTTTTTTAGATTATTTTCCCATATAGGTCATTACAGAGTATTGAGTAGAGTTCCCTGTCCTATACAAAGGTTCTTATGAGTTACCTATTTTGTATATAGTAGTGTGTCTATGTCAATCCCAATCTCCCAGTTTATCCCTCCCTCTCCCCCTTGGTAACCGTTAGTTTGTTTTCTACATCTGTGACTCTATTTCTGTTTTGTAAATAGGTTCATTTGTACCATTTTTTTTTTAGATTCCATATATAAGTGATATCATATGATATTTGTCTATCTCTGTCTGACTTACTTCACTCAGTATGACAGTCTCTAGGTCCCTTCCATGCAGGTGAAAATGGCACTATTTCATCCTTTTTTTATGGCTAATATCCCATTGTATATATATACACCACATCTTCTTAATCCAGTCCTCTGTTGATGGGCATTTAGGTTGCTTCCATGTCTTGGCTAGTGTAAATAGTGCTGCAATGAACGTTGGGGTGCATGTATCTTTTTGAATTATGGTTTTCTCCAGATACATGCCCAGGAGTGTGATTGCTGGATCATATGGTAGCTATATTTTTAGCTTTATAAGGAACCTCCATACTGTTCTGCAAAGTGGCTGTACCAATTTATATTCCCATCAACAGTGTAGGAGGGTTTCCTAAAATAGATATGATGTACATTTTCTGTACATATTGGCTAAAGGTATTTGAGAATTTATTTGCATGCTACTTCAATTATCATAAGGCTGCAAGTATAAACCCAGGAGTAATTTTAAAATATATACTTATGAAAGTGCATTGTATAGATTCATAAAAATGTCCTGAGATATTAACATGCTCTGGGGCCTCCCACGGCTCACTCTGTGCCCTGAGATTTGTTCAGAAAATGTAATCCAGGTGGTTTCTTTTAGACTCTGAGCTGGAGTTTAGAGATTAGAATATTTATTAGGCATTGCCCTTGGGATAAACAAATGTGGAAAGAAAGGCAAGGAAATAAGATTGGGCAGGAAACGTTGAGCTGTGATGCAGACGTCATGTCAGACTTAGCCATTTTGATTGAGCTAAAATGGCCCTAGCTCACTGGAGTGAGTTGGCTGAAACTTCTCACTTATAGATCAGCTGCTGGATGTGGGTCCCCGCAGGTAGTGGGGCTCTGCAGCTGAGCCAATTTCTGAAAGGGCTGACAACACGTAGGCAGCTGGGACTATAAATCCTTCCTTGCAGAGGCATGTAGATGATGAATCTCCACGTCCATCACAGTCTACCCGTTGCTCAAATCCACGTTTTCATGGAGGTGGTATGACTGGTGTACCTCCTTGTCACGGACCTACTCTGATACCTGCTCTGCTGTGTGCGGGATCCTGGGCAGGTTGAACAAACCCTTGGGTAGTGATGCTGGCCGAGACTCTGTGTGCAGGAAAGGCAATCCATGCCAAAAAAGGTCTCTTCCTATCTGACTCAATCACAGGTCTTTTAAAGGTAGAAGGGACTCAGTGTAGACAAATTGCCATCAAATGGGCAGATTGTCTCCTGAAGGAATGGTGCCACGATATGGACTCAACGTTGGTCTCTGTTGCTGGCAGGTTGGACATTTAGAGGCAGCAGTAGCTCGATTCATTATGGAAAGTGGGAGCCTATGCTGCTGGGTTGATGCCTAACCTCTATCTCTTTCACCAGCGCCACTTTTTAATATGTCCATTGTTCCACCGTTGGACCGGCCAGTGACAGCTTGCTGTCATCAGTTGGCTAAGTCATTCTACCGACTTGGTTGTTTAATGCCACTTCCATAGTGGGAACTCTTGGATTGATGTTAACTTTTCATACAAAGATTTTCACACTTTACATTCACTCCCATTTCTTTCTTTTTTTTCTTTTTTTACCATCTTTATTGGAGTATAATTGCTTTACAATGGTGTGTTAGTTTCTGCTTTATAACAAAGTGAATCAGCTATACATATACATATGTCCCCATCTCTCTTCCCTATTGCATCTCCCTCCCTCCCCCAGTCCTATTTCCCATACACTATATTCCTTTCTGCCACACCTCTTTGTCCCTGATCTTCCCGTCTTTTTTCTTCTGTGACTTTGATCAGCTAGCCAGACTGCCCATGAGCCCTTATATGTCCTAATCTCAGGCTACTTCTTTTATCACATGAAGCAGATGACCAGATGCACTGTCCCAGTCTGTGCCTGAATTAGGCTGTAGTGGCTTCCGTCCACACACTGAGCTGACCCATCTGTAAACCAAGCGTGGGCATTTTCATCCTCCATCAGCTAGTCCTCAGAGATCCCCCTTGTGGGCCATGGGATTATGCTGAGGAAGAGGTGCTGGTGCAACCATGGTGTATGACAGGAGTCTGGGCATTCTGAGTTGATGCGTCAGGGAAGATTTGGCTCATGAGTTCATATGGTGTCCCATAGTCTGACTTTCAGTTTGTACCATGCCAAGAGTTGCATTTCAAAAAACATATCTTCTCTCTTGCAAACGGTGTGCCCTTGCTCCAGTACCCCAGGGGGCAGTGTTATGATTTTCCCACTGGGACTTCCCCTAAATTGCACGTGGTGTTTTTCCCCACCACTGATACCTCTAATACAAGAGGGTCTGTTGGCTCAAGTGGCAGGGTACAGCGTGGACCTAACCATAGGCATTCCTGGTTACTTGCTCATTCTCTTCCTTGCTCAGGGGCATCTTTGATTTGCTTTTATTTTGACTCTTACTTTTTTAACAGTATTTCGAAGAGCTATGAACAAGGATCAGAATGAAATGCCTTCATAGTGCAGCATCTCTATCTGAGCCATCAGCGAGGACACCTGAAATGGATTCTAAACAAGGTTGTTTCTACTCTGTAGTTCCTGAGGATGCTCTCTGTTGCCCTCAGCAGATTAGAATGGTTATATCCATAATGGGCCTCCTGATGGGGTGTGTGTTAGTGTGTGTTTAAGAGGATTGGAGCAGAGATGGGGGATATAAAAGGCGAGAGTGGAGGGGTGGCAGGAAGTCCCCCAAATTAGCTGTTTGTTCAAGCTAAGGAGTGATGGTGTTACTCTTTTGTATTTTCACTTCTTAGAGACGTAAGACTGAGTCCACAACTTCTGGTATATTAACCTCCTCGATACACATTAATAAATATAAAGTAAAACTATAGATGCCTTTCCTTGTAAGAAGAGGAAAATATGTACTATGTGTAGTATAGAGTACATTATGTTCTATTTATTTAATCTAAGAGAAAAAACATTAGAATTTTTAGAGCTTGAAGATATCTTAGCTTTCATCTAGTTCAACCTCCCCATGTTATAAATGAGGAAAATCTTTTATCTTATTGACTCTTTTCAATGAAGTCATGAAACATTTTGTTGTTCATAAGTTGGTAAGTGTATCCATATACTTCTATAAGTTTCTCTTGTGATTTTGGCCAGCAATGATGAAATCAGTATGTTTTGATCTTTGTGCAAGTTGTTCAGAAGGAACTTAAAAGAAGTATTTAGGAAAATCCAAGTGCTGAAACATTTAAGATATGTTTTATGGTTTCAGTTTTGTGTGATTGTCAGCCAGGAAGTTTTCTGATTAAGACAGCTTGCCAATTTCCTGCCAAATACATTATTTATTACACTAATGGGGATTTCCTATTTGAGATTTTAAAGACAAAATGTTACTGGTATTATTTCCCTTAAAATAATTGACATGGCTCAATTGATGCAGTCTAGTAAGTTAAAATCAAGAACAAGTCAGAGCTCAATAATAACATATAGGTATTTTACTAGTATATACTTATTGAAATAAACTAGATTTCATTGGATTAGAGATTTTTCATTCATTATTGATAGTGAACTTGAAGCCGGATGTTAATGAATTTGTATTTCCTTTTTTAATCTAATGCTTTGTAAGAATGAAATAACTTTTAGCAAGGACTAAATTCTGTTGGGTTAAAATGGCATTAGGATCCCATAGTTATGTGCACAAATTTTAGAATTTCATGCGTTTCTCCCAAAGCTATAAAGAAACTTCTGCCTACTTGCGTGTGTGTGTGTGCGCGTGTGTGTCCTTGTAGTAGTAGCTACAAAGGGAGATGGGTTCCAAGCATCTAAAGAATAAATATATGTAGGTAAATTAACAGACTAAAGTACACCTAATTTTAACCAGACAGCAAAAGCATGAAACAGATTTTGATAATGACACATTTTTAATTTGTTTGTAAAATTAAACTACATTTAAAAATTACAGATTGTAACAACCACTATAGAGGAAAAGAACAAGGTGCTCTAAGAAAGACCATGGGCATTTTCTTTAGCTGAGACCATCATAAAAAGCCTTTCTGCAGGACAAATAGTTAGGCAGACAGAGAGTCTGTGTGTGGGAGGAAGGATGTGTGTGGATAGCAATCCAGACCATCCATGAGAAAGGCCTTGTGGCTGCGAGTGTGAGATGCTCAAGAAAGAAGGCCAAGACGGTCAGAGTGCAGTGACGACAAGTTAGCGTGAGATGAGACTAAGAGGATGGCGTGACTGTGGGCCATGCTGACTTGTTTGAATCTTATTTTAGTGCAATAGTGTGGGGGGGAGTGTCATAAAAGGATTTTAAGTAGGAGAGTGACACCATTTCCTCTATATCTTTAAAAGACCCCATTGGTTGCAATACTGGTATTGCATTGGTTTTGGATTGGGGTAAGAGTGGAAGAAGATTGACATTTTTAGGAGACCATTGCATTAGTCCAGGTGAGAGTTGGAATAGCTTGGACTGGGGTATTGGCAGTGCAAATGGAGAGTAATGGATGGATTCGGGGTGTTTTGAGGGTAGTGGAATCACTGAGGCTCAGTAATATATTGAATATGGAGGTAAGAGAGAGATATGGCAAGATGTGCCCAGATTTGGGGCTTAAGCAAATGGGTGTGGGGAGGTGATAGTGTCATTTATTGAAATCACGTAAGTCTGGAGGATAACAATTTTGGGAGAAAATAAAAATCTCAAGTCTGGAATGTCAATTTTGTGATGCCATGGAGACGATCAATTGGCTGGGTCAAGTAAGCATTTAAATATGTAGGTCTCTAAGTGTAGGCTAGAGATTATGATTTGGGAGTTACTGGCATATAGATGGTAGGGAGAAAAAAAATAAAAGCTCTGAGTCACATTAAGTCGAGTGGAAGAGGAAGAGTTATCTAAAGAGAGGGAGGGAGATGCTAGGTAAGAAAATCAGTAAAGTTTTGTATCACATAGACCAAGAAAAAAGCATTTCTAGAAGGAGGAAACAACTGACTGTGTTATGTGTTACTGAGCAGTCAAATAAGACCAGAGCTAAAAAATATTGATTAAATTTGAGGGCATGCGAGTCCATGACCTTCAGGAGGTGACTTCAAGAACAAGAGGGACAGATATCAGACTGGAGTGGATTGAAGAGTGAAAGATGAGGAAGTAGAGAAAAGATGTGAAGACAACTGTGGTAGACACCATTGGTTGACTACCCACCAGCTATTTCCCCAGTGCTAATAGAATCCCAGTTTTTCCAGTGATATCTGAGTGGTCAAATCCCTTAAGAGTGTGAACTGATATTGTCCAAATTAATCATAGTGTCTCATTCACCTTGCCATGGGATTGCATATTCTATACATTCTGGCCAATATCTTCCTCCTAGTCTTTACTTAGGATAACACTAACATTGTAAATAAAATATTATCACAGGTAACAAAATAGCTTTGATTTGGGAGTATTTCAACACTCTAGTATTGATCATGAGCAATTATTCTATTTAACCTAAAAAAATTTACTGTCTAACATAACAGCAATATAATTATTACAATTTATTGCTAGCTTGCTATATGCCAGACATTGTTCAACGTGCTGTATGTATAATATTTCAGCTAAACCCCCAACAAACTTGTCAGGCATAATTGCTTTTATTTTTCAGACAAGTTAATCAAGACTCAGAAATGAAGTAAAATACCCAAGGTCACAATCAGGTGAGAGGGAGAAGCAATCAGTGACTTGCTCAACCCATCAGAATTGTTCATTCCCTACAGAATACAGTACATTTTCTCCTGCATCTATTAAAGGGGTGTTTTACCCTTGTGCTCGTCTACACTTGCCTGTTTTCTTCCTTGCTCACACCTGCCTTTTTGATTCCATTGGCTTTCAGCCAACTATTACACATGAAGATTAAACATGTTGATTTTACTAAGCTGACCCTACTGGAATGAAAAGCTTTCTCTGAAGATACTGGAAAAAGAGGTTGGGTTATTTAAAGGCTGACCATAATGAAAAACATTAATTAAAGATTTTCTTACCATACAACTTTACATTCAACCAAAGGAAAGGAATTCACTGCACATTTATAACATGGAATCAAAGAAATGTTATATGGAATTATAAAGCACTGACAGCTTGATTTTGGTAGAGTATTTAAATTTCCATTTTCAAAATATGCAAATACATAGTGTTTTTGAAGATACAGAGTAGTTAATTAGGGCAAAGCATACTCTGCAAGGAGTCAGATAACACCACTTTTATTAAAGGCTCTAGTACTCTGTGACCTGAGCGGGGCTCCTAACTTTTATGAATCTGTTTCCTCATCAGTAAAATGGACATAAAGCTGCATTGTTTTCAACTGAAATTCAAATAAAAGGAAGTAAAACCAAGTTTTATGATCATGGTAAAGTATTCAATAAGTGATAATTTAACATCTATTGTGTTTGAGGTACTGTGGTCACCTATAGTTACTACGGGTGGTGGAACAAATGCTTAAATACATAACTATTACATAAAAAGATGGTAAAAGCTGTAATAAAAATGTGCAAAATCCTATAGCAGTACAGGAAGGTGGATGTGGTGAGAAGTAAGTTTGGCAGCATAAGTTGGGTAGAAAATATAAAGGGCATTAAGGATATACTAGAGAGTTTAGCTGTTACTCATAGCAGTGTGGTTATTGAAAGTTTCCACGTATAAGAATGATATGATTCTATGTGAATGTACTAAAGATGGTGGTTTTGGATAAATTGGAAGAAGAAATATAGGAGTTAGGGAGATTGGTTATCTTGCTACTTCCAAAATCCAGAAGAGACTTGATGAGCCTCAGGTAGGGCCATCAACACAGAGAGAAAGAGATGATGTTTCCATGAACTATTGTTGCCTAAGGAGCCACCTCAAACTGAGTGGCTACAACAAAGAACGATGTATTGTTTCTTATCAATATATGAGTTGGCTGGATCCTTCTACTGCTTATCTTGCTGGGGCACATTCCTGTGTTTGCAATCAGATTATGGCTGGAAATCCTGCATGGCTCACGATGAACTCACACATACGTCTGGCTGTTGGTGCTTGGTTAAAGGAATCGCTCCTGTCCTCCACGTGGCTCCTCTCTTCCTTCTCGAGGTGAGACTGACTTCTTAACATCATGATGGTCTCAGGACAGAGTTCCAAGAAGACAAGCCAAAAGATACAAATGCTCGTGAAGCCTCTATTTGTGTCACATTTACTAATGTCCCATAGGCCAAATCAAATTACACGGCCAAATCCAGTGATGGTGAGAGGAGTGGTAAATAATTTGTGTCCATTTTTAATCCATCACAAATGGTTTGAGGGATTTTGGAGGCAAAGTTGATGGTATTTGAGGGGAAATGAGATGCGGGAAATAGGAAGAGGGAAGATCAAGGATGATTCAGCTGAGGAGTAAATAGTGGTGCATTAATTGAAGCAATGAATAGCACAGGAAGATTTGCTGGGAAGTGATCAGGGAGATTGGATTTGAGTATTTTGGGGAGATCTTGAAATTGATGCCTGTGGGATATGCCAAGGGACTACATACTAAGAATGTGGAAATAAAGACTGGAACATAGAAGAACTTTCTAGGAAAGGGATAGAGATTTGAGAATAGTTGGCTAATAGATCTGAATACTGTAAGAAAGGGTTAGATTTCCTAGTTATAAAAGGTAAAATAAAGAGAAAAGTGAGCCATGGATGGAATTTAGGGAAGTACTAATATCGAGGTAAGCAACAGAAAACAGCTAGCAAAAGAAGCAGAGGAATTGAGTTCAGAGAATAAGAAACATATTCAGTGAGAGAGAATCATGACAAAGGAATAGAAATATAAAGTAAATTATAAAAAATGCTGCATAATGTGTAATGCTTACCTATTAATAAAGGGATTTACAGTTACAACTAACTCTGTCCTCAAAATTTCCTTTGTATAAGGAATTTATATTAGCCTGAAGCTTTTTTTTAGTTCAAAGAAAAAACTTAAAGTGGTGGATAAATTTTCAGATATAAATTTATAACTGAGCATTTCATATAGAAATAGAAAGATAAAAGTGGTTGGGACATCAGGAAAACTCATGTAAAAGCTAACAGTGACCAGCCTGAGAAGATACAGTGTGTGAATCACACTCTCTGAATTGCATAAAGCCACAGTATAGAACTGCTCCTGAATTTGATTGAACAATGTTAACAGAAAATTCAAAGAGACAGTGGATATCATTGAATAACTGTTGGGTGGCGAGTGAAAAGCTGCTTACATTTTTAAAAAATGCATTTGTTTCTAAATGCCTATCATTTAAATTTTCAATCTTCAAAATTTATCCTTTAAAAAGTATAGATGTTAATGATGTGACTGAGGTAATGGAACCCACCATATGATGTCCAAGAGTACACTGTGGACTTAAACATGGGGACAACCTTGGCACAAAGGGCTCAAGGAGCTGATTCAGACCTGACTTGAGATAATTAGTTTCTTGAGCCATATTATGTTGTCTACATGAGGGAGGGATTATGGGGTCTGAGGGTTGGTTTAAACCTCCAAGTACCATTACAGTTGAATTGTCTCTTTCTCCCTTCAATTTTGTTGGTTTTTGCTTCATGTATTTTGGGGCTGTGTTATTAGGTGCACGCATATATGTTTATAATTATTACGTCTTGATGAATTGATCATTTTTCCATTATGAAATGTCCTTTTTTGGTCTCTAATAATAATTGTTGTCTTGAAATCTATTATGCCTGATATTGGTATAGCTACTGCAGCTCTCTTTTTTTCTTTTTTTTGCGGTACGCGGGCCTCTCACTGTTGTGGCCTCTCTCGCTGTGGAGCACAGGCTCCGGACGCGCAAGCCCAGCGGCCATGGCTCACGGGCCCAGCCGCTCCGCGGCATGTGGGATCCTCCCAGACCGGGGCACGAACCCGTGTCCCCTGCATCGGCAGGCAGACTCTCAAACACTGCGCCACCAGGGAAGCCCTGCAGCTCTCTTTTAGTTACTATTTGAATGGTACTCCTTTTTCCATCTTTTAATTTCAATCCATTTGTGTCGAAATCTAAGGTGTGTCTCTAATAGCACGTTGTTGGATAATTTTTAAAAATCGACTCAAGTCTCCAAGTATTATTCTGCCAATATATCCCCTTTGATTGGAGTGTTTTATTCATTTACATTTACTGTAATTACTGATAATATTCATGCCTGCCATTTTGCTATTTTCTAGATATCTTAGGTTTTTTTCATTTCTCTATTCCTCCATTATTGCTTTCTTCTGTTCTAAGTATTTTCTAGTGTATCATGTTAATTCCCTTGTTGCTTCTTTTATTATATTTTCTGAGTTATATATCACATTTTAAACTAACATTTAAAAAGTATACTACATGAGAATCACCTAAATTTCTTGGCATAAATGAAAAATTTGGGGCCTCATACTAGATGTACTGCATCAAAATCTTATGGGACAGGAAGACCTTCAAGATGGCGGAGGAGTGGGATGCGGAGATCACCTTCCTCCCCACAGATAAATCAGAAATACATCCACACGTGGAACAACTCCTACAGAACATCTACTGAACGCTGGCAGAAGACCTCAGACCTCCCAAAAGGTAAGAAAACCCCCACGTACCTGGGTAGGGAAAAAGAAAAAAGAATAAACAGAGACAAAAGGATAGGGACGGGACCGGCACCAGTGGGAGGGAGCCGTGAAGAAGGAAAGCTTTCCACACACTAGGAAGCCCCTTCGTGGGCGGAGACTGCGGGTGACGGACGGGGAAAGCTTCGGAGCCGAGGAGGAGAGCACAGCAGCAGGGGTGCAGGGGCGGGGGGCAAAGCGGAGAGATTCCCGCACAGAGGATCGGTGCCGACCGGCACTCACCAGCCCGAGAGGCTTGTCGGCTCACCCGCGGGGGGGGCGGGGCTGCGAGCTGAGGCTCGGGCTTTGGTGCGAGCGCCGGGAGAGGACTGCGGTTGGCGGCGTGAACACAGACTGAAGGGGTTAGTGCGCCACGGCTAGCCGGGAGCGAGTCCGGGAAAAGGTCTGGAGCTGCCGAAGAGGTAAGAGACTTTTTATTCCCTCTTTGTTTCCTGGTGCGCGAGGAGAGGGGATTCAGAGCGCTGCTTAAAGGAGCTCCAGAGACGGGCGCGAGCCGCGGCTAAAAGCGCGGACCCCAGAGACGGGCATGGGACGCTAAGGCTGCTGCTGCCGCCACCAAGAAGCCTGTGTGCGAGCACAGGTCACTCTCAACACCTCCCCTCCCGGGAGCCTGTGCAGCCCGCCACTGCCAGGGTCCCGTGATCCAGGGAAAACTCCCCCCGGGAGAACGCACGGCGCGCCTCAGGCTGGTGCAACGTCACGCCGGCCTCTGCCGCCAAAGGCTCGCCCGGCATCCGTACCCCTCCCTCCCCCGTGGCCTGAGTGAGCCAGAGCCCCCGAGTCAGCTGCTCCTTTAACCCAGTCCTGTCTGAGGGAAGAACAGGCGCCCTCCAGCGACCTACACGCAGAGGCGGGTCCAAATCCAAAGTTGAACCCTGGGAGCTGTGCGAACAAAGAAGAGAAAGGGAAATGCCTCACAGCAGCCTCAGGAGCAGCGGATTAAATCTCCACAGTCAACTTGATGTACCTGCATCTGGGGAATACATGAATAGACAACGAATCATCCCAAATTGAGGAGGTGGACTGTGGGACCAACGATATATATATATATTTTTTTTTCCTGTTTCTCTTTTTGTGAGTGTGTATGTGTATGCTTCTGTGTGTGATTTTGTCTGTATAGCTTTGCTTTTACCATTTGTCCTAGGGTTCTGTCTGTCCGTTTTTTTGGTTTGTGTTTTTAGTATAGTTTTAACGCTTGTTAAAATTGGTGGATTTGTTTTTTGGTTTGGTTGCTCTCTTCTTTCTTATTTTTAATAATTATTTTTTATTTTAATAGCTTTATTTTAATTTTCCTTTCTTTCTTTTTTTTCTCCCTTTTCTTCTGAGCAGTGTGGCTGACAGGGTATTGGTGTTCTGGCTGGGTGTCAGGCCTGTGCCTCTGAGGTGGGAGAGCTGAGTTCAGGACATTGGTCCACAAGAGACCTCCCGGCTCCATGTAATATTAAACGGAGAAAGCTCTCCCAGAGATCTCCATCTCAACGCTAAGACCCAGCTCAACTAAACAACCAGCAGGCTACAGTGCAAGACACCCTATGCCAAACAACTAGCAAGACAGGAACACAACCCCACCCATTAGCAGAGAGGCTGCCTAAAATCATAATAAGGTCACAGATACCCCAAAATACACCACCGGACGTGGTCCTGCCCACCAGAAAGACAAGATCCAGCCTCATCCTCCAGAACACAGACACTAGTCCCCTCCACCAGTAAGCCTACACAACCCACTGAACCAACCTTAGCCACTGGGAGCAGACACCAAAAACAACAGGAACTATGAACCTGCAGCCTGTGAAAAGGAGACCCCAAACACAGTAAGTTAAGCAAAATGAAAAGACAGAGAAACACACAGCAGATGAAGGAGCAAGGCAAAAACCCACCAGACCAAACAAATGAAGAGGAAATAGGCAGTCTACCTGAAAAAGAATTCAGAGTAATGGTAGTAAAGATGATCCAAAATCTTGGAAATAGAATGGAGAAAATACAAGAAACGTTTAACAAGGACCTAGAAGAACTAAAGAGCAAACAAACAAGGATGAACAATGCAATAAATGAAATTAAAAATTCTCTAGAAGGAATCAATAGCAGAATAACTGAGGCAGAAGAACCGATAACTGACCTGGAAGCTAAAATCGTGAAAATAATTATTGCAGAGCAGAATAAAGAATGAAAAGAATTGAGGACAGTCTCAGAGGCCTCTGGGACAACATTAAATGCACCAACATTCAAATTATAGGGGTCCCAGAAAAAGAAGAGAAAAAGACAGGGACTGAGAAAACATTTGAAGAGATTATAGTTGAAAAATTCCCTAATATGGGAAAGGAAATAGTTAATCAAGTCCAGGAAGCACGGACAGTCCCATACAGGATAAATCCAAGGAGAACTACACCAAGACACATGTTAACCAAACTGTCAAAATTAAATACAAAGAAAAAAGAATTAAAAGGAGCAAGGGAAAAGCAACAAATACCATACAAGGAAATCCTCATAAGGTTAACAGCTGATCTTTCAGCAGAAACTCTGCAAGCCAGAAGGGAGTGGCAGGACATATTTAAAGTGATGAAAGGGAAGAGCCTACAACCAAGATTACTCTACCCAGCAAGGACCTCATTCAGATTCGACGGAGAAATTAAAACTTTTACAGAGAAGCAAAAGGTAAGGGTATTCAGCACCACCAAACCAGCTTTACAACAAATGCTAAAGGAAATTGTCTAGGCAGGAAACACAAGAGAAGAAAAAGATCTACAATAACAAACCCAAAATAATTAAGAAAATGGTAATAGGAACATACATATTGATAATTACCTTAAATGTAAATGGATTAAATGCTCCAACCAAAAGACATAGACTGGATGAATGGATACAAAAACAAGACCCATATATATTGCTGTCTACAAGAGAGACCCACTTCAGACCTAGAGACACATACAGACTGAAAGGGGATGGAAAAAGATATTCCATGGAAATGGAAATCAAAAGAAAGCTGGAGTAGCAATTCTCATATCAGACAAAATAGACTTTAAAATAAAGTCTATTATAAGAGACAAAGAAGGACACTACATAATGATCAAGGGATTGATCCAAGAAGAAGATATAACAATTGTAAATATTTATGCACCCAACATAGGAGCACCTCAATGCATAAGGCAAATACTAACAGCCATAAAATGGGAAATTGACAGTAACACATTCATAGTAGGGGATTTTAACACCCCACATTCACCAATGGACAGATCATCCAAAATGAAAATAAATAAAGAAACACAAGCTTTAAATGATACATTAAACATGATGGACTTAATTGATATTTATAGGACATTCCATACCAAAACAACAGAATACCCTTTCTTTTCAAGTGCTCATGGAACATTCTCCAGGATAGATCATATCTTGGGTCACAAATCAAGCCTTGGTAAATTTAAGAAAATTGAAATCACATCAAGTATCTTTTCCGACCACAATGCTATGAGACTAGATATCAATTACAGGAAAAACGTCTGTAAAAAATGCAAATGCATGGAGGCTAAACAATACACTACTTAATAACCAAGAGATCATTGAAGAAATCAAAGAGGAAATCAAAAAATTCCTAGAAACAAATGACAATGAAAACACGACGACCCAAACCCTATGGGATGTAGCAAAAGCAATTCTAAGAGGGAAGTTTATAGCAATGCAATCCTACCTCAAGGAACAAAAGGAATCTCAAATAAACAACCTAACCTTACACCTAAGGTACTTAGAAAAAGAAGAACAAAAAAACCCCCAAAGTTAGTAGAAGAAAAGAAATCACAAAGATCAGATCAGAAATAAATGAAAAAGAAATGAAGGAAACAATAGCAAATATCCATAAAACTAAAACTGGTTCTTTGAGAAGATAAACAGAATTGATAAACCATTAGCCAGAGTCATCAAGAAAAAAAGGGAGAAGACTCTAGTCAGTAGAGTTAGAAATAAAAAAGAAGTAACAACTGACACTGCAGAAATACAAAGGATCATGAGAGGTTACTACAAGCACCTATATGCCAAAAAAAATGGACAACCTGGAAGAAATGGACACATTCTTGGAGAAGCACAACCTTCCGAGACTGAACCAGGAAGAAATAGAAAATATGAACAGACCAATCACAAGCACTGAAATTGAGACTGTGATTAAAAATCTTCCAACATACAAAAGCCCAGGACCAGATGGCTTCATAGGCGAATTCTATCAAACATTTAGAGAAGAGCTAACACCTATCCTTCTCAAACTCTTCCAAAACATAGCAGAGGTAGGAACACTCCCAAACACATTCTACGAGGCCACCATCACCCTGATAACAAACCCAAAGGTGTCACAAAGAAAGAAAACTACAGACCAATATCACTGATGAACATAGATGCAAAAATCCTCAACAAAATACTAGCGAACAGAATCCAACAGCACACTAAAAGGATCATACACCATGATCAAGTGGAGTTTATCCCAGGAATGCAAGGATTTTTCAATATATGCAAATCAATCAATGTGATATACCATAGTAACAAATTGAGGGATAAAAACCATATGATCATCTCAATAGATGCAGAAAAACCTTTTGACAAAATTCAGCACCCATTTATGATAAAGATCCTCCAGAAAGTAGGCATAGAGGGAACTTACCTCAACATAGTAAAGGCCATATATGACAAACCCACAGCCAACATCGTCCTCAATGGTGAAAAACTGAAACCATTTCCACTAAGACCAGGAACAAGACAAGGTTGCCCACTCTCACCACTATTATTCAACATATTTTTGCAAGTTTTAGCCACAGCAATCAGAGAAGAAAAAGGAATCTAGGCTTCCCTGGTGGCCCAGTGGTTGAGAGTCCACCTGCCGATGCAGGGGACACGGGTTCGTGCCCCGGTCCGGGAAGATCCCACATGCTGCGGAGCAGTTAGGCCCATGAGCCATGGCTGCTGAGCCTGTGCGTCTGGAGCCTGTGCTCCACAACGGGAGAGGCCACAACAGTGAGAGGCCCGCATACCGCAAAAAAAAAAAAAAAGAAAAAGAAAAAGGAATCCAAATCGGAAAAGAAGTAAAGTTATCACTGTTTGCAGATGACATGATATTATACATAGAGAATCCTAAACATGCTACCAGAAAACTACCAGAGCTAATCAATGAATTTGGTAAAGTAGCAGGATACAAAATTAATGCACAGAAATCTCTTGCATTCCTATACACCAATGATGAAAAATCTGAAAGAGAAATTAAGGAAACACTCCCATTTACCATTGCCATGAAAAGAATAAAATACCTAGGAATAAACCTACCTAAGGAGACAAAACACCTGTATGCAGAAAACTATAAGACACTGATGAAAGAAATTAAAGATGATACAAACAGATGGAGAGATATACCCTGTTCCTGGATTGGAAGAGTCAACATTGTGAAAATGACTCTACTACCCAAAGCAATCTACAGATTCAATGCAATCTCTATCAAACTACCAACAGCATTTTTCACAGAACTAGAACAAAAAAATTCACAATTTGTATGGAAACACAAAAGACCCCGAATAGCCAAAGCAATCTTGAGAACGAAAAATGGAGCTGGAGGAATCAGGTTCCCTGACTTCACACTATACTACAAAGCTACAGTAATCAAGACAGTATGGTACTGGCACAAAAACAGACATATAGAGCAATGGAACAGGATAGAAAACCCAGAGATAAACCCACGCACATATGGTCACCTTATTTTTGATAAAGGAGGCAAGAATATACAATGGAGAAAAGACAGCCTCTCCAATAAGTGGTGCTGGGAAAACTGTACAGCTACATGTAAAAGAATGAAATTAGAATACTCCCTAACACCATACACAAAAATAAACTCAAAATGGATTAAAGACCTAAATGTAAGGCCAGACACTATAAAACTCTTAGAGTAAAACATAGGCAGAACACTCTATAACATAAATCACAGCAAGATTGTTTTTGACCCTCCTCCTAGAGAAATGAAAATAAAAACAAAAATAAATGGGACCTAATGAAACTTCAAAGCTTTTGCACAGCAAAGGAAACCATAAACAAGATGAAAAGACAGCCCTCAGAATGGGAGAAAATATTTGAAAATGAAGCAACTGACAAAGAACTAATCTCCAAAATTTACAAGCAGCTCATGCAGGCCAATATCAAAAAAACAAAAAACCCAATCCAAAAATGGGCAGAAGACCTAAATAGACATTTCTCCAAAGAAGATATGCACACAGCCAACAAACAAATGAAAGAATGCTCAACATCAGTAATCATTAGAGAAATGCAAATCAAAACTACAGTGAGGTATCACCTCACACCAGTCAGAAATGACATCATCAAAAAATCTACAAACAATAAATGCTGGAGAGGGTGTGGAGAGAAGGGAACCCTCCTGCCCTGTTGGTGGGAATGTAAATTGATACAGCCACTTTGGAGAACAGTATGGAGGTTCCTTAAAACCTAAAATAGAACTACCATATGATGCAGAAATCCCACTCCTGGGCATATACCCTGATAAAACCATAATTCAAGAAGAGACATGTACCACAATATTCACTGCAGCTCTATTTACAATAGCCAGAATCAACCTAAGTGTCCATCAACAGATGAATGGATAAAGAAGATGTGGCACATATATACAATGGAATATTACTCAGCCATAAAAAGAAACAAAATTGAATTATTTGTAGTAAGGTGGATGGACCTAGAGGCTGTCATACAGAACGAAGTAAGAAAGAGAACAACAAATAGTGTATGCTAGCATATATATATGGAATCTAAAAAAAAAAAAAAAAAAGGTTCTGAAGAACCTACAGGCAGCACAGGAATAATGACACAGATGTAGAGAATGGACTTGATGACACGGGGAGGCGGATGGGTAAACTGGGATGAAGTGAGAGAGTGGCATGGACATATATATACACTACCAAATGTAAAATACATAGCTAGTGGGAAACAGCCGCATAGCACAGGGAGATCAGCTTGGTGCTTTGTGTCCACCTAGAGGGGTGGCAAAGGGAGGGTGGGAGGGAGATGCAATAGGGCGGAGACATGGGGATATTATGTATAGCTGATTCATTTTGTTATAAAGCAGAAACGAACACACCATTGTAAAGCAATTATACTCCAATAAAGATATTAAAAAAAAAGTCTTATGGGACTTTGCTCAGAAATTTGTCTTTTTCACAAACTCCTCATGATTTTTACACACCTTAATTTGAGGAAAAATATGCAAAGGGTAACTCTTCTCTTGTCTCAAATATTAGAAGAGAAAAAGAAGACTAAGGTTAATTAAAGTTTCAATGTACCTGTGTCTCTGCCAGATATTAAAACACATTATTTTATTTAATCCTTATAACAGCCCTATGGTGTCCATATTATTTTCCTCATCTCTGGTTAATTATCTTGCCCAAGGACATAGAGATAATAAGTAGCAGAGTCAAAATTTAAATGCAAGGTTTTCTAGTGAACAAAGTGAAGCAAAATCCCAGACAATATAGGACTAACTTACCAAAAAAAAAAAAAAAGTACTTAGAAGGATATTAAAGGAAAGGGAATACATGTGCTTTGTTTTCTCTTTTCTGGTAAGAGATTCTGATGATTGTTTTATGCAAAGAAAATTACATGTGTAGTTTGAGTTCTGGTACTAACCAGTATGAGAAAAATCAGAGTGAACCTAAGCTTTAAAAATTGTCTGTGCTCTATAAGATTTAAAATATCTGTGGTTTTACTCACATTTCTTTTAAAAGTTGTCTATGAGATGTCTCAGTTTGATTGTGGACAATTAGGGATACAGTTGGGTAACCCAGAAGTCATTGCCTGGTTGTGCTCCAGCCATACAGGCATTCATAAACTCAAGGAGAATGATACCCACCGCATACAAAGGTAATTCCTGTCAGGACACAAACCGTTCCTGCTAAAGAGGCACTGTTAATGAATTCACTCACGGGGACTGTTGTGTTTGCCCACTCAAGCCAGGGGTCAGTTAGGTTTTCAGTGCGTTTGGGAAGTAAATCTCCTATCCTGAAATAAAAAGTTGTTCTAAATTCTTTTCAAAGATGGGTGCTGCTGGTGAGATCTTTTAGTGTTTGGGGGCAGATCTGATATAGATAATCGTAAGAACATGGGGTGCAAATGAACTGTGATTTGCATAGGGATTTGTGTGTAATTGGGCAAGTACAGTTACAATGAGAGAAAGGTAAAAACAAGGCACTGGATGTTCTGGCTGTAAAAGTTGGACTCTGACTTCTAAGGGGGGTTGACTGTAGTTTATAGTGACATTGGGACTAGAAGAAAAATTTGTCATGGGATTTTTAATATCATAGACTGTTCAGAATTTTTGATGACAAGTCCAGCAGTCTAAGAGGTTACGCCCCTTAGCAATGGCCTGGGAGATATGGATGATGGTGTTATCTCTCAAGGTCAATGCCAAGTTCAAGGAAAGAAAGAGAAGAAGAAAGGTTATGAAGTCGATTCAGTGTCTTGGGTGGAAGCAGTCTACCTCTATGTCAGCTCTTTCTCTTCCTTGTCAGTTTGATTTGGAGATCTCCAGAATTTGAGCCGAAACAGATGTCAGGTGGAGGTTTCTTCAGCTGTGAGATGTAACCAAGGTACAATGCCTTCTAGTTTTGCGGCAGTGTCAGGGGTCAGGAACACTTGATAAGATCTTTTGCAACAAGATTCAAGGGCTGTCTTCCTCTTATGACGTTTCCAGAATACCCAGTCAGTAGGTGACCGATAGGATCCTTTGAACTGGGATCTGGGAAAGCTTCTTTAACCTGTTGATGATAGGCTTTAGCAAGACATTAAAAACTTAAACAGTAGCTGGTTATATTACTGTGAGATAATAAGGGATCAACAGAAAGTTGTATACTGATAGACATAGGCCTACCAGTGACTATCTCATGTGGAGTGGGTTTATGTTTCCTGAAGTGGGTACTGTGAACAGTCAGCAAGACCAGAGGCAAAACCTTAAGCCAAGGGTGTCCAGTAATTTCAGCAAGTTGAGAGATCGTGAGTGTGAGGACCGCATTAGTTCTTTCAGCCTTGCCTGATGAGTGAGGGTGATAGGGGCAATGATAATGCCAAGGAGTTTGTGAGGCTTTTATTAAGGCTTGTATGATTTGCCTAATGACTTGGGTGCCCCAATCACTGGTGATTGTGGAAGGTATACCCCAAGTGGAAAACACGTTTCTAACAGTTTCTTTGCCACTGTGAAGGCCTCAGTCTTGCGGCAAGGGAAGGCTTCAACCCACCCAGAAAACATACATCCAATAACAAGAACATATTGATAACCCATGTAAGGTGGCAGCTGAATAAAGTCCCGTTGCAGGTGCTCAAAACTTGCAGAGAAAGGAGGCTTGAGGTTTCTGGAAACAAAAACTATTTTCCCGAGATTGTGGACTCGAGAGGTCAGACATTAATGGTAAACTGTTTTCACGATGTTATAGAGTCTCTACAGGTATTTATTCATAATGTGAGTTATCTTAGCTGCACCGTGGTGGGTAAAGGAATGCAAAAACCGAAAGAAGGGGTTTGCCAGGGAGCCGGGAAGAATCAAGCAGCCACCTTGGGTTTGCTGTAGCCCCTACTGTTCATTGAGTTTACAGTCTTTGTTTGCCCATGGCGATTTCTCTCAGGAGCAGGATGATGCCATGTCCCAAGGACATCAGGACGGCAAAAGTTTGGCAACAGGGGGTCATTTTTTGCAGATGCAGACTGGACGTTATCTTCATATGTCACATCCTTTATAGATTCTGTTGCTGCAGCCTTTGCGTGAAAGTCAGCCAGGGCGTTTCCCTGAGGCTCAGGTTTAATGTTTTAAGTGTGAGCCTCGATTTTGGTGGTAGCAATTTCAGAAGGTAAGAGAATAGCAGCAAGAAGATCATTTACTTGCTGTCCATTTTTGATTGGGGTTCCAGTGGACAAAAGAAGACCCTTTGTTTCCATAACGACCGCAAATCGTGGATGACCCCAAAGGCATACCAGCTGTCAGTACAAATATTAAAACTTTGTCCTTATGATAACTGGCTTGCTCTGGTAAGGGCATGGAGTTCTGCTCACTGGGCTGATTTAGCTTGTGGTAGGTTTCCCCTCTCAAGTACTTGACATTGGGTAGTAACCGCATAGCCAGCTTGGAAATTCCCTTTTTCATTTTTACAGTATGACACACTAACAGACAAAATTAGATCAGGATTGGTCAAAGGGGTGTCTCCTTAATAAGGATGCAATGTCAGAAAATAGGACGTTATTACCTTGCAGTCACGGGTTCACCGTGGTCAGGCAGGGATAACAGTGTAGCGTCATTAAGAAGGTTGCAACGTTTAAAATGCAGATTAGATGATGAAAGCAAATGGATTTCAGAGGAGGTTAGTCAGCTGGCAGAGAAATGCTGAGCCAATTCAGAATTAAGACTTTGCACAGCGAGCTTGTGGAGTTTGTAAATAAATATCATTTCCTGGGGTTCAATCTGCTGAGGCCTCTACTAACTTTGCAGTTACAGCCATAGCCTTAAGGCAGTGGGATGGGCAAGAGCAACTGAATCAAGTTGTGTGCTGTAATAGGCAGTGGGCTTCTGTGTATTGCCATGTTCTTGTGTGAGCCTCCCCAGAGCTTGCTTATCTCTTTTGTGCACAAATCAGGGTTTGAAAGGCTTTGGATAGTTGGGCAGCTGTAGGACAGCAGGTGGTTCTTTTAGTCTAATAAAGACCTGCTCATGTTTATCTTCCCAAAGAAGGGGTTCAGGGACTGAAATTTTAGTAAGTTCATAGAGTAGGGAAGCCGATAGAGAAAATTAGGAACACAAACTCTACAGTAACCAGCTGGGCCTAGGAATCCACAAAGCTGTTGCTTAGTTGTGGGCCTAGGGAATTCTTGGATTAGTTTAATTATTTTTGGAGATAGCTAGGTTCCTTCCTCATTCAGATTATAGTCTAGGTCACGTCTAAAAATAATTGTAATTCTTCCTTAGAGACTTTATGTCCTTGTCCAGCTAACTGTTGCAACGTGGAGTAGATGGAATCCAATAGATGGAATCCTTTATGGATGCCTCTTTGGTAACTGAGGTCGTCTGCCTACTGTAGAAGGGTCAATTTCCTGGGGAACTGGAGGGTACTTACATCTTAGTGGAACACTTGGGATGAATAAGAAGGGCCCTTGGTGAACCCTTGAGGCATGACTGTCCAGGGATATTGTTGATTGTTCCAAGTAAAGGCAAATAGATATTGGCTGTTGGGGGCTACAGGGTTGCTGAAGAAGACTGAACAAAGGTCCACAACTGTGAACTATTTTGAGTTTGATGGAACTTGTGACAAAAGGGTGTTGGGTTTTGAATAACTGGGAGATGGTGAATAACTACTGTAAGTCCCCTACACACGAACCTTCGAGTTGCAAACTTTCAAAGATGTGAATGAATTACAAACCTATAACAGTACAGTACTATATAGCCAATTGTGTAAGTTGGGTACATAGGCTAACTTTGTTGGACTTACGAACAAATTGGACTTACAAATGCGCTCTCTGAACAGAACTCATTCGTTTGTAGGGGACTTACTGTATCTTCTTAATAGTTAAGTCCTGAACAATTCCTCATTCCTGCCCATTAGGTTTCTGGACTGGCAAGATCATTGTGTTGCAGGGGCTGGTACTGGGAATAATTAAACCCTGGGCAATAAGGTCTTATAATATTGGTGTGAGGCCTTCCATGGCCTCAGGCTTTAATGGATATTGAGGAAACTTGGGAAGAGTTATGTTATTCCGATAGTTAGGTCTATCAGAATTTTTATAGGTTCTGCATACTTCACTCTTCCAGTGTCAGCATTAAAGGTAGCCCACAGATATTTGGGCACCTCAATTAAATTAAGAATCTTTTGACAGAATTCTTCCTCTTCTATATCAAGGACAGATTGTAAGAAACATAAAAGATCAGGTTCAGGTTGCTTAGAAAATTCTAAGGTGAAATCTCTACTGAAGGCAAAACGTATTAGCCCTTTTAATTTAGAAAGAAGCTCTCTACCTAATAGATTGACTGCAGCTGTATCACAAAGCAAAAAGGAATGTTTTTCAGTTTAGGTCCCAGAGTCATTTGCATTGGTTGAGGTAGAAACTCTCTCTGAATTTCATTAGATACCCCACTACAGAAACTTCATTTTTACTCTGAGGGATGTGTTGTCCTATGCGAGTGGGGTTTAAAGTAGAGAGTGTAGCTCTGGTATCTACTAGAATTTGGCAAGGTTTTCCATTCATTTTAATTTTAGTTCATCCTTGGCTGTTTAAGGGAATAACTGGTAACAGTTTACCAAAGAATCTCTTGGTGTCCCATCAGCTCTGGGAGGGGCCCATATGGAGGGCCTCCCTTTGGGGTAGACATGGGATTATTCAAGTTGATGTGGAGGGATCTTTTTTCCAGTGTCCCAGCTGACTACAAATAAGACACTGATCGCTGGGCCAGCATTTTGATGTTGAACCCTAGGAGGGTGCAGTGCGGGAGGCCCAGGTATAGCTTTACGTTTCTGGCCTTGGAGCTGTTTCAGCTCTTAGGCTAATAACGCGGTGGACTTTCGTTTATGGTCCTGTTCCAAGGTTCTTTAAAAATGCTCAGGTGTGGTCATGAGTTCAGTCAGACTGGTGGCTTCCCATCCTAGTTTCTGCCTCTTAATCAACCCACTAATCTCAGGAGACAATCCATTTATAAATAGGGCAGCTAGAGTAGGTTGGGTGACATCATTTATTGCATGGAAGCCAGAATGCCACAGGAACAGAGCTTCCAGATCAACTTTAAAGTCTGCCACAGATTCATATTTCTTTTGTTTGCAGGTTTGAATAATAAGACCAATCAGTGTGGGCAGGGAAGACTCTGGGGATGGCTTTTAAAATATCAGTTGCTATTTTGGGAGCTTTTTCTGGTCCCTGGGGAGACCATGTTGCAGACTAGCATCTCAAATACCATCGTAGGCTTACACCATTCTACCTTCTGCATCCATTTTGGGGTCTCACCAGGTCCTACCAGCATGTGCACAAGCTGATGAAGACCTGGCAGTCCAGGATCACAGGACTCTAAATTCTTCAGGAACCTTTTGATGATCCTCCTTGGGTTTAGAAAATTTCTTAACTATGGCCCTTAGTTTAGCCTTTGACCAGTGTATGAAAAATACCTGAAGAGGATCACCTGCAGCCTCAGGTGGTCATCCTTTACAAGTTAGCTGTTTAATTGTGTCTTCAGAGTAGAAAGGCAATTCAGATAGAGAATTAGGAGAATGTGAGTGAGTACTCGGCTAAAGAGGATAGAGTGGAGCAGTAGAGGAGTCACGTCAGTCTTATTGTCTTTTGTTTCAGGTACATTTTGCGTCTAATTTTTCACTAGCCTTTTGCCACGAATCTTCCAATGATGCTGTTTTGGAATCTTGAAGCCTGTTGGAAGCTTCTGCACACCGCGTGGAGCAGGTATCCCATTCTGTCTGTTTGATTTGGGAATCCTCCCCCCACCTTTTTAAAAAATACATTTATTTATTTTTAATAAATTTATTTTATTTTATTTATTTTTGGCTGTGTTGGGTCTTCGTTGCTGTGCGTGGGTTTTTCTCTAGTTGCGGGGATCGGGGGCTACTCTTCGTTGCGGTGCACGGGCTTCTCATTGCGGTGGCTTCTCGTTGCGGAGCACGGGCTCTAGGCGCATGGGCTTCAGTCGTTGTGGCTCACCGGCTCTAGAGCGCAGGCTCACTAGTTGTGGCACATGGGCTCAGTAGTTGTGGCTCACGGGCTCTAGAGCATAGGCTCAGTAGTTGAGGCGCATGGGCTTAGTTGCTCCAGGGGCATGTGGGATCTTCCCGGACCAGGGCTTGAACCCATGTCTGCTGCGTTGGCAGGCAGATTCTTAATCACTGCACTACCAGGGAAACCCAAACCCTCCCTTTTATGTGCACTTCTTAAGTGCACATCTTGTCTATTCGGAAATTCCCCATAATGGTCGTTGTAATTCTAGGTTGTCTTAGTAAGATTTTGGCATTTTTGTAGGTATCTGTAACTTCCAGGACCACAGTTATTAGACATAAAGTAAGCAGGCATGTTGGAAGGTGATGCACTCAACTCTTTGGACCTTAAGAATCCCATTTCTTTAGCTAAGCCTTGGGTCTCTCAGAGGCAAATTAATACCTAAGAGAGATGTGCTGTTGTGTTGGAGATTGTGTCGTGTTTTACAGTGCATCTCATTGCATGGAAATTTTCTTGAGGTTGGTGGTGATCTAGTGTCAATCTAACCTGTTCCATGACTTATGCTAACACAGGAGTCTTAGAGTTAGGTGGCAAGAGCTCTAACAGCTTTGAAGTGCTCGATCAGTGCCCACCAGTTCTATGGCTCTGGCTTCCAAGATTTCCATTAGCAATAGCCTTTACCTCATGTGCATATGAACTCCTGAGTGACTGGTTTAAGATTCCATTTCTCGGAGAGCTGAAACTGTAATTAAATTGAGTAGTCAGTCTCAGTTTGGTGTTATGAGGTTTAGCATGAGTGATTCCATTTGGGGCTTGTTGTCTTGTTTTTTGTTGTTGTTGTTGTTTTTGCGGTATGTGGGCCTCTCACTGTTGTGGCCTCTCCCGTTGCAGAGCACAGGCTCCGGACGCGCAGGCTCAGTGGCCATGGCTCACGGGCCCAGCCGCTCCGCGGCATGTGGGATCTTCCCAGACCGGGGCACGAACCTGTGTCCCCTGCATCGGCAGGCGGACTCTCAACCACTGCGCCACCAGGGAAGCCCTGTTGTTTTGTTTTTAACAGGTGCTATCTATCACTTTTTAGATGTTTGAGATTTATGCTTTAGAATCATCTCTAAAATAAGGATTAATTATAATGACCTCTTAAATAGTAAAAAGTCTAGAATTAATGATGCTCAAATCCATATCCTACAAATTCGCAAATAATAATTTCAGTCTTGGTACTGACAATATTCATTTCCAAGAGTAGTGATAAATTTTCTCAAAATTAAAAAATTCTATTCCATGCTTTAGTTTGTTCAAATGGGAATAAATTTGCTCGGTTCATTTATTGTGAAGATTAAGTTAAATAAGGCACGTACATGTATTTTATGTACTGGGAGGAGCTATACAAATGCTGTTAACAATTATCCATGATTTTCATTGCTGTGTATGGGCTTTCTCTAGTTGCGGTGAGCAGGGGCTACTCTTCGTTGTGAAGCATGGGCTCTAGGCATGCGGGCTTCAGTAGTTGTAGCACAAGGGCTCAGTAGTTGTGGCACGCGGACCCTAGAGTGCGTGGGCTTCAGTAGTTGTGGCGCACGGGCTTGGTTGCTCCATGGCATGTGGGATCTTCCCAGATCAGGGATCAGACCCCTGTCCCCTGCGTTGGCAGGCGGATTCTTAACCACTGCACCACCAGGCAAGTCCCGCATCTTCTTTTTTATTTAATAAACTTAAGTTTTTAAAGAGCAGTCTTAGGTTCACAGCAAAATTGAGCAGAAGACACACAGATTCCCCATATGTCTCATCCCCACATATGTACACCCTCCCCTGCTATTGACATCCTGCACCACAGCGGTACCTTTGTTACAGTCGATGAACTTGCACAGAACATTGTTAGCACCCAAAGCCTGTAGTTCACATCAGGGTCTACTCTTGGTGTTGTGCATTCTATGGATTCTGACAAATGTACAGTGACATGTATCCACCATTGTACATTGTACTATCAGCCAAAATAGTTTCACTGCCCTAAAAAATTCCTCTGTGATCTGCCTGTTTCTCCTTACCCTCTGGAAATCACTGTCTTCGTAGTTTTCCTTTTCCAGGATGTCATACAGTTGAAATCATACAGTACATAGCCTTTTCAGATTGCCTTCTTTTACTTAGTAATATGCATTTAAGTTTCCACCATGTCTTTTCATTTCTTTTTAGTGCTGAATAATAGTCCATTGTCTGAATGTATCAGTCTATTTATCCATTCACCTACTGAAGGACATCTTGGTTGTTTCAAGTTTTGGTAATTATGAATAAAGCTGCTATAAATAATCATTTCAGGTTTTTGTGTGAATTTAAGTGTTCATCTCCTTTGGGAAAATACCAATAAGTGCAATGGTTGGATGATATGATCAGAGTATGTTTACTTTTGTAGGAAGCCAGCACACTGTCTTCCACAGTGGCTGTGCCGCTTTCCATTCCCCCCAGCAGTGAGTGAGAGTTCCTGGTGCTGCATGTACTCACCAGTGTTGAGTGTTGTCAGTGTTCTGGGTTTTGGCCATTCTAATAGGTGTGTAGTGGTATCTCATTGTTTTAGTTTGCAATTCCCTAATGACATGTGATGTGGAGCATCTTTTCATATGTTTATCTGCCATCTTTATATTCTTTGGTGAGGAATTGAAGGAATGCCAAGGATTGATGGTCACCAGCAGAGGCTTGGAAGAGGCAAGGAAGGACAATCCCTTACAGGTTTCAGAGGGAGTTGGGCCCTGCTGACACCTTGTGTTTGGACTTCTAGCCTTCAGATCTGTAAGAAAATTAACTTCTGTTGTTCTAAGCCACCTAGTTTGGGGTACTTTGTTATGGAGGCCCTTGGAAACTAGTACATCATCTCATGCATTGTTTTGAGGATTAAATGATCTCATGTCTGTAAGTTATCTAGCCCAGAGTCTGGTACATGGTAAGCCTTTAATATAGTGATTGCAATTATTTTAATTGTCATTATACTGAATGATGATTGTCTTTTTACTTCTTTGTCTACTGTGAAAGAGATTCTAAGTTGTCTATTAATATTTATTCTCCTCTTCTCCCTTATTAAAAGATCCTAAATTTTAGCCAAGAATATTACTCTACTTCAAGTGAACAGCACTGATTAGTTAGAACTAAACAACAATATTATCCTCTTATCCTTCATTTTGTTTTACTCTGTTTTCCATATTTCCCTTAAGGAATAGGATTATTATAATTGCTTAAATGTTAAATAACAAAAGTAAAGAAAAATTCAAAGCTTCTGCAATAAAAAAAATCTTCGAAGAGCTGATAGACAGGAAATGTTTAGTTGTATTTTTAGACATATATCTAAATTGATATTACCACTAAAATATGCTATTCCTTTCTCAAAACACATCAGTGATATTCTTCATACATTCTGGTTCTTGAATCTAAAATTAATGTGGGCTGACATAAAAATTTCATTGTTCTTCATATGACAAAAGTTTTTGAAGAGTCATTTTATACATAAGATTCCAATTTCTTCATATACTTTTCATCAAAAACTCAGGAAACCAAGGAATTCATCTTGAGAAACCTTGAAACTCAGAACAAGAACATTTTATGTGCATAGTGCCAGACCCCACAAGCTGTTTTGCTATTTAAGATACCCACTGGAAAAAGAAATTCACCTGAGCACTGCTTTCAAGGAATGTTTTTGAGTAGCGATGAAATCGGGTGATTACAGGTTGAATTATTGCCTGGTCAATTAGGAAACCTTTGAAGCACAGAACTGTATTGACCAGCATCTTCCATCACAACATTCTAACAGAGCTCTAAGTCACACTAACAACTTTTGGGTAGATCACCTTCATTGTGTTCAAACATGCACTTCTCACAGAGTAACTTCTTGCAGGGAGGCTGAGAGAGCACACAGAGAAAACAAAACTGAAAGATGAGAAATTGAAACTAGGGCAGGGGAAGGTAATAAAAGAGAGATGTGTTAACCTTCTAAAGAACCGCTATTGTTCTAACCCTAGAAAGTCATAAATTCAGAGACTCAGCCTGTCGTAGATCCAAAGGGTCATGGAAATCCAAGTCTTCTTTGGGATACCAGATCCTGTGAGGCAACCTAAAATTACCAAGTAACACATAAGTAACTGAAATATTCAGCCAGCCATCCTTCAGCGTTAATAGGATACTTAACGTATCTTGTTGCAGCAATGCAATTGAAAATAGTGGTTCACTCCCTGGAAGAAACATGAAGTTGGTGAGGGGAGGAATCAGCTGGGTACAAACAGCTTCATTCCCATCAAAGGCAAGTTCTCATTCTCGTGTGTGTTCCAAGTAATTCACAGCACGATCCATCTTATACTAAAATATGGCTGAAAACTTTAACAAATAATTCACATCCATGGGATTATTTACTTTCAAAAAAGTAAACTTTTGAAGTTTTAAAATATATCAATCATAAGGAATTAGGCACTGAATATTAATGGCCTCGTGCTATTAACCAGGGAAAATACTTAAGTAAAAACCTCTGAGATCTCTAAAAAGGGACTAATGTTATATAAGAAAAATAGGAATGAAGGAACAAAAATTCTTCTTTTTAGGTCTGTGTTTTAACAGAAAGGCTATGAATCACCAGTGAAGATACACATAAAATAACAGGCCTAAATATGGTTTAGATATAACTCAAGGAGGGAAAGTTTTATTAAAGAATCAAGTAGGCCTTTGATTAGTAGGAAGACACTTTGGTCTATAGGAGATGCCGCATTTATCGTTATATAAGTTTGCAAACATTATCATTTATCTATGAGGCTAGGCTGCTATTTAAAATGATTGCTAATGATAAAGGGTACAAATGTAGCAGATTGCTTCTTCAGTATTTCCTCTTTCAACATAAGGACTCTTTCCATGCAGTATCAAGGTACTTAACTGTCATGAAGTCTTTGCCTGACTGTAAACAATAGTTCATCCTAGTAGTCATGGCTATGGATGTTTCCCTCAAGGTCACTGTTGGCTTTTGTCTCATAACAGGACCTTCCACCTCTTCTGTGTAACAATTCACTGGTCTTCCTGTCTTCAATCTCCATTTATTTTCCAGATCATTTCTAGTTTGACATTTCTAAGAACAGGTGTGATTATGGCGTCATCCAGATGATGCTGTTTGTGGACATAGAATTATCAAACCCTGCCTCAGTCACTCATTCCCTCAGCAACGTGTCTTGATAGCTGTGATTTCTCTATCATCTTAATTCCATGCATCCCATGTGGTGAGCACAATTCCCTTTCTCTCCAGTCCTGTATCCTGTCCCCAGTGGTCTTTCAACCCCACTGGTACCTCCAATCCATTCATCCTACCATCCTTTTAATATCCCTCACATTCCTTATGTCCTCACTCCTCTTTCTACTGCACTTAAGTTTCATGGTCAGTGATCATGATGACTTCCTTGCCTCCCTCTGGCTTTGTAGATCTTGTACTTACTAGCCAAAATCACAATCTTGGTTAAATCCAACCCTGCCTACTCTCCATCTACACCTGTGAAGCTAGAGGAAGACACATGATCACTCTTTCATTTAATTTATTTTATTTTTTTAAATTCAAGTATAGTTGATTTACAATATTATATTAGTTTCAGGTGTACAACATAGTGACTCAATATTTTTATAGATTATATTCCATTTGCAGTTATCGTAAAATACTGGGTATATTCCCTGTGCTGTACAATATATCCTTGCAGCTTATTTATTTCATACATAGTAGTTTGTACCTCTTATTTCCTACCCCTGGCTTGCCCTTCCTCCTTACCTCTCCCCACTGGTAACCACTAGTTTGTCCTCTATATCTATGAGTCTGTTTCTGTTTTTTTTTTTTTTTTTGCGGCACACGGGCCTCTCACTGCCGTGGCCTCTCCCGCTGCGGAGCACAGGCTCCGGACGTGCAGGCTCAGCGGCCATGGCTCACAGGCCCAGCCGCTCCGCAGCATGTGGGATCTTCCCGGACCGGGGCACGAACCCGTGTCCCCTGCATCGGCAGGCGGACTCTCAACCACTGCGCCACCAGGGAAGCCCTGTTTCTGTTTTGTTCTATTCATTCATTTGTTTTATTTTTTGGATTCCACATATAAGTGATAACGTTTAGTATTTATCTGACACTTCACTAAGCATCATACCCTCCAGGTCCATCCTTGTTGCTGCAAGTGGCAAAATTTCCTTCTTTTTTACGGCTGAGTAGTATTCCATTGTATATATGTACCACATCTTCTTCATCCATTCATGTGACAGTCTCACTGTTAGAAACATGTAAGTGCTTCTAACAGTGGTCTCCTAATGCCAGGCAATCACACTATACTTTCCTAGCATGTTTGCTCCCAAGCTCTCTCTTAGAAGCCTTCTTCACCTATTAGCACCCTCACCCATGTAGTTTGCTTTCCTGCCCTTTGAACTTTTCACATTACTGTCTGAGGCCCATCCCTTGACTCCTGCACTAGATACCATTTCCTCTCATTTGCTCAAGGACATTGCTCCAGCAATTTTCCACTCTTTCTCCTGCCTCATCATTTTTTCTCCTTACTGGATCATTCCAGCTGGCACATGAGTATGCTGTGATTTCCTCATCTTAAAAACCAAAATGACAAACTTCCTTTTGATCCCACTTCTCCCACCAGTTAGCAGCACATTTTCTTTCTTGCATTGACATCCAGGTACCACACCCTCTTGGGTTTCGTCCCCCGTTACTTCTCCTTCCTCCTCGGCCTCCTTTGCTTGCAGCTCCTCCCTGTTTAATTTTAGTGTATGCCAGTGCTCAGACCTTGATTCTCTTTCTTTCTCTATGCTCTTCTTCCCTTGAGGATGTCAGCCAGTGTTATGGCTTTAAAAATCATGCATGTGCTGGTGACTCCCAATTATATATCTCCAATTCGGATATTCTGCTGAAGTCCAGACTAGTAATATATCCAAATGCTGTATTGACATTCCTTTTTGATGTCTAATATTAAACTCAACGTGTTCGGAACCATTTTTTTCTTCCAAAATATATTTTACCCACAGGCTTTGTCATCTCATTTAATGGCAACTCCTTCCTTCTAGCTGCTGAGGTTAAAAACCTTGGATTCACTTTTGACTCCCTTTATTTTCTCACATCTTCTCACCAGTCTTTCAGAATCCTGTTGGGTCTGTATTCAAACTACACCTAGAATCTGACCGCTTCTCCCCTCCTCCACTGCTATAGTCCTGGTCTGAGCTACGGTCATCTTCCCATGGACAGTGCAGTAGCCTCCTAACTGGTCTTCCTGCTTTTACCCTTGCCCCACCTCCTGGCTGCTGGATTCTTCATCCAGCAGCCAGAGCAATGCTCTGAAATTCTAATTCAGCGTGGGTCACTTCTCTGTTCAAAACCTTGCAACTCGTCCCCATTTTACTCAGTAAAAGCCAAGGTTTTTACAGGCCCTGGGTTATCTGCTCCCTCTCTCTACATGTTTACTTCTTCGATTTAATTTCTTATTCATCTAGTCATTTTTGCTCTGTTTCAGCAGCATCCTAGCCCTTTATGTCAGCTGTTGCCTCTGCTTGGAACCATCTTCTTCCAGTTGTCAGCATGACAAATTCCCTCCCTTGCCCCTAGTCTTTCCTGAGTGTCATTTTCTCAAGGAGACCTACTCTGAACTCCTATTTAACATTACGTTCTCTCCTGCTACTCCAATGCTATGGATTCCCTCCTTACCCTACTCTACGTTATTTTTTGTATAGGCATTCGTTATTTTTTAACACACTAGATAACTTACTAACGTATCATTTCCATTAAATATCTCCCTTTCTCCTTTGGGATGTAAGCTCCAGGCAGACACAGATCTTTGTTTTGTTCACACGTGTAACTGAAGTATCTAGACCAGTCCCTGTCATTTAGTTGGTGATCAATACATGTGGTTTTTTTTTTTTTGTGGTACGCGGGCCTCTCACTGTTTTGGCCTCTACCGTTGCAGAGCACAGGCTCCGGACGCGCAGGCTCAGCGGCCATGGCTGACGGGCCCAGCCGCTCCGCGGCGTGTGGGATCTTCCCGGACCGGGGCACAAACCCGTGTCCCCCGCATCGGCAGGCGGACTCTCAACCACTGTGCCACCAGGGAAGCCCATCAATACATTTGTTTTTGAATGAACAAATATGAGTGTAATTTTGTATGATGTGAAGTCTGTTTTCAAAAATTATATTTGACTTTAGATGGATGCATTCAAGATATGCTAGAGAAAGTTCATGTAAATACTTATTTTCAGCACGTTTAATTCCCTTCTACAACTTCTAAGCGATATCCTACTCCTCAGCAAAATATTAGACTTTGGTTTGGGGTGTTGTGCTGCCATCTAATGAGGTAAATATAAATTACATAAATTTCCTTTTATTCTGCTGTTGCAGTGCCTTTTTCTTCAGGAACGCCCCCTTACCTTCCTAGAGTTGCAAAGACTTGAGGGGAATATTAACTAGTAGATTTTGATCCATATCCTTGTATGCACGCAAGTGGAAGCATGCAAGCAGCTCTCTTGAAGTCTGAAAGTGCCCGATGTACAAAGCTGATGCAGAGTGAAAGATTATATCAATTACAGAGGTATTATCTTTACTTCAGATAACATTTGCACTGGAAAATGAAACAATTTTATGGGTCACACTTTTATTTACAAAATAAACCTCCGGTTTGACCTTGTACTGACCTGGAACATGGGGGATTTCTTTACCATAAAATGGAGCCCAGAGGGAAAATTTGCAAGAGACTTAGGAAAGTGAAAGAGAAGGACTGCATTTTTTTCTCTATGCCTGAGACTCAAAAACAGCTTACTGGGGCTGGAATTTTAGAGGTAGTGGACCACAACAGATTTGATTCAGAAGCCAACTTTGCAGGAAATATCTCACAGGACTATAGACATGGTTCAGCTTTAAGTACCTTGTAACAAAGGGAAATACTGAGGCACAGAAGCCTATCTGATGATTGATTATGGAGCAACATTCTGAGAGGACTAAATGAAGACCCCTCACAGCTTAAAATATCATAGAAAATTTATTGCAGTGGCTCCAATGTCTATCATTTTATGCACGCTGTGCATGTGTTTCCCAAGGACTAGAAAATTATCCACATTATATTGGCAATCTAATCCACAGTCTACCTTCATCTCATATATTTTTCCTCTCCCAGGAAGTTGTTTCTCTACCCTGTTCTTTTTTTTTGCGGTACGCCGGCCTCTCACTGTTGTGGCCTCTCCCGCTGCGGAGCACAGGCTCCGGACGCGCAGGCTCAGCGGCCATGGCTCACGGGCCCAGCCGCTCCACGGCATGTGGGATCTTCCCGGACCGGGGCACGAACCCGCGTCCCCTGAATCGGCAGGGAGACTCCCAACCACTGCGCCACCAGGGAAGCCCCCTACCCTGTTCTTTTTTGGTCAATATTTAGTTTTGAAGTATAGTTGATTTATAATATGTTAGTTTCAGGTGTACGGCACAGTGATTCAGTAGTTTTGCAGATTATACTCCATTATAGGTTATTACAAAATAATGGCTATAATTCCCTGTGCTATACAGTATATCCTTGTTGGTCATCTATTTTATACACAGTAGTTTCTATTTGTTAATCCCATACCTGTAATTTGTCCCTCCTCCCTTCCCTCTCACCTTTGGTAACCACAAGTTGTTTTCTATATCTGTGACTCTGTTTCTGTTTTGTGCATACATTTGTTGGTATTATATTTTAGATTCTACATATAAGTGATATAATACAGTATTTGTCTTTCTCTGTCTGACTTACTTCACTAGGCATGATATTCATCCGCATTGCTGCACGTGGCAGTACTTCATTCTTTTTAATGAATAATATTCCATCGTATATATATATACCACAGCGTCTTAATCCAGTCCTCTCTTGATGGACATTTAGGCTGCTTCCATGTCTTGGCTATTGTAAATAATGCTGCTGTGAACATTGGGATGCGTGAATCTTTTCAAATTAGTGTTTTCGTTTTTCCAGATATATACCCAAGAGTGGGATTGCTGGATCATATGGCAGTTCTATTTTTAGCCTTTTGAGGAACCTCCACACTGTTTTCCATAGCGGCTGCAACAATTTACATTCCTACAAACTACGAAGGGTTCCCTTTTCTCCACATCCTCTCCAGAACTTGTTATTTGTAGACTTTGTTTTTTATTTTATTTTATATATTTTTTTATACCTCCAGTTTTTTTGAAAGACACTGAAGAACTTAAAAAGAGTAAAGACTCTTAGGAAAAGATGTATAAAAGATCACGTGAAAGAGGGAACTCTCTCAACTCTAAGTAGATAGTGAATAACAATAGAAGTAGGTATGCTACAATAACTTTTTTTTAATACATATTTATTGGAGTATAATTGCTTTACAATGGTGTGTTAGTTTCTGCTTTATAACAAAGTGAATCAGTTATTCATATACATATGTTCCCATATCTCTTCCCTCTTGCGTCTCCCTCCCTCCCGCCCTCCCTATCCCACCCCTCCAGGTGGTCACAAAGCACCGAGCTGATCTCCCTGTGCTATGCGGCTGCTTTGTAGACTTTAAATGATAGCCATTCTGACAAATGTGAGGTGATATCTCCCTGTTGCTTTGATTTGCATTTCTCTAACAATTAGTGATGTTGAGCATCTTTTCGTATGCCTGTTAGCCATCTGTATGTCTTTCTACCTTGTTCTTTATGATTGCTAAGAGTTTCTTCTATTTATTTTTATTTTTATTTTTTACTTTTTTTTACTTGAACTGTGTATCTGTGGAACATACATCTTAAATTTTCCCCTTTTTAAGACTCGAGGTCTTAAAAAGTCATCTTTATTTTATAGACCACAAGGCCATGTTATTATTTTTTATTATGATAATCTGCAATGTTAATGCAGTCTCTTGGCTTGTTTATTCTTAAAAATTAATTTAATAGAAATATCTCTAACCTCAAGTGCTTGACAGTTTGAATGGCATCAGATACAAAGTAGAAAATTGACATCCTGGCTAAAATTCTATGCAAAATTTATACTAGAATGAGGCCTTAAATGAATTTCAATAAATCCATTCTCTTCCAAATATTTTTTATCAAGTATCTACAAATGAATTTACTAAGAAAAAATCTGTATATGATTCCAAATATTTTGAGATTTTGATTGGTTGACTTTCATAGTAGGACAAACCCTTAAGGAGTCTCTGTATCACTATTTCAGCTACAGAACCATGAGGCTAAATTTGTGCTCTGTGTTCCTTCTTCCTCTAGGATTCATTTTGTTTACTTAAATGCTTGAAGCTTGATTCTATTCTCACCCTCTGTCACTCAAGAATTATAATAACTTGCGGTATCAAATGAGTAGGAGGAATATTGCTGAAAATAATTTAAAAGTCTTGACTATGCTTGTAGAAATTGAGTCTCATACTATTGTTAATCCTGACTTTCTTTTTTTTCTTTTTTTTGCGATACGCGGGCCTCTCACTGCTGTGGCCTCTCCTGTTGCAGAGCGCAGGCTCAGTGGCCACGGCTCACGGGCCCAGCTGCTCCGTGGCATGCGGGATCCTCCCGGACTGGGGCACGAACCCGCATCCCCTGCATCAGCAGGCAGACTCCCAACCACTGCGCCACCAGGGAAGCCCCTGACTTTGTATTTTAAATGAAGTACTAATTTATTTAAACCATTTTATATAAAAAAAATTCCAGACCACTTAAATTTTCTCTTCTCAGAAGCAATAACAATCTACCGGTAGCTTTTTGGAAGCTCACGGGTTGTTTTTTATGGTTGGAAAGGTATGAGTCATGTACTAAATTGTTTCCTTAATGTAATTAATGTGCAAGGCAAAGTGGAAACTGATAAGTTATAAATGATTATTATCTTTCATGAAATTTTGCTTTTAGAAACTCCTGTTTTTTTCAAATTATGTGAAATTCACAGTCTATTTTCCGTTTATGTTTCCTCACCAGCATAGTTTTAAAGCATAAGATAGCTCTAAACAAGTAGAAGCCAACTAGAGGTTGTCAAGTATCCCTTCCCTGTTCAACCCTTCTGTTCATTTCTCCCCAGACTGTTTATTTGTTCAGTGTCTAACCTTCCAGATAGTGAGAACCATCCCTGGTCAAGGGTATGAGTGAGTGCAAGCTCCCGCCAGCAACTAGAAAGCAAGGGCTAGGCAGAAAGATCACTGGACCTTTCTCTCATTTCAACAAATAAGTAAAGAGGGTTGAGTATGTGAACCATTTCTCAAACAGAGCATGAAAGAGGAAAAGCTGCGACAGTTAAGAATTTGCTCATCCTTGTGGACCTCAGGGTTGGTTTAATCCTCATCTATGGAATGTGATTTAAAAGGCTACATGTCAGAGGGAAAATCTAAAGTGAATGAATAACCCATATGTTTAGCAAGGGAGTAGAGCAGTATATAATTGGTCACCAATAACTAGAGTTAGCTTTATGCAGTGCATATTCACAAGGTAGAATAATGGCATTGACTAGTAACCAAGGGATAGGGAACACTTTATGCCAAATAAAAGACTTCCTTCTTAGTATAGTTCTATAAATGTGCAAGTCTTGTAGAAAAATGTCTATTTCCCTTTAGTGCTTGACTTAAAATGTAGCTTCCTTCCTAAACCTAATCCCCAGCTCTGTGCATTTCTTTCACAGTATCTAGCATAGTATGGCTTTTTTGCATGTGATTATTTGTGTGTGTGTGTCTCCTCCACTAGACTGTAAGTGCCACAGGGCTGGAACAAGGTCTCTTTTGCTCATCATTGCATCTTCATTGCCTATCACGGCACCTGGCACATAGTAGGTATTCAGTAAATAATTGTTGGATGAGTGAAATTGACAACGTATATGTATATCTGTGCCAGATGATGTTTTCATGTAACTAGCCATGTCTGAATTCTAGTGATGAACACAGCTTGGGTTCAAATCTGATCTCTCTCAGTCTATATGCCCATGTCAGAAGATAATACAGATGTGAAGTAATAAGGCCTTGAACACATTTGAAGTGAATTAATCGGATGCTTCTTTTCTTATAACAATTTAGAACAATAGAGAGAATCCTTCCCATAAGAATATCGCTAATCTGGTCATTACCAGGAGAACTAGCAAGGTTCTGAACTGGCCAGTAGGTGAAGACCAAAGCTGCATCTATGCTATTTAATGGATATAATGACAGACAACAAGTAACTGAGCTTCCATGGGCTTCACTTCCTTCTTATGAAAGCTGAGGCGGTTGGACTAGATGGTGTTCAGGTTCTTCCTTTGTGTGCCACATACCTTTCCATGACCATGGACGCAGAGATTTGAGGTTTCTTTAGCAGGAATGGAAGACAACTAGAGATAATGGCTATCCTACAGACCTTGACACTCAGTAAAAAATTTAAAGTTAAGAAACATGAGATCTTAGGAAACTCATGAAAAAAGAATACATAGAATGAACAATCTAGACTCCCACTGCCATGAGGATAATCCACTTTGGATACTTCAGCTAGCAATACTGTTACTGCGTTGCTGAACTTCCCATGTTGTGAACAATGACTAGCTTTCCATTTTTAAAATCACTCTCTAAGATGCAAAGTCTGAGGAATAACTAATCAACCAGGGTCATGTCCCTTGCTCATGCCCTGGCTACCTGGACCATCTGTCTTCCCTTCTCTTTCCATAGAGAGAACCAAGGCCTTGCTTCCTTTCTAGTCTAGCTGATCAGTTTCTGGGGAGGCAAAAATAACAAACCTCTGCTATATTGGACTTGTGACAAAATAACAATCTAGTGAATTCTTTAATCTTATAATTCTGAGGCTGAATGAAATAGCTTCATGGCATAGATCCAGATTTAGAAAATGTCTTAGACAGAACCAGGGGATGCATGGTTTATGTGCCAACCTTTGTTCCTGTGCATCACAGGACACCCACTGCTTTGAAAGCTGCTCCAGGTTTTCCGGAGGGTCAGAGGAGGCTGTCCTTTTCCAGCACTGCCAGCAGCCACCCAGAGACCACAGCCACTGGGGACAATTATTTGTCTTCTATGCCTGTGCTTCTTCCACTGTCTTACTGCCCTGGGGCTATGAAATTTGACTATTGCTCTGATGATAAAAATACATCCCATTGAAAGTGTGCCGTGGCTGCTCTTGTTTTAACAAATAGTTTCAAGGAATTCTTCATTAATAAGGGGGATATATAAAGGTTCCGTATCAACTTGATCTTACTTAAGGAAATAACCTGACATGATTTCAAGCATCCTTTTCTATGTGATTAACCCCACTCTAATCTGCTAATCTTCTCGGTCCTGATCCCCAAGTTTTCAATTATATCTTCTACTGTTTTATTTAAACTTTGTAATTTCATGTATGTTAATATGAAGTTATTATGAATCCTTTATGGACAATATCTATATAGTAATCTACTCATTCAAAAAAGAACTAAGGACATTCACTGTTTTAAGTGCTGAGTATACAATTGATGAACAAGTGTCAGTTCCTATTCTCAAGTATCATACAACCTTGTGAGGCAAATATATATGTAAAAAACTATAGTACAGTATTATGAGGCATGGTGTATATGTCTCCACAGAGTGTCCTGGGGGCAGAGTGGATGGGCACCCAACCTCTCAGTGGGCAAGGGTAGAAAGGGTTGTCATGGGAAGTTTTTCAGACAAGTTGACAATTGACCTGAAATCAAGAGGAAAGAAAATATTTTTTACATAGGAGAAGCATGATAATGGCATTTTGGAATGTGGAAACAATCTGTGCAAAGTGAGCCTGGCATAATTGGTGAGTGGAAAGTAGTTTGGTTATGACTGGTGTATGTTTAGATTTATCATTGGTGAGGTGGAATTTTTGGTGTGGAAGGGCAATGATCACATTTGAGCTTGAGGCAGATCACTTCGGTGGCAATCACTGTGGAAGATGATGGAGAGGAAGCGGCACTCAGGCATATGTATGTGCATAGGTGTGTGTGTGCGTGTGTGTATGTGTGTGTCACTGTGTGTGTCTGCGTGTATGTTCTCAGAGGGGAACAGGGAAGCCAATGACAATGGCAGGGTGGCATAGTACCTTCCCCTTTCTGGCTTTTAAATTCCAGTGCAGAGGTGTGTGTGTGTGTGTGTGTGTGTGTGTATGTGTGTGTGTGTGTGTGTGCACGCACATGTGTACATGTAAAGGGAAACACCTAGGGAAAATTTATACCCCAAAGGGAAACTGAATAAGACTGGCTAAATGAGAAAAGGGAATAAATCTATAAGTGGGCAGTTATACATGAATACTAATTTTGAATTGAATAAAAGACTTATGTGTTTATATAAATTCACATGGCACATACATTTCCTCAGTTGGGGTTCTGTTTGCAAGCTTGAAGCATCTAGCATTGGTAATACGTGTATGCATATGCCACTAGGTAGCACATTAGTTGGTTCACACACAAAAATACAGCATGGATCTCAGAGCCATCTGTCATACGCTCGGCTAGATGATGTTAGAAAATGAGATCTTTGAGGCCGTTAATTTGTGAGATACTGAAATAATATAGAATCATATTCTCAAGATTAGGAAGGACTTAGAACTGTTTGGTTCTTCCAGTTAGTGGCCACTATTTATTTTTAAACCTTACTCATTGCTGAGTATGTGATCAAAGACACAATGTAAGGAGAGCAGGCAAATATTCCTTCTGGTTTCCTTTCCTGCTTGTCTCTCCCTTTCTGGCACGTGTTTGCTGTCTGACAGGCTCTGTGCTCCATGCTGGGGCATCAGGAAGACTCAGACACGGATCCTGACCTCGTGGAACTCAATTTCTCTAAGAGGAGGCAGACAGGACAAGAACTAATTATAATGCAATTTAATAAGTACTCTAATAATAGAATGAGACAAGATTTGGGAGAATGGAGAAAAGAACAATTAATTATTGTTGCCCAGCAGAATTGTAGAAGTCTTCACAGAGGAGGTGACACCTGACCTGGCTGTTGAAGGATGGACAAGATTTTGTCTTGTTAGGAGATACGTCAACTGCGAATCGCAGACTTCAGACAGAACGCGTTTCCTTACCATTCAAAAAGAGCCTCCTGAGCCTGTGTTCAGTGACTCAAGAACTTGAGGACATATGTTAATGTTGAAAAAGCAGACTAATTAAATTCTAAAATTGGATTAAAAACTTGGACCAGAGTCTGGGCGTGACGGTGACATGCGGAAGGAAAAGAGAAACAATATTTGCTGTTTGCTACAATTGATCAAGGGCTTAATATAGTTGATCTCAATCCCCAAATCAGCAAAGTAGGTATTAGTACTTTTTCATTTTTAAAGGTAAGAAAAATGCTCAAGGTCACTCAACAGTAATAGCCAATATTTGGACTTGGATACTTCTGACTGCAAAAGTCAACGTGATTTTCACAGCACACTCTTGCCTTTATGCACCTGTGTTGAGTATACTATATGCATATACACACAAATACAGAGCATTGTAAACAAACAAAACTACATACATACAAATAAATAAATAAATCTTACACACACATATATATATCTTACTTGTGCTCTTTTCCATGGTATTGCATCTGTGTTGTAGGAAAATTTTTGCCCACTAACATAAGTGATTTGGAAATAAAGTATATTATGCTCTTCAAGACCTTATTAGGGAATAACTTTGGAAATTTATGTAAATGGACACTAGCAGGCCTAATCCTGGCTGGAGCTGTGCTCTTTTGTTTTACTTTGGTACGAAATATCAGCGGGACAGCCTGTACCTGTGGCAAGATTCAGCCCATTGCTGAATCTTTTTACTGAGAAGCTTTCAACACGGAGCTTAGTTACTGTTTACTAACACTTACAAGTGTTAAAATCTTTCATGTCAGCAGGTTGGGGATCTGGCTCTTGACTCAATGGGGGCATTTTGTTGACTTCATAGGGTTCTTACAAAGGAGATCAAAGGGATGCATTATGTTTCAATACATAACTTTATAGGACAGATGGAATCCACCTTGAAAGACCCATGACACTTAGGGCCAGATTATCAAAAGTTTCAGACGCTAAAACCTATTAGCTTGCTCCAACCTTTTCCTCACACGGTCAGCACTTTTTAGCTTCATTTATAGGTAGTGGACAGTCCAATTTGAATTTTAACTACTGCCAAAGTTCAAGCATGGGTTAGAAGGATGGCCACTGAAATATGGGTTCTTCTAATGATACTGTGGTCTGGTATGTGAACTTGCTGCCTTGAATGGTGGTATCACACAAATGGCTAAATCACTCTATTTGAATAAAGAAATTACCCACTCATAAATTTTGGGGAGAATTCTGGAGCTTGGTGTTTGGCTGCGTGGCCGCTTCGCAAGTCTGTCATATCTCTGAAGAGAAAAGGGCATGAAAGTTGTTTGTTCTTTCATCTTCTGGAAACTCCAAAGGGATTCTGCTCTTGCCCACATTTAACACTGGAAATACACACAACCTTTGAGTTTCCCCCCTCAAGCCTGAAACAAACTGCAGTGTTACAAATGAGGGTGGTGCGCTCGAGTATCCCTATGTTTTTAATCTGTGAAAAGACATGATTTCTGTACATCCAGACCATTAACGATTAAAGCTCATCAAAAATCTTATTTTGTAAAAACAATATATATAGTAATTTAAAATAATTATTTTATAAATTAAGGTGATTAAGAGACATCTTGCTATTTGATGAAATAGGCACTTAACCGTGTTTGAAAATATTTTTAAATGTAATTACGTCCCAATTACTTTAACATATACAACATTCCAGTACTTTACTGTCTTTCACATATACTGCTATTTTAAGTGGTGCTGCAAAATGAAATCTTTTGGATTTTCTATAAACTTTCCAAGTTTCACAATTTAAAAAATTCTTATTTTTCCATTACTTTAAGCAGTTGGTTTAATTAAACATTTTCCCAAACAGATGCTTTATTTGTTCATTTCTTAGTGACTCATCTATTTATCAACTTAAGATTTCAAAAAAGTAGATGAAAACAAATGTTTACTATTTTAAAAATAATATGACTATGTATGGCACTAATTTGATTAAGCTTGCAAATGTTTAAAGTCTACAAATTACATGTCTAGTATTTGCGAGATAACTGTCTTTCAAAAAATTTTTTCAGAAATTCATATATGCTATATTTAGACTTGATAAATTTTCTAGTAATAAAATAAAAATTGGCTACCATACATACTATGCAATGTCATAAGTTTGCTTTAAATAATAATTTATTTTCTTTTGGTGTTTTTAGAAATCTCCTCCCCCTACCCCCCATTTCTGTTAAGAGCAACTAGGAATATTTTTTCTATTCATATAGTTTCCTTCCAAGCATGTTGCCAGATATATTCTATAATTAAGCATTAAACCTTGTCATATAGAGCACTTTTGTTTGCCCGCTCTTCTGAGCATCACCCTTTGAAGAGTGTGCTTTCCCGCTCCTGTCTTGCGGGGACCCATCAAGAGCAGCAGAGGTTAAAGGCATCCACCCACCCAGCAGGTGTGGAAGTAGGAGAAGTCTCCGTCTTCCTTTGTTGGCGGCTCTGAAAGTGCAGGTGTTGAACGTCAGCATCATCATTCTGTTTGATAGTCGGGCTTTTGTGTGTGTCAGGTGGGACATTTACACTAAATCTGAAGGAAAAAAAACCTCCCATAACTTTGTTATGTGAGAAGCATAAAACAGATTTTTTTTTTTTTTTTACTGGTTTTAAAGCTGCAAAGATTGGAGTGGCTTTACCTGTCAAGACTTCAGGTAGGAGTCTTGTTTTAACTTGACCATAAAAACAGATACAGTTTATTCTTTATTAAAAAATAAATAAACATGAAATGGTTCTAAGTAGAGCACTAGATATTTCTAGCGTTTAACTGAGAGTTCTTGGGCAAAGTGAATGTTTTGCCCTTATTGGAAGATACCCCACCTTTATGATACTTCTATTTATTTGGATCCTTTAGGTTTCAATGATAATTGTCCTTTGTTTTCTATCACACTATCTGTCGACTTAAATTAAGACGTATGTAGCACCAGGTCAGAGGCACTGAAGAAAATCTCCCTTTAAAACACAGAAATTATCTCTGGTATCTCTTGGCTGCCTCGGCTCCAATTCAGCTGTCAGTTCTGCTCCATGATTCATTCTGATAATGGTAACCAGCTGTTGATTTAAAAAAAAAATCTGTCATTGCTAAAGTTCAGTGCAGGCTTATTGGTTCTTTCTGAAATTGCCAAAACAATATAATAATGATTTTTATGTTCTTTATACCCAAATATGTTATTGTCTTTCTGCAATCCAGGTGGAAAAGTACATCTGTCATGCTTTGAATTCCCTTCGCATCTGAGCATGACTCAAATGGAAAAATAATTCTTACATTTGCATCACATGGAAAAGTATCAGAAAGGTTGTCAGGGCTCCATAGTATCAACTGGTGACAACACTGATTTTCCTAAATATCTTAGTGTCGTGTGTTCACTTTTAAAATAATTATTTAACATTTTTGTCTTTATCACCCAAGAGAAGAGGCTATGTGGCTCAAGAAGTGTCAATAATTTGATAAACTAAAAAGCATTTGTCTCTCCAATTAATTATTATCTTTTAAGTCACAGAAATTGGTAGGAAGGTGAAGCCATTTTATTAAAGAATATTAAAATAGCCTTTACCTGTTTTTAATGTTAAGACTTGCTTATGATACAAATTAAATATTGAATATTCTAATAAAAATTTTCGTGCAAAGATTGAATAACCACATACATTCTCATGATGATAAGAGCTACTATTTATTTTGGGCCTACTTTATGTCAAGTAGCCTCTTTAATCTTTTATACCAAGTATTATTCAAAGTGTGAGAAAACTGAGACTAGGAAAAGTTTAAGTAACTTGCAGCCACCCAGCTAATAAGTGACAGCTGAAATTCAAACTCACCCCCAGCTGATTCCCAAATAGCTTCTTTTTTCCAGCCCTTGCTTCTTAGTAAAAAATATATATATATGTACACATGTATATATGAAGAAAGAATTGCATAATATGATGTTAGAATTAATTGCATTTTTAGGTTACAGTACATTCATTAACAAAATCTTCCTTGGGTTTACTGTATTACAAAAAAAATTCTAACACACACACACACACACATACTTGCTTTAAGAGAGTTTAAATAGGAAAACTGAATTGATATTACATAAGCACGTTTCCTGTGTGCTTGACATGAATCATCTCATTTATTTGTCACACCCCTATGGACTAGATACTGTTATTATGATTCCCATTTTACACAGATAAATACACTGAAGCCTAAAAATTTAACAAGCAAACAGAAAAGCTAGGTTTTGAACTTATGCCTCTCCAATTCTAGGAGCTAGGCTATATTTCACGCTAGCCTTACTCTGTCGATCAGTTTTTACTGAACAAATTTGAATGTAAAGAATCCACAGGATTTGAGGTTAAACTTATACTGTGCCCAGTCTACATTGTAAAAGTTGTGCGCATTTGTTTAATTAAATCTAATATGAAATTCTTTCCCTTGCGATTTTCCACTGTCTCCCAAAATTGTACGAAAAAGAAAAGAGCAGTTAATGAAGAATTCTAGTGTAGTTATTGAAGTTTTACTGTATCTTGAGTCTCACTACTAAAAAAAGATAATATTGGAAAAACAAAAGAGGCAGGAAGGTACCTAGGCCACCTGAGCACAGCCCTTGCTCTGGAGTCAGTTGGCTTTGGTGAGAACTCTGTGAACAAATTTGGTCAGAATTTGGTTGGATGAGAAACTGTTGTCCTTTATTCCCTCTGTGGAAATGTTACTGTGTGTTGAACTTCCTTGTGAATTTTGTGGTTACTTTGTTTCACCATTCTTCTAAGTATTCTTACCCTGCCTTTTTAGCGTATCAGAAGAACACAGAGAAAACAAACCTAATTCACAGGTGTACTGAGGAGCTCAAATGAATGAACACAAGTAATCTGGAACTTACTTTATACCCTGAAAGATTTTCCATGTTGTTTTTGTATCCTTTACAGTATGGCTATCAACTCTATTATAATAGACCAATGGATTAACATAAATATTACAAAAACAGTAATTCAGTCAAGATTCAGTCAAGAAGTTTGACTTCTAAGTCCAGGTCACCCTGTAAGCATTTCTTTCTCATCCTAAAAATTGCCTTTTGTGGATCCAGCTTATTATAGTTATTTAGCCAGGTTTTAGTCTTTATTATAGAGTTCATATGCAAACTCATATTAATGAATTTAAGTATATCAGTAAAATAATAGTGCTAAGCCTCTAGTGAATTCTATCACTGTAATTGCTAAATTAAGCCTAACGTGTGAGTGTTTATAAGCATGTATGCATGTTGCTCCACTTGAATCTGTAATCTTTTACATGATTAGAAATAAATTATAGTTTTTCACATGCGGGTAAACCTTAAAATTATGTGCTCTTAAGTTTTTGGAAGTTAGTTGAATTTTGAGTTTTTGAGATAATTTCTTTTTCTCTCTTATACTGTTCTTCAGTATTCCTTCTGGAAAGATCATTATTTGTTCTATTCTCAGTTGCTCTAGGATACTTGAAGTAAAGGCAACATTTTAACCCAAAGTATATTGTTTTATATTAAATAAGTTATTTAAGTATAAGGTTATATATAAAACAGAAATACCTTCAGATACTATGTAGCCACTGTTAAAGAGTAAGCTAGATGTACCAAACAGATTATGTATTTTATATTTATAATTTCTTTATTTGACTTAAGATCCAAATAAATTTAAAACAGTGTGATTAATTGCTATAGCTCTTGTCTCTTTAATCTCCGATTCCTCTTCCATCCTCTGCAATTTATTTTTTTTCAGCATTTTTAAGATATAATTGACATATAACCTTGTGGAGTTTAAGGTGTACAATGTGTTGATTTGATGCCCTTCTATATTGCAAAATGATTACTATCATAACATTAGCTAACACCTCCATCACATCACTTAATTACCATTTCTTTTTTTGTGGTGAGAACAAGATCTACTCTCTTAGCAACCTTCAAGTATATAATTCAGTATTATTAACTGCATTATCGTCACCATTCTGTACATTAGGTCCCCAGAACTCATTCATCCTATATCTGGAAGTTTGTAGCTGTTGACTAACATCTCCCTATTTCCAGATCATATTAACTGAGCATGTTTAAATATGTAGGCATCTTCTTTACTTCTACCAAGAAATCAAGTCTCTCTAAATTTTTTTGATGATGTTTTCATCCAACAGTCACCTTCCCACATTTGAAAAGGAGGTTTAGATATGAGACAGCATATGTTTTGTTCTTCTAAATCTGTAACATGGGAAAGATAGCACAAGCACAGTGAATGATAAATGGCAATGGACACAGTTTCACAATAGCAAGTTCTGAGTGTGGGACTTTATCACACTAGAGAGTGTCTGACCTTGAACATGCAGCGTTAGCTGACTGTTTCCATCTAAGCATATTTCTGACTGTTATAGGAGAAGCCAGAAATTTGCATTTTTATATGAAAACTTCCAATTTTCAAAGATTGGCAATGAATTAAAAAATTTTTTTTAACACATGATACTTGCTAGAATGAATTAAAGCTCAAGGTCCACAGGCCTCCAGTTTATGGCAACTGACCCTGTTCTTCTCTTCACATAGTTCACCCAGAGAAATAGATTTCCCATCAACCCAAAATGTAATATTTCCCTCCTCTCCAAATGTTTCCATTTCTCAGCATTATTAGTGACATTTTTGCCATTCTTCTTTTAATAGAAATATTAGTGTGCAAGGATCCAGGTTTAGATATTTTGAAGCTTTGCTGGGTCAAAAATTTTAGAAACAATTTAGTCCACTTTCCTTATTTTATTTTATTTATTTTTAAATTTTTGGCCACAGCCCACAGCACGTGGGATCTTAGTTCCCCAACTAGGGATCAAACCCATGCCCCCTGCATTGGAAGGCAGAGTCTTAATCACTGGACCACCAGGGAAGTCCCTCCTCATTTTGTAAATGAGAAAAATGAGACATAGGAGCACTTGTCCTTTCCTGCACTTTAATTTTATGATTTGTCCAGTAACATTCTTTCCGGAGGATTTTGTACAAAGTAACTTTCAGGTTAGTTCACTAGACTTGTATTGCAGTATTCTCAGAATATAGTTTCTTAAAAAAATTATCTGGTTTATTTACTGAGGGTTCCTGTTGTAGATACTGTCCACTTTATCCTTTAATATCCCAATTGTGGGAATCCTCAGAGGAGAAAAATTCCATTGGATCTCGATGTAAGGAAAAGTGTTGCTTCTCTGAGGACACCAGGATATCCAGTCTTATGATCAGTTTGGATTCTGAGTCTGACTGTGTTTCCTCAGTGTGTTGGCCACCAGGAAAGTCAGGGCCAAATTAGCAATTGACATTTAGGAACTGACTTGAAGGACCTTAAGGCCTGCCTTTCTTTGCTTAATATTTCTCTTGGTCTTTTTTATCTGTAGAGCTGCTCTCTCTGATTATAGTTATCTGTTTTATTATTTTCCAGTATATAATACGTATTTCTGTAAGCCACACAAAATATTTTGCAAAAATTCCAGGAATATAAATAAATACATATGTGTATATGTATACTTACCTTTATAAATCTGCATATATTTATACATATACACACACATATATACATTTATATAAAAACAACTCTTCAGAGTATGTTGTGTCTTTCACAATTACCTACTAATTTCAGCAATTATCATTTTAAAATTAATAATCTAAAATAAGCACTTAATCTATCTTTTAATGGATGTGTTTCTCTAACATGTTTATTGAGCAAAGGGGGAATGATTGACCAAGCAATTTCTCATTATTTAAGGCCGGGATACTATTTTTGGGGACAGCACATAAAACTCCTGTAGAATGGATATCCACATTGTATTCATGTTCTTTAAAGTTGATCTGCTTTGCCAACCTTGGATTATAGAGTTCCTAAGGCCTGGACGATTCTGCTTTAATATGCTTTACACATTATGTAACACTTTCTTACAGATGCTTAATAAAAGCCTTTAGTGATGGGAGTAGTTGGATTATTTTCATTTTATATAGGAGGGTGTTCCTATTTTCTAGAAATGGAAGTAAACAAAAACATTGCTGAGAATCTGGAATGTTCCAGGTACTCTGTCCATGTATTTTCTCACTAAATGTTCAATATTCTCACACAGTAGGTCGTTATCCTTATTCTGTTTGGTTAGAAAACCAAGCCTCTGACTTTCCTGAGTCATGTATCACCAGTGATTCTCAAGCTGGGATCAAATTCTATCCATCCATGTGCCCCCCCCCATTTTCATGGAACTGCTTTTCAGGAAGACTAATTAGGGGGATTCATCTGAATTAGTTTTATGCTCACCTTCCACTAACCTACCCCTGCAAAATAGTATTTTAATCTTCAGATAAAGAAAATATTTGGTAGGTTTGTGGAAGTCAATGTTCATTTAGGTCCAACGGGAGTGTGATTAAATACCTTTATACACATTTATCTCAACTGAACCCATGTAACAAAATTATTTAATTTAGAATAAGAGTAATTAGAATAATGTTACCTTCTTTTTATAAAGCTAAGGCCCCAGGTTTAGTTAATAGTTTTTAATAGGCAACATTTAAATTCCTTGTTAGTTAAATAAAAGTCAGAAGAGTTGTCTTCACCTTAGTTATGCTCCAACTTATGCTCCTGTCCTTTCTCCCAGGACTTGTGACTTATTAATAGTATTAAGCATTTAATAACCACTCTATATTTTGATTTCTTTGTATACTTATGACAGATGATTCTATTGAAATTGTTATTTATTATTGTTGCTAAATAGTCACTCTTATCTAATTAGCTTAACAACATAAATAATGCTAATATAATTTTAGGACAATTAGATTGATTTTTTAATGGTTTACTCAGTGACAAGTGGCTGACCTTATGGCATGGGCATAACTTTGCATTGTAAATTCCAGAAAGATAGAAAATTTACTGGCTACTCATTTTTCCATTGTGATGAATGCCATGGCAAATAATTTCAGTTTTGACTAAATAATTTAATTAACTAAAAAAATTACTGTAGGAAAACAATTTTAGTTGACATTTACTTTCTTTTTTTATGGTGAATATTTGTTTTTCAATAAGCATGTGTTATTTATGTTATCAGGAAAAACAATGGAGCTATTAGCATTTTAAACAACTAAAAATGAACCAGTGAAACTGTAGGCTATGTTTTTGTGGATCAAGCTGTAGATGAGATGATTCCTGGGAACAAAGCCATTTTTTGTTTGTTTTCATTTTTTTTTTCTTTTGTCAGATTGAAAAGCATTTACAAAAAAAAGCAGCTTGAATACAGAATAAATAACATTTGGCACACTAAGAGCTGGGCTTGTACTAAGATTCAGGTTTTCCTACTTTGCCTTTATAGGCAAACAACAGACTCCAATTCTGTTGATGATATCATTTATGTTGAATGGAGTGAAAAGATTCTTGTGACTTTTGATGATCACTTCTTGAGATTCTATAAATTTAGTTGAGACATAAAGTGCAAGAATATCTTAGATGGCTGTGGAGCAAAGCCTGGACCTAACGCTAATAGATGTGTCTTTAACCTGAGGACTCAATATGAAGTGATTGTATCATATTGGAATGAGAAAAATTCAGGCTCATAACCATTGGGCTTTATCTAAAAAACAAACAAAAAAACCCAACCCAGTCTTTATTATCAATAGGTTTTAAAAGTATATCTTGATATTTATTAGTTCACCTTTAAAATAGACACAGATGAATCTGTAGAAGAGAAACTCCGTTAAAACAAGTAGGGGCACACAGGGATTTAAGATGATATCTCTAATGAAATACAGAGCTTCAGCACTGTGAGAAAATTAAGACTTGGGCCAAGAATCAAAGAGGAGCTCAATAGCCTTTCAGAAGGCGTTTTTATAGTCTGGGATCAAGGAGGTTTCACGTCCTGAAGTGTCGAGGACTAGTAATGGTCTGTTAATCTATGAGGTGCTTTTATATTGTTTTCTTTGCAATTTCTGAGACTGTTAAAGCTTAAGAGGAAGAGGCTGGCAGGCTGGAAATCAGATGTGCTCTAGATGCGAGGTGTCCCACCTTATGTCAGTGCCATGTGATGTTCAGGAGGGCGTGGGATGCTTTTAGGATTCCTTTAAAGGTCAAAGATGTTAAACACTCTCAGTCACTTCAGTCATGTTCTAGGGACAAAAAAATTGGAGAATGAAAGAGGAAGGCATAGTCAGCTCTTCAGAATTGAGAAGTTTCTGAATTGAGAGTAACAATTGCATGTAATTGTGTGGGTACATGACATTGGATTCTTCCATACTAAATTAACCTAGTGGCCAGTAAAAATTGGGCATATACTTGCAAATCATTTGAATATTTATGGAGAAACCTAGGCTTTTCATAATACATATTGATGTTTTAAAACTGGCTTTTGATCTTCTTAATAAGAAAATGGTGAGTACAATTTGCTTGTTTCCATTTTGAATGCAGTGGTGCCACATCTTACTGGGGCTGATCTCCCAAGTTAGAACACACGAAAATCAAATGGAGTCAAAATTATGCTTGGAAACTCCTTACATCCTCCACAAAGCACAGCATACCTGGTTGTATGTAAACAGCTTCTACAAGAATCATGTGCACATTAAAATATAATGTAGATTATGCAAAGTACAATTTTATAGTATATAACATTTTTAAATTGCATCTTTATCATTATTTTTTTTTGCCAAGCACATTATGCAAGTTAAATATGCATCTGAAGAAAGTTTACTCTGAAGAAAAATCAATTAAATATATGATAAAGTGAAAGAAGAAGGTCTTTGATTTTTAAATGTCAGTGTAACAGGAATACCCAGAAGATAAATGTTGCCTTGGCGTACTTAATAGGTAGTAAGATTCTGCTGATGAATTAAATCATCGCCATTGGTCTCAACAGAGCAATCCTCAGGGAAGTGCCGAGTGCTTGGGAAAACCATCCCAAATGGCTCTGAAAAGATGATTTCAGCAATTAGACTCATGAAGTGATCTAATGGACCATCCTGAATACTATCATCTCCTTTCTGTTAAAAATTTAGAAAATAGAGCTTCCCTGGTTGCGCAGTAGTTGAGAGTCCGCCTGCCGATGCAGGGGACGCGCGTTCGTGCCCCGGTCCGGGAAGATCCCATGTGCCGCAGCGCGGCTGGGCCCGTGAGCCATGGCCACTGGGCCTGCGCGTCTGGAGCCTGTGCTCCACAACGGGAGAGGCCACAACAGTGAGAGGCCCATGTACAGCAAAAAAAAAAAAAAAAAAAAAAAAAAAATTTTAGAAAATAGCAAGTAAAATCTGACAATAAATGATATTCTAAGAATATTTAAAATTCTAGTGAAAAGGAAAGCTTGAACACTTGCTATACTTTTCTTACTTTTACTTTTCCCATCATTGAGTTTTCTATAAAAAAAAACCTTGTACTTTAAAAATGATCATCACTACTGAGTCATGATTTTTATTAGCTAAATAGAAAAAAAAAAATGTTTCCCCCCATTTTACCTCTAGAATACTTGAGAGTAGGAAGATAGGTAGGCTAAATTAAGAAAAATACTTAGAAAATTAAGAAAAATTTTTTCATATTTTAGATAGACCCGAGTATGTATTACATACTATTGAGGTAACCCTCTTTCCTCCATGGCTGGTTTTTAGAAATGTAAATGATTTTAACGATTAGTTAAGGAAACGATGTTTAGATTTGACAAGTTATCTCTTTTAAACTAGGCCCCATTAAATTAGGCAGCTGTAGGCTTGGGTTTGAGTCTAGGCTCCATACCTCGTAAAATGTGCACAACTCGCTGAGAAGTGATTGTAAGGATTAAATGAAAATAATCTGTGAAATTTTTTATATACCTTAAAACACTTTAAATTCATGGTTTAGAGGTAGCATTGCATAGTGCAGAATAAAAGCTTTATTGTCAAACAGTTTAACCTTAAAACCCCCAACTCTTCAACAAACTCTCTGGGTTATCTTTCCCAATTCACCTAACCTCCTTAAACCCTAGATTAAAAATCAGTAAAATGAACATGATAATAGTATCTACCAAATAAAAATGTGCACATTAAGTGAAATAATGCATGTAAACCTTATGACCCAGTGCTTAGCAAGTGTTTTTTCTTTTTTCTTATCCTTAAAGATTTAATGGTTTCCTGTTTTTTTTTTAATCTTTACTGGAGTATAATTGGTTCACAATACTGTGTTAGTTTCTGTTGCACAACAAAGTGAATCAGCTATATATATACATATATCCACATATCACCTCCCTCTTGTGTCTCCCTCCCACCCTCCCTATCCCACCCCTCTAGGTCATCGCAAAGCACCGAGCTGGTCTCCCTATGCTATGTGGCTGCTTCCCACTAGCTATCTATTTTACATTCAGTAGTGTATATATGTCGATGCTACTCTCACTTCGCCCCAGCTTCCCCCTCCCACCCCATGTCCTCAAGTCCATTCTCTATGTCTACCTCTTTATTCCTGCCCTGACAATAGCTTCATCAGTACCATTTTTTTTTTAGATTCCATATATATGCGTTAATACACAATATTTGTTTTTCTCTTTCTGACTTACTTCACTCAGTATGACAGACTCAAGGTCCATCCACCTCACTACAAATAACTCAATTTCGTTTCTTTTTATGGCTGAGTAATATTCCACTGTATATATGAGCCACATCTTCTTTATCCATTCATCTGTCGATGGACATTTAGGTTGGTTCCACGTCCTGGCTATTGTAAATAGTGCTGCAGTGAACATTGTGGTACATTTCTCTTTCTGAATTATGGTTTTCTCAGGGTATATGCCCAGTAGTGGGATTGCTGGGTCATATGGTAGTTCTATTTTTAGTTTTTTAAGGAACCTCCACAGTGTTTTCCATAGTGGTTTATCAATGTACATTCCTACCAAGAGTGCAGGAGGGTTCCCTTTTCACCACACCCTTCCCATAATTTATTGTTTTCAGATTTTTTGATAATGGCTATTCTGACCGGAGTGAGGTGATACCTCATTGTATTTGATTTGCATTTGCATTGTATTTGCATTTGCATTGTATTTGCATTTGCATTTGCATTGTATTTGATTTGCATTTCTCTAATGATTAGTGGTGTTGAGCATCTTTTCATGTGCCTCTTGGCCATCTGTACGTCTTCCTTAGTGAAATGTCTATTTAGGTCTTCCACCCATTTTTTAATTGGATTGTTTGTTTTTTGATATTGAGCTCTATGAGCTGTTTGTATGTTTTGGAGATTAATCCTTTGTTGTTTCATTTGCAAATATTTTCTCCCATTCTGAGGGTTGTCTTTTGGTCTTGTTTATGGTTTCCTTTGCTGTGCAAAAGCTTTTAAGTTTAATTAAGTCCCATTTGTTTATTTTTGTTTTTATTTCCATTACTCTAGGAGGTGGATCTAAAAAGATCTTGCTGTGATTTATGTCAAAGACTGTTTTTCCTATGTTTTCCTCTAAGAGTTTTATAGTGTCTGGTCTTACATCTAGGTCTTTAATCCGTTTGGAGTTTATTTTTGTGTATGGTGTTAGGAAGTGTTCTAATTTCATTTTTTTACATGTAGCTGTCTAGTTTTCCCAACACCACTTATTGAAGAGGCTGTTTTTTCTCCATTGTATGTTCTTGCCTCCTTTGTCGTAAATTAGGTGACCATATGTGCATGAGTTTATCTCTGGGTATTCTATCCTGTACCATTGATCTATAAATGCAATAAATGTCTGTTTTTAAAATTATAATTCTTTAGGATTCTCAGGGACTAAAAAAGTTTCATAGAAAATGCACACATAAACAAAAACATTTTCTTACATAAATCTATAAATTATAACAGTGTTGAATAGTTTTACAAGTAGAATATAACACAATTAAAAAGCAATAACCAAATGATATATTGTTCATTAATTATACTCTGTCTTCTTGAATTTTCTACGGCCTTGAGGTTTATTGGTCTCCGAAAGACTCAGCACCTGGCTGAAGGGATCTTTTAGAGTCATCTAATCTCAGCCTCAATCCATTAAGCCACGAGGATCCTTTTCTGAGAGGAACCAGGAAGGACTTCCTTACTTTGTTAACTTTGTGTGTGTGTGTTTGTGTGTGTGTATAGTAGTAGTAGTAATAGTAGTAGAGAGCTGTGGAAAATAACTAACCAATCGTTCAAATTGTATCGAGGCCAATTGCCAGGAGATTTCTAGCCATGGCTAGCATACTTTTGAAGATAGAGTACAGTCTCCTACAATTAATCAACAAATTCACAAATTGCATTCTATTTGCATGTCTCCTGTGAAAATGATAGTTTTAAAATATGAATTCCTATTAAGACATGAAAGCTGTATGAAATCTAAACATACTAATACAATTCAAATATACTGTCATTTGTTAATAAGCCCAATGGTTTAATGTGGGTTAAAGAGTTTGGTTCAAATAAACCAATATTTAGATTGAAAATAAAAGGGTAAAGAGGAATATTTCACTGACCACTTCGTGAACTTTAACAGTTAATCTTTGCTTAATATATACACAGTATACATTTTAATATTCAAGAAAGTTTTGTTATATACTGTAATTCATTTACTTATAAGCATGTACGACTTCCAAAGGTTCTATATGCTTATAAATTTTAATTTTGGATCCTTCTTGGGTTTCTAGAATATATGTACTTGGCCTTACATATGGTACTATATCTCCTATTAAAAATTTGTTTATTGCATCCTATCACCTAATGGGCAACTTTCATGGGGAAAAGTATTAAGTGGATTATATTGATACCTTAAGTACTTGGTTAATTTTGTTCATTATTTTTGTTTCCTAAATGGCAACTAGGAAAAATAGAGGTCAAGGGTAACTTTTTGAGTTCTTGCTTTTACTTTATTTCATGTTTATTTTATTTTTGTGGTTAGATCTAGGAGTGACATTCAATATATTTAACAGTATGATGATATAAATTAATATATAGATCAAAACTTTAAAATGCATTACTATTTACTCTAAATAATTAAAATATAACACTACTTACCAAGTGATATAAGTTGAGGTGCAACTCATCAAAACATTCCAGTAAGTTCTGAATCATTTGAATCCAATTTATTGAAACTATTGAATCATTTTAGAAACTATTAGCATAATCTTTTCATTTTATGTGGCTGTTACTAGCTATATGATACCCTTGTCTGAGTCATGATTTGTCGTGGAAACTGCCATGACACAGGGGCAAATAGCCAAGCAGGGTACACCCCCTACCTTGCCTCAAGCACTGGGCTAAATTGGTTTTCCTGGGGCCTTGCATCAGGTCAGTTCCTTTCCTGGGAGGCTGGCCTACAAGTGAACCATCACCATCAGTAACCACAGCACAATCTACCGACTCTTCCCAATTAAATTGATACTCAGTTGACTTATACCTTCCATAAGTAGCAAATTTCACTTAACATCAATGATGTTGTTAAGGGTGCTGATTTTTTTTTTCAGCTTCTGCTGAATTTAGTGCAATTTAATTAAAATTATTTTCTAGTTCTTTTAATTCTTTCTACCACATTTAAATATTAAATATCTCTATCATGTACTAAACAAAAATGATATATTGGAAGGTCATATTTGATTAAGTCAAACCTAATCCTTCAGGTTGGAAATGTTGTATAATGGTGCAATAGTTGAACATTGCCATTGGGCTGCCTGAGGATTTATATTACATAACCTCTGCCTCTATTTCCTCACCTGTGACCATCAATTGATGATAATCATAATTATTGGATGTGTTAATACATGTTTAGAAAGATACTTTATGAAGGTAGTTTAATTTTTATTAATAGAATCAAAGCTGTTATGCACACAGGGATGGACATTTAGTGAGGTTTTTGGTGGTAAAAAGTTTAAATTTTATTATAGTGGCAATGGAAAGCAATTGGAGGGTTTTAAAAATAATTTTTCATTGACTTTATTTTTTAGAGCAGTTTTAAGTTCACAGCAAAATTGAGCAGAAGGCACAGAAATTTCTCATATAACCTCTTGCACATTTTTCCAGGCATAGCCTCTCCCACTATCAACATCACCCATCAGAGTGTTATATTTGTTACAATTGATGAACCTATGTTGACATATTATTATCACCTAAACTCCATAATTTATGTTAGGGTTCACCTTTGGTGGTGTACATTCTGTGGGTTTAGAAAAATGTAAATGACATGTATCCACCACTATACTATGCAGAGTAGTTTCACTGCTTTAAAAATCCTCTGTGTCTCACTCATTCATCCCTTTTTTCTCCATCTCTGGCACCATTGATATTTTTTACTGTCTCAATAATTTTGCCTTTTCCAGAATGTCAGGTAGTTGGAATCATACAGCCTGTAGCCTTTTCAGACTATTTCTTTCACTTAGTGATATGCATTTAAGTTTCCTCCATATCCGTTCATGGCTTGATAGCTTCTTTTTAGTGCTGAATAATATCCCACTGTCTGGATGGACCACAGTTTCCTTTCTCCTACTGAAGGACATCTTGACTGCTTCCAAGTTTTGGCTATTATGAATAAATCTGTTATGAATATCGGTGTGCAGGTTTTTGTGTGGACATATGTTTTCAATTACTTTCGGTAAATACTAAGGAGCGTGATTGTTGGATCATATAGTAAGAGTATGTTTAGTTTTGTAAGAAATCACAAAACTGTTCTCCAAATTGGCTGTACCATTTTGCATTCCCACCAGCAATGAATGAGAGTTCCTGTTGCCCCACATTCTTGTCAGCATTTGATGTTGTCAGTTTTCTGGATTTTGGTCATTCTAATAGTTATGTAGTAGTATCTCATTATTGCCTTAATTTCAATTTTTCCTAATGATATATATTGTTAAACATATTTTCACATGTTTTCTTGACATCCATATATCTCCTTTGGTGAAGTTTCTGTTACAGTCTTTTGCCCATTTTTTAGTCAGGTGTTTTTTAAAAATTTTTTCTAAACATTGCTTTTAAAAAATTCTTCATATATTTTGGATAAGAGTTCCTTATCTGATGTCTTTTGCAAATATTCTCTCTTTGCCAATAAGTACACATCTAAACTTCTTAAACTGTGTTCAATACCCTTTAAGGTCTGCCCCCCCATCTAAATTTATGGTATATATCTCCATATAACTATATAGATGTATAACTTTATGCTTATATTTCCAACTTCCTGTGCCAAATTTCAAAATGCTGAAACCATACCATAAAACTTTCCTATCTCAGAAAGTACAGTGGATATGCCACTGTCTGAGCTTTTGCACATGCTGATGTCTTTGCTTGGAATCCTCTTTCCCCTGTTGCCTATACTAATTCCTGGTAATCCTTTCGTCAAGGCTCAGGTCAAACGATACCTCTCTGTAAAGCCTTCTCTGCAACTGTCTGGAACAGTGAGAGGATCTTTCCTACTCTAGTTATCTGTGCTCCCCAGTGGTCTATGAAATCCTCTACAACCAGAAACGTGTCTTTGCATACCAGTATCTTCCCTTTTCCTCTATTCAACCACAATCATTATGCCGTCTGCCACATAGAAGCAATCCATTAAATATTTACTGAATGAATAAATGATCAAATATCCCCCCATAATAGAAATGAAATAGAGAAATAGATTTGCTTGGATAAAGTGAATTTGGATCCAGATCTCTAGGTGAAAAAATGATGTTTGAAAAATATACTGTGTGTATGTTTTTCTATTCTTTCTGAAAAGATTAAACCCTTTAGAATAATATTATTTAATGTTATAATTTTTGTATAATGTTTATTTACCCTTGGAAATTTTCCTTTTTACCAAAGTAATGCACTTTTCTATTCTTCAGTGTATACCTATGGCAAGAGAATAATCCTAACCCAGTAAAAGGTCTGCTCACTAAGAGATGTTGCCGCATGTTCACTTCAAAAAGAAATAGTGCCTCTTTAAGAGAGCTCCAATTCTGAACCTCTGCCCAGTCATTAAAACTCAAAGAGAATTCTCCCTTAATCTTAGATTTTAGTCCTTTTTTTTTTTTTTTTTTGAGCTTTAAATTCAACTGTAATCTCTTGTCTGGAGTACTAATCTTTACCACTTGAAGGGACACTTAGCATTATTATTATTAGACTGTAGAGGTTAGTCCTTAACGGTAGGTTTGTGGTTGGGGGCCTCCTTAGAAAAGCTACATTTTGGCAGGAACTTTAACCACAAATATTTAGGGGTTTTTCTTCTCAGTTCGATGACCATGTATGACCCAAACAGAGTAGATGATATTAAGTACTTGTTTTTTCTTTAGAAGGCAGAATCTTAGAGGGCAGGACTCTGGATTCCTCAAGGCATTCTGAAATATGTTATGATAATGAATGGATTGGAATGATAATAATTTAAAATTTCATGTTTTGAAAAGTTTTACATTATAAAAACTGGTATCAATGGAAACGCCTTTCATTTCACCTTTGAGCCTGTAAATAAAAAAAACATGTTGGGGGATCGGGAAGATGGCGGAAGAGTAGGACGCGGATATCACCTTCCTTCCCACAGATACATCAGAAATACATCTACACGTGGAACAACTCCTACAGAACACCTACTGAACGCTGGCAGAAGGCCTCAGACCTCCCAAAAGGTAAGAAAACCCCCACGTACCTGGGTAGGGCAAAAGAAAAAAGAATAAACAGAGACAAAAGAATAGGGACGGGACCTGCACCTCTGGGAGGGGGCTGTGAAGGAGGAAAGGTTTCCACACACTAGAAGCCCCTCCGCGGGCGGATACTGCGGGTGGCGGAGGGGGAAGCTTCGAGGCCGCGGAGGAGAGCATAGCCACAGGGGTGTGGAGGGCAAAGCGGGGAGATTCCCGCACAGAGGATCGGTGCCGACCTGCACTCACCAACCCGAGAGGCTTGTCTGCTCACCCGCCGGGGAGGGCAGGGCTGGGAGCTGAGGCTTGGGCTTCAGTTGGAGTGCAGGGAGAGGACTGGGGTTGGCGGCGTGAGCACAGCCTGCAGTTAGTGCACCACGGCTAACTGGGAGGGAGTCCAGGGAAAAGTCTGGAGCTGCCAAAGAGGCAAGAGACTTTCTCTTCCCTCTTTGTTTCCTGGTGCGTGAGGAGAGGGGATTAAGAGCGCTGCTTAAAGGAGCTCCAGAGATGGGCGCGAGCTGCGGCTATCAGCGCAGACCCCAGAGACGGGCATGAGATGCTAAGGCTGCTGCTGTCGCCACCAAGAAGCCTGTGTGCGAGCACAGGTCACTCTCCACACCTCCCCTCCCAAGAGCCACTGTAGCCCGCCACTGCCAGGGTCCCGTGATCCAGGGACAACTTCCGTGGGAGAACTCGTGGCGCGCCTCAGGCTGGTGCAACATCATGCCAGCCTCTGCCGCTGCAGGCTCGCCCCGCACTCCGTGCCCCTCCCTCCCCCCGGGCTGAGTGAGCCAGAGCCCCCGAATCAGCGGCTCCTTTAACCCCGTCCTGTCTGAGCGAAGAACAGTTGCCGCGACGTACACGCAGAGGCGGGTCCAAATCCAAAGCTGAGCCCCGGGAGCTGTGCGAACAAAGAAGAGAAAGGGAAATGTCTCCAGCAGTCTCAGAAGCAGCGGATTAAATCTCCATGATCAACTTGATGTACCCTGCATCTGGGGAATACATGAATAGACAACAAATCATCCCAAATTGAGGAGGTGGACTTTGAGAACAAGATTTATGATTTTTTCCACTTTTCCTCTTTTTGTGAGTGTGTATGCTTCTGTGTGAGATTTTGTCTGCGTAGCTTTGTTTCCACCATTTGTCCTAGGGTACTTTCCGTCCGTTTTTTTTCCTTTAAAAAAATTTGTTTTTCTTAATAATTATTTTTTATTTTAATAACTGTATTTTATTTTATCTTACTTTATTTTATTTTATATTCTTTCGTTCTTTCCTTCCTTCCCTCCCTCCCTCCCTCTTTCTTCCTTCCTTCCTCCCTCCCTCCCTTTCTTTCTTTCTTTATTTCTACTTTTTCTTCCTTTTTATTCTGAGCAGTGTGGATGAAAGGCTCTTGTTGCTGCAGCCAGGAGTCAGTGCTGTGCCTCTGAGGTGAGAGAGCCAACTTCAGGACACTGGTCCACAAGAGACCTCCCAGCTCCACATAATATCAAATGATGAAAATCTCCCAGAGATCTCCATCTCAACACCAGCACCCAGCTTCACTCAATGACCAGCAAGCTACAGTGCTGGACACTCGATGCCAAACAACTAGCAAGACAGGAACACAACACCACCCATTAGCAGAGAGGCTGCCTAAAATCATAATAAGGCCACAGACACCCCAAAACACGCCACCAGACGTGGACCTGCCCACCAGAAAGACAAGATCCAGCCTCATCCACCAGAACACAGGCACTAGTCCCCTCCACCAGGAAGCCTACACAACCCACTGAACCAACTTTAGCCACTGGGGACAGACAACAAAAACAACAGGAACTACGAACCTGCAACCTGTGAAAAGGAGACCCCAAACACAGTAAGATAAGCAAAATGAGAAGCAGAAAAACACACAGCAGATGAAGGAGCAAGATAAAAACCCACTAGACCTAATAAATGAAGAGGAAATAGGCAGTCTACCTGAAAAAGAATTCAGAATAATGATAGTAAAGATGATCCAAAATCTTGGAAGTAGAATAGAGAAAATGCAAGAAACATTTAACAAGGACCTAGAAGAATTAAAGATGAAACAAGCAATGATGAACAACACAATAAATGAAATTAAAAATACTCTAGATGGGATCAATAGCAGAAAAAGTGAAGCAGAAGAACGGATAAGTGACCGGGAAGATAAAATAGTGGAAATAACTACTGCAGAGCAGAATAAAGAAAAAAGAATGAAAAGCATTGAGGACAGCCTCAGAGACCTCAGGGACAACATTAAACACACAGACATTCGAATCATAGGGGTTCCAGAAGAAGAAGAGAAAAAGAAAGGGACTGAGAAAATATTTGAAGAGATTATAGTTGAAAACTTCCCTAATATGGGAGAGGAAATAGTTAATCAAGTCCAGAAAGCACAGAGAGTCAAATACAGGATAAATCCAAGGAGAAATACGCCAAGACACATATTAATCAAACTATCAAAAATTAAATACAAAGAAAACATATTAAAAGCAGCAAGAGAGGGCTTCCCTGGTGGCGCAGTGGTTGAGAGTCCGCCTGCCGATGCAGGGGACGCGGGTTCGCGCCCCGGTCCAGGAAGATCCCACATGCCGTGGAGCAGCTAGGCCCGTGAGCCATGGCCGCTGAGCCTGCGCGTCCGGAGCCTGTGCTCGGCAACGGGAGAGGCCACAACAGTGAGAGGCCCACGTACTGCAAAAAAAAAAAAAAAAAAAAAGCAGCAAGAGAAAAACAACAAATAACACACAAGGGAATCCCCATAAGGTTAACAACTGATCTTTCAGCAGAAACTCTGCAAGCCAGAAGGGACTGGCAGGACATATTTAAAGTGATGAAGGAGAAAAGCCTACAACCAAGATTACTATACCCAGCAAGGATCTCATTCAGATTTGATGGAGAAATTAAAACCTTTACAGACAAGCATAGGCTGAGAGAGTTCAGCACCACCAAACCAGCTTTACAACAAATTTTACAGGAACTTCTCTAGGCAAGAAACACAAGAGAAGGAAAAGACCTACAATAACAAACCCAAAACAATTAAGAAAATGGGAATAGGAACATATATATCAATAATTACCTTAAATGTAAATGGACTAAATGCTCCCACCAAAAGACCCAGACTGGCTTAATGGATACAAAAACAAGACCCATATATATGCTGTCTACAAGAGACTCACTTCAGACCTAGAGACACATACAGACAAAGTAAGGGGATGGAAAAAGATATTCCATGCAAATGGAAACCAAAAGAAAGCTGGAGTAGCAATTCTCATATCAGACAAAATAGACTTTAAAATAAAGACTATTAGAAGAGACAAAGAAGGACCCTACATAATGATCAAGGGATCGATCCAAGAAGAAGATATAACAATTGTAAATATTTATGCACCCAACATAGGAGCACCTCAATACATAAGGCAAATACTAACAGCCATAAAAGGGGAAATCGGCAGTAACACATTCATAGTAGGGGACTTTAACACCCCACTTTCACCAGTGAACAGATCATCCAAAATGAAAGTAAATAAGGAAACACAAGCTTAAAATGACACATTAAACAAGATGGACTTAATTTATATTTATAGGACATTCCATGCAAAAACAACAGAATACACATTTTTCTCAAGTGCTCATGGAACATTTTGCAGGATAGATCATATCTTGGGTCACAAATCAAGCCCTGGTAAATTTAAGAAAATTGAAATTGTATCAAGTATCTTTTCCGACCACAACGCCATGAGACTAGATATCAATTCCAGGAAAAGATCTGTAAAAAATATAAACACATGGAGGCTAAACAATACACTACTTAATAATGAAGTGATCACTGAAGAAATCAAAGAGGAAATCAAAAAATACCTAGAAACAAATGACAATGGAGACACGATGACCCAAAACCTATGGGATGCAGAAAAAGCAATACAAGCCCTCCTTAAGAAACAGGAAACGTCTCGAATAAACAACCTAACCTTGCACCTAAAGCAATTAGAGAAAGAAGAACAAAATACCCCAAAGTTAGCAGAAGGAAAGAAGTCATAAAAATCAGATCAGAAAGAAATGAAAAAGAAATGAAGGAAACAATAGCAAAGATCAATAAAACTAAAAGCTGGTTCTTTGAGAAGATAAACAAAATAGATAAACCATTAGCCAGACTCATCAAGATAAAAAGGGAGAAGACTCAAATCAATAGAATTAGAAATGAAAAAGGAGAAGTAACAACTGACACTGCAGAAATACAAAAGATCATGAGAGATTACTACAAGCAACTCTATGCCAATGAAATGGACAACCTGGAAGAAATGGTCAAATTCTTAGAAATGCACAACGTGCCAAGACTGAATCAGGAAGAAATAGAAAATATGAACAGACCAATCACAAGCACTGAAATTGAAACTATGATTAAAAATCTTCCAGCAAACAAAAGTCCAGGACCAGATGGCTTCACAGGCGAATTCTATCAAACATTTAGAGAAGAGCTAACACCTAACCTTCTCAAACTCTTCCAAAATATAACAGAGGGAGGAACACTCCCAAGTTCATTCTACGAGGCCACCATCATCTTGATACCGAAAGCAGACAAGGGTGTCACAAAGAAAGAAAACTACAGGCCAATATCACTGATGAACATAGATGCAAAAGTCCTCAACAAAATACTAGCAAACAGAATCCAACAGCACATTAAAAGGATCATACACCATGATCAAGTGGGGTTTATTCCAGGAATGCAAGGATTCTTCAATATACGCAAATCAATCAATGTGATAAACCATATTAACAAATTGAAGGAGAAAAACCATATGATCATCTCAATAGATGCAGAGGAAGCTTTCAACAAAATTCAACACCCATTTATGATAAAAACCCTGCAGAAAGTAGGCATAGAGGAAACTTTCCTCAACATAATAAAGGCCATATATGACAAACCCACAGCCAACATCATCGTCAATGGTGAAAAACTGAAAGTATTTCCACTAAGATCAGGAAAAGGACAAGGTTGCCCACTCTCACCACTCTTATTCAACATAGTTTTGGAAGTTTTAGCCACAGCAATCAGAGAAGAAAAGGAAATAAAAGGAATCCAAATCAGAAAAGAAGAAGTAAAGCTGTCACTGTTTGCAGATGGCATGATACTATACATAGATAATCCTAAAGATGCTACCAGAACACTACTAGAGCTAATCAATGAATTTGGTAAAGTTGCAGGATACAAAATTAATGCACAGAAATCTCTTGCATTCGTATACACTAATGATGAAAAATCTGAAAGTGAAATCAAGAAAACACTCCCATTTACCATTGCAACAAAAAGAATAAAATATCTAGGAATAAACCTACCTAAGGAGACAAAAGACATGTATGCAGAAAATTATAAGACACTAATGAAAGAAATGAAAGATGATACAAATAGATGGAGAGATATACCATGTTCTTGGATTGGAAGAATCAACATTGTGAAAATGACTCTATGACCCAAAGCAATCTACAGATTCAATGCAATCCCTATCAAACTACCACTGGCATTTTTCACAGAACTAGAACAAAAAATTTCACAATTTGTATGGAAACAAAAAAGACCCCGGATAGCCAAAGCAATCTTGAGAACGAAAAATGGAGCTGGAGGAATCAGGCTCCCTGACTTCAGACTATACTACAAACCTACAGTAATCAAGATAGTATGGTTCTGGCACAAAAACAGAAAGATAGATCAATGGAACAGGATAGAAAGCCCAGAGATAAACCCACGCACATATGGTCACCTTATCTTTGATAAAGGAGGCAGGAATGTACAGTGGAGAAAGGACAGCCTCTTCAATAAGTGGTTCTGGGAAAACTGGACAGGTACATGTAAAAGTATGAAATTAGATCACTCCCTAACACCATACACAAAAATAAGCTCAAAATGGATTAAAGACCTAAATGTAAGGCCAGAAACTATCAAACTCTTAGAGTAAAACATAGGCAGAACACTCTATGACACAAATCACAGCAAGATCTTTTTGACCCACCTCCTAGAGAAATGGAAATAAAAACAAAAATAAACAAATGGGACCTAATGAAACTTCAAACTTTTGCACAGCAAAGGAAACCATAAACAAGACCAAAAGACAACTCTCAGAATGGGAGAAATTATTTGCAAATGAAGCAACTGACAAAGGATTAATTTCCAAAATTTACAAGCAGCTCATGCAGCTCAATAACAATAAAACAAACAATCCAATCCAAAAGTGGGCCAAAGACCTAAATAGACATTTCTCCAAAGAAGATATACAGACTGCCAACAAACACATGAAAGAATGCTCAACATCATTAATCATTAAAGAAATGCAAATCAAAACTACAATGAGATATCATCTCACACCAGTCAGAATGGCCATCATCAAAAAATCTAGGAACAATAAATGCTGGAGAGGGTGTGGAGAAAAGGGAACACTGCTGCACTGCTGGTGGGAATGTGAATTGGTACAGCCACTATGGAGAACAGTATGGAGGTTCCTTAAAAAACTACAAATAGAACTACCATATGACCCAGGAATCCCACTACTGTGCATATACCCTGAGAAAACCATAATTCAGAAAGAGTCATGTACCGAAATGTTCATTGCAGCTCTATTTACAATATCCCGGAGATGGAAACAACCTGAGTGCCCATCATCGGATGAATGTGTAAGGAAGATGTGTCACATATATACAATGGAATATTACTCAGCTATAAAAAGAAATGAAATGGAGCTATTTGTAATGAGGTGGATAGACCTAGAGTCTGTCATACAGAGTGCAGTAAGTCAGAAATAGAAAGACAAATACCGTATGCTAACACATATGTAAGGAATTTAAGAAAAAAAAATGTCCTGAAGAACCTAGGGGTAAGACAGGAATAAAGACACAGACCTACTGGAGAACGGACTTGAGGATATGGGGAGGGGGAAGGGTGAGCTGTGACAAAGCGAGAGAGGCATGGACATATATACACTACCAAACATAAGGTAGATAGCTAGTGGGAAGCAGCCGCACAGCACAGGGAGATCAGCTCGGTGCTTTGTGACCGCCTGGAGGGGTGGGATAGGGAGGGTGGGAGGGAGGGAGACAGAAGAGGGAAGAGATATGGGAACATATGTATATGTATAACTGATTCACTTTGTTATAAAGCAGAAACTAACACACAATTGTAAAGCAATTATACCCCAATAAAGATGTTAAAAAAAATTATGTTTTTTAAAAACCTACCAAGGAAAACCAAAGTTTTCTGTTGTTTTTTTTTTTCTGGTTTGGTTTTATTGGGTTGTCTTCGCTATGTACTATACTATTCCTTACCTGTGGGACTATTTCTCCCCATAGGTCCAATGCTGATGTTTCTTGGCAGTTGACCCCCCGTATCTCATTATTTGCAAGGATGTTACTAAACGACCTCCTCAGACCTACAGCTCTGTGATACTTTCCCATGAATTGTTCCCAGCCCAATGCCCAGTGTTAGCAGGTTTTTATTTTGTTCAATTTTGTTGGACTGAGAAAGAATCTTCTCTTTCTGACACCCTGAACATTGTATATGAAAACCTACTCCCGTAAGTATGTGCTGTGACCAGGCCTCTCCCTGACGGTTCCTTCATCTGGAGATTTAACTGTGGATCTATTGCTGTGAGGATGCAGGGTGCCACCCCACCCCGACCCTCGCTGTGCCCCACTGACCAGATCCCTAGTTGATATATAGACCTGGTATTTTTTGATCTGCAGCATAAGTACTTGTGGTGGGAGACTGTTGGCTCTTTTCCAGTTAATAGATTTCACTCTTTCTAATGGTATAATGTGCAGAGCCAGTGTTTGAAATTTTGGTCCAGTTTCATCAGTCTGACGTTAGTGTAAATCTTCTAAGTTTTGGTAATGCCTTGACTTTCATTTCTTGTTTTCAGTATTGTTCTGAAGTTTTGTTTATTCTGTTTCTTCAGAGGTACTTTACTAAGAAGTAAGGAAAAGCTATATCACCGGCTGGTTTAGTTATGTTTTAAACTAGAAGCATTTATTATCTATGATTTTATAATAGGAAAACTCTCTAAATTACTTTTTATTTAATATTATATAGGTATCAAAAATAATCTGTTAGTATTACCTATGAGGAGTAGACATAAAATGTTGGCATGATCAAAAAAGTGTGCATGAGCAGAAAAGTTCTGTAAAATGCTTGTCACGTTGGTTTAAAAACAAGTGTGGATTAATCTGTCATAAATGCGGTAGAATGCTAATGGAGAATAAAGTAATACATTGACCAAATCAGGCTGAATTTGAAACATGAATGCTCCAAATAGGAATTAAAATCTGTGAGTTATTCATATGTTCTCCTTTAAGCTTGAGTTGGAAATAGATTGTCAAGTAATGTGAAAAGTCATGCAACACATTGTGCCTGATGCATAGGAGTAATCAATAAATGTTATTTTCTCTCCCTTTGTTCCTTCTTCCCATTGGCCTTCTTTTATTCATCCCTTCTTTTCTATTTAAATTTAAATCTTTTCTATTGAAGACACAAGCATAGAACCTAACAGCATGTATCAGTGTCTTTGCTAGTGAGAGAGAGCCATGGTGTCAATTTCACTTGAGTGTTTAGTGTCGCAGATGAATAATCCTAACTTGTTAAGATCTATCTATCTATCTATCTATCTATCTATCTATCTATCTATCTATCTATCTATCCATCTATCCATCCATCCATCCATCCATGCATCTCTTCTGAGGAGTAAGTCTTTGGTTATTAATTTTTTTAAAAAGTAATAGTGGGAGAGACTTCTTTGCAAATAGCCTCATATTTCCTAACCATGGCAATTCAGTAGAAGGAAAATGTTAGAAACCATGCCACTAATTTCAAAAGAGTAGAAGAATATAAATTGTATATGATGTTTCTTTATTAATACGAGTGATGAGTGGAGAAGTATTTTTTGCTATTCCTTTTCCATCTGTATCATTTTTCTTTGTACCTGAACTTTAAACATATAATTATTAAATTCAGTTTTGATATTTGAAAAAGGACTTTGAAAGAAGGTACTTAAAGCTATCTAGTTTGACTACTGGTCTTTTATACACCCTGGGTGGCTAAAGCTTTAAACACCTCAGGTGTCTTGAAGAACAATCAATGGACCATTAAACAGCTCTATCATGCCATAAAGCTATATTCCTAGCAGCAGTTGACCCCTATCATCATGTTCTTCCTTGCCCGTCTTTTAAAATAACAGTCCGACAGCTTTATGTACCCATGTGTAGCCTGGTAATGGGATCTCAGGCAGGGTGTCAGGATCATGTTCAGCTCAGATATGTTGACCTGTGGTCAAACAATGGATAGTATGTCAGTCACAGGATTCATTTCCAATATGAGACTTTGTTCTAAACTATGACACACTTTGGTATATGTCACTTTTGTGTAAATCTTCAGCTGAGATCATAATTTTGAGGAAAAGACAAGGGTAAATGTATTTTTGGGTCCTTTCTGTTTTTCTTTTCTTAATGTGTGTGCCCCAGTCAACTGCCAGTCAAATTCATGGAATTCACTTCATGCATATCTTTGGGAATGCTTTGTGGTCATTAGAGTCAAATGGAAAAGATGGCAAACAAAGCACAGGATAATGACAACTAAGGACAGCGTGGCAGGTGAATGGCGTGATGCACAATTTATTTCTTTGAAAGATGGGTAAGATACAGATAGGTCAGATAGACAGGTTAGGTTATGGTGGGCAAAAGAGTCTAGGTTTGATGTGGAAGAAAAGATTCTCAGGAAGAGTAGACATTTCACACAAAGTAGTATTTTAGGAAGGTGGATAAAGCAATGGGCCACTGAGAGCCTGAAATAGGGTTATGATTAGAGAAGAGAGACTATAACTGTATTTATCTACAAGTTATGACATGAGAGCCATAGAGTACAGAAGGAAGGTGGCATCCCAAAACGAAAGAGGCAGATTCAAGAAAAATTACAGGTGAAGAATCATTAAAATTTAGATTGGATGCATAATTGGCTAAATGAAGGGATGGTAGGAGGAATCTAAAAATTATTTGTACCGGAAGGCATATCCCTAAATTTTTCTCCTTAAGTTATATTTTCATAAAATAGTCAATGATCTTAACTCATATCTTTCCAAATACAGGGCACTAACATCTAGAAGGTTACAGCAAATATGTTAATAATGGAGAGGAAAAAAGAAGTAATTGAGATTGGAAATGGTGAAAAGGGAATGATGGGAAAGCAGGAATAAGATATTTCCCTCCCAAATAGCCTTTAGATATAAAAAGAAGGCTCTGATATTATATCCCTATGTCCATAGGTTTAAAGAGCCAGACTGGGGCCAGGTCAGAAGTTTCTGGTAAGTTCTTACCTGGCTTAGAGTCATCACCTCAGCCCTGAAGCTCTGTAACCCTGCATTCCTAGAGAGGGGGTTGGAGAAATACCATGGCGAGGTCTTGCTTTAATAGCACATATTTCTTGTTTCCTCTTGCCAGGCACTCTTCTAAGACCTTTACGTGTTTTCATTTGGTCATCACAATACTTCTATGAGGTCAGTATTCTTATTATCCCCCGTTTTGTAGGTGAGGAATCTGAGACCAAGTGAACTTGATTTGTGTTACAAAGCTGATGAATGTTAGATCAGAATTAAAACTCTGACAATTATTCTGAGTTAAATAAGTCAGTGCCGCTCACCCAGAACTTTTTCTACTACATATATCAAAAATACACTGAATTTCTGGGGCCCATTAAAATCAGAATGTGGGAGTTGATGTATAATTGTTCGATTTCACATTTGTATTGGATAATATTGGCACTTACCCTTGTGTTTACTTCTCAAATCTGCTTTACTTACTTCCCCTGGATCACCTACTTCCATCTACGGACCTCGGGCTCCCTGTGCCCTGGGATTGATTGCTATGTTGGCAAGAAGCAGGGATACAAAACATCCTGGCTGAGGCCTAAGGCATCATTAGCTTACTGTGACTGGAGTTTTTATCTCACGACCTCTGGACTGACTTCCTAATGTTCTGATATCCCCATTTCTGGGTAGACTAAATTCCTGATCCTCAAAGTGTGGAATGTGGACTAGCAGCACTGGCATTACCTGGACACTTGTGAGAAGTGCAGAATTTCAGATCCCACCCCAGGGCTATTGATTCAGGAGCTACATTTTAATAAGATTCTCAGGTCATAGGTGTGAACATTCAAGTTTGAGAGGCACTGATTTAAGTGGTTTTTACTTTCATTGCTAACAACTCAGTGTGGTATCTGATTTCAAATGTGATTTCTGATCTACTGTGTAGACTGTTTCTGGTACCTGGGATCTATTGGTTTATAGATATCTATCTAGTTTCTCAAATACATCCCTGTGCAGACTTCTAAAGTCTGCATATTTTTCAAATTTTCCATTCCTAGTTTCTTGTTCTGTCTCCCCTATGATCTGCTCCTACTCATATCCTTAGAACTAAGGGAATGATAATCATTATACTACTTAATTATTTCCTTATCAAAAATATAGCAAAATGAAGATATGTAACCAAAGGAATAAGTAACCTATGGAGAAATCCATATTAATTATTCAGACCTCATATTTTAGCTGTTTTTGATCACGGTGATGCAGTAAATCAACAGGGCATCTCCCTACCCCCATTCTTGCTAAATCTATGATTTGTGGCATTATACACAAAAAGGAACTTAATAGTAGTTCTTGTATTCTCATTAGGTTAAGCAAAAAAGACAAATAATCATTCATCACTGTTCAGTGGGTAGTGATTAATGAGTGCCTTTGGTTCCCTTTCTCAGAAGTGTGGAAAAGGTCAATTGGCTGTTTTCCTCTGTTGTTGCTTCTGGGATTCCCATGGTGTGTGGGATATTTATTCAATTTAAATATTAGTCATCTGTGGGATTTTCTGTGTAATAACTTTTACAAGTATAATTTTAAAGAAGAGCACAGAGATGTGTTTATAGACATTTACCTACACCCCTTTCCCTGCAGAGTGTGTTTTGCAAGTGTGCTTTGCAAGTGCTACCCATGTGCCCTCTTTGAAGATCCAACATCAGGCCAGGTCTAAAAAAAGAAACTTTTTTTCTTGGTAGAGTTACAAAAAAGTTTTACCTACTAAGTTTAGAAAACTGCATGAGGCTAGATAGAGAGGAAAGTCAAAATGCACAGTGATTTTAAAATTATGATTGAATAATAGGATAGGATCATGAGAAATAAGGAATTATTCATTTACACTGTATGACATTTGTGTTATTGTTACTATTTTATTCCCTTGGTTATTTGTCATAGGCGTGCATATATTATGTAATCCGTGGCCCAGTTGTGACCAAGATCTTTGTGTTGCTGTTAATGCTCTTTACACCCTTTAATGCTGAATTACTTGGCACTTAGATGAATACTATTTTGCATTACTTGCCAATTTTAAAATGTGCTTTTATCTTCTCTTCCAAACTAGAAGCTCCTTGAAGGTGGGAATATGGTCTCCCATGATATCTGCACCAAGATCAGCACACTAGTTACCACATAGCACAATTAATAGTATCTGCAATAAAGTGAAGTCCTGTATATTATTTAGCAATTGCCACAACAAGGCTGTGTAACAAAAATCTCCCCAAACTTGGTGGTTTATGACAACAATTATTTATTATTACTTCCTCATATGTGGGTTGGTTGCAGATTGCCTGATTTAGATTGGGCTTGGCTGGCTCTGCTGCAAGCTGTGGGTCCAGTTGGCCTTGGTGTCTGTCCATAGGGCTCAGGTCTACTCCAGGTGTAATAATACTATGGTCCAGGCTGAATAGGAACCACCTAAGGGAAGCTCATCATGTGTGATGGCTGAGGTGCAAGAGGGCGAGTTCTGCGGCTCTTATACATTTCTAACCTCATTTTGCATCACTTCTGCTAAGATCCCAGTAGCCAAAGCAAGCCATACACCTAAGGCCAAAGTGAAAAGTTCTTTTGATCCACCCTGAGGTTAAGCAAGTCCCATGAGTGGGGGAAATAATGGAATAACTACATGCTGAATAACAGTCTCCCACAATCATGATCTTAGACGTTGAGGGCATTCTTGCTGTTGCTAAGACTCTCTCCACCCTGAACAGATTCTTAAGAAAGAATAGAGTTGAAACATCACACTCTTCCTTGGTGAGCTCTCATGCACTCCTGCTGTCTTGAATTGCTGTCTTAGGTGGTTTAGACAATGTCTCCTTTCCTTGTTTATATTGATTTCCTGAAGTCTTGAAGTCAAAAGTCTTTTGGTTGCAAGTAATCAAAATCCATATGGAACTAACAACACCAGAAAGAGATTTACTAGTAGAGTGACTGAATTAGTTTGCTAGGACTGCTGTAAGAAAGTACCACAAACTGGGTGGCTCAAACAACATAAATTTATTGTCTCACACTTCTGGAGCCTAGAAGTCCAAAATCAAGGTATTGGCAGCCTTCTGAGGGATGTGAGGAAGAGACTGTTCTAGTTATTCCTCCTTGTCTTATCAATGGCTTTCTTCATGTTTACATGGTGCTCTCCCTGTATGTGTGTCTGTTTCCAAATTTGCCCTTTTATAAGGACACCAGTCATATTGGATTAGGGCCCACCCTTATGACCTCATTTTAACTTGATTGCCTCTGTGAAGACCGTATCTTCAAATAAGGTCATGTTCTGAGATACTGTGTTAGAACTTTAACACATGAATTTGGGGGTGGGGGTGGGTGGGTGGGTGCAGGACATAATTCAGCCCATAACAGCAGCCATAGGTTGATTTGCCCAGGACTGTCCCAGTTGATACTTATTTCCCTGAAGTCATTACTAAAGTGCCCCTTTCTCAATAATGTACCACTTTGAGTGATAAACTACATGATCCCTTTAACTAGGAGAATATAGGGGACCTCATTAAATGCAGAGGCCTCAGGGGGTGATTTTGACCAGAACCTGGAAACAATCTGGTAATACAGTGTTTATTTTCTGCTCTATAGTCATGTTACTTATCCATATAAAAATACTTTTAACTAGGGACTTCCCTGGTGGCACAGTGGTTAAGAATCCGATTGCCAATGCAGGGGACACAGGTTGGCACCCTGGTCCGGGAAGATCCCACATGCCATGGAGCAACTAAGCCCATGGGCCACAACTACTGTGCCTGTGCTCTAGAGCCTGCAAGCCACAACTACTGAAGCCCACGTGCCTAGAGCCCATGCTCCACAACAAAGAGAAGCCACCTCAATGAGACACCTGTGCACTGCAATGAAGAGTAGCCCCCCCACTCAATGCAACCAGAGAAAGCCCACACACGGCAATGAAGATCCAATGCAGCCAAAAATAAATAAATAAATAATAAAACAACTTTTAACTAGACTGCACATTTTTATAAGAATTGGTGATTTCTACCCATATACATAAGTGGGTACTTCATAGTTTTGAGTTTAAGAGCAATAGGTTCTCAAATTTAAAAAAAGCGATATATGCATATACAATACATATATTACACAGACACTTATATGTAATATATATACATTAATAAATATATTACAGTAAGTCCCCTACATACGAATGAGTTCCATTCTGAGAGTGTGTTCATAAATCCAATTTGTTCGTAAATCCAACAAAGTTAGCCCAGGTACCCAGCTAACACAATCGACTAAATAGTGCTCTACTGTAATAGGTTTATAATACTTTTCACACAAATAATACATAAAAAACAAACACAAAAAATAAAGAAAACATTTTTAATCTTACAGTACAGTACCTTGAAAAGTACAGTAGTACAGTACAGCAGCTGGCATACAGGCGCTGGCATCAAGTGAACAGGCAAGAAGAGTTACCGACAGGAGGAGGGAGAGGAGGAGGGAGATGGTAGAGCTGAAGGATCGTCAGCAATAGGAGACAGAGGACAAGCTGCAGTTTCACTCACGCCAGACGTTGATGGCACAGGTTCTGATTCCTTGCTCGATTCAATTCTTTCTACCCTCTTGAAAGAATGATCCAGTTATGTCTGGTTAGTAGCTCTTCTTTTCTCATCACAGATGACACGGTAGCACTGGATTGCATTCTGAATGGCCACTGCAACCTTCGTGTACTGTTATATGTTCAGGTCCTGTGCCTCAAAGACTAACAGTGTCTCCTCAAATAAAGAAAATCCCCTTGTCATTTCCTGCATCATGAATCTCTTCAGTTCTTCACTTACTTCTTCTTCCTCTTGTCTCTCTTTGTCCTTTCTCTGGGCACATTTGCATTTTTGAAAGTTCGCACCTTGAAGGTTCATATGTAGGGGACTTACTATACAGTATTTCCCTTTAAGGAGTTACTCTTTTGTGTCCATCAATTCCCATAACGTCTCTCAGCAGTAATGGAAGTGAAATTCATAAGCACTGTGGTAGTTTTTGACAGATGATTAGGACAAGATGACATAGCTGTGCTCTTTACGTGATCGAAGGAGAGGATACAAATGCCTTCTGTTTTAACCACATGCTCTTAGTTATACAGATTTGTAGGAACAAGTAAGTCAGCTCTTTGAGCAAACCTAGATCCTCTTAGTCCTCACTCTGTCCAAAGGAAATTATGGGAGTTTCAACAAACAAAGAAATAAAAAGCAGATAAGGGGATTTTGGTTAATTTAAAAAACAAATGAAGTGATGAGGCTTTTAGGAGAGATAACCTGCCACTGTCAGGGGAGGTGACCTAGTGAACAATAAAAGAGAGTGTGATGGGACCCAGTGGCCTTGATGCACAGAGGAAGTGCCTCCCTGAAAACAAGTGCTGAAGATGAGAAAATGCATGTCATTTCAGGCAGAAGACAGCAAGAGAGTCTTTAAATTTAAGCTCTTTCCTGGCTTCTGTTCTTAGAGGTGAGAAATGTTGAGTTTGCGAAGGCAGGCAACAGAAGCAAGAAGAACTACAGTTCTGCAGCCTGTGGAAGGAAAACCACATTCATAGAAAGATAGACAAAATGAAAAGGCAGAGGACTTTGTGCCAGATGAAGGAACAAGATAAAACCCAGGCAACCTTCCAGAAAAAGAATTCAGAGAAGATGCAAGAAATGTTTAACAAAGACCTAGAAAAATTAAAGAACAAATGCCTAGAAGAATTAAAGAACAAATGAACAGAGATGAACAATACAATAACTGAGATGAAAAATACACTAGAAGGAATCAATAGTGGAATAACTGAGGCAGAAGAACGGATAAGTGACCTCGAAGACAGGATGGTGGAATTCACTGCTGCGGAACAGAATAAAGAAAAAAGAATGAAAAGAAATGAAGACAGCCTAAGATACCTCTGGGACAACATTAAACACAACAACATTCACATTATGGGGGTCCCAGAAGGAGAAGAGAGAGAGAAAGGACCTGAGAAAATATTTGAAGAGATTATAGTCGAAAACTTTCCTAACATGGGAAAGGAAATAGCCACCCAAGTCCGGGAAGCTCAGAGAGTCCCAGGCAGGATAAACCTGAGGAGAAACATGCCGAGACACAAAGTATAGGAAAAAATCACACTTCAGTGTTGACATATTCAATGTTCACTAACTGGATTCAATGTTCAATAAAAATTGACCACTATAGAAGACTTCCCTGGTGGCACAGTGGTTAAGAATCTTCCTGCCAATTCAGGGGACACAGGTTGGTCCGGGAAGATCCCACATGCCGTGGAGCAGCTAAGCCCGTGCACCACAACTACTGAGCCTGCACTCTAGAGCCTGTGTGCCACAACTACTGGAGCCTGCACGCCTAGAGCCTGTGCTCTGCAACAAGAGAAGCCACCGCAATGAGAAGCCTGTGAACCACAATGAAGAGTAGCCCCTGCTCGCTGCAACTAGAGGAAGCCCACAGGCAGCAATGAAGACCCAACACAACCAAAAAAAAAAAAAAGAAACTGACCACTAGAAAGTAAAGCTCTCATGGCATTGCAATTTATCAAGACTATTTTCTTAGTACTGCTGAAAATATTTTCATTTGATGAAGTGTAAGACTGTATTTTCTGGACTGCAATTTTGGTGGCATCTTTAGGGTTACTTCTGGCTTTTAAGGTCAGAACTAGCAAAACTCAATATTACTAGAAGATCCCTCATTAATTTCTCTTATAAATGCTTTAACTTGCAATATAACATCCATAGTTTTATGGTAAGCCAGAAATACCAATTACATTTGACTTAAAAAATTTATGAAAGACCTTTTAAAAGATGCCGAGTTCATATTATGGTGATTAAATGGAAAATGCAAAAATCTATAATGCCTCTGTGATCAATATCCCATAGATTAAGGATTTAGTTATTCCTGGATAACTCAAAGCAATATAAGTATAATTTTGTGTCTGTTTCTAAGACCATGGTAGGCTGCTGAGCTGGTGTGTATCAACATTATTATTTTAAGTTCATTCTTAGATGCCTGGTTCTTTAGTCTATTCTCTGCCCTTCAAAACATAATAAACTTTCTCTTTTTAGCTGTTCTAGTAATAGCTATCGTTTCAACTCTGCAGAGGTGACTTAATTTCAGTAAAATCTGATGACCCTATAATCCATGGGTTTAATGCCCACCTGAGAACTATCTGTAAGTATCACCCGCTGATAGTGGTACTGGCAGCTACTTTATGTCTGATTGCATAGATAGTGTGAATTGCTAACAAAATTCTCATATTTCTGGGTTTTAGGGCATTAATTCCTGATAAGAAAATTTTATTCAATGCAGGATTTTCCTTAAGCCTCATGCTCCCTTTTAGCACTTGGATTATGATAATGACAGAATTGTCAAGGACATTTCCACAAAGTTCAGGCACCCCATGAGTTAAGGAGGAAATGAATTGCATTATTACTGCATCCCATTTGCACTTTCCTGCTCATTCCCTAGTGTACTATCATGACTGTTGTAACAGTTAAGACCTTGGATTTCAGGGCCTAAAGGCATTTTTACCTATGAGATCAACATTAGCTTTTGGCTTATTTTCATTACATACAACATGGAGATTGAGAGTGTTTTCTGGCCCAAGGCTTGTGGTTTCCTTTTTTTTTTTTTTTTTTTTTTTTATATATATATATATATTTTTTAACATCTTTATTGGGGTATAATTGCTTTACAATAGTGTGTTAGTTTCTGCTTTATAACAAAGTGAATCAGTCATACATAAACATATGTTCCCATATGTCTTCCCTGTTGCGTCTCCCTCCCTCCCACCCTCCCCATCCCACCCCTCCAGGCTGTCACAAAGCACCGAGCCAATATCCCTGTGCCATGCGGCTGCTTCCCATTAGCTATCTACCTTACTGCGTTTGTTACTGTGTATATGCCCATGACTCTCTCTCGCCCTGTCACAGCTCACCCTTCCCCCTCCCCATAACCTCAAGTCCGTTCTCTAAGAGGTCTGCGTCTTTATTCCTGCTTTACCCCTAGGTTCTTCATGACATTTTTTTCTTAAATTCCATATATATGTGTTAGCATACGGTATTTGTCTTTTTCTTTCTGACTTACTTCACTCTGTATGACAGACTCTAGGTCTATCCACCTCATTACAAATAGCTCAATTTCATTTCTTTTTATGGCTGAGTAATATTCCATTGTATATATGTGCCACATCTTCTTTATCCATTCATCCGATGACGGGCACTTAGGTTGTTTCCATCTCCGGGCTATTGTAAATAGAGCTGCAATGAACATTTTGGTGCATGACTCTTTTTGAATTTTGGTTTTCTCAGGGTATATGCCCAGTAGTGGGATTGCTGGGTCATATGGTAGTTCTATTTGTAGTTTTTTAAGGAACCTCCATACTGTTCTCCATAGTGGCTGAACCAATTCACATTCCCACCAGCAGTGCAAGAGTGTTCCCTTTTCTCCACACCCTCTCCAGCATTTATTGTTTCTAGATTTTTTGATGATGGCCATTCTGACTGGTGTGAGATGATATCTCATTGTAGTTTTGATTGGCATTTCTCTAATGATTAATGATGTTGAGCATTCTTTCATGTGTTTGTTGGCAGTCTGTATATCTTCTTTGGAGAAATGTCTATTTAGGTCTTCTGCCCATTTTTGGATTGGGTTGTTTGTTTTCTTGTTATTGAGCTGCATGAGCTGCTTGTAAATTTTGGAAATTAATCCTTTGTCGGTTGCTTCATTTGCAAATATTTTCTCCCATTCTGAGGGTTGTCTTTTGGTCTTGTTTATGGTTTCCTTTGCTGTGCAAAAGCTTTGAAGTTTCATTAGGTCCCATTTGTTTATTTTTGTTTTTATTTCCATTACTCTAGGAGGTGGGTCAGAAAGGATCTTGCTTTGATTTATGTCATAGAGTGTTCTGCCTATGTTTTCCTCTAAGAGTTTGATAGTTTCTGGCCTTACATTTAGGTCTTTAATCCATTTTGAGCTTATTTTTGTGTATGGTGTTAGGGAGTGATCTAATCTCATACTTTTACATGTACCTGTCCAGTTTTCCCAGCACCACTTATTGAAGAGGCTGTCCTTTCTCCATTGTACATTACTGCCGCCTTTATCAAAGATAAGGTGTCCATATGTGCATGGGTTTATCTCTGGGCTTTCTATCCTGTTCCACTGATCTATCTTTCTGTTTTTGTGCCAGTACCATACTGTCTTGATGACTGTAGCTTTGTAGTATAGTCTGAAGTCAGGGAGCCTGATTCCTCCAGTTCCTTCTTTCGTTCTCAAGATTGCTTTGGCTATTCGGGGTCTTTTGTGTTTCCATACAAATTGTGAAATTTTTTGTTCTAGTTCTGTGAAAAATGCCAGTGGTAGTTTGATAGGGATTGCATTGAATCTATAGATTGCTTTGGGTAGTAGAGTCATTTTCACAATATTGATTCTTCCAATCCAAGAACATGGTATATCTCTCCATCTATTTATATCATCTTTAATTTCTTTCATCACTGTCTTATAATTTTCTGCATACAGGTCTTTTGTCTCCTTAGGTAGGTTTATTCCTAGATATTTTATTCTTTTTGTTGCAATGGTAAATGGGAGTGTTTTCTTGATTTCACTTTCAGATTTTTCATCATTAGTATATAGGAATGCCAGAGATTTCTGTGCATTAATTTTGTATCCTGCCACTTTACCAAATTCATTGATTAGCTCTAGTAGTTTTCTGGTAGCATCTTTAGGGTTCTCTATGTATAGGATCATGTCATCTGCAAACAGTGACAGCTTTACTTCTTCTTTTCCAATTTGGATTCCTTTTATTTCCTTTTCTTCTCTGATTGCTGTGGCTAAAACTTCCAAAACTATGTTGAATAATAGTGGTGAGAGTGGGCAACCTTGCCTTGTTCCTGATCTTAGTGGAAATGCTTTCAGTTTTTCACCATTGAGGATGATGTTTGCTGTGGGCTTGTCATATATGGCCTTTATTATGTTGAGGAAAGTTTCCTCTATGCCTACTTTCTGCAGGGTTTTTATCATAAATGGGTGTTGAATTTTGTCAAAAGCTTTCTCTGCATCTATTGAGATGATCATATGGTTTTTCTCCTTCAATTTGTTAATATGGTTTATCACATTGATAGATTTGCGTATATTGAAGAATCCTTGCATTCCTGGAATAAACCCCACTTGGTCATGGTGTATGATCTTTTTAATGTGCTGTTGGATTCTGTTTGCTAGTATTTTGTTGAGGACTTTTGCATCTATGTTCATCAGTGATATTGGCCTGTAGTTTTCTTTCTTTGTGACATCCTTGTCTGGTTTTGGTATCAAGGTGATGGTGGCCTCGTAGAAGGAGTTAGGGAGTGGTCCTCCCTCTGCTATATTTTGGAAGAGTTTGAGAAGGATAGGTGTTAGCTCTTCTCTAAAGGTTTGATAGAATTCGCCTGTGAAGCCATCTGGTCCTGGGCTTTTCTTTGTTGGAAGATTTTTAATCACAGTTTCAATTTCAGTGCTTGTGATTGGTCTGTTCATATTTTCTATTTCTTCCTGATTCAGTCTTGGCACGTTGTGCATTTCTAAGAATTTGTCCATTTCTTCCAGATTGTCCATTTTATTGGCATAGAGTTGCTTGTAGTAATCTCTCATGATCTCTTTTATCTCTGCAGTGTCAGTTGTTACCTCTCCTTTTTCATTTCTAATTCTATTGATTTGAGTCTTCTCCCTTTTTTTCTTGATGAGTCTGGCTAGTGGTTTATCTATTTTGTTTATCTTCTCAAAGAACCAGCTTTTAGTTTTATTGATCTTTGCTATTGTTTCCTTCATTTCTTTTTCATTTCTTTCTGATCTGATTTTTATGATTTCTTTCCTTCTGCTAGCTTTGGGGTTTTTTTGTTCTTCTGTCTCTAATTGCTTGAGGTGCAAGGTTAGGTTGTTTATTCGAGATGTTTCCTGCTTCTTAAGGTGGGCTTGTATTGCTATAAACTTCCCCCTTAGAACTGCTTTTGCTGCATCCCACAGGTTTTGGGTCGTTGTGTCTCCATTGTCATTTGTTTCTAGGTATTTTTTGATTTCCTCTTTGATTTCTTCAGTGATCTCTTCATTATTAAGTAGTGTATTGTTTAGCCTCCATGTGTTTGTATTTTTTACAGATCTTTTCCTGTAATTGATATCTAGTTTCATGGCGTTGTGGTCAGAAAAGATACTTGATACAATTTCAATTTTCTTAAATTTACCAAGGCTTGATTTGTGACCTAAGATATGATCTATCCTGGAGAATGTTCCATGAGCACTTGAGAAAAATGTGTATTCTGTTGTTTTTGGATGGAGTGTCCTATAAATATCAATTAAGTCCATCTTGTTTAATGTATCATTTAAAGCTTGTGTTTCCTTATTTATTTTCATTTTGGATGATCTGTCCATGGGTGAAAGTGGGGTGTTTAAGTCCCCTACTATGAATGTGTTACTGTCAATTTCCCCTTTTATGGCTGTTAGTATTTGCCTTATGTATTGAGGTGCTCCTATGTTGGGTGCATAAATATTTACAATTGTTATATCTTCTTCTTGGATCGATCCCTTGATCATTATGTAGTGTCCTTCTTTGTCTCTTTTAATAGTCCTTATTTTAAAGTCTATTTTGTCTGATATGAGAATTGCTACTCCAGCTTTCTTTTGGCTTCCATTTGCATGGAATATCTTTTTCCATCCCCTTACTTTCAGTCTGTATGTGTCTCTAGGTCTGAAGTGGGTCTCTTGTAGACAGCATATATAAGGGTCTTGTTTTTGTATCCATTCAGCTAATCTGTGTCTTTTGGTGGGAGCATTTAGTCCATTTACATTTAAGGTAATTATCGATATGTATGTTCCTATTCCCATTTTCTAAATTGTTTTGGGTTCGTTATTATAGGTCTTTTCCTTCTCTTGTGTTTCTTGCCTAGAGAAGATCCTTTAGCATTTGTTGTAAAGCTGGTTTGGTGGTGCTGAACTCTCTCAGCTTTTGCTTGTCTGTAAAGGTTTTAATTTCTCCATCAAATCTGAATGAGATCCTTGCTGGGTAGAGTAGTCTTGGCTGCATGTTTTTCTCCTTCATCACTTTCAGTATGTCCTGCCACTCCCTTCTGGCTTGTAGGGTTTCTGCTGAGAGATCAGCTGTTAACCTTATGGGGATTCCCTTGTGTGTTATTTGTTGTTTTTCCCTTGCTGCTTTTAATATGCTTTCTTTGTATTTAATTTTTGACAGTTTGATTAATATGTGTCTTGGCGTGTTTCTCCTTGGATTTATCTTGTATGGGACTCTCTGTGCTTCCTGGACTTGATTAACTATTTCCTTTCCCATATTAGGGAAGTTTTCAACTATAATCTCTTCAAATATTTTCTCAGTCCCTTTCTTTTTCTCTTCTTCTTCTGGAACCCCTATAATTCGAATGTTGGTGCGTTTAATGTTGTCCCAGAGGTCTCTGAGACTGTCCTCAGTTCTTTTCATTCTTTTTTCTTTATTCTGCTCTGCAGTAGTTATTTCCACTATTTTATCTTCCAGGTCACTTATCCGTTCTTCTGCCTTAGTTATTCTGCTATTGATCCCATCTAGAGTACTTTTAATTTCATTTATTGTGTTGTTCATCGTTGCTTGTTTCATCTTTAGTTCTTCTAGGTCCTTGTTAACTGATTCTTGCATTTTGTCCAATCTATTGTCCATTCTATCTCCAAGATTTCGGATCAACCTTACTATCATTATTCTGAATTCTCTTTCAGGTAGACTGCCTATTTCCTCTTCATTTGTTAGGTCTGGTGCATTTTTATCTTGCTCCTTTATCTGCTGTGTGTTTTTCTGTCTTCTCATTTTGCTTATCTTACTGTGTTTGGGGTCTCCTTTTTGCAGGCTGCAGGTTTGTAGTTCCTCCTGTTTTTGATGTCTGTCTCCAGTGGCTAAGGTTGGTTCAGTGGGTTGTGTAGGCTTCCTGGTGGAGGGGGCTAGTGCCTGTGTTGTGGTGGATGAGGCTGGATCTTGTCTCTCTAGTGGGCAGGTTCACGTCTGGTGGTGTGTTTGGGGGTGTCTGTGGCCTTATTATGATTTTAGGCAGCCTCTCTGCTAATGGGTGGGGTTGTGTTCCTGTTTTGCTTGTTGTTTGGCATAGGTTTTCCAGCACTGTGGCTTGCTGGTCGTTGAGTGAAGCTGGGTGCTGGTGTTAAGATGGAGGTCTCTGGGAGATTTTCGCCGTTTGATATTATGTGGAGCTGGGAGGTCTCTTGTTGATCAGTGTCCTGAAGTTGGCTGTCCTACCTCAGAGGCAGAGCCCTGCCTCCTGGCTGGAGCACCAAAAGCTTTTCATCCACAGGCTCAGGATATAAGGGAGAAAAAGTAGAGGGAATTAGTAGAAGTATGAGGAAAGAAAGAAGGAAAGGAGGGTAGGAAGGAAGGAAGAAAGAAAGAAAGAAGCAAAGAAGGAAAGAAGGCAAGAAGGAAAGAAAGGAGGGAGGGAGGGAGGGAGGAAGGAAGGAAGGAGGGAAAGAAGGAAAAAAGAAAGAAAGAAGATACAGTAAAAATAAAATAAAGTATAATAAAGTTATTGAATTAAAAACTTCTTATTTAGAAAAAAAAAAAAAGGGACGGAAAGAACCTTAGGACAAATGTTGGAAGCAAAGCTATACAGACAAAATCTTACACAGAAGCATACACATACACCCTCACTAAAAGAGGTAAATGGGGAAAAATCCTAAATCTTGCTGTCAGAGACCACCTCCTCAATTTGGGATGATTCGTTGTCTAAAGGAGGGAAGGAAGGACGGAAAGAAAGAAAGAAAGAACGAAGGTAAAGTATAATAAGGTTATTAAAATTAATTATTAAGAAAAAAAATTAAAAAAAAAAACATGGACGGATAGAACCCTAGGACAAATGGTGGAAGCAAGACTATACAGACAAGATCTCACACAGAAGCATACACATACACATTCACAAAAAGAGGAAAGGGGAAAATATCATAGATCTTGCTCCTAAAGTCCACTTCCTTAATTTGGGATGATTGGTTGTCTATTCAGGTATTCCACAGATGCAGGGTACATCAAGTTGATTGTGGAGCTTTAATCCGCTGCTTCTGAGGCTGCTGGGAGAGATTTCCCTTTCTCTTCTTTGTTCTCACAGCTCCCAGGGCTAAGCTTTGGATTTGGCCCTGCCACTGCGTGTAGATCGCTGGAGGGCGTCTGTTTTTTGCTCAGACAGGATGGGGTTAAAAGAGCCGCTGATTGGGGGCTCTGGCGCACTCAGGCCGGCGGGGACGGAGGGGCACAGAGTGCGGGGCGGGCCTGCGGTGGCAAAGGCCGGCGTGACTTTGCACCAGCCTGAGGCGCGCTGTGCGCTCTCCCGGGGAAGTTGTCCCTGGATCCCGGGAACCCGGCAGTGGCGGGCTGCACAGGCTCCGCGGAGGAGGGGTGTGGAGAGTGACCTGTGCTCGCACACAGGCCCCTCGGTGGCGGCGGCAGCAGCCTTAACGTCTCCCGCCCGCCTCTGGGGTCCGCGCTTTTAGCCGCGGCTTTCGCCCGTCTCTGGATTCCGCGCTTTCAGCCGCGGCTCGCGCCCGTCTCTGGATTCCGCGCTTTCAGCCGCGGCTCGCGCCCGTCTCTGGATTCCGCGCTTTCAGCCGCGGCTCGCGCCCGTCTCTGGGGTCCGCGCTTTCAGCCGCGGCTCGCGCCCGTCTCTGGAGTTCCTTTAAGCAGCGTTCTTAAACCCCTCTCCTCACGCCCCAGGAAACAGAGAGGGAAGGAAAAGTCTCCTGCCTCTTCTGCAGGTGCAGGCTTTTCCCCGGACTCCCTCCCGGCTAGCTGTGGTGCACTAACCCCTTCAGGCTATGTTCAAGCCGCCAACCCCAGTCCTCTCCCTGCGCTCTGGCCTCAGCTCGCAGCCCCGCCCGCCCCGGCGGGTGAGCAGACAAGCCTCTCGGGCTGGTGAGTGCCGGTCGGCACCGATCCTCTGTGCGGGAATCTCCCCGCTTTGCCCTCCGCACCCGTTGCTGTGCACTCCTCCGCAGCTTCGAAGCTCCCCCCTCCGCCTCCCGCAGTCTCCGCCCGCGAAGGGGCTTCCTAGAGTGTGGAAACTTTTCCTCCTTCACAGCTCCCTCCCACTGGTGCAGGTGCCGTCCCTATTCTTTTGTCTCTGTTTTTGCTTTTGCCCTACCCAGGTACTGGGGAGTTTCTTGCCTTTTGGGAGGTCTGAGGTCTTCTGCCAGCCTTCAGTAGGTGTTCTGTAGGAGTTGTTCCACGTGTAGATGTATTTCTGGTGTATCTGTGGGGAGGAAGGTGATCTCCGCGTCTTACTCTTCCGCCATCTTCCGCCTTCTCCCTCTGTGGTTTCCTTTTAATTCCAAGTGTTTATTCCCATTTGGCAAAAGAGCTTCTGAATTTTATCAACAAGTATACATAGAACGATAGAGTGATTCATCGTTTTTGTGTGTAAGTAAAGACTTTTAAAAATACATACATTGGGATAAAATAAATGCCTCTTCCTTCAATAACAAGCAAAACAACAAAAAAAGCACAATCTGGATAATTGCAAAAATGACTCAGGAGAATAAATCGACACTGACACCAGCCTTGCTTTGACATGCTGTGAAATGAGATGACTATTATCTTTCAAAGAACAAAGGTAGGGCTACCTAGTAACTTCTAGAGGACGTTGTCACAACCATTAAAAAGGGATGTTCTAAATCGGAGAGGGAAATTAATTCATAAAGTGTCGCAGATGAACTGCAAGCTGAATCTCAGATATTAGGCTCTGATATTAATAACTAAACCCACTGACTTTTCTTGATGGCCTCTTCCTTGCCTTCCTTCCTTCTTCTTGCCTTCCTTCCCACCTTCTTTTCTTAAAAAATTTCTCCTCTTATAGGCCTTTTGGTCTGTCTGTTTCTTTTTTCTTCTATCCCTGTTGAAATATATATTTTATGGTTGCTGGGTTTAGAGTTGTGTGCTCTTTTTTAGTTTGAAAAGTGAATGAAACCATTAATATTTCTCTTTCTGAAAGAAAAAGAACCTTCACATTGAATTTAATTTTTTTTCAGTAGAAGGAATACAGGAAGGGATCGACAATGTTTAAAATATAAAAGGACAAAGAGAAATGAAAAAGAAGGAACAATACAGAGGAAAATGAAGGAGGCTGGATGAAAGAACAGAAATGAAAAGGGTATGAAACAGGCAGGAGCAGAAGGATGGGAGAGAAAGTTTAGGTGGTGATGAGATGATGTAAAAAGATGGATTAATAAGATTAGAGGAGGTTCAGGTTCAAATTTGGTATATTTAGCTTAATAGTGATGCCGAAAGCTTGGCCTCTGTACCCTGGTGCTGAATCGAATCTCGCAGACAGAATTTTGGGCGAAGTAGAAAAGAAGAGCTTTATTGCTTTGCCAGGCAAATGGGGACACAGCAGGCTCATACCCCTCAAAGCGGTGTGTCCCAACCTAGGAAGATTTGGTGTTGAGTTTTATAGCAATGGTTCAAGGGCAAGGTTGCTGATAAGGATTAGGGTGTGTGCAGGGCCTGTACTCCTTTAATCTGGTCTCAGGTAGTCTCTTGATGAGCTTCTCTAGTTCCTTTAATCTGGCCTCAGGTGGTCTTCTGCAGAATGAAGAATGCTAGCATCTTCCACTTGTTGGGGATTTTAGTTCTGTAAAGAGCTCAAAGAAATTGTGATGTGTATCCCTTGAGGCAGAACCAGGACCCTGCCCCAAGGCTGCACCATTGTTTCTTGGCTGCTCCTCCCTTGACTCTGTGTCCCCTCCCTTCCCTGATTAGCAATTGTCTGAAAGGCTTCCATGCCCAGGAGCCCCACATGATCCTTTTTGGTTTCAATAATGTCAGTCCAATTTTTAATTCTTTCTAATTTAACACTTTTTACATTATCTCAAATTATTTAAAATGAGTGTTAGATAAAAAGAAGCACCTTGAAATCAAGTCTCTTAATTACTGACACCTTTGGTGGTTTAAACCATTAATATTGAGAAGTGTTAGGATGTAAAGTAAAATTTTTCTCCCAGTATAATTAATGCATGCTTAAGTCATTGTACAGAAAATAGAGCTCCGGGGCTTAATAGCCAAATGAAGTTTCTATGATACAAGTGTTATTTTTATTACCTTCTTTTTTTAAAAACCCTCTTCTTTTAATAAGAAGTAGCAACATTTTTAATAGTATGCCTACTTTTCGCAAAATCTCTATTTTTAAACAACTTTAATGAAGTGTAATCGGCATATAAAAGCACATATATTTAAAGTATATTATGTAACATATTTGATATAAAAATGCCCATACAATCCTCACTCACATTCAAGTTAATGAATATATCCATCACTGGCAACTGTTTCCTTGACCCCTTGGTAATCCCTCCCTCTCACTTTTTTCCTTCTCTTTTATGCACCTATATTAGTTTGCCTTTCCTAGACGTTTATATACACAGAAGCAAACAATATGTGCTCTTTTAAAATCTGACTTCTTTCACTCAGCTTTATTATTTTGAGAGACATCCATGTGGTAGAGTGTTTCAATAGCTCATCCCTTTTTATGGCTAAGTAGTATTCCATTGTGAGGACATATATAATAATTTTTTAATCTATTTACCTGTTGATGGACATTTGGATTGTTTCTAGTTTTGGCTATTGCAAATGGAACTTCTATGAACAATTGTGTAGAAGTTTTTGTATGAATATATGTTTTTATTTCTCTTGGGTAAATATTTAGGAATAAAATGCCTGGACCACATGGGAGATTTCTTTTTAAAGAAACTTTCAACAGTTTTGCAAACTGGTCAGTCATTTATGTTCTCAACAGCAGTGTACTGGAAGTCTTTCATTTGCTTTGATATTTTGATCTCCTATTTCAAGCCATAGTAATTCTAGGAACTTTTGGTCCAGCAAAGCCTGAAACCATTTTGCAATATTCAGTCAGATTTGTTCAAGTAACTATTGCTCATTTTCTCAAGTCTCTATAATTTGGGAAGCCTGAAAAAATTTATACCAAGCTAGAAGGCCATTACAATTTCAGAAAGTAAATTATATACTTAGAAAATATTAAGGAACCTTTGTTTAAAGAAAGACCCGGGAATACTTGTCAATATCTGATGAATAGGAAACATGATACTGTTTAGGTTTGGACCACACATTTTATCAGTTATGGCAAAAGCCAACAGTTGTGCTATTTAGGGACCAGGATTGCAGTCCTTCTGTTCATTTATATTTTGTGTTATTTGGCCTAAATGTATCAGTTTTTGTTTGGTCAGATAATAATACTTAGGAATGGCTATTTCCAAAGGAATCTCTCCTCTCCTCTACTTCTGACCACTTGAGTTATCCCAAATTAAAAATACTGTCTTTCTCTAGTTCAGCCATAAGATATATGAGTCATACAGGCTCCATGATAATCTTAAATATATTGGGGAGAATGTATTAGATTAGAATTGGATTTAAAGAGGACATACCCAATATTCTTAGCAGTAGGATCAGCATCGTTTCATTTAATTAATCACGAAACCCATTTGTATTTGATGAAACTTTTGTTTTCCTCTCTTTCCTCCTCTCCTACTCAATGATTAGTATTGATACTAAGTCAAGGTTTGCATTAATTCCATCCCTGGCCAATATCAGTACTGTTTTACTAAGGATTTTTGGATATTCCTTGAGTTATTTTCCTCTTCAATAGTTAGGTTTTTAGGCAGAAAGTCCCTTCTAGGAAAACAATATATCTAGCACTTTTGGATGTGAGGGCATTAAAGTGACTGACAATAATTCAGAATGATTGTTCTAGAGGAATTATAAAAGGACAGTCTTATTTAGAGTGTGAGTCATTTAGTAGATCCAGCTCTTCTTAAAAACAGAAGTTTCTATATTTCCACCTTGGTAGTTCTTTTTGTTTTTTTGTGGGTTTTTTTTTTTTTGGAGTATGGAAATACCTAGACTAAATAGTGTAGAGCTTATGGAAGTGTGAAGACTTGGCATTTACTAAAGATTAAAATAGTCTACTAGTTTAATTTATTGCTTGGATGTGAGCAGGTCCAAAGACAGGCTTTGGGATATTTAAATAGTGCTTCTAGTTAGCTTTCCCTTCTTCATTTAAAACTTTGGCACCTGTATCACAGGCTTTCTTTCCATCTCAGTCTTTGCCGTCATCCTGCCTGGCTTTAGTAGACAGATGGAAGGAACAGCTAAGAGTGTGGCTTCTCGGTTTAGGGCCCTCTTCATCTCCATTCACCATCTCTTCCTTTGTACCTGAGCCACTGGCTCCCATGAATAGGAGAATAAAGAACTTGACCTATAGGCTCATCAGTGTAAATGTGCTACTCTGTCTCACAATCTCTTCTTTCACTAGTGAAGTTATTCGCTACCTCTGATCATTCTTTGACCTCATCTGCATCTTCAGTCCATGGATTGTCTATTTTTTTTTCCAATCCATCAGTCTTTGCATTTCCTCTTTAATCCGTAAGCCCTTGTCTTTTTTCTCTCTGCCACATTCCATACATTAAATTTCCCTCTGCATCTAACATTTTGTTTCAACTGTCTGGCAAAACCCAACCAAAGATGAACCTTGTACCCATGTCTTCTGCATCTATATCTGAACAGTACAGCTCTCTGGGAGAATGTCATACAACAGGCTTGTTGGTTCCCCAATCTATTTTTGACAATGACTTCAAATGGATTCTCAACATTGCAGCCGTATTTCTCAGGTCAACAGGCTCTCCCAGGACACTGGTGGAGTGATTGATCTTAAGTAGAAGAAGAAACAGCTTCCTTGTTATAACAGGAAACATAGTGCTAGGATGGGTGAAGCTATAAATGTGTTTGTAAATTGACAGAGTGAAGATGAAATAAAAATGATATCTTATTTTTCTCGGAGGATAACCATCCTATGTATAAGGGATAAACATTGGCAAAAAATGGATTATTTTTATGTCAGATTTGTCTTTCCTGTGAAGAAAGATTGTTAACATTATTTTCTATCTTTCTGTTATAAATTGTTCTCCATAATGGGTGAGTTGAGAAATTTTTGTTCAAGTTCCTAGCAAAAAAAATTTGCTGCAGCACGGCTTCAATTCACAAAGCAGTATTTTGACAAATGGGAAATAGCACCAGCAGGTAAACTCAGCTGGAAAGTTAAGTCTTGGGCTCCAGACAATTTTCTTTCCACTTCATCTTTCAACAGATTATCCTAAAACATCATTTTGATCATTTCACTTCTCTTCTGTAAACCCACCATGGGTCCCATTTCCTGCTCTATCATGTCTCAAAACAACAAAACATGGTTTTCAAAGCCATCCATAATTTGATCTCACTCAGTGTATTCAACATGATATATTACCATATGTAGCCTTATTTTGAATCCTTCTGATCCAGTCCATTTCCTGTCTCCTACTTCTGTCTCCCCATGTCTTTGTTTATGAATCTATGCCAGCCAGTTTGACTTGGGCACTGAGCAATGACAAACTGGTAGGTAGAAAGGGAATTTTCCCATTCAGAACCAGCTAACCCACAGTCATGAGGCAGAATCAGACCCTGACCTTAGATATGAAATCTGGAGAGAGGAGTGTGGATCAGGTAAAGGAGAGAAGGTGGGTATGCGAAGAAGGAGTTTCCAGAGCTGAATTCCAAGGAGGTCATCAAGACTGGGCACAAAAATAATTCAAGTTGTTAATCATCATAAATTTTCCTATATTTCCTTTGTAACAGTCATTTTCCACTGATTAAATTGTCATGACTAACTTGGATTAGCAGTAAGATACAGACACACACACACACACACACACACACACACACACACGCGCGCGCATCACACTTTTACATATTGACAATCATAACAATCATAATTGGTTTATATTATCCAGACCAAGTTGTGGATCTCCTTATCTGGAAAAATAACTTAAGAATTTGGGACATAGTTGAAACTTGAAATAATAGGAAAATGATCTGATAAAATCCTTCTCAACTCCTTTTGGTTTCTCATGAGGTGGGATGAGGTTGAAAAGAAATAGCCGATTTGTTGCTTTGCCACAGAAATACCTTTGTTTACTCTGTTGTTTTTTTTGTTTGTTTACTTCTTAGACTTTTACTTCTATTATACCTACTACAGGGAAGGGAAACCACAGAAGAAATATAGAGAGGAAGAAGATTTGAGCTTCCAAGGGCAAGGTCCTTGCAACAGCGATAAGACTAAAAGAGTATTATAATAGCCTGGAGGTAAAACTCTGGGCAGAGCAGGATGGAGGCAAACCAGAGAAAACTCAGAGAGGGACAAGGTTGTTGTCTCTGAATTGAGGCCCTGTGCTCTATTTTTGCAGCGCTGAAACCTTGGTGGGGAAAGTGATAGAACCCAGCTGGGCATGGGGCTTCTAGGGTAGAGGAGACCTGGGTCTTGTTTCCCAGGCAGAAACCATGAAAGTGATAAGGTCCCAGAGTTATTTCCTACCCTGTTGAGGTACAGTGACAGTAGAGGAGAAATGACAGACAAGCTTGTCTAGGTAGAGTGAGGCTGAATAGGCAGCAAGTTTCCTGTGGTCCCAGAGTGGCATGGAGCTTTTCCCCGTACTTTTGCAAAAGGTGTGGGTGTTAGATGATGGAGAGAGAGTTGTGGAATTGAAAGGGGCTTATTATATAAAATGATGGTAACAGAAGACGACAGCCAGAAGTGAATGGGCTGAATGACTGACACCACAGAGGTATGGTGGCATCTCAATGGAGGCCAGGATAGAAGAGTGAAAACTGTTAGGGTGATCCCAGCTGCTTGATGGCCAAATATCTCCTCCAATTTTGGGTCAAGCCCCTAAGTAGTGATCATAAAAATATATACTATATCAGGGAGAAAGACTGGGCAGGAAAATTTCTGAACTATGTTTAACAAGAGATGACTGAATTTAGCCAGAACTGGCTAAGTCTGTTTTCTACCACATAGAAAAATGAGCACATGAAAGTCAAATTGTGAGACTGAAAAAAAAATTACTTTTGTAAAAATGAATGTGTGACTTTAGAAATGTGAATACAATATATATTGTAAGCAACCGGTGAAGAGCAACATAAAAATAACTTACCTTTGGGAACAGGCCCAGAAGCATAATGTGCATTGAACTCAGTCGATCCACAGTTAGGGTTTGATTTGTGAAAAACACACTTATTCAGAAGATCAAAAGATGTCTTTATTTTGAAAACCTAAAAATTCTTAGAGTACTTGAATGGTCCATTAGATCTTGAAAGCGCAGAAGGGGTTTCTGTTGAATTCCAGCCTTTCTGCCATTGGTGGTGGAGCATAGGTGGCACGTGACATGGTTATGATGGAACAGAAAGAAATCCTGGCTGGAGGTGGAAGGAAATTAAAGGGGCTTGGGGTCGACTTTAGCTTCAGGATTCAGGTACTAGACCTAGCTTCACCAGTAACGTATAACTGTAGGGAAGTTCCTGTTTCCTCACCTATAAGATTAAAGGAGTTGCTCCATGATGTTTCTGTGATTTTAGGTGATTAGGAGTGATAGGAGGCAATGTGTGTGGCAGCAGACCACAAAAGTGTAACCTTTACTTTTCAATAAATAAAAATCATGAATGGGACTGGTCTTATTTCCTGTTCTCCCTTTGGGGCTCCAAGCAGACAAAAATAGAAAAAATCTGACATCTGGCGTGCCTTTCTCCCTGACCTCTGGTCCAACAAACACCTAAAATTTAGAATAATTAGAAACCCCCCTCAAATTGGAACTAATCCTTAGTTTATTTCAGTGCCTACTCAATGTGATTTCTCTGGGATGAGGAAACAGTGGTAGCATAGTGCTGACTGTTGGTTTCTAGTTTCAGACAATCTGGAGGAAGGAAGTTTAGCACACAGTTCATTAAACAGGTCATTCCTTCCTTATGTGGAAAACTTTTCCCCTCTTATCTGGATTCTCAATACTCTGTACCTTTCTAACTTCCTCACATAAGTGATATGATAATGGGCTTAGTTCTACATGGAAGTTTTCTAACAATGTAGATGGTAAACTATACAGAGTAAACTCAGGGGCCTATTGACTTTGATAGCAGAGTTCAAAAAAGGAGACCCTTCCTGGTGCTTTACAGGCACCTACCTGTGTAAACAGACCCACTCAGGTGAAGAGCACACCCAACAGAGGCCACAAAATGGACTAAATAAGCTCTTGACTGGAGAAAAGAGGAACAAACGAACTCAAAGGTGAACAAAATCTTGGAAATGAAAGACTGAAAGCAGCCAGGATGATAGTGTTGTATATAATTTCACCATGGGGAGAATGTCACTTCTGTGGGAATGATTTTTCTACCAACCTGTTTTGAATACCAATGTATAGGGGGTTAGAAGAACATTTTGAAATTCATCCTGCTGTCATCATTTACAAAATCATTCATTACTGTGATACATTATAAAAAGAGAGGGCATATAATGCCAAATGTTGCAAATATATCTAGTCTGTAGGAATACTGTATATGCTCTTCCTTCCCTCCCCACAGCCCCCAGGTTAGGTGATCATAAGTACTTATAATAAGCAAATGCTGCAACTTAAAAATTCTTCAAATAATTCAACTGAGATTTATACTGGATTATTTTAAAGGTCAGTAGATACAGATGGTTCACAAATTTAAAATACGAAATCTTGTGCTATTTTCTTCTGAGAGTTTTTAGCAATTTGAAATTGAGTAGAAATAGGAAAAATCACAAGGTCTTGGCAAAGGTCAAAACAAGAGGATCTCAAACTCAGTTCTCAGCCATCAAGAAACAGTGCGTTGGAACTTTTCATTAGTGCTGAGAAAGTCTCCATTGGTTTGGAGAAGATTCATCCTTGGAAACCTTTCAGCTCCTCCAATAGGCAGAAGCTCCCCTCTGCTCACTCCCGTGGGATTTGCTCTTCAGGGTTTGCTCAGGGGGCATCTTCCCTTTGCAATTCTTCTTTAGTGGTTAGAAGCTCTTTCCTTGAATGGCCTGATCTACACTGGAAGAGGCAGAGTATCCAGGCTGCTCTTATTTACCTCTACGGTGGTCCAGATAGAATCTCGTTTGCTTGTCACATTGCTTCACAATGAAATCCAGTACGATGTGACATCCATCTCCCAACAGTGGCTTATGGGGGTCTTGTTAGTTGTTCAGAAAAACTGTCAGAAATTATGTGGCTTTTCCCGGTGTGCCCTTGTTGAACAGCCTGGCTCACCTTTTTCTGAGGTTAAAAGCATGATGAAATGCCGTGTCCGTATTACTGTTGTTTCATGATTCTGTTTCCTACATGCTGGTTTCAATAAAAAAGAAAATAAGTTTTTTTCCATCTGTCACTAGAATGGAAAGAGGTGACAATGGTGGCACCAATTTTTAGGGCATATTTCTTCCCCCAAATGTGAAAATTTCTTATCGCAATTTTAATGTAGGGCGTGTTAGAGATCTTTTATAGGCTAACATATTGGCCCACATTTTTGCTGCAGCTGTTGCTACAGCAACCAGCAGTGTGCACCTGTAGCTTGAGGGCTCGTGGCTACAGCAGCATTGCTTATCTTTTGCTTTCTGCTCCTGTTTGCTTCCCCAATCCACCCGTACAAACTTTAACGGATGGAGATGGGAGCCATGTGCTAAATATTCTTCTCTGTAACATCTTTGGGCTGATTATCTGAGATACGTTATACATAGTTCCTCAGGCAGTTCCCAGCTATGGTTGCCAGACAAAATATAGGATTCCCAGTTAAATTTGAATATCAGAATAAACAACAGATACTTTTTTCAAGTAGAAATATGTCCCAGATATTGCACTGGATTTGGTTCGCTAGTATTTTTTGAAGAATTTTTGCATTTATATTCATCAGGCGTATTAACCTGCAGTTTTCTTTTCTTGTAGTGTCCTTATCATGCTTTGATACCAGGGTAATGCTGGCCTCGTAAAATGAGCTTGAAGTGTTCTTTCCTCTTAATTTTTTTAATAAGATTTTGTAAAGGATTTGTGGGTTGTATGCTTCTAGAAATTCATCCACTTCTTTTAGGTTATCCAATTTGTTGGTATATAATTGTTCATAGTAATCTCTTGTGATTCTTTGTATCTCTGTGCTATCAGTTATAATGTCTCCTCTTTCATTTATAATTTTATTTATTTGAGCTCTCTCTCTTTTTTTCTTGGTTAGCCTAGCTAAAGGTTTACATATATTTTTTTATCTTTTAAAAAACTCAACTCTTAGTTCCACTGATCTTTACTATTGTCTCCTAGTTTCTATTTTAATTATTTATACTCTAATTCTTATTATTTTCTTATGCTAATTTAGGGCTTAGATTTTTCATTTTCTTTCTAGTTCTTTCAGGTGTAAAGTTAGGTTTTTTTTTTTTTAACATCTTTATTGGAGTATAATTGCTTTACAGTGTTGTGTTAGTTTCTGCTTTATAACAAAGTGAATCACTTATACATATACATATGTTCCCATATCTCTTCCCTCTTGTGTCTCCCTCCCTCCCACCCTCCCTATCCCACCCCTTTAGGTGGTCACAAAGCACCGAGCTGATCTCCCTGTGCTTTGCAGCTGCTTCCCACTAGCCATCCATTTTATATTTGGTAGTTTATATATGTCCATGCCACTCTCTCACTTTGTCCCAGCTTACCCTTCCCCCTCCCCATATCCTCAAGTCCATTCTCTAGTAGCTCTGTGACTTTATTCCCCTCTTGCCCTTAGGTTCTTCATGACTTCTTTTTTCCCCTTAGATTCCATATATATGTGTTAGCATATGGTATTTCTTTTTCTCTTTCTGACTTACTTCACTCTGTATGACAGACTCTAGGTCCATCCACCTCACTACAAATAACTCAGTTTCGTTTCTTTACATGGCTGAGTAGTATTCCATTGTATATATGTGCCACAACTTCTTTATCCATTCATCTGTTGATGGGCATTTAGGTTGCTTCCATGACCTGGCTATTGTAAATAGAGCTGCAATGAACATTTTGGTATATGACTCTTTTTGAATTATGGTTTTCTCAGTGCATATGCCCAGTAGTGGGATTGCTGGGTCGTATGGTAGTTCTATTTTTAGTTTTTAAAGGAACCTCCATACTGTTCTCCATAGTGGCTGTATCAGTTTACATTCCCACCAACAGTGCAAGAGGGTTCCCTTTTCTCCACACCCTCTGCAGCATTTACTGTTTCTAGATTTTTTGATGATGGCCATTCTGACCGTTGTGAGATGATATCTCATTGTAGTTTTGATTGGCATTTCTCTAATGATTAATGATGTTGCTTTCATGTGTTTGTTGGCAGTCTGTATATCTTCTTTGGAGAAATGTCTATTTAGGTCTTCTGCCCATTTTTGGATTGGGTTGTTTGTTTTTTTGATATTGAGCTGCATGAGCTGCTTGGAAATTTTGAGGATTAATCCTTTGTCAGTTGCTTCATTTGCAAATATTTTCTCCCATTCTGAGGGTTGTCTTTTGGTCTCGTTTATGGTTTCCTTTGCTGTGCAAAAGCTTTGAAGTTTCATTAGGTCCCATTTGTTTATTTTTGTTTTTATTTCCATTTCTCTACGAGGTGGGTCAAAAAGGATCTTGCTGTGATTTATGTCATAGAGTGTTCTGCCTATGTTTTCCTTTAAGAGTTTGATAGTTTCTGGCCTTACATTTAGGTCTTTAATCCATGTTAAGTTTATTTTTGTGTATGGTGTTAGGAAGTGTTCTAATTTCATACTTTTACATGTAGTTGTCCAGTTTTCCTAGCACCACTTATTGAAGGTGCTGTCTTTTCTACAATGTATATTCTTGCCTCCTTTATCAAAAATAAGGTGACCATATGTGTGTGGGTTTATCTCTGGGCTTTCTATCCTGTTCCATTGATCTATCTTTCTGTTTTGGGGGCAGTACCATACTGTCTTGATTACTCTAGGTTTGTAGTATAAAGTCAGGGAGCCTGATTCCTCCAGCTCCATTCTTCTTTCTCAAGATTGCTTTGGCTATTCGGGGTCTTTTTTGTTTCCATACAAATTGTGAAATTTTTTGTTCTAGTTCTGTGAAAAATGCCAATGGTAGTTTGATAGGGATTGCATTGAATCAGTAGATTGTTTTGGGGAGTAGAGTAATTTTCACAATGTTGATTCTTCCAATACAAGAACATGGTATATCTCTCCATCTATTAGTATCATCTTTAATTTCTTTCATCAGTGTCTTATAATTTTCTGCATACAGGTCTTTTGTCTCCTTCAGTAGGTTTATTCCTAGATATTTTATTTTTTTATTGCAGTGGTAAAAAGGAGGGTTTTCTTAATTTCACTTTCAGGTTTTCATCATTAGTGTATAGGAATGCCAGAGGTTTCTGTGCATTAATTTTGTATCCTGCTACTTTACCAAATTCATTGATTAGCTCTAGTAGTGTTCTGGTAGCATCTTTAGGGTTCTCTATGTATAGTATCATGCCATCTGCAAACAGTGACAGGTTTACTTCTTCTTTTCCAATTTGGATTCCTTTTATTTCTTTTTCCTCTCTGACTGCTGTGGCTAAAACTTCCAAAACTATGTTGAATAATAGTGGTGAGAGTGGGCAACCTTGCCTTGTTCCTGATCTTAGTGGAAATGGTTTCAATTTTTCACCATTGAGGATAATGTTGGCTGTGGGTGTGTCATATATGGCCTTTATTATGTTGAGGAAAGTTTCCTCTATGCCTACTCTCTGCAGGGTTTTTATCATAAATGGGTGTTGAATTTTGTCAAAAGCTTTCTCTGCATCTATGGAGATGATCATATAGTTTTTCTCCTTCAATTTGTTAATATGGTGTATCACGTTGATTGATTTCCGTATATTGAAGAATCCTTGCATTCCTGGAATAAACCCCACTTGATCATGGTGTATGATCCTTTTAATGTGCTGTTGGATTCTGTTTGCTAGTATTTGTTGAGGATTTTTGCATCTATGTTCATCAGTGATATTGGCCTGTAGTTTTCTTTCTTTGTGACATCCTTGTCTGGTTTTGGTATCAGGGTGATGGTGGCCTCGCAGAATGAGTTTGGGAGTGTTCCTCCCTCTGCTATATTTTGGAAGAGTTTAAGAAGGATAGGTGTTAGCTCTTCTCTAAATGTTTGTTAGAATTCACCTGTGAAGCCATCTGGTCCTGGGCTTTTGTTTGTTGGAAGATTTTTAATCACAGTTTCAATTTCAGTGCTTGTGATTGGTCTGTTCATATTTTCTCTTCCTGTTTCAGTCTTGGCACGTTGTGCATTTCTAAGAATTTGTCCATTTCTTCCAGGTTGTCCATTTTATTGGCATAGAGTGGCTTGTAGTGATCTCTCATGATCTTTTGTATTTCTGCAGTGTCAGTTGTTACTTCTCCTTTTTCATTTCTATTGATTTGAGTCTTCTCCCTTTTTATCTTGTTGAGTCTGGCTAATGGTTTCTCAATTTTGTTTATCTTCTCAAAGAACCAGCTTTTAGTTTTATTCATCTTTGCTATCGTTTCCTTCATTTCTTTTTCATTTCTTTCTGATCTGATTTTTATGATTTCTTTCCTTCTGCTAACTTTGGGGTTTTTTGGTTCTTCTTTCTCTAATTGCTTTAGGTGCAAGGTTAGGTTGTTTATTTGAGTGGTTTCCTGTTTCTTAAGGTAGGATTGTAGTGCTATAAACTTCCCTGTTAGAACTGCTTTTTCTGCATCCCATAGGTTTTGGGTCGTCGTGTCTCCATTGTCATTTGTTTCTAGGTATTTTTTGATTTCCTCTTTGATTTCTTCAGTGATCACTTGGTTAGTAATTAGTGTATTGTTTAGCCTCCATGTGTTTGTATTTTTTATCCTGTAATTGATATCTAGTCTCATAGCATTGTGGTCAGAGAAGATACTTGATACAATTTCAATTTTCTTAAATTTACCAAGGCTTGATTTGTGACCCAGGATATGATCTATCCTGCAGAATGTTCCATGAGCACTTGAGAAGAATGTGTATTCTGTTTTTGGATGGAATGTCCTATAAATATCAATTAAGTCCATCTTGTTTAATGTATCATTTTAAGCTTGTGTTTCCTTATTTATTTTCATTTTGGATGATCTGTCCAATGGTGAAAGTGGGGTGTTAAAGTCCCCTACTATGAATGTGTTACTGTCGATTTCCCCTTTTATGGCTGTTAGTATTTGCCTTATGTATTGAGGTGCTCCTATGTTGGGTGCATAAATATTTACAATTGTTATATCTTCTTCTTGGATCGATCCCTTGATCATTACGTAGTGTCCTTCTTTGTCTCTTCTAATAGTCTTTATTTTAAAGTCTATTTTGTCTGATATGAGAATTGCTACTCCAGCTTTCTTTTGGTTTCCATTTGCATGGAATATCTTTTTCCATGCCCTTACTTTCAGTCTGTATGTGTCTCTAGGTCTGAAATGGGTCTCTTGTAGACAGCATATATATGGGTCTTGTTTTTGTATCCATTAAGCCAGTCTGGGTCTTTTGGTGGGAGCATTTAGTCCATTTACATTTAAGGTAATTATTGATATATATGTTCCTATTCCCCTTTTCTTAATTGTTTTGGGTTTGTTATTGTAGGTCTTTTCCTTCTCTTGTGTTTCTTGCCTAGAGAAGTTCCTTTAGCAGTTGTTGTAAAGCTGGTTTGGTGGTGCTGAACTCTCTCAGCTTTTGCTTGTCTGTAAAGGTTTTAATTTCTCCATCAAATCTGAATGAGATGCTTGCTGGGTAGATATAGGTTGTAGGTTTTTGTAGGTTTTTCTCCTTCATCACTTTAAATATGTAGGTTGTAGGCTTTTCTCCTTCATCACTTTAAATATGTCCTGCCAGTCCCTTCTGGCTTGCAGAGTTTCTGCTGAAAGATGAGCTGTTAACCTTATGGGGATTCCCTTGTTTGTTATTATTTCCTTGCTGCTTTTAATATGTTTTCTTTGTATTTAATTTTTGATAGTTTGATTAATATGTGTCTTGGCATGTTTCTACTTGAATTTATGCTGTATGGGACTCTCTGTGCTTCCTGGACTTTTAAAACTATTTCCTTTCCCATATTAGGGAAGTTTTCAACTATAATCTCTTCAAATATTTTCTCAGTCCCTTTCTTTTTCTCTTCTTCTTCTGAGACCCCTATAATTCGAATGTTGGTGCGTTTAATGTTGTCCCAGAGGTCTCTGAGACTGTCCTCAATTCTTTTCATTTTTTTTTTTTTTATTCTGCTCTGCAGTAGTTATTTCCCCTATTTTATCTTCCAGGTCACTTATCCGTTCTTGTGCCTCAGTTATTCTGCTATTGCTCTCTTCTAGAGAATTTTTAATTTCATTTATTGTGTTGGTCATCACTGTTTGTTTGCTCTTTAGTTCTTCTAGGCCCTTGTTAAACGTTTCTTGTATTTTGCCTATTCTATTTCCAAGATTTTGGATCATCTTTACTATTATTACTCTGAATTCTTTTTCAGGTAGACTGCCTATTTCCTCTTCATTTATTAGATCTGGTGGGTGTTTACCTTGCTCCTTCATCTGCTGTGTATTTTTCTGTCTTCTCATTTTGCTTAACTTACTGTGTTTGGGGTCTCCTTTTCACAGGCTGCAGGTTCGCATTTCTCGTTGTTTTTGGTGTCTGTCCCCAGTGGCTAAGGTTGTTTCAGTGTGTTGTGTAGGCTTCCTGGTGGAGGGGACTAGTGCCTGTGTTCTGGTGGGTGAGGCTGGATCTTGTCTTCCTGGTGTGCAGGTCCACGTCTGGTGGTGTGTTTTGGGGTGTCTTTGGCCTTATTATGATTTTAGGCAGCCTCTCTGCTAATGGGTGGGGTTGTGTTCCTGTCTTGCTAGTTGTTTGGTATAGGGTGTCCAGCACTGTAGCTTGCTGGTCGTTGAGTGAAGCTGGGTACATTAGGTTGATTGTGGTGATTTAATCCGCTGCTCCTGAGGCTGCTGGGAGGGATTTCCCTTTCTCTTCTTTGTTCCCACAGCTCCCGGGGCTCAGTTTTGGATTTGGCCCCGGGTCTGCATGTTGGTTGCCTGAGGGCGTCTGTTCTTCACTCAGACAGGACAGGGTTAAAGGAGCTGGTGATTCGGGGGCTCTGGCTCACTCAGCCCGTGGGGAGGGAGGGGCACGGTGTGCGGGGCGGGCCTGCAGCGGCAGAGGCCAGCGTGACTGACGTTGCACCAGCCTGAGGCGCTATGTGCGTTCTCCCACGGAAGTTGTCCCTGGATCCCGGAAGCTGGTAGTGGCGGGCTGCACAGGCTTCCGGGAGGAGAGGTGTGGAGAGTGACCTGTGCTCGCACACAGGTTTTTGGCGGCGGTAGCAGCAGTCTTAGCGTCTCATGCCCGTCTGTGGGGTCCGCGCTGATAGCCGTGGCTCGCGCCCGTCTCTGGAGCTTCTTTAAGCAGCGCTCTGAATCCTCTCTCCTCGCGCACCAGGAAACAAAGAGGGAAGAAAAAGTCTCTTGCCTCTTTGGCAGCTCCAGACCTTTTCCCGGACTCGCTCCCGGCTAGCAGTGGCGCACTAACCCCCTTCAGGCTGTGTTCACGCCGCAAACTCCAGTCCTCTCCCTGCGCTCCGACCGAAGCCCGAGCCTCAGCTCGCAGCCCCGCCCTCCCCGGTGGGTGAGCAGACAAGCCTCTCGGGCTGGTGAGTGCCGGTCGGCACCGATCGTCTGTGCAGGAATCTCTCTGCTTTGCCCTCTGCACCCCTGTTGCTGCGCTCTCCTCCGTGGCTCCGAAGCTTCCCCCCTCCGCCACCAGCAGTCTCCGCCTGTGAAGGGGCTTCCTAGTGTGTGGAAAGCTTTCCTCCTTCACAGCTCCCTCCCACTGGTGCAGGTCCTGTCCCTATCCTTTTGTCTCTGTTTATTCTTTTTTCTTTTGTCCTACCCAGGTACGTGGGGAGTTTCTTCCCTTTTGGGAGGTCTGAGGTCTTCTGCCAGCGTTCAGTAGGTGTTCTGTAGGAGTTGTTCCACATGTAAATGTATTTCTGATGTATCTGTGAGGAGGAAGGTGATCTCTGCGTCTTACTCTTCCGCCACCTTGAAGCTCCCTCTCCGAGATCTTTCTTTTAATGTACACATTCATCTCTATAAACTTATCTTTTAAGACTGTGTTTGCTGCATCTCATAAGTTTTGGTATGTTGTGTTTCCATTTTTGTTTCTATCAGAATATTTTGGACTTTCTTTTTGATTCTTCTTTGACCTACTGTTTGCTCAGGAGAATGTTGTCTAATTTCCACATATTTGTGCAGTTTCCAGTAGTCTTCTTACAACTGATTTTTAGTTGTATAACATTGTGGTCAGAATATATATTCATGGTATCAGTCTTTAAAAATTTGTTAACATTTGCTTTGTGCCTCAACATATGATCTATCCTGGAGAATGTTTCATGTTTTTTTTTTTTTTTTTATGTTTCATGTTTTTGAGAAGAATGTGTACCCTGGTGCTGTTGGATGGAATGTCCTGATTATGTCTGTTAGGTCTGTTTGGTGTATAGCATTATTCCGATCCATTTTTCCTTACTGATTTCCTGTCTGGATGAGCTATCCATTGGTGAAAGTGTGTTATTGAATTCTCCTACTATTATTGTGTTGTCTATTTCTCTCTTCAGTTCTGTTAATATTGGCTTTAAATATTTAGATGCTCCAATTTTGCGTGAATGTATATTTAGAATTGTTACAGCCTCTCAATGAATTGACTCCTTTATCACTGTATAGTGACCTCCTTTGTCTCTTGTGACCTGTTTTGACTGAAAGTCTATTTTATCTGATAAAAGTATGGGCACTCCTGCTCTCTTTCAGTTGCCACTTGCATGAATATGTTTTTCTATCCCTTCACTTTCAGTCTGTGCATGTTCCTAAAACTAAAGAGAGTCTCTTGTAGGCAGCATATTGTTGGATCTTGGTTTCTTATCTGTTCAGCCACTCTGTGTTCTTTGAGTGGAGAATTTAATCTATTTACATTTAAAGTGATTGCTGGTAAGGACTAACTATTGCCATTTTGTTCCTTTCTTCCTCTCTTCCTTTGTGATTTATCTTTTTTAGTGGTATGGTTTCATTTCTTTCTCTTTCTTTTTTTTGTATCTACTAGAGGTTTTTTTCTTCCTGTTTAACATTTTATTGAACAATTCTTAATAATAAACCTATTTAAGTGATTTGACTAGACTTATTTAAAGCAAAGATATTGGAAACTGCAGACAATCTGATATAAGGGTAAACTATCTCTAAAATCATGCCTATGGGAACTTATTTATTGCATCAAGGTAAGTAATAAAATCAATAAAAGTTAACATTATACAATAATTTTTAGTACCTTAATATATGTCAGACATTATGCTAAATGATTTGCCTGCCTTCTGCCACAATACTCTTATGCAAAAGGCACTATCATTGCTTATGTTTTAACCTTAAGTTAAGTATTTGATCTGTGGTTCTACAGGTAGTAAGTATAAGAAACAGAAATCAAATCTAGGTACATTTGAATTCGGAGTCCAAATGCCAGATTATTTGAGAAATAGGGACACGGCTGAACCAAGTGGGGGAGAGAGAGAGAGAAACTTCCCACCCCAAAACAAACCTAGCAGAACAAAGGCAAGTTAGGAGAAACATTATACATTAGAAAAAGTCTTTGCATATTATTCCTGAGATAAAGATAAAATAACTCTTTGGCATTGTCCTAATATAGGAGTTGTTTTCTTTATGGTCTTTGAACTCTAACTTCTTAAATATCTTTAATGTTTGTAGGCAAGAGATAATGTTCATAGGTAAGAAACACACAGCAGCATTCTATTTCTGACTTCTATTATATTGGCTCTTTACCCCCAAGAGAGAAAATTGAAGCTTTATTTTAGAACGATTCTCTGATACCTGTTCATCCACTATGCAGATGACCAACTTTGTATCCAGTATAACACTATTTTTAATTCTGTATCACCTCTTGGAGTTATTGTTTTCTTTAGCAAATTATACCTCCTATCAGCTTATTTCATTAGCATTAAATTTTTGTTTGTATGAATTCAGATTTTCATATATTTTTGAAGAGAAAAGTTACTAAGGTTGGTGCATACATTTATTTTTAGATCTATAGTTTTATTTCATTTACTAAAATCAGCTTCCAGTTATGAGAGCAACTCACATTGTTATTGTTGATTCTGTCTGGTGCTGGCAGTAGATATTTTGACTTGTTCTTTGTTGGTAGCATTTTGCAAAAGATTGGGCTGAACAACTGCAACCAAGAATCAATAATAACACCAGGAATTGAAAAACTCTGCTCAACTGTTAGGAATGAAGTTTGGAGTGACACAGATCTTGTTCGGAGAGCTTACTGTGTGGTGCTGGAGAATTAATCTTTGACTGTAAACCTTCTTCTCTTTCCTTAATCAGATAAACTGTCTGGCCTAGAACACAGGTCTTTTCTTTTCACAGACAGCTCTATTTTCTCCCCATTAGAGATTTTGTACAGCATAAGGACATGTTTCAGTCTAAGAGGAAAGCATCTTAGATTTGTATAATTTCATTCATCTTATAACAGTCGTGGGAAAAAGAAAATTTCTATACAGTGGTCATATTGGTTTTTAATTATTTGGGAGAAATCTGAGGTGAGAAAATAATTTGCATCTTCCTGCTTTGGTCAAGTATAACTAGACTATTTTATTTTTTAAACGGGATTTTCTTCACCAATTTTTCAATAGGGAATACAAGCAAAACTATTAACAAAATCACAAAATTCCCCTTTACCACATCACTGTGTGTAAGTGAAGCTTAGTTATAATGATACAGACATAAATGTTAGTTTACAACATGATGGTATATATTGTATTTTGGTTTTTACTTGGTATTTAAATTTTGTGCCTTTTTCACATCTCTCTATATAGCTAAATATTTCTCATGTAAAGAGGTGTTTTACTGTAATGACACAATTTTTATTCTTTTAAACCAATTGTTCACCAAGTGTTTGGCAATTAGATCACTTATTTTCTCCCCTGTTCCCTCTCTCCTTTCCTTCCTTCCTTTCTTCTTTAATATTTTTAAACTGCCTTGAAGACTAGCTGTATAAATAAGTATATTTTTAATTATCACATCATAGGACACAGTTTTATTACTTTTCTTATATTTTTCCTAATTGCTCTCTTAACAGATTAGCCACTTTATTATATTTACTTTCAAACAATTTTTCTTATATATTAAATATATGTTTATAATAAGATCTATAAAAATGGAGACATATAAGAAAGGAAATGAGGTATCCACTGATGTGTACACAGCTTCTGACATGACCTTCGATGATCCCCAGCTCTAGACAGTCCTAATTTTGTGAATTTCTTCCCCTTGAGTAACTTGCTTCTAACTAGTAGAATACAGTAACATTGAGGAGATGTCAATTTTGTGATTAAGTAACAAAAGATTGTGATCTCTGACTTGCTAGCAGACACTCTCCATTGTTGGTTTTGATGAAGTAAGCTGCCATATTGGAGAGGCCAACATAGCAAGGAACTAAGGGTGGCTTCTGCCAATAGCCAGCAAGGAACCCTCAGTCCAACACCTCTTGGGGAAGTGAGTGCTGACAACAACCATATAAGTGAGCTTGAAAGTGGATTCTTCCCTAATCCAGCCTTCAGGGCTGATTGATAACATGATTAAAACCTTTTGAGACACTGAAGCAGAGGTCCCAGCTAAGCTGTGCCTGGATTCCTGACTTGTAGAAATGGTGAAATAATAAATGCATGTTGTTTTAAGCTGCTAAATTTGGGAGTAATTTGTTACACAGCAATAGATAACTGATACAATTGGTAATAAATCACTGTTTCCTCTTCAAGTCTTTTTTCCAAGAAATAAATATATATATATTAAATTTGGGATAATGTAAACAAAATTTTGCTTCCTGAATTTCCCCATACTTTTCCATGATACTAATGCTTCGAAACCAGATTTTTAATGGTAATATGTGATTGTATACATTCATTGTAATTAATAAACTACTCCATTATTATCAGTTTTTATGATGGTAAGTAATTCTGTGAAAAAAATTCTACACAGTTATCTTGCTTGTCCATGATAACTTATTTAGCATATTAATCTGAAAGTGAATTACTTGGATAAAAAATATTTTAAAGGCTCATGCTTATTCTCACCAGATACATATAAAAGAGTCATCTCCATGTTATATGTTGGCCAACACTGGGATTATAATTATTTTTCTTACTTAACAATTTGAGAGAGAAATTTTCTTATTTATTTATTTATATATATATTTTTTACCACTCCTTTTTATTATTATTTAACATCTTTATTGGAGTATAATTGCTTTACAATGGTGTGTTAGTTTCTGCTGTATAACAAAGTGAATCAGCTATACATGTACCTATATCCCCATATCTCCTCCCTCTTTTGTCTCCCTCCCACCCTTCCTATCCCACCCCTCTAGGTGGTCACAAAGCACTGAGCTGATCTCCCTGTGCTATGTGGCTGCTTCCCACTAGCTGTTTTACATTTAGTAGTGTACATATGTCCATGCCACTCTCTCACTTCGTCCCAGCTTACCCTTCCCCCACCCTGTATCCTCGAGTCCAAAATTTTCTTATATTAATTTGCATTTTGATTTCTAACAAATTGGAACAAATTTTCACAGTTTAATTAGCCATTTGGGTATTCTGTTTTAGTCAAATTCTGGCTCATATTTTGGTCATTTTTATAGTACTATTTATCCTTTCCTTTACTGATTTTAAGAGCCATTTTATTTTAATGATATGACTTTATTAAGTGCTTTATTAGAGAGTATGCAAATAGCTTTTTCTCAATAATGTATTGTACTTTTAAAATCATTCCATTTAAAAACTACATTTATCTTGACCTTGATTCTAGCAAAAGGGATCACACGTATTCACTTTTCTAGCAGCATTTCTCTCTCTCTCTCTCTCTCACTCTCACACACACACACACACACACACACACACACTCCACATTCATTGTTGATGTTTCACCTAATAAAAATATTAAGATCAGTCTTTTAAAAATCTGTGTCATATGTAAAGCCCCTTTTATTTATTTAAGCACTGTAATACATACTATCCCATTTGATATTCATAACAACCCTGTCTAGGTAGGCATAGGAGGTCTTACTATCCTGATTTTATTAATGGCTTAAATGTAGCTCAGAAAAGTTACTTAACTGACTCAGGGTTACAGAGTTTAGTAGTTGGTAGAGTTGGACACAAACCATTTTCTGCCTTCAGATCCAATACTTTTTCCTTCTCTGAACTCCACATCCAGCATTATTTAGGTAGTGATGCCTGTAGACAAAAGATGTTTACAGTGTGCCAGATAGTTTTACATGCAATAACTCATTTGATCCTTACAACAGTCTTCTAGGTAATGATTTCCTTATTCTCCAGAGAAGGAATAGAAGTCTCACAGATTTACTTGCCTCAGTTACAAAACTAATAGAGGATATTATCCATCTGTTAGGCAGATTGTGTTCAAGGCCTGGGATTGCTCTTCTAGAATGTTAAAGTGGTTTAGTGCAAGCAATGAGAGGAATTTATTATAGAGCTATTTTCTTGTCATACTTCTCTTTTCCTATGGTATTTGCCATTCTCTTCTCTGGACTCTTATGGGTAAATGAGGTTTCATTGGGGCCATATTTTTTACCTGGTTGACACGTAGTCTTTGGTTAAGGCTTGTGTCAGGCTTTGCCTCCTCCAAGAAACTGATCTTGAACTCTTTTTGTCCTTATTCAGACACTTTGTATATCTCCAGCCTGGCACTCATCTCGTTGTGCTCTATTTATCTGTTTGAGTATCTAACCTAAAGTGCGTAACCACTTTAAACTGTGTTTCTAGACATCTTGAGGGACTGCTCATGGTTCATTTTGAATTCTCCTTGCTAGCACAGTGCCTAGCTCAGAGTGCGTGTTCATTAAATGCTAAATGAATGAGTGAGGAAAAGGATGAAGCAGAGGGGATGCTCAGGACCAGAGTGGGATACAGCTGGATCATCAGTACTTCCATAAAGCACAGGAATCGTAGGTGCTTGGGGTGTACATAGTCTCAATATCTGTTTGTAGGGAATTCCCATAAGAAAAGTTCAGAAGAAAATTTTGTTTTAGTCTCTTTTCCCTTTCGCTGTGGGGTATCTATTTGAAGCTTCTTTTTAAAATATAAATTTATTTATTTATTTTTGGCTGTATTGGGTCTTTGTTGCTGTGCGCAGGTTTTCTCTAGTTGTGGCGAGCGGGGGCTATTCTTCATTGCGGTGTGCAGGCTTCCTATTGCGGTGGCTTCTCTTGTTGTGGAGCACGGCCTGTAGGTGCACGCGGGCTTCAGTAGTTGCAGCATGTGGGCTCATTAGTTGTGGCTCGTGGGCTATAGAGTGCAGGCTCAGTAGTTGTGGCACATGGGCTTAGTTGCTCCGCGGCATGTGGGATGTTCCCAGACCAGGGCTCGAACCCGTGTCCCTTGCATTGGCAGGCTGATTCTTAACCACTGCACCACCAGGGAAGTCCCATGAAGCTTTTAAAACAAGTCAACAAGACTAAGATAAAACAGCAACTTAAAGATGACATTTTAGATTAAACAGCACTTCTGGGGATTCCACTGGATTCTAAAAAACAAAGTTGGAAAGTCTGTACTACAAATGATACACATTTTAATTTTACTGTTCTTCTTAGGTAAATCTGAAGTAGTCATGCACTCTGTGAGCATTGATATGTGTATTTATTCATATAATAGTTACTATACAGATTACTTATAGGCTAGAGAAGTTCAAAAACTGAATACAAATGATAATTCTATGATCCTTCCCTGGTTTCTGCAAGTAGAAATTGGAGACAGTGATAATTATCTATGTCACATTCTGTAAGTGAGAACTTAAAAACCTTTTTCTGAAAAAATAAAAATACTAAAGTAAAATAAATTTTTTTCCTGAAAAAATAAGAATATTAAAAATAAAAATGTTAAATACTAATTCTAAATACAACAAACAAACAACTAAAATCTGTTCATTTCTTTTGTTTAGTAGTTTGCCTGTGACTCACTTTTAAATTCATGTAGATGAGCTGAGGTGAGAGTCGCATAAGGTAATCTCCTTTTCAGTGGGCTTGCTGATGAAAGTGGCCTATCTTTAAACTTCAAAGTACCTGATTAAATTAAATCAATAATTAAAACTGAATAATGACATGTTACACAAAGTCAGCCGAAGCATAGTTAGTACTGGGCTAAATGGGTGCAATGGAAAGGAGGTAAACTATGCACTTGCATTGGCCACATTTGAAATTGTATAATTTGGAAGGAGGGAAATCTTCCTGGAGAAATCAGCTGGGGTGCCTCCCAGTTGTGATCAAAGAGAAGCTTCTGGCAGAAGGCTATAAATCCCAAAGATCCTTGGGATTTTTAAAGTTGTTATCTCTACTGAAGAATTTCACAAATACATGGATCATGTTGCTACTATTAATTAATGAGCAAGGCTTAAAAAAAAATTTCAAAATGATGAAAATCCTGAATGTGAATATTGAAGGTCCTACTTCAGGGTCAAAGAACGTATATAATACATATTAATGGATGTCTCCTTCCTTTCAAAGATGCAAAATATCACTCTCAGAAGAGTTAGATTCTTAAAAGTTCTAATTATGGTATTTGCTTTAATTTCTAACAGAGTCCCATATCCTAAAAAATGTGAAACATCTGTTTGACTAGTACTTTCCATTCAGTAACGGTACTGTACCAATTAGCCACGCACGTGCTCTAGCGCCATCTAGCTAGAGTCCAAGGTAATTCACTTCAACTCAGTTCTGCTTCTGGTCTGTAATTATTTCAACTTTTCATCTTTTAATTATACTGTATTATTTAGATGTTTTTGTTTTCCCTTCTCTTTAAACGTAGCCCCCAGGGATTTTTTTAAATCTCAATTTAAATAGTCTAATGTGGTAAGTGGAGTCCCACTCCTATGAAGGTTTATGCATTAGTGATAAATCTCTTGACACATTATAAAAGCATTTGGTTTTATAACAGACAAGAGACTCTGATTAGGTTTGCGTTTTCAGAAGGTTGTTCCATGAAGTTACTAAAAATCCAAGGTTAGTTGCCTCTACTCACACTTGAATTATTATTATTTTTTGATAGTCAAGACGAGGTTAAGGTGAGACACTGTCTTCAGGTGATATACGTTTCTCCAACAGATCCCCGTTGGTAGGCCTAGAGTGCCAAGGTGAGGAGGTAAGAAGAGAACGCAGTGATAGAATGGGAGGTGAGTGGGGGAGTACCCGTGACAAAGGCGGAGTTGACAGGCAGAGGATGGCTTCAAAGAGGAGAGTCTTAGACAAAAACCCAAGCAACTTGAAAAGGAGAGTAGAAAGAGGAGATGGGAGACACTAAATCGAGAAATCAGACCAAGAGACAGACAGGGGTCAACCTGGGGTAAAGAAAGAATAAGAATAAAGGAAAGCCAACAAAGAATAAAAAAATAAAAGAAGAATAAAAGCAGAAAGCCGAGAATAGGGATTTGTTTTCACCTTCACAGTTAACATTCTTATGTGATACTACCTGTTTGAAAACCAGGGTCTGTAAACTGGAGCCCAATCAACATTGTTGATAGTTAACTAACCTACTAACATTCACTTTCTTGATCTTAACTTGATAGGTAGAAATTTAATGAGTTGACAATACATTTTGAAATAAGAAGTTAGGATCTTTTTTTTTTCAATCTTCAGAGTCAGTTTACATCCATGAAAGGGAAAATTACTTAAAGAAAATTGAGATTTACTTTGATAAATACTTTACATATTACTAATCTTTTCTCAGAGCCAGAGATGCTGAAATGTTCTTGGGTGGCCAAAAGATGTTGAAAGACAGAGCTTCCTCCATGGAAATAGATTGCTTTACTATATAAAATCACATTTCAAATGGTTTTTCTTATAATGAGTCATAGTGGACACATAAGCAAGGATTTTTGACAGTTCCTTAATGTAAAACAATATAAACAGGAGGATCTTTACAGGTATACTTAAAAGGGAAATGTTATTTTAGAAACGTAGTTAACCTAAATTTTTAGTGTTTTTAGGTTTGTATAATAATGGTTTTGCAAAAAATGTTTACCATTTCTGGTTTAAAGAATGTGTCATATAATTCTGCAGGACTTTCTCTTTAATTCTTAGCAACCTGTCTTTTGCAAGTGCAAGTCAACAGCACTTTAATCTCAGTTTTATAACACGTTCAAAATGTGGGGAAGGCAGTTTGTCAATGACACTCTGCTACTCCTCAGTAATCCTTTGGCATCTTTGATTCCCAACTTGCCATGTAGCTTGCCCCACTCTCCAGTTTCTGTTCAGGAAATACTCTATTGTAAATGCCATTTGTACTTTTCAGTGGCTTTTTACTAATCACTACTTGGTTACAAACAGTTTTTTGGAAGGAGACCTCTCAAGTGTCTATCCATCTATCCATCCATCTATCTGGAACTAAGACTAGTTATTTCTACTTCTTTTAGATCTTCAAAGTCACCTTCACCTTTAAGCTATTTTTTGTCACAGTCTTAAGATGGTAGCAGCAGATTCAGATCAGTACTGCTCTGAGGAAGAAGGAGGACTCTTTGTTGTTTTTTGTGTGTGTGTGTGTGTGTGTGGTACGCGGGCCTCTCACTGTTGCGGCCTCTCCCGTTGCGGAGCACAGGCTCCGGACGCGCAGGCTCAGTGGCCATGGCTCAGGGGCCTAGCCGCTCCTCGGCATGTGGGATCTCCCCGGACTGGGGCATGAGCCCGCGTCCCCTGCATCGGCAGGCGGACTCTCAACCACTGCGCCACCAGGGAAGCCCTATTTACTTTTGTAAAAGAGGTGAAGAAAGCTTTCCCAGCAGCCCTCCAGGAGACTTCTTCTCATGCCTTGGTAAGGATTGGGTCCCATGCTAATTCCTAAATCAATCACAGAAAGGCGAGATTACAGTGATGGGCTTAGATCATCTCAACCTTGTCTGCATTTTGAAAGCTGAGAAAAATACTGATCCCTGAGTCTCACCCTCAGAGATCCTGGGATGCAGCCTGGGGCACTGAGAGTTTTAATGGAAAGGTCTCTTGATAAAGATCTTTAAAGGAAAGAAACCTTCAAGACCCAAAGGAATTAATAAGGTACAATAGGTGGTAGAATACATATTTCTAAATGAAGCTTCCCTCATCACAGGTGTCTACTGGTAAGGCAGGCCTAGTCATACCCTTTGCAGAGTCTCTGGAAATGTTAGCATCACCACTTTCAAGGCTTCACAGGGATTTGTCAGCAGGGCCTGTGCCATGTGGCCCAGAGACCTGCATAAACATGAAAGTCTGGCCCCTTTGGTGATTTGGCCTCGTACTGACTCCCATGTACCATCTGACTACATCCGTGAAGCTGCACGGTCTCCTGAGCATGTTGAGCAGGTGCGTGTGGGCTGAAGTCCAGGTCCTCTATGCTGCCAAGTCCTTCACTCTGGCTCCAGGCTGCATCCCTTTGAGGTGATGTGTGGGACGATGAGGCTTTTGTGGAGAGTGACAAATATGAACCTTTTAATCGCCTCAACTTTCTATCTAGAATGATGGTTTGGGGCTTATTTATAACAACTGAAAAAAGAAATTAAAAATAAAATTTAAAATACGCGGCACTCTGTATAGTCCTGCTTTATTTAGATTCTCTTCTCGTGATACCATTATGTGTACTGTTTAATTTGTAGTTCAAAATATGGAAAATTTTCTGATGTTTTATTTCAAAGACTCACAATAATGTAATAGGGAATATCTCAGTGTTTTCACATAGTAAAAAATACTAGGTCAGGAGGTGTTCTGGAGGACTCTTTCCTGAATACCTAATCAAAATCCTTAGATGTCCAGTTCTATGTACTCATGATTTCTGAAGTTTTAGAGTAATGAGCCCTTATTTTTAAAAAATCCATAGTTCTGACTTGCTTCAATTAGACTTCCAAGGACAGAGAGCCTCCCAAGAAAAAAAGCAGAAATAACCAGATAACAGTTTTATTGCTAATCCGGAGCTTCCTGATAACCAATTTTTTTTCTTGGATATCAGGAAAGACAACCATTATAATCTGCTTCACTGGTACGGATCACATTGTACAGGGTACCTCCTCTGAATCCTTCCATCATATCTCTGAGCAGGCACTGTGTCACATATTTTACATGCAGTATCTCATTATTCTGCACAATGGTCCAACCAAGTTAGTCACCATTCTGTCCTTCTTGGAGATGAAGAAATAGTAAAGCAACTCGCCCAGGGTCACACAGCTAGTGGTGGGAGAACCAGGATTTGAATTCAAGTAGGTTTAACTTGGAAACTCTACTCAAATGGATCTAACTTGGACACCACCACTTCATTAGGTGGTGTGTGTATAAAAATAATAATAATAAGATAAAGTAAATGTGTAAATTGTTGAAATGCTGCCAATATTGACCTACTTAACATTTGAATTATAGTTTAAGAATATTGTTTAAAACTTAACGAATTTTAAAATACATTGGGATTATGAAGGGATGTAATTATTGCTGGCTAATAACAATAATAATAACAATAACACCAGAAACTAAAATTAATTGTGTACTTACTATGAGCAAGGTATTATGCTAAGTACCTTGCGTAATGATGATAATAAATATAATAAATAATATAATAAAAATAATAAATAATAATAAAAGCAAGAACTGTAAGACTATTACTACTGCTAGTAAGGGCAAATAATAATTAAAACGCTGTGTCCCGGCTACTTTTCTAGGTACTTCACATGGAGCACCTGGATCCTCACAACAACCATATAAGGTAGGTTTTCATTATCACCACCGTTGTATTTATTTTTTAAAGAGTTTTTTGATGTAGACCATTTTTTAAAAGTCTTTATTGAATTTGTTACAGTATGGCTTCTGTTTTATGTTTTGGTTTTTTGGCTGCGAGGCATGTGGGATCTTAACTCCCTAACCAGGGATCGAACCCACACCCCCTGCTCTGGAAGGCGAAGTCCTAACCAGGTCAAGAACTTTCCTCAAGATCACCCAGTTAGTAGGAAGCAAAGCTGAAATTTGGACCTCAGCCATTTGATTCTAAAGTCATGGATTTTACTACCAGATGTGGTCATTTAAACAAAATAATGTTTCTTTAAAATCACCTCTGATCTCTTTCAGTGAATTGGATTTAAGAATAGGCATTGTTGTGGCAGTAACACCCTAGGTTCAATATTATATAGCATATATGTATAAAGTTAAAGAGGCAAATTGCCTAAGTTAGATTCTTAAAAGTCTCTTCTAAATTGAGTACCTTGTTTTCAATGTTCTGTCTCTTTTGGACAGGTTCACATGAAGCAATTAGGTGGATTCTGCCTTTTGACCTTTTGGAGACTCTTTTTTCAGATTTAATGAAGTTTTGAAAATACAGTAAACTTTCTAGAGCAGAAAACTGAAATCTTTCTTTAGAATCAATTGACAAAATCTAGAATAACACCTTTTATTATTATGTGAGACTGCAGTTCTTCAATTTTTAAATTTGAGTGTTTCATTAAGTGAGTTTTAGATTTTATGGACTTATAGATTTGGAGTGTCCCTAGAGTTTATAAATGTGTGTGCCATGTTTCTGGCATTCTCATAACTTACTGCCACAGATGGGCATGTGTGAGATTGTAGGGTTTCTTTTATATCTACCAGCCTCCTACAGATTTGCAGGATGGACCTAAATGCCCATCATGAAGACAGCCAGCCTCTCTACTTTAGGAAAAAGCTACTCAGGTGCTTCTATTTGTTGGCAATGGTGATTCAACTAAGTTCAACGTGGAACCTTTGCGTTCATCGTGTTAAACTGTATCGGTGATGCAAGGGTGGGGCTCGGATCCTGCTCTCAAGCGACTCACTCCACTGATTAGGTGGAAACATACATGACCCGCACTAACACAAGACAGGTGACTATCCATATTGTTAATGGCCAAGCAAACCAAAGCGCTATGTGGATACATGGTTGCAAGAGTTCACTTCTGATTGAGAGGGATTCTGAGAGATGTTTTAAAAGAATTTGAACTGAGTGGTTTTTTTTTTTTTTTTTCCTTTCTGGCCATGCTTTGAGGCTTGTGGGATCTCAGTTCCCCGACCAGGTATCGAACCTGTGCCTTGTGCAGTGGAAATGCAGAGTCCTAACCACTGGACTGCCAGGGAATTCCCTGAACTGAGTTTTAAAAGATATGCAGGATCTTAAGATTGGTGTATGGGAGGAAAAATCATTGTGTAGCAAGAGTACAAGCTTTGGAATCAGATAGGCCGGGCTGAGAATAGTGGCCCAAGCTCTTGACTCTGTTAACACTGGAAAAGTTACATCACCTTTCCTACCTCAGTTTTCTCACCTGCAAAGAGAGGATAATAATATCTGCTTCAGAGAGTTTGTCTGAGGATTAAGTAAGAACCTGAAAGAAACCCCTATCATAGCACCTGGGATGTTACAGGTACTGGGTGAACTGTGCATGAATGCATGTTCACACACACATACTCAAGACATAATATTCTCATATGAATATAAGTTGTCACATTTTCAGTATTTTATTATAAAATTGCTAATCGATCATCAGAAATTGAATGAATTTTGTTCAGTTATTAGCTACTTCTCCTTGCCCCTTAGGTAATTCTTATGCAGTTTGCCAATCTTGGTTTGCTATCCATATAAGAGATCCTACATTTTTCTGCAAATTATGGTTTTTAAGAAAAAGAGGGAGTTCTGAGCTGAATACGGCAGAAAGGTCAACAACAGGCACAACACTTTTACACATTTTGGGGCCTATTTCCTATGTAATGAAAAGCAGAAGGTAAACTCTACTTTGTTGAATGACTTTTTTTTTTAAATGAACCAAACTATTATTATAAATCATTATAATGAGTTTTTGTGAATGACCCTTGTTATCATAGATCTTTTATTTAAATTATTTATTTATTTTTGGCTGTGTTGGGTCTTCGTTTATGTGTGAAGGCTTTCTCTAGTTGTGGCAAGGGGGGGCCACTCTTCATAGCGGTGCGTGGGCCCCTCACTGTCGCGGCCTCTCGTTGCGGAGCACAAGCTCCAAATGCGCAGGCTCAGTAGTTGTGGCTCATGGGCCTAGTTGCTCCGCGGCATGTGGGATCCTCCCAGAGCAGGGCTCGAACCCGTGTCCCCTGCATTGGCAGGCAGATTCTCAACCACTGCGTCACCAGGGAAGCCCTGCTGAATGACTTTTTATGTGGGAGACAGATACTGTTCTTACTGAGAAGAGGAAGCAGCCGCTGACCTGTGAATTAGGATGGTCACCTAATGGTACGCAGAGTGGGGGGTGAGTCCACCAGGAAGCAGCCCCAGGTGGAGTAAATGATGACAGGGAACGAGGATGCTCTCTTCTCCGAGCCCTCATTCGCAGGCTGAAGGAACCTTGCCTTTCACGTTAAACCAGGACATTAACCAGGAGGTCTGCCCGAAGAGGAATAGTTTCCGTCTCTGTCTCTGTGCAGATCTTTCCAGAGTAAGGCCCCGGGAGCCCTGACTCATCTACTCGAGTGAGTGGAAACGTGGCACAGTGCCCAGAAATTGGGGCAGAGCCTTTGGATGTGGACGTGAGGTTTTTCAGTATATTTTTTTCTCCTGGCATCATAGCCTGATTTATGGAAAACAAATAGGAATTTGCCACTGAATTTAGATTTTCCAGTTGAGGAATCAATTCTGAGAGAAATATACATATTTATTTTGTCTTAATGAAGAATTTACTCTGAGTAATATTGGGTGACATGTAGGTTACTAGTATTCCATTCAATTATCTCTGTTTAAAAAGCACTACTAATTTATCACTCTGTTAGATTTTATATATATATGTATGTGTATATATATATATAAAACTTGAGCACTGCTAAAGAATTGTTTTGACAAGATGGAAATTAGGAACAGTTATATTAAATAATCTATACTGAAAATGTTCTATTAAGAATTCTTTAATCATAATCCTATTAATTAATCTTAATTTAATTATTAATCTTAATTGTTAACATTATTAAATATTGTTAAACATTATTTAATATTTATTTAATGTTAATATTCGTAACATTAAATAAATATTGATATTTGATTAATATTAATAACTTCTTATTTAATCATAATTATATCAACGTTAATGATCCCTCTGATCAGAAAGTGATTGAATATTTTAAGTGACATATATTTAAAAGTATTTCACTTGTAGATGTTCAGATACCAGCTATGATGTGTAACGGAGAAATTTTTAAACATGCCATTTGTAAATTAGGAAGTATCTATATTGTTTTAAAAGTAATTACACTAAAATAAGGATTTGTCTTCAATAGTTAACATCGTGGGATTTTAAATTTATTATTATTGAGGGCTTTACCTGAATCATTTATTTAGTAGAAACAAAATTTTTAAAATGTTAACATTTATAAAAAAGGAATTAGAACAGCCTTGGTGGAAATTCTTAACAACAGTTTGCTCTCAGATGTAAATCTTGATTTTATGACATTATTGTGCCCCATTTTATTAAAAAGATCATATTATGGAGTCCACAAAAAGTGCTCAAAAAGATTTTTAAATTTATTTAAGATAAAAAATAAGGACTCTGTCATAAATTCTGTGGTCCTGGGGTCAGTGAAGACATTTTTATTGTTTATAGAATCATAGGGTTTCTTTTTTAAATGATGCCATGGATAGTATTTATATACTGTTGCTTTTTAGTGAACCTGTTGTTAAACTGTTTGCCAATTTCTCCACAGAATAGAAGCTATCATTTACTGTTTCCTAATTCAAACTTGGAAATTTTAGTGAATACTGATAAAGTTAACTACCTATTCCCTATGAGACATACCAAGTTATTTAAAAAATATTGTAAATGTAAATATTGTAAAGTTAAAAAATGCCTACTCTTGTGGGGCTTACATTTAAATTGGGAGAAATGGATAGTAAACAACATAAAAGACACATAAATTCTGTAGTAAGGGAGAAGGTGCCAAGAGCTGTGAAAGAAGGATAAAAGGAAAAATAGGGCCGAGTACAGGGGATTGAGAGTAAGATTTTCCAGAAAAACAATTCTTAAAAAATTTAAGAAAATTTGCTTGTTTGATACAATAAATAGGATAAAGCAGCTCAAAATGTAGTGGTAGAACTGGTGCTGGTGTATAAGGCAGAAGACGATAAATAATGCAAAAGAGAAACGATCTTGAAGTTGCTTTTTATGATTCTATGATTCTAAGCTATTCATGAACATTAAATCATTCCTTTATTGGTTACTTTCTCTATTCCAGGCCCTGTAAGTGAACACGGTAAGTGGTTATAGGCTGCTTCCAAAAGAGGCTATCAGATTATTCATAATTCCTGCTGTGTACATTTTAGAGGTAAATGTGAGATAAATTTCATATGTATTGATATATAAAGACTGTAGATGTAGAGATAGTCATTGCATCAGTGTTTGCAATGGTGAAAACTGGAAACAGACTAAACGTCTATCAGTGGAGGAAGGAATAGGTAAATTATAGCTACATTTGGAACTTATGCAGCAGTTAGAATATTGAGGTAGGATTATATGTATTGTCATGGAAAACTCTTCAAAACATTGCTAAGTTTTGAAGAAAAGGAGTTTCAAGGCAATATATCTAGAAAGCTGGTTTTGAATTCAAACAATTCAAACACATCAAAACTATATGTTTTGGTATGTATATATGTATGTATGTATGGTAGGGTAGATCACTTTATTTTTCCCAACTCTTCCCTCCATCTCTGTAGTAGAATTGAATGTCAACATCTTTTTTATATGAAATGCTGACATGTCATATACTAAATTCCTATAGTTAATTGTGCCTATATATCTCTGCCCAATGTCTTGCATGGCCATGTCTTGATTAATGGAATGTTAGGGGTCATGATGTAAGCAGAAGCTTTAAATGTGCTTGTGGGGTTTTGCCTGATCTCTTGCATGTTTGCTCTCTGCCATGAGAAAAATCAAGTCTTGATAGCTGATAGTCCCAGAGGAAAAACCCTTAGAATGAACCTAAACTGATCTAAGGCCTGAAACAGAGTTGCCCTAGCTGCCTCATAATCCCTCCACCAATAAAAATAAATGTTCTAAGTCACTTGATTTTTGAGGTTGGTTGTTATGCACTATTATTGCATCAGTGGCTAACTAACACAATATGTGAGTGCTTAGAAAAAGATGAGGAACAATAGCCATCAGACTTTAATCTTTATTTCTGAGAATTAGAATTGGATGTAAGGAGGAAATTATCATTATTTTCTTATATTGTTGACTTTATTTTAATTTTTAAAATTTAATTTTTGAGCAGGTAATACATGTTTTGTTTCAAACATCAAAACACTATTAAAAGTATACACTAAGAAGATCAGCTCCCACTTTCTTTTTCATCCACCCCACTTCTGCAACCTATAGGCAATAAATTAGTATATTGTTTTTCTCATAAGAATGCTTAATGACAAATTGAGCAAAAACAAATTTATGTTTTTTTCCCCATTTATTACCTATGTTTTATTCTTGCTTTCATTTTGCATTAGTATCTTGTCATTTCAGTACATATACATTTTTCCTTTTTTAACAACTGCATAATATTCCACAGTGTTCCTTAGTTTATTTAACCAGTCCAATATTTGCTGGGCACTTGGATTATTTCTAGGCCTTTTTGTCTACAAACAGCGCACAATGAATACTCTTGTACATATTCTAAAAGTGTAGAATTACCTGCAATATAGTTTTATCTTTTTCTTTCCAACTTCTAAGCATCAGCTATTTTTCTCTTATATAAATATATAGCTGAACACCTTTAATACAAGGTTAAATAGTAGTGTTGATAGTGGCTATACTTTTCTTATTCATCCAGAACATTTCTTAATTAGGAAAGATGCTGGTGTTTGGGCTGGGCTTACCTAGAATCATGTTGTATCAGCTGGAATCTTTGCAGTAAACAGTTAAAGGAAAATTATTTCTCTAATCATAACATTTCTGACACCAGACTGTATTTTCCACACTAAGCAATTCTCTGCAGACACCAACTGGCTATCCTACAATTTAATTCAATTCTGACACCAACTACCTGGAATTAGCACAGATCCCCAGGTTAAGGGCTCAGTCCCACAAGACTGCCCTCAACTTCAGATGCCACCTGTAAGTAATGAGCCCCAGGTTACCCACACTTCTGTCCAACCTGACTACAAATTAGGGCTTTCCACCACCCCCTCCTCAGGTCTGAGGAAGAAGCCAGTCGTTTAGTTGTGCCTGCGCAGAATGATTGCCTCACCTTTTTCTTATCTCCAGTTAGCTTTCCCCACGCTCCCAACAGGCTCAACTTTGTCCCAAGTCCCATACCTTCAGGGAAAGTGGATTTGAGATTTGTTCTCCCTTCTTCTTGCTTGGCCGCCTTGTGAATAAATCCTTTTTCGCAAATCCTTTCGCTGCAAATTTCGCCATCTCAGCATTTGGCTTGCGGCGTTGGGCGAATGAACCTGATTCAGTAACAGAAGATGGTATTTAAGGTGAGGATTTCAGCTATTTTGGTGCGTTACTCAGTTTTCCTAGGTCTCTTCCATGTATCCACATTATTAAATTTTTGTTTATCTTCTGTTACTTTGTCTCATGTCAATTTAGTGCTTAGACCAGACAGAAGAACCTAGACGGGTAGAGGAAAATTTCCTCCTCCCTGACAGTATTATAAAGGATACAAATAAACAGTCAAATGAAGAGGATGAAGAGGTACATAACAAGATGAGGTCTGGAAGGGCATCACGTGTGGGAGCTTCTGTCCTTACGGAATCCGGAGTGCATCACCCTCCTGGCACATGAATGCATTCACCAACTTGGAAGCTCTCCAAACCCTGTTATTTAGGGTTTTTATGGAAGTCCCATTACGTAGGCACAGTTGATTAAATCACTGGCCAGGGGTGGTTAACTTGATCCTCCGCCCCTCGCTCCACCCTGGGGATGGGGCGAAAGTCAGTCCTCTAATTACATGGTTGGTTCTTTTGGCAACCAGCCCCCATCCTCCAAGAATCACTTTCTTGGCTTAAACCCAGGTTTAATTAAAAGGGGCTTATTATGCATAACAAAAGATGCTCCTCTCATCCCTCCACTCAAGAAATTCCTAGGGCTTTAGATGCCCTAGTGCCTGGAACTGGAGACAAAGAATAAATATATTTCTCATTATACTACAATATCCCAACAATTACAATCAAACTAAGTAATTACTAAGAGCTTAATGAAGAGAAACCTTTTATTAAAAAGTGGCAGGACTGGGCTTCCCTGGTGGTGCAGTGGTCGAGAGTCCGCCTGCCGATGCAGGGGACACGGGTTCGTGCCCCAGTCCGGGAAGATCCCACATGCTGTGGAGCGGCTGGACCCATGAGCCATGGCCGCGGAGCCTGCACGTCCGGAGCCTGTGCTCCGCGACGGGAGAGGCCACAACAGTGAGAGGTCTGCGTATCGCAAAAAAAAAAAAAAAAAAAAAGTGGCAGGACTAAGGAAGCCAAAAAGGGATGGTGATGTTTATGGGACTAACCGTGGTGAGGCGGCATTGCCCTTCTTAGGACTGAAGGGGAACTAGGGATCCGAGGCTCTGGGAACAGAGAGCTGCAGGCAAGAGTCTCCTGATAGAAACTGTAGACTTCAGAAAAGAATCACTTTATATACACTCTTTTTTAGATTTTTTTTTCCATATAGGCCATTACAAAGTATTGAGTAGAGTTGCCTGTGCTATACCTAATATGCCTGTGCCTTATTAGTTATCTATTTTATATATAGTAGTGTGTGTATATGTCAATCCCAATCTCCCAATTTATCCCTCCCCCACCTTACCTCCTGGGAACCATAAGTTTTTTTTCCTACATCTGTGACTCTATTTCTGTTTGTAGGTAAGTTCATTTGTACTCTTTTTTAGATTCCACATATAAGTGATATCATTTGATATTTGTCTTTGTCTGACTTCACTCAGTATGACAATCTCTAGGTCCATCCATGTAGCTGCAAATGGCATTATTTCATTCTTTTTTATGGCTGAGTAGTATTCCATTGTATATATGTACCACACCTCCTCTATCCATTCCTCTGTTGATGGACATTTAGGTTGCTTCTGTGTCCTGACTATTGTAAATAGTGCTGCAGTGAACATCGGGGTGCGTGTATCTTTTCAAATTATGGTTTCCTCTGGATATATGCCCAGGAGTGGGATTGCTGGATCATATGGTAGCTCTATTTTTAGTTTTTTAGGGAACCCCTGTACTGTTCTCCATAGTGGCTGTATCAATTTACATTCCCACCAACAGTGTAGGAAGGTTCCCTTTTCTCCACACCCTCTCCAGCATTTATTGTTTGTAGATTTTTTGATGATGGCCATTCTGTCCTGTGTGGGGTGATACCTCATTGTAGTTTTGAGTTGAAGTTCTCTAATAATTAGTGATGTAGAGCATCTTTTCAAGTGCTTTTTAGGCATCTGTATGTCTTCTTTGGAGAAATGTCTATTTAGATCTTCTGCCCATTTTCTGATTGAGTTGTTTGTTTTTTTGGTATTGAGCTGCATGAGCTGTTTGTATATTTTGGAGATTAATCCCTTGTCCGTTGTTTCATTTGCAAATATTTTCTACCATTCTGAGGGTTGTCTTTCGTTTTGTTTATGGTTTCCTTTGCTGTGCAAAAGCTTTTAAGTTTAATTAGGTCCCATTATTTATTTTTGTTTTTATTTTCATTACTCTAGGAGGTGTATCAAAAAAGAACTTGCTGAGATTTATGTCAGAGAGGGTTCTGCCTATGTTTTCCTCTGTTTCATAGTATCTGGCTTTACATTCACTTTGCTGTACACCTGAAACTAACACAACATTGTAAATCAATTATACTCCAATAAAAATTAAAAACAAAACAAACAACAAAACCTGACAACAACAAAAAAGAAAAAAATACAACTGTATTAAAAAAAAAGAATAACTTTAACCTTGCAATCTCCTCTAATTGGCTTACCCCAAATAGAAACTTGTGGTCTGCAATGACTCAGACCGTATGAGCGAGCCTGCCAGGACACGAAGGAAAAGTGAATCTAGAGGGGCCAAACAGAGACCATCAGCACACATATTAAGGAAGTGACCACTGAATCCCTTTTTCTTAAATGTTTTTAAGTTTAAAAATGAAGTTGAATTAAGTATCTTTTCACTATCCATGGAGATGATCATAGGATTTCCTTTGTAGACCATAAATAAAATAAGTTCTATGAAGATAATTTATTAGTTTTAATATTGAGCAATCTTTCCATGCCTAAATTAACAGTTTGTCTAAAGTTTTATCTCACGTCTTTTTAAACTTCACACAAATAGAATAATAAAATATGTACTCTAATTTGTGTGGCTTCTTTTGCTCAACATTTTGGGATTCATCCATGTGTATATGTATATACACATAAGTATTTTACTTTGTGACTATTCAGTCTACTGATTCTACTGTTGAATATTTGGGTTATTCTAGTTTTGGCTATTAAAAATATTGCTGCTGTGAGCATGCTTATACACATTTCTTGATGTACATATGTACACATTTCTATTTACCTAGGAATAGAATTGCTGGGTTATTAGGTATGCTTATTTTAAGCTTTACAAGATACTGCTGAACAGTCTTCCAAAGCAATTGTACCACTTTACACTTCCATCAGCAATGTAGATTTCCAATTGCTCCATATTCTTGATAACTCTTTAGTTTTAGCCATTCTAGTGGATGTTTAATGGTATCTCAATGTGGTTTTATTTTAATTTACCTCTGTCTAATGAGGACAGATATCTTATATGTGTATTGGACTTATGGAAATCTTCTTTTCTGCAGTGACTGTTCAAGTTATTGGCTAATTTTTTCTTGGAATTTTTTTTCTAATTTAATTTTATGATTTCTTTATATATTCTGGATATGAGTCCTCTGTCAGGTACATGTGTTTTAATTATATTTTCTTACACTATAGCTTGTTTCTTTGCATTCTTAATAATGCCTTTTGACAAATAAAATTCTTAATTTTTATGTGGGCTAGTTAAGCAGTGTTTTCCAATATGGCTACTTTTTTTTTGTTTCCTATAGATTTTGCTTATCCAGAGTTCCTGAAGATAAGAATTATTCTGTTTTCTTTTAGAATTTCACTGTCCAATATTATATGTCCAATAGTTCTCTGTAGTGACTAGCTACATATAGCTAAATTTAAACTTGAATTAATTAAATTTAGATTACATTAAATTAAAAACTCAGTCCATCCATTGCACTAGACACATCGCAAGTGCTCAGTAGCCACAGGTAGCTTAGTAGCTACCTTGCTGGACGCAGCAAATACAGACTATTTTCATGATCACAGACATGTCTATAGGACTATGCTGTTCTAGAAGCTTTAGTGATTCACTGTTTACTTTTAGATCTATAATCCATCCGGAATAAATTTTTTTTATCAAGGTATAATTGATATATATTAGTTTCAAGCATACAACACAATGATTCAGTATTTGTATATATTACAAACTGATCACCATGATAAATCTAGTTAGTATCTGTCACCACATATAGTTACAAATTTTTTTTCTTATGAGGAGAACTTTTAATATCTCTTGGCAACTTTCGGATATGCAATACAGTGTCATTAATTGTAGTCACCATGCTCTACATTATTCCCCCATGCCTTATTTATTTTTTAAACTATAGTGACTAGCTTTTGCTATGTAACGAACCATCCCAAAACATAGTAGCCTAAAACAGTAACCATTTCATTTAGCTCACACTTAATACTATTCGGCATCTGTGGTTGTTTCTGTCTCCTCATCTATAAAAATGTAGCTTAAAGATATCTGAATACATATTTTTATGTTCATGTGTATGTTATTTAGGCAGAAAAAATGGGAAGATGAAGCATTAAGCTCCTGTAATATTCCTATAGGAACTAGAACTCCATGTATTTGATTTTTAACAGTGAGAATTAATCATATATTATTTATACAATTAAGAAAAGGAGACTACGAACCGCAACTTAGGAGCCCGCCTGCCGCAACTAAGACTTAATGCAACCAGATAAATAAATAAATATTAAAAAAAAAAAAAAAGGAAAAGGAAAGGAGAAAAAATAAATTGCTTTGTTTCTTAAGCTTTTGTTTCGAAAAGAAGCAGGCATAGTTATAGGTATGCTGTGACCTGGCTCTTAGCCAAATCTTTAAAAGAGCATTTATGTTAAAAACTGATGGGGGCTTCCCTGGTGGCGCAGCGGTTGGGAGTCTGCCTGCCGGTGCAGGGGGCGCGGGTTCGTGCCCTGGTCCGGGAGGATCCCGCATGCCGCGGGGCGGCTGGGCCCGTGAGCCATGGTCTCTGGGCCTGCGCGTCCGGAGCCTGTGCTCTGCAGCGGGGAGGGGCCGCGGCAGTGAGAGGCCCGCGTACCGCAAAAAAAAAAAAAAAAAAAAAAAAAAAAAAAACTGATAGGAACATAAATAAACAGTATTGATTGACCATAATACAGACTGTCCCCAATATAGACTCCTGTTGCCAAGTAGTGGTGTTTAGGAAAAACTCCCAACCATTCTGATTACTTTGGAGACTTTTAAAAATTGTTTCACTTTAAGAATCTTCTTAATTTAAAACTCTTAGTTTTCTCTTTAACATATTTTCTCTTTGTTTTATCTTTAGTGCATTTCAATTTTTTTCCCCTAAAGTGTAACTAATACCTTTTCTTTTATAGTAACATTTATGGTTGTCTAGAGCATTATGGTATGATTTTGAGGCAAAAGTTTACATTTTCCTTGGTTCACTTTCAAATTGATAAAATTTATAAGTTGGTTTCAGTGTGGAACCCAGATAGAAATCCAGTGATTAATCCCTGCCTCCTACTTGATGAGCTCCTACAGAGAGCAAAGGGTAACTTGTTAGTCACTTAGAAATACATCAGACTAGTTAAAGCCCATGCAGTCCCGAACTGTTCAGAATTTCCAAAGTTACCCATCAGACTTCGAATAAGAGAAAAAGTGACAAGTTGAAGGGGCTAAACAAAATTTACCTTCCTAAAACAACTATTCATAGATAGCCTGTATGTGGTTATTTTACCCAAGATATAACAATGCAGGTTTCATGATGGCTTTGCAGCATATTTATATTTTGGTAACTTGATTTTCCTAAAAACGAAAGTCTGTATTTTCTCAAATAAAAACAGATGAATATTGAAATCCGATAATTTCTCTCTATTATATGCCTCCAGAGCATCATGTATTCTCTTCCAGTACTTTGCACAGTTTAAATGATTTAATTATTTTGAAATAGTTTGTTTAATTTGTCTTTCCAGCTATACCATTAGGTACACAGGAAAGGCTGGTGTCTGTTTTGTCTAAAACTATCCCCACTTCTTAGGACAGTGTCTAGCTCAGTGGTTATTTATTGGCTAACAAGCATTGAGCTAAGTGTGTTGAAATCTTTTCAGCATCTGTGGGTTAAGCACCTGGTGGAAAGCTTAGAGTTTAAAATTAAACTTTAATGTTTGTAGGTTTACTGGACTCTTGTTTAAAGGGTTTCAAAAGCTTTCTCTTTCAAAAGCTTCCACAATAGGATTTCCATGTAACTGCTAATAAATAGTATTTATTATAAAGTTACCTTCTTCTACAGTAGACTTCTCTCTATTAGCTTTTTCTCTCCAAGTCTTTCACTGACATTACTTTGTCTCTTCCACTATACTTTGTGCATCTTTAGCACCAGGACTTGGTATTCCCAGTAAGGACTCAAGAAATACTTATCGATTGACTGCTTGATTGAATGAATAAAAAAGTATCATTTATTACAGATATAAATGTTCTTATTGAGTAGTCTTCTACATAGAAGAGAATTCTTAAGCAAAACTTATATTTTGATTTGAATATATTTCCTCTAGTTTTCTTGGTGGGGAGAGAGAAATTATGAAATATTTAATACATTATAAAAACATGACTTGTTCATAAATAAAACTAGCCAGAACTCAATATTTAAATAAGTGCTGTCACCATCTAAATACTTCCTTTGAAAGTAAACTATTCTTAAATTTAAGCCTAAGTATACCTATTGGGAATGCCTCAAATTTTGAGAATTAATGTTGATGGTAAACCCATCAGAGATTTGGTAAAGCCATCTTGTTGTTGTGATCTAGCAAATTTAATATTCTCATGAGGATCATAATCAGACTCATGAAAAAAAGACTTCTAAAATGCATTTTTCAGTAATGATAGTTCATTGAAATAAGTGCAAAATATTTCTGTATGAATACTTGAAGAAAACTTGACTGATAGATTCTATCATATCTACTTATTAAGTCTCATTATAGTATGAGTATAAAATATTTGTATAATACCTCAGAATTTATAAAGTGTGTTTTCATGTTGCATCTCATGTAATCCTCAAAACCATGAGTGATTTGGTATCTTCTTTATTTTACAGACTAGGAAACTGAAATACAGAGGCATTAAGTGGTTACTTATGACCTGCCAGTTTGTCAGTCTGCAGACTTTGCAGCTGTTTCTTAGGAAAAGTAGGATGCTGTTCTTCATATTTGTATAGGTGTCTTTCCCACATGAGCAATACAGGTTAGGATGGTTCAGTTTCCTACATATATGGATAGAAAAACTAAGCAACACAAAACAATGTTTCTGTGATCCCAAGATGATGGATTCAAAAATAAATAGAACAGAAGGAATAGAATCTGGCTCAAGCTGGTGGTTACGTTCTCACAGATGTTTGAAAATGCTTCTTTCAGCTTCTTTGTTTTGTAGTGTGAGTTCTTTAGCCACTGAATTATGGAATTTTAATGGTGTATATAATTGTAGGAGTGTAAGGGAAAACAATGACATAGTAAAAGTTGACTGAAGAAAAACTCTACTGTTTTCCTCTTTTCCTTAATCAGACTCTCTCTCTCTCTCTGTGTATTTATATATGTATATATATATATATATGCATGTTCTCACAATAGCATTTTCTTTCTTATCTACCCATTACTAAGATGTTAATATTGAGTCCCACATTTATTGGGAGCTTGCTGTGATGTTCAGAAAGGAGTGTTTTTATTTCAAAAGATGAACTTCACATATGATCTTCAATATAAATTTTGGATTTTACCTTGTTACAGCAGGATTTTATCATATAATACACTTTCTTTTACCAAGTATATGACTTGAGACAAAGATTTGAAAGAGGTGGTGCATCCAGGTTCATTTAAGAGCTTCCAAATGACCCAGGAGGGCAGCTGTGGCCTTCAGATTTTACCAAAAGAAATAAACTTGTCTAAGAAAATCCCAACTTGTTATCTAAATTTAAGACATTGACAAGCATTTGACCTTGATGGTCCTAGTAAAACGTGATAGTAAACATATGAAGAACTATTGCTTTTGTTTCTCTTCTTTCTCTATTGCCCAAACTTAAGGCAACATGCAGTAAGATTAGAACTTTTTGATTTTTGACATTTTTAATGCTACAAAAAGTAAATAAAGGGAAGTAGTCATCTCATGTGTTGATGCACTAATATGTTCATTATTTAAATTTTGTAAGCTCTAATAGAAGTGTTGAACGTTTTAGAATTCTAATTCCTTTAATTTTCTAGGTCTCTAGAAGGATGAATTCCAGAAAATGATGCCAAAAATATAACCTACCTGTGATATGCTAATTTATTGTAGAACTTGGAATCAAACGCAAACAAAGAAATATTTAACTTATTTTGGTTAATATTTAGAATAAAATAGTAAAAAGAATCAATGCTAATATTCAAGATTTAACTAAGTAGAAATTATAGAACCTTCTACATAATTTTAAGATTTGTATCTACCATCTCCTTGCCAATTAATTAATTAAGCAAATATTTATGATACACTGTTTGCCAGGCTTTGTTCTAGGCTCTTGAGATTTATAGGTTAATAAATACAAATTCTGCCCACCAGGCACTTATATATGAAATGTATAAACATTTTATATGCATTTATGCTGTGTGTAAAATATATGTATGCATGTAATAGATTTTATAACATAGTAGACAGTGCTAGTGGTACATCTAAAGGCTAAAGAAGCATTGTAAACCCATCATATTTAGACACATATTGGAGAGCCTTTTATTCATTATGCAAAAAAAAAAAAATTTGCAGATGTACCCAACATGGAAATGCTATATGAAAAACACTGACCTTCTTGATCTTAGTGATCCTAATAATTATGGACTTATAAATCATAAAAATGTAATAACCTGATATGGAAGATGAAGGAGAAAAACTGAGTGACATCTAAGCAACACTAGCCCAGGTAATTGTGATAATCATCAATAATGCAGTGTTCTTTTTTTTTCTTGATGAAATTGACTTGTGGTGCCACGGAGGACCAGTGTGGCTTATAGTAGCTCAGATTTGCACACTCTTTTTGGGTCAAACAAGGTGTCCTTTTGGGGCATCTTCATCTATTGATAGGAGAGTGGAAAAGAAGGTGATTCCCCCACCCCCAGGGCTTTTCACATTGTGGTTTTGTTACTGAACCTGGTCTGCTTGCCCGTGTGCAGCAAAGACAATTATTGACACTGGGTTGTGATGAAGGAAAGTACAGGGTTTACTGCAGGGGGCCAAGCAAGGAGAATGGGCAGCTTAAGCTCAAAAGACTTGAACTCTCTGATGGCTTTCAGGGAGGTATTTTTAAAAGTAACATTTTGGGTGAAGACTGCAAGGTGCAGGACTTTCTTCTGATTGGTTGGTCATGAGATAACGGGGTGATGTTTCAGGAATCTTAAATATCAGCCTTCTGGTTCCAACCAGTCTGAGGTCTACGTACTTGTGGTCAGCATGGGCAGGGGTCTTAATTTCTGCATAATAACTCAAAGATACACATCAGATTGATAAGAACTAGGACTCTGAACTATCATTCAATCTATCTTGCTTAACTGCTTTTCCTTTGTTTCTGCATTCCGTCACTTTTCTATATTAGTAACTGCTTGAGTCTGCTCTTTGGAACTGAGGGAAGGTCTAAGAGACTAAGGTCTTTTTCCTACAAACAGAAAACGGGGGGGCTTCCCTGGTGGCGCAGTGGGTGAGAGTCCGCCTACTGATGCAGGGGACACAGGTTCATGCCCCGGTCTGGGAAGATCCCACATGCCGCGGAGCGGCTGGGCCCGTGAGCCATGGCCTCTGGGCCTGCGCGTCCGGAGCCTGTGCTCTGCAACGGGAGAGGCCACAACAGTGAGAGGCCCGCATACCGCAACAAACAAACAAACAACAACAACAACAACAAAAAACAGGAGACACAGAGAGGTCTTGTCATTGGGGAAGACCTCACAGCATCCTGCTTGGTTTCCCTTTGACAATATCTCTAGAAAAATACTAATATTTTCTTTAAATGTAAGACAAGATTTCATTAAACAAATTATATATCATACACTGATTCTAAAAGTATTCTTGTAAGTTTTAATTTATTCACTATAATTTATTTATATATTCTAATTCATATTTATGAAATGACATTTATTTATGTTATACCCTTTTTTTCCATTTAGAAATGTTGAGTAAAGATAAAACATTTTAGGTGAATTTAAGAACATATAGAAAAGGTTTAAAAATCATCTTTCTACATTGATAACTAAATAGAATCAATGGTTATTTAAATGATTCTAATTGTTTAGACACATTGAGACAATTTATCTTAGATAATCACTCCAGCAACCCCCTTCAAAAAGCCAGCAATTTACCCAACTTAAGCATTTTAGTAAGAAAGACCTTCTGTTCCTGTTGCTTTTGTCCCAGAATGAAGGAGGGGGGCAAGGGAGGAGCAAACTATAGAGCAAGCTTTTAAAAACAGACAGAATGATATTTTTCTTTAGAATGGGCAAGGAAAGTTTCATTGAAAGAAACACATCTCAGGTAAAGCTGGTTTTCCTTTTATGCGTCTTAAAACTGGCTGGAGAGAGGCTCATTGTGTGCTCTACACTTTTTGTTCTGGGCACCTGAGCGGTGCACAATGTATCACTTATCAGTAGAACAAAAGATTCCTTCATCAGTCAAGCGCTGAGGAAGATGACAGCTGCAGACTCACAGCCGCTCTAGGCAGCCACTCTGCTGAGACGGAACAGGAAATAGACTATTCATTCGGACTTTCATGTCTAACCCTATTTAATTTGACTCAAGTAAGATTAGCCTCTTTCAAAACATATCCATGTTTAATGGTAATCCTAGATGTTTGTTTCTTATGAGAGACTTGGTTCAGAAAATTTAGAAAATAAATTGTATTATGTGAGTTTCACAGTAGAAGCAGTAACTAGTTTTATTTAGCCAGAGAGTACTGGTGTATATTTGAACACCTTACATTTTGGAATAATATCTTCTCATTACAAATTATAATATAAAAATAATATTACAATATTAAATTATAATATAATAATAATATAAAGACCGAGAAAATTATGAGGTTTTGTGCTACTGATAGTGTAAAGGAATATTAGAAGAAAAATTTCATTGCCTGCAAAAATACAGTTTTAATTGTACTTTAATTCTAAATATTAATCTTGTTATTGAGTATATTCTTTTCTCTTTTATGTATCCTTTTAGGATTCTATGATTATACTTATATTCCCACTGAACTAAAAAAAATTCTGTTTGGAAGGTCCCTAAAATGTAGAACCCCAAATTCTTGAACAATGATGAAAGAGAACTGTTTCCTTAATAGCGCAAAGATTTCTTAATTGCTGTGTAGGTCACCCCATGTGAGAATAATTTAATACAGAATATTTCATGCATAAGAAGTCAGCACTGATCACATTTTATTTCATTCTGTTTTGTGTGTCCCTGATACAAATTTTTGAGTAATCATGAATTAGGATAATTAGATATAATTATATTTATGCCACCATAGATCCTGTGCCAAGACTGAAAACAGGGTAACGTTATTTATTTGCAGTATGATTAAGTATAGAACCTTATTAATTTGGGATGCTCTCAAGGAAGGAAAGAACACTTATAATAAAAAATAAAATTTAGAAAAAAAATTTACAAACCACTTAAATTTATAGCCTGACTCTTAGTGACTTAGTAAAATATGGCATATAGAAGTTTTTGTTTCAATAAATAGTTAAGAATTGCTTCTATCAGTTTTTGCCAGTAGTCGCTTCTATATGTTTGAAAATAATTTCCTTCTTTCCCACAGTTTGGCACTGGTTTAGATACTGAGAATAGCTATAAATAAAACAATGATTTATTTTAAGTAGCTTGATTGTAAGTGCCGTGGAATATTTGTATTAGTCATTTAAATCATGGAATGATTGAAATTTTAGGATAGTATAATTACAAACTTAACCTTTTGTACAGATCTAATCTTCCATTTAATGTTTTCTCATCTGCATCAGGTCAGAAAGTTGGTGCAACATTCAATAAGTAGGACTTAAAGTTTGGTATGTTGGTCCTGTTACAATTTGGCACCTAATTTGTATGTGTATCTATCATCTATTTACCTGGATATATAGATTGTATATTTCTATATATCTAAATATAGATTGTACACACACACACACACACACACACACACACACACACACACACACACACACACACACACACACACCCTGGTCTCTATACCATGGGCCTAATAAAAATGATATTACAGAACTCCAAGAAGAACAGTATACCTTGCCTCTATTAAACTATTCCCTTTTTCTTTACTTTTCATAAGATTCTTATTAAATTAAAATAAAAATGTTGAAGCTGTCAGAAAGGAGTTTAAATTGAAAATTGAATTGTAAAGTTTTTTTTTAATTAAAAATTTTTTTTTAGTTAAGGACTTATGTATTGCCCATGATTTTGGTAATGTTATTCGCGTATTATTATGTTATGTTCCCTCCGTGATTTGCCTGCCTTTGGTCCTCATCACCTTCTGTTTTAAAAGCAGCCAACTCATCTGTCTCCCAGAGCAATTGTTTTCCCTTACCTACAGCTGGATGTAGGATTTAACCAGGAATAATTTTTCAGAATAGTCCAAATTCCTTTTGTTCTACTCCATTCTCAAACTGTCCAACCATATATGCCTCAGTCATGGTATGGTTGGAAGCAACATCTTTTCTTAGTTTACTATTTAAAACTCATTGATTAAAATGAGAAGTTTCTGGGTTTTAGTAGTGTTCCTTATTCTCTTCACAAACCTCTTTTTTAATCTCATTACCACTCCTGGAGGTGTCAGCAAAGTAGTTCCCTTTTTGTGATGAAATATAATGACTCCTGTTAGGCGTAAGAGTATGTGTAGGTACCTTGAATGTTTGAATCATTCCATAAGTCCCTATAAGATTTTTTTTTTTTTTGGTTACCAGAGGCTCACTTGTTTTCAGTATTATTCTTCCAAGGAAAACAATTTTTGTAAATTATATGAAAAGTGGAAATTATTAGTGCATTAGTAAAATAAGCTATAAGAAAATTAGAAAATGTAAAAGAAATCATTCTTAACTGAGAGTTAGCTCAGAATGACTGCTTTATTCATGGATGTTTATCACAGCTCTGAAGGAAACTATTGAGAATTATCACTCTTAAAATAATGAATTCTGTGCCCTAAATTGTCAAATCATGATAGTATTTGGATTTCAGCTTTAACTAAAATAATTTTGTGATGTACATTTTTTTTTTTTTACATTTGTTTCTTCATGGGCAAGACAGTCTAAGGAGATGTACTCACAGAAGGTGCAGTGGGGGCCATCACGGAGACAGGTGGTCCCCAGGAGAGGCTGGGGCAGCTGTGGTGTCCCAGAGTCCATAAAGGCAGCTGCAAGAGCAGCAGACGGGCCCCTCTGTGAGAAAGCCGCCGAGGGCCCCAGGAGATACCTGCAAGGAGGTGGGATGACTCCTGCAAGGTGTTTGTAAAACAATGTGTCATGCACTTCATGAGACAGGAAACCACAGAGAAGATGCTGATAGAAACTGTACAAGAGAAACTGTGTACCTGATAACAACTATAGGACTTATATTTCTTAAAGTTTCCCAAAGCAACTGAACTGATGTTGCAATGAGTTCTTACTCAAAATGCCATCTGAACCCCATTGCAAACCTCTTCCTCCCTGTTCTCCAGAACCTCTGCCCTGGAATTTTGGAGCTTGTGGAGAGGGGTCTTTGAGTCCACTTTCCTCATTGTGCAGGGAGGAAAAGTGAGAATGAGGGAAGTTAAATGGCTCGAAAATGATTTCTCCTCTTCTAGCTCCTTGAGACTGTTGGGATTGTGGGCAGCTGGGACGTGGAACAGCGATGAGTATTCCTCATCAGGACACTGCTGCCTTCATGCTTCCTCTGGTTTAAGCACTTCCTCTCTTGGCTTTCTTACCATCGTTCAGTGCTGCACCTCCTCCCTTTTGTTTGCAGCTTCTTCTAAGCCTCCTTTATTAGCTCCTCTTCCCTCTCCTTTCCTGGAGTTGTTGGTCTTCTATAGGATTCCACCTTGATCCTCCTTCTCTGTTTTGCTGCAGGAGTCCATCCTCTCCTTTAATTTGTGCATTAGCTGGTGCAGCGATGCTCTGAATCTGCATGTCTCAGCTGGGATATTGTCAAATTTCACTGTGTTAGTGTGCATCGGGTGTATGGAATATGCTTTAACAAATACATCTCGGATGAAAGTCATGGCCTCTGCCCCTCTCCGCCCTACTCATGTTGGTTGAAAAATCACAGTTTATATTCTCTACGCTGTGCAATTTTATCTGCTCCCAAGTCTTTAACCTGTATACCCAAGAATCCCAAAGCTCTTACTTATTCTTAGATATTTACCTTTCATTTCCAATTTCCCCATTCATATCTAAATCATCTTTCACTTTGTTTAGTCTTTCTCTTGCATTGTATATGTGTGTATGTGTGCGTGTGCAGACATGTTACCACGCTTCTAAGATGAACATTAACATCATCCTTTATTCTCTTCTTCATGCTTCTTATCTGTTTGATCACTTATTCTTACTGAGACTGTTTCTACAATCATCATTCCCGTTTCCTCTTCTTTCCTGTCTGCACTAATTTATTTGCTCCCCAATGCCTCTTCCAACTGGTATTTCTATCACTTCCCAGTTATCCTACTTCACTCTGCTATTAGAATTATTTCTTGGTAATTGAACTTCTGTTTTTACAAGTAAGTTGTCAGCATAAACAAACAAACCTTAACATGGCAAATAAAACCTGGGATAAACTGGCCCAGATCTGTCTCGACAGCCTCACCTCTGTCTGCTCACCACCACCGTATTACTCCCCCCAAAGCTAATAATAGCACAGAGCCCAGCACATAGTAGACACTCTATAAATGATTGTTGGTGAGAAAATACTGTTTGGGTACATTCATCAGTAGACAAATAGAAATGTGTGAATTCTGTAGTGATGCAATGGTCTAATTCATTGGCTTTCTGACTTTAGCAATAATATTACCCAGTGGGCTTGTCAAAACCCAGATTGCTGGGGCACACCCTCAAGTTTCTTATTCAGTAGGTCTGGGATGAGGCCCAAGACAAGGTCCTATGATGGTGATGCTTTTGGTCTGGGGACCACACTTTAAGATCTACTGGTCTAATTAATACCACTTAAGTTGTTAAGTAAACTGAGTCATTAATTTTTCATTGTTGTTGTTTGTTGCTCTCTATACATCTAATTAAAGAACCTACTTTAGTTTATGACACCTGTATGCCATCTACGTATTTTCTGCTTATATCATCAGGTCTTCCATGCTCCCTGTGATGGTTAGTTTTATTTGTCAACCTAGGTAGGCAATGGTCAACCCAGATATTTGGTCAAACACCAGTCTGGATGGCTCTGTGAGTGTCTTTTAAAGATGAGGTGAACATTTAAATCAGTAGAATTTGAAAATGTATGTAGGCCTCATCTAATCAGTTGAAGGCCTTAAAAGAAAAAGATTGAGTTTTCCAGAGTAAGAGGGACTTCAGCTGGCAGATAGCTTGTGGACTTGAGCTGAAATATCAACTCTGCCAGGGTCTCCAGCCTGCTGGTCTGCTCTGCAAATTTCAGACTTGCCAGCTTTTACAATTGTGTGAATCAATTCCTCAAAATAAATCTATATCTATATAATCTATATCAATATCTAATCTCCTATTGATTCTCTATCTCCAGAAATCCTTGACTAATACACCCCCTATGTTCTTAATCACTTACTCTCAATCACAGAGTTGAGAATCAGCCGGCATCTTTTCTCAGAATTTTGCAAGGTCTGTATGAAGTGGATTGATACCTTAAGGACTATAAATATTTTAGTATTTTAGATAGACATGATATAAATACTACGTGTAAATTATATCATTTATAGGTCCTAAAAATTTTAATCTTTGTTTAAATTAACCAGTCCTATGGATTTTTCTATAATTTAGCTTTTTGGATTTTTAGACTAATCAATGAAATCTAAGAGAATATAACAGCAATGTGCTTTTTCTTTCTTTTTTTTTCCATTCAAGAGTTAAAATTTTTTATTGGCAGGTCAAAGTCAATTAGGAAAAGAGACAAAAATTAATGGTCACTACAACTATTAATAAAATAGGGACAGCAATTTTGAATTTAGGAGTATCGCTTTAGTTCCTAGTGTCTTTAAAGGAATGTAGCTGTGTCTTTGTATTGGTTTTATAGATAGCCACTATTTCCAGTAGAAATTGAGTCTCAGAGAAATAAAATGGGAAAACAATGAGAACATGTCTCTATCTCAAGCTTCGTGGTTCATCGCAAGAAAATTATTTTCTCATTTTCCCTTAGTTGTAGGTGCTTCAGCGACATAATTACATTTTAGAGGAAAGAAGGGATCACAATGAGACAGCATTTCGTCCATTTTCACACTAAGGAACATGATCATTTTATATATATTAATATATTTTCTTTTCTTTAGCTTATACCAATAGGAATGTAAGGATTACACAAAATAATTGCATAAATGGCTACTTCCTGCCGATATAAAATGTCACTGAACATAATGGTAGGGCCTTTCTCCAAATCGCTGCTGACATTTTGGTCTGACCTATGAAGGTAAATCACATAAGCTACTTAAAGTTGTAATAATAATCTTTGGAGATTAAAATGATGAAAGCTTTAAAGCTGGCCTTATGTCAAATTTTGATTTCCTGTTGGGCCTTGGGGCACAGTGTGGTGTATTTTGGGAAATTGTTCTCTTGGTTGGTGTTCAGATACTTTTTTGCAATTAATTCCAATTTAGCCACTGTTATATTTTAATAATTGGCCAGTTTGGGGTCAGGTAATAAGTTCTAAGAAACATGACACTTCAGGATCGTTTTTCCATTTATTAGTAATGGAACTGTGTAGAGTAGTGGCTAAGAGTGCAGATTTTGGACAAAGAGAAGGGTTTAAATTCCAACTTCTGCTTTTCTTAGTTTAGTGATCTGGGGCAAGTTAATTAGCATCTGGGTAAAAATTATGAATAAACTTGTTGTGAGAATCATCTCAAATTAGATGATACATATAAAGTGCCTAGAGAATCATCTCAAATTAGATGATACATATAAAGTGCCTAGTATGGTACTGGTCACGGTTGTATCACTTAGGAGAGTAAATGCATTTCCATTTCAGTATTTTCTAAGCATCTCCAATTTACCATGTTCAGTACTGGACTCCTGATCTCCGCCCGCTGCAAATTTCCCCATCTTTCCAATTGCTCAGGCTTCATTTTTTTCATACCCCACATAAATCCTTGAGGGAAGCCTTTGGATCTACTTTCAAAATATTTCAAGAATATAACCACTTCTTTCCACTTCCTACTTCCTACCACTTTGTTCTAAGCTATCATCGTCTTTCACCTGGGTGACTGCAGTAGCCTCCTAACTTGTCTCCCTGCTTTCCACCTTGACTCACTGGAGTTTATTTTCAATAGAGTTGCCGTAGTGATCTTTTTAAAAAGTATGATAGATCATATCACGCCTGCTCACACACCTCCAGTGGTGCTGCATTTCCCTCAGAGTAAATGCCCAAGAGCTTGAGTGGCTCATATGGTTCTCTGGGTTATCTCCCACATTAGTGCTCTGTGATCTTATATCCATCTTCTCTCCCCTCACACTTTCTCTGCAGGCTCATTCCCTCTCTCCTTTAACCTGTGCCGCCGTGTCACCTTCTCAGGGAGGCCTGCCTTGACCGTGGCACTCTCAATTCCTCTGACTTTTCTTTACTTCTCCATAGTATTTACCACCTTCTAACACATCTGGAAATGTATTGTTTACCGTGTGTGTTATTTATTGTGTTTATCATGTTTATTGTTTCTCTCTCACTCCACTAAAATATAAAGCCCACTATAGTAGGGATTTTTGTTCTTTTCATGGATATATGTACCCAGTACCTAGAACAGTGCCTGCCACATAGTAAGCTGATGCATTATCATTTATATACATATATAATCACTATCATGATGGTTTACAATCAATTTAAAGATTTCACAGAACTCTTCTATTTATATTATTTCCTTTTGGATTATACCTTGTCTAGTTCAAGAAATATAGTGGGTAAGTTCCATAGTCAGGATTTGAATTCAGGTTTTCTGAGGCCATTCCTCTTCTTCTCCCCTCCATTTACCGCATTTCCCTTGGAAAAGCAATGGGAAGTCGTATCTGAATTTGGATTAAAGAGTAATATGATTTAATCTGTGCTTTAGGATGAGTCACATGGGGAAAATGTGTAATGATACTGAGGACAAAAGAGGCTTTACAAACATTCAGGAGACCTGAGCTAAGTTTCTGATGTGGTGATACAAAGAAATGGATTGTGTGAAAGACTTTTTGGGCTAGAATCTACAGGACTTAGACACTGGGCTTTAGGGGCTAACAAGAAAGAGAATTAAAAGATGACTCCAAAAATTTAAGCCTGAATAATTGGACAACGGAGCTACCAAAAAATTATTCATTTTCAAAAGGAGCAAGGGAACAGGTTCAGTCAATAGAACTAAGTCATGTCGTTGCTTAGAAGTTAGACTTAATAGTGCGATATAAAAACCTCTGCTCAGTTTGGACTATAATAACCCCTTTTCAAGTTTCCTACCATTGTAGCAGAATTAATCATTGAAATACTCCTGTTAATTAAGATATGCTGCAGTGTACTTGGGGAAAACATGATGATAATCATTTTAGAAACAAAAATATTGTGTTCAGTGTAGAAATAGAAATTGCGGTAGCTAAATACACATGCTATTTTCTAATACATGATATCATTTGGGGGATCACTTTGTTAAAATTTTTCCTATTTTGATTTATATCAAGCCTTTATTGTTTGGTCTTTATTTTGTCCTTATAACTGATAGTTCAAACTATGATGCTTGGTAATTAATATGCTATAACTATACCTTAAACTATTATGAAAGTTAAGAAATAGTACAATGAACCCCATATATTCACAACTTGGTTTCAACAATTATCAACACTTTGCCAATCCTGTTTAATCTATTCCTCATCCACTCCCTCATCTCTCCTCAACTGGGTAATTTTGAATTATGTTCCATTTTGTCTGTAAATATCCAGCATATATTCATTAAAGATAAGGGTTTTTTTTAAAGAACCACAATGCCTTTAAACATATTAAAAATGAATAATTTACCTGAGAAAACCATAATTCAAAAAGAGTCATGTACCACAATGTTCACTGCAGCTCTATTTACAATAGCCAGGACATGGAAGCAACCTAAATGTCCATCAACAGATGAATGGATAAAGAAGATGTGGCACATATGTACAATGGAATATTACTCAGCCATAAAAAGAAACAAAATTGAGTTATTTGTAGTGAGGTGGATGGACCTAGAGGCTGTCATACAGAGTGAAGTAAGTCAGAAAGAGACAAACAAATACTGTATGCTAACACATATATATGGAACCTAAAAAAAAAAAAAAGGTTCTGAGGAACCTAGGGGCAGGACAGGAATAAAGACACAGATGTAGAGAATCGATTTGAGGACATGGGGAGGGGGAAGGGTAAGCTGGGACGAAGTGAGAGAGTGGCATGGACATATATAGACTACCAAATGTAAAATAAATAGCTAGTGGGAAGCAGTCACATAGCACAGGGAGATCAGCTCGCTGCTTTGTGACCATCTAGAGGGGTGGGATAGGGAGGGTGGGAGGGAGATGCAAGAGGGAGGAGCTATGGGGATATATGTTTATGTATAGCTGATTCACTTTGTTATACAGCAGAAACTAACACACCATTGTAAAGCAATTATACTCCAATGAAGATGTAAAAAAAAAAAAGAGAATAATTTCTTAATATCAGTAAATATCCAGTTTTCTCATTATCCTAATAAGCATTTATTTATTCAAATATTACTGAGTGCCTCCATTTAAGGATAACATTTAGCCTCTTATTCCATGTTCTATTTTGGCAATACCTATAGGGTAGTTTTCAAAATAAATTGTTTTCTAAATAACCAGTACTCCCCAAAATAATAAATGACATGTTGAAAAAAGAGATTTTTTGGTATATTTTGTTCACTAGCATACCACCAGCTCTCAGAACATTGCTGGTACATAGCTCACAATAATTATTGACTGACTAGTGAATAATCTCCCTTCATCATTTGTATATTTTGTCTTTTTATCTCATTAATTCTCATATATACTAGGTTTTTCTGTGATCATTTTCTTCCATTGCTTTAATTCTTTTGACTTTAGCAATTGTTTTAGTTATTGTATTTTTATAATACTCTAACTTTGGTTAACTTCCTTACTTATTTCTCTTCTTTAAAAAAAAACTTCAAAATCTTTCATATATGTATTTAGCATGAGCTTCATTGATATTCTGTGTTGTTATCATGTGGTAAAATGGTAAATTCATTTTTGAAGGAATAATATTTTTCATTAATCATTCTTTCCAAATTAGTATTTCTCTCAATTTATTTAATTCTTCTTCTATACCCATCAAAATAAATTTGTAGTTTTCTTCATCTGTTTTAAGATTTATCAAGTATATACATTCATGATAACTGTATATATATTTGTTATGAATAGGAACCCCTTTTCCATTGTATATTGCCTGATAATTTTAAAAATCAATTGATTTTTGTGTATTTATAACAAAAATTATGAAATACTTTGGTCAAGATATTTTTAATGTAAAAGTAAAATTATTCTAACACTTGTTAAAATGATAAACGGGACTTTATTCAAGACTTTGCAACAAGGAAGAGAATATTACAATAGGGGAGAGGCTGAACTCAACTCTCAATACAAGGATGAATGGGGACTTATAGCCAATGAGCAGAGTGAGAGGGTTAGTGGATGGAAAATTACTGAGGAGAGACATCGAGGGCAGAGGGATATTTGCTAAAGTGGCCCAATAGGATTCATGCTAGTAAAGTTAGGCCAAGGACTTAGATGTCATGGGTGGGGAGTAAGGAATTTGATCATGTATCAAGGGTGGAGGCATTTTCACTAAACTGACTTCACAGGCTTCTTGCTACAGGCTGGCCAAGGCTGAGGCCTAACTGAGAAGAGGGCTTAGAGGAGCCTGATGAAAGTTAGGTCAAGGAGGAAATCTTCGTCATTAGCTGCTTTTCTCTGTCTCTGTCTCTCTCTCTTTCTTTCTGTTTCTCTAAAGTTTATTGGAATTTGATGTTCCCTCTCAGTTTTCAACTATAAGTCTTTATCTTGAGAAATTTCTCTTCCTTTCTTAATACTACACTTCTTTTTTGTGGTGGGTTGTCATCATAAAGACCTTCAGTGGATCACACCTTCCAGTGCACACTCCCTTGTGGAGTCCCTCCTGCACTGACTATGGCTTTGTCGTGTGACTTGCTCTGGGCAAGTGCCATGAAAGCAGAGACTTGATGAGCAGTTATGAGCTGGAGCTGACCCTATTGGAAGTTTGCTGCCAACTGGCAAGGAAGCTTGGTCTGCCATCCTTGAGGATAAAAGATCACAAGGAGAGAAAGACAAAGGCCAGTGTACTCTCCACCTAAATGCAACAAATGAATGAACCCTGGTGAAACCAGCAGAGCTGCTCAACTAACTGATAAAACCATGAGAAATAATAAATCATTGTTGCTTTAAGCCATTAAGTTTTGAGGTGTTTTGTTAGGTATCAATACATACTTCAATTTGAATACATTTGTAATGATTCACCATTTATTAAGATAGTAATATTATTAAGGAATTTTATTATTAAAAATCAGGAATGTAGCAAATTCTTCTGACTCCTATCAGGATAACTTCTACATTGTTCTGTTTCTGTAATTTTAAAAATCTATATTCATATGTGTTTTTTTGTGTTAGCTTTTTGTTACCTTTGGAAAAAATCAAGTAACATTTTTTTGTTATATTTGTGTAAGTCAGATAATCTTATGGATTACAATACTTTTGATTAGTCCTGTCCAATAGAACATTCTGCAATGATGGACATATTCAATATGGTAGCCACTAGCCATATGTAGCTATTGAGTACTTGAACTGTGGCTAGTGTAACCAAAGAACTGAATTTCTAGTTAAATTTTATTTCAGTTATTTCGATTGAAATTTAAATAGCCACATATGGCCAGGGGCTAACATATTGGAAAGTGCCGTTCTAGACTCTTGCTATTCAGTGTGATCCGTATACCAGCAGCATCAACACCGTGTGGGACCTTGTTATAAATGCCAAGATTAGCAGGCTCCATTCTAGACTTACTGAATCAGAACCTGCATTTTAACATGATTTTACATTCAGATTTGAGATGCACATTTAAGTTTGCAAAACACTGCTATATAAGGTATGCCTTCTATACTAATTAATAATATTCATTATTTTAACAGGCATGATGCATTTCATTAAAGGAGCTGGGGAAGATGGGTACTTGGGTTCTCGTTGGGTGTTAGTTTTCATATGTTGCTAAATTTGAGCTAGAGTTTAGTTTTTCCCGCACAAGTTGCTCTCCTCTTGAGAGAAGAAAAAGTAACAGGTGTATATACAATAGGACTTGACAAATGAAATGTGAGAGTTATAAATAACCAGAGAAGTTGCATATAATTCTGAACTATTTGACTTAGGCAATTGTATGAATGTGGTGTAATTAAGTGAGATTTTACAGAAGAGCAAATTGAAGCAGGCCTTCAAAATGAGGCAGTTTTAACCTATTTAATGAGCCTTTCTAAATTCTTGATTACAGGAGTACAGTGGTAAGAATTTCATTATAAGAGTATCTGAGAATCATAAAGTAGATCTGGAAGGGACTTTGGATAATTTCTAGTTCAATTTCTGTATTTAATCAATGAAGTAGTTAATATCAGAATAAGATCTTCTCATTTCTAGGATTAATTGTGGTTTTCTGTAATTGTCGTTTAATCAGACTCAACTTTTCATGATTGCATGTTACTAGGACTTGACAGTTTAACAACTCTCAGTTCTTATCTTCTTTAAAGTGCTTTTTTCCCTTTCTGTTCTCCTCTGAAATCTTGCTGTTTTACTCCATCAAACCATGTCTATTTATCGAAGTCTTCTTAGACAGCCGTACATTGCTCTCTTCACTCTAAAGTTCCATTTTTCCCGTTATATTAATTTCCAGTTCCAGAGACTCTATTAACTGTCTCTGTATGTTTTTGTGCTTCTGCTATTTACTTGCTGAGAATTTTAAAAAGCTAACATTTATCAAGCACTTACTATGTGCAAAACTTTTTTATTTTTTACGCTAGTCTCTTCCTTAATCCTCACAATGGCATTTGAGGGTAGTGCTCTCATTTTACAATTGGGAAAATAGAGGCAGGAAGAGATTAGGTGTGTTTATCAAATAAGAAAACTCCTCCTGGAGGGCCCTCTGCATGCATGTTACTTTGATTAGAATTATTTATTCTTTTATCTCTTCTATTAGATTTGAAGTGACTTTAGGGTAAGGCTGTGCCTTTTTTCCCTTTGCAGCCTCTCACAGTCCCTGCCCCTGTGTTCCCAGAGTTATCCATACTTAGTTTTGAGTGACCAGATGATTATCTTTGCCTATAAGAGCAATGGTTTCCTGAGTTCAGGTCAAGCAATAGCAGATCTGACATTTGCTAGTAAGTGGGAGCCACAGTGCGAGCCAAACACATTCGTCATCAAGGTTGAGCAGAGCTCTGGTCACTGAAGCGGTGGCTGTTGTGGGAATGATTTACTCGCCACTTTGCTGCCCCTACCAGGAACTTAGCCCAGGTATTCTCGTCTGTCCTGTAGCTTGCTCTTTACCATAGATCATTTACCAGAAGGCAACCTATCTTACAATGGTCATCTTTCAAGTGACTTTGAGAAAGACTTGAGACAGCAATTATCCAACTGTATAGCCTCACAGACTAAAGCATTTTTCGCTTTAATGGGCTGCCAAGCTGTATAGGGAGAGTGCTCATGGCACGACCAGAAAGAGGACGCACTGAGAGTCAGAAAAGCAAACTCCACTCCCTGGGGCTTCAGCAAAAGAGCTGCCTTTTAGATTTCTGTGTTTCATGTAACTCTCTGATATTGGCAGCTGTGAAGAGCTATTTGACCCCCTTTATCACCTGTTCATGTTAACACAGAGGTTCACAGTGTCGTTCCTTGTCAAAAGAACTCCGCTAGATAGAGGAGCCTAATTGCGTATTTTGTCAGGCTGATATTAACGACCCAGGGGGTGGAGAGCACCGACACAAACCCTGCAGGGAGAGTACTTTACAAAGGTGGCAGCCCATGGCACAGAGTGCCCTTGGCCGCAACCAGCCAGATCTCAGATTTATTTGTTACCCTATGTTTATGCTTTCTGTGGACAACAGGTGCCTGAGGTGTCATTTGAATAGGGACAAATTGCTCTTTTTTTTTAAAAAAATAATTCAGGGTTGCTGTTATCAACAGATACAAGTGTATTAAGTGCACCTTAAAAGAACACTCCAAGTGAGTAAGAGAATTGTTATGTGATCCTTAAGGAAGACTTTTATCTCACTCTCTATTACTCTGACAATGTATTATATTGCATTAGGCCAATTTGACTTACAATATTCTGGAATACAACAGCATTTCAAATTGTTCCAGGAAATTTGGTCTGCCTTACATGATTTTGTACTTAGCTGTGGAGGCTATAATGTGAGATTTAAGGCAGTTGAAAACAAAGGACCTAGCAGGTGATTTCCAGGCTCCAGGTTCCATTTAAGTTGAGGGTGAAATGAAAGAAATAAATTCCTGTGAGATACCTGTATGAGATTCAGTGATAATTATAACCTTGACACAAGAGGTCAAGAATTAGAATTGAGAGGATTAATGTTGCAGCTCTGAGTTTTCTTTCACAACCAATAGCAGAGATATGACATAGTTTGCCAAAGGTTGTGATGCTCAGAAGCTGATGTGCTTGAACCAACTTAACAAAAGAAAAATGAACATTACTTACTGTATAAAAATTTTATTGTATAAAGAAGTTGGAAGCAGAGAGATTTAGTACCAGGATTTTTAAGGGTCTATATATTCTTTTCTTGGATCATCCTAAAGTTAGATTATTATACATGCTTTACATGCCTTGTATAATCATAAAAATTATCCCAAGAATTATTGCAGAGTTAACACATGAATGTTGTAACTTATTTTCTTACATTTTTTTAAACAACAAAGTTTTCTTAGGTTTCTAACGTTATATTTGACTAAGCAATACACTATTTGATTAAAAAATAAAATAATAATTTAGTATAGTATATGATTTTTGTATAAAACAAGATTTATAGCCAGGTGCATTATATGATGGCTTCTGTAGTTCAACCGTAGGGTATAGGCAAGAAATCCCTTGCCCACCCTCCCCCAAAATCCTTTTAAAACTCACATTAAGCATAAGATTAATACATAACCTGTGTAAGATCTGATATGGTAGTATTATCATAAAATAAGGGCATTGCTGATGGGAGGTCTAAAAAAGAAGTCAAAATAACATCAGATGACAAATAGGAATGTCTGTATAACATTATCTGTTGAGAAAATTGTGAAGCTGTATGTAGGTTTGGTGGGAGAAGAGTTCAGTGATGGATTAGTGCTGTCCTTCATGGGCCACAGAATAAGGGGTGGGAGATTTGTCTTTTATTTGCTGAAGTTGTAAGTTAAATGGTGTCTTGATTCTAATCTAAAACGTAGAGAATGCCAATTCATCCGGCTGATATAGGTTGATGGAAGTATTATGAGTGGCTTTGTTATTTTATATTCCTACTAGTGTGAGGGTTCCTTCCAATTTCCCCAAATTCTTGCCAACATTCAGCATTGTCTGCCTTTTGTCACTGCCATCCTAGTTGGTGTGAAGTGAGATCTCATTGTGGTTTTAATATGCATCTCCCTAGTGACTAATGATGTTGAGTATCTCTTCATGTGTGTGTTAATCACTCCTGTATCTTCTTTGGTGAAAGAGCTGTTCAATTATTTTGACTACTTTTTTTTTATTGGGTTGCTTATCTTTTTAATTATTGAGTTGCAAGAGTTCTTTATTCTAGATACAAGTCCCTTATCAGATATACGAGTTCAGGCTTTTTTTATTTTTCTAGTCTGAGGCTTGTCTTTTTACTTTCTTGATGGACTATTTTGAAGTGCAAAGGTTTTGAATTTTGATGAAGTCCAGTCTGTTAATGTTTTCTTTTCCTCGTGTGTTTGAGGTATTAAAAATTATTATATAATCTAAAATCACCAAAATTTACTCTTATGTTTTCTTCTAAGAGTTTTATAGTTTTGGTTCTTATATGTGGATCTATGACACATTTCAAGTTACTTTTTTTTTTTTACGGTATGCGGGCCTCTCACTGCCGCGGCCTCTCCCATCGCGGAGCACAGGCTCCGGACGCGCAGACTCAGCGGCCATGGCTCACTGGCCCACCCGCTCCTAGGCATGTGGGATCCTCCCGGACTGGGGCGCGAACCCGTGTCCCATGCATCGGCAGGCGGACCCCCAACCATGGCGCCACCAGGGAAGCCCTCGAGTTACTTTTTTTGTATAGTGTGAAATAAGGGTTCAGATTCATCCTTCTGCATGAGGATGTCCAATTGTTCCAGCATCATTTGTGGAAAAGGCTATTCTTTCCCCACTAAATTATCTTGGGACATTTGTGCACTAGAAGTTTCTTATTGTATGTAATTCTCATTGAAAATTAATGTGCATATATCTGGCTGCTACGTGCTGTAGCCAGTATCCTCATTATGCTCATAATGCAACGTAGAGGTAAATGCTAAACCTATAAATTTCTGATATACAAGGCATTATACTATTTTGCTAAATCTTTGCTATTGTGGAGGGAACATTTAAATGCGGGAGAGTGGCTCTAGAGAGACATTAATCACATAATGATATAATGTACATACACTTATGAACTGTGATAAGTGCTAAAATGATTATTATTACTAAAAGCCATAGTTCAATAATAGAGTAACCATTAATTGTACCTTCCTCATAGTTCTGGAATAATAATTTTTACATTGATTTTATAATTTTTAAATTTGGAAAATATTATCATTTTCATATTAACAACTTTAGTTGTGTTGGTTGTAAAAAGAAGCTGCATAACAAAAGTCTTTTGTTATGGTCTGAATGTTGGTGTCTTCCTAAAATTCATATATTGAAACCTAACCCTTAAGGTGATGGTGTTAGGAGATGGGGTCTATGGGAGGTAATTAGGTCATGAGGGTGGAGCCCTCACAGATGGAATTAGTACCCTTATAAAAGAAGTCTGAGAGAGCTTCCTTGCCCCTCCTGCCGTGTGAGGATATGATGAGAAGTCTGTAACCCAGGTTAGGGAACTCTCCCCACCACGCTGGTACCTGATCTCAGATTTCCAGCCTCCAGTACTGTGAGAAATATATTTCTGTTGTTTATTAGCTACCCAGTCCATGGTATATTGTTACAGCAGCCCAAATGAACTAAGACATCCTCTAATAGTACAATTAAGATGAATTTATTCACTAGATTTTATTGAGTGCTGAGCTAAGCATTGAAGATCTAATCTTCTCTAAATGTTTGCATTTTAATTTTCCTTTGAAAAAGCCAAAGTGGACTTCATTCTTATGACTCTGAGCAAGACATTTAACTCTTTCTGCCCTAGTTTTCTTTTTTCTTAAATGGTGATACTAATTATATCAATCTCATAAGGTTGTTGTGAGGATTAAATCAGTTAATTTATATTAAATACTAAAAATAGTACTTGACTCGTAGTAAGAATTAACTGCCATTGCTCACTTGAACGTAAGCTCTTTTTTTTTTTTTTTTTTTTTTTGCGGTACGCGGGCCTCTCACTGTTGTGGCCTCTCCCGTTGCAGAGCACAGGCTCCGGATGCGCAGGCTCAGTGGCCACGGCCCACGGTCCCAGCCGTGCCGCAGCACGTGGGATCTTCCCAGACCGGGGCATGAACCCGTGTCCCCTGCATCGGCAGGCGGACTCTCAACCACTGCACCACCAGGGAAGCCCTGAACGTAAGCTCTTTGAGGGCAGTGATTTTTGTTGCTTTAATTCATAGATATATTCCCATTTCCTAGGAGCATTCCTGGTGTTTGGTGCTTATACATTTGTAGGATGGATAGTATGAGACATAAAAATGCTGGTTTTCAGTAGGGCAAATTGTAGGAATTTGTTGGACTAATGGCTCATGCCATTGAAGATCTTTCCCACATCATTCACCTGTTATGATTTACAAGAGTGTATGACACATCAAGAGGATGCACATTTGTCATAGTTACCTTGACAAACTGTAGATTTGGAACAATGTTACAGATGTGAATGGGGAAGCTTTACAGGGACATGTGAACCAAACTGAGATAAGTGTGGAGAAAGCCACAAACAAAATAGGAAAAAAACTCATTCTTACAGAACAACCACTTAAAAAAATGTAAAACATTTTGAGGAAAAATCTTCTCAGAACTTTCAGAGGGTAGTTGGGATTGTGAAGAGAAAGTGTGGTAGAAAAAAGAAGAGTTGGAATGGGAATCCTCCTTGGTTCCAGCAAAGTTCCCTACACATTTATTGAATTTCCAATAGCATTTAGGATGATTTGAGAGAGGAAGAATCAGTTTCTAGAAATAAATTTAAATTTGAATACCACAGTAAAAGACCCCTTGGAAACTCTCAGTGCTTGCCACTCTGAGCTAAATATCCAGTCAAGTCTAGATTCTATCAAATGAAGATTCTCACTTTAAAAGGAAAGGGAAATTTGATCACTGCTGGGAGTAGGCAAGTCAATTGCTGAAATGAATAAGAAAAGGACACAGTTTCAAAAAGAAAGTGAGAGTATCCACGTTGGCTCCTTCAATATGCTTCTTGACAGATGTGCCATCTCTGAGCTTCTTGTCTTGCGGAAGTTAAGGAAGCCAGTCTCTAACAAAGGAAAGCTCTCCTGTGCCTCTCTGTAAGGAAGGGAGCATCTCTAATTGCATTTGGTTAGTTTTAAAAGCCATAGTTCTTGCGGTTTGAGCTGTTGTGGTTTTCAGGAAAAAGTTTGAGGAAAGCTAATATATTTATTTTTATATATTAGAGCCCAGAGAGGCAGATTTCATTAAAATGTGTCCAATACATCTTTTATTAAAATTGAAATATCATGCTAAATGTCTCTGGAGAGTCATTTAATAACTTGAGGTATTTCATTGCAATCTAGATTAATATTAATTTATCATACTCTTTTCCCCATTATCTCAATGGATTTATTTAAATTTAAACATCATTAATTATAATAGTTATATAATCTGATTATGTAATTAATATTATGTGTTATATAATTATATAAGTTATATAATTAAATATATATGCAACTATAGCCTCAGGAAATGAATGACAAATATAGCTGAGATTTTCCTAAGGAGTTCAGTATTTGCCACTCTGGGTATTGAATGGGAAGAGGTGAGGATGCTGGATTTCGTTCTCATGAAACGAAACAAAAAAGCAAAGGAATAAGGAAAGCAGAAAAGTTGCCAAGGAAACAAAAGTTAGAATCATTGTTTCCAGTGGAAACAAGAAAATCTGTGGATTTCACACAGTAATGATAAATATAATGTCATATCTGCATAAGTACTTTAAATTGCAGAAGTGTTTTCACATACATTATTAGATCTGATCCTCACGGCACTGTTCTGACGATGGCAGGCCAGGGTACGCTTTTATTAACCCCATTTTGTAAATGGTGAAACAGAGTATTAGTTGCCTAGGGCTGCCATAAACAAAAGGACCATCAACTCTGTGGCTTAAAATGACTGAAATTTATTCTCTCACCATTCTGGAAGCTAGAAGGCTGAAATTAAGGAATCAGTAGGGCTTCACTCCTTCTGGAGGCTCCAGGGAAGAATCCATTTCTTGTCCCTTCCAGCTCCTGATGGCTGTCAGCATCCTTTGGCTTGTGACCACATCCCTCCCATCTCTGCCTCTGTGGTCACATTTCCTCCTCCTCTTCTGTCTGTGTCCTCTATTCTGTGTCTCAAATCTCCTCTTACCTTTCTATTATAAGGACCGTTGTCATTGGACTTAGGGCCCATCCAGATAATCCAGGTGATCTTTACATCTCAAGGTCCTTAACTCAGTTATATCTGCAAAGACCTGTTATTCCTATGTGTAAAAAGTAAGCACCTGTAACACTGTTTGATGTTCCATGTACATTAAAAAGAAATGAAATGTCTCATTTCAGGAAAATTAAGACCTTGAAGTGAAGGGTACACAGATGAACTAACAAAAACGAATAAGTGAATGTGGAACTTAAGGGTCAAGTACTCTTCTATATTTGAGACTCATAGGGTTAAACAAAATAAAACAGACTTCTTAATTGCAGGTCTTTCTCTCAGAGTCTTTAATAGTTCAGTTTCAGTGCATTCTGAATTTCCAAGGCAAATGCAGTGTTTTCCAAGATTATTTGAAGAAGGGAATTCCTTTTGGCTGACCTTCAGGGAATAGTGGGCTTCAGAATTTAGTTTGGGAAGCAGTGCACTCAGCAAAGAGCAATTTAGCTCCATTGCTGTGAATAACCTGGGAGGATAGTAATGTGAACAACTACTCACTATGAGTTAAATACTGTGGTAAGTGCTTCAGATGCATGAACTCATCTTCCCAACACACTTAGGAGGTAGGTTCTATTATAATTACTTTATAACTGAGGAAATTGAGGCAAAAAGCAGTTCAGCCACCAGTACAGATTTACACAGTTCATAAGTGTTAGAGCCTGGTCACTAATCAAGCCCGTCTACCTAACCAAGCTGCTGTCACAATCACCATGTTATACCAGTATTAAAATATGCTAACAGAGTAGTTCTGGTGCAACCAAATAGTTAAATATATATATGCAAATCAAGTCTCAAGACTCTGGAAAGCAGCAGCCTGGGTGACTGTGCTCTCTGTTTGGCATAAGGGGACAAGGCTTGCTGTTGAGTCTGTCCATCATCGTTTCTGTCACTCAGGGCTCTGACATGAAACAAGGCTAGTGTTCTGAAGTGGGCAAAGAAATACCTCAAGACTTACGTCAAAAATGCTTCAGTCCTCAGGTAATTTACTAGGCTTGGTCCTACTCTCATTTACTTCAAAGCTTCAGAAAAAATGAAAGAGTTGCAAAATGGTATTTAGTTTTGCAGAGAGACATCTGGATTCTTCTCCTGGATCTAGCCTTGCTGACAGGAAACATCCTCTGTCAATCTCATGGTTGTGCTGAGGTGGAAGATACGTTTTTTTTCCTTTTCATCTGAAATAAAATTCTATATGGTTTTCTGGAATATTCCCCATCAAATCTTCTAGGGTGCACTTAAAACTTTTCCCCACAGTGAACAACTACTGTCATCGCTCAGCATTTATTTTAGGAATGGAGGCTGAATTATTTAAGAACGAAGAAGAGATTATTAAGTAGAGCAAGACCACAGGCCATAGTTCAAGGCGTGGCATCAAGGTCATAGGATTAAATCAGTTACTGCTTATCAAGTGCTTTGGACAGTGCCTGCTGCGTCTAAGTGCTTGTCACCTAAATAAAAATACAACTCTGGGAGAGCCTGCCTTCCATGGGTGTGGTCCTGGGGCTTCTGAGAAGATCTAAAAGGAGTCAGCCATTCCAGTAAGAGCAGGTCTTTAGAGGTGAGCTGAGCTCAACGTGCAACATGTAATGATTTCTAACTTTTTAAGCCTTGGAAATATGGCACAGTGACAAATCCTCCTGAAAGATGTCTGGCTCCCATTTAGATGGAAAAGGGCCATGGTATTTCCAAGGAGCCTCAGGAAATTTAGAGAGATATTATTATCATCGTTTTTCACACAAGGAAATTGAGTCTCGAAGAGATTAAGTTTTCTGCCCAAGGCCAGGCAGAGTGAGGATTCAAACCCGTGCCTCTCCTCCTCCCCTATCAAGGCAGACAGGCATGGCTGATAAATAGTCTCATTAAAACAAGTATTTGTTTATTTATTTATTTCTCCTTTTTTTTTTTTTTTATCTTACGAAATTCTGTTCCCCAGGAGACCGTAATTCTTGCTGCAGGATTTAAATGGACAGAGTTTCCGTGGCTTGAACTAGTGCTTTTTGTGGTGGACTCAGAGAGGTGGCAGAGTGCTTATTAAGAACCAGAAGTTGTTATTGTGCTTTGGGAGGATGGGAATTTATACCTTCTTCTTTTTTAAAAACAATTGATGGAAACAGTGAGATAATTTAAAAATTTGGATGTATCTGATCTGGGCTCATTCATTCAGCAAGCAGTTTTTGAAAGCAGACTTTTATAAGAATGCCTGTGCTGGGCTTAGGGAGTATAAAAATCAGGAAGATACGTATCTTGAAATAAGCTTACAACCGAGTGTATACACAGTCTAATAGTGCAAGTCAGTTAGTGCTCAGGATCGCTAAATACTGTAAAAGAAAGCAGAAACTATGTATTATTCAACTACTAAGCTAACGTGTTTAACCAGCAATCTTGTATGGCAAAAAGTTACATGTACGTATATAAATAGATATAAATAAATGTATGTATACGCATTTTAACCATTTTTTCTCTTACCTTATATTATTAAGTTTGGGCATAACGAGGAAGAAAAGATTAAGGCAATGTATATTAGATGTGAGATCAAAATGCTAACGAAAACATTGACAAAATAAACCCAATCAGACCAGATTGTCCTTACACATTACATGATCGTGATTACTAGCTAAAATTTGTGGAACAACTGTCTGCGTCAGATGCCATATGTTTTCAAACAGTTTCTCATTTGTTTACTTATTGAGGGTATTTTCCACTTAATTAACAACGCTGTTTTATCTTTCACTTGGTATCTGTGACTAACTAATGCGTTAACACAGGTATCAGCTTCTGTTACATGGCAGTCTTCACTAAACAATGCTTACGAAACACTTACCCAGAACAAGCATCTTACTCTACCCCTTCTCTCTTCATCCCTTGACAGTACATACTGGACATTTGTCATTAACTATGGCATGTGTCTCCTAATATTTTCTTAAGACTTAAATTTCAGGGAACCAGAAATAAAACACTGTAAAAGGCCACATTCTGCTTCTTGTCTAAAACAACCTCCAAATTGTCAGAGCATGGCACGTGCATTCCAATTTTATAGTTGGTATGAAAAAGTATTTGGTAATTAATTTAAAAACTGTACATACTATGAGATTATTCCTAGAGACCTTATACCTAAGTGTGCTTTAGCATAGCCTAGTAAATAAGAGGATTACAGTAACACAGTTCAAAAAATCATGAATTTTTATCTTCCACAAGTGTTGTTTACTTTCCCCACTATATCCTAAAACAGATTTTTTTCCCCTATTCAGTTCTCTGAATCCATTTTTGCTTTAGCATAATGGATAATTTTTATTTTTAGCAACCTCCAGAGTCTATACCTTATTCTTCAAGATAAGTGGATAAGCGGTGAGGGCCTTTGGTCTGCTTTCTTAGAAAAAACGTTCAGTATGAATTTGTAGAAGAGCCTGTGTCTTTTGTGTCTGTTATTTCTCACTGAGGGCAAATGGATCTACCTCACCCTTGGACCCCTGTCCAGCAAGTTTGCCTTTCCTTTTCCCATCCCCAAGACAAATTAAGAATGCTGAAACCTTTCACTCATAACAAAACACTGATAAAGCAGGTAACAAGACCTCACATTAATCAGCTCTTTCAAAGAAGAGGCCCCAACCTGTAGCCTTTGTCTAGCCTGCTGGTAGGTGGGTTTTTTTCAGGCTCTTTTTAGGGTCCTCACATTCTTTAGTCAGGCAGCACATTCTCCTTGGAAATGTTTCACTTTTCAGACAGCCTCTGTGTTGATCAAAAACCCCAAAGAGCCACTACAGAAATCTGAACTTCTAATGATCTTCTTTTATATTTTCTTACAATGGACAATGGTCCTCTCAATACTAATGGCGTGGGTACACAAAGAGAGGCAACAATGCAAAGAGATGGAGGGTGGAGAAAGAGGAGCCACTATCACAAAATGGGCTGTATCATCTCAGTGGAAAAAAATCCTGTTTTCTGTAGCCAAATTGTTGCTGTCCCTTGTTGAAAACATTTGAGGCCCCTGCAAACCAATGCTGAGATGAGAAAAGATAAGAGTAGATGAACAAATTTCTTCCCAGGAAGAAATATTACCGTCAGCTAAATGGCAATAAACAAATCTTCTTGTGCTTTTCTAATCCCTTTCACCACCAACACAACAATAAAAAACTAACTAATAATTCTTCCCTTAAGTTTCCTGAGTGCAGTGCTAGGACCTTTTTCCAGGCTAAATGAAGCGAGCAGCTTTCATGTGTTATTTTATGTTGAATCAAGTGCGCCCTCTACTGATCAATCGAAATGTTACCAAGCTGGTTCAAGATTCACCAGACTCCTGAAATCAGAAATATATTTTGGGCAGTTTTATTTGCAAGAGTGTTTTTCTAAATTATATAGGAAGATTGCAAAAATATGTGTATTATATTTCATAGAAACAGAGTTAAATTTAAATCAATTTTTATGATTTAACTTTCTACTTGAAGGTTGCTATCACTTTTTCCAAACATTTTGGAACTTTTCGTTTTGATTAGTTTCAAGACTGAACTGACAAACTTCACTAAAAATAATGAAAACTTAGAACTGGCAGGGTCCTCAGAAGTCATTTAGTACAATTCTTTCATTTATGGAGAAGAAGACTAAAGTCCAGAGTAATTCCTGAATGCTACTCTATCACCCATATTATCACTGAAACAGCTTCAAAGGATTTTTGGCTATTTTGGTAAGATATTGTATGAAATAATGCTTTGAAACTTGAAAGAATCAAATATTATTGTTATTAATATGTTAGGAGAAGAAAATGAAAGACATTTGTGTTTTCTCTCCCTTTGAATACCAGCTCTCCATATATGATAAAACCACAACAAATCAATAACATCTCCCTCAACTGGAACCACCACAAGTTTTAGGGATATGATCTCACATAGATATTTTATGTAAATATCACTATTTCATAGATTTTAGAATTCCTATTGACAATTGCATATAGAGGTGACTATAATTTATCTTGGTATTTGAGCAAAATTGTGCATTACATGTGCTGATGCAGGAAAACCAAAAATAGATGTGTTTTCACTATTTCATTATCTTTAGCAAAACATGTTCGTTATGAGAAGACAGAACCTTTGTGGCACTGCGTTTACATAAAATTTCGTTGAACTTGATCCATTGCTACATATTCTGACCAAAAAGTGAATTTCGGATGTCTTTCAAATAGAAGCCAACAATGAAGACTTCAATGAATAATTGCTGAATTGATTTATTTCATTCAGCATTCATTCAGAATAGTGACAGGCACTGTGTTAAGTGGTAGTGATAGAGTTCTGATTTTTATTTTAAAAAGCCTACCTGGTCCTTGCTCTCAATGAGCTTTCAGACTGTGGAAGAATTATTATTGGCAAGGCCTTGAGCTCTGACTTTGAGAACACAAAAATGAACATGGCACCAAGTCTGCACTCAAGAATTTTATATGGGGAATAGAAAGAAAATAAATGAGAATAAAAATACAGTAATTATAGGATGAGAATAATAATTAGTTGGCACTAAAAAGTCATATAAGGAGGAGATTATTTCCTTTTGGACTTGGAGGAATGCTTTGTAGTAGAGTGACTGTTTGATCCAGGCCTCGAAGTCTGAATAGAATTGAGCAAGTAGCAGTGAAGCCAGAGAGGAAAGAATGAATCGACTTTCTTGACAGAAGTAGCCACATCCTTAAAGACATAAAACAGGGTTTGTTTGATAACAGTAAGTAAATTGTTGGGTTTGGACCGTGTGTGCTTTTGTGAGCAGAAGACTATGACATAGAGGTTGTCTGGACCCCGATCATGGGGGATATTGAAAATAATGAAAGGAGGTTAAGTAGGTATTGGAGAGCCAGCAAGGGTTTTCCAACCTGGTAGTGACATGGTCAGAACTGTGTTTTTTTACAGTAACCTTAAATGGATCAAGTTCAAGGAAATATTTATAATCATGAGAAGTCTGGCTGTTGTAATAACTTGGGAGAAAAGTAATAAAGGTCTGAACTTCCCAGTGGTGTGTGTGAATAAACAGAAAGAAACACAGTTTGGTTCAAAAGGTGGAGGAAAATCTACAAAACTGGATGACTGATTAACTGAGGAACTGTTGATAAAGGGAAAGAAATAAGATGACTTTTAGAATCTGTCACATATATGTCTGATAGATTGGTAATGGCACTAATAGATGAGGAAACAGGAAAAAAACCCCTATTTGATGGAGAGAATATGAAGTTTTCTTTTGGCCTTAGTAAGTTTGAAGTGGGAGCAAAAAGATAAATTGTGGGAATCTGCCAACCTGTTTCTGATTCTTAAAAGAGATTTAAATTTAGAAGTCATTTGCATAAAGTGATAATCGAAACAGTGGAAAGTGATGTTTTCCCTCATGGCTTTGAAGTTTTAATTTTAATAGGACTAAACTTTTCATTTTAGTCAAATTGGAGCTACAATTCTTTGGAAACTTACGTCATACATTCATATGCACTGTATATTTGATAAGAATCTCTTTGGTGGTTAAATTGAAAGGAAATCCTTTAGAATGTTGCGACTTCGGACTCAGCAACTTTTTTTTTTCCTAAATGGGTAGGAAGAGGGCTATTGCTTTGGAAGGAGTGCTTAAGATCATGGTATACTGGACATGTTGCCTATTTGTCAATAGGTTGGAATAAAAAGAAACAGAGTTCCTTTGAGGTTCTCTGCAGTCATTAGTAAGGAATGACAACATTAAAATCATTTTCAGAAAGTTGAGCTTATGAGCAGGTTAGAGATAGAAGGGATGTACAGCAGTTTCCAATTTTCCGGCTTTTGTTTTCATTCTGAGATCATTTCTAACTAAGTTTATTAATTTAATCCCTCATAATATTTTATTATAGTATTTATGGCACAGGGAAAGACTAATGGCTAGTGTGAAAGCCTCCCATTTGAACTTAGGATCTTAGTATTCAGCAAAAAGAGGATGAATAAATCTAACAAGAAAGGGTAATATTTTGTGGAGTGAGGGCTCAGCACTCACTCTGAATGAGGGAAATAAGTTAACATTTGACTGGACAAAATAAAATACAGAACGGGATTTTACAGAATTAATAGGAAAATAGAGAAGGGATCATCGATCTCAAAAGCCCACAGCAGTGTTTCCTCCCTTTCCTCACTTCTTATTCCCAAGGAAAAGAAGAGCACAGCGAACCACTGTATTAATGCCCAGTCTCCTCACTGGTGCTCTGAAGGTCAGATGCACTTAGGTCTTAGATATAATGGGAAGGGGTTCAAGGAGAGTTCCCACATGGGAAAAAGAAGAGCTGTCCATCTAATATGCATGAAATGAGAAGAAATAGGATAACAACTATGAGAAATTACTATGGTTATTTTAAAAAACGAAATAAATGAATTTCCCATGCAGAGCACTCTGAATACATACCTCAGAAAACAAAAGAAAAATATTCACAAGTAATGCTTTGCATTTTTAAAAAAATTAGAGAGGCTATAGAATACATGAAACCATAAGTCAGAGGTGAAGAGAATAGACAAGAGGATAATTTGGGAGAGATAGAGAAATAAATTGAATACAAAAGGCGGTTTTGGAACTAATTAAAAATGTTGAAGTAGTGTAATACTCATTCCAGAGTTTTAAAAAAACAGAAAAACATTCTAAGATATAATTTTATAAACAAACTTCCAAAAATGAAGAAATTAGTAAGTCACAACATCTAAAAGTTGAAAGGCACACTATGTTCCAGGACAATAAACACCAGTCTATATCAAGGTGAAATTACTGCTCCTCAAGGAAAAGTAATTATTTAGTGTCCAAGGAAAAAAAGTCACTTAAAAGTCAGACTGGTTTCACAATTTTTTTCACACTAGCTTGCTTCCAGAAGACATTAGAAATTCAAGAAAGGAAAATAATTTGAACAAAAATATTTATACTTGGCATGTTTCAGTTAAGGTATGAAGGTTACAGATGAACAGTTTCAAAAATGCAAGGGACCAGGGAATATAGCACCCACGAATTCTTCTTGGACAAGGTATATAATGAAGAAATCCAGTAAATCAAGAGATGAATCAATATAGAGAACCCAGGGTTGGATTTAGAATTGAATTTAACTAGGATTGATGTTTTGTTAGCTGAGTTTAAGGAGGGGAAAGAGGATCAAGGAATTGAGGGTATATGAGTTGGTGATCATGATAGGTCATGGAATCTAAGCTGGGTAAGGAGGGAAGTGAAGGCATGAGATGTGTGATAGAGCAGAAAACGGTGGTCAGGTCAGCAGGTTGGAAGTTGTAGTGGGTCCTTGGAGTAAGGATTATTGGAGTGCCAGCTCTAGAGGAGCACGCTCAAACAGTAGAGGGTAACGACCAGAGAATGGGATGATTGAAACCCAGATATTGGAGATGATGTACTTATTAGTGGAAGAGGTAAGATGAAGGACAAAAGTATTAGAGGCAGAGTGGGTGGCCAAAGTGTTGAATTTACAGGCATAGCGAGTCATCCAAATTGATATGGTTAGTGGTTGAAAGACATACATAAGCTAGGTGATAAAATTCTCAGTAAATGAAGGGTATCCGGTTCTGATGGCACATGCTCTGAATTATCAAGGGAGTTTTAGGAAGTAGGGGTAAGCTGTTTGGACATAGCGAGGAGGAACAAGTTTGATACCTCAGCAGACTCTAGGTTTGGTGGAATGTGTGGTGTGGGAGAGAAATCACTGTGCTTAAGGGAGCTGAAGAACTCATTCTCAGAGCTTCTCTTGGTGGTACAAATCATAGCATCTCATTGAGGAGTTTTGCTTACCTGGCCGGCTGTTCTTTCAGGGATGGGCCTTTGAAGAGGATTCAGCCTGGTAAATATCTAGAACATCCAGTTTACTCCCAGAAAACTTGTGCGTCACTGCCATTCTGAACAGTGGAAGAAAAGCTACTCCCTTTGCTGCCCTCTTTTCTTGCCCTGACCTTGCAGGCAGCTCACAGCATAGATTTTTACATTTGCTCTTCTCAGACGAGTCAAACACAGCTCTTTTGCCTCTCATACAATTGGGAGGAAACTTCTGGCTCTACCAGCAGTCTTCTCAGATCTCCCCTTTCTAGATATGTGGCAACGGGAGGTGGGTGAGAAAATATCACAGCTTTCCAACTTTTATTACTTCAGCCTCTTCAACTGCAAACTGTTTTTTACCCTTGACTGATTGTGTGTCCTCCCCTTCTGCAAATTTTGTACCTTTTATTTTGTTTCTGGGCCTTCTGTAACCGCAGCAAAAGTTGGGGCAAAAAGATTTCCCTCTTAACATGCTGTGATACTGTTAGTCCTCCAAAGACTAGATATTTCCTTAGCAAAGGTCTTTTCCTCTCTCTGCCATGCTCTTATTCTTAACTTATTAGGCTTAAATGGGATTATAAAATATGCAAACAATTAAAAGTATTGATTTCATTTTATTTGAATGTGACAGAAGTCAGCATAGTGAAGTAGTTATGAGTTGGCCTTTGGTACCAGATGGCCAAAGGTCTAATTCTGCCTCCATGACTTATAAACTGTGATCCTTGGACAAGTAAATTATCATTCTGTAAAATGGTGATAATATTGGCCTGCCTTACATTTGTTTTCAAAAAGATTGAGTTAAAATATATTATATGTTAATCATATCAAAGAAATGATGCCAATTTTATACAACCTCTTCCAGAACATTATTCCCAACTTATTTCAAGACTACCCTGATGCCAAAACTGGAGAAAGAAATTACAAGAAACTACAGACCAATGGCCTTCAAATCCAATAATATTTATAAGGATAATACATCATGATCAAGTGGGGTTAATACAGGAGTGCAATACTGGTTTAATATTTGAAAATCTGTGATCCACCATATTAACAGATTATAAAAGAAAAATATATGATTGTCTTATTAGATGCAGAAAAAGTTTTGAAAAAAATCCAACATCCATTTCTGATAAAAATTCTTATTGAGAAGTGAGCTTCCTAAAGCTGATAAAGGCATCTATGAAAAACCTATTGTTAACATCAAACTTAATGGTGAAAGACTGAATGCTTTCCCTCTAAGAAATTTCAAACTATATTACAAAGCTATAGTAATCAAAACATTATGGTGCTGGAATAAAAACAGACACATAGACTAATGGAACAAAACTGAGAGCCCAGAAATAAACCCATGCATATATGGTTAACTAATATTTGACTAGGTAGCCAAAAATATTCAATAGGGAAAGGATAGTCTCTTCAAAACATGGTGTTGGAAAACGATGTCCACATGCAAAAGAATGAAATTGCACCCCTATCATACACCATTCACAATGAACCTGAAATGGATTAAGTACTTAAACATAAGACCGGAAACTGCAAAACTCCTGGAAGAAAACAGTCAAAAAGCTCCTTGACATCAGTATTGGCAATGACTTCTTGTATACAATGCCAAAGGCACAAACAAGAAAAGCAAAAATTAACAAGTGGGACTATGTCAAACTAAAAAAACATCTGCACAATGAAGGAAACAATCAACAAAATGAAAAGGTAACCTAGAGAACGGGAGAAAATGTTTACAAACCATATATCTGATAAGGAGTTGATATCCAAAATATATGAGTAACCCAATAGAAAAAATATGATTGGAAAATGGGCAGAGGAACTGAATAGACAGTTTTTTTTTCCAAAGAAGATATACAAGTGGCCAACAGATACATGAAAATATGTCCAATATTACTAATCATCAGGGTAGTGCAATCAAAATCACAATGAGATATCACCTCACGCCTGTTAGAACGGCTGTCATCAAGAAGACAAGAGCTAATAAGTGTTGGCGAGGATGTAGAGAAAAGGGAACCCTTGTGCACTGTTGGTGGGAATGTAAATTGGTGCAGCCACTATGGAAAACAATATGGAGAGTCCTTTAAAAATTAAGACTACCATATGATTCATCAATCCCACTTATGGGTATAAACCCAAAAGAAATAAAATCAGGATCTGGGAGGGAGATCTTTACTCTCATGTTCATTGCAACATTACTCAGAATGGTGAAGATATGGAAACTGCCTAAGTGTCCATGACAGATGAATGGGTAAAAAAAATGTGGTATATATATATATCCAGTGGAGTATTAGCTAGCTATAAAAAGAAGGAAATCCTGCCATTTGTGACAACATGGTTGGAGCTTGAAGGCATTATGTTAAGTGCAATAAGTCAGACAGAGAAAGACAACTACTATATGATCTCACTTATATGTGGAATACATGGAAACAGAGTAAAATGGTGGTTGCCAGGGGCTGAGGGGTTGGGGAGATGGAAAGATGTTGGTTAAAGGGTACAATTTTTAGTTGTAAGATGAATAAGTTATGGGGGTCTGTGTACAGCATGGTGACTGTAGTTAACAGCACTGTATTTTATTTTTTTTATTTTATTTATTTTTTTCTATGCTGCTGCTACAAGTAGATCAAGTCCCCCTCTACCCCAAGTGTGGGGCAGTGACCTGCTGCTGTCACTGCTTTGTATTAGGTTGCTTTTTTTTTTTTTACATCTTTATTGGAGTATAATTGCTTTACAATGGTGTGTTAGTTTCTGCTTTATAACATAGTAAATCAGTTATACATACACATATGTTCCCATATCTCCTCCCTCTTGCGTCTCCCGCCCTCCCACCCTCCCTATCCCACCCATCCAGGTGGTCACAAAGCACCGAGCTGATCTCCCTGAACAGCACTGTATTTTATACTTGAAAGTTGCTGTGAGAGGAGAACTTTAGTATTCTCACCATAACAACTACAAGATGGTGTTAATATGAGGTGAAGGATGTGTTACGTAACCTCATTGTGGAAACATTTCACAATACATACATGTATCAAATCACCACATGGTATACTTTAAACTTACACAATGTTATATGTCAGTTATATTTCAGTAAATCTGTAAAAAAAAAAGTGTGATGTTGGTGTAAAGATAGACAAATAGATTAGTGGGATTCAATGAGGAATTTACTTCAAGGGGGAGCAAGGATACTTTTTTCAACAAATGGTACAGAACCATTTCATAGCCACATGCAAAAACTAAAGCTTCTCTTACCTCACAACATAGACACAAAGTACATTGAAATGGTTCACAAACTTAGAAATTCCAGAAGATAACATAGGAGACAACTTTAGTGATGTTGTCCTTGGAAAAGTTTTCTTAAATACAACACCAAAATCACAATTCATAACAAAAGAAATCAGTAAAGTAGACGTTATCAAAACTGAAAACTTTTACTCTGTTAAGCAAACAAAACTGGGATCAAATATTGTAAAACATACATCTGATAAAGGACTTGTTTTTAGAACATAAAAATGTCCTACTACTTAATAAAAGGAAAACAGTCTAATAGAAAATGAGCAAGATCTTTTTTTTTTTTTTTTTTTCTTTGCGGTACGCGGGCCTCTCACTGTTGTGGCCTCTCCCGTTGTGGAGCACAGGCTCCGGACGCGCAGGCTCAGCAGCCATGGCTCACAGGCCCAGCCGCTCTGCGGCATGTGGGATCTTCCTGGACCGGGGCACGAACCCGTGTCCCCTGCATCGGCAGGCGGACTCTCAACCACTGTGCCACCAGGGAAGCCCGAGCAAGATCTTTGAACAGATATTTTTTTCAAAGATGTTATACAGGTTGTAAATAAACACATAACAAGATGCCCAAGATCATTAGTCACTATGGAAAAGTAAATTAAACCACAGTGAGATACCTCTACTTACTCATTTGGATAACTGACATTGAAAAAGTCTGATTATATAAAAAGTTGGGAAACGTGAACTTTCCATACATTCTTGGTGGGAATGTAAAATGATAAAATCACTTTGGAAAAAAGTTTGGCATTTTCTTAAAAAGATGTATGTACACCTACCATATGATCCCACCATACCACTTCTAGGTGTTTACTCAAGAATTCTCAAGGATATAGAAGTACATGTTCACAAAAAGGCTTGAACATGAGTATTCACGGTGGCTCTATTTGTGATAGTTAAAAACTGTAAACAACCAAAAATTCTATTAGCTATTGAATGGATAGAAATTAGAAGTATAACCATACAATAAAAGGAATGAATTATTGATATGTAACAATATGGATGAATCTCAAAGTGATTATGTTAAGAGAATGAAAGAAAGCAAATAGAGTACATAGTGTATAATCCATTTATATAAAACGCAGACCAATCTATCATGATAGAAAGCATTGTCTGGGGTTGGGAACACAGAGCTCAAAAACTTTAACTGTTGTTATTATTATTGTTGTGATTAGCTTCTCAACCCCACAAATGATGAAGGAATGAAGGAGAGGAGGTGTACTGAGTTTAAATTTAAAAATGCTTCCGCCTGCCGATGCAGGGGACACGGGTTCGTGCCCCGGTCCGGGAGGATCCCACATGCCGCGGAGCGGCTGGGCCCGTGAGCCATGGCCGCTGAGCCTGCGCATCCGGAGCCTGTGCTCCGCAACGGGAGAGGCCACAGCAGTGAGAGGCCCACGTACCGCAAAAAAAAAAAAAAAAAAAAAAAAAAAAAGCTGAGAAAACCTTGGTTTTTTGTTTTGAATGATTAGATCAATTTTCTGTTGTTATGGGGAATAGGGTGTTGAAATTAAGGTTGAACTATAGAAAAATAAGGAACGCATTTTATTTATTTTGCAACCCAGAGTGTCTTTGAACTATACTAACCCTTATACACACAAGCGTTATCCCCACACCCTATAAGCCTTATTTTGCTTTTCCCTGTGTCTGATCCGTTACCATTTCATGCAGAGGATCAAAAATCATAGTGCCATTTTTCAAATGCTAGTTTCTAAATCTGCCAAAAGTCAGCAGTGAGACCAAAAAGCAAGATGACTACAGGAACCGCTACCACACATTTCAAGTGCCCTCCTTGGCTTTGGATGTCTTCCTCACTGGGTGCAGTGAACCCCCCAAAGCAACCATCTGTGCTGTTGAGTGGTTGTCTCAAAGCGCATACGGTTTGTTGACCTTAATGATAATCTCTTTGTATTTGACAAACTTTGGGCAAAGTAATACACAAAGATTCCAGGGCCTGAAGGATCTTTGCCATGGTTTTCCCCAGGAGGTTGTACCGTTTCCCATAGGAGTGACTTTTGGGATGTGTGGGGCTCTACTAGCATTTTAAAGATGGGGGTCAACGATGTTAACTGTCTTGCAATCATGAGATAATCCTGCACAACCAAGAGCTGCCTTGCCAAAGGCTAACAGCTCTACCACATAGAAACACTGAATCCTAGTCGATGTTACTATACAGCAAAGGAAACGGAGGCTGCAGGGATGCGGTACCAAATGGTCCTCATGCTCTGTCAGCTGCATTTCTCTCATAACTGAAGGTCTGGATTCATATTTTATGTTTGGTTATGACTGTCTTTCGGTGGGTGTGGGAACATTTATGCACTTCAGTGGTGACCCTACTAATCCCATTGACTTCAATATAACACTTCATGGCTTCAATACCAGGAACACTAGGAAAAGAGGCAGGTCATTTCACTACAAAGGTTAAATGAATGGTCTAAGGTCAAAAGGGAAGCGAAAGGCAGAGACAAAGCGCCTAGGACTTCTGGTTGTCACTTCAGTGCTTGTTCTAAAACTGAATTGAGATGTTAGCAATTTCTTTAAAATTACCAAAGAAATAATATAAATTAGAAAAGGATATACACTTCTCCTTAAACACATTGAGAAATATACAATCACTTTGTATTTTACTGACTTTGTTTCTGTTTCCATTCAGAGATAAAGGATGTGATCTCTGGAGTTGGACTTCTTGGCTCAGATTCCAGTTCTACCACTTCTGTGCCAGTTTCTTCATCTGTAAAAGGCAGAAGTTTAGGACTGTTTTGGGGATTATGTAAAATAATTTATACGAAGTCCTTACCAGTGCCTATAACATGGTGAATCCTCAAAGATTAGCATAATTTTTGTTTAATCTCTGCACAGGTGCTGAGGTTTTAATAAATACAGAACAATTATAATCCTCAAATCTGTTGCTCTCTAGAATTTTAATTAAACTCATAATAAAAGCCATACAATTTGGACACTACTATATATGGTTATAAAAATCCTATTATAGCCCCAAGTGACCTGACTGAGAAACACATTGTTTTGTCTTCTGACTGGAAAATCTGGTCAATCCACAGGGCTGCTGAGGGAAATACCCCAGACTCTGATGGCCTGGGCACCATGGCAATTCATAAGGGGTGAGGATTATGATACAGAGTCACTGTTGCTTTGAGATGAATACATTTTTGATCACCTAGCTAAATGTTCTCCATACTTCTAAAAGTTTGCCTTCTTTCACTATCTATGTTTACTTTTAAATGTATCATTGGTAACTGTGAACTTTCCTGATCTCCTTGAAAGATTGGGGAATCCTTTTCAAGTTTTGATGGGCTTCACGTAAGAACTAATTATTGGCGTTTCTATTTTATAACTCATTCTATGTATCAATTATGATATTTTACTGTGTAAATCCCAAATTAGACTGTGGAAACCAAATTCTTAAATTATCCACTAGGGGGAGGCCTTATTCTTCCATTAAACGTGGATTTTCTTTTTTTTAAGTGAAATTTACATTTTTCTTCTCCCTGTGAAAAGTTGACTGCTTCAGTCCTGGTATTAAGATCTCTGCTGAAAGTCATGGTTGTAGCTTGGCTCTCTTGAGGTTGACAATGGAGAAGTCATTCAAGGAGAAAAGATATGTGTTGATCTGTGAACAGTGTTTCGTTTCCTTTTTTATCTTTCATGGGCTTCTCAAGCAACAGTCTCACAAAATATTGTTTTTCACAGAAATGTCTCACCACTCTAAAGACTAAATCTAAGGACTCTCCTCTGTCTCTTTATGGAGATGACTTACTGAGGGATCTTCCCGAATCACATGACGATGCTTCTTACTCATTGTCAACCCTTCACCACTTTGATGGAACTCTTCACGGTAAAAGTAACAGTGATATGAATGTTTCTGACATTTTCAAGCTGCTTTACAAAAAAGACAGATAACTTTTCAAAGCCCATTTGTATTCAGATTTCTTAATGGTTCCAAGTAACCAGTATTTAATTTCATCAAATTATATCACTTGAGTAATACATAGAGTAGAAAATGATAGAATGATGGAAGTACATTAACTGGTAAGAGCTGGGAGAGGTTTAGAGTCCACTTGGGTTAGGAAATCAAGGTTTGTTCAAAGCACAGTGATATTTATCTGGTGCTCAGGAAATTTACAGTTAGGTAGGATGATGCTGCAGCCACTTTGCAAAGTAGTTTGGTAGTTTCTAGAAATGTTAAACATAAATATATGACCCAGCAATTTCACTCCTAGTTATCTACCTAAGAGAAATGAAATCATATATCCACACAAAGACTTGTATGTAAATGTTCATTAGCAGCACTATTCACATTAGCCCCCCAAAGGAAACAGTCCAAATGTCCATCAGCTGGTGAACAGGTAAACAAAAACTGGTGTATCCATACAACAGAATACTCTTGAACAATGAAAAGGAATGGAGCAGTGATGCATACTACAGCATGGATGACCTTTAAAACCATTAGGTTAAGTGGAAGAAGCCAGACACAGAAGATCACATATTGTAGAATTTCATTAAAAGAAAAGTCCAGAAAATGTAAATTTATAGTGACAGATAGCAGATTAATTTCCTGGGGAGTTGGAGTGCAGGTAAGGGGTGACTGCAAACAGCATGAAGTTTCATTTTGGGGTGATAGTGTTTTAAATTTGGATTGTGGTGATGGTTACACAACTCTGTACATTTACTAGAAACCATTGAATTGTACATTAAAAATTTATGGTATGGGGCTTCCCTGGTGGCGCAGTGGTTGAGAGTCCGCCTGCCGTTGCAGGGGACACGGGTTCGTGCCCCGGTCCGGGAAGATCCCACATGCCGCGGAGCGGCTGGGCTCGTGAGCCATGGCCGCTGAGCCTGCGCGTCCGGAGCCTGTGCTCCGCAACGGGAGAGGCCACAACAGTGAGAGGCCCGCGTACTGCAAAAAATAAAAAATAAAATTTTGGTATGTATAAAGCTGTTAAAAATTAGTAGAATGAATCTGAAATGTACTTATGAAAATTTGAAACATTCTTCCAGAAAGAGGAACTCAAACTCATTAGATATTCTGGCTTCCAGGTCATGTCAGCTTCTTGTCTTAGTTTCAGAAAAGAGTAAGAATATGTGACTTTCATTTCTATCACCCTAGAAAAAAACAGCCAGTGCTCCTGAATCAAAGCATCAGAATTCAAGCCATGGGACTTGTGTTTGCCTGTAACCTCTGAAACAATCCTCTAACTCATGCAATCTACCACTCACTGAACACAGTAAGACTCTATCAGGTCTGATCCTTTCTCTCGAGGAGCATAAACACCATGTTGTTTGCATATCTTGAGAAATTTAATGTTATTTTTGGAAGTGAGGTGGATACAAAGAAAACAATTTTTTTCCTGCTTAACTTCTGACAGACTATAAACATTGTTCATCTTTCTCCATGATCCTTTGAGAAACTTCCTTTGTTATTATCTGGCCAGAACAATGGGTTATTATTTTCTGACATCAGTGGTGGTGAATTATAGGTCTGAAAAGTCACTTAATGCAGAAATCTTAAGGAAAATATGTGAAATGGAAGAATATTCACAAGCATATTGATTACTTTCACTTCAGAAATGAATCTCTTCTTAGCTGTCTCCCCCAAATCCTTTTAGTAATTGCTAGTATTTTGAGTCATTAAAAATGCTTGAAATTTGTTTTACAAAACCCATTCAAATTTTCAGATATAAAAAGAGATGATGATATGTTTACTTACATAGTACATTTGTGTTTTTCATCTTGGAAGGCAGACACCCTTTCTTGCATGTCTTTGGAAAACTTTCCTTGATGATATTACCTTGTAAATGTTTTTGGATCTCACCTCTTTTCCTTCCTTCTTTTGGCCAGGTTTTCACTGGCTTTAGGAAGAGAAAATGTCAATGCTTACAGTGATGACCAGCAGAAGAATTCTGCTTCTGTCTCTCAGTAACTTTTCTCAACATCTAGAATATCTTTGATGGGGGAATCAACAGCTAACTCTTCAATGACGGTATCAAGCTTGATTCTTCCCTTCTTCAGTGCCGGGAGGATCAAAGTCACAATTTTAGTTAACGAAGAGCAGAGAAGGTATCTTTTCCATCTTGAACATACTCAAGCTCTTTGGAAGAAGTTTTTATTTGTCCCCCACCCCCCAACCAAAAGAAGTTCTGCATAAGGAATATGGGTGAGTTTTACAAAAGCTATTATTATTTCCTAGGTTCTACAAATTATTTTCATGGTTGAGTAGAACATTTCAACTTTTTGTTGATGGGCTCCTAACAATTATGTTTTTTAAGCTGGCTTGGTCCTGACTGTCCCCTTCCATGGTGACATTTGTTACTATGGTGAGTGTTACTATCTATGTAGGTTAAAAGCCTTTTGCTTGCCCATTCTATCCACCTACAGTCAGTGTTGCTTGATGAAATCCTTTCCATATTTTTTGCTGTTGTTTAGCTGAATTCTTTTTTTAAAATTAATTTTTATTGGAATATAGTTGCTTTACAATGTTGTGTTAGTTTCTACTGTATGGCAGAGTGAATCAGCTATACATATATCCCCTCTTTTTTGGGTTTTCTTCCCATTTAGGTCACCAAAGAGCACTGAGTAGAGTTCTCTGTGCTATACAGTAGGTTTTCATTAGCTATATAATTTATACATAGTATCAATAGTGTATATATGCCAATCCCAATCTCCCAGTTCATCCCACACACACCCCCTTTCCCCTTGGTAGCCATATGTTTGTTCTCTACATCTGTGTCTCTATTTCTGCTTTGTAAGTAAGATCGTCTATACCAATTTTTTCAGATTCCACATATACACGTTAATATATGATATTTGTTTTTCTCTTTCTGACTTACTTCACTCTGTATGACAGTCTTTAGGTCCATCCACATCTCTGCAAATAAATGGCACTATTTCATTCCTTTTTATGGCTGAGTAGTATTCCATTGTATATACGTACCATGTCTTCTCTATCCATTCCTCTGTCGATGGACATTTAGGTTGCTTCCATGTCCTGGCTATTGTATATAATGATTCAGTGAACATTGGGGTACATGCATCCTTTCGAATTATGGTTTTCTCCAGACATATGCCTGGGAGTGGGATTGCTGGGTCATATGGTAGCTCTATTTTTAGTTTCTTAAGGACCCTCCGTACTGTTCTCCATAATGGCTGTACCAATTTACATTCCCATCAGCAGTTCAGGAAAGTTCCCTTTTCTCCACACCCTCTCTAGCATTTACTGTTTGCAGATTTTTTGATGATGGCTATTTGACTGGTGTGAGGTGATACCTCATTGTAATTTTGATTTGCATTTCTCTAGTGATTAGTGATGTTGAGCATCTTTTCATGTGTTTGTTGGCCATCTGTATGTCTTCTTCGGAGAAATGTCTAGTTAGGTCTTCCACCCATTTTTTGATTGGGTTGTTTGTTTTTTTGACATTGAGTTACATGAGCTGTTTGTATATTTTGGTGATTAGTCCCTTGTCAGTTGCTTTGTTTGCAAATATTTCCTCCTATTCTGAGGGTTGTCTTTTCCTTTTGCTTATGGTTTCTTCTGCTGTTGAATGCTTTCTTCACAATTCTGTTTCTGATTCCCTTGGTGAAAGACTTTCTCCTCCAGACCCCTCTAGCCCTTCGTTACTCTCCCATAATCTTTTTTTAAAAAAAAAACAACCAATATTGGGCAACATAGTTATATTAAGAAGCACTTTTTTTAAGAACAATTACTTTGAGAAGAAAATTCTTGTAAAGATTTTTAAATGAAATACCTTTTAGTTGTACATTATATGCATTGTCATTGAAAATAATAAAATCACAGAACATCCAAACTGTTGCATAAAATCCAAAATTTATTGGTACCATAATTCCTGAAGCTATTTTATTCTATTTGATTTGTATTTATTTGCATACTCATCTTACCTCCTCTCTAGGGTTGGAGGGTAAAGTCCCAGAGTGCAGGAAAAATGCTGACACAAATTTGTAACTTCTGTGAAACACCCAGAAGAGTAACTGACACAAAGTAAGAGGTAACAAAAGATTTGTCTTTCTTCCTTTTGGTTTTTCAACTTAAAGTGGCAACATTGAATTTCACTTTTGAGACACAGTGATGGTGAATATCACTTGGCTACCAGGGATTCTGTTTCTTTGCTCTTGGCTTCATAATGCTTTTGTTCTCAAATGCATTAACCAATACATAATTCTGTGGGTATAATTGATAATAATATACTACATGAAGCCCGGGTTACTCTGTGGAGATTATCGTTCTGTTTGAGGATCTTTCACTTCTCCACTTGGTTTTGCTCTTCCTAACACCTCCCCAGCTAAATCCTCCTCCTCCTAACCACAGCACCTACCCGCTGTCCATGGAATACCACAGGATCCTCCTGGGGATCTGACTTCACCCTGGAAGCCACTCCATCCTCCAGTCCAATCTGTCTTCCATTCACTCAATAACTATTGATGGTTATTATGTGCTGGGCTTTGTGCTGGGCCTGGCGTTGGTGTTACAGCAGCCAACCTGCTACCATTCCTGCCTTCACAACCCATTTTTAAAAATGATATTCAGAAAGGAATCAATAGATGATCCTCTGAGGTATAGAAAAATTGAGAGCCAGTATTTTGCCTTTTTAGAAAAATTTTAATTTCTGTTTCTGAGAATGTTTAGATGGGACATCACATATTAGTATACTAGAACATGTGCTTAATTTATAAATTATAAAATCCAAATATTAAGAGTGCATGCTCGTACTATTTATTGATAGAGGTTTTAGTCAAAAATGCTTTCAGGGCTTCCCTGGTGGCACAGTGGTTGAGAGTCCACCTGCCAATGCAGGGTACGCGGGTTCGTGCCCCGGTCTGGAAGATCCCACATGCCGCGGAGCGGCTGGGCCCGTGAGCCATGGCCGCTGAGCCTGCGCGTCCGGAGCCCGTGCACCACAATGGGAGAGGCCACAACAGTGAGAGGCCCACGTAATGCAAAAAAAAAAAAAAAAAAGTGCTTTCAGACCTCTGGTTTTGTGCATTAGTGGTACTAACATGTAGTTTATGAGAACTTTTAAGCCCTCTACCCCTATAGTATTTGTTATCCCCTCTAAATATATTCCAATAAACAGTAGGTATAAGTAAAAACAGAATGTTTACTAATTAAATTTAGCTAGCCACCCCTAACCTCAAATTACTTTTCTGTTCCCTTTCCACCCTAACCTTAAATCACTTTTATGCTTTTAAGTGCCTTATATATAGGAAATTTCTGGCACTAGTATAATCTCATGGCCAACAAAGATAAGAAACTAAGCAATTGCAGTGCCACATGGATAGGGATAAGCATTGTGTTGGCGTCACACTGGAGGGGCACACCAGTCCGTTCTCAGGGTTGGGAGAAGCTTTTCTATGGATGTAACATCTAGCCTGAAACCTGAAGAAATCTGGTAGCAGAGAAGTAGACAAAGACATTTGGTAAGACACAAGAACATTCTAGGATCAAGAGAGAGTATATAAATTTGGGGGAATTTAATGTGTAGCAGAAGAATGGTGAGGTAAAGGGGTGAGAGATGAGGCATGAGAGCCAAGTGGGGACCATGCCAAGCCTTGTTGGGAAGTCTGACCATCTTTCAGAAGGCAATGAGGGAACCATGGATACCTTTTAAGCAAACACGTGACATGGTGAGGGATGTGCTTTTGAAGGATGTCTCTCTAACTGCAGCCTGATAGTATGATCACATGTCCTGATTTTCTAGAACAGATCCAATTTTTTTTTTTTTCTCTCCCATTGCGGAGCACAGGCTCCGGACGCGCAGGCCCAGTGGCCATGGCTCACGGGCCCAGCTGCTCCGTGGCATGTGGGATCTTCCCTGACCAGGGCACGAACCCGTGTCCCCTGCATCGGCAGGCGGACTCTCAACCACTGTGCCACCAGGGAAGCCCAAACAGATCCAATTTTTGCTTATAGTTCTACTGTCAATATGAGTAGTGTCCCTTTTCAATCATAAAATTTGATTTTGATGATAAATTATATGGTTTTGCCAAGAGTGGGCAAAGAAGACCGTGTAGCATGAAGATCTTGGTTGCAATTGGTTGCAGCATTCTGGAGGAGAGAGGATGTCTTGCATTAAGGTAGTGATAGTGAGGGCAGAGAACAGTAGAAGATAGATAGTAGTAGTAATATTTAAGAGGTAGAACACACAGCAGATGGTGGCTGATTGGATGTGGGGAATGAGGAAGAATGACAAGGGCTATAACACCCCAGGTTTCTCCTTTGGCAGCTGGGTAGATGGTGGACCATTTATTGAGAACACCAGAAGATGAACATATTTTGGGGGTGGAGAATAACAACTGAATTTTGGGAATTGTGGAATTTAAGACATCTGTAGAATGTCTAACAGATCTGGGAGACATTTTAATCTATGGATCTGAAACTCTGGATAGACTTCTGAGCTGAAGGTAGAAATTTTAAGGTTGTCCATGTAAGTATAGTAACTAAAACTACATGAGTGGATGAGATGACCCAGACTTAATATAGAGAGAAGAGTAAAGGCCTGGGACAGAGCCCAGAGGAACTTCGACACCAGATGGAGAGTAAAAGAGGAGTAGTTCACACAGGAAACTGACAGGAAGGGGCAGAGAAATAAGAAACAAGGAGAATGTGATGTTCTGGTACCAAAAAAAGAGAGTCTTTCAAGTGGAGGAAGCTGTCAACGGTGTCGACTGCTGGAGAGAATAAGATGAGGACTGAAAAAAAACAGTGGGTTTAACAACAAGGTCACCTTGGCAAGAGGGTTTTAGTGAAAGGATGAGGGGACATCTAAGACGTGAAAAAGTAGAGTGGGAAGAAACTCTTTCCAGAAATCTTTACACTTAGATGTGTGTCTCTGTTAATTGAAAAGGTATGGTAGTAGGTGAATTAATTCCTTCTTTTTATTAGTTAATATGTTCCATTTCCTAGAAAGCGCATCGGTTGACCCATTTAAGATACAAGTGTTGTTTAAAAAAACCCTAAGGAGGTTAAGGCTTAATGTCTGGCTCTGGAAAAGACTGGTGAGAAAGATCTTTAATACCAGTGTAAAGGAAGATTTTAGGTCTCTTTAAATGTCATTACATAGTCAACGGTCTGCTTTTCCTATAGGGAAGCCTAGAACTTGCTGTGAATTTTGCTTTTCCTTTTTCTTAGAGCCTGAAAGCCATCAAGTACCTGCTGTCATCTGCTCTGCACTATTTTTAGTACCTGCTTTTTTATAATTATCAGTATATGTCAAATGCCCTTACCATTAACTGATAGGAAGCCAGATGGAAGAAACACAACTACCGGGGTGTGATCTCAGAGGAGGCCTAAGAGCTTGGGCCCTGATATCGAACTGACCTGATTCAGCACCAAGCCTCAGTTTCTCTGTCTGTAAAATGTGGATGTCAGTAGTAACCTCCTCACGTTGTCTTAAGGATTAAATGACGCAAGAGGTAGATAAATCACTTAGTTGCCTGGCGCACGGTAAACACCGGAATAAAAGTTCATCACTAGATAGATTATTGTTTCACTTTTTTTTCTGGTACAATGTCATTTCAAAAAGGCTTTGTGTATGGAGAAGCCTTTTCAAGGTCAGGATTAAAGTCAGTATCAGTGTTGTAAGAATAAAATTGATAGTGCATTTATCTGCCATATTCATTTGCCTGCTATATTGAAAAACTAGAGATAGTTTTCTTAATGTCAGTCAACCATCTTCTGCTTCTGCCTTACATTAGCAAAAACTCAACTGTCTTTTCCTGTTTTATGTTGTTAATTTACAATTGTTGGTATCTCCACTTCCTGAAGGAGAATTGTGGCCTTTTGGGGTATCACTTAAATATTATCAGGTTTAGCTGAGTCTGCCAAAGAGATCGCAAGTCATTGAGCACAAGAGTTCCTAATTGTGTGATGATGTTTGTAGCATCCTTAGCCAGAGTTGTCAGAGGCTGAGGGTATATCCCCTACGCTTAACCATGTTGGAAGATCAGCTCACTGTGCTTTGAAGATTCTTAGATACAATTTGCTTCAAGACTATTAGCTTTATGAATTTATCAGCCACCAGCAAATGAACAAAGTCACCAGAACTCAAGAAGAGAAGGGAACATACTTTTCTCAGCTGCCAACCAAAGAGAACAGTGAGAGAAAGTAAAAATGCATGTAGTATATTTTCAGTGTGCAAAAACATGCAAATTTCTGGATTGGCTGAAATGTACTCCACACAGGGACTGTGAAAGGATTTGACAAAAATGAGACATTCACGCTTTAAGTAGTCACTAGCCTGATTCTAGGACCTCTCGTTAATTTATGAATGATTAGAAACTTAGGTGGAAAGAAGAACAATGACTCAAGAGATTTGGGAATATGGGAATATTGACAAAGTATGAACAAAGTGATGGGTGATAGAATCTAGATAATTAGTACAGAAAATGAAGGCAGAATGGTTATGAAAAATTTCCAAGAAAGGGCAGGAGACAGTGGACCTAGGAAGTAAAAGATGTGGTAGAGTGGGAATTAAATATATCAATGTCAGACCAGTTCTAGGTCATCAGAGACAAGTCTTGAGCCCTTGGTCTTGTCCATTTGTCCCATCTTTGCTCATCTGCAGTGTTGCTCTCATAACTGCTGCTTTTGGAGATAATTTGGACTAGAAGTAAGTTAACTTCATAGCATTTGAAAAATGTAGCAGGATGCTAGCTCACCTTTGGGGGAATGAGTCATTTTCCCTTTTATAGTGAAGAGATACCAGTCTGTCTTCCTACATAAATTTTCATACTCATTTAACTGTTTTCTGATGTGCTTTGGGATCACTTGGATTCAGAGAATAGCATACATGAGTCAGTATTTTGCGATAATATTTTCTAATTTAGAGCTTTTGCTTTTTTGAATGTAGTTTCCAGAATTGCCTAAAAAAGAGTGGCTCAGAACCATGCTCTACAAAACTCATGTATTCAAAACAAATTTCATTCCACGCTCAACTGCATAGTAATTCCTGGAATTTTTAATGGCAGGAGTTTGTGAGCTACCAACTGAAAAATTGATCAAAGTGCTATTAGAACTCACCTTCCTTCTATTAACAGTCATCATAATGGCCCCCAGCCCTGGGTGCTTCTCTTGTTCAGCTTCAGTCATCCTGAACCCATCACCAAGCTTTCCATGGATTGGCTTAGTTAAGTTTCACTGATGAATGTTTCCCCTATTTGGTGCCTGCCTTTGGAAAGATAGCTGCAAGCAAGGAATACTCAGTAACTCAGTCATACGTGGGGGAAGCGCTAAAGAAAGGCAAACTTTTCTTACTGATGTGAAGTGACTTTGGGAACTATTAAACCTCTAGAGGAGAAAATGCTTTTTCAGTGCATATTCCTGCCTTGTAAAATCTGTCACAAACACAGCCCCTGACTTTTAAAGATGCTACTTAAAAAAAACTCAGCTGGTGGGCATAATATTTAAATATTGCCCCAGTATGATGCCCAGCAGCTGTTACTGAAAAACAGGTGAAGTGCGTTATAGTCAATGTTCGAGCAGTTTCTGGGGAGGTGTTCAGAGACAGTGAACTGAGCCTTTTCTCCCTGCTGGGAAGCCACGGCAACAGGAGGGAGAGGGCAGGAAGAAATGTGAGCAGGTAGATTCTTCTGTGTAGGTGAGTGGATGAGATAATGAAGTTAGCTAATTTGGGCTCTGCTGACTTATTTATCTGTTCCTGGAACTTTTCTCTGTAAAACACAGGAAGCCACCTCCTTGGTGAGGTTTTTAATGAAACAATTTACTTGAAATAATAATAAAAAAAGAGCTTCCCATGCTGCTTGCGTTTTAGTGAGAGTACTTCCTCTACGGCTAGGTCTGTGTTATTGATTGGAAACCCGGCATGAAAATATCCCAACTATCTCTGGGAAAGCCGGACTAATTTACGTGTGGTTTACCAAGTGATTTGGATTGTTTTACTCCTTCACTTAAAATGTGACTCTGACAGGCTTTCAGAAGGTTAATGTATGTATTATATTTACAAAAGAAAAAAGGAATTTAAAAAAACAATACAGGGAAAAATATTAGTCTTATAAAGCTGTGACCAATATTCTTCCCCAAAGGTGTTATAATTCCACTTTGAAAGTGATTTATAGGGGCTTCCCTGGTGGCGCAGTGGTTGAGAGTCCGCCTGCCGATGCAGGGGACACGGGTTCGTGCCCCGGTGCGGGAAAATCGCACATGCCGCGGAGCGGCTGGGCCCGTGAGCCATGGCTGCTGAGCCTGCGCGTCCGGAGCCTGTGCTCCACAACGGGAGAGGCCACGACAGTGAGAGGCCCGCGTACCGCAAAAAAAAAAAAAACGGATTTGTAATTCAAACCTTAAAATGGTTATAGATTGACTTTTTGTAATATTCAGATTGTACTGTTCTGCATAGAATGTGGACCCAGAAAGGGGAAGCACTTTATTTTGGAAACGTTTGGCTTAGGTAATTTGTGAGTACAAGTGTTAACTAATGTTGACTCCAGAGGGACTTATTTGTAGGGTTGTATTTTTGAATACTGAGTTTATTTTAAAAACCATTTTGGAATGTTAAAATAAGCTTGATTTAAAAAAAAAATTTGGATTGAAACATACACCTTTTTGTGTTTAAACCTCCAGAAGTATTCTTCATTTTTCAATAACTTGTACCACCCTCTGAAAATCTCCCGTGTTAGGAAACCCTTTGTTACAGTTAAATAATTATAGAATCACAGGAATCCTCTTTAAGAAGTTATTTCTTTGTGCCCAGGTAGCCCTCTGAGAGACCACTACAACATTTAAAAACCTAAAATTCTTTGGATGCAACACTGTAGATTTCCTTTAGATTACATTCCAGCGTCAAATAACTTTTACAGCTGAGAACTTTTTCCTGCCAAACCTAAACTCCTCCCCTTAAATTTTAAGCCTATATATCAAAATCCAGAAGCAGGCCCTGTCTACCCACCTTGTACAAAGCTATCATTCTCTTTTTCTCCCGGAACGATGGGATTGAAAAAAGCTGTTTGGTTTCACATAAGGGGCCAATTTTTCCCCTTGAAAAACTCATGAGATTATAGCATTTACTGACATAGTTCCATGACCAATCTTTGAGTCATCTGTTTGGAGATTTTACCACTTTTGATATAAGGGGAAGAGAAAGTCATGTGGAGCTATTGCTCCAAGAGCATCAAATACTTCGAGAACAAAATCTGTGGGAAAATAATTTCACCCAGCAGGCTCTAGGTTACTAACAGATTTCTAGGTGATTAAAATTTGAAAGGACACAGATAGCCATTTAAATGTAATGGGATTGTAGATGAAAGTGCACAGGGTGTTTGGTTAATTCCTTAAGATCTAGTCTATACTTGTTACAGCTAATGTCCAATAATGGGACAATGCCCTTTGTTAGCCTAAAGCTTTTTCTCAGTTTCCATTTTCAATGCAAATCTAATTATCACAAACATATTAAATTATTTGGGAGGAGTAGAGCAAACAGGAGGGCATAATTGTTGCATCTTAACCCTTGCTTTTGGTTATATAGACAGTGCCCTGTTGGAGATCAAAAGATATGTAAGAGGGCTTCCCTGGTGGCGCAGTGGTTGAGAGTCCGCCTGCCGATGCAGGGGACGTGGGTTCGTGCCCCGGTCCGGGAAGATCCCACATGCCGCAGAGCAGCTGGGCCCGTGAGCCATGGCCGCTGAGCCTGAGCGTCCGGAGCCTGTGATCCGCAATGGGAGAGGCCACAACAGTGAGAGGCCCGTGTACTGCAAAAAAAAAAAAAAAAAAGATATGTAAGAAAGTGTTCTTACCTTTAAAGAATGAATGCTCTAGAAGAGACAAAAGGAAAGTACAAAAGTATGTTTTGCACAATGTGAGAGAATAAGAAATGCAGAAATAGAAGAAAAACAGCAATTATTGGGGAAAGACTAGTAAATCCAGTCACAAATATTGAACAAAGTGTTGAGCAGTGGGGGTGGGGAGGGAGAATGTGGAATTGAAGAAGAAAAGATACTATTCATATCAGAGATTGAACATTTCACAAAGCAGCAGGAGCTGAGCAGATAACTCTTCAAGTAGTGACATGAATGAGGAGACAGAGCCAGACTTTTATAAAAAAATATTCCAAGTCTTTCCTTGAATTTATTTGACTAGTTTTATTGCTTCAAGATTTAGGACTACTGCCATATTGAATAAAATGAGAATAAAAACTTTTCAGTATTTCCAGAAAATTGCCTGGAAGGAGAAAAAGAAGTAATAAGTGAAGATGACAAATAAATGGGTCACGGTGGTAATAGGATTTTATCCCATTATTTTAAAGTTAAGGCTGGTTTACCTCTTTTGAATTGCCTGGTTGTCTTAAGAATAAATTATTTAATTTACTCTTCAACTAAAGACGAAATGAAAATCAAAATGTATATTTTCATAGTATGTCTCTTCAAAACTTTTGATTTTCATAATCACAGTGAGATGAAAGGCAGTTAAAGCATGGACATAGGAGGGAAGAGCAGTGCCTTCTTGTTGGGAGACCTGTTTGAAGTCCTGTCTCATTAACACCCTGAGGCTGTTTCCTCATCTATAACATTTATGCTGTTAGTTTCAATAGGGGATTATATAGCACAGGGATCCTGGCTGAGGAGGAATAGGTCTGATACAAAGGACAATCTAGGCACATGTGCCTGTTATTTCTCCCTGGGGACTCTGTCATATCATATTCTGGGGGCCTCTTTAATTTCCTTACTTTCGGCTCCTGCGTTCTTACCTCTCTGATGGCAAGAGAAAAACCATAAAGATGATTGCAAGAGGGACTTCCCTTGTGTTCCAGTGGTTAAGACTCTGTGCTTCCACTGCAGGGGGCACAGGTTCGATCCCTGGTCAGGGAACTAAGATCCCACATGTGGCATTGCGTGGCCAAAATTTTTTTTAAAAAAATTAAAAAAGAATATGAGGTAAAAAGAACATTTCTCTCTTCAGCTATTAGAGAAGAGTTAGCTTAAGCCATCCAAATCACAGTTCTTTTTTTCTTGGACTCTACCATGGTCCTACTAGGTCTCCCGTGGGCTTCTAACCTCTTCAAGAAGGAGGTAGTCCAAGTTACAGGGGAAGAAAGGGAGGGAAAGAAAAGCGGCACACATACATGTACACACAAACTACAACAGATAAACAGTTGTGTTGCCCAAGTAATGTGAAGTAAAGAGAGAGAATAATTGAAGAAAGATAATCCAGACAGGTCATTTCAGGTAGACGGTTGGTTGGTTGATTTGGTTGATTGATTCATGTATTCATCCAAATCTTACAGAGGTGTCTTCTGTGATTCAGACACTTCTTAGGGACCAGACAGACGAGGACTCTTCATTCTCTTACATTTTAGGGAGATGAGAGAAATAATAAACAAGTAAAAGCATAGCTGAATAACCTATTTCTCATTATGGTAAGAATTATGGAGAAAATCAAATATGGTGCTGTGATAGTAAATGGAGGGGGGCCGAGTTTAGTCAGACTGAGTCTGCAGGGAAGGCTTTACTATTCAATGAATATTGATTTGGTGTCTGTGGGGTGCTGGACATTGGCACCCATTTATCACTGCCTGTTTCACAAAAAGCCCTTCCCGGCTGACTTCCATTTCTGTGACGCTACCTGAGGGGCTGTCCTTCCTCATCCCCCACCTCCAAGCTAAAGCATGTGACTGCTGGGTCAGGTGAGATCGTACGAGATCATACACAGGAAACTCTTGTATAAACTCTATATAACAAATATTTAATGTGTGCCTTCTATATGTCAGTCATATATCAGTGAATAACACATACACACACATACACACACATGATGCACACACACGTACAGAGCCCTTGTAGAGTTTACAATCTATTTAAATATATATTCCCTTCGTCTTCCTCTTTCTTACCAAAAGGCAAATTTAAGGCCAGAATTATTGTAATGAAACCATTTTCCTTTGCGCTTTATTAGATTGAGATTTCAAATATCTGCAAAGCAAATGGTCATTTATTTAGAGGCATTTTCACCCAACATTCCTGTACCTTTCATATTTGCTTTATTCTTAATCAGGTTTGGTTACTAAGTGAAGTAAGGCCCCTCTTTCAACTTGATCATTCAGTGTGTTATATTTCAAGCCTTTGGGTTTATTTCAAGATTTTATTTACAAAGAATTTGTCTATTTTTGAACTTATTTATTATACTATAAGCGGGCATGAAGTTATCTCTTCCACGATGCCTTATAGTTCAATCCACTACTTCAAAACAGCAAGGTGGGACTATTTATCTTTTCAAGTATTTCAGCAGACTAAGGAATATTGGTTGAAGATGCAGAAACATACACCTTATGAGAAAATGGGTCAGCTTAACATCTTCTACTTTGAGATGGGCATGCTGCCCAAAACATTAACAGCAATAAAATTATTCCGTAACTTACAATGATTAATGAAAAAAAGGTGCCGCTTTACCTCAGCTAAATTCTTCAAATGACAGAACAAATAGAAGAGAAGAAATAAAAGTTGTTCGTGTTTTTTTCATGACTCCAGTAGAGGTTAGAGTAACCAGAAACTGGTGGGCCATAGAATGTCCACTTTCTATGTGAAGGTGAAAGACCTTCATGCCATTACCAGCCTGGAAACCGCCTCTGGGTATAGGAACAGCACTCAAGCTTGTCCAGGAAAATGATATCCAGGGAGGAAATGTATTCCAGTTTTTAGCATTTACCTCATGATTTTTGCGGTGGAAATGTCTTAAGGGATGTAAAATGAACACTGCACTTTAAGATTACCTTGAAGAGTGTTTTGCTCACTGAAACATAAGAAAACATAGTGTTTCAAATTAGAAAAAGGAAACAGAATAGGAACTAAAAAATGGATGCAATAGCTAAAACCAAAAAAGAAAAATATTTTAAAAATGAGAAGAAAATCATTTTATCTTGCATTGTTTGAAATCCCCTCTATTTTTTCCAGTTAGAACAAAACTATACAATATTGTGAGTCTCCCTAATGCAATTTTTTTTCTTTTCTTTTTTTAGAATTCTTTTCCATTATAGTTTATTACAGGGTATTGAATATAGATCCCTGTGCTATACAGTAGGACCTTGTTTATTTTGTATACAGTAGCTTGCATCTGCCAATCCCAAACTGCTGATGTATTTCCTCCTCCCCCCAGTTTTCATTTTGGTAATCGTAAGTTTGTTTTCTATGTCTGTGAGTCTGTTTCTGTTTTGTAAATAAGTTCATTTGTATCAAAGTTTAGATTCCAAATATAAGTGATACCATATGGTAGCTGTCTTTCTCTGACTTCAGTTAGTATGATAATCCCTGGGTCCATTCATGTTGCTGCAGATGGCATTATTTCACTGTTTTTTATGGCTGAGTTGTATTCCATTGTATATATCAATATATACCACATCTTCTTTGTCCATTCATCTGTTGATGGACATTTAGGTTGCTTCCATGTCCTGGCTGTTGTAAATAGAGCTGCAGTGAACATTGTGGCACATGCATCCTTTCGAATTATGGTTTTCTGCAGATACATGCCTGGGAGTGGGATTGCTGGATCATATGGTAACTCTATTTTTAGTTTTTAAAGGACTCTCCATTCTGCTTTCCATAGTGGCTGCACCAGTTTGTATTCCCACCAACAGTATAGAAGGGTTCCCTTTTCTCCACACCCTCTCTAGCATTTATTTCTAGACTTTTTAGTGATGGCCATTCTGACTGGTGTGAGGTGATACCTAATGTGGTTTTGCTTTGCATTTCTCTAATATTTAGCAAAGTGCAGCATCTTTTCATGTGCTTATTGGCCATCTGTATGTCTTCTTTGGAGAAATGTCTACTTGGATCTTCTGCCCAGTTTTTAATTGGGTTGTTGGGTTGTTGTTGTTGTTATTGAGTTGGATGAGCTATTTGTATCCTAAGCTGTATTTTTAAAATGGGTGACACATTCATGGTAATTTGAGATTGGGAGAGAAGATGCTTTCTGGAGGCCATGGCGATCAGGCACTTTCAGATTCTGGATGTGAAGCAGCATGGCCTATAGATTAGAGCAAATAGCTACCTGATAAAAGAGTATCAGTGGTAAGGATTGGAGTAGTAGTGACATAACATAGGAAACGGATGAACTAAAAATAGAATTCAGACAGGCATCTTTTATTTCAGACAATGGTACCTTTTTGTAGTGTATTTTTCAGAAATGTTGTTTTCTAATCCTATGTGTCAAGATAGGCTGCTCTGTGTTGTTTCTGCCTCCTGAGCTTATCTAGAACAATCAGGCAGGTGCATGCAAGAATTTTTTTTCCTTTTTTTGCCATCTAATCTATTTTCTATTATCCATAGATTTTTTGACCAGACAATGAACCTCTGATGGGCAGATATATGATTACCAAACATTATGTTGTAGCTCCCATAACATTGGTTTTGTTGATATTTTTCCTGCTGGGATAATCACTGTATTGAAAGGGTACAGATTATGGCCAAGGACAGAGTTGTTGAATGAGTTCGAAATTAGTCAGTCCGAGGTTCTGCAAATTTTAATTCAGAAACTGCTGGCTTTAAGTTTGAATTTTTATTTTTTTTTCTTGCAGGGGTATTGAGTGCATTTTTCATACTCAAGGACAATAATTAGTCCTTGCCAGGCAAAGATGGAAAATTCTACTTCATTAGTAAGCCCAAGAGAGGAGGCTCTCTGAACTTACTTTAACATCCCGCTGGAGAGAGTCAGGATTCAGTAGAGAAACATCTGGGCTGCTAAGGGATTGAGGAGTACTAGGCGGGGGTTCCTCCTAAGGACTAAAATACTGCTTTGCTCTAAAGGTATCTGTTCTACCAGGGTCAAGAATAATAGAAAAATAAGGGTAAGGAGTCAATTCTGGGCAGACAGAGTCTTATTTATTCTACTGGCACATGCAGTGCTTGGGAATTACTATGTGAAGCATTACTTAATAAGTGTTTTCTCCATTGCGCCCCATTATAATTATATATGAAAGAAAGAATTGCATATTCCTTCAAGGATATTGGGTTCCAGATTAAGATGTGCCTACCATCCGACTATTCAAAAGATGCTGCTAAGCCCAAATCATTTCCATGAGGAAGTAGTAATGGATTAACACAAAGGGCCGTTTCCATTCTCTTCTCTTCCCTCCGTTTTCTGGCTTGCTAGTGTAATGGGGCCAGAGCATTTTAGTCAATGCTGTCTGATAGAACTTTCTCTGATAATGGAAATGTTCTATATCTGCACTGTTCAATATGATAGCCACTGACCATATTCTGGGTGTTAGGAACTTGAAATGTGGCTAATGTTACTGGTAAATGAATTGGAAATTTTATTTAATTTTAGCTAACTTAAGTTTAAATAGCTACATGTTGCTAATGGCTACCACATTGACAGGGTGATCTAAGAAATGGAATAAAACCATAAGTAACGCATTCATTTATCTTCACTGACCAGAATTCTTAGATGCTACAATTAGAATTATTAAAATGTCACATAGAGTTGTCACTTCACAAAAATGAATTTACTTTGCCTTTTACTTTTTAAACCAAGGGAGGAACATACATTTTTCAGACAGGGTAATCAGTTCAGTGAGTATGCTTTCATAAATAATATTGCTTCTTTTATTTTGTGTAAGAAACTGATCTCCGAATCATATAAAGGGAAGTGTCTGCGCCTTGAGAAGACACATCATGACACAGTAGTGTTTGAACATGAATTGTCTGTATGCTGCAATATCTCAGCTTTGTTCAGGATTCATTTTTCTTTCTTTAACAGGCCAGGAGAACTGTCAAGGTGAAGGGTATCTGGTAGTTTCCAGGTGTGGTCAATTTCTTGCATTACAGTTGTATTTGTGTCAGAAGTCAAATAACAGACCTTTAATATTTTTTCACTGATTTTTTATTATTCCAATGGGTTCTGTTACGTGATCTTTTGTGTTCATGTGTTAACTATTGATATATTATGGCAAACCATACTAGAGCCATACAAACTAATCCCTTCAGGAGTTTATGGTGGAATTTGACAACACATAGAAACAAATATGCCACCTTTCCAATATTAAAATTTAGGTGAAGTTCATTATATCATATGTGAGGCTAAGTGCTCCTTTTTGACTATTAGGCATAATTCACTACTGCCTATAATTTTAGTCTCAATTCTGGTTCCATGTTTTTCTACCATTGCACTTTCCCTCATTTCCAGAGACTGCAATGTCTTCTTGACTCAGGAAATGAAGAGAGGGTGAAAGTGGGAAAACTGAGGGAGTCTAGAAAAGTTAATGGATAGATTGTGAATATCTATGAAATTTTCACCCTCTCTGTCCCATTGTCTTCTTGTCAATTTCCTTCTACAAATGTTTTACTAAGGTATAAAGGCCAGTCAACTTCAATTTACAAAATATGTATGACATTGTCAGCATGAAGAATTGTCCTCTAATAACATGAATTTTAGAGATGTGTTCATAAAAGGGAAATTGTACTCAAGATGTCTAAGAGTGAATTGTTACAGCAACACATTTGACTGAAGTAACTTTTACTCAGTTTTTTCCTTCTCCTTTCCTTATTTTGAACTTTGTACCACAGTTCTCCTTCTCTTAATTAAATAAAAAAAATAAAACATATTTTCCAGGATATTTGGAAAGTATCAGATACTTACCTTACCTGAATTCCTGAATATATTTCAGAGCAATCTTTCTCCCATGCTGATCACGGAGAATCTTCCTAATACACTTCAAGACTTTCCATCATGATTTCTACAGCAGCGGACAATCATCTAGGTCAACAGGTTTTGGGGGTGAGAGTCTTCAGGGAGGTACATTGGTACATTTTGAAAGCTGATTGTTTTATTAGAGAGACTAGGAATGTTGGCAGCAGTGAAACAAATTCTTTTTGGAAGCTTATTTATTTTTTGGCAACAAAAATTCTGCTTCAGGTGAAGATCAGCACATGGCAAAATAATAATCCTGTAATTCTGATTCCCTCATGTGGGTAAGCAGGGTTAGAGATAAATAAGAGTTCAACTTCCCCTTCTCAAGTAGACATTCACACATTTCATAAAGCAATCCACCTTTCAGAGAAGATGGCAACAGAAACGAACTGTCTTACCTCAAGTAAAAGCCAGACAGTAACAAGTTACCCTGCAGTGCTGTTTCAGAGCCCATCTTAAGAGACGAAAGGAAGGGCAGAGAGAGAGAGAGAGAGAGAGATGAAAGAAAGAAAGAAAGAAAGGAGAGAAAGAGAAAGAAAGGGAAAAATATTTTAACTCTGACAACTTACAAGATTTAAAACAAAACTGGAGATGCTCCTAGAGGAAAAACCCAACAGATGCATACTTACAGAACACTTTATTGTGTTCAGTTTGATTCTAGACAGGCTGACTTAGGAAGGGTTAAAGTGAATGCTAATTTTTCACACAACCACACTTCTAACCCTAACATCTAAATGGCAGAGTCAAAATTGCTGTGCTTGAAACCTAGCTCCTCTTGGGCTAAGTTTTTAAATTCTATAGGCCTTAGTTTCTTTACCTATGTAATTAGGATAACCATCATACTTATTTTATAGGTTTATTATTATTATTAATAACTTTTGTTTTTATCTCCAAGTCATTCAACTTACTTGTCTCTGTATCTGTTGCCATTATCCTAACCCATCTGCCTGTCATCTCTCGCTTGGAACACTGCCTTAATTGCCTATTGCTCTTCTTTTCCCTTCTTGATTTTTTCCATTTCCTGTCTTATCACATAGAAACCCAAGTGATTAACAACAAAAACAGAACCAAAGAACAACTGGATCAGATTGTGTTACCCTCTCTCAACATCCTTCAACATTTTCCTTTTGCTCTTAGAATAAAATCTCAACTCCTTTTCATGACCAGCAAGGATTTAACAGATCTGGTTCCTCTTCTGCTTCATCTTCTCTGGGCTTTTACACTTACCGTCCCTTCTGCCCGAATCGTTTTGCCCAGTTGGTGGTAGAGGTGGCTCATAGTCATTCTTTCGGTCCATCTTAAATGATCCCTCTACTTATAGCCCTTCCTTCCCTCCTTCATCTCAGTTGTCCTTCCCTAGCTATTGTCAATACAATCATCATGTTTATTTTCTTAATCACAATATAAAGGTATCTTGTTCACCATCATATCGCCAGGGCCCAGTGATCATGTGACATATAGTGGTCACGCACAGTAACAGGTACTTATTAAAAAAAAAATTTTATTGAAGTATAGTTGATTTACACTGTTGTGTTAATGTCTGCTGTACAGCAAAGTGACTCAGTTATACATATATATGTTCTTTTTCATATTCTTTTCCATTATGGTTTATTACAGGATATTGAATATAGTTCCCTGTGTTATACAGTAGGACCTTGTTGTTATCCATCCTATATATAAGAGTTTGCATCTGCTAATCCCAAACTCCCACTCCATCCCTCCCCCACCCCCTCCCCCTCCAGCTACTTTTATTGAGAGCTGTGATAGGCACTCTTTCAAGCGCTTTGCACGCACACACTTATATTCCTCACAACCTGTGAGACAGGTGTTATTTTTATCTCATTTTAGATGAGAATTTAAATATTCTGCCCAAGGTCATTTAGCTAAAAGTGGTCGACTTGAGACCACAACCAAGGAAGACTAGCTGCAGAGTCTAACTCTAACCATTTTTCAAATCCTGATGAATATTTGAATAAATGAATATGCATAGTACATGCCTAGCATCTAGCATGTGTTAAAAATAAAGCTATTAATATTGTTATTATTCACATGGGAACAGTTTTATTCTCTTACTGGCTTGTTTCCTCAGAGTCGTAGTGGCCAGAGCATGGGTTAAAGCTGTTAGAAAGTTGAACGGGTAGCTGACTGGTCTGTAAAACTTCTACGGAGTTAGCTGTCTGCCTATAATAGTTCCGTGACAGACATGCCTTGAGTCAAATCAGCTGATTGGCTTAAGGCTCTCTCAAACAGCCTCGTGGAATACGAATCTTCATTTTAAATTTGAAGATCTAATGCTACTCGATGTTCCACAAATCTTACTTACAATCAGTGTTACACCTCTATGGAAGCTATAAAATATATTTCAGTGACTGGAAGCCGTTCAAAAGATTATCTAGAGATTTACTCCTTTTAAATTGGAAGCAGAATAAGTGCAGCGGCTAAGCAACAGAGGGGAAATCCAGGGCTGAGGCTTCATCTAATCCTCATTACTATCTTCTGTTGGTCTTTCCTCATTTCAATCAAATTTGACCTTTAATAAAAGATTTACAGTAATAAAAGGAGATGAATACTTATTTAAATTTAATGGTTGTACTGATCTGTACTAACAACACATCCCCCCCAAAGCCTAGGTATTACGCTAGGAAAATTGAAGCATATCTGGACAGAATTCTGTTCATGAAGTAGTGGGTTCCACACCTTAACCCTATGGTTAGATGGCGAGTCCCCTTGATCTTAACTCACAGGATTATGGTGAAGATTTGAAAATAATGATGCATGTAAAACACTCGTGCAGTGGCAAACACATTGCAAATACTATTATTTTTCCTAATCTAATTATTAATTTAAAATAATCTTGAGGGCTTTCGTTAATATTTTATTCGAGACTCCTGGAGGCCTGAAGGAATGTGTTAAGAATGACTGAACCTCTTTTTAAAAAGAGAACAGTGACTTCCCTGGAGGTCCAGTGGTTAACAGTCGGAGCTTCCACTTCTGGGAGCACGGGTTTGATCCCTGGTTGGGAAGCTAAGATCCCGCATGCCACGTGGTGCTGCCAAATAAACAAACACGAAGAGAACAATGTACAAATTACCATATGATTACGTATATGTAGCAATATGTGAAGGCTATGTGTAAAGAGGAGGCGTTATTTTCTTGTTGCAAATCTGTAAGGAACTGGTAATGCCTTTAACCTCTGTGGACAAGGGAAGAGCCGAAAAAAACAAAACGGAGAGTGGTCTGAATTCTCTCTTTTGTTACTCTGTGGTCTGGCCTTGACCAAAAGAACTGTTTATTGCATTAATTCCTTTCTTACTGACCACGGGTTGTTCTGATTCTCACTGTTTAATCTGTCAGTGATGTCTGGCTAACTTGAGTCCTTGATATCTGCAGGTTTTCCTGATTGTTTTGTTTTTCATGTTATGACAATTACAACTTGGAGGCGGGTATTTTGTTGAGATAAAACTTTCATCTCTTCTTGGAGTTTATACCCTGCTTTTTTCCGTACTGTGATGCGTCCTTTTTACAAACATTAAGCATAATACTCAATATTAGCAATAAATAGAAGTTCAGAATTCTCGGGAGGAAACATTTCGGAAATAATTACAAAATTTCTTTTTCGTCAGTATTCATTGAGGTAGTTAGTCTACTCAGTATTCAGTGCAGTAGGAAGGAAAGCCACGTAATAAGGAGTCTTTCAGGAATTAGTTTCTGAAAACTAAATCCATTAAGGAATTTAGATTGGGTGGAACTGAGGGAAACATCAAAAGTGAGGATAAATAAATTCTGGAGACCTAATGTACAACATGGTGACTACAGTTAATAATAATGTATTGTAGACTTGAAATTTGCTGAGTGTAGGTCTTAAGTGTTCTCACCACAGGCACCAAAGGATAGCTATGTGAGGTGATTGATGTGTTAATTAGCTTGATTGTGGTAATCATTTCACAATGTAAATGTATATGAAAATGTCCCATTGTGTACCTTAAATAAATACAATTTTTATTTGTCAATCATACTTCAATAAAGCTGTTAAAAAATAAAATAAGAAAATACCTCTGAGAAGAAGATCAGGTGTGACAGAGTCCCCTGAGGGATGGTAATCAGGGAAGAGGGAGAGGTAGATATCCAGGGTATAAAACTATTCTCTTGGGTTGTGGGCAGGAGAGACAATAAGAGAAAAAGTTTCAGGCTCTCTAAAGAGAAAGGGACCCTGATTCTACTTTTTGGCCACTTGCTAGGGAGGCAGTGTGACCCAAGGAAAGAGCAAATACTGCTGTGCTAAAGAAATGTAAGAAAATGAGGGAAATTTCAGCCTGAGACTTCATAAGTGATGGAGAAATGGTACAAAGAAGCCCATTGTGAAGCGTCATTTGTGTCGGGGCTGCTGTCAGGCTTGGAGGCCTTCGGCATTCTGTCATACGTCATCTGAGAGGAATCAGCGCAGGGTGGCTCTTTGCTCAGCTTTGCAGTGTATTCCATAAGGATCCCTGGGTGGTCATCCCTCCAGAATCCATCAGTTTGAATTTTCTTACACTTGTACGTGCTACCAAATAAGCTTTGTTACACAACATTGTCTCCTGTGCTTTGAATGACTGAATTTGAACTCTCTCAGGTTGAGGGGACTGGGTGAAAAAGTAGCCTAGTGAGAGGTGTTAGGCTCTCCTGTTGCTCTTTACATTAAGCTCTGAAGCAGGACTGGGACTTGTGGTAAGAAGCCTGTTGGAGTCCTATTAAAAGCCTCTGACAGCGGGAATATCTCAAGACTAGAGACGGCTCCCCTTCCATAGGGAGCTGAACAACGGACACCCAAATGTATCGTGTCCTAATCCCTGGAGCCTGTGAATAGTACCTTATCTGGACAAAGGGTCTTTGCTGCTGGGATTAAGTTAAGGATTTTTCGATGAGGTTATTCTGGCCTATCCAGGTGGGCCCTAAATGCTGTCCTTATAAGAGATGTAGAGAGAGAGAGATGAGACAAACACACAGAAAAGAAGGCGGTGTTGGGAGGCTTTGTCTTCTGAGGGAAGTCTGTTTTTCTCAAGGTGATAACTGATAATAGGACTTTCTAAACCTGGAAACTAATGCCATGGCTCTGCTTTTAGCTTTCGGCTGTTCCTCTGGGCTGGAATAACTTCCCAACTGCAGCCAGATCTGGAAAGGTGAAAGGCGAGCTTCCATTAAATACCTCATGTTTCACGCATACACGTTTACATCGACACATATATATTTTACGTTTAGTTCTTTATACATATGTAATTATAGATGCAATTTAAATCATCCTATTTTAACTTATTATATTATCAGTATTGGTCTATTTGAAGCTACTCTTTGAAAACATTTTTTTTAATAATAATATAATAATAGTTTTTCATATAATGGTAAAAATTCAACCTATTATTGTTTGATACCATGTTGTTTCCCAAATATTTAATAATATAACCTATGCTTTGGGGAATATCCCACACACAGTTCTTTGCAAATCTACCTTAATGAATATATTCATAAAAGGGGAATTTCTGAGTAGAATTGTGTTAACTTTGGAAGTCTTTTTATACATATTATCAAAATGTTTTCCAAAAACCTTGCAATCATTTACACTCCTGCCTGCAGTGTTTGAGAGTGGCCACTGCACTGTGTGATGAGTAATCAGTCACGTAATGACTACTGCCATTAAACCAACCCATCCACCAACCAACCAACAAACCCTTGCCAGGCCGAGCACTACCACACAGGGCTGATTCGTCCATGCAGATCATGTAGGTCTTACCCAACATTGCCTTAGTAATGACTCAAAGGACACAAGCACAGAGCAGGTGTAAGCTTGTCAGTGCTCTCTGGAGAGGCTCGGATCCAACAGAGGCAGCTTCTCGTCGCCCCTTTTCCCACACTGGGCTGGGTTTTGGTTTTAAAGAAGCACTAACAATGTGTGAAGAATATAATGGTTCAGAGGAAGTCACTTACATTTGGGGCTTGTGTGCGTTTTCTATTGTTGTCATAGCAAATGACCACAAATTTAATAACCTAAAACAACACCGTGTATGCTCTCATAGTTCTGTGGGTCATTAATCCAGCTCACTCAGCTGATTTCTCTGCTCTGGGGGCCACAAGGAAGGCTCTGGGGTGGGTGGGTGGAATCTGCTTCCAGGGTCATTGAGATCGTTGACAGAACTCAGTTCCATGTGGTTGTAAGACTGAAGTGTATTTCCTTGCTGGCTGTCGGCGAAGGGTCGTTCTCAGCTTCTAAAGATCACCTGCATTCCGTGTCTTCAAAGCCAGCAACAGTGAGTCAAGTCCTTCTCAGGCCTCATTTCTCCTGCCTTCTCTTCTGCTGTCTCACCACTCCCGCCCCCCCCTCCCCGCCCACAGCTCCCAACTCCTCTCACTCCCTGCAGCTGGCAAAGGTTCTCAGCTTTGAGTCCACATGATTAGACAGGGTCTGCCTGGATAATCCAGGATAGCCACCTCATCTCATCTTCAGCACGTCTGCAAAGTCCTTTTTGCCCTGTAAGGAAATATATTTACAGGTTCTAGTGTTCAGGAGGTGAACATCTGTGAGGGAACCATTATTCTGCCTATTGCAGAGCTTCTTCATTTTTGTACGTGGTTAGTTCTGTGGGGATAAAGAGATTATAGGGCTCACTTCCATTCTCCAGCCAACTGCAGTGCACACATTCTTCAGTTAGAGCCTTATCTACAATAAGCTATCTAGACCAAGGTTTCTGAACCTCAGCATTATTGACATTTTGGGCTAGATGGTTCTTTACTGTGTAGCTCTTTCCTGTGCCTTACTGGATGTTGAATAGCTTCCCTGGTCTCCACCACTAGATGCCAGTAGTACCTCTTCCAGTGTGACAACCAAAAATGGCCCCAGACACTATTACATAGCCTTTTTATCTATCTATCTATCTATCTATGTCTATTTATTTATTTATATCTCTCTGTGTTGGGTCTTCATTGCCTCGTGCAGGCTCTCTCTAGCTATGGAGAGCGGGGGCTACTCTTCGTTGTGGTGCGCAGGCTTCTCATTGTGGTGGCGTCTCATGTTGCAGAGCACGGGCTCTAGGTGCGCGGGCTTCAGTAGTGTGGCACACGGGCTCTAGAGCGCAGGCTCAGTAGTTGTGGCACACGGGCTTAGTTGCTCCGCGGCATGTGGGATCTTTCCGGACCAGGGCTTGAACCCATGTCCCCTGCACTGGCAGGTGGACTCTCAACCATTGCGCCACCAGGGAAGCCCCCTTCCTAGTTTTATAGCCAAGAGCTTTAAGTTGTTTTCTTTGAATGTCTTTATTTGTAAGTTTATTACTGTTTTTATAAGGCAACTGGAATTCTTTAGTGTGTTATCTATTCATATCTTTTGCACATTTTCCTATTCCAATGTCTGTCTTTTGGTTATTAGTTTAATAGTTCTCTATATATTTAATATATTAACTTAGTCTGTAATACATGCTGTGAATATTTTTCCAGATATTTTTGTATTATTGATGTGTTATGATGATGAATCTGTCAGAACAGAAAATGAAGATAGAACCTATAAATTAGAGATATTTGGAATGAAGATACCAAGATAAGAAGAATATAAGTGACAATATAAGATAAAAGGAAAAACAAAAATCTAAATTAAGCAAAACTCCATTATAGTATTAAGAATTTGTTGCTTTAACAGTTACTAACTATAGAGCTTCTCTCTGTCCCAGGCACTGTTCTAGGTGCTTGGAATACAACAGTGAACCTATCAGACAATGCTTTCTGCCTCTGAGGAACTTACATACTAGTGCGTGGGGAGAGTTAATCGAGATAATGTTATGGTGAAAGGTGGAAAATACCATGGAAAAATAACAAGACAAAGTAGAGCAAGATAGGCAATCAGAAATTCTGGAGGTGGAGTGGAGGTTGCACACTGCAGTACCAAATAGCATGGTCAGGTATCATTGTGAAGATGAGATTAGACACAAGATTTGAAGGAGATGAGGGAATTAGCCACGTGGGTATCTTGGGGAAGTACATTCCAGGTAGGAGAAATACCAGTGAAACCCTCTAAGACGGGGGCATGCCTGGTTTAAGGAACAGCAGAGAGGGCAGTGTGGCTGGAGCAGAGAAAATAATGAGTAATGAACTCATCTAGTTATTATGTCTGAGGGAAATGGGAAGCCACTGCAGGGCTTTGGATAAAGGAACAGCATGACGTGATTTATTACATTTTTCTCAAATGTTTTATTTTGAAATAACTTCAGTCTTACAAAAAAGTAGTACAGAGAGTCCCTGTATATCCTTCACCCAGCTTCCCTCAGTGTTAACAAATTATATAACCATGGTACAATGATTGAAACCAGGAAATTACTATTTACACAATGCTATAATCTACAGACATTATTAAAAATTTCCCGGTATTCAAACTAATGTCATTCTTCTACGTCTTTTTCTACACTTTCATATTGTACTGGCAAATTATTTTGTAGAATGTCCCTTCATTTTTGTTTCTTTGATATTTTATTAGATTGAGATTGTGCAATTTTTGGCAGGACCACCAAGGAAACGCTGTGTCCTTTTCAGTGAGCCATGCCAGGGAGCACAGAATGCTGCTATGTCTCCCTACTGGTGATGCTAACTGTGATCACTTGATTAAGGTGGTGTCTGCCACATTTCTGCACTATAAAGTTACAATTGTCCCTTTTATTTATTTATTTTTTTAACATCATTATTGGAGTATAATTGGTTTACAATGGTGTGCTTGTTTCAGCTGTATAACAAAATGAATCAGCTATACGTATACATATATCCCCATATCTCCTCCCTCTTGCATCTCCCTCCCACCCTCCATATCCCACCCCTCTAGGTGGTCACAAAGCACCGAGCTGATCTCCCTGTGCTATGCGGCTGCTTCCCACTAGCTATCTGTTTTACATCTGGGAGTGGATATATGTCCATGCCACTCTCTCACTTTGTCACAGCTTACCCTCCCCCCTCCCCATGTCCACAAGTCCGTTTTCTATGTCTGTGTCTTTATTCTTGCCCTGCCCCTAGGTTCTTTAGAACCATTTTTTTTTTAGATTCCATATATATGTGTTAGCATAGGGTATTTTTCTCTTTATGACTTACTTCACTCAGTATGACACACTCTAGGTCCATCCACCTCACTACAAATAACTCAATTTCATTTCTTTTTATGGCTGAGTAATATTCCATTGTATATAGGTGCCACATCTTCTTTATCCATTCATCTGTTGATGGACACTTAGGTTGCTTCCATGTCCTGGCTATGGTAAACAGAGCTGAATGAACATTGTGGTACATAACTCTTTTTGAATTACAGTTTTCTCTGGGTATAAGCCCAGTAGTGGGATTGCTGGGTCATATAGTAGTTCTATTTTTAGTTTTTTAAGGAACCTCCATACTGTTCTCCATAGTGGCTGTATCAATTTACATTCCCACTGACAGTGCAAGAGAGTTCGCTTTTCTCCACACCTCTCCAACGTTTATTGTTTGTAGACGTTTTCGTGATGGCCATTCTGACCAGTGTGAGGTGATACTTCATTGTAGGTTTGATTTACATTTCCCTAATGATCAGTGATGTTGAACATCCTTTCATGTATTCATTGGCAATCTGTATATCTTCATTGAAAAAATGTCTACTTAGGTCTTCTGCTCATTTGTTGGGTGGTTTGGTTTTTTCATATTGAGCTGCATAAGCTGCTTGTATATTTTGGAGATTAATCCTTTGTCAGTTGCTTCATTTGCAAATATTTTCTCCAGTTCTGAGCATTGTCTTTCCGTCTTGTTTATGGTTTCCTTTGCTGTGCAAAAGCTTTTAAGTTTCATTAGGTCTCATTTGTTTATTTTTGTTTTTATTTCCATTTCTCTAGGATGTGGGTCAAAAAGGATCTTGCTGTAATTTATGTCATAGAGTGTTCTGCCTATGTTTTCCTCTAAGAGTTTTATAAGAGTCTGGCCTTACATTTACATTTAGGTCTTTAATCCATTTTGAGTTTATTTCTGTCTGTGGTGTTAAGGTGTGTTCTAATGTCATTCTTTTACATGTAGCTGTCCAATATTCCCAGCACCACTTCTTGAAGAGGCTGTCTTTTCTCCATTGTATATTCTTGCCTCCTTTATCAAGCATAAGGTGACCATACGTGTGCGGGTTTATCTCTGGGCTTTCTGTCCTGTTCCATTAATCCATATTTCTGTTTTTGTGCCAGTACCACACTGTCTTGATTACTGTACCTTTGTGGTATAGTCTGAAGTCTGGGAGCCTGATTCCTCCAGCTCCATTTTCCTTTCTCAAGATTGCTTGGGCTATTCAGGGTCTTTTGTGTTTCCATACAAATTGTGAAATTTTTTGTTCTAGTTCTGTGAAAAATGCCATTGGTAGTTTGATAGGGATTGCATTGAATCTGTAGATTGCTTTGGACAGTAGAGTCATTTGCACAATATTGATTGTTCTAATCCAAGAACATGGTATATCTCTCCAACTGTATCATCTTTAATTTCTTTCATCAGTGTCTTATAATGTTCTGCATACAGGTCTTTTGTCTCCTTAGGTAGGTTTATTCCTAGGTATATTATTCTTTTAGTTGCAATGGTAAATGGGAGTGTTTCCTTAATTTCTCTTTCAGGTTTTTCATCATTAGTGTTTAGGAATGCAAGAGATTTCTGTGCATTAATGTTGTATCCTGCTACTTTACCAAATTCATTGATTAGCTCTAGTAGTTTTTGGTAGCTTCTTTAGGATTCTCTATGTGTAGTATCATGTCATCTGCAAACAGTGACAGTTTTACTTCTTCTTTTCCAATTTGTATTCCTTTTATTTCTTTTTCTTCTCTGATTGCTGTGGCTAAAACTTCCAAAACTATGTTGAATAAGAGTGGTGAGAGTGGGCAACGTTGTCTTGTTCCTGATCTTAGTGGAAATGGTTTCAGTTTTTCACCATTTAGAATGATGTTGGCTGTGGGTTTGTCATATATAACCTTTATTATGTTGAGGTAAGTTCCCTCTGTGCCCACTTTCTGGAGGATTTTATCATAAATGTGTGTTGAGTTTTGTCAAAAGCTTTTTCTGCATCTGTTGAGATGATCATATCGCTTTTATACTTCAGTTTGTTACTATGGTGTATCACATTGATTGATTTGCGTATATTGAAGAATCCTTGCATTCCTGGAATAAACCCCACTTGATCATGGTGTATGATCCTTTTAATGTGCTGTTGGATTCTGTTTGCTCGTATTTTGTTGAGGATTTTTGCATCATGTTCATCAGTGATATTGGCCTGTAGGTTTCTTCCTTTGTGATATATTTGTCTGGTATTGGTATCAGGGTGATGGTGGCCTCGTAGAATGAGGTTGGGAGTGTTTCTCCCTCTGCTATATTTTGGAAGAGTTTGAGAAGGATAGGTGTTAGCTCTTCTCTAAATGTTTGATAGATTTCACCTGTGAAGCCATCTGGTCTTGGGCTTTTGTTTGTTGGAAGAGTTTTAATCACAGTTTCAATTTCAGTGCTTGTGATTTGTGATTGGTCTGTTTATATTTTCTATTTCTTCCTGGTTCATTCTCAGAAGGTTGTGCATTTCTAAGAATTTGTCCATTTCTTCCACGTTGTCCATTTTATTGGCATAGAGTTGCTTGTAGTAATCTCTCATGATCTATTGTATTTCTGCAGTGTCAGTTGTTACTTCTCCTTTTTTATTTCTAATTCTATTGATTTGCGTCTTCTCTCTTTTTTTCTTGATGAGTCTGGCTAATGGTTTATCAATTTCGTTTATCTTCTCAAAGAACCCACTTTTAGTTTTATTGATCTTTGCTATTGTTTTCTTCATTTCTTTTTCATTTATTTCTGATCTGATCTTTATGATTTCCTTCCTTCTGCTAACCTTGGTTTTTTTTTTGTTCTTCTTTCTCTAATTGCTTTAGGTGTAAGGTTAGGTTGTTTATTTGAGGTGTTTCTTGTTTCTTGAGGTAGGATTGTATTGCTATAAACTTCCCTGTTAGAACTGCTTTTGCTGCATCCCATAGGGTTTGGGTCATTGTGTTTTCATTGTCATTTGTTTCTAGGTATTTTTTGATTTCCTTTTTGAATTCTTCAGTTATCTCTTGGTTATTTAGTAGTGTATTGTTTACCCTCCAAATGTTTGTATTTTTTACAGATTTTTTCCTGTAATTGATATCTAGTCTCATAGCATTGTGGTCAGGAAAGATACTTTATATGGTTTCAGTGTTCTTAAATTTACCAAGGCCTGATTTGTGACCCAAGATATGATCTATCCTGGAGAGTGTTCAGTGAGCACTTGAGGAGAAAGTGTAATCTGCTGTTTTGGGATGGAATGCCCTATAAATATCAGTTAAGTCCATTTTGTTTAATGTAACTTTTTAAAGTTTGTGTTTCCTTATTTGTTTTCATTTTGTATGATCTGTCCACTGGTGAAAGTGGGGTGTTAAAGTCCCCTACTGTGATTGTGTTACTGTCGATTTCCCCTTTTATGGATGTTAGTATTTGCCTTATGTAGTGAGGTGCTCCTATGTTGGGTGCATAAATATTTACAATTGTTATATCTTCTTCTTGGATCGATTCCTTGATCATTATGTAGTGTCCTTCTTTGTCTCTTGTAATAGTCGTCGTTTTAAAGTCTATTTTGTCTGATATGCGAATTGCTACTCCAGCTTTCTTTTGATTTCCATTTGCATGGAATATGTTTTTCCATCCACTCACTTTCAGTCTGTATGTGTCCCAAGGTCTGAAGTGGGTCTCTTGTAGATAGTATATATACAGGTGTTGTTTTTGTATCCATTCAGCCAGTCTGTGTCCTCTGGTTGGAGCATTTAATCCATTTACATTTAAGGTAATTATAGATATGTATGTTCCTATTACCATTTTCTTAATTGTTTTGGGTTTGGTATTGTGGTCTTTTCCTTCTCCTGTGTTCCCTGCCTAGAGTAGATCCTTTAGCATTTGTTGTAAAGCTGGTTTGGTGGTGCTGAATTCTCTTAGCTTTTGCTTGTCTGTAAAGGTTTTAATTTCTCCACCGATCCTTAATGAGATCCTTGCTGTGTAGAGTACTCTTGGTTGTAGGTTTTTCTGTTTCATCGCTTTAAATATGTCCTGCCTCTGCCTTCTGGCTTCCAGAGTTTTGCTGAAAGATCAGCTGTTAACCTTATGGGGATTCCCCTGTATGTTATTTGGGGTTTTTTCCCTTGATGCTTTTAATATTTTTTTCTTTGTATTTAAATTTTGATAGTTTGATTAATATGTTTCTTGGCATGTTTCTCCTTGGATTTACCCTGTTTGGGACTCTCTGCACTTCTTGGACTTGATCGACTATTTCCTTTCCCATATTAATGAAGTTTTTATCTATAGTCTCTTCAAATATTTTTTCAGTCCCTTTCTTTTTCTTTTCTTCTTGTTGGACCCCCATAATTCGAATGTTGGTGTGTTTGATGTTGTCCCAGACGTCTCTGAGACTGTCCTCAATTCTTTTCATTCTTTTTTCTTTATTCTGCTCTGCGGTAGTTATTTCCACTATTTTGTCCTCCAGGTCACTTATCCATTCTTCTGCCTCAGTTATTCTGCTATTGATTCCTTCTAGGGAATTTTTAATTTCATTTATGGTGTTGTTCATCATTGTTTGTTTGCTCTTTAGTTCTCCTAGTTCCTTGTTAAACATTTCTTGTGTTTTCTCCATTCTATTTCTAAGATTTTGGATCATCTTTACTATCATTACTCTGAATTCTTTCTCAGGTAGACTGCCTCTTTCCTCTTCATTTGTTTGTTTGGTGGGTGTTTACCTTGCTCCTTCATCTGTTGTGTGTTTCTCTGTCTTCTCATTTTGCTTAACTTACTATAAGCAAATATAGTTTGCTATATATATTTGCTATATTTTGGGGTCTCCTTTTCACAGGCTGCACGTTCGTAGTTCCCATTGTTTTTGCTGTCTGCCCCCAGTGGGTAAGGTTGGTTCAGTGGGTTGTGTAGGCTTCCTGGTGGAGGGGACTGGTGCCTGTGTTCTGGTGGATGAGGCTGGATCTTGTCTTTCTGGTGGGCAGAACCACACCCAGTGTGTGTTTTGGAGTGTCTGTGACCTTATGATTTTAGGAAGCCTCTCTGCTAATGGGTGGGGATGTGTTCCTGTCTTGCTAGTTGTTTGGCATAGGATGTCCAGCACTGTAGCTTGCTGGTCGTTGAGTGGAGCTGTGTGTTAAGGTTGAGATGGAAATCTCTGGGAGAGCTTTTGCTGTTTGACATTGCGTGGACCTGGGATGTCTGTGGAGGACCAGTGTCTTGAACTTGCCTGTCCCACCTCAGAGGCACAGGCCTAAAACCCGCCCGTAGCACCAGGACCCTGTGAGCCACACAGCTCAGAAGAAAAGTTAGGGAAAAAAATGAAAGAAAGAAAAGAATATTAAAATAAAATAATTGAAAAATATTGTTAAAAATAAAAACATTAAAAAGTCATTAAAAATTAAAGAAAGAAACAAAGAAGAGAGCAACCAAACCAATAAACAAATCCACCAATGATAACAAGTGCTAAAAAGTATACTACAAAAAAACCCAAAACACCTGACAGACAGAACCCAGGACAAATTGTAAAAGCAAAGCTATACAGACAAAATTACACAAAGAAGCATACACATACACACTCACAAAAAGAGAAAAAGGAAAAATATATATATAAATAAACAAACAGGAAATCAGTAAACAAATCTACCAATGACAATAAACTCTAAATACTAAACTAAGATAAACATAAAACCAGAAACAAATTAGATGCAGAAAGCAAACCCCAAGTGTACAGTTGCTCACCAGTCCACCAACTTAATTTTGGGATGATTCATTGTCTATTCAGGTATTCCACAGATGCAGGGTACATAAAGTTGATTTTGGGGATTTAATCCTCTGCTCCTGAGGCTGCTGGGCGAGATTTCCCTTTCTCTTCTTTGTTCGCATAGCTCCCGGGGCTCAGCTTTGGATTTGGACCCGCCTCTGCATGTAGGTCACCTGAGGGCATCTCTTCGCCGCTCAGACAGGACGGGGTTAAAGTAGCAGCTGATTAGGGGGCTCTGGCTCACTCAGGCGGAGGGGAGGGAGGGGAACGGACGCGGGGCGAGCCTGCAGCGGCAGAGGCTGGTGTGACGTTGCACCAGCCTGAGGCGTGCCGTTTGTTCTCCCGGGGAAGTTGTCCCTGGATCACGGGACCCTGGTGGTGGCGGGCTGCACAGGCTCCCGGGAGGGGAGGTGTGGAGAGTGACCTGTGCTCGCACACAGGCTTCTTGGTTGCTGCAACAGCAGCCTTAGCGTCTCGTGCCCGTCTCTGGGGTCCGCGCTGATAGCCGCGGCTCGCACCCGTCTCTGGAGCTCCTTTAAGCAGCGCTCTGAATCCCCTCTCCTCGCACACCCCGAAACAATAGTGTCTTCCCTCTTAGGCAGGTCCAGACTCTTTCCCGTATCCCTCCCGGCTAGCTGTGGTGCACTAGCCCGTTCAGGCTGTGCTCACGCTGCCAACCCCAGTCCTCTCCCTGGGGTCTGACCTCCGAAGCCCAAGCCTCAGCTCCCAGCCCCGCCCACCCCGGTGGGTAAGCAGACAAGCCTCTCGGGCTGGTGAGTGCCGGTCGGCACCGATCCTCTGTGTGGGAATCTCTCCGCTTTGCCCTCCGCACCCCTGTTGCTGCGCTCTCCTCCGTGGCTTCGAAGCTTCCCTCCACCCCGCCACCCGCAGTCTCCGCCCGCAAAGGGGCTTCCTAGTGTGTGGAAACCTTTCCTCCTTCACAGCTCCCTCCCAGTGTTCCAGGTCCCATCCCTATTCTTCTCTTTTTTTTCTTTTGTCCTTCCCACGTACGTGGAGATTTTCTTGCCTTTTGGGAGGTCTGAGGTCTTCTGCCAGTGTTCAGTAGGTGTTCTGTAGGAGTTGTTGCACATGTAGATGTATTTCTCATGTATTTGTGGAGAGGAAGGTGATCTCCACGTCTTACTCCTACGCCATCTTGAAGGTCTCTGCAAAGTATCTTAATCTTAACTAACTTTGACGTATATATATATTTTTTCCCCCAAAAGTTTTGAAATATGTCATCACTGTGTAGATCCTTGTCCATTGGGAAAGTACTCAATTCACAGACATTTTCCATCTGGTTTCTAGGCGGTTTTCCTAGCAGTAACGCAGTACCTCCTTGAATACAAAATGATTTACAGATAAACTGGAAATGCAGCTCTCCTGTTATTCTACTGACCTTTGAGGGTCAGATGCAAAATCCAATATCACAGATGACAGATTTTTATAGGATCAAGACGTGACCTGGAATTACTTTCAGTGCACTTAAGTAGGTGCACTCTGATCTAGAAAATTAAAGTTTGCTCAGATCAATGGGTTTCCATTATTTCTTGCTTGATATTTCTCTTTAAGTTCTACTTTCAATGCATCTTATTTGTTAGAAAGGTGTTGATTTTCAATGTGTGTGGATGATGTTTAATATCTTTTCATGTCACTGAAATATGTTTAATTATATTATTCAAGCCAGAGAACTGTGTCTAAGATAAAATTGGATTCAGTTGTGCCCAATCTCTTGTTGACAGCATTCCATTAAAAAAATGTATGTATGTATGTGTCTATCTACTTATACTCTTCTGAATCTATAAATCCACAGAACTTTGAAAACTGTCTTAACCCCAGCAAACCATATTACAGAAAAACAATTGAAACAGCATATGGCAGTATACACTAAACTTGTCATGGAAACTTCTTTGCCTTCTTCTTGCCCTAAGTCCTCTAACAGTGCTTATTTACCACTTAGGTTTAGACAGCCTTCTCCATCACTTAACGGTACTTCCAAATATAATACCTTGCTTCCTGAGGCTTTCAAGAGAAGTTCTGGGCCCATGATTTTAACTCCCTGTTTGGTCCCCAGCTCCAGGGTTAGCCAGGTTAAGCTTGGCAACAGTGCTCCACAGGTATAAGTTGTATAGCATTTATGTTCAATTATGCCATCATTTGATATGTGAGGCTGAATATAAATGAGGAATGAGAAATCCAGGTAAGTCAAGTGATGCAGGAATTCAATAGAGAATTAGGATCTGGCAAGATTGTTTCTTTGCTTTCATTTGTTTTGAGAGGATATTTAATTTTCAGGGTCTTCTCAAATTCTAAGGATCAGAGGATAGAAAGTCTTTATACTTGGAAACTTTTAATGTGCTTCCTTGATCACAGTTGTCATGCCTTTGCAACTTTGGATCAAATTTCTGGTTTTGGTCTCAAAAAGTAGATGGATAGGAAAGGGCAGAATAGGTTAAAGAAAAATTTTAACATTGTTTTTTGAGAAGGATTAGTGTTAGCTGCCTACATGATGTGATTTCAGACTTGTATCTCTGAAATACTTTCTTCACTAACCCCTTGTTATCTGATATTTTCCCATTAAATTTTTTTGAAGCTTTTTAAAAAATTTTTTATTGAAGTATAGTTGACTTACAATTTTTTAATTTAATTTTTTAAATTGTAGTTCATTTACAATACTGTGCCAATCTCTGCTGTGCAGCACAGTGACTCAGTTATACACATAGAGACATTCTTTTTCTTATATTCTTTTCCTTCATTGTTTATCACAGGATATTGAATATAGTTCCCTGTACTATGTAGTAGGACCTTGTTGTTTATCCATCCTATATATAATAGTTTACATCTGCTAATCCCACACTCCCAGTCCTTCCCTACCCCCCCCCCCCCACAACCCTGGGCAACCACAAGTCTGTTCTCTATGTCCGTGAGTCTATTTTGTAGATGGGTTCATTTTGCCATATTTTAGATTCCACATACAAGTGATATATGGCATTTGTCATTCTCTTTCTTACTTCACTTAGTATGATAGTCTTTAGTTTCATCCATGTTGCTACAACCCATTAACTTTCTTTTTTAATGATTTAAAGCTTTATTCACAGTTAAAATACAGATGCCTATATTTCACCTAACTAAACTTGGGCAAACGTGATAAGCTTTACAACTCCCTGCCCTCAGGCCAGGTTTTGAAAGAGTGGTAGTAGAGAGGGTGACAATAGTGGAAACCACTCACTCTCATGTTCTGACAATCAAACTTTCTCCTTAGCTGTGCTAGCCGTATTCCTGCCTTGTTTACTACTCCTCCACCTCTACACACCCTGCCCCCGCCTCTTTTCATCCCTCCCATCTTCCTCTGTTCCTTTCTTTCCTCTCTCCTTCCTTCCTTTTTCCCTTTTGCTTTTCCAGAAAAATTTTCAGTGTATGTGTCTCAGTTTTGATGCTTCTGTTTAATATTTATTTTTATTTCCCAAACGCTGTAGGCTTCTTTGATCAGCAGATCCATTTTTTTTTCTTGCATCTCATGGACATTTTCTTTAATATATAAATGAACTGTTTTCCCTTCTTCCATTTATAGCATAGAATACAAGATTTCCCTAAAATGAAGAACAATTGATTTTCTTCTGCTGGATCATCATTTTCTGTCTGATATACCTATTAACTCTCTCCTAAGAGCTTCGTAATCTCTTTGTCTTTGTTCTCTGTGCTCATTTGGCCTCTATTTCCGTATTTGGCCCCATATGTTCTGTTTATGCTGTTTCAAATTTATTTATTATTTTTGTAATAGTGATGTTTTGATCTCCAGTTTGTCTTTTTCTCTTTGCAATCTCATTTTTCACTTTATTCTGTTGTCTTATCCTTTCATCTTGGGTGTCTTGTTTCATTGATTTCATGTTGTCCGTGAGTTCTTCTAAAGAACAAACGACTCACGTGGAGATTTTTTCCCCTGTTTTTTGGGTAGTGTTTAAGTCCATAATTGATTCTTCCTTTTTGTCCTTTGTCTCTTTTTTTTGCGGTACGTGGGCCTCTCACTGTTGTGGCCTCTCCTGCTGCGGAGCACAGGCTCCGGACGCGCAGGCTCAGCGGCCATAGCTCACGGGCCCAGCCGCTCCGCGGCATGTGGGATCCTCCCAGACCGGGGCACGAACCCGTGTCTCCTGCATCGGCAGGCGGACGCTCAACCACTGCGCCACCAGGGAAGCCCTTTTTTTTTTTTTTTTTTTTTTAATTTCACTGGACTTTCCCTGATTTTGTTTGGACTTTAAATTAAGAAAAGAATTACATGTTTCTTGTAATTAGTAAACAATATGGAGGTGTATAAAGAAAATTTTTTTCTTTGCTACACTCCTCCCACCTCCCACTCCCCTGAGGCTATTATTGCTAATGGTCTTATGTGTATATGTTCATATTTTTCTTTCTGCTAATAATATTTATTAATACATATATATATGCACACACACATATGCAACATATATGGCCTTCTATTTCTTTCAAAAATAAGATGTAACTTCATATACATTTTGAAATTTGCTTTCTACAAATTTGCTTTTTTAAAATTTAATAATCTACAATAAATCTCCTTCCAAACCACTGATCTAACCATTTTTAAAAGTAGCTGCCTAATACTCTATTTTATGGGTGTGCTAAATTTTATTTAACTATGTCTCTATTCAGAATTTTTTTTGTTACTGTAAACTATACTTCAGTAGATACTAAAGTGCTATATTCTTGTATACTAATGCTTTTATACTGTTGAATTGATTTCAAAAGGGGAATTTTGAGTCAGAGGATATGTGCATTTAATTATTGATAGACACTGTTGGATTACTTTCCCAAATGCTCATAACAGTTCAGACTTGCATCAGTATTGCATGTGAGTGAATATTTACCCATTTGCTGTCCAGTTCTGGATGTAATCGAAATTTTAATTTTTGCTAATATTATGGATGAAAATGATACCTCATAGCTAGTTTGATTTGCATTTCTTGGGCTATAAATGAAAAGGAGCAACTTTTCAAGTGTTTTTTCAAGTGGCATTTGCTCTTCCATGTGTTGCCTCATAGTCTTTGCTCATTTTTTCTATTGAGTTGCTTGCATTTATATATAAAATGATTTTTGTTCTTTGTGTATAAATTCTTTGTCCTACATGTTGCACATATGTTTCTCCCAGTCTCTTGTATGTTTAGACTTTATGTAGTGCTTCACCTTAGTGAAAATTTCAAAAGCATAATAATTAGAAACTCCAGAGAAAAATTAACAAAATAAAAAACTATGTAAGAGACAACATGCATTTAAGGCACAGTATTTCATTCTGCAGAGAATAAGATCCATGAAGTTCTAATAGTGCAAACAAAAATAAAATTAAATGAACCGTTTTCCTTTCTAGAATCTCCTCTTTTTGCATTCCTCTTTGGGCTGATTTATTTCACCCTGGAAAACCCTGTTTATCTTTTTTTTTTTTTTTGCTTCGCTTAGACTTCACTGTTTCTGATCCTACTGTTCCTGATGCTGTTTGGTTTACTCCTCATTTTGCAGGATGGTATCCTCAACAGTATCCTACTGTTCCTGATGCTGTTTGGTTTACTCCTCATTTTGCAGGATGGTATCCTCAATTAAGGTGTGTGGAATGTAAAATTTAAGTGTCCTTGTATGCCTGAAAATGAAACTTTATTTTGCCTGCATAGTTAATAATTTAAGCTGGTGAGAGAATTTTAGGTTGAAAATGGTTGTTCATCTCCATTGTCTTATAACACCCAATGATGCTTATTATAAGTTTAATGCAAGTATAATTCTTGTTTCTTTGTAGGCACCTTGTTTTTTCTCTCTGCTTAATGCCTTATGGATGAGCATATTCTCTTTATCCTGTTCTTAAATTTCACTACAAGGTGTGAAACTTAAAATTAACTTCCTAGTATTCACTAAATTCTTTCAATTTTAAGATTTATGTTTTGTTTAGCTTTAGAAAAACTTCTTGTATGGATTAAAAAATTATTTACTTTCTGTTATGGACTGAATTATGTCCCCCACTTTCCCACAAATTTGTGTGTTGAAGCCCTAATCTCCAATGTGAGGATAGGGCCTTTAAAGAGATAATTAAGGTTAACTGAGGTCATGAAGGTGGGATTTTAACCTGATAAGTCTGGTGTTCTTATAAGGAGAGAAAGAGACACCAGAGATCTCTCTATTTGCCCACAGAGGAAGGCCATGTGGGAACACAACAAGAAGGCAGCCGTCTGTAAGCCAGGAAGAGGTGTCTCATGAGAAACCCACACTCCCAGTTCCTTGATCTTGGACTTTGGACCTCCAGAACAGTGAGAAAATACATTTCTGTTGTTTAAGCCACCACCCAGTCTATGATATTCTATTATGCCAGCCTGAGCTGCCTGGTAAGCGTCTCTCCTCTCCATTTTCCCTGCTTCTCTTTTTGGAATTCCCAATGGTTAGATACTATACCACCTGGAGAAATCTTCTGGGTCTTTTATATTTTCCATATCATGTTTTTTAATACCACATTTGAGAGATTCCTTTATTTTCCAATCCTTCTACTAAACTAATGTTTTAGAAATAACCTTTCTCATGTCTACCAACTCTTGTTTTCTAATTGTTCCATATCATTCCCAAATTAATCTGAGTTAATAATTAAAATACTTTATAAGTTTTTTTTTTTTCTCTTTTCTGGAGTTGGTATTATTTTGGTTGATATTGGGCTTTTTCTTTCATTTCCAGACAGTTTTGATCAATTATTTAGCAAAGACTTCTGAGCACATATTGTGACTCAGGCACTGTTCTAGGCACTATGGATATGGTAGTAAATAAAACTGACCACTGTGTTCCATGGAGCTTTCATCTTAGAGTGGAAAGAATATGACTAGACAAAAATTAAATATAATAAATTGACATAGCAGTAATATGGAGAAAATTCTAACTGTGGGAACTTATCCACGTGTGAGAGAGTGACTAGGAGGTCAGAGAAGGCCTGTCTAATGAAGCTGAGATCTGAAAGAAAAAATGCTGGCTCTCTGTGTGAAGATCCAGGGGAAGGTATGTCAGGCAGAGGGAACAGCAATTATAAATGTCCTGAGGTTGGGGCAGTCTTCAGAAATCACTAATGAATTCAAGAAAAGAGTGTTTACAGCAGAATGAGGAAAAGGGAGAGAGTATACATGAGATGAAGTGAGGGACGCTGGCAGGGCCAAGTCACCTGGGGTCCTCCAGCCTTGGTGACGGGGTTTGGATTTTATTCTGAGTGAGAAAGGAGTCCTTTGGGTGGATTCTAGCAGGGACATAACAAGTTGTGATTTACATTTTTAAGAGCTCACTCTGGCTTCTCAATGGAGAATGCATGGCAGGAAATCGGAACAAAAGCCAAGAGTGGAGGTAGGGAGATTAAAAGGCTATTGTGGGAGTATCCGGGTAGAAGATGAGATTGGCTTGGACTTTGGTGGTATCTGTGAAGCAAGTAAAAGGGGACTGACTGGTTTAGGATAACTGCTGGGGTCAAACTCGGCAGAACTTGCTTAGGGACAGAGGAAATGGGAAGTATCAGCAAAGACTCAGCTTCTGGCTTGAGCAACTGAGTGGTTGGGTGATGTTCCATTTACTAAGATGAAATAGAGCAGGAAGGAGGTTTGAGGGATGATGGAGTAAGAGTTGTTTGCTTTTCAGGAATTGAAAATATCATAAAACAGGTATTGCGATATAGATTTGAGAGATACCAGCCTATCAGTGGTACTTGAAACAATGGGATTAATTTTTGTCCTCATCAAAGGATAACTTAATAGAAAGCCTGACAGAGAGTTCTGGGTATATGGGCAGGGCTAGTAGTAGGATGTAAGGCTTTTTTTTAAGGAGGGCAGAAGGGGAGCTGGTCTTAATTCTGGATCCCAAACGCCAGAATGCAGAGGACCTTACTCTGAGCTTAACACTTTTATTAGCTGTGCTAGTTCTCTGGCAGATAACTCATTCTAGTATTATATTATTACTAGCAAAGACCTTTTATTTTGCTCTAGACTGTACATGTTTGGCTGTTGGCAACCTGTGTACAATAGATAGACGCGGGTATGGGTTGAAAATCCCATGTAGAGACCTTTAACCCATCTCCTCATGCTCAGATTCTTACTGCCATGCTCTGTCAGACCATACAGTGTGAAGATGGTTCTGAGACTCCTGATGTGCAGGCAGACACTCATCAGGAATCTCAGGACCCCTTGCTTCCTTCTTCCTCCCACATGGTATGCTTTCATTATTATGGAACGTTTTGGATAGACCCCATTCACTGCTGGTTCCCACCTTTTCTCTTTGTTGTTGATGGATTGTAACTTTGTTATGCTCTTATTGTTATTTTAACAAGTCCTCAAAAGGAAGAGAGAAACATAAATCTGCCATTCTGAAACGGAAAGTTCTAATTTTATGTAGATAAAAATGTTTGTCCTCTACAGAGTTGACCCTTCATCTTTTTTTAAAAAAGCATACTATATTTACCTTTATCTTTTGGGAGTATTTTTGCAGTTAGTTTCCATCTCATTTTATTTCATTGTATTGGCATTTAATGTGCCTGGCACCTTATAGGACTCCTATGTAATATGTTTCAATTCTGTTAGACTCTTTCCCCATCTTACCTGAGACATGTTAGTCTTACTCTCTTGAATGATGTACTTGGTTTTTGTCCCTCTTTTTTCACAAAATAAAAATTTTGTGGCCCTGCAAAGTTTTACTTCATTTAGAGGTTAGGATCACCAGGTATAAAGTTCTGAAGGTAGAGTTCATTTTTTTTTTTTTTTAAGGAATCCATCTCTGCATCCCTAAAGGATCTGCCCCTGAGCTTTAAGTGTAGAGATTCAAGAAGCCTTAATGAAATGAATAGCTGAAAGGAAACGTTTCTCTCACTCACTTCTACTGACTTGTTTACTCATTCATTCCGCAAACATTTACTGAAGAACCAATTGAAGAACCATTGCTATACACAGGGGATCCAGAGCCAAACAAGGCTGCCGTGCCTTCTAGAAATTCAGAAGTGTAGCACGCATCATTTGTCTTGTTTTGTGCTCTGTTAAATTTGTGAAAGTATTTTGTCCCTGATAGAAAGGTGGTGGAGGGTGAAAGCTATTTCATATATTTCTTTGGAACTCATTCCCCTCCCACTCCAAAAAAATACCTGGGCGCCGCATTATAGGTCCACAGTCCCCTCTGGTCTGTGTTCTGCTGCCATCGAGGACCTGATGATGCTTCCTCTGAGAGGGCATATTCTTCCCATGGTGCTTTCTTAAAACCACATTATGGCTCTTATTTATATGCTTCTTCAAAGCTTTAAAAGTAGTAAGTATACAAAAATATTAACCGTTTAAATATTATGGTAGGGATGGTACCAACTGTAGTAGGTAGTGTCTGGAACAGGGTTGAAATTTGTTTTCACTTGGGCAGTGTTGAGATGGAATAAGACAAGTTCAGGGTTCAAGAAGATGATATCCAGGGATGGCAGGAATGAAGATTTGGGTTTGGGAGTGACCAGTCAGCATTTCTGAGTAGCTCTTTCCATTTTCTTAAGTCAAAGCGCAGAAGACCAAGACAAGAGAACACAGAGTGGGTGACAGAAAGTACGTAGTTTCTCTTGCCAGTTGAGTTGTCTTCTCTTTGTTGGCATTTGGCTGCATGCTAGATTTTTGTCTTTTTTCTCTAGTAGGACTCACAGAAAATGTATTTATTAGCTTGCTGGTTTTTGGTCTTTTTCTCATTGCTGAGAATTTGAGTATATCATTATGTCTTTAGTTTTTGTTTTTTTTTCAGTAGTTGTGGTTCGCAGGCCCTAGAGCGCAGGCTCAGTAGTTGTGGCGCATGGGCTCAGTAGTTGTGGCTTGCAGGCTTTAGAGCACAGGCTTAGTAGTTGTGGCATATAGGCTTAGTTGCTCCACGGTATGTGGAATCTTCCCAGACCAGGGATTGAACCCGTGTCCCCTGCATTGGCAGGCAGATTCTTAACCACTGCACCACCAGGGAAGTCCCATGTCTTTAGTTTTTATATATTTTTTTCTTAATTTAAAACATATGTAGTAGTAAGTGTGGGAGAAGGACTTGAGATAATTGCTGTATGGATTACTTCACTGTAGTGTGTATGTCAGATGTACACATATAGTATACAGTATAATACAGCATAGTATGGAATAGCACAACAACATGCACAAAATCCTTTCTGCCTAGGTGGAGCTCAGATTTAATTCTGCCACAAAGTCTTCCTTGAACAACTATCTAGAGGTCATCTCACCCACTTATCTAGAATATGTATTTAGCACTTAGCTAATATTACAAGTCAGTTTATGATATCTGTTTAAATATTAGGAGTAATGCAAATAATAAAAGGTAGCACGTATTGAGTGTTCACTATATGCTAGGCCCAGTGGTAGGCAAACTCAGATATAAACTCCCAATAAGCGAGAACAATGTGTTTGAGGTCAGGTCATTATATCTCCATTATATCATGATGTCTGCATAAAAAGAACATTGAAAAAAATAATCAAATTATTCGTTGATTTTGTACATAATTTTAAGTATCCCATCTTTAAAACAAGAATTTTAGAAATATTATTGCATCAGTAGTTCTCTGTAGAATTTGAAAATACCTGTAACATTAGATTTCATTTATTAGATATTCAGAACTTCAGTATGATTAGGATTTGTATATTTTTGTAATAGAATAATAGTAATTGATAATGTTTATTGATTACTTATTATGTGCCAGACCCTGTTGTAATCATTTTAAAGGATTAGATCTTTTAGTCTTTGTAATAACTATCCTTATTATCCCCAATTTCAGAGGAAGAAATTGAGGACCTCCCCCCAATGCTGTGCTGCCTGTCAATAAAAATACAGCATTTGGATTTTGTGTTTGTGTAATTTAATTCTTTTTCAGCATACAGTATTTGCTGTCTTATTTCAATCATGTAATTTATGGAAGCCTATACTTTTATAAGAAACTAAAGGAAAAATATGTTGGAGAAGATACATTCTCCATATTATATGGCCTGTTTAAAAGGACAACCATTGATTAAAAACCTGCATCAGTATAACCACTGATGGGGTGGCTACTTCGAAAGACAAGAAGGATGCTGAGAGAAGGTTATAGAGATACATGAAGTTGATTTGCTGCCTCGTTCAAGCTTAAGTGACTACAGCCAAAAAGTTGATACCAGAAAAATCACAAAGTAATGCAAATATTAGCATGGTAAATTTTATAAAAATAAAAGAGTTGTTAAATCTGATAAAAGAATGAAAGAAAGCTTACCCATGGATAAGATAAAATAATCTTTTTTATGTTAAGTTCCAGTAGGGATTTGTTGATCTGAAAATTAACATGTGGTTCTGCTCATTGAAAACATTCTTCCTCAAATTATTTCCTCCTCTTATTTGCAGGGTAATTGGGCCTGAGGAAGTCATGACAGCTAGGATTTTAAGGAGTTTATTTGAATAAACTGAGAACTCTAAGCATATCTTTGTTTCTTCTTAGCTTCAAAATAATTTATCAGTTAACCATCACAGCATCCTAGAGAGTTGGGATCAAAATATTATTCTCACTTTGCAGGTGGCTTTAGGCAGAGACCAGATAAGTGCCTTATCTGAGATCACTGGTAAGCCAGGGGCAGAGCAGGAATTAGAATGTCACACTCTGGATGCTTCATCTTGGGTTTAGTTGAGAAATTCTCACCAACTTCTGTGCAGACCCCATGGCAAATGGGGAAACAAAGGTGAGGCGGAGAATCAGTGCTACCTGGGTCTGCTTGAGGCTCTCCCTGTGAATTTCTGTGTGTCTGGGGGGAGTTAAGAACCCAGGAGCCCATAAACTAACCTCCAGATAATAACATCAACAATCCGTTTTTTCAAGTTCATGTGTTTCTTTGAACTGACAGCCTCATCTCCCTAGTTTACTGCCAAAGGCTAATACTGTGCTAAGCTTTACCATGAAAATCTTTCTCACTCTAGAAAATAGCTGAAAGAAAATAAAATGACATTTTCCTCTTCAATTAAACCTATAGCTTTGTTTACTATAGAAAAGTGCAATGCTTACTAAAGATCTATGATTCTACTATATGTTCTTTAAATACCAACCTATATTAAGTATGTAAAAGTATCAATCAGCTAAGTGAAATTTAGCAAAAATGGAAAGACAGAGTGATAGGATAAATGGAAAGGCTGGAGGCAAACTTATAGTTCCAAAATATTTATGGCTTCATACTGAAAACAAAAAGTACTGCTGAATAGGTCTGCATATTGAAAACATATGCTCAGATTCTGGAGTTTCACAGTTTTTAAAGAAAGTTATTAGAACATATATTGCCCAGTATTTTCTCATCATAGGCAAAATGACAAATTTGATTTATGAATTGTCAGTTGCAATAAAACAGATCAGAACATAGTCATTTTACCTAATAAGTGATATGATGTTATTAATTCTTATCTCAACTCCAAACATTACTGAAAGTGATGGAAGCTTCCAAAGCCACAAGGAAGACACTAGAACTAAACTGGTATAAATTCACCCAAAAGCAAGAAAGGGATAGGTGATTAAAAATATGATTTGTTTTTCATTTATTAGAGAAAATACACAAAAAATTCAAGAAGAAAAATCTGCATATCTTAAACCAGAGTAAGAATTTTGTTCTACTTTTAATATTTTTCTAACCAGCTGCACATATTATTGAAACAATTATTATCATTCTGCACATACATTTCGTAATTATTGCATTTATCAATATATTGCAATGATTGCTCATATTTTTCACTATTTTTTGAGTATGTTGTTTAAAAAGGCTGCGTCTTAGTCTGTCATTTGTGGTACTATAATCCATTTAACCAATTTTCCATATCTGGTCATGCGGATGTTTCCATTTTTTACCTATTATAAATAATACTGTGATGAGCATGTATATACTGATAATTTTCTGCATATATTTGGTATTTTCTTAGGATAGGTATTTTTAGTGTCTTCATTATGGAGTCCTTCACTTTTGATTAATCCTCCGGGTGGTTAGAATTTAAAATTTAAATATTCAAAAATATAACTGACATACATTTGAATTCTTGCATATTTGATAATATATTTCTTTGATCTTCACATACAAGAAATATTTTATGTAGGGATATATTGGGTTATAATTTTTACCACCTAGAACTCTATAAGTTTTACCACCTAGGGATATATTGGGTTATAATTATTACCACCTAGAACTCTACAGATGTTGGCTCATTGCTTCCTGCTATTTTTTGATGGGGAAGAGTCTGATTTTTTTTTTCTTCTGTAGACAACTTTTCTGCTAAGTTAAGAAATAATGTATTTTCTTTAGCCTTGAAATCATGAAGTTCAACAGTATCAACTCAGGTTTTCATTTTTATTAATATTGCTTGTTAATCACTGAGACTTTTTCATTTTTAGACTCAAGCCATTCTTTTGTATAGGAATATATTGTACTGTTATATTAAATATGTATAATTATATTATAATAGGTAGTCCTATTATAACTCAGATTTATTAAGTTTTTGTTCAAATGGCTTCTTCTTCAAGAACAAAAGTGTTGTGGCACCTAATTTTCCCATTAACTACATCTACTTTTTCTTCTCTCATGATTTTAATCTGTTAGTTTCTTGTATATTGGAGACAGCTGTTCAAATTTGTTCTACACACTATTCAATTTTCACCAGTGTTGGCTTTGTTCTTCAGTGAATCTAATCTTGAGTGATTCTAATCTCATGAAGATATTACTTTTGCCATTTTACTTTTAATTTGTGTCCTTTTCATTTCAACTCATCTCCTAGCCAAATTCCTTTTTCATATCAGTACTTTGTCTTACCCTCTCATCTCTCAGCACTTATTTCAAAGGTCTATACTTTGAATTGTATTGTGAAAAGAGACAGTGTTTCTAAAATCACGTTTCCTGAAGTATCTTTTAAAGGAATCCATTCTTAAAGCTATGTTCTTTTACGTTAAAGAAAAATTTTCTGGTCCTCACACCTTCTTTGCATTTATTATTCATTCTTTAAACAGGAAGTGAATTCAGCCTACTTATTGTTTGTAAGCAGGGATGTTATGTCAGTTAGAACTGCTTTAGGATGAGGTAAGAAAACACCACAATGGCCAAACCAGATAGAGCCTTTCATTCTCATGTGACCAGAAGTCTCGAGCTAAGCAGTCCAGAGCCAACATAGCTGGTCAAGGAAGTGACTGGGGACCAAGGCTGCTTCTAGTTTCTCAACCTCCAACCCTAGGGTGACTTTTATTCTTATGGTCACAGATTGGCTGTACCAACTCTGGGCATCATTTTTCTCTCTCTCTGATGGGTATATAATATATAATGGGTATGTAATGTATATTATGTATGTAATGGGTATGTAACTTAAAGAGGGGAAGTACAAGGAGAAGAAAGTAGGTGTCCACTTTTTTTTTGATTAGAAAAATAGTCTGTTTGTGAAAGCTCCTCTCAGCACATTTCTGTTTCTGTTTCGTTGCTAAGAACTATGTCACATGGTCACCTATAGCTGCAGTGGAGTTAGGACATATGTATTTTTAGCTGGTACAGTCATTTTTTTAAAACTGTGGTTGAAGACAAAAATTACAGGTGCAAAGACCTTTAACATTTTGAATTTCTGGCAATACATGTAAAAAGAGAGCTACAAATGCAGGAATATCTCTGGCCAGCTGGGAAAGCAGCTTTCAGTGAAGAGCAGCAAACTCAGCTCCTCTTTTCTGAAATAGAGGACAAGCATTGCCTAGGACGGTGAGTCTTTCCTAAGTGCTCGGAAACATTCAAAGGTGATATCTATTGATACTGCCTTGTTTATTATCAAGTAAGGCAGGAATATAAATAATTCTAGATTATAAAATCTTTGAGGGTATTGTATATGCTCTGGTTATGTTTTTTCCAAACTTGTATATTGCCTCATTAATAGTGGTAAATAGTCAATAAAATTTTGCTAAATTAGCAATATTAAATTGAATGCTATAGATAAATTCGATTATAAAGATACATATACTGTGCTCTGGGGCACAGAGTGGAGACAGATTTCAGACCAGCCAATTTGTGGATGTGGTGGTCCTTGCGCCAGGCCTTATAAGGGAAGTAGGACTTAGGAAGGAGGAGATGCTGAATGACAGGGAAGCACCCAGGACCAGGGACTAGCATGAACAGCAAGGAGGTAGTCAATGAAGGAAGCAATGAGCGATGGAGGAGGAAGACCCGGTCAGCATTATAGGAGCTCTTGACCTGGTTGTTATTCTGTGGATGATACATGGGAAGCTTTTGAAGTTCTGAGAGAATGTATCAGAGTTATGTAGGTTGAAATGGAGAAGAAAACCCTGGGGATAGGAAGATTACTCTGGATCTTCTACCTGTTCTCCCTGACTCCAATAGTGAGGATTTAAATAGGGTGATAAGCTTACATATTATTTTAAGAAGCTTTAAGTGCTCAGAATTGGGAATATTATAACCCTTATTACATGACACTCTCTCTTCATTTTCTAGGTGTGGCTTGCTTTCACTCATTCATATATTTATTTATTTTTATGTAAAATAATGTAATAAGCACTATGAACACCAAACCCAAACTAAACAAATGGTCCCTACTTCTTTCCCATTTCTTTGGTAACTCTTTCTTTCCTTTTTATATGGTTTCATTGCATTTATATGTATCCCTTCAAAAGCATGGTTTTTTTTTTGTTGTTTCTGTTTTTCGTTTTTGTTTTTAACTTTCTAGAAAGGTATTATGCTGTATGTAATATTTTGGGACAATGTCTCTCACTTGATATCATTTTCTAAGATATATGCTGTATTTTAAAAATGCAATTTCTTTTTGCACTTTTAATTCTTCTTCTTCTAGTTGTGATGAATTTAATTAAATCAGTTAATTTATTTGCCTAGTTTAATTTGTTGTCACTGGGACAAATTTATGAAGGGACTGGATCTAAACCTAGTTTTATTTGTCATGGCCATGAAATAGTGAAATTCAATCTTAAATTCAATTTTAAGTTAATTGAAATATCTTTGCTACCATCTATTAAATATCAGTAATAAAATATAAACATAGCCTTTTTGGCTACGCACGGTAGGACATTTCCTCAGTTGGACCATCGTGAGACAATTTTAGCCAAACATCATGAATGTCATGAATTTCTGGAACACATCCTCCAATCAGAATGTACATTAAATATGTGTTAAAGTAGTAAATATTGGATATGTCAGTTACAGCTGCATGTAAAGATAATTTTGGATGATGCTTTATCTCTCAGATCTAGCAAAGCTAAGCAGAGGAATTTTGTCATATTTGACCATTCAAACTCTTTTTTGAAGTTATTCTCCAGCTGTAGGGAAAATTTGGGCCTGATGAAGCAGAAGAAATTATAATTGCCCAATTTCACAAGAAAGTATATAATTCCATATACATTTTTCTAGCATTAAATCACATAAGGATCTTTTCTGAGATATTTGTGTCTTTCCTGGACAGTGGCTTTCTTTGGTACGTGATACTCTTTCAGAATTAGGGGGACCAACTTACCTCAGTTTCCCTGTGCCTTCCCCAGTTTTAACACTGAAGTGATGTGTCCCAATTGGGGCCATGCCTATAAATTCTTTCTTAAGCGCCTAGAATTGTTTATAGTTAGGTCATGTCAAGTATCAATAATATATGCTCTTCTGGTGATGAGTATCAGATATATTAGATACTCATTTACATTTTAATGTAACATTTGTACTATTTAAAATTCATATTTTATAGTATATATGAAAAATCTAAAGTATGAATATTTAAAATCCATCTTTTTATCTAATCTGAATTATATTTATAAAGTCATTTTATTTCTTTTAAGTATACATAGTAATTTGGAGTAGAAAGACGTTCTCATAATGCTTTAATGAAGAAATAAGAATGATTTATGATGAATATTTCAGTTGTTTGTATGCCATGCATGAAAATAATTTGTTCTAGCAATACTTAGATTTAAAGAGCTTCATCTATTAATTTTAATTCTCTAGAAGGGCTTAGAAAAACTTACTCTCTTAGAGAGGGCATAGAGTTTGAAGCATGTCTTCTGGAATCAAAACTCATGGGTACAAAGCACAGCTCTTTCACATACTAACTGTGATTTTGGGCAAGCTGCTTAATCACACGAAGATACGGTTTCTTAATCTGTCAAATGGTATAATAATTAGCTCCTTCCTCATAGGTTATTATGAAGAGTCAATGAAGTAATGTAAGGTAGTCAATGTGTTATAGAGCCTGATAGTTTTCAGGTGCCTGATAGTGCCTGGAGTTTTCAATATTTGAGCTACAAGTGGCTACAAGAGAAGCCGAACCCAGACTCTTGCTGGAGTAGCATCTGCTTTATTTATTTACTTTCTGTAGTGGGAATCAAGATTTTAAATTAGCCTGTGTGTATGTGTGTGTTGGCGTTATCATTGGGGAATTCCAATGCATATTTGAGAAAGGAATTCTAACATCTCTGGCCAATTTCATTTGAGAGCTCAGGTGGAAACAGATAGCTAAACTGAGATAAATTATTTCTTCTATTAATACATTGCACTATGTCACATTTTTCTCAGGAGATGGGGCAATAAATGGACTGAATTTCCCCATGTTTGCTCTCTTATTGTAGATATGTTTTACTCAGAGTAAATGTTGAGTTTTTAATTGGCTTCAGAATGATTTAATCAGACAGTGTTTATGTTCTGGTCATAAAGAACACACTGATAGCTTGCCGTCTGTTCAAGATAGAAATGAAGTCTTGAGGAAGTGGGCAGTTGACGGAAAGATGTTCATGAATGTTTAATGTTTTTCGTATCTATGTGTGGGACTTACCCTGACAGTAACATAAATGGTATACAAGACCTAAGGGCTCAATCTTAGTCTTTCAGTTTTTATTAAGTCTCTGTTGGAGAGTTATATTTTGAGTTTCTGAAGTTGTATACTGACATGACAAAGGGTGGCTTTCGTCCCACCTGGTAATGTTTGCTCCAGTTAAGTTCTGTTTGAGTCTCTGGTCACTGCTGCCTGGTTCCTGCCATCCAGCACAATGAGTCTGTTGGTTGCAAAGTGGTTTTCTCCTTCAGGAACCAATCTTCCTTTCAATATTGTTTTTTTAAAATCATGCTTTGTGGATTTTAGGCAACACTTTCATCTATTTGGAATCCAAAGTGTGTTATCCCATGACTGTAATATACAGTAGTTTCCTCACTGAAATACATTCTGACAATATTTATTTCATGTTTGAATAACCTTGCTTCTCCTTCCTGATGTTTGTTTCCAAAACGTGGACCCATTATAGTATCCTGCACGTCTTCTGTGACCATTGTTGTCTCTTCAAATTGAAGTACACAGTCCTAGCAAACTCAAGAAGAGGTCCAGCCAGGGAACAATTTTCTAATTTAAGATTGTCACTGCATATCGTTTAATTTCCCCTTGGATTTCTGATTGAGGTTGTTACAAGGGTATTATAAAAGAAAAAGGAAGAGGGAAGCTTTTCTCTGAATATGATATAAACTTGACCTAATGTGAAAATTTAGTGTATTTTCTTCAATATAAAATGCTATTTGGCGCAGTGTATGTTTCCCAGTGTCACGTTGCTATAGGATAGTTGCCTATTTGTCAGAAGCTATTTGTCAGTTTCCTCAGTATCTGCAAGCATGCTTCAGAATTCAGAGAAGGAAAATTGTGTGCTCACAGGGATTCATGCAAGTGCTTGACAAAAATACGACCTTTTTTCTGAATATTTGCGCAAACTGAATGTGCATAATCAGAACATTGGCTAGATTTCTTGCTGTCAGGGACAGTTTAATCCATCTTAATCAGTGATGGCGGTCACCATTGCAATTTAGACATCAAAAATTTTCCAGACATATATTTTATCTTCTAATTATTATATTTTCATTTAAATCAATATAATTTACATATGAAAGAAACCGAAAAGAATCGGGTATCTGTGAGGAGAAATTCTGTTAATGTAAAGGTTAAGGTACAGTAGATGCGCATACTTAGGACAATGGCCTTGCAGGTTGGAAAGCAAATCAAGTAATGTCTGTAAATTAAGGTACTTTGGACTGCAAGTGATAGAAGAACGTATTAAATGCCATTTTGGTAGTAGATCCTTATAATTTCACATAAAAAGAAGTCCGGAGACAGGTACTTCCAGGGCTGATTTAATACTCAGTGGTGTCAGGGCTCTGCATGTTTCTTTTCTCCAGGGGAGACATTTTGTACCAGAAGGTCCCAGCAGACTTCATCTCACTGCTCAGAAGTGGATAGCATGCCTGTGTGCAAACCACTCTCTGACAAGCATCCGGGGAGGGGAGGTAGAACCATGCAGGGCTGGGAGCAATCATGATTCATTCCCTGGAGCTGTTCCCCTGCCCTGAGAATGTTGCCAGCTCAACAAAATTGGAGTTGGGTTAACAAGGAAGAGTGGGATGGGATGGAGATGGTTGCTAGACATAACAGATAGTTTTGCTACATAAGCCAGTCAGGAATGTGGATGGGAACCGCAGGAGTCTCTGACCATGAACTACATACGCTGGTCACAGAGCATGGACAGAGACAGCAAATGGCCATCTCTGAGTATTGCACATTTTCTGTGCAAATCCAAGGTCACGTTTAATTAACAAACATCATGCTCGTAAATTGGATAGAAGTGGCTTTAAATAATTATTTTTTTCTGTATTTGTCATAAAAGTATGGAACATTTCCTGGTTTGAAGCACTAACTTAAGATATCTCTATTTGGTACCATCAGGTGAAATGTGTCTTCTTGGGTACAATTGTTTTTCAGATGCCCAATATGCACACCGGTTGTGTGATATGAATACAAATAAGGCTCAGAGGACTTTTTGGTAGCACTTTCTTAATCGTGTAAGCTGAAAGTGGTTTCTCTTTGTTGCATTGTCTCATGTTGACGGGAATTAAGAGAATTCTCAAATTCTGTAACAGGGCCAGGCTGCCGAATAAGCTCTCAGAACATTTTCACTTGTAGAACACTCAATAAAATTTTCTATTTGAGTCGTAAGACTTTCGAAAACCCATGGCATGGATGGTCAGAAACATACATTACTTACATTTTGTAAAGAGGGTGTATTAAACCTTGGGTGATATTGCATATTTTATTTTAAAAATAAAATCTCAGAGTGGCAACATTGCATAGTCACTAAGAGCACAGAGTATGGAGCCAGACTGTCTGGGTTTGAATCCTAGCTCAGCCCTTAACCGATTATGAGACTTTGTTGTGCCTCTGCTTTCTCATCCATAAAATGGACATGAGGTTATTATGAGGATTACATTATCATTTTTATGTTCTTCAAATAGCATCGGGTACACAGTACCTAATATTTAAGTGTCAAAAATACAAAATAGACATTGAGTCATGGGTATATGCTTTTCTTAAATTAAATATATTTTAAATTAAATATATAAATTAAAAACATTTTTCAGTAAAAAGTCACTCATTCTCTAAATATATAGCATTCCTGTGACCTGTAACATGTTTTGTAATTTTTTCACTCATGCCTGCATACACGGAAGCAATTATTCAACAAAATTTTAACGAGCATCTATATTGTTGTATTCTTTCTAGAAGTAAGCTTATTGAGAGCAGCAATAATTTAACAGTCTGGCAGCTAATGTACCACTGTGTGATGCTGATGGTATGAAGTCATCACTAATGTTCTATTACCTGCATGGAGGACTCCATATTGGCAAATTTATTGTCAGCATCAACATGTGTAGACAAATGAAAACTGTAGTTGGCAAAATTAGTGACTAAAGGAACAAACTTTAACATGTATACATTTCTATTGGGGTATGATTTATATATGCTGCATTGTAAGAATTAAAAATGAGGTTCTTGTGATGGTCATTCTGGTATGGACATGAAATAACACCATGGAGAGGTGGAGAGACATAGGAAAGTGAGAGAGATGTATTATACGCACAGGTCCTAAATTGGGAGGCAAGACATACCACACGAAAGACCGTATGGGAGAAGCTCCAAAGGGTAAACTCGACCAAGGGCAGGTGGGGAGCTGAGGGAGAGGGAGGGCCCGTGGAAGGTGCCTTTATTGGGGGTCAGGGTGCAGTATTATAGGTGCATTTGAATGTCACTAGGTCACAGTGGGGGGATGGGAGGGAAAGAAGGGGAACTTGTGGCGGGGGGCCACACTCATCATACTGGGACACCTAGTACCCTGAGAGGGGTGCTGCACACAACCTGTCTGTGGGGATGTTGTGCTGCACACAACCTGTGGGGATGTTGAGGCATCAGGAAAAAAAAGTTTTAAGAATTTATAATATATACTCCAATACAGTCACTAACTGTCCCTTATCACTTTACCATAATAGACAAGCTTTTAAAGATTAAAGATGGTAAGCTTTGTCTTATAAGGCCATAGGTCTTCTGGCAAAAGTAAACAACAAAAATGATCATAAACTAAATAGAACTAAAGGAAATAAATTTTCCATGGAGTTGAGTCAGGTCCTGAAGGTCAAATTTGGATGAGTGGGATGCAGTGGGGGCCAGGCAAGGAGGACATTCCCTGGGAGTGAGGGGACGCTAGCCATGGTACTTGGGGGCTTGTCACTGTCCTCATGGTTGCTGACAAGGGCATTGTTACTAAAGGTACAGGACTGATTAAAGTTGGATTTTCCTGTCAATGCTAATGGGCCAGTGGGAAGTAAGTTTGAATATGTTTCTTGGGAGTAAATCCTTGGAGGCTCTGAAAGCCAGGGGGAGTGTTTTAGTAATCATAGGTGTTTCCAGATAAAAATGATGCTTGAGAACGTTGTCTGAAAAGGAATTAAAGAGGAGGAAACCCTGAAGTGTGCAAGGAGAGAGAGGAAGCTTTGTAGCAAGACTGTATGACGTGGTAGGGACTTGAACGGCAGGGAGCAGTGACAGTCAAGCAGAATGGAAAGAATAGGTATGAAACATACTGAAGGATGTGTTACGACTCATCAGTATGTGTCTGAATGGATTTATGTGCGTATATTATTCACTGTGTTCCCCTTCATTAACACAGAAAATGAAAGGCTCTTGATTTGGGTCCACGATTCGTACTTCAATCTTGAGATGTCTGACTACTTTAATCATATTTATTCATGGCTTTAAAACAGATAACTACTCAAAAATAAAATGATGGCTTCTATTTCATGCAGAAAGTGAAGTATCAGTGGATTCGAGTGAGAACATAGGGCCTCTGATTTTAGAGACTGAGCACATAGTTCAGGTTTTAATTTTTTCCCCATTATATATCATTGTACTCTAATGTAAGAGGAGTATTCAGTAAGTCCCATAAACTAACCTGTGTCCTCTTGTTCTTGTTCCTCAGAGTAGTATCCTAAAAAAAAAATACAGTAGAAGGAAATTTGCCCAGGTTGGGGTGGCCATGACGTTCTCCTCAAAGTTGTGAATTGCAGTTTGTCCCAGAACATCTAATAAAGTAACAAAAGTCCTCTTGGGTTAGATTCCCCTGTGTCTGCTGCCCTTCAAGGTGAGGAAATGGTGATGGTTAAGTTTACTTACGTTGTATGTTATAATAAGTTATAATGTTAAAAAGTTGTGTATTAAAAATGTATAATAAGAATCATTAGGGAAATGCTTTAGCCTTTTTATTCTTTTATTCTGTAAAGACTCAGAACTCTTATAACTTTGAGAGGAGAGAGGCAAAATACTTTTAATAGTGAGTCATAGATTTATGTTCACAGATAAAGAGAGAGGAGTGTTTAGGTACTGAATTTATCCTGATGTTTTTGCCAGTTTTAAGGGTATTTATCAACAGCAATTAGGTTATTCTGATCAGAACTGAACTGTTAATGACCCTAACAAAGAAGGTATATAGCGAAACATTAGAAGATAATAGAATAGCCTCTCCCATTGCGGAGCACAGGCTCCGGACGCGCAGGCTCAGCGGCCATGGCTCACGGACCCAGCCGCTCCGCGGCATGTGGGATCTTCCCGGACCGGGGCACGAACCCGTGTCCCCTGCATCGGCAGGCGGACTCCCAACCACTGCGCCACCAGGGGAGCCCCCAATAGAATTTCTTGATGCATTAGATGCCAAGTGGGAGAGAAAGAGGGGAGTCAGAGATAATTCCAGGGCTTTGACCTGAACAACTGGACGGATCAAGTTGCCAACAATTGAAGTGAGGAAGGCTACAGGTGGAGCATGTTTAGGGAGGAAAATCCTGAGTTTGGTTTTAGAAATACATTTTGAACTTGATGTCCTATTAGATATCCAAGGGGAGATTTTGAGCAGTCAGTTGGATATATGTCTTGAATTTGGAAGAGTGGTCTAGGCTAGAAACACACATTTGGGACTGCCAACATATTGATGGTACTTAAAGCTATAAGACTGGATGTGAGTCCAAGAAAGGGAGAGTAGACAAAGAAGAGACCAAAGGCTAAGCATTCCAAAATTATGATCTCAGCAACGAAAGGGGAGCCTGGGAATTCACAATTAGTATGGTAGGAAGAAACTTAAGCAAGTGTGGTACTCAGAAGGCAAGGGTATATTCAACTATTGATCAAAGAGTCAAACAAGAAAGAGTTATGTAGAACCAGCCCTCACTGTCTGTGACATTGTCTTGGAAGATATTTTCTTTTGTATTGCTTAATGAACTTTGCGTATAAAACCACAAGGCAGGGCTTCCCTGGTGGTGCAGTGGTTGAGAGTCCGCCTGCCGATGCAAGGGATGCGGGTTCGTGCCCCGGTCCGGGAAGATCCCACATGCCGCGGAGCGGCTAGGCCCGTGAGCCATGGCCGCTGAGTTTGCGCGTCCGGAGCCTGTGCTCCGCAACGGGAGAAGCCACAACAATGAGAGGCCCGCGCACCGCAAAAAAAAACCCCAAAAAAACAAAACCACAAGTCATTCCGTTGAAAGTAGGAACAGGAATCTTTTAAAGAATTATAATGATTTCCTTTAAAATATAATAAGAATCCCAATGTACTATTTATTTATGTTGCACTTTGTTCCATACAGTTTTTAAAAAGAGAGAATTTGGGTCGACTTTCAGGCAGACATGAGGTATGAGGGAAGAAGTAATAAGATAATAATGTAGAGCTAAATGAAAGATTAGGGGACAAAAGCATGACAGAAAGTCATTTTCACTTGTAAGAGGGGTTTAAAACTTTGGCTTGGACTTTCCAGTAGCTAGAACAAACAGAGAAACATAAGGGCTGAATCATTGTTCCTGTAAGATAAAAATAAGAATTTTCTCTGGTACTAAAATCATAGAGGAATTTTTCTCATGGATACTCTTAAAAGGCCTCTGTATGTTTTAATGGATGGTGTAATCAATAACGTCCTGATGATAGCCACCATATCATATTCTCATATTCATTGCCTCATTTCTCATTATTCTCCTTTTGAGATCATAATAGCGTAGAGAAATTTCTTGAAATCATTCTGCGAGGAAAAAAATCAGTCTGGATTGATCCAAGGATAACATTAAATCGCTGAATTATAGTCTCAATCTTTCCTATTTCTTCCCCTTTGATTCAATTTATATGTGTGTCTAAAACTTGGTTATGTCTAGCTGCATATTTATAGAACTTGGGGATGATGTGAATTTAATGAAGATAGCTCTTTGCAATTTTGTTTATCTTTCCTTTTGGAGGAAAAGAAAAGATGGCAATGTCAAGACAAAACATTTCTAGGAAGGGAGATGGTGGTTTCATGTACATGTAATACATTTACATCACATGCTTCCCTCTAGACTTGACAAACCTGTTATACTCCTCAAGCTAGATTTCCCCCCCAACTGCTGGACCTGATGCTGCTGGGAGTAGCAGCAATTCTTGTGCCATGCGGAAGGAAGGAGATTAAATTCTTTTAGCCACTCAGCCATTAAATTATATTCTAATGTTCAGCGATGCTTTAAAAGTGAGCCTTATTATTGTAGTATTATTGCATTTGAATTTGATATTGTACCTTGTCTCTGAACTAGTCCTACTACTAGAATAAAGTAAGAATCTGAGAAGGATTTTCTATAGCTTGCTTTTTTTTGAGGGAAACAATGTTATTGAGTGTTAAAAATCAACTTGCCAAAATACCTGCTACTTTTTTCATCTCTTCTTAATTAGGGAGTGGCTTGAGCTGAGATGACTTGGAGAATTATCAGGAATATAAGGAAAGGAATTACATTTAATTATTACAACTGTGTGAGGTTCATTGCATTTAGAGAAAACATAAAACACTCATAGGTGATCACAGGAAACTAAGTTGCCAGGTAGATTTTAGTAGAATCATGATATAATTATTGCAAAATACACATTTTAATAATAATAACAGTATTTTAAATCAGTACACAAACAGATAAAATGTAAAAAATAATGCATTTTCTCTCTTACCTCTCAAATACACACCAAACACAGAATATACCTTCAGATGTATTCTTCAGAAGGTTGGAGAATTATTTTTTTGGGAAGTGGCATATGACTCTGGAGATGGAGAAGGAGTTATATGCGATTTAAAAAATGCCATGAATAACACATGTGCTGAAATGCACATTATAGAAGTCAAACTTTCTGAAAAGAAATAAAATACATTTGATACCATTTCACCCACAATCATGATACACTGTTGAAATGTGTCATTAGGACCTACTTGTATGTTAACCACTTGGCATTTCATGTTATCCTGGGCAGTTATGCAAACAATAACAATGCATATACTTGCAATGATAAATCTAATCCAGGCAGTGAGAGAGGAGATAAATGTAGATGCCCATTTAGTTATTTGTGACTTATGGATACATGTACTTAGTTCATTGATTTGATATTGGTCTTCAGTTGTAAGCATATGATGTTCCCACAGAAAATGGAGAGCATTTCATCTGTATTTGATTGAAGAGTATTTTATTGCTTTTTGTTCAGGTCTGCCTTGTCACCTCATTGACTCTACATTTTCTACTTGCCCTCTCATTCTCTCTCCTCTTTGGATATCCCTAGTGGAGCACTTTATCTCACTCTTAAGTAGCTCCAATTGTTCCAGCACATACTTCAGTGAGTCAAGTTGATCAAGCATTAACATTGTAAAACATTGCTAGTGATTTAAATAAAAAGTAGTATTTAGATGAGAAATATTCCTGAATACACATTGAGAAATATGAGATTATAGCAGAACTGTAATTTCATGGGACGTTATCAGCCCAGCTAAAACTGATTTAATTTTTAAGTTGTCCCATCTCAATATTGATCCCACTGAGTTTGCAGTTAAATCTCCAATTTATTATTTTTTTTCCAAGTAAATTTTGCCTATGTTTCATATATTCCCCTTCTGTACTTATGCAATGAATTTTTTGAATATAAATACAAGACTTTGAATTCATCTTTCGAGTTTGAGATCCATCCCCTCCTAGCGAATGATATTTAATCTAGCTTTTATTATAGTACTTTGCTTTCCAGCTCTGTGAAATCTGCATATTTGATGAGAATAAATTTTATATTTTAATTATAGCTGAAATAATTATGTTAATTGATAAGCTTAAGTATACTGAGTATATAAAGTATTGATATATTACTTAATTTTCATAGTACCAGTAATGGGCAAAGTCAAAGCAGCTACTACAGGGAAGAAGATAACTTTGAAACGTAAACATTGGTTTATCTAAAGACAACTAAATACCTACAAAGTATAAAATGGCAGGGCAAAACAAGTTGGACTGAAAAAGAATTTGAGGAATATCTTGCAAAGGGCTCAAAAGCAAACTGTAGGTGATTCTCAAACAGTCAAGAAAGGAAGCTAGCTAGAGAATCAATGGGACTACTTGTTCAGAGTCAATTTGGGGTTCAGCAATGAAAAGGAGTAGATAAATAGATAGATTAACTGATATTTTTTTTTGTTCTATGTCTGTATTGAAAGATGTGAGGAAGGGAATATTACTTCTAAAATGTCCCTGAAATGTTTATATTAGAAACTGTCCATTACGTTTTAGACATTAGCTACTTCACACAATAGTACTTATTTTTACAGCTACGATGAGTATGACCTATTAATCTGAAACATCACCCAATAATCATTAATGTATGTAGTAAAGTCACAAAGTGATTTCTGAAATGCCTTCTGGCTTAAAGTCATTTTCTTTATCTCTGAGGAAATTATTGTCTAAGATTACATGACGTATTTCCTCAGAGCCAGTAAGGAGCAAGAAGAAACGTAAAATGCTAATTTTCACTATATGGATCTATGTATTTATTTATTTATTCTTTCATTCCACAAACATTTACTTAGTATCTTCTCTGTTGGGGACGCATGGTACCATCCTCAAGCATCTCAGCATCTGGTAGTGTTCAAATCTCTTCTGCAGCTAGAGCTGTATGTGATTCCTTGTTTTGACCTGGCCTCATCTCCCCAGTGAATGTGTCTATTACTCCAGTGGTCTAATTGGAAACACAATCTTGATGTATATTGTGAAAAAAGGCTGCACTGGATGCTGTGATATTCCCAAAGCCCCATCAATATGCAAATAATTGGGCAATGAAATTATTGGGTAAACCTAGTATCAACTTTCAAACGATAGTTTCTTCAACTTACCACCACTGAGGAATTACGTCATAGGAATTATACCATTTTGGTCAATCTGTATTTCATTAAAACATTTCAATGACTATTAAGCTTCTTGGACTAGAGTGCAATGTATGGAGGGAAAGATTGTTTAAAATTGAGAGACAAAGTTGAATATATTATTTTGGGAAATTGCTTCTTTACTAGAAAGTATGCTTTTTATTTATTTTCTTTTTTTAAGTTTTGGCGTTCCACAATTAGAATTTAAGCATCATAAAAATAAGGATTTTGTTTGCTGTGTTCATTGCTCTATCCCCAGGACCTGCTCAAAAATCTTTTTTCCCAAGTGATTGGAATGTAAATTAAAATTCTCTTTAGCAGGAATTAAAGCAAATCAAAACAACTTCTCACACATATGTAAAATGATTGATTTAGAAGTCACATAAAGATGAGGAAGGGGAAGGTACTGCAGCGAACCCTGGGGCATCAAAAGGCATTCTGCATTTCAATTTTGTGAAGGATAGAGACCTTTGGAGGGCAGACAGGGTATCCTGTCTTCCTCTGCTAATTTCGGAGTTGTTGGATGCAAAAATGAGGTCCAAGTATAGGAGTCGAATCTTGTTGTCATAACATTATCCCCAAAATTAAGGTCATGCTTTCAAAAAACTTAAGCATTGTCACGTATGCCTGAGAAGCCAACATTTGTTTGTTGAACTTACACTGTCTCTTAAAGGCGAGCCTAAACCAGGAATTTGGATGACTGTAATTTATGGAGGAAATGCATTTTGGGGAGAGCCTTTAAGGAAGGATGTGAAGCAGGAAAAGGGGAAGAGGCAGGAAGGGAGGGAGAAAGAACCCAGTAGCATAAACTCTGGCCTTGGGCTAATATTGGGTTGGCCCAAAAGTTCGTTCGGGTTTTAAGAGCGTCCGGAAAACCCGAACGAACTTTTTGGCCAACCAAGACACGGGGGCAGGGTGTGTGGGTCGGGGCTCGGGGAGTGGGGCTCTGGAGTATCAACTGCGCAAAAGGTGAAGTGCTTGTCCTTCTGAACCCCAGAATCATTCCGTCAGTAACTGGGGGCTGTGGCTGAGGAGAAGGGGGAGGATAAGGCAGTTCCTCCCAGTTGAGGGCAATTTCTGGAAAAGGGGGCGACAGTGAGCTCTTAACACAGTGGGATTCTACCCTCAGGCCCAGGGTAGGGTCAAGACAAGGTACTCTGAATGAGTAACGACGCTCTTTTCAAATCTCAGGACCGAAAGTTTGCTAAAGCACTGTTGAGAAAATAGACATTATAGGAATTCTAGCAGCAGATTCTGACTTCGCCTTTCTTTTGACACAGGCTGTATTTCCTGTAAGACTATAAAGTTATAAGTGATTTAACTGGATAGAGAAGGGATTTCTCTATTGATTTATATCAAAACTCAAGGCACTTCATACTTTATCACCAGTTGCTTTACCTCTGATTATAGCTCCTGTCAGGCCACAGCTCATCATGTGCCTGAGGTTGGAATGCTGGGAAGTGACAGTTCTGTGATAAGAAATTACTCCAAATCAAAAGCAGGGTCAAGTTCAATTTCTCTGACAATGAGCTCTTGAAATACTCTGAAGAATAATAGTTGCAGGAGATAAGGTTCTTTGGCCTTGTGGATTTTCCTCCCGGGAAGGAACACCAAATTTTCATAAAAGTCTCTGTGTGGGTTTTTACCACATCTGAAAGAAATTTTTCCTTGATTGTTTTAGTGGGAATATAACTAGTCTCTGCCGTGACTCTGCCATTCTTGATTAGACGTAAAATTTGGTTCAGTTGCATGAATATTTGTCACATGTAAAATGCTGATAATGCCAACGGTCAATCAGTCAATGGTTACTACTCCGCTTTCTTAAACGGTGAGACCAGAAAGAATGTTCACTTGGAAATTACCTCCATTTTAAGTCTCCAGTTTTCAAAATTATTTTTCAATGCACTAAATTTTTAAAAATAATTGTAATATGCATTTAATAAGATTCATTGGTCATCCTATAATCTGTTTAAAGGCTGGAAAGTGTGACGATATTTGACACATAAATCACAAAGGTCATTTGTCTATATTTTTTGCACAATGATTGGATACAAATTATGTTTAAAATACTTTAAAATGATTTTAAAATAGAACTATATTATAGATGGTTTAAACATTAGGAAAAAACCAGTCATTTATAATCTTACTGTCCATATCATTTTGTTGCTTTTTTTCCTTCCAAACTCATTTGTTCCTCATAGTTGTAAGTAGAATTTATACCACTTTATAACCTGCTTCAGCACTTAGATCATGAATGTGGCCCATGTTATATATAATCTACAACAACCGTTTTTGAAAACTATTACTTTTTTTCTGAATAGAAGCGTCACATGTGCTCATTGCTGAAAATGAGACAGAATAAGAAGTTAATTCTAGTCCCATTGGTCATCCGTTCCCCCAGTCTCCCTCCCCTAACCCCCCAGTTCACAGTCTGGCACTTCTCCTTGAGTGGGGCTGGCAAACGTTGTTGTCCTGTTGATGTGTCTTGGGCCCTGGTTAAGCTGGAGTCAAGTCTTAGGTACTTCTTATGGGGAAATCACTGGGTTCACTTTCCTAACAGTGTCTGAAGACATATACCTCCAGCCTCCTTATGTTGGGGACTTTACCTTGGCTCTTGTCAGAGCAGGTTAATTTTTTTTTAACTGGTCTATTTCTACCATGTCTGTGATATCAGACACTGGGTTTTCGGATTATTTCCTTAGAATTACCAGGTGAAGAAGTGGATGGTCTAATTGGCTCAACTGTTTTTACCAAGTGAAATATTCTTCTGTCCCAATCTTCTTGATAAGTACACGTTCACTAATTCATGATATATTTGAAAATAAGATACCCTCAGTATGTAAACTAAGCATAATCATTTGGACTCTTACCTCTCTTTCTATAAAAGGAGAAAAAAAACTACAAATGTTCTGTTGAAAATTCCCGATATACAGGTGATATTTTGTTCTTTTCTTATACTCCAAGTTGAGATGATAATATCAGAATTTTAGAAATCTCTTAAACAAATGGTCATGTGGCTTTTTTCTTTGGAGATTTGCTTTTTAATGTGGGGTTTTTTTTTTTCATTTTTAACTGTAGTGTTTATTATTGAGGTACAATTGACATATGACCTTGTGTACATTTATGGTATACAACAGGATATAGCATGATGCTTTGATACATGTACATATCGTGAAATGGTTGCCACATAAGGTTAGTTAATACCTCCATCACCTCACATCATTAGTATCTCTGTGTGTGTGTGGTAAGAATATTTAAGATGTACTCTCTTAACAACTTTCAATTATGTAGTACAGTGTTGTTAACTCTAGTCACCATTGCATAGATCTGCTGTAATTAGATCCCCAGAACTTACTCATCTTATAAATGGAAGTTTGTGTCCCTTGACCAACCCCATTTCCCTCACCTGCTAGCCCCCTGGCAACCATCATTTTACTCTCTATTTCTATGAGTTTAGCTTTTTTAGTTTCCATATATAAGTGGTATCATAGAGTACTTGTCTTTCTCTGTCTTACTTCACTTAGCGTAATGCCCTCAGAGTTAATCCATGTTGTCACAAATGCCAGGATTGCCTTCTTTCTATGGCTGAATAATATTCCATTGTGTGTGTGTGTGTGTGTATGTGTGTGTGTGTGTGTGTGTGTGTGTATCTATATATGTATATATATCTCACATTTTAAAAATTCATTAATTCATTGATGGACACTTAGTTTGTTTCCCTGTCTTGCCTATTGTGAACAATGCTGTGATATCTCTTTGACTTCATTTCCTTTGTGTTTTTTAAAACTTTATTTTATTTTATTTATTTATTTTTTGGCTGCATTGGGTCTTTGTTGCTGTGCGTGGGCTTTTCTCTAGTGGCAGCGAGGGGGTGCTACTCTTTGTTGCAGTGCATGAGCTTCTCATTGCAGTGGATTCTCTTGCTGCAGAGCACGGGCTCTAGGCACGTGGGCTTCAGTAGTTGTGGCACACAGACTCAGTAGTTGTGGCTCACAGGCCGTAGAACACAGGCTCAGTAGTTGTGGTGCATGGGCTTAGTTGCTCCGCGGCATGTGGGATCTTCCCAGACCAGGGCTCAAACCCATGTCCCCTACATTAGCAGGTGGAATCTTAACCACTGCACCACCAGGGAAGCCCCTAACTTCCTTTGGATATAGACCCAGAAGTGGGATTGGCAGATCATATGGTCGTTCTATTTTTAATTTTTTTGAAGAACTTCTATACTGTTTTCCATATTGGCTGTACCAATTTACATTCCCACCAAGGGTGCACAAGGGCTCCCTTCTCTCCACATGCTTACCGACTCTTGTTATAATAGCCGTTCTAACAGGTATGAGGTGATAATTCATTGTGGTTTTGATTTGTGTTTACCCAGTGATTGGAGATGTTGGGCATCTTTTCATATACCCGTTGGCCCTAACTGTAAGGTTCACATTTAATTTATAAGAGAAATTTACAAATAAAATATCATCTTCATCATGCACATTGTGAAATAGTCCCAGATTATTAAATAATATTTTTACAGAAGTATTTTACCTTTCCATAACTATTTATAAAACTTGCATTCTTTTCTTTTCCTTTTTTGTAATGACATTTATGACAACAGTCGAGGCTTAGTTGTATATTGAAATGGTTTCACTAGCATGCCACTTTCCTCCACTTCAGTTTCTCTTTCTGAGTTCTTTATTCCAATACCTCTAATGACTACCTAGAATACGTCTCTAAGTACTTTTATTTAAAAATATATGTTTACTTCATGAGAGTGTCTGAGATTGTCCCCTTCCCTTCATATGTGAAACATTCACTTTTGTTGTGTTGTTTAATAGCTAGCTTATAACATTTTCAGTCCTCAATAAGGTATAGACTTCATTCACAGTGTTTTTTTCACATAATAAGGCAGAGCAGTCTGAGGCTGTTTGAATGCATTTTTCTTTTGTTTTTCTACGTGAATGCTTGCATGATTCTTTTTTCAGATTTAATGCTCAATTTTTTATTTTTTCATGAGAGTACATTAGGTTTTTATCTATATTCATTAATTTTGTTTTGTTTGTGGAAAGTTGTAAGTCTGTTTAGATGTGAATATTATAGCCTTCATCTAAGGAATATCTATATATCTATATATAGATATTTAACATCTATTTGTTGCTTCTATTCCATTTGTATGGTCTCTTTTTCAGTGATGTCAAATAACCATTTTTGTCCTCTACACTTTTCATATTTTCTCTTATAGTTTTCATCTTTCTCCTATTTCAGTGCATTCTGATAGTTCTAGTAAATTGATTGATTTCATATTTTAGATTAAATGTTCTGATGTGTTTCTGCTTCTATAATGATGTTCTTGTCTATGGCATTTCAGTTTTTTTACTTTTATTCTTTGCTTTATTCAGCTCCATTTTACTCATCTGTTTTGCAATTTAATCTTTTTGTCTCTTATTTTGGATATTTGTTTCATAAAATTTTATTGAGAAAATAATATCATTTACTTCAATTTTTCTTTTACATCTTTATTGGAGTATAATTGCTTTACAATGGTGTGTTAGTTTTTGCTTTATAACAAAGTGAATCAGCTATACATATACATATCCCCATATCTCCTCCCTCTTGCGTTTCCCTCTGACCCTCCCTTCCCCACCCCTCTAGGTGGACACAAAGCACCAAGCTGATCTCCCTGTGCTATGTGGCTGCTTCCCACTAGCTATCTATTTTACATTTTTTAGGGTATATACGTACATGCCACTCTCTCACTTCATCCCAGCTTACCCTTCCCCCTCCCCATGACCTCAAGTCCATTCTATACATCTGTGTCTTTATTCCTGTCCTGCCCCTAGGTTATTCAGAACTTTTTTTTTTTTTTAGATTCCATATATATGTGTTGGCATACAATATTTGTTTTTCTCTTTCTGACTTACTTCACTCTCTGTGACAGTCTCTAGGTCCATCCACCTCACTACAAATAAATCAATTTCATTTCTTTTTATGACTAAGTAATAGTCCATTGTGTATATGTGCCACATCTTCTTAATCCAGTCATCTGTTGATGGACACTTAGGTTGCTTCCATTTGCTGGCTATTGTAAATAGAGCTGCAATGAATATTGTGGTACATGACTCTTTTTGAATTATGGTTTCCTCAGGGTATATGCCCAGTAGTGGGATTGCTGGGTTGTATGGTAGTTCTAATTTTAGTTTTTTAAGGAACCTCCATACTGTTCTCCATAGTGGCTGTACCAATTTACATTCCCACCAGCAGTGCAAGAGGGTTCCCTTTTCTCCACACCCTCTCCAGCATTTATTCTTTGTAGACATTTTGATGATGGCCATTCTGACCAGTGTGAGGTGATACCTCATTGTAGTTTTGATTTGCATTTCTCTAATGATTAGTGATGTTGAGCATCCTTTCATGTGTTTGTTGGCATATCTTCTTTGGAGAAATGTCTGTTTAGGTCTTCTGCCCATTGTTGGATTGGGTGGTTTGTTTTTTTGATATTGATCTGCATGAGCTGCTTGTATATTTTGGAGATGAATCCTTTGTCAGTTGCTTCGTTTGCAAATATTTTCTCCAATTCTGAGGGTTGTCTTTTTGTCTTGTCTATGGTTTCTTCTCCTGTGCAAAAGCTTTTAAGTTTCATTAGGTCCCATTTGTTTATTTTTATTTTCATTTCTCTAGGAGGTGGGTCAAAAGAATCTTGCTGTGATTTCTGTTAGAGAGTGTTCTGCCTACGTTTTCCTCTAAGAGTCTTATAGTGTCTGGCCTTACATTTAGGTCTTTAATCAATTTTGAGTATATTTTTGTGTACGGTGTTAGGGAGTGTTCTAATTTCATTATTTTATATGTAGCTGTCCAGTTTTCCCAGCACCACTTATTGAAGAGGCTGTCTTTTCTCCATTGTATGTTCTTGCCTCCTTTATCAAAGATAAGGTGACCATATATGTGTGGGTTTATCTCTGGGTTTTCTATCCTGTTCCATTGATCTATATTTCTGTTTTTGTGCCAGTACCTTAATGTCTTCATTACTGTAGCTTTGTAGTATAGTCTTAAGTCAGGGAGCCTGAATCCTCCAGCTCCGTTTTTCTTTCTCAAGGTTGTTTTGGCTATTCGGGGTCTTTTGTGTTTCCATACAAATTGAAATTTTTTGTTCTAGTTCTGTGAAAAATGCCATTGGTAGTTTGATAGGGATTGCATTGAATCTGTAGATTGCTTTGGGTGGTATAGTCATTTGTAAAATGTTGATTCTTCCAATCCGAGAACATGGTATATCTCTCCATCTGTTTGTATCATCTTTAATTTCTTTCATCAGAGTCTTATAATTTTGTGCATACAGGTCTTTTGTCTCCTTAGGTAGGTTTATTCCTAGAATATTTTATTCTTTTAGTTGCAATGGTAAATGGGAGTGTTTCCTTAATTTCTCTTTCAGATTTTTCATCATTAGTGTATAGGAATGTAAGAGATTTCTGTGCATTAACTTTGTATCCAGCTACTTTACCAAATTCATTGATTAGCTCTAGTAGTTTTCTGGTAGCATCTTTAGGATTTTCTATGTATAGTATCATGTCATGTACAAACAGTGACAGTTTTATTTCCTCTTTTCCGATTTGGATTCCTTTTATTTCTTTTTATTCTCTGATTGCTGTGGCTAAAACTTCCAAAACTATGTTGAATAAGAGTGGTGAGAGTGGGCAACCTTGTCGTGTTCCTGATCTTAGAGGAAATGCTTTCAGTTTTTCACCATTGAGGATGATGTTGGCTGTGGGTTTGTCATATATGGCCTTTATTATGTTGAGGAAAGTTCCTTCTGTGCCTACTATCAGCAGGGTTTTAATCATAAATGGGTGTTGAATTTTGTTGAAAGCTTTCTCTGCATCGATTGAGATGATCATATGGTTTTTCTCCTTCAGTTTGTTAATATGGTTTATCACGTTGATTGATTTGCATATATTGAAGAATCCTTGCATTCCTGGAATAAACCCCACTTGATCATGGTGTATGATCCTTTTAATGTGCTGTTGGATTCTGTTTGCTAGTATTTTGTTGAGGATTTTTGCATCTATATTCATCAGTGATATTGGCCTTTAGTTTTCTTTCTGTGTGATATCCTTGTCTGGTTTTGGTATCAGGGTGATGGTGGCCTCGTAGAAGGAATTTAGGAGTGTTCCTCCCTCTGCTATATTTTGGAAGAGTTTGAGAAGGATAGGTGTTAGCTCTTCTCTAAATCTTTGATAGAATTCGCCTGTGAAGCCATCTGGTCCTGGGCTTTTGTTTGTTGGAAGAGTTTTAATCACAGTTTCAATTTCAGTGCTTGTGATTGGTCTGTTCATATTTTCTGTTTCTTCCTGATTCAGTCTTGGCAGGTTGTAGATTTCTAAGAATGTGTCCATTTCTTCCAGGTTGTCCATTTTATTGGCATAGAGTTGCTTGTAGTAATCTCTCATGATCTATTGTATTTCTGCAGTGTCAGTTGTTACTTCTCCTTTTTCGTTTCTAATTCTATTGATTTGAGTCTTCTTCCTTTTTTTCTTGATGAGTCTGGCTAATGGTTTATCAATTTTGTTTATCTTCTCAAAGAACCAGCTTTTAGTTATATTCGTCTTTGCTGTCGTTTCCTTCATTTCTTTTTCATTTATTTCTGATCTGATTTTTATGATTTCTTTCCTTCTGCTAACTTTGGAGTTTTTTTGTTCTTCTTTCTCTAATTGCTTTAGGTGCAAGGTTAGGTTGTTTATTTGAGATGTTTCCTGTTACTTAAGGTAGGATTGTATTGCTATAAACTTCCCCCTTAGAACTGCTTTTGCTGCATCCCATAGGTTTTGGGTCATCCTGTCTCCATTGTCATTTGTTTCTCGGTATTTTTTGATTTCCTCTTTGATTTCTTCAGTGATTACTTCGTTATTAAGTAGTGTATTGTTTAGCCTCCGTGTGTTTGTATTTTTTACAGATCTTTTCCTATTATTGATATCTAGTCTCGTAGCATTGTGGTCAGAAAAGATACCTGATACAATTTCAGTTTTCTTAAATTTACCAAGGCTTGATTTGTGACCCAAGATATGATCTATCCTGGAGAGTGTTCAGTGAGCACTTGAGAAAAATGTGTATTCTGTTGTTTTTGCATGGAATGTCCTATAAGTATCAATTAAGTCCATCTTGTTTAATGTATCTTTTAAAGCTTGTGTTTCCTTATTTATTTTCATTTTGGATGATCTGTCCATTGGTGAAAGTGGGGTGTTAAAGTCCCCTACTATGAATGTGTTACTTCTGATTTCCCCTTTTATGGCTGTTAGTATTTGCCTTATGTATTGAGGTGCTCTTATGTTGGGTGCATAAATATTTACAATTGTTATATCTTCTTCTTGGATTGATCCCTTGATCATTATGTAGTGTCCTTCTTTGTCTCTTCTAATAGTCTTTATTTTGAAGTCTATTTTGTGTGATATGAGAATTGCTACTCCAGCTTTCTTTTGGTTTCCATTTGCATGGAATATCTTTTTCCATCCCCTTACTTTCAGTCTGTATGTGTCTCTAGGTCTGAAGTGGGTCTCTTGTAGACAGCATATATATGGGTCTTGTTTTTGTATCCATTCAGCCAATCTGTGTCTTTTGGTGGGAACATTTAGTGCATTTATATTTAAGGTAATTATTGATATGTATGTTCCTATTCCCATTTTCTTAATTGTTTTTGGTTCATTATTGTAGGTCTTTTCCTTCTCTTGTGTTTCTTGTCTAGAGAAGTTCCTTTAGCATTTGTTGTAAAGCTGGTTTGGTGGTGCTGAACTCTCTCAGCTTATGCTTGTCTGTAAAGGTTTTAATTTCTCCATCAAATCTGAATGAGATCTTTGCTGGGTAGAGTAATCTTGGTTGCAGGTTTTTCTCCTCCATCACTTTAAATATGTCCTGGCAGTCCCTTCTGACTTGCAGAGTTTCTGCTGAAAGATCAGCTGTTAACCTTATGGGGATTCCCTTGTGTGTTATTTGTTGTTTTTCCCTTGCTGCTTTTAATATGTTTTCTTTGTATTTAATTTTTGACAGTTTGATTAATATGTGTCTTGGTGTATTTCTCCTTGGATTTATTCTGTATGGGACTCTCTGTGCTTCCTGGACTTGATTAACTATTTCCTTTCCCATATTAGGGAAGTTTTCAACTATAATCTCTTCAAATATTTTCTCAGTCCCTTTCTTTTTCTCTTCTTCTTCTGGAACCCCTATAATTTGAATGTTGGTGCGTTTAATGTTGTCCCAGACGTCTCTGAGACTGTCCTCAGTTCTTTTCATTCTTTTTTCTTTATTCTGCTCTGCAGTAGTTATTTCCACTATTTTATCTTCCAGGTCACTTATCCATTTTTCTGCCTCAGTTATTCTGCTATTGATCCCATCTAGAGTATTTTTAATTTCGTTCATTGTGTTGTTCATTGTTGCTTGTTTCATCTTTAGTTCTTCTAGGTCCTTGTTAAATGTTTCTTGCATTTTCTCTATTCTATTTCCAAGATTTTGGATCATCTTTACTTTCATTATTCTGAATTCTTTTTCAGGTAGAGTGCCTATTTCCTCTTCATTTGTTAGGTCTGGTGGGTTTTTATCTTGCTCCTTCATCTGCTGTGTGTTTTTCTGTCTTCTCATTTTGCTTATCTTGCTGTGTTTGGGCTCTCCTTTTTGCAGGCTGCAGGTTTGTAGTTCCTGTTTTGGTGTCTGTCCCCAGTGGCTAAAGTTGGTTCAGTGGGTTGTGTAGGCTTCCTGGTGGAGCGGACTAGTGCCTGTGTTCTGGTGGATGAGGCTGGATCGTGTCTTTCTGGTGGGAAGGTCCACGTCTGGTGGTGTGTTTTGGGGTATCTGTTGACTTATGATTTTAGGCAGCCTCTCTGCTACTGGGTGAGGTTGTGTTCCTGTCTTGCTAGTTGTTTGGCATAGGGTGTCCAGCACTGTAGCTTGCTGGTCGTTGAGTGAAGCTGGGTGCTGGTGTTGAGGTGGGGATCTTTGGGAGATTTTCCCCATTTGATATTATGTGGAGCTGAGAGGTCTCTTGTGGACCAGTGTCCTGAAGTTGGCTCTCCCACCTCAGCGGCACAGGACTGACTCCTGGCTGCAGCACCAAGAGCCTTTCATCCACATGGCTCAAAATAACAGGGAGAAAAAGTGGAAGGAAAGAAAGAAAGATAGAAAGAAAGAAAGGAAGGAAGGAAGAAAGGAAGGAAGGAAGAAAGGAGGGAGGGAGGAAGGAAGGAAGGAAGGAGGGAACGAAGGAAAGACCGAAAGGAAGAAGATAAAATAAAATAAGATAAAATAAAATAGTTATTAAAATAAAAAATAATTATTAAGAAAAAACTTTTTTTAAAAGAAAAAAAACAAAAACAAAACAAAACAAAAAAACGGGCAGATAGAACCCTAGGACAAATGGTGGAAGCAAAGCTATACAGACAAAATCTCAAACAGAAGCATACACATACACGCTCACAAAAAGAGGAAAAGGGGAAAAAATAATAAATCTTGTTCTCAACGTCCACCTCCTCAATTTGGGGTGATTTGTTGTCTCTTCATGTATTCCACAGATGCAGGGTACATCAAGTTGGTTGTGGAGATTTAATCCGCTGCTCCTAAGGCTTCTGGGAGAGATTTCCCTTTCTCTTCTTTGTTCGCACAGCTCCTGGGGCTCAGCTTTGGATTTGGCCCCGCCTCTGCATGTAGGTTGCCTGAGGGCGACTGTTCTTCACTCAGACAGGACGGGTTAAATGAGCAGCTGATTCGGGGGCTCTCACTCACTCAGGCCGCGGGGAGGGAGGTGTGCGGAGTGCGGGGCGAGCCTGCAGCAGCAGAGGCCGGCGTGAGGTTGCACCAGCCTGAGGCGCGCCATGCGTTTTCCCAGGGAAGTTGTCCCTGGATCCCGGGACCCTGGCAGTGGCGGGCTGCACAGCCTCCCCAGAAGGGAGGTGTGGATAGTGACCTGTGCTCGCACACATGCTTCTTAGTGGTGACAGCAGCAGCCTTAGCATCTCATGCCCGTCTCTGGGGTCCGCGCTTTTAGCCGCGGCTCGCGCCCATCTCTGGAGCTCCTTTAAGCAGCGCTCTGAATCCCCTCTCCTCGCACACCAGGAAACAAAGAGGGAAGAGAAAGTCTCTTGCCTCTTCGGCATTTCCAGACTTTTCCCCAGACTCCCTCCCCGCTAGACATGGTGCACTAACCGTCTGCAGGCAGTGTTCACGCCGCCAGTCCTCTCCCTGCGCTCCGCTCCGAATGAAGCCGGAGCCTCAGCTCGCAGCCCCGCCCGCCCTGGCGGGTGAGCAGACAAGCCTCTCGGGCTGGTGTGTGCCGGTCGGCCCTGATCCTCTGTGCGGGAATCTCTCCACTTTGCCCCCCGCACCCCTGTTGCTGTGCTCTCCTGTGCGGCTCCAAAGGTTTCCTCCTCCGCCACCCCCGTCTCCGCCTGCGAAGGGGCTCCTAGTGTGTGGAAACCTTTCCTCCTTCACAGCTCCCTCCCACTGGTGCAGGTTCCGTCCCTATTCTTTTGTCTCTGTTTATTCTTTTTTCTTTTACCCTACCCAGGTACGTGGGGAGTTTCTTGCCTTTTGGGAGGTCTGAGGTCTTCTGCCAGCGTTCAGTAGGTGTTCTTTAGGAGTTGTTCCACGTGTAGATGTATTTCTGGTGGGGAGGAAGGTGATCTTTGCATCTGACTCTTCCGCCATCTTCCCCTCTCCTACATTTTTTAATTTATTAATTCATCAAACAAATGTTTTTGAGTATCTATATGTGCTATGTATGTACTGCTAAGTGCTGGCAGTACTTTAATGTGCCAAAGAGATGGAGTTTTTCTGCCATCCTGGAAGTTATATTCTAGTGGGAGAGACAATAACAGATAAACATGCTGGATGTCTATCCTTTAAATTTTAATCTGAGGTTTTCTTTAATCATTGCTACTATAAATCATTTCTCTACATCTGTCTTCTGGTTCATTAAGTTATATGTGATTTATAATTTTTATATTATCTATGTTTTAAATATTAAATTTCAAGTCTTCTTTATAAAAATTCAGTTATTCTTTCCCCAATTTAGTTGTTTTCTATAGGCTCCTGTTCTATTTTCATTCCTTTCCTTATGCATGCAATATAGTCTGGTAATTATGATATTTACATTTTTTAATATATATTGTGTCATGTATATATTTTTCTCATTCTTACTTTGATGCATGGTTTCTTTTTTGATTTTGACCATAAACTGCTCATTTCCCCTGGAACTTTATATAATAGGAAATTTTTGATTCCTGGGCTGATGTTACACTTCTCTTGATGATTATATTTTCTTCTGTCAGTCCTCAGGGAGCACTACAAACATAAGCATACTTTAAATTAAATTGTCTACTTGATGTTTTACTTGTGAACACACGAGTAGCATAAATTCAAGCAAAACTCCATGTGATATCCAGTTTATGATTAAAAATTCTAATAGAATTCTTTTTCTTTCTAGTTCCAAGTTTAAAATGGATATGTATTTTTACTGTCTCTTCTGCATAAAGGGTTTATCTTTCATTCATGTTTCTAAAACTAAAAGCACAGCCCTTTTCTCCACATCCTCTTCAGCATTTATTATTTGTAGACTTTTTGATGATGGTCATTCTGACTGGTGTGAGGTGATACTTCACTGTAGTTTTGATGTGCATTTCTCTGAATGTCAGCAGTGTTGAGCATCTCTTCATGTGCCTGTTGACCATCTGTATCTCTTCTTTGGAGAAATGTCTATTTAGGTCTTCTGCTCATTTTCTGATTGGGTTGTTTGTTTTTTTATATTGAGCTGTATGTGCTATTTGTATATTTTGGAAATTAATCCCTTGTAGGTTACATCATTTGCAACTATTTTCTCCCAGTCTATAGGTTGTCTGTCATTTTGTTTATGGTTTCCTTTGCTATAAGTTTGGTTAGGTCCCATTTGTTTATTTTTGCTTTTGTTTCTTTTGCCTTGGGAAACTGATCTAAGAAAGAATTGCTATGATTTATGTTAGAATGTTTTGCCTATGTTCTCTTCTAGGAGTTTTATGGTGTCATGTCTTCTGTTTAAGTCTTTAAGCCATTTTGACCTTATTTTTGTGTATGGTGTGAGGGAGTGTTCTAACTTCATTGATTTACATGCAGGTGTCCAACTTTCCCCACACTACTTGCTGAAGAACCCTTCTACACAGTTGGTGGGAATGTAAATTGGTGTAGCCACAATGTAGCCACAACAGTATGAGGTTCCTTAAAAAACTAAAAATAGAGTTATCATAATGATCCAGCAATCCCACTCCTGGGCATATATCCGGAAAAGATGAAAACTCTAATTTGAAAAGATACATGAACCCCAGTGTTCATAGCAGTACTATTTACAATAGCCAAGACATGGAAGCAACCTAAGTATCCATCAACAGATGAATGGATAAAGAAGATGTGAGATACACACACACACACACACACACACACACACACACACACACACATATATACACACACACACACACACATATATATATATAAAATAAAATATTACTCAGCCATAAATAAATGAAATACTGCCATTTGCAGCAACATGCATGGACCTAGAGATTATCCTATTAAGTGAAGTAAGTCAGAAATAGAAAGACAAATACCATATGATATCACTTACATGGGGAGCCTAAAAAAATGATACAAATAAACCTATTTACAAAATAGAAACAGAATCACAGAGAAACTTATGGTTACCAAACTTATAATTATGAAAGGGAAAAGGGTAGGGGAGGGATAAATTAGGAGTTTGGGATTAACAGATACACACTAATAAATATAAAATAGATAAACAAAAAGGACCTACGGTATAGCACAGGGAGCTATATTCAGAATCTGTAAAAGAATATATATATACATATATGTACATATATATATATATATATATAAAATCAGAATCACTTTGCTGTATACCTGAAGCTAACACAACATTGTAAAATAAATTATACTTCAATAAAAAAGAATAAATTTTCTTGAAAGAAAATTTAAAAAGTATATGACTTTGGGGTTCTAAATTCACCAGGCATGTCATATTAGACTCTCATGACACATTAGAATCTTTTGTTTTTTTCTAACCCATGCAGTCCAAAGGGAAGGAGAAACTCCAAAGTCTCTCAAAATTTGGCAGAAGTCTTCAGAATGAAAGCTGGATTTGATACAATCACTTTGCTTCCTAGTTCCTATTTTCATTTTATTTTAGTCCTCTGCAGTTTCCTCACGATCTCTCTAGCTTACAGAGGCATTTAAGTATATTAACTTTTTCCAGCATATATATATATATATATATATATAATATATATATATAAATATATATATATATATTTCTCATCAAGTGGGGTTATTCTACAAGAGTTATTTTGTCCTTTGTTTTCACTGACAAAATTTGTATTAGATATTTATTTTTCCTACTTATCTTTAGTTACCGATGATTAAATTACACTTGAATTTCATTCCGTTAAATCCATGCATTCAATCATGTAAATCAGTATAAGGACTGAATAAAATTGTTCTGCAAGTAAATTTAATTAAGGATTTAATTCATCACCCATTAATCGACTTCATTACATTGATTATGACCTACTTATTCTATAAATGTGTTTTAATCAAAATATTTATATCCGTGTTAGAACAGAATTATATTGTTCCTTTAAAAGCATCTTTCCTGAGAACAGCTGTAGATTTTCACGATAGCAAGATGGTTTTATTCTCATAGAAGAAACTTTTGCTGTAAGTGCCTATCAGGATTCTTCAAAGTCATTTTTATACATTGCTATAAAAATGCCATCTAATGTGCTGTGTTGTTATGATGTTTATTTGGTTTGCCCTGTTATTCTCGTCTTTCCCACCACTAAACAGTGTTTATTGCTAGAGTTATTTCTTTATGGTAAATTATGGTGCACTTCACAGTGTTTTGTTCTGTCAGGACACAGGAATGCAATTCAGTAAGTAATATAACTACGAGTACTCTCAAGTCCTCATCAAAGCAATGCTATACCTGAAGGGATCTGATTTATAACCAGAGGCAGCCAGGCAGAATTATGCTGGATGAAAAATTCAAAAGTCTAAATAATATATAAAAAGAAAAATAAAATAGAATATATCTCATTGCATCCAATTATTAGTTGGGAATTTTTTTTTTTTTGAGTTAAATCTGTAAGAGGAAGGATACTTGAATTCTTTAGAGAAAAGGCACTAAATAAATCTAAGTGGTTCTGAAAACATTGAAAGATACAATATTTTCTCAAAAAATGGAATAAATGTACTTAGAAAGATGTATAAAACATAATATTTCATAGGAATTTGAAGTAGGTATTTGGAGAAATATCTTTAAGCTCCCTTATTTTAATAGTGCTTTCCCCCACTAAATACATATTTAAATTGGAAACAATAGTGCAATTAAGGAATGATCTTAAAGAAAATAATCTTTAGGCTTTCTATTGATATGAAAGAAACTTTAAAATGCTCTCATGTCTATGGAAGATGAGTTCCCTGTATCTTTGTTTAGTCTATATTGTAGAAAATTAACTTTCTACTAGCACTTTAAAAGGGCATTTCCTTTTAACATGGCAGCAATAATTCTCAAAAATATCACACCATTCTGGATTATGCTGCATATTTTGTTTAAAAATAAATGTGTCTTTAGTTATCAAACTTCTGTTAAAATTAGAAAAACAAATTAAAAAATTAGAATCAAAGCAATATTTTACATGTGTAGCCTGGGTTGGTTATTGTTCTGTGGACAATAAGAATTTTATACAATGATAATCTTAGCATAGTTGGAATGGATATATTTTTGTCATTAAAATCAGTTTGTCAGATTTTGATTAATGCATGATGATGGGTTAGTATGTGCTAATATCTCCCCTCCCTGAAGCCAACCTTGTATGTGTCCCAAAGTGAGAGAGTGGAGGGTAACTAGCTTTCTTAAACTAACTTTAAAATAAAATACAACACAACACACACACAAATCTAGATCTAGAAAGAGTATAAGAGTCATTGTTTTGGGGAAGAAATAGCAGTCCAGAGAGGAAGGGTGCTAAGAGGTAGAGTGGAGAGAGTTAAAAAAAAACTCTCATTGCTCATTGCTACTCTGTGGTCACTATAAGGTAGGAGAAAAAAAAACAAAACTGAGGTCCCGAATCCTAGTTAAGGAAGGAGCTGCTCACAGAGAGAGAACCCCAGATCCACTTCAGATATTCACCTGAATAATATCAGTGCCTGCATGAGAGAAAAGATCAAACTGGGCAAAAGAACTATCTGAAATAATTAGAAGGATCTATCCCTATACTCACATAGAGCTGGGAATAGCACTTGTTCATACCAGTTAGACTGGCAAGCTCATCACGTGGATAGAGTACTCAGGAAGGTCTTGTCTCAGTAGTGAGGAATAAATAACCCTAGACTGAGCACAGTTCCAGACCCACTAATAAATCATAAAAGGAGCACCCAAGAGAATCTCATGGTTCTACACAACATAAGCTGCATTGTATAAACTAGCTTAAGACTATTTATAAGAAAAAAAATATCCAGCAACCAAGATAAATTTCATAATGTCTGGTATCCCTTCAAAGATTGCCTGACATAAAGACAAACAAGCAAAGAAGCAAAACAAAACAAAACAAAACAAAACAGCAGAAAAACAAAACTCATATGAGATGATCATTTAAGTCAGAATTAATAGATTTGCTAGAATTAGTAAACAAATACATGAAACCAGTTATTATAAGGGTAGCTCATAGGTTCTAAAGTTACATTGAAACAATGTGATACTACTTCACACTGTCTAGAATACCTAAAATTAAAAAGACTGATAATGTCAAATGTTGCCAATAATAAAGAGTAAGGGTAATTTTTATATTTTCCTGTTGGGCATGTAAAATATCATAATACCCTAATATTTTGTTGATTTTTTATAACATTAAATATATACCTTCCCTATAACCCAGCAACTCCACTTGTACATACTTATGCAAAAGATGTGAAATTACATTGTCATAAAAAGATTTATATAAAAATTTTCATAAGAGCTTTACTTATAATATCCAAAACCTGGAAAGAGCCCTGGTATCAGCAAGAAAAGGAATAAACAAATTGGATTGAATGAAAATGGTGATACAGTGAAATGTGATCTTATAGTAGAATATAACTCATAAATAGAAAGGAGGAAGTGCTGCATGTGATGGAGTGACATGAGCAAGAGAGTGGAGTAGGAAGCCCTGGACCTTCCTTCCCCCCACAAACAGTAACTCATGGACAAATTCCTGTGGTGAGAAATACAGGAAGTAAATGAAAGGCTCTTGCATTCCAGACTAATGCAAAATCAGACTTCCTGAGGCCAGTAGGGAGATTCAGGACAACCTCTTGCTTGAGTCCCTGCCCCTAGAAAAGCACCATAGGATCAGGAAGAGGTCCTTTAGCTCCCAGGTTCTCCCAGGTGAGGGAAGGTGTTTGTTCATGTGTTGAAAACTTCAACTTTTCTCAGGGAGCTTCCCAGAGGACTGGCTTTTGTCTTGCCAGTTTTGACATTTTGATAAATCCAGCATAATCTACCCCCCTAGGGGAGGACAGAGACAGCAGTTTGGACTGTTAGACACCATGGATCCTCTGCCTCTTCTCAGTGTAGAATGAGAGAATAAAAAATTCCAACTCTTGGGCTTCCCTGGTGGCACAGTGGTTGGGAGTCCACCTGGCGATGCAGGGGACACGGGTTCGTGCCCTGGTCTGGGAAGATCCCACATGCCGCGGAGCGGCTGGGCCCATGGGCCATGACCTCTGAGCCTGTGCGTCCGGAGCCTGTGCTCCGCAACGGGAGAGGCCACAGCAGTGAGAGGCCCGCGTACTGCAAAAAAAAAAAAAAAAAAAAAAAAAAATCCCAACTCTTAGCTTCCCCCTGGGGAGGGAAAGAGTTGATCTGTGCATCCAATGCTGCAACTTCTTTGGAGCTGCCCAAAGAAATGGTGTCTGTCTTGTCAGTCTTGTCTTGGAGCTCTGATGGGTCCAGTGTAGTCTAGCTGCCTGTGGGAGAATAGAGATGGTGACTGGGCTGGCTGATGCCAAAGCTCCCTACATGGTTACACACAGAGTCAGCAGACAAAAACCACAGCTTCGTGCTTCTCCCTGGGATGGGAAAGAGTTGATAGAGGTTCCCAGAATCTTCGGGCTGGGCTAATTGGTGGGAGTCATCTCCTGTATGAGACCAGTTTGTGAAGTCTAGGAGAGGTGCCTACTTTGTCTAATGCATAGACACCTACACAGAAATTCAAGCAAAATAAAGAATCAGGCAAAGATATTCTAAACAAAGGAACAGAATAAATCTCCAGAGACTGACCCTGATGAAATGGAGCTATGTGATTCACTGGCTAGAGAATTCAAGATAGCTGTCGTAAAGGTGCTTACCGAGGCAAGAGAACAATGCATTATCAAAATGAGAATTTCAACAAAGATAAAAAATATAAAAAAGTAACAAAAAAAAGTCACAGAGCTGGAGAGTACAATAAATGAACTGAAAATTTTACTAGAGGAGTTCTACAGTAACTATTTTAAGTAAAAGAAAAATCAGAGTACTTGAAGACAGTTCATTGGAAATTAGTCAGAGGAGCATAAAGAAAAAAGAATGAAAAAGTGAAGAAAGCTTAAGGTGCTATGGAATACTATCAAGTGGACAAATTAATGTTATGAAAATCTAAGGAGGAAAAGAAAGAGAGAAAAGACCTAGAAGCTTATTCAAGGACATAATGGTCAAAAACTCCCCAAATCTGAGGGAAAATGGACATCCAGATTAAAGAAACCCAAAGGACACTAGAGAAGAGGAGCCCAAAGAAATCCACACTGAGACACACTATAATTAAATTGTCAAAAGTCAAAAACTAAGAATTTTGAAAGTAGCAAAAGAAAAACACCTTGCCACATACAAGGGAACTCCCATAAAACTGTGAGTAGACTTTTCAGCAAAACCTTTTAGGCCAAAGGAGAGTGAGTAATATATTCGAAGCGCTGAAGGAAAAAAACCCCTGCCAACCACAAATACTGTATCTGGAACAACTGTCCAATAAAAAGATGAAAAAAACTTTCCCAGATGAACAAAAGCTGAGTGAGTTAGTTACCACTAGATTTGCCTTACAAGAAATGTTCTACAAAATTGAATTAAAGGACACTAAACAGCAGCACAATAACATAAAAAACATATGAAGCTCATTGCTAAAGGTAAGTATGTAGACAAATACAGAGTACTATATTACTGTACTGGTGATGGATAAATCAATTTTAATTCTAGTATAAAAGTTAAAAGACAAAAGTATTAAAAATAGCTATAACCAAAAATTTGTTAAAAATACACAATGTGAATAGATTAAATTGTCATAACAATAACAAAAAGTGTGGGGGGGAGAGATTAAAGTGTAGAGTTATTGTATGTGATTGAACTTAAGTTGTTATCAGTCTAAAATAGACTGTTATAACTATGTGATATTTTATGTAAGCCCCAAGGTAACCACAAAAATATTACCCAAAGAAGATATACAAAGAAAAATACAAAGGAATCAAAGCATATAAGTACAAAAAATTAAGCAAAACACAAAAGAAGACTGCACAAGAGGAAAACACAGACTAAAGAATGCAAAAGTAACAGAAAATAATTAACAAAATGACAAAAGTAAATATTTTCCTATCAATAATTACTTTAAAGGTAAATGTATTAAACTTGCCATTCGAAAAAGTATAGAGTAATTGAATGGATAATTGTCTCCAAGAAACTCACTTTAGATTTAAGGAAACCCATAGGCTGAAAGTGAAGGAATGGAAAAAGATATTCTATGCAAATGGCAACCAAAAGGGAGGAGGTAGATATACTTATGTTAGACAAAGGAGACTTTAAGTCCAAAGCTGTCACATGAGACAAAGAAGGACATTATATTATGGTAAAAGGGTCAATTCTCCAGAAAGTTTTAAAAATTATAAATATATATGCACCCACCACCAGAGCACCTAAATATATAAAGCAAGCATTGTGACAGAAATGATGGGAAAATAGCAATACAATAATAGTAAGTGACTTCAATTTCTCACTTTCAATAATGGATATAACATCTTAACAGAAGATTAATAAGGAAACAGAACTTGAACAACACTATTGATCAGCTGTTCATTTGATCAAGTCAAATGAACCTAGAAGACATATAGAACACTGTAACCATAGCTGCAGAGTACACATTCTCAAGTGCACACAGACCTTTCTCCAGGGTAGATCACATGTCAGGTCACACAGATTTAAGAAGATAAAATCATACCAAGTATTTTTTATGACCACCTTGGAATGAAGCTAGAAATCAATAACAAAGTAAAACTCAAAAATTCACAGATATTTGGAAATTAAACAACCCGCTCTTGAACAACCACTGGGTTAAAGAATTTAAAAAAATGAAACTAGAAGTACATTGAAACAAACAAAAACACAACATACCAAAACTTGTGGGATGCAAAAAAAGCAGTCCTAAGTGGGAAGTTCATACTAACAAATGCCTACTTTATAAAAATAACAAAGATCTCAAATAAACACTCAAACTTTACACTCTAAGGAGCTAGAAAAAGATGAAAAAACTAAGCTTAAAATCAGCAGAAGGGGGCTTCCCTGGTGGCGCAGCGATTGAGAGTCCGCCTGCCGATTCAGGGAACACGGGTTCGTGCCCCGGTCCGGGAGGATACCACATGCCGCGGAGCGGCTGTGCCCGTGAGCCATGGCCGCTGAGCCTGCGCGTCCGGAGCCTGTGCTTCGCAACGGGAGAGGCCACAACAGTGAGAGGCTCGCATATCGAAAAAAAAAAAAAATCAGCAGAAGGAAGGATTTAGCAGATTAGAGCAGAAATTAACATAATAGAAAGTAGAAAAATTAGAAAGAAATCAATGAAACTAAGAGCAGCCTTTAAAAAGTGATATTCTGTAATATGTGACAACATGGATGAGCCTGGAGGACATTGTGCTTAGTGAAATAAGCCAGTCACAGAAAGCCAAATACTGCATGATTCCACTTACATGCGGTATCTAAAATTGTTAAATTTATAGAATCGAAGAGTGGAATGGTGGTTGCCACAAGGTGGGGAAAATAGGGGATTACTAATCAACTGGCATAAAGGTTTAGTTAAGAACGATGAATTAGCTCTGGATAGATAGGTACAACACTGTACCTATAGTCAACAATAGTGTATTGGACAGTACGCTTAAAAATTTAAGGTAGATCTCATGGTAAGTGTTTTTACCACAATGGAAATTTAAAAGGAAGAAGTACTGATACACTCACAACACAGATGAATTCCTCAGGGATTATACGGACTGACGGAAACCAGAAGCAAAAAAGTTTATAATGCATGATCCCATTTATACAAAGTTCTAAAACAGGTGAATGATGGAGATAAGAACGGTAGTTGATTTGGGAGTGTGGTGTGGTATTGACTTCAAATGGGCATGATTTAACTTTCTAGCATGATAGAAATATATCTTGATAGGGGTATGGGTTACACGTTCACAAAACAACCATACATATTTTGGGAGAACATAAATTTAAAAAAAACATTCGTTGAGTACTTTACAATGGATATTATATGAGGATAGGATTGGAGTATGGGAATAAATGGTAATAAATAATTATGTAAAGTAAGATGGTGGCCTTGCTCAGATCAAGGACCATAATGTGACTTGATGACTCTGAGCAATTTAACTCTATGTAAATCAATAAAGAAAAAAAAGTAGTTTGGAGTTAAAAGGCATTATAATTTCTCCAAAGAACTTTGCTTTCATGCTGCATAAATTACCACAAGTTGATTAGATACCTGAATAGGGTGGCATATGAATAATGTCTGCCTTACTTCAGGCAGGCAGGACACTCCCAATTTGTTTATACACGCACAAACACAGTTTTTTGGTTCATATTATCACATGATAAATTAATGAATAATGTTTTATTTAATGTAGTGAATTTATTGTTTCGATTTTTTTTAAATGGTGGCAATAATTTTTTTTAAAGACAAGTTTTTAAGGCAGTTTTGGGTTTACAACAAAATTAAGAGGAAAGCACAGAGATTTCCCATCTATTCCCTGCCCCTACACGTGCGTAGCCTCTCCTGTTACCGACATCCCGCACCAGAGTATACATATGTTACAGTTGATGAACTTCCATTGACACGTCGTAATCACCCAGACCCCACGGTTTACCTTAGGGCTCACTCTTGGTATTGTGCATTCTATGGGTTTGAAAAAAGCATATATATATAATGACATGTATCCATCATAACAGAACAATGCAGAGTGTTTTCACAACTCTACAAATCCTCACTGCTCCACATACTCATTCCTACTCCCTCCCCTAAAGCACTGGCAACAACTGATCTTTTTACTCTATCTGTAGTTTTACCTTTTCTAGAATGTATGTAGTTGGAGTCATACATTATGTAGTCTTTTCAGATTGGTTTCTTTCACTTAACATTTAAGTTTCCTCCATGTCTTTTTATGGCTTGATAGTTTATTTCTTTTTAGTGCTGAATAATATTCCATTCTTTGGATGTAACACCATTTTCCATTCACCTGCTAAAGAACATCTTGGGTGCTTTCACGTTTTGTCAGTTATGCATAAAGCTGCTGTAAACATCTATGTGCATAGATGGACAAAAGTTTTCATGGACAGGAGTTTTCAATTCTTTTTCGGTAAATACCAAGGGGCATAATTGTTGGATTGTATGGTTACCATATGTTTAGTTTTGTAAAATATTCAAACCATCTTTCAAAGTGGCTGTACCATTTTGCACTTCCATCAGCGATGAACGAGATGAACGAGAGTCACTATTGCTCCATATCTTTGCCAGCATTTGCTGTTTTAGTGCTTTAGATTTTGGACACTCTAATAGTTGTATAATGGTATCCCGTCATTTTGCAATACATTTAAAATATTTCTTATATAATCTCAATAGTCTGCAGTGTTTTGTAGACCTTTACATTCTGTATTTTATATTTCTAAAATAGTAGTTCAAACTACATTTATAAGGCCCTCATTCCCACCACCTTCTCCAAAGATCCTCTTATCCTTTTCCCAGGTGTATGTCTGCCTTCCCTCTAGCCCACATTAATAGAAACAAGCGTTGAGAAAAACTGTAAAAAGAAATAAGAATTCTGTAGTTCAGTTAGATATTCTATCACTAGCATAACTATTCAGATTTTCTCAATACTGGCTTCTTGTCTTTGACAACCTATTGGCTTTTCCCTGGCACTTCTCATAGGGTTTTTTCTGTCTACTAGCCTATTCTCAGACACTTGCTCTGAGCACTAATTACATAGCTCTTAATTGATCTTTGCTTAAACCATTAATCTTACTGATAGGATTTCTAAGCCTCTACTTACTTTCATTTCTCTCCTAATTGTATCAAGTAGATCTGAATTATCTTTTAAAAGGGATAAATGTAATATCATTGCATTTCCTAATAGTTATTCCTATTGCACTCATTCTGTATCACTGCTTCCGGATGAATGACCTCTATTTTAACACATGAATTTTTAAGGGGCCAATTTCTTTTTCTTTTGCAGGGAACCAAGTAGCAAGATATAGAGCAACAAAGTTAAAGATGTAATAAAATAATGAAGCAATTCTTTATCTTTCTTTTTCAAAGTCCCTGCATTAGGCAACAAATGTATGTTGCAATGTTGAGGACCCAGCTCTTGCTGCTTCAGTTTTTTTCCTGTGATAGTTTCTCTAAGCCAATTTGATAGTGATTGAAAGATTCAAAAGAATCTCCAAACTATTAAAATTATTAAGTGATTTTAGAAAGGTTGCTAAGTACAAGTAATATGTATTGCTAAGTACAAGTAATAGCTGAAAGAAATATATAATATATTTTAGATAATATATATATAAATATATAATATATTTTATATAATATCAGTAAGCAAATAGAAAATGAATCTCTCAAATACTGTTATTAGAAAATCATCAGAGATATCAAATATCCAGAAGCAGAATAAAAATGTTTGAGAGATCACTACTGAAAACTACAAATCACTGCTGAAGATTGAAGATTAGGTTAAATTAAGCGATATACAATGTTCATGTGGGAAAAGCCTCAGTATTATAAAGTTGTCAGTTCACTCCATAGTGATCTGTACACTCAGAGCAATTGTGGTAAAGACACTATCAGTAATATCATGTGGAAATTGACAAGTAGATTTTTAAACTTGCATTAAAATGCAAAGGGTTAAAAGTATTTGAGGCAGTTTTGAGCTAGAAGACACAATATCAGACATGAAGACCTAGTAAAAGCTATAGTTACTAAGATGCATACTATTGGCAAAAAGATAGAAATAAACAAACAATAAAGAGGCCAGAAGGCAATACAAATACAATCACCTGTTTTATGGCAAAGTGCAATGATAAATGAAGTTGAATCAATTGTATATCTATGGAGGCAAAAAATAAACTTGCCCTGTATTTTTTATAAAAATCAGCTCCAGGGGTATTTCAGATCTAAATGTAAAAGTTTAAACAATAAAACTTTTAAAATTAAACATAAGTAAATACTTCTGACTTTGAATTATGCAACTATTTCTTAAATCGGACACATAATATATTACCCATAAAGAAAAAATGATAAATTTTATCATGTTTAAGTTATGTTTATCAAAGATATGATTAGGAAAGGGAAAGATAAACCAAAAGATTGGAGGATGTATATGCAATATATATCTTAGAAAGAACTTACAAACAGTATATAAAAAGAATTTCTACAAATCAGTAAGAAAACTACAGTACACCTAGAAAAGAAAATGGTAACATTTTGAACAGGTATGTTACCAAAATGAGATTCTACTAGGCAATAAATATATGACAAGGCATTTACCATTATTAGTCATCATGGAAATACAAATTAAAATCAATATGAGATACCACTACATAATCACAAGAATGACTAAAATGAAATACACAGGCAAGCCCAAATATTATCAAAATGTAGAGCAGGGCTTCCCTGGTGGCGCAGTGGTTGAGAGTCCACCTGCCGATGCAGGGGACACAGGTTCGGGCCTGGTCCGGGAAGATCCCACATGCTGTAGAGCGGCTGCGCCCCTGAGCCATGGCCGCCGAGCCTGCGCGTCCAGAGCCTGTGCTCTGCAACGGGAGAGGCCACAACAGTGAGTGGCCCGCATACCGCAAAAAAACCAAACCAAAACAAAACAAAACAAAAAAGAATGTAGAGCAAATGGAACTTTCATACCCTGCTGATGGGACACATAGTCACAGAAGAGAAAAATTGCTGAAATCTCAAGTTAAACTCCTGAAAGGAATGGTTGGGGGGTGGGGGGGAAGGAAATAGTTACAACACAAACAGAGAAACAAAGATTAGAATTACAACAGTCTACTTGTTAGAAGACAATGAAATCATGAAAGAAAGAAAGGAAGGTAAGGAACGAAGGAAAGAAGGAAAGAAAGAAGGAAGGAAAGAAGGAAGGAACGATCTGTCAACCCAGCATTCTATGTCCAGCAAAAGAATCTTTTAAAAATGAAGGTAAAATAATGACTTTTCCAGGCAAATAAAAAAACTGAGGTAACTTATCAAAAGCTATGTATCATCTCCTAAATTTAGTGAAATGGAAGATTTTTGGTCATCATGATATAATTCAAGCACTGTTATAATTCAAGTGATTTGGGTAATAACATCTCCAAATATATGGAACTGTACAGAGATAAAGAACATGACTAATATTTTGAGCAAATTCGCATTGACACAGCTGGATTTCTGAGTATACTCATCCCCAAAATGGTGGACATTGACTATGCTCTACAAAATATCATGAATCTAGATCCATTGTAGACAATAAAAGAGGAGTATGGTCTAATTGACACAGAATACTGCACACACATGCCTGGTTGTTCAGAAATTCCTCGTGTTTTATCACGTTTCATCTGAGCGGAAGCCAACAAGATACTCCTGCCTAAGACTTGGGATATATTATCATGTTCTGGTAATCTTTGAGGAAATACATATTTTTACAGTAATATTAAAAATAATAGTTTGAATATGCGTGGCAGTAAAGTAAAATATTGCATAAGTAGTGGCTTTAAAATAAAGTATTAAGAAGTATCTCCAAAATGCAATATATTTAAAACATACTATGTATCTAGAAATAGGATAAAAGAAGAAATCTCAGAGACAGGAAAGAGATAATTTGTTGCAGATCTAGTTCAAGGTATGGTGATGCCAAAAAGAGACCAAAGGGAAGATTGTAGAACTGTAGAGGCAAAAATATTATAAAATCGTAAGCCTACATTTTCTTAATGCAGAAAGTGTAATCTTTACACAAACACACACATACACATGCACACTTCTTTTCCAATGATGGTTAATAAAATCTGGCCTAGACCCAGAGTATGTAGGATTTTAATTAGCAGATCTAGCAAGAAAGATTTCCAAGATAATTTGTTAATCAGGTATTGTGAAAAGTAGGATTCTAAGTCATATTGTAATTTGAGAACTTCTATGATATAACTAGAGGCTGCAAATGTTTTTAAAGTCTTTGAATGAAGGAACAAAGAACATAAATCCTGATCCATGTTGAAAATAAAAATTCAGTTGTCAGATTTATATCTGCCATAAGTTTTGAAGGGTTATTTGTAGATAAAAATTACTTGTAGATGTCCAGACTTCGTAAGTTGTATGTTATTGCCTGTGAAATGCAACCATCAATCACCTTACTAATAAATAGTCAGCAAGAAACAGTATCCAGCCTAAGATTTGTAGGTGCCAGCTTGAAACAATTTCAATCTAAAATAGACCCAGAGGATATAAAATGGAGAATCTCACATATGTGCCCTCAGGAAGACAAAACTTAAGGACTATGAGACTGATTTCTTGTAAAGGCCCAATTTACGGAAAATTGATGGTGTCGCAGTGTTCGCGGATGATGGGAGGTTGATCAGAGGTTTTCTCATATCAACCTCGGGAAGTTTTGCCAGAGGCGTGAACAGAAGATGACCCAGGTCAGGTTGTTTTACAAAGTGGGCTGAATTGAACTTTGTGTGACTGGGCTAATTTTGTCTGCTTGGGAAGTGTTCGAGGCTGTTCTCCTATTGTTTTTGATTTTATTGACTGTAACTGAAACTTCCCCTCTTTACATTCCCTGTGCATAAATACAGCCTGCCCCAAACTCCTAGTGGACTTGCCTGTAGCATACTACTGTTTGCTTGTCCCAAATTGCAATACCTCTGCTATTCCTGAATTAACTCATTTTTTAAAAAACCTTGCCTCAGTTTACCTCTTAATTTCAGTCAACACCAGCTAGATGAGTTTCTGAGTTTTATTGCTTAGGAGGTAGAGTTTCAACTCAATGCCTTTACTTCCTCTCCTTTAGCTTCTGGATAATTAATATACAGATTTAAGCAAATTCTTTGTCTTTTCAAATGCAGAAGAGATGCATTGTTTTCCTAATATGCAAAATAAAATCATAAATTTAAAATGGAAATATGAAAATAAAAAGAACACCAAATTAAAAAAAGCAGAATGCCACCCGAATTATAGGCTAAAATTAATAAGCTAGATCAAAAAGAATTATTCATGATAATAAAAAGTGAGGTTTTTAACTAAAATATCAGTCATGAATCTTAGTAAGCAAAGGAAATCAGAATATTGAAGGATAAAATAAGGAGAAAGAAATAAGAATAAAATTAAACTATAATGCAATATTTTTTTATTTTTGTAGGATCAAGGAGAGTAGTAGTTTGAGAAATGTGATATTAAACTATGTATTTGACCTTTTTTTTAAGGTTTTATTTATTTATTTATTTTTGACTCTGTTGGGTCTTTGTTGCTGCATGTGGGCTTTCTCTAGTTGCAGCGAGCAGGGGCTTCTCTTCATTGCGGTGCGCAGGCTTCTTATTGAGGTGGCTTCTCTTGCTGTGGAGCACGGGCTCTAGGTGCATGGGCTTCAGTAGATGCAGCACATGAGCTCAAAATAGTTGTGGCTTGCAAGCTCTAGAGCGCAGGCTCAGTAGTTGTGGCATCCAGGCTTAGTTGCTCTGCAGCATGTGGGATCTTCCCAGACCAGGGATCAAACTTGTGTCCTCTGCATTGGCAGGTAGATTCTTAACCACTGTGCCACCAGGGAATTCCGTGTATTTGACTTTAAAGTATATTCCAAACTCAGTTCTTTGCAAGAATTAGCCTCTCTTAAATTGCCCATAAAATGCTTTTAAAAAGTGATTACATATCATATTCAAAAAGTCAATAAATTTAAAGAGGTAAACTTTTTATATGATAACTATGTGGTATGATCTATCTATCTATCTATCTAGATATATACTCTGATACGATACAATAAAACTAGAAATTAGCAATAGACAAAAAATTACTCCTCGGGCTTCCCCTGGTGGCACAGTGGTTGAGAGTCCGCCTGCCGATGCAGGGGACACGGGTTCGTGCCCCGGTCCGGGAAGATCCTACATGCCATGGAGCAGCTGGGGCCGTGAGCCATGGCCGCTGAGCCTGCGTGTCCGGAACCCGTGCTCCGCAACGGGAGAGGCCACAACAGTGAGAGGCCCACGTACCACAAAAAAAAAAAAAAAAAAAAAAAAAAAAAAAATCCATATAAACTGTAACAAACCAACGACCAGAGGCAAATTTTAGGTCATTGAATGATTTCCATTATTAAACAGAATTAAACAAAAATGAATGAAAATATATGAGCTAATATGTTTCATTCCGGAAATTAGAATAAGAACAGCAAATGCCTTGAAACTTTGAAACAAAAAGTTAATGGGATAAGGAAATAGCCATTTCATAAAGATTCAAGAAGAAATTAAGGCATTATAAAAGGAAGTTAAGGATTAGTAAATGTTATTTTTCTTTCTTTTTCACACACCATTTGCGTTTAAGATTTATCCAATTTGGGGATTTACATTTTACCATTCCGTCTAGCTTTTGTATAGTGCTTCAGACTAAATAACCACCACATCTTCTTAGTAATCCTCTTAGTGATAGACATCTATAAACTGTCTTCTTCACAAACAAGACTTTTATAAACATCTTTGCACATACCTTATTCTGATCCTGTTGAAATTTTCTCTGGCATATATATGGGACCTTGATTTCTACTTTATTCTTTTTTTTTTTTTTTTTTTTTGGCGATACGTGGGCCTTGCATTGTTGTGGCCTCTCCCGTTGCGGAGCACAGGCTCCGGACGCGCAGGCTCAGCGGCCATGGCTCACGGGCCCAGCCGCTCCGCGGCATGTGGGATCTTCCTGGACCGGGGCACGAACCCGTGTCCCCTGCATCGGCAGGCGGACTCTCAACCGCTGTGCCACCAGGGAAGCCCTCTACTTTATTCTTTATACAGTTGGGGAAGAAGAAATTTTTTTCTGCACTTCGAGGTTCTCCTCAAAGAGTTAAAATTGGTATAAGAGTTAAAGTTGATATGAGCCAGATTAATAGGAGAAAATCAAACAAAAGTTTAATGACATGTATACATAGTAGGGACCTAGAAAAACTAAGTAACCTGCCAAAATGGCTGAAAACCTCCCTTTAAATACCATCTTGAGCCAAAGACAAAAGACAATGTTGGGAGTAGTAGTTTGGAACTTCTAAAGGGAGGAAGGCAATTCACATGGAGATGGAAAAGCAAATGTTTCGTAAACAAATGTTTGCTGGGCCAGGCAGAGACAGTGGGCCCCAGAGTGGACCGTGATCTCTAGGTCTTTTTAAGGTTCCCTGATCACACCGAGCCCATGTTCTTTGACGATATCTCTGATGATAGTGTAACCACAGAACCAGCCCCCAAACTGGCCCTATACTGTTTCTAACAAGATACTGAGTTGTTTTTCAGAGATAACAGAACAAAACCTCAAGTCATACAGTTGAAGCATGCGCAGAGGAGAAAATTTTGACTTCAAACAACATCTGGAACCAAAGTTTCTCCCCCCACCATAGAACCAAAGGACCAGGACATGAGCAGGAACCTGAATGCTGGAATGCTGAAGAAATGAAGGGTCTAGAGCCCAGGAAGATCCGGTGCTGGAGCCCCTTTACCATGCTTCATCATAAATGGTCAAGCTCCAAAGCCCTCCCGTCGAAACCTGCCCCCGTCCCCCGCCAGCACTTCCGCATACAACCTTCCTCCCCTAACTCATAAAAGTTTGACCAGACTGGGGAGACAGGGTTGAGTTTATCTTCCTGTCTCCTTGTTGACCTCTCAGTAGAGCTTCTTTTCTCTTCTTGAAAGCCAGTTCCATAGGATTGGCTTCTGTGTTTGTCAGGGAGCAAGCCCTTTGCTCAGTAACAATAGCTCTATTCCTGGAACAGACCCTCTATCTAAATTATTTTAGGTAGTTAGGGGGAGGGTCAGAGTTTCTCCCTGAATCTTTTGGACGTTGTTTTCATCTTGAAATAATCTGCATGCCAAAGAGATATTTGGGGATGGCAAGTTTTGCTCCCCTACAATGCTGTCAAATAAAAAATTATTCTGACACTTGTTCAGGACAGCAAGGTAGACTTTATTCAGGGGTCTACTACAATGGGGTTTTGCAGTAGGGGAGGGAGATTCAGCTTGTCAAGCTTAAAAGCAAAAGAGCCAGTTATTTTGTAAGCAAAATGAGTTTATTCGGGTATAGCAGAAAAATTGCAGCTCTGGACGTGCACAGTATGGTGAACCGTAGATCAAGACGATAAAGGGAAGGTCAGCTTTCATTAGGGTTTTAGGAGGAAATTGGGGAAGACTCTGGTGGTTCTTCATTGGCTGCAGGAGGTGGGCAGCTTGTTGTTGATGGGTCACAAGGAAATCTTTCTTCCGGATGGAGCCTTGGAATTGCAGTGGGTGATACTGATTCTTATGTGGGAGCAACGTCATTTTCGATGAGGTTTCCTTTATTTTCACAGGCTCAACTCTGAATACAAAGAAAAGTGGGAGTTTATGACAAGAAAAATATTGGGGGTTTGGTGGATGGAAAATTACTTAAAGGGTAGAGTTATTCTTTGTTAAACAGACCTAACAGAATTCTTACTGAAGGCAGGTCAGGGGGATGAGATATAACCTGAGGGGCATGATGGAGAATGAGGAATTTGATCAGACATCAAGGGTGGGAGATTCTGTCTAAACTGACTTAACTGGATTCTTGCTAAAACTGGAGTCTATAAGGACAGAGACTGAAGCCCAAGGTTGGAACTTGGGGAGCAGAGGGTCAAAGGAGCCTGAGGAGTTTGGTCACGGGGAAAATCTTTGTTAATACTATAAGCACTGCCAGCTGAGCTCCACTCCCAGCAGTAGGGCATGAAGGCTTCTCTCTCACACGTCTCTACCCATATTTGTTATTACTAAATTTTATGATGTTTGCCAATCTTATGGGTATAAGGTGCTATCATTCTTTAGGTGAGGAGAAACTTTTTTCTTTGTCTTCTGAAATTTAGGAGCTGAGGCCTGTGGAGTGAAACTGACAAGACAGATTAACTGAAGAACAAGATTATTCATATGCACAGGGAAGCCAACAGAAGACGTAGCTGGCCCTTTAAGTGGTTAAAGTTAAAGGCTTATAAACCTAATTTAGTGAGGGAGAAATAACTTTTATAGGTTGAACAAATTGCTTTCTTTAGGAAAGACAATGGATTTTTAGGAGAACTAGTGTCAGATAAGAACATTTGTGATAATGTTTGTCTATACAGGTGTGTATGGTCTTTCCATCTGCTTCAGGGTCGTAAAAACCCTCTGGAGAAGGGATTTATGGTAAGTGTACTCTTGGCCTCTCTCCTGGAGTAGAAGCTGCCCCAAGAGGGAATCTATGGCCGCCCTCATTTCTCAGAAAGTTCTGCTTTTAGTCAGATAAGGGAAGCTCCAAGAACGTTTCTTTTTCCATTTGTTGAATCTCAAACATCTTCATCTTAAAATAATCTTTAGACCAACTCTGGGTCTCTCCGTAGGACCCCACAATATGGTTTATTTCAAGTTGCAGTGTTCCAATTTCCAGTGAGGTTGAGCATGACAGATTTTTGGGTTTCTTAAATGATCTGTTCATACCCCCTTGCAGGGGCTTGCCTGTCTGGAATTCAAGTTACTTGATTACCCTGAGACCTCTGGTCCCTAATGTGTTCAAGAAAACTATGGTTTGTAGTTTGCCCACCAGAAGACAGGTTAGTTTTATAAGGGGGGAGGGTGATATATGAGAGATAAATGTTCGGAAAATGAAATAAATGAAAGCCAGAAGGCAAGGAGACTATTATAATTCTGGAGATGAAATGGCTGTAGTTCAAAGGATAGAACAGAAGCCACAGTTAAAATACATACACCCATTTTTTTGTTCTTTCCCTTAGTAATAGACCTCCCCAATCTGTTCCAAGCTCGCACTGCTGGCTGCATTACAGGCCATCAAATCGAGAGACAAATTGTTGGGGCAAGGATTAGCGACTTTATTGGGAAAGCCAGCAGACTGAGAAGAAAGGTGGACTAGAGTCCCAAAAAACCATCTTGCCCAGGTTTGGATGTTAGTTTCTTTTATAAAGCAAAGAGGGGGAGGTGAGGAGGTAAAGTAAAAAAGGTCATAAGTTGTTGCAAATATTTCCTGGTTCCAGCCAGACTCCAGAGGGAATGTGTTACTTTCTTCTTTCCTGCAGTCGTTCACAGGTGGGTGTGATCAGGATGCTTCCTGTGAGTTTAAACAAAGGTACTTTAGCCTAACACTCAGTCACACGAGGCAGTGTTCCTGGAGATGAGTCATTATGTATACTGTAAGCTATAGGCAGCATCCCTTTAGTGATTAACTTGCAGCAAAAGCAGTAGAATACAGAGGTTAAAGTAAAAGGAACAGATCCAATGTGGAGTTGGATTTGTTCTTCCCTATTACAAATCTATAGGCTGTAGCATCTAAGTGGTTAAGAACCTGGATTTGAAACCTGGCAGACTGGTTTTGAATCATGACTCTCCTTCCTACCAGTTATGGCCTCTTGGGTAGGTTTCTTCTCTATGCACAGTTTCTCATCTTAAAATGGGGAAGTTAATACTACCTACCTCACAAGATTGAAATTAAATGAGTTCACCAATAAGATATGTCACTACGTTTAAAGAATTTAAATAAATTAAAGTTCTCTGCCACTCATTTTATCTTGATAATCACTTAATCATATGTATATTTAAAAAAAAATCTAATGTAGAAACTTAGATAAGTGGGACTTCCCCAGGGTAACCCAACATTAAATGATGGAAACTGGACTGGAAACTCAGTACTCTTAATCTCCAGAAAAGATTCCTGGTTCCTCTCTATGCAATTTTTCTCTGGTCATTTTTTTGGTCCTTTTCCATATCTTTAAGGAATTAGTTAATTACAATCTATAGTCACTTCTAGCGACAAAATTATGTGCTGTAAAAACAACATGAATTTACAAAATGCATAGGCTCATGTTAGATTAAATTTTCTGTCGTAATTCACATTTATATTTCATAGGCCTAACCATATGTTTATATGAAGTAAATACTTTGCTTTGGCTCAAAATCAGAGGAAATATAAGTAGTTTAATGCTCTAATCATGACCCAAAGAGCTCCTATTTGAACCTACAATCATCTTTTTTATACTTTGCTCGAATCCTACCTTCCCTAAGAGAAAATTCAGTTAATGTAACCTGTCACACGAAGAAAATAAACTCTGTGGATCTTCACCAGCATCCAACAGCTAATATCCTAAAAAAAATAAATTAAAAGCATGTAAGCCTTTTCTTCATGTTTATGCTTACGGCAGCTTTATTGGTTGTTTTTCTGTAAGGCAATATTTTCTTTTACTCTATACTGAAAAATTTTAAAATAATAGCCTACTTGTAAAATTAACTGTCAATAGACATAGTTTATATTCTTCATCATACAACCATAAAACAGGTATATTTTGATTAAAGAAAAAAGATTAAAACTCAGCATAAAGCTAGGCTAATTACTACCATGGCAGTGAATATACATGATTTATAATAGATATTCAAATGAAGAGTTTTAAAATGGATTGGAATTCGAAGTTTTCATTCCATCTGTATAACATTTAGCTCTAGAACTCTCTATGACAGTACAATAGAGCCTGAGGGAATAAATCTTGAGGTAAGAAGTCAACAGTAGTCATGTAAATACTGTGTCATTAACAATCATTAAATCCCTTCTTGATATAAGGACTTCAATTACTCCTCTCTTTAAGTACAAATTTAGCATTTGACCTTTTACACCTATAGGCTGAAAACCTACAGTTAAATAATTAAATGTAGTAAAATGAGTTCAACACCATTTAATCAATTTGAAAAGAGAAGCAATAAGTGCAAGCCTGATTAGAGCTGTTAGCCCACTTGGGTGCTATTATTTGAATAGTTGTTCACCAAAGAAAGAAAAAGAAATACTAAAAAACATGAATCAAAACACAGAAACAGTTTTCTAGGGTAGTATTTTAAACTTTACCACATAGTTTATACTTTTTTTTTTTTTTTGCAATAAATGTTCAGACGAATTAGTTAAGGTCCAGGCTGATGCTAAGAGCATTTATTATGATGGGTTATTAAGAGATGAAGCTCATCTAGTAAGGGATAGTAGAAAATGCCATCCCAAAATATGCCCCTCTGGCGTACGATTATTTTGAGCTGAAGGCAATTGAGAAGAAGCAAATATAAAAAAAAAAACCTCTGTCCTCCCCTATTTGCCTAAAAGCAGGATACAAATTTGTAAAGGTATCCCTTTCCCCTTTTTATCAGGTGTCCCGCTCCCTCCCTCTACTGGAGAAAATTCCAAACCATCATTAGCCTTGAGATAGCATCAGAAGACTCTATGTAACAAACCTTGCTAAACTAGCCTGTAACTACCATTAATTTCCACATATATTTTCTTTCCTGCAGTTTGCTTCCCCTAGTAGATCAAAGTCCTTTTCCTTTGTCTTGCTACTTGTCTGAAATTTTATTGTTCTTTTGTTAAGATGCTTAAATAAGCCCAAGTTCTTACCACCTGTTGGAGTTACTCATTATGGAGTGGTCCCATGGGTGTGTGTGCACATGTTAATAAACTTGTTTGTTTTTCTCTTTTTAATCTTGTCAGTCTAACACACAGGACTAAGAAAAGAGAATCTATGATAATAGAAAAAGATATTTTTCCTTCCTCTATAATAGATGGCAATGAAAACAAAAGGCTTGGAATAGTAAGTCATTGTGTTTAACTTAGATTTGTGTGGAAGGAGGGAGAAATAGAACCCTCTCCCTACCAAACAGGCAGAGATGAAAAATCAACCATTAGGGAAGAACAATTTTAAAAAGTGAGTAAAAAATCCTAAATGCTGGTTCCTTGAAAGATGCATAAAATGGACACACTTACCGGTTGACTAGTTAAGGAAAATAAGAGAAAATATGCAAATAAACAAATTGGAGGATTCACTTTTTCATTTATTTATTCAAACAATTACTTACCGAGCCTTTACACTGTGCCAGGCACTCTTCTATGTAGTAGGTACGTAGCAGTAGAAAAAAACAACAGGCCAAACTCCATACCTTTACAGAACTTCAACTAGAGTGGGCAGAAACAAAGTTCAAAGTAAAAAAAACTCTGCAGTATATTAGAGGATGATGAGTGCAGGGAAGGGGAGCGAGTGCCAGCTGACAGTTGCAGTTCTAAATAGATGGTCTAGGAAGGCCACGATGAGGGAGTACATTTGAGTAAACACTTGACTGAAGTGAGGAAGTGAGTCAAGTGGACATCTGAGGGAAGTGTGTTTCAGGAAGAGGACAGAGCAATGCAGAATTAGGGGAAATTACCAGAGATAGAAATAGAGATAAAAGTAGTAAAATTTTGCTATGAACAAATAGATAACCAGTGAAATTCTTGTGTGATAGATGTATTTCTAGAAATTGTTGAAACTCCAGTCGAAATAAGTGGATTTTTAGGCAAATATATAATACCCCCAATTTTCTACCAAATATTTAGGGAATACCTCTATTAGTCTGCTCAGGCTGCCATAAAAAATTTCACAGACTGGGTGGCTTAATCAACCAAAATTTATTTCTCACAATTCTGAAGGCCAGAAGTGCAAGATGGAGGTATTAACAGGTTTGTTTTCCCCCTCAGGCTTCTGTCCTTGGCTTGCAGGTGGACAGTCTTCTCTTTGTGTCCTCCCATGGCCTTTTCTGTGTGCACACACATGCACACACACACACTCACACACGGGGTCTCTCCTATAGGGACACTAGTTCTCTCATGTTAGTGCCTCACTCAATCTTAATTACCTCTTTGAAGATTCCATCTCCAAATAAAGTCATATTAGAGATTAGGGCTTTGCTATATGAATTTTGGGGGAACACAATTAGCTCATAACAATATATATTTTCTATATTTTAAGGGTTATTCCATTAAATTGCAAAAGAGAGAAAACTGCCCAACTCGTTTTATAAATTTACATTGGATTCCAAAACTGCATAATAAAAAGACTATCAAATTATTTGCCTGTGTCACCTACAACAGCCATGAAATAGTCCTAAATAAGATATTTACTACAAATCAGTCTATAAATATCAACATTATTCACTGCAGTAACCAACCACAAAATATATTACATAGTAGGGTGTCATTCACAGTATCAACAAAACCTATATAAGTAGCTAAGAAATAACAAATATTACATATACTTCTATAGAGAAAATTTTGGAGCCCTCTTAATGGATCTATATAGAGAGAATTTTCTCCAAATTAATCTTATCAATTAAAAGCCACTTAATAAAAATCCCAGCTGGATACTTTTTGTGGAAACTATAAACTTCTAAAGTTTATCAGGAAGAGTGAAATTCTATGTGTAATTAAGGCAACTATGAAAGAAGTTCAAAAGGAGTAACTTGGCCTAAAGTTGTTAAAATATAAAGTCATACGAATAGGGAGAAAAGTAGAATTTAGTATAAGAACAAGAAAAAATAGATCAATGAAAGGAAGTGGAGAGCTCAGAGGTAGGCCTTTTTATGTTGAAACCTTATTCAGTAAAGTTATTATCACAAACATTGTGGAAAGAACAAATTGTTGAGAATATGATGGTGGAAATAAATGGTGGCGTATGTGATATGGAGTATGTGACAGACAGAATAATGACCCTCAAAGATGTCCACGTCCTAATCCCTGGAATCTGTAAATATAATACCGTGCACAGCAAGAGAGACTTTAACATGTGATTAAGTTAAGGATCTTGAGATGGAGATATCATCCTGGATTACCTAGGTGGCCCTGATGTAATCACAAGGGTCCATAAAAGATGAAAGAGGGTCAGAGTCAGAGATATTTGAAGCTGCCATGATGCTGACTTTGAGTATGGAGGAAAAGGCCAAGAGAAAAGGCATGTAGGAGGCTTCTAGAAGCTGGAAAATGCAAGGGAACAGTTTCACTTTCTTCTAGAAAGGATGTAGCCCTGTTGACACCTTGACTTTAGCCCAGTGAAACCCATTCCAGAACTATAAGAAGCTCGTATTGTTTTAAGCCACTGTTTATGATTATTTTGATACAGCAGCAATAGGAAACTGATACAGACTGCTACCTCTTAAGATGAGGAAAACTGCGTAAGTGAGGAGAATCAAGATTGTTATGTTTACTAAATATTCAAATACAGATATAAAATAGTTTGATATATGTGTCTATGTCTCAAAGGAGAGCCAAGTTTAGAAATACACAAATATAAGTGTCATCATAAATATAAATTGTACTGAAAGCCGTGGAACTGGTGTGATCACTTAGGTGTCAATACAGGTAGTGTAGAGAAGGAAAAACTAGTTTTCCTTTACCCTCCTAAGATCTGCCACTGGGCCTTGGAGACTAAGCTGAAAAAAGATTAATAAGAGAAAAATATGCAAATTTTATATAATTTGCAAATATAATTTTTCGCTTAACATTATTCATGAGCATTATGTTCTTAAAACTACTTTTAAGAACATAATTTTTAATTATTGCAACATTTTTACTTTGGAAATAGCAATTTAGTCTGTTCATCTTACTTTTAATTATTAAAGTTAGCAAATAATGTTTTATAAGCAACCATAATATTAAAATCTTTGCTTAAATCAGTTTTTCTTGGGAAGAATGTCTGGGTATTGATAGGTTTCTTAAAGAATAGTGTTATGATTGATGATCTCACTCCAATAAAGAGAGAAATTAGCAAAATGGAAAAGTGTTAAATATTTAGATATGTATCACTTATTTGAGACATGGTATTCATTAATCCTTATAAAATTCATTAAATGCTTTTTGTCCTTTTGTTTTTGAGTTTCTAACCTTTACTAGTAAAAACAAAGGAATTCAATACCAAAAAAAAAAAAATTGTTAAACTTAGGAGTAAAAGAATCAAAGCCAGTTAGGCTGTTTCTGGTGTGATCTTGAGAGAACTGGACCAGTGAGAAGCAGGCTCCTATTTCTAGGGGCTGAAGAACAAAGCAGTTTTAAGGAATAGAAATGCAGTTGGGGAGATCAGTGGACTGAGCCAGAAACGTGTTTCCTGGCTGCAACTGCTATGGGGCTCGTCTGGTTAGTTCAGATGGTACTCTGGAGTAAGATACCCCCTAAAAATCGGTTGGTAAAGTTTAAGTGCCAGCAAATAACTTACTTTACAGAAGGAATTACTAGCATCATAATACCTGTTACCAGCCACCAACCATCTTGATTCAGACTATGAAATATTTGTGGCACACTGAATTGGAATTAAGGGCTTAGGGTTTGTGGCATTCTTTTTTTTTTTTTTTTTTTTTTGGCCACTCTGACACCAATAGTTAGGTCTATACTTCCAGAGTTTTGAGGGTTGAAATTATGTAATTCATTCTGTCTGTATAGGAAGAATAGATGTATTGTTTCTCACAATAGATTTCTAGATGCCCATAATGGGCTGGAATTAGAACATCAAGGTACGAACATATTAAACGTATTTGGCTTCATAGTATTTACAAAGGGCTATTTTGATTCCAATATTTAAATAGATATTGTTGGTTAAATGCAGAAATACAAAAAGTGAAAAGATTCCTGATGATCCTACCTTTTCAAAATATCGGACATAGTTACTGCCAACATTTTGATGTATTTTTTTCTAGTCTTTTAAGTATACATTTGATTATTCATCTAAGGCTTAGTTATGCTGCAGTAACTGCAAACTGGAAATAGGTCAACAGAGTTTTCTGGCTCATAGTAAATGTCTATTAAAGATCTGCCGGCACTGAATATCTTCAATATCTTGAGTCCAGAATCCAGGCTGATGTGCAGCTTCTTATGGGTTGGTGCTGCTCTTACGGCAGAGGGACCAGAGAGGGAGAAAAAACATGAGTAGCCTCTTCCACATTCTGCGTGGAAGTGACTCGTGCCACCTCTACTGTCGTTCATTGGCTAAGTCAAGTCACCTGGTAAAGAGGCAACCTAGAAGGTGGTCAAGCGATAGTATAGACATAATGATTCATAATTAATGGATATTCAGTGGTTGTGGAGCGGCTCTATTGTGATTGATTGTTCAAGGCCAGTAGCCCCAGAGATGTTCCTGTTTAATAACGGATCACCAAAGCCAGACGGTCCTTTATAGGATTTCTTTATGTTTACATTCACATTGAACCTTTACATTCTCTGCAAGTAGCACAATAATAGAATATTAGGGTCAACTAGAATAAATACAGCCAATTTGAATGTATAATATATTAATTTCTAGAAATAATTTTATCACATAAAGTAATGCCAATTTTAAAAATTTCTTTTCATTACTGCATTTTTAGTCAACACCTAAATTTTACAGGCTAAGCGGTATAGGAAATAGCACATGGCTTGAATTTAGCAAAGAAACTTGTAGCCAATTCAAGAACGTGAACTACTGTAACACAGCAATTTAACCTAATCTATTCCCAGCAGTTCTTCTTGTCAAATGTTATTCCATTCACTTCATGATAAATTACACCTCTCTGAAAAAAGATGTTTAAACAGAAATAATTTCAGCAATTTTCTGATGTAACTCTCTGTTTTTTCTTCTGTAATTTGCATTATTTTATCGTGATGCATACCACTATGGATTCAAGCCCTATCACCTAATCAGGTCACTAAAGATTTAGAGTTTCATATTATGCTGCCATCGTCATTCCCTTGGATATTATATCTTTAAGACAGTTTCTATTTGGCTAATGGCATTCTTTATCTCTTCCACTTTAGGCTTACTCTGAGTGAACAGATACTGAATGTATTATCCTATTTTCATAATTTCTAATAAACACATACACTCAATCATAAATACATTAGGCTCCTTTACAAGTGCTAATACAAATATAGATGAAGAAATAGAATAGGAAGAGAAAAACTACTTGAAAAACAACTAAGGGATTTTTTGTATTATTTACGAGAGCCAGCAACTGATTCATAATTATTTTGACTCTCATAAAGGAATTTGAATCAAAGGATCCAAAGAAACATTCTAAAAAATAAAAAGAGGAGATGATTGAAACAATGTCTTTATCACTTTTGAAATTTGTAATGTTATTAACATTTCCTGTATAGTTTCATTTCCTGATATTACTGCCATTACTTGTGTTTTACAGAAGAGTCTGTTAAGAATGATCCAGTCTGGGGCTTCCCTGTGGCGCAGTGGTTAAGAATCTGCCTGCCAATGCAGGGGTCACGGGTTCGAGCCCTGGTCCAGGCAGATCCCACATGCCATGGAGCAACGAAGCCCGCACGTCACAACTACTGAGCCTGTGCTCTGAAGCCCGTGCTCTGCAACAAGAGGAGCCACCACAATGAGAAGCCCGCGGGCACCACAATGAAGAGTAGCCCCTGCTTGCCGCAACTAGAGAAAGCCTGCGCACAGCAGCGAAGACCCAATGCAGCTAAAAATAAGTAAAGTGATATATATATATATATATATATATATAAATGACCCAGTCTGGATGTTAAATATGCACAGTTATGCCACTGGCTCTGTGCCTTAAATATTTGGGAATTTAGGGTAGGAGTAAAATGGTTATCATTGGGAATAGAGGGCCTTACTTGGGAATTCCTTTGACCTTTCTGACTCAGGCAACTCAATATTGTAAAATTATTAAAATAGGTATAACTTCAAAATCTGCTGTAGGTATAGTATGACTTGAGAGAGGGAAAACTATTTCCCATCTATGAATACATGACAGCATTTCCTCCATCACCTCACTATTAACTTTCTCTTCTGAGAAATTTCCAGGGAGGTATAAGTGACTAGCTGGGAAAGTCAGATATTTTGTTGGCATAGTGGATTCAGGCAACTATAACACAAATTTTCAATATATATGAACCCAGCTCAAAATAGGAATTCAGTTATCTTTCTTAGAACATTGCAGTCTATATCTAGTTTTAAGTTTACTTGTATTTAAATAAAAATTTTTCATTAATTATTAGAATTTATCATTTTAAGTCAAGTATTAAATCAAATTTTAAATTAATTTAAACTACAAAACTTTCAATTTTTTCAACACTTTAAACTAGCTAGACTATTCACTTGAGAGCATATTGTTAAATGAAATAACAGCTTAAATGTATTCCATCAGGGCAGTCAATGTAGAATTAGAAGATGCTTGAGATTCCTTCCAGAATCCTGATCTTATACATCTCAGAAGACTATTCTGTACTCTGCTTTGAATCTGTTACAGTGATGTCTTCTGTTTCCTGTTCATTAACCCGCTTGTAGGAGAAAGTTTCCAATTTATGCCAAGACTGAAAATTAGCACAAATGGCTACCTCTCTCCCGCAGATCAACTCTAGGGAAACTATAGAGGGAAATGCAATATGGATTCATAAAAGTGTGAGAAATACCTAGAAAAAAAAGATGGCTACTTAGAATTGGAGTGTGGCAAGGCAGGTAGATGACTGTAGACTGCAGCAAAGGGCTTTTGGCTTAGCTGCTAAGGCATAAATCAGGAAAGGGCAGTTTAAATAGTGTCCTTGTGGCCCTCCCCACCTTGCCTTTCTTCTTGTTGCAGAATTAGACAATGGTCATCCAAACCTCTGAAAGCCATGACGTCGATCGGCCCACACCCCCCCCCCCCCCCGGAAGTGTTCTCAGGGATAAAATCAAGGCAGAGCAAAACCTGATAGGGTGAAGAGTTGGGAAACCTATGAGAACTGACCAGCTTTGAATTTATCTCTTTCAGCCATTTCTCTCCAAACTTCCAGAGCTGATGAATGACAATCTAGGGAGACTACCTTTTCTTTGGTGTTTGAAAGTAGAGCATGGACCTGAAGAGCTGCTTGGTGTGGTGAAACCAAATGAGAGTGATTAATTCTGGCTTATGGTAATGACTCACCTCTTCATCTACACTAGACCTCAGAGCACTGATCAAGGCTCTTTCTGCTGCCCTTCCTCAATCATATTAACAGGTAACCTTCAGGGATAAGCCAAATTTAATAATAATAATAATAAAAGCCAGAATAATGATATACTTTCTTTAAAAAAAACTCTAGGAATATAATGTTTTAAAATTAAAAACTATAAATTGGTCAACATATTAGCAAAAGTATTAAAATTAATGAGTCAGAATTTGAAATAAACATAATAAATGTGCAAACAGGAACGGGGAAGATATTTCAGTATGGAACAAGAACAAGATGTGATGAAAAAATAATCAAGTAGAAATACTAGGTATGAAAAAGTTAATAGTTGAAATAAGAATAATACATGGATTGAATAAGAAATGGATATAGCTGAAGAGTGAATTCAATTGTAAGATAGTATAGAAGTACTTATTTTTCTAGAAAGAAACAAATGTGATAGAACAGCTGAGAAATATGGAAAATAGAATAAGTCCAAATATATAGATAATAAGAGTTTTTGAGAGAGAGAGAGAAAAAAAAAGGTAAATTTCTAAGAATTAAAAGAAAAAAGGTTCTTAAAACTGAAACATCCCAAGCCGTGTCACATAAAGAGTCTTAGGCATTTTGCAGTGGTTTGGATGAAGTGGCCTAGTGGTGATGCACAAACTTCTTAGGGTCACTAGATATGGGAGATAACTATCTAGGAATCCCTATGGCGGGGAGAGAGATAAGCCTCCAAAAGGCATAAGAAATAAGGTTAGGGGTAAAATTTCAGCTGGAAAATGTGGCTGAAGACCTCTTTGGTGGTATAGAGTAAATACAGAATCCCATGAAGGCAACAAGAGATTGTTGTTCTGATTAAGGAAATGGTCAAAATGGGAGTTTTGAGCCCCCTTAACCCCCTTTAAAAAAGTCTTGTCTGGCCAGTGCATAAAACAAATGGTTCCTGGAGTACCAAGGATTAAGTGAGGTTGTGTTTTTGATCGCTTCAGTTGTAACTGATATTGTAAAGACTATAAAGGAAGTGCAGATCAAGGGTGATGGTACGCCATTATGGCCATTCCAATTTGGGAATCTAGCCAGTCACAATATATACTCTCGTGGAATGTCAGTCAGTATTCATCCATTGCACTGAGACAAGAATTCTTAAATTTGCTAGCATATTTCCATATTCTTGTGAGGGGCTTGGAGTTAAAAATCAGTCTGTGCGATGATCTCATAATAATCACCTATCTACAGAAAGAAGATCGGAATGAATTAAAGATCAGAGTCACCCAGATGAAAAACAGGGGTTGGCTGATAAACCAGCTAAGACTTAAGGTCCAGCCCAACCTGTGAAATTCCTAAGAATTACATGACCTGGAGCAACCAGAGGTAGTCCTACTACTGTGAGAAATAAATTATTAGCATTCCCATTCACAGATAACAGACGAGAAGCTTAGGAACTAGCCGGACTATTTGGGTTTTAGTGGAGTCATATTTATACATCAATCCTATTGGCCCAATCTATAAATTCACCAGGAAGAAATCTGAATTTGAGTGCGGCTTTAGCAGAAACAAGTGCTACAGATATATCGAGGGTGGTGGAACAGACATTTTTACTAGGTACTTATGATCTGTCTTCTCAGATAATATTTGAAGTGTCTATAACTAGTGCATATGCAGATTGAAGGGATTTTCAGAAACTGAATAATGCTATTCAGTGAACTTCTCTTATGGTATGGCTCAAAAACTGAGTTTACGTTATATACCATTTAAGAGAGGAGAGTGAGATTGCTACTGAGTACTGGCTGAAATCATTCCTACCCCTGAGGATCGTCAGAAAAGTTTGAGAATACAAATACAGATAATGCCTTGAGCAATATCAAAGAGACATTCAAATAGGGAGAGTACAGCACAGCAAAGCTCGCGCACAAAGTGGAAATGGTATACATTAGAAGAATGCTAAGGGGGGCTGGGGCTCAGAAAGACTAGAAAGCTTATGTTAGCAGTTGCTTCACTGAATGTAGAACCAAAAATAAAGCCCTACAAGCACACTATGTGGTCTGAATCTTATGATTCTCTCTTCTAGCTGGGGAAAAGTTGTTTTCCTGGTCCATTGAAAGGAGTTTCTAGACTGAGGATTCAGACTGAAGGGCACATTGCTGTTTTGTAAAACATTGATGAGTGAGGTAAGTGCAAATTTGCACAAGGGTAGCGGTGCATCTATTTAGCAATGGAGGCTTAGGCTCAAGGGAGTGTTGGGATATTCATAGACTGTTGTGCTTTGATCAAAGGCTCCGCCGTATGGTCAGGCATGGGCCCTAAATGACTGAATAGTAAAGAACACACCTGTATAGTTTCTTGTATGGACATATCAGGAAACTTAGACGTAGATTTAAAGAGGATGATGCATCCTAAAAAAATTCCAGGGCATTGAATTCTCCTAAGATGTAAAAATTTTAAAAGAGTACACCTGTAGCCTATGGCAAGAAAAAGCCATATGAGTCTAAAAAATCATAACTTTTCTCTGACCCAATAGAGGACTGATGTTGCAGGAAAACCAAGTAGCTTGGAATCTGAGGAAAGTCAGGTGCCCCTGAGGAGAGGTGGGAAATGAGCATGCATTCACCTGTGTGAGAGCACGGGCAGAAGACAGGACTACCATCCAAGTGGGAAAGAAGAATTCAGCTATGATTTTTTAATGAATTTCCAAAGGATGAGTAGTAGGAGTCGAGGCCCTGGAAGCCACAGACACTCCCTTGTTGGCTTTTCTCCACAGACCTTCTCACTGTGTACCGATAAAAAAACCATTGCTGGCAGGGAAGGTAGTAGATAGTTTAGTCATTGGTAAGTCAGAGCCCTGGAGAAGAGGTGCAGCCACCACTGTGGGAAAGGCATAAAGCCTCTCCTGGTCTCCTCTCACCTAAGAAAAAGTGTCATAAGGTACTAGGGGTAATAGCAGTTGCCCCAGTACAAGGAGATGTCTCCATGGCAGGTGGGAGAAGGGTAGAATTAAAAACAAACAAAAAACCTTTATCTATAGGGTAGGCGCAGAAAACTGTTCTCAGAAGAGCCTAGCCCATTAGTTTTCCTGTCACTGAGTTTGGGGCAAGGTCACTGAGAAAACATAAACTTTAAGACTCAGGACACAAGGGCCGCTTAAACTGATGCTGAATCAGGACAATAGAGAACCCCATCCCCAGCTCACAACCACAATACCTCAAGCTCCAAGAAACAGAAACAGCAGACTGTTCCTGGGGGAGAAGCGTCGAGATATCCTCTTTAAGATGCAGGTGCACAGGAAAGCCCTAAAACTTAAAGTGGAGCAGAAACATTGAGGAAAACCCACCAGCAAGCCACTCCCAACCTAAGAACAAATAAATTTAAAGAGAGTAGTGAACCATTGCAATAACAAAATCCAAACTGAGCTCAATTCCTGAGTAGGTTTACTCAACCTCCCACAATAATGGTCTAACAGAAGAAAATATGTGCTCATCCCCAGGCATCAATACTGCTTACACCCATCTCCACCATTCTGCACACTGTATCTGGAAATCAATAAAAAAGTAGAACACACACACGCACACACACACACACACACACACACACACACACAAAACCGAGGGGAAAAAACCGTCACTGTCAAGAGACAAAGTTAATTCTAGGAAGACTCAGAGATACCCCGGATGTTGGAATTATTGGACAGGGAATTGAAAATAACCGGTTAATATGTTAAAGGTTCTAATGAAAAGACATATAGGATATTTTAGCAGATAAATACAAACAATAAGGAAGAGACACATGAAAATGCTAGAAATGAAGCTTTGATAACAGATATGAAAACTGCCCCTGACGGGCTCACCAGTAGACTTGACACAGCTCAGGAAAAAGCCAGTGAAATTAAAGATAAGTCAACAGAAATGCATTCTTTGCCTATGAATATATGTTCATATTTTCGAGGTAGTCATGCCTTGTAAATCCATGGATTCTATGTTCATAAGCAATTTTAAATAGGAACTTCTCACTCAAAGCATTCCTGAGATAAGGATTCTCCTCCTAATAATAACTATTAGCTTGTTTAACAGAAGTCTCTTATTTACATGTCTACAATGCAATTGGACCAGATCACCTGCCTCCTTTCACTCTCAAGAGTGTCCTCCAGACATGATAATGAGATAGTTTGCAGACTAGCTGCTTACCCTCTTTCTTTCGAATTGCTTGAAAAGTTTGTTGAAATATATCTTGAACTATTGTTTCAAAAGGACTTCATGGGAGGTAAACTTTAAATTCTTTTTTGTCTGTAAATTTCTTTATTGTGCCCCATCATTGATTTATAATGTGTCTGGGTATATAGAATTTGGAACTCAAAGTCAAGTTTTTGCTTGGTTCTTTATTTTTCCTCAGTTGTTTTAAATTCATTGTTGCTTTGTAGTCTGAGAGCAAGTGTTACAGCAGAGAAGTATGATAGTGGTCTTATTTTCATTCCATTGTAGTTAATCTGATTTCTCTTTTTGGTAGCTTTAGGTACTTTTGTGTAGTGTTGGCACTCTGAAAATTAAAAAACAAAACAAAAAACAGATAAGGATATGAACCCATTTTTATTAATCACTTTTATTAAAGTGTTGGACCCTTTTTGTCTGATGACCAGTGTCTTTTTGTCTACTCTGGTTAATTTTATGCTTTGCTTCCTTTTATTCATTCATTCCCTTTTACTTTATCTAACTCCCATTAGATAAATGCTGAAAATACTGACTACATCCTTCATGAGTCTTGTTTCTCTCATATATTTTATATTTTTATCTTTTCTCTGTATATTCTAGATATCCTCAGATTTATCTTGTCTCCCTGTACTGTTCAATACAGTAGCTGCTAGTCACATGTGGCTAATGAAATTTAAATTAATTAAAATACCTTTCCACATTTGAAGTGTTCTAGCCACATTTCTGACTTCTACCACTATAGACCAGTTTCATCTCTTCTTGAACTTTGTATAAATGGAATCATAAGTTACATGACTTTTTGTAACTGGCTCCTTTTAATCAACACAATGCCTGTAAGACTCACCTGTGCTGTTGTATATATCAATAGTTTTCATTTTTACTTCTGTGTAGTATTCCATTGTATGAATATACCACTGTTTTTATTTAAAGTGAAAATTGAGAAGGACAGGAGCTCATATTTGCCCAGTCTGGTATCTTGCATCAAAAGTTTATGTGGCTCTGATAATATAGTACGTCAGATCTGCCTCATGTTGTATGTGGCTATATAGTCACCCTCAAAAGATGGTGAGTTACTTGAGAAGGGGAATATTTTTATATTGTCACGTTTTCTGTCATTTAAAAGTATCTGACATAGTACATACTGTGTAGCTGGAATTCAATTAATATATGTCTGAAAGCAGAAACTTTCATTTCTGCAGCAAGAAAATGGATGAATTAAAAATAACAGCAAGTTTTTTTCCTCAAAGGCTAAATTTGATTTCTCTAATATTAAATGGCATAGCAAATTAAATATGTTATTTATGTGTGCTGATTTATATTGGTGCCCAAATAATACCCCATTTTGGTAATTCACTTAAAGTCTAGCTGCAATGAAAAGAAAACCTGAAATTTAACACTTTTTAAACCTGTTTTATAGGAACTTTCAGAGAAAGTATAATTTATATACATTGATGTAGTGAGTTGATTGGGTAGACAAAAAGTCTTAACATCATTTTCAGGAAGAGTTATTATTACTGACCATTCATAATTATTGTTACTGAAATTTTAGATTATGAGATGATTTAAAGTAACTTTTCCCTGAGTGATCCATTTTTACAAATGGATTGTAACATTTATCTTACAGCATTTGGATAAAGCATTAGCTGGTAAAGATAAATTCAGAAATATTATATTTCATTTGAATGCACGCTGTATGATGGTAGAATTTGATCTGCAGAGGCAAACGAAGATGAAAAAAAATACATGCTCAGAAATATCCATTAGATGTGATTTCCCGTAAAGGAGCAATAGCCTTCTGCTTTTGCAGATTGTGCTGTGATTGTGTCTTGTTTATTATTTTGGTTTTTTTCTCCTTATATATAAACATATCAATAGCTAGTATTTTTGTGGTAGATTTTTTTTAGATACAAGAGGAGATTTTAGTTAAGACAGCATATGCTTGTTTCTAGTGCATTAAATTCAGACACGTTAAAAATCTGGAGATGTGCTGAGAAAAACAAAATGCTATTAAAGTTTCTGTGTCTTTGTGATATCCCCAGGGAGATTTCTCTCAGTTGAAAAGTTAGCTTTCACAAATCTACTTCCAAAGCCATTCAGCAGTTTGCCTCCTGTTAATGGAACTTTAGTGGAAATGAAACCCAGCGCATAAAGCAAACAAACACAAAATTTCTGTTCAAGATTTCCAAAGATTTTTTGACATAAATTAAATGTCAAAAAGAATGTGAAGAATGTGTAACATTTATTAATAATTGAAAATTTACATGATGTTTGAGGGAGGATTTGACACAACTCCCTTCAGTTGTGAGCTATGCTGTCATTCCTATAGCCATTAAAGGAGATAATTTCATGTCTCCACGTGACCACAGTACTCTTCAGCAGCAAACAGTGGGATGTGGGTTGGAAGAATTCTTCATGTGAATAATCAATTATTCAGAGAGAAGCTATAAGATTATTTCAGAATATTATAGCAGTTAATTGTAAGTAAAATCTCATCCCCTTCCTGAAAAGGGGGATAAAATTCTTAACAAAAGATTAAATTAATTAGGAATAAAACAACATACGATTTCTGTGATCAAATGCATCCTTTGTTTCCCAGAGACCTATACAATATTTGAGATTCATTCAAATATTCTGTCTGACAGAAATAAAGCTAAACAGGAACAAATCTAGACATTCTGAGTCAAACTACATTGTTTTCATTTAGTTCTGCTTTCTGCAAATCTTTGTTCCGTTTTGAAATACATACTTTTTATTCACAAGCAGACATTGAATGAATGCTCGTTTCTTAACTCTACTTTGATAAAAATGCAAATCATTTTCTGAAACAATAAACAATGTGAGATTAAACACAAATTCTTCAGGAAGCTGTCTTTAGATAAGAACAGTTGGGCTTGTTTTCAAAAGTGGCTTTGCCTGGAAAACACTAGATGGTATTCTTGGATCCATCTTTCTGGGGATGATTATTCCGTGATAAACGTCAGCAATTTTTCATATCCAAACAATTTCCATCTAAGAGAATCTCCATCTAACTTATCTACTTTTCTACAAATGGGGAATTTGTTGGGATTTCTCAATAATCACAGTCTCAAATTAAAAAAGAAAATAATGAAATACCCCCTCTCCCCCCAACACCCCCCCCCAAAAAGCTGAGCATATCCTTGTGGGTCTGAGAGTGATTTGGATGGAAAATACCTTTAACAATATACTCACTGAAACTTTTGTCTACTGAAAAATGGATTCTAAATCGCAAGAAGTTTGGTCATCAATTATTCATTCAATAATTTATTTTGCTAAAAAGCAAGTAAAAATTCTTAGAAAAGTCAGAAAACAATATTTCTCATACTAAAAACAATGAGTGATCATCTCTACCTTGTTTAGCTTGAATTCAGTAAGAGTGGAAATTAGTGTTACAACCATGAACCTTCCCTCCACTTAGGAAAACATAGAATAGTTTGATTTTAAAGAATATTTAATTTGTAAATATATTCTTCTGTTCTATAACAGAACAGAAGAATACATTTTCTTGAGACTGTGACTTATAGGTCAAAAGCATGTAAAAATTATTAATAGAAAGGTAAGATTATAATTCAACTTTGAAATAATACTTTGAGGAAATTAAGTAAACCCAATTTATAATAATAAGAGGAATTCTCACCTGCCAAATTCCAGAAATTCAATAATATTTACATTTTACTTGAATCATAAAACATGGTGGGTATATATTGATACTTAGACCTGGGATATAAACCTGCTTTGATACAAATTTTCCCATTTACTAGCTGTGTATTCTTTGGCAAATTATTTATCTTCTGTGTTGCTTTGATTCCTTAACTGTGAAATGAGGATAATAGTAATACGTACCTTGTAGTACTATTGTGAAGATTACATACATAAATAAGTGAAAGTAAGTAGAGCAATGTTTGGCATTTAGTAAACACTGAACAAAAGTGAGAGAGTATTAGTACTTCCTTAATTTTATGGAGTTTCAGTTCTAATCTAACTCTAAAGGGGGTTTTAATTTTGCTTTGGACGTTTTAGTTTCTTAGAAATCCAAAATCTTCTATATTTTCTACTGGGATCGTTGGATTAGTCCCTGAGGAGGAAGGAATGGAAAAGGGTGGCTCTTAAAGAAAGGAAAAGAGCAGTTCCTCAGAAAGTTAAACACGGAATTCCCATGTGACCCAACAATTCCACTCCTAAGTATGTACCCAAAAGAACTGAAAAATGGACACAGGCAGATTCTTGGACACGAGCCTTCATAGCAGCACTATTCGCAGTAGCCAAATTGGGAACCATATCCAAGTGCTCTGGTGTTAGGTGTTTGGCTTCTGGAGCCAGAATCTCTGGGTTTGAATCCTAGTTCTGTGAACTCACTTTTGTATAGTCTTGGACAAGTTACCTAAATCGTCTGTTCTTCACTTTCTACATCTGCAAAACTAGGAGGAGTAGTATCTATTTCATGCAGCTGTTGAGAGAATTGAGTTCATAAATCACTATAAAAGTACCTTATGCCTAGAATGTAAGTTTAACTGCTATTTGTACCCGTTTTAATAGATGTTTTATTCCTATACATGTTTTTCTGCTCCTGTCTCATGGACAACATGTCTTTTGTATCTTATTGAAGGAGAGAAAGCTAACATTTCTTTAAATTTCTTATTTTATGTGAAGACATTTTCATAAATCTGCTCTATGCCTCCTTTTTATAGTTTATTTTGAATATAAATACTTAAATTCCTTTCAGAGGGGAAAGATTTTTAACTGGCTCAAAGTTTTCTGTTGAGGTATCAAGAAAAATTTGTAGATTACACTCGACCTGTTTGCTCTGCTCCTGAGTTGGTGGAATCCTCTTTTAGATTTATGGCTTAAGGGAGTTTTGGTGTTTGTGCTTCTTAACCCAGCAAACATACTACAGCATTGCAAGGTTTTAACAGAACCTCTCTTAGCTCTAATGATTACCTCTTTGAATTGTGGAGGAGCTGAAAAATGCTGATGCTTCAAGTGAGATATTGTCAGTTCTTCCTTGTAGTTATTAGTAAACATCTTCTTGTTTTCCATGAGTTTTTATCTGTTACCCTAAAATAGGAACTTCTGTTTGTAGGCTTTAGGAAGTAGGGTCCATACTTCACTGAACAATTTGAAATTAGGAAAAGGGTTTGGTCTGCACATACATGGCATAGACTCTTCTTTTTTCACTTTGGAGCAGCCTGTCTACAGTATCCAATATTCTTTACTACTTCCTACCATAAGCTTGTTGAGGCAGCTCTTTTTCTTAAAGGAGACAGCATGCCGTTGCCCATGTACTCTGTGGGGACAAATTATTTAGAAGCTTGCTTTTGACCACAGGTCAAGCTATGTTCTACAATCTAGTTTTGTCAGTGATAAAGTTAATATTTTTAATAATATGACTTCTGTGCTCTTTCTTTTTTTTCTTTTCCTCCCTCCCTCCCTTCCTTCCCTCTTCCTTTCTTTTTTCTCCTCCTCCTTCTTCTCTTCCTTTTCTTTTCTAAATGTTCCATGTACACTTAAGTTTGTTTAAAAGAATGTTGGGTGTAGTGTTCTAAACACGTATTAGATGGGGTTGGTAAATAATGTTTAAATTCATTATAATCTTATTGATTTTTATTTGATTGTTCTATTACTTACTGACAGAGGTGTGTTGAAACCTCCAACTCTGATTAAGAATTTGTCAGTTTCTCCTCTTGGGTTCCTCAGCTTTTGATACCGAGTATTTTGAAGCCATGTTATTAGGTACTTACAAATTCAGGATTGTTATTTCTTCCTGTTGAGTTGACGCTTTAACCATTATGAAATTTCACTTTCTTTAATACTTTTTGTCTTAAAATCTATTTTGTTTGAAATTATTATAGCCACGTCAGTGTTTGGTTAATGTTTTCATGGTACTTCCTTTTCCATACTTTTTTTTGAAGCTATCTGTGTCCTTACATTTATGGTGTATTTCTTGTAAACAGCTCAGATTGGGTCTTATTAAGAGCCATTCTGAAAATCTTTGTCTTTTAATAGGGGTGTGCAGTGTAGGAGAGGAAAGACTTTCCCTTTCCCTTCCTAGGTTTGATAGCTGTGTCTATGAAATAAATTGACAACAGGCAGATTAACAAAGAAAAGATATTAAAATTTATTACTTTGCAATATTATATAAGGAGAGGCACACAGGAAAAATATGAATACCCAAATAAATAAAATTTGAGAGCTTATATACCATCTTAATAGGGCAGATGAGGAGGGTTGTAGGCAACTTAAGAGAGAGTAAATGATTTTTTTTTTTTTTTTTTTTTTGCTGGTCGCGCTTTTTTTTTTAGATGTTGGGGGTAGGAGTTTTAGTAATTTATTTATTTATTTTTGCTGTGTTGGGTCTTCGTTTCAGTGCAAGGGCTTTCTCTAGTTGTGGCAAGCAGGGGCCACTCTTCATCGCAGTGCGCGGGCCTCTCACTATCGTGACCTCTCTTGTTGCGGAGCACAAGCTCCAGACGCGCAGGCTCAGTAGTTGTGGCTCACGGGCCTAGTTGCTCCGCAGCATGTGGGATCTTCCCAGACCAGAGCTCGAACCCGTGTCCCCTGCATTAGCAGGCAGATTCTCAACCACTGCGCCACCAGGGAAGCCCGAGAGTAAATGATTTTTAGGAAAGATGAAAGGGCCCTTAGAAGAATAGATGGGAGGTATGATAGTTTGTGACAAATTTGTCTGGATGTGGTATCAACTTTTAGCCTCCTAGTTTGCGATGAATCAAACTTCCCTGGTTGGTGAAACTCCTGGGAAGGGATTTATGACATTTGAGTTCCTTTTGGAGGATCCATCTTTAGGCAGATAAGGGGAGTTCTTGCATGCAGAAATTATTCTGTGATTTTCTAATGGTGGGTTTTCTATTTCCTGCATACTTTCTGTACTTATTAATTGGAATTTTCCATAAGAGTTGTCTCTTTTCATTTATTTAGTTATTCATTTACTCTTTTATCTTATTATTAGAGGCTCATAAGTACTTATTCTTTGTGTTATAATCTGATATTATTGTTATTTCTTTCAGTGCTCAAATTGTTCCAGGTTTAGCCATTGGGAGATTGGCAACTGTGTCACTTTGACATGCCTCATCCTTCTTTTATCTTATTAATTAATTAAGTAAGTAAGTATTCCTTTCTTTTTGGTATCACAAGGCAGTCCATGCTCATCTTGTATTTTGGTATATTCTCTGTTCTAGTCTCCAAATCAGCCATTTATCCAAGGAGCTCTCTTTTTTTTCATTAGGGAGTTGGATTTAGAAAATAATTTATTAGTGTCTGGAAGTAAGTAGCTCATCAAGCCTGAATCTCATATATAGGTTTGCTGTATTTGTACTCTGCCCATGTTCCAGCTTTTTGTTTAACAGCCAACCACTCATGTAGAATTTTTCAGCATATAACATAGTGCTTCCAATCACTGCTACTTTAGAATACATACTGTTCCCCAAAATACTTTTTAGTTGGATAATGATCTAGATGACATGCAATAGGCTAATGATTTAGTTGAACTGGATTGGTCTTCAAAGTGTTAAAAAAAAAAAAGAGCAGATACACTGTTATGGAGTTAGTTTATTTGACATCTGGCCACATGACTGACAAAGGGATGAGTTAGTGAACCAAGAGGATGTTTCTATGCTTAAAGTCATATAAAATAACAATTACATATTAATGAATGAGTCCTGGATATTGTTTTGACATGGATTGATATTTAAGTTAGCAAGAATGAGAGGAAAGGAATTGATTTGTGGTCAAGCTCAGATACAGTTTCATTCAGGTACTGTTTCTGGTGAGACAGGAATTCCTAAGCAGTACACAACATGAAGGACTGACAAGTACACTCAAGCATGACCAAGAGAGGGAAGAAGACATTTCAGAGGAAAACATAACTAGCTAACTTTAGAGACTATAGAAGGAATAGAAATAATAATTGTTCAAACATAGGTTTCTAACAAAAACAGATGTATAGAAGAATTTGAAAAGAATTTGAAAGAACAGACATATAGGGTCTCAAGAACAGTTTAACTGTTTACCAACATGTGACTTCAATCAAAAGAAATTGGTCGTTTAGAATATTTAAATTCAACAATCATTTTTTGAGCACTAGCTATATGTCAAGTGATGAGCCAGGCATGGAGATGCAGTGAGCATTAGTGGAAATGTCTACCATTACACCCTCCTTCCAGTCTCAGCCATTGATGAGAATGTGGTCTCTACTGAATCAGCCAGACTTCCCCTGGGAATATGAATGCTGAACAGAGGTAAAGAAGGAGATAAATCTGTTAGTGCGAAACGATTTTGACAACAGAGTTCATGAGTTCTACTAGTTAGAGAACAGCTCCTGGATTCCAGTGGAGAACAGCGTCTCTCTGAGGCTGGATACCTCACAGGCACTGCCTTGGCGTAGTGCTCTAGACTCAGATACAGAGATTGAAAGCCCTCCCTTTTCCCTATTTGGCAGAAACTTGCATCTCTGCTGCAAAGACACTCGCTCTGCCCCCTACCGCCCCAGGTCTCCTATCATATTCTCTTTATTTTTCTTAGGCCTTTATGGAAGACAGGTTTCTTTGAGCTGTTCTTGCATTTATAGCTGCCAAAATCTTTGACTAAAGAAATTAAAGTCCGGCTACAAAACTGAAATGAAAGAGTCTGCAAGTATGAGGGGACTTTAGAAAGCAAAACAAAATTTACTATATCAAAAAAAAGCAATGTATTAGAAATTAAGTACTAGATAGAACTTCAGTGCAAGAATTTGAAGGTGTATTTTGTAGTCACTCAGTAAAGGTGGTTAAAAGTTAAAAGATGAGGGTGCTCATTAATATTCTGTCTGCTGACATCCATATTCCTCTAAATTCCCAAGAGGGAAGAGATATGGGAACATATGTATATGTATAACTAATTCACTTTGTTATAAAGCAGAAACTAACACACCATTGTAAAGCAATTATACTCCAATAACGATGTAAAAAAAAAAAACTCTAAATAAAATAGAGGCTAAACCTTCAGTCTGGGATGATCTTGATCCCAGATTAATTACTCTTTGAAGATCTTGGAATCAGGATTGTGCTGGAGCCCTTCTCGTTCTGATGCTCTGGTCTCAGTTCCCAGTCTCCACTTTGGTTACCCAGTTCCCTGTGCTTAGTGAAACCCCTCATCCATGTTGATAATAACCTGCCTTTCTGAAGTTCTGCAACCACCAGTTGTCAGCACCCTTCTGCTTGATAGCTGGGTAGTTTTTAATTCCCTGATCAGCTCTTTGGAGTCATGTTCACAGAATCCATCCTTAGATTAGCATCACCTTATCCATATCCCTACAAGATCCTTCATCATTTGAGATATTTGGACTGGACTTAGAGGACCATTTCAGTCAATTCTGCTTGCGTTGAGTCCTGAAAATGGCAGAATGGTAACCTAAACATAATTAATAGAAGTTCCTTATCGACTGGCATTTAAACAATGCTTCTTGGATGTCCTCGCTTCTGCCCTTATTCTGGATATTTAGGTAAGGTATTAATCAAAATAAGAAAAAGAATCTTGAAGGGGACAAAAGATTCCTTTCTCCCCGGGAATTTACCAATTTCAACAACACTGCTGTTAAATGAAACTGATTTGTGTTTTACCATTGTGAGCTGGTTGTAGTGCTTAGTTTCTTTATTAGAAGATGATTTCAAAGGGGCAGCACAACGTTGTCTTGTAATAAGATAAACAGACTTAAGGTCAAGAAGCCACTGCCAAAGAGATTGTTTGCTGAGAACTGAAGACAGGCTTCCTGTTTCAAATGGTATCTAGGGAAATTTCCATTAACCCCAATGCCAGTAGAATGAAAGTGAAATTGGTAGGTCCGCAATGCTACACCAACATCAAGTAGGTAGAAATTTACTTTGTCTCTCTATTTCTGCCTGCAGTTTATCCAAAAATTCAAAGTCTATAGCAAATGAAAAAGCAGAGTAGCCATTTTTCTCCCGCAAAAACATATTACTACCTGGTCTCCCAATCCCACATATCACATTCTAGATTCATTAGGTGGGTACAGCTCTCAAAAAATGATGGGTATGGAAGTGACAAATTATAACCATGCAGGCACGCTTTATCCATATATTTAATCCCATAAAACTTACAGGATACAGGAAGAATCCTGGTTTAATAAATACTAGGAAATTTGTTGCCAGTAGACCTGTCTTGCACTTAATATTAAAAGTTCTTCAGAGAGAGGAAAATAATATGGATCAGAAACTCAGATCTACATAAAGAAAGAAAGATCACTGAAGATTTAAGCAAAAATAAACACTTTTGTTTTCCTATTTTAAGTTGTTCTAATAGCTAAATACTAATAGCAACAGTGTTTCAATTATGCATGCTTATATATACAGGGAAGGAGGGAAAAATTAGGATCTTTTAAAATTATAAGATACAACCTGTAAAGTGGTATAGTGTTATTGATAAGCTGTAAATGTATATGATAAACTCTAGGGCAACCATTTAAAAAACTAACAAAAGAAGTAAACTGTAAACTAAAAAATTATAGGAAAATGTAATAAAAAAATGTTCGACTAAACCATAAAAGGCAGGAAAAGAATGGAAGACAAAAACAGGAACACACAACAAGGTCAACTCATAGAAAACAGTAATAGGTATGGTAGATATTAATCCAAATCTTTTGAACATTTTGAACATTGGTCTAAATGCACCAATTAAAAGACAGAGATTGTCATAGTGGATCAAAAAGCAAAATCCAACAGTATGTTGTCTATAGGAAACCCATTTTAAATATAAAGACATACATAGATTTAAAAAGTTAATGGATGGATGGAAAAAATATACCATGCTAATGCTAACCAAAAGAAAGCAGGAGTAACTATATTAATATCAGACAGGACAGATTTCAAAGTAAGGAAAGTTATCAGGGACAAAGAAGGTCATTACATAAGGATGGAGGGGTTAATTCTCTAAGAAGACATAATGACCCTTAATGTGTATATACTTAACAACAGAGCATCAAACTATGTGAGGCAAAAGTTGGTAGAACTGCAAGAGAAATAATAGATGAATCCACTATTATAGTTGGATGCCAACACCCCTTTATCGGAAAGGGACAGATTCAGCAAGCAGAAAATCAGTAAAGACATAGTTGAACTCAACAACACCATAACTCACTGGACATAGTTTATAGATTATTTCGTGCAACATCAGAAGAATACATATTCTTCTCAAGCTCACGTGAAACACTCACTGAGATAGACCACATTGTGGGTCATAAAACATAACTAGACAAATTTAAAAAAATAGAAATCTTAACAATGTCTGCTCTTAGACCACAATGGAATTAAACTAGAAGTCAATAATAAAATGTTAACTGGAAAAGCTCAAAATAGTTGGAGGTGAAAAAACACACTTCTAAATAATACATGGGTCAAAGAAGAAATCTCAGGAGAAATAAAACATTTTGAACTAAATGAAAATGAAATGACAGCATCAAAATTTGTGGGACACAGAAAAAATAGTGTTTATGGGAAATTTATAGCATTCAATGTGTATATTAGAAAAGAAGAGAGGAGTTTGGTTCAAGATGGCGGAGTAGAAGGACGTGCTCTCCCTCTTGTGAGAACACTGGAACCACAACTAATTGCTGAACAATCATCGAAAGGAAGACACTGGAACTCACCAAAAAATATACCCCACATCCAAAGACAAAGGAGAAGCCATAATGAGACAGTAGGAGGGGTGCAATCACAATAAAATCAAATTGCATAACTGCTGAGTGGGTAACTCATGAACTGAAGAACACATATACCACAGAAGTCCACCCACTGGAGTGAAGGTTCTGAGCCCTACGTCAGGCTTCCAAACGTGGGGGTCCAGCAGCAGGAGGAGGAATTCCTAGAGAATCAGACTTTGAAGGCTAGTGGGATTTGATTGCAGGACTTCGACAGGACTGGGGAAAACAGAGACTCCACTCTTGGAGGGCACAAAGTAATGTGTTCATCGGGAACCAGGGGAAGGAGCAGTGACCCCACAGGAGACTGAACGAGACCTACCTGCTAGTGTTGGAGGGTCTCCCGCAGAGGCGGTGGGTGGCTGTGTCTCAATGTGAGGACAAGGACACTGGCAGCAGAAGTTCTGGGAAATACTCCTTGGCGTGAGCGCTCCAAGAGTCTGCCATTGGCCCCAACAAACAGCCCGGGTAGGCTCCAGTGTTGGGTTGCCTCAGGCCAAACAGTCAACAGGGAGGGAACCCAGCCCCACCCATCAAGATATAAGCAGATTAAAGTTTTACTGAGCTCTGACCCCCAGAGGAACAGCCAGCTCTACCCACTACCAGTCGCTCCCATCAGGAAACTTCCACAAACTTCTCAGAGAGCTTCATCTACCAGAGGGCAGACAGCAGAAGCAAGAACTATAATCCTGTAGCCTGTGGAACAAAAACCTCATTCACAGAAAGATAAACAAGATGAAAAGACAGAGGGCTATGTACCAGATGAAGGAACAAGATCAAACCCCAGAAAAACAACTAAATGAAGTGGAGATAGGCAACCTTCCAGAAAAAGAATTCAGAATAATGAGAGTGAAGATGATCCATGGCCTCAGAAAAACAATGGAGGCAAAGATCGAGAAGATGCAAGAAATGTTTAACAAAGACCTAGAAGAATTAAAGAACAAACAGAGAGAGATGAACAATACAATAACTGAAATGAAAACTACATTAGAAGGAATCAATAGCAGAATAACTGAGGCAGAAGTACGGATAAGTGACCTGGAAGACAGAATGGTGGAATTCACTGCTGCAGAACAGAGTAAAGAAAAAAGAATGAAAAGAAATGAGGACAGTCTAAGAGACCTCTGGGACAGCATTAAATGCAACAACATTCGCATTATAGAGGTCCCAGAAGGAGAAGAGAGAGAGAAAGAACCTGAAAAAATATTTGAAGAGATTATAGTCGAAAACTTCCCTAACATGGGAAAGTAAATAGCCACCCAAGTCCAGGAAGCACAGAGAGCCCCATACAGGATAAATCCAAGGAGAAACACACTGAGACACATCAAATAATTGGCAATTAATTGGCAAAAGTAATCAAATTGGCAAAAATTAAAGACAAAAAATATTATTGAAAGCAGCAAGAGAAAAATGACAAATAACATACAAGGGAACTCCCATAAGGTTAACAGCTCATTTCTCAGCAGAAACTCTACAAGCCAGAAGGGAGTGGCATGATATACTTAAAGTGATGAAAGGGAAGAACCTACAACCAAGAGTACTTACCCGGCAAGGATCTGATTCAGATTCGATGGAGAAATCAAAAGCTTTACACACAAAAGATAAGAGAATTCAGCACCACCAAACCAGCTCTACAATAAATGCTAAAGGAACTTCTGTAAGTGGGAAACACAAGAGAAGAAAAGGAACTACAAAAACAAACCCAAAACAATTAAGAAGCTGGTCATAGGAACATACATATCGATAATTACCTTAAACGTGAATGGATTAAATGCAACAACCAAAAGTGAAAGGCTTGCAGAATGGATACAAAAACAAGACCCATATATATGCTGCCTACAAGAGACCCACTTCAGACATAGGGACACATACAGACTGAAAATGAGGGGATGGAAAAAGATACTCCATGCAAACGGAAATCAAAAGAAAGCTGGAGTAGCAATACTCATATCAGATAAAATAGACTTTAAAATAAAGAATGTTACAAGAGACATGGAAGGACAATGATCAAGGGATCAATATAAGAAGAAGATTTAACAATTATAAATATATATGCACCTAACATAGGAGCAGCTCAGTTCATAAGGCAACTGCTAACAGCTATAAAAGAGGAAATCGACAGTAACACAATAATAATGCGGGACTTCAACAACTCACTGACACCTATGGAAAGATCATCCAAACAGGAAATAAATAAGGAAACAGAAGCTTTAAATGACACAATAAACCAGATAGGTTTAATTGATAATTATATAATATTCCTTCCCAAAACAGCAGATTACACTTTCTTCTCAAGTGCAAACAAAACATTCTCCAGGATAGATCACATCTTGTGTCATAAATCAAGCCTCGGTAAATTTAAGAAAACTGGAATCATATCAAGTATCTTTACTGACCTCAATGCTATGAGATAAGAAATCAATTACAGGGAAAAAACGTAAAAAACAAATACATGGAGGCTAAACAATACGTTACTATATAACCAAGACATCACTGAAGAAATCAAAGAGGAAATAAAAAAATGCCTAGAGACAAATGACAATGAAAACACAATGATCCAAAACCTATGGGATGCAGCAAAAGCAGTTCTAAGAGGCAAGTTTATAGCTATACAAGCCTACCTTAAGAAACAAGAAAAATCTCAAATAATCTAACGTTACACCTAAAGGAACTAGAGAAAGAAGAACAAACAAAACCCAAAGTTAGCAGAAAGAAAGAAATCATCAAGATCAGAGCAGAAATAAATGAAATAGAAACAAAGAAAACAATAGCAAAGACTAATAAAACTAAAAGCTGGTTTTTGAGAAGATAAACAAAATTGATTAACAATTAGCCAGGTTCATCAAGAAAAAGAGGGAGAGAACTCAAATCAATTAAATTAGAAATGAAAGAAGGGAAGTTACAACAGACACCACAGAAATACAAAGCATCCTAAGAGACTACTATAAGCAACTCTCTGCCAATAAACTGGAAAACCTGTAAGAAATGGACAAATTCTGAGAAAGGTATAACCTTCTAAGACTGAACCAGCTAGAAATAGAAAATATGAACAGACCAATCACAAGTAATGAAATTGAAACTCTGATTTAAAATCTTCCAACAAACAAAAGTCCAGGACCAGATGGCTTCAAGGTGAAGTCTATCAAACATTTAGAGAAGAGCTAACACCCATCCTTCTCAAACTCTTCCAAAACTTTGCAGAGGAAGGAACACGCCCAAACTCATTCTATGAGGCCACCATCACCCTGATACCAAAATCAGACAAAGATACTACAAAAAAAAGAAAATTACAGACCAATATCACTGATGACTATAGATGCAAAAATCCTCAACAAAATACTAGCAAACAGAATCCAACAACACTTTAAAAGGATCATACACCATGATCAACTGGGATTTATCCCAGTGATGCAAGGATTCTTCAAAATACACAAATCAATGAATGGGATACACCATATTAACAAATTGAAGAAAAACCATATGATCATCTCAACAGATGCAGAAAAAGCTTTTGACAAAATTCAACACCTATTTATGACAAAAACTCCCCAGAAAGTGGGCATAGAGGGAACCTACCTCAACATAATAAAGGCCATGTATGACAAACCCCAGCAAACATAATTCTCAATGGTGAAAAACTGAGAGCATTTCCTCTAAGACAAGGATGGCCACTCTCACCACTGTTATTCAACATAGTTTTGGAAGTCCTAGCCATGGCAATCAGAGAAGAAAAAGAAATAAAAGGAATACAGATTGCAGAAGAAGAAGTAAAACTGTCACTGTTTGCAGATGACATGATACTATACATAGACAATCCTAAAAATGCCACCAGAAAACTACTAGAGAAGGTCAATGAACTTGTAAAGTTGCAGGATACAAAATTAATACACAGAAATCTCTTGCATTCCTATACACTAATGATGAAAAATCTGAAAGAGAAATTAAGGAAACACTCCGATTTACCATTGCAACAAAAAGAATAAAATACCTAGGAATAAACCTGTCTTGGGAGACAAAAGACCTGTATGCAGAAAACTATAAGACAATAATGAAAGAAATTAAAGATACCAACAGTTGGAGAGATATACCATATTCTTGGATTGGAAGAATCAATATTGTGAAAATGACTATACTACCCAAAGCAATCTACAGATTCAATGCAATCCCTATCATATTACCAATGGCATTTTTTACAGAACTAGAACAAAAAATCTTAAAATTTGTATGGAGACACAAAAGACCCCAAATAGCCAAAGCAGTCCTGAGGGAAGAAAACAGAGCCGGAGGAATCAGACTCCCTGACTTCAGACTATACTACAAAGCTACAGTAATCAAGACAGTATGGTACTGGCACAAAAACAGAAATATAAATCAATGGAACAAGATAGAACGCCCAGAGATAAACCCACACACCTATGGTCATCTAATCTGTGATAAAGGAGGCAAGGATATACAATGGAGAAAAGAGAGTCTCTTAAATAAGTTTGCTGGAAAACTGGACAGCTACATGTAAAAGAATGAAATTAGAACACTCCCTAACACTATACACGAAAATAAACTGAAAATGAATTAGAGACCTAAATGTAAGACCGGGCACTATAAGATTCTTAGAGGAAAACATAGGAAGAACACTCTCTGACATAAATCACAGCAAGATCTTTTTTGATCCACCTCCTAGAGTAATGGAAATAAAACCAAAAGTAAACAAATGGGACCTAATGAAACTTAAATGCTTTTGCACAGCAAAGGAAACCATAAACAAGACACATGCACCCTTATGCTCATTGCAGCACTATTTAGAATAGCTATGTCATGGAACCAACCTAAATGCCCATTAACAGACCACTGGATAAAGAAGATGTGGTACATATATACAATGGAATATTACTCAGCCATAAAAAGGAATGAAATTGGGTCATTTGTAGAGACGTGGATGGATCTAGAGACTGTCATACAGAGTGAGGAAGTCAGAAAGAGAAAAACAGATATCGTATATTAACACATATATGTAGAATCTAGAAAAATGGTACCGATGACCTGGTTTGCAGGGCAGAAGTTGAGACACAGATGTAGTGAACAAACATATGGACACGGTGGGGGTGGGGTAGTGGTGGTGGCATGATTGGGATTGACATGTATACACTGATGTGTATAAAGTAGATGACTATTAAGAACCTGCTGTATAAAAAAATAAATAAAATTCAAAAAAAGGAAAACAAAAGAAAGATCTAAAATCAATAATCTTGGCTCGCACCATAGAAAGTGAGGACATCTCTATAGATCCCATGGACACTGAAAGGATCATAAAGGAATCCTATGAACAATTCTGTGCTCACAAATTTGAGCAAATGGATCAGCTCCTGGAAAGGCACTATCTGTCAACACTCACACAAAAAGAAATAGACCATCTAAATAAATTGAATCAATAATTAATAACCTTCCAAAACAGAAAGCACCAGGTGCAGATGGGTTTTCTGGTGAATTCTACAAATATTTAAGGAAGAAATTATACCAGTTCTCTACAATATCTTTCAGAGAATAGAAGCAGAGAAAATACTTCCTAACTCATTATATGAGGCCAGCATTATTGTAATACCAAATCTAGACCAGACAGTGCAAGAATAAAAACTACAGGCCAATATCTCTCATAAACATAGATGTAAAAATGATTAATACAATATTAGCAAATTAAACCCAATAGTGTATAAAAAGAATTATATACCATGACCAAGTGGAATTTATCCAGGTATGCAAAGCTGGATTGACATTTAAATATCAATTAATGTCATCAGTCTCATCAACAAACTAAACAAAAATCCCATGATCATATCATTCGATGCAGGAAAAGCATTTCGCAAAATCCAACACCTATTTATGATAAAAAACTGACAGTAAACTAGGAATAGAGGGGAACCTCCTCAACTTAATAAAGAATATCTACAAGAAACATCATATTTAATAGTGAGAAACTTGAAACTTTCACACCAAGATCAGAAACAAGACAAGGATGTATCCTCTCACCAATGCTTTCAACACTGTACTTGAAAGTCTTTGCTAATGCAGTTAGAGTAGAAAAGGAAATAAAATGATGCAGATTGGGTAGAAAGAAATAAAACAGTCTCTTTGTAGATGATGTGTTTGTTTGCCTAGAAAATCTGAAAGAACCAATAAGGCAAGGTAAAGGTAAACTATGGACTTTGGTTGATTATGATGTATCAGTGTAAATTCATCACTTGGAACACATGTACCACTGTGGTGGGGCAAACTGATAGTTGGGGGAGGGTTATACATGAGTGGGTCAGTGGTTATATGGGAAATCTGTGTAAATTACTCTCAATTCTTTTGTGAAACTAAAACTACTCTGAAAGTTAAAAAAATCTTTTTGCACAGCAAAGGAAACTACCAACAAAATGAAAAGGAAACTGACAGAATAGGAGAAATAATTGTAAATCACATATCTGATAAGGGGTTAATATCCAAAATACCTAAAGAACGCATACAACTCAAAGTTAAAAAAAAACAAACAATCCTACAATTAAAATAATTTTTTGGTAATCTTGTATGATGATGGTTGTTAACTAGACTTATTTTGGTGATCATTTTGCAACATATACAAATACTGAATCATCATGTTGTACATCTGAAACTAACATAATGTTATGTCAATTATACCGCCATAAAATAAATTGTAAAAATTCTATTAAAAAATGGACAGAGTAACTGAGCAGACATTTTTCCAAAGAAGACCTACAGATGGCCAACAGGCACATGAAAGGACAATACCACTAATCAACAGGGAAATGCAAATTAAGACCAAAATGACATATCACCTCATGCCTATTAGAATGACCATCCTCAAAAAGACAAGAGATAACAAATGCTGGCATGGATGTGGAGAAAAGGGAACCTTTGTGTACTCTTGGTAGAAATAAAAATTGGTGCAGTCACTATGGAAAGCAGTTTGAAGGTTCCTCAGAAAATTATAATAGAACTACCATATAATTCAGCAATTCCACTCCTGGGTATATACCCAAAGAAAACAAAAACACCAATAGGAAATGATACATACTCCCCAATGTTCATAACAGCATTAGTTACAATAGCCAAGACATGGAAACAAAGTGTCCATCAATGGATGAATGGATGAAAAAAAAAGTGGTATATATGTGCAATGAAATATTATTCAGCCATTAAAAAGACAGAAATCCTGCCATTTGAGACAGCATGGATGGACCTTGGGGCTAAGTGAAATAAGTCAATCAGAGAAAGACAGAATTGTATGATCTCACTTATATATGGCATCTGAAAAAACCAAACTCATAGAAACAGAGAACAGATTGGTAGTTGCCAGAGACAGTGGGTAAAAGATATGGAAAATGGGTGAAGGTAGTCAAAGTAGAAACTTCCAGTCACAAAATAAATAAATTCTGAGGATCTAATGTATAGCATGGTGACTACAGTTAACCATACTGTATTTTATATTTGAAAGTTGCTAAGAGAGTGGAATTTAAATGTTCTCATCACAAGGAAAACAATCTGTAATTATGTGAGGTTATAGATATTAACTAAACTTACTGCGGCAATCACTTCACAATATATACACATGTCAAATCATTATGTCGTATACCTTAAACTAACACAATGCCATATGTCAATTATATCTCAATAAAACTGGAAAAAATTTTTAAAATTCAGTAAGATGACTGGGTGCATAATATATGAAAATTAAGATATGCAAATATATACATTTAATATTTTGGAACAAAAGAATTCATGGAAGTATGAAGACATACTTCATTAACATATTTAAAAAATGACCTGTGTAAAACAATATTCCTTGAAACATTATTATAATAGGCAAACAGTTGGAAACAACTTCAAAAGTTTATCTGTATCAAATAATTAAATAAACTGAAGATAAATAACTTTTTTCTTCTAGTTTTATTGAGATATAATTGACATACAGCACTGTATAAGTTTAAGGGGTGCAGTATAATGATTTGATTTACATACGTCATAAAATGATTACCACAATAAGCTTAGTGAACATCCATGATCACATATAGATTAAAAATTTAAAAAAAAATTTTTTTTTCCTTGTGATGAGAACTCTTAGGATTTACTAACTTAACTTTCACATATAACACACAACAGTGTTAATTACCTAATCATGTTGTACATTACATCCCTAGTACTTACTTATCTAACTGGAAGTTTGTATATTTTGACCATAACGATGAGGATTCTTTTTTTCTTGTCCCACATTCACATGTAAATACTTCCAGATTTCAGAATTAAGTATCCTGCTGGTTTTTGCTCTAGATCTAAATTCAGTTTATAAATAAGAAAGTAGAGAAATCGCTTTTGCTTCAAACCCAAGTCTATGAATATAAATTTTAAATACACTCATACACAGGTGTGATGTTGATGTCATATAGCTATAGAAGAATTATATTCAGGGTAAAGTTATCAAGGTTTACTCAGGGTAAATGTAAATTAGATTTCAGAGAAAAGGGGACACTTAAATTTACAAATCTGATTTGTGGATTTTACCATCAGTAATGATTAATTGAAAAAATAAAAAATGTTAAAATAATTATATTTTTAAATTCAAAAGCATGATTGAAATGGGTATTTACTATAATAAGCAGAATTAATACTTCTTTTTCTTTTATCTTTTTTTAAATTCTATTTTATTTATTTTTTATACAGCAGGTCTTATTAGTCATCCATTTTATACACATCAGTGTATACATGGCAATCCCAATCGCCCAATTCATCACACTACCACCCCCAACCCCCCACAGCTTTCCCCACTTGGTGTCCATACATTTGTTCTCTACATCTGAGTCTCAATTTCCACCCTGCAAACCAGTTCATCTGTACCATTTTTCTAGGTTCCACACATATGTGTTAATATACAATATTTGTTTTTCTTTTTTCTGACTTACTTCACTCTGTATGACAGTCTCTGGATCCATCCACATCTCTACAAATGACCCAATTTCGTTCCTTTTTATGGCTGAGTAATATTCCATTGTATATATGTACCACATCTTCTTTATCCAGTGGTCTGTTAATGGGCATTTAGGTTGGTTCCATGACATAGCTATTCTAAATAGTGCTGCAATGAGCATAAGGGTGCATGTGTCTTGTTTATGGTTTCCTTTGCTGTGCAAAAGCATTTAAGTTTCATTAGGTCCCATTTGTTTATTTTTGGTTTTATTTCCATTACTCTAGGAGGTGGATCAAAAAAGATCTTGCTGTGATTTATGTCAGAGAGTGTTCTTCCTATGTTTTCCTCTAAGAGTTTTATAGTGCCTGGTCTTACATTTAGGTCTCTAATTCATTTTCAGTTTATTTTCATGTATAGTGTTAGGGAGTGTTCTAATTTCATTCTTTTACATGTAGCTGTCCAGTTTTCCCAGCACCATTTATTGAAAAGACTGTCTTTTCTCCATTGTATATCCTTGCCTCCTTTGTCATAGATTAGTTGACCATAGGTGTGTGGGTTTATTTCTGGGCTTTCTATCTTGTTCCATTGACCTATGTTTCTGTTTTTGTGCCAGTACCATACTGTCTTGATTACTGTAGCTTTGTAGTATAGTAGTATAGTCTGAAGTCAGGGAGTCTGATTCCTCCAGCTCCATATTTTTCCCTCAAGACTGCTTTGGCTATTTGGGGTCTTTTGTGTCTCCATACAAATTTTAAGATTTTTTGTTCTAGTTCTGTAAAAAATGCCATTGGTAATATGATAGGGATTGCATTGAATCTGTAGATTGCTTTGGGTAGTATAGTCATTTTCACAATATTGATTCTTCCAATCCAAGAACATGGTATATCTCTCCATCTGTTTGTATCATCTTTAATTTCTTTCATTATTGTCTTATAGTTTTCTGCATACAGGTCTTTTGTCTCCCAAGACAGGTCTATTCCTAGGTATTTTATTCTTTTTGTTGCAGTAGTAAATCGGAGTGTTTCCTTAATTTCTCTTTCAGATTTTTCATCATTAGTGTACAGGAATGCAAGAGATTTCTGTGCATTAATTTTGTATCCTGCAACTTTACCAAATTCATTGATTAGCTCTAGTAGTTTCCTGGTGGCATTTTAAGCTTCTCTATGTATAGTATCATGTCATCTGCAAACAGTGACAATTTTACGTTTTTTTGTTATTGTTGTTTTTTGCGGTACGCGGGCCTCTCACTGCCATCGCCTCTCCCATTGCGCAGCATAGGCTCCAGATGCACAGGCCCAGCGGCCATGGCTCACAGACCCAGCCGCTCTGCGGCACGTGGGATCCTACCGGACCAGGGCACAAACTTGCATCCCCTGCATCGGCAGGCCGACTCTCAACCACTGTGCCACCAGGGAAGCCCCTTATTTTCCAATTTGTGTTCCTCTTATTTCTGTTTCTTCTCTGATTGCCATGGCTCGGACTTCCAAAACTATGTTGAATAACAGTGGTGAGCTTGGACATTCTTGTCTTGTTCCTGATCTTAGAGGAAATGCTTTCAGTTTTTCACCATTGAGAATGATGTTTGCTGTGGATTTGTCATATATGGCCTTTATTATGTTGAGGTAGGTTCCCTCTATGCCCACTTTCTGGGGAGTTTTTGTCATAAATAGGTGTTGAATTTTGTCAAAAGCTTTTTCTGCATCTGTTGAGATGATCATATGGTTTTTCTGCTTCAATTTGTTAATATGGTATATCCCATTCATTGAGTTGCATATTTTGAAGAATCCTTGCATCACTGCGATAAATCCCAGTTGATCATGGTGTATGATCCTTTTAAAGTGTTGTTGGATTCTGTTTGCTAGTATTTTGTTGAGAATTTTTGCATCTGTAGTCATCAGTGATATTGGTCTGTAATTTTCTTTTTTTGTAGTATCTTTGTCTGGTTTTGGTATCAGGGTGATGGTGGCCTCATAAAATGGGTTTGGGAGTGTTCCTTCCTCTGCAAAGTTTTGGAAGAGTTTGAGAAGGATGGGTGTTAGCTCTTCTCTAAATGTTTGATAGACTTCACCTGTGAAGCCATCTGGTCCTGGACTTTTGTTTGTTGGAAGATTTTAAATCACTGTTTCAATTTCATTACTTGTGATTGGTCTGTTCATATTTTCTATTTCTAGCTGGTTCAGTCTTAGAAGGTTATACCTTTCTCAGAATTTGTCCATTTCTTACAGGCTTTCCATTTTATTGGCAGAGTTGCTTATAGTAGTCTCTTAGGATGCTTTGTATTTCTGTGGTGTCTGTTGTAACTTCTCCTCTTTCATTTCTAATTTAATTGATTTGAGACCTCTCCCCTTTTTCCTTGTTGAGTCTGGCTAATTGTTAATCAATTTTGTCTATCTTCTCAAAGAACCAGCTTTTAGTTTTATTGACCTTTGCTATTGTTTTCTTTGTTTCTATTTCATTTATTTCTGCTCTGATATTGATGATTTCTTTCTTTCTGCTAACTTTGGGCTTTGTTTGTTCTTCTTTCTCTAGTTCCTTTAGGTGTAACGTTAGATTGTTTATTTGAGATTTTTCTTGTTTGTTAAGGTAGGCTTGTATAGCTATAAACTTCCCTCTTAGAACTGCTTTTGCTCTATTCCATAGGTTTTGGACCACCGTGTTTTCATTGTTATTTCTGTCTAGGTATTTTTTGATTTCCTCTTTGATTTCTTCAGTTATATCTTAGTTATTTAGTAACGTATAGTTTAGCCTCCATGTATTTGTATTTTTTATGTTTTTTCCCTGTAATTGATTTCTAATCTCATAGCTTTGTGGTCAGAAAAGATGCTTGATATGATTTCAGTTTTCTTATATTTACCGAGGCTTGATTTGTGACTAAGATGTGATCTATCCTGGAGAATGTTCCATGCACACTTGAGAAGAAAGTGTAATCTGCTGTTTTTGGATAGAATGTCCTATAAATATCAATTAAATCTATCTGGTCTGTTGTATCATTTAAAGCTTCTGATTCCTTATTTATTTTCATTTTAGATGATCTGTCCATTGGTGTAAGTGAGGTGTTAAAGTCCCCCACTCTTATTGTGTTACTGTCGACTTCTTCTTTTATAGCTGTTAGCAGTTGCCTTATGTATTGAGGTGCTTCTGTGTTGGGTGCATATATGTTTGTAATTTTTATATGTTTTTCTTGGATTGATCCCTTGATCATTATGTAGTGTCCTTCCTTGTCTCTTGTAACATTCTTTATTTTAAAGTTTATCTGATATGAGTATTGCTACTCCAGCTTTCTTTTGATTTCAATTTACATGGAATATCGTTTTCCATCCCCTCACTTTCAGTCTGTTTGTGTCCCTAGGTCTGAAGTGGGTCTCTTGTAGACAGCATATATATGGGTATTGTTTCTGTATCCATTCAGCAAGCCTTGGTCTTTTGGTTGGAGCATTTAATCCATTTGTGATTAAGGTAATTATCGATATGTATATTCCTATGACCAGTTTCTTAATTGTTTTGGGTTTGTTTTTGTAGGTCCTTTTCTTCTCTTGTGTTTCCCACTTACAGAAGTTCCTTTAGCATTTGTTGTAGAGCTGGTTTGGTGGTGCTGAATTTTCTTAGCTTTTGCTTGTCTGTAATGCTTTTGATTTCTCCATTGAGTCTGAATGCGATCCTTGCCGGGTAGAGGATTGTTGGTTGTAGGTTCTTCCCTTTCATCACTTTAAGTATATCATGCCACTCCCTTCTGGCTTGTAGAGTTTCTGCTGAGAAATGAGCTGTTAACCTTATGGGAGTTCCCTTGTATGTTATTTGTCATTTTTCCCTTGCTGCTTTCAATAATTTTTCTTTGTCTTTAATTTTTGCCAATTTGATTACTGTGTGTCTCCGTATGTTTCTCCTTGTGTTTATCCTGTATGGGACTCTCTGTGCTTCCTGGACTTGGGTTGCTATTTCCTTTCCCCTGGTAGGGAAATTTTCGACTATAATCTCTTCAAATATTTTCTCAGCTCCTTTCTCTCTTTCTTCTCCTTGTGGAACCTCTATAAAGCGAATGTTGTTGTGTTTAACGCTGTCCCAGAGGTCTCTTAGGCTGTCTTCATTCCTTTTCTTTCTTTTTTCTTTATTCTGCTCCACAGCAGTGAATTCCATCATTCTGTCTTCCAGTTCACTTATCCGTTCTTCCGCCTCAGTTATTCTGCTATTGATGCCTTGTAGTGTATTCTTCATTTCAGTTATTGTATTGTTCATCTTTGTTTTTTTGTCTTTAATTCTTCTAGGTCTTTGTTAAACATTTCTTGCATCTTCTCCATCTTTGCCTCCATTGTTTTTCTGAGGTCCTGGATCATCTTCACTATCATTATTCTGAATTCTTTTTCTGGAATGTTGCTTTTCTCCACTTCATTTAGTTGTTTTTCTTGGGTTTTATCTTGTTCCTTCATCTGGTACATAGTCCTCTGCCTTTTCATCTTGTCTATCTTTCTGTGAATGTGGTTTTAGTTCCAGAGGCTGCAGGATTGTAGTTCTTCTTGCTTCTGCTGTCTGCCCTCTGGTGTAGGAGGCTATCTCATTAATACTTATTATAATCAGTACAGAGATATAAATGACAAATATGCGGAGCTTTTCAAGAAGTCAGAGAAAAATCATAACAGTGTTGAAATAGTAAAAGCGGTCAAAACGTAGAACTAACAAAACAGTGATATTTCTAAAGCAGGTTCAGAAGTATGAACACAAGAAATTATCCAATATTAAATAGAACATTTTGTTTTTTCTTATTTGAAGCAAAGCTTGCATATACAAAGTGATACATTTATAATGCTTTAGGCAAAATAAATTAATAACCCACATATACACATTTGTCCTTGATTTAAAAAATTCTAAATTAATTCAGTCATATAAGAACTTTACATATGAAGGATGTATGAATTAGATTTCTTTGGATTACCTATGAAGAGTTCCAACTAAGCTGATTTACAAAGCTAAATCAGTTACTTCTATATTTCTGAGAAAAGCAAATTATTGCCGTCATTTTTTTCACCCCAGCTTTGTGTGCTAGGCAATGTAAAAACATACTGAAATAGCTAATGCTATTGTTACTATCCCACTGCAGATGGTATATGATGGTAATTATAAAAAGGAAATTTAAAAAATCATAATCGTCATGTTACTTGATTATTTAGCATCACAATGTAGGTACTTGAAGTGAGCACCATCATTTTTGCCTCTAGCCAGATACAGCTGGGCAGAGTCAGGAGCTTTGTATTACATTTAATATACATGGCATGTCTTCTTTACCATCTCCCATAGGCACTGTGTCTAGTTTTTACCCACTCTGCAGTGCCTATACCCAGAAGCAACAGTAAGTCATGATGTATGATGCTCTGTTCTGTACAGAGATAAAAAACCAATTTGATGTAAAATTTAACATGATTAATATCAGCTAGTAATAATATCTGTATCTATCTACCCATGTATGCTGTTATTCATGCTTAAATTCCTTTTATGTTGCCCTAAAGACTTATATGATTGATTAATATTAAATTGAAAGTAAAGTAAGAAAATATAGATCTATGGGTATTGAAAAGGCACTTTAAAGTAAAAATGAATAAGAAGAACTAAAGTTTTAGAAACAGATCCTTGTATTTAATAATTTTGATTTTAAAATTTATTAGAGAACATTTTTTTTTTGAAGAAGGCCTCCTCCCCATTGGAACTATCTTACTACCTTTTATCTGAATTGATTGTATGTGTGCTCCTTCATAGGGGCACATCATATGCTATGGGTTCCACATAAATGAACTGCACTTTGCTACATCTATGATGATGGTTCGAGGATGTTTTTGATACCATTTTCATTCTAGAGAGCAGTGTGCACCCAGATACTCTTTAGGCTGTTCTCTTCTTCCCCATGAGCTCCATCAGCTACACTCCTCAATTGTTTGATATAAAACTAATAGTTTTTTAGTCTTATGTAAGGACTTTGGAGACGTAGATTCAAGAAAAGTCACCACACTCTGCCCAACACACCAACCAGTCACTGCAAACCTTTGTTATTTATTTATTCTAAAGCTGTTTCTGTCTACAGAAAATGACTGTCTTAGGTTATTTTAAGAAAGGTGTACATAATTTGTCCTTCAGAAATGCTTTGCAATAAGACAATTGCTGTATTCAAATAGAGACCAGTGTCCTTTCAGATTTTAATAGGGTATTTTTTCTTTCTTGGTAGTACCAAAGGAGTTGTGGTCATATCTGAAAATAGTGGCTGTTTAATAAATATATTTTTGCTAGAGTACAGGTTTAGTGGTTGCAATCAATGGAGTAATGGCTTCTAAATCTTGGCATGAGTTATCCCTAGAATTTAATGAAATGGACAAGATCATTCTTTTGTTCTGATTTCTACAAGAAAATATGTGGCTGGGAGATTTCTCATCTCTTTTTGTAAATTTTCTTTTTCTTTCTGAGAGAATTGATAGTTCAGTCCTTTCAGATTTTTTTTTTTAGTCCTTTCAGATTTTTATCAGAAAATATAGTCAGTGGAGTGTGAAGTGGACAGAAGGAAAGACGATAGAAAAAATGGTCCCAAGAGAGAGGTGAGTAATCAGTACAGTTTACAAGAGCTAAAGTTGCCATAGGAGTACAAAGAAGTAAGTTCACTGATAGAATTAAATAGGATATTGAGAACCAATACAGTAAACACACACACACACACACACACACACACACACACACACACACACACACACACACACGACTGTTAGCTCTCAAAAGACAAAGGCAATTTTTCTTTTCTGTTTTTGTAACTGCTGTATCTCCAGTGCCTACAATTCCAATGTCAGATCAAGTCACTTTTTGGGCTTCTGTGTCTGCATTTGTAAAGTCATTTTCTGCTTATGTGGATTTTGAAAATAGAAATTCTAGGATTGAGACTGGGACTTCCCTTTGTTTCACGAGGCAAAAGCGAAGGCCAGTAAATAAAATAAAGAATGCCACATTTTAATTTTTGAAGATATACATTTTTTTTCATATTTAACATCTTTGAAATCAGGATGTATCCTGGAATCAAAGATATGTCATATATGAGTTGCCAGTTTTAAAAAATTGTTAGTGAAATATCAACAATAAAGTATCCTAAAATTGACAAGGTCTTAGAAGTGATGAAATATGGTTATTTGGTAGTGCGTAATATTTCTTTGGTTTGCAATTTATTAATATTTTACTTCTTTTCTATGGCTGCAGAGGTAGTTGCCTGGTAATTTACTTCAGATTGAGTTTTCTGAGTTTGAAGGTGAACTCATTAGCCAAGTAAGTGCGTATCCATCTCACTCAGTGTGTGGTACTCAGAGCATCTGATGACTAAAGCCTCTCTCCAGGCTATCCAACAGATTTGAACTAGTTATTTTCTGGAAAATTATGTTCAAGATGTTTAGATTGTGTTGCCAGATTTAAAAATCTTCAACTACTTCATCTACTTCAGTGTGGCAGGATTAAGTTTATTTAAAGATCACCTTTATATCTTTGTGTGTCCTTTACTTATTATTCTCTTATTTTAAGCTTATTGAGATTCCAAATATGTCTTGATTAGAATCAAGGGTAAAGGAAAGGTAAGAAAGGTAACAGGTTAAAGGGCAACAAGGAAGGATGACTGATTTGAAGGATTAGATGAGAAGGAGGCACTAAACATCTGAAAGCCAAAGAAAGGGTTTAGGATGGTGTTAATCATGTAGACATGTTAGGAAGTTGTGCATTTGATGAAAATTTTCTGAGAGATGACATTATTTCAGACATAGTTTTTAATATTTCCTCCTTTGGGTATAAATACATTCACATTTTATAGAAAATTTATACATTTATAATACAAGTTAATTAAATAACATACAATTTGCAGTCAGCCAATTGTCTCCATTGTTCTGTTTTTAGTAGAGTTGCCCTTTCTGTTAGTTTGGAAATCACATTTTATTTTTCTCTAAGGTGATAGAAAATTATCAGAACTTGCAGGGCAATTTGATTTTTTTCTAAAGCAGTTACAATTCACTTAAACATTCAGTTTGAGTCTTAACTGTATACAATTTGCATCCTATGCTTAGTTTTTCCTCTTTTGTTAAAATACATCATACTTTTTCCATGATAGATGCCCCCAAAGTTTTTTTCTTGGCTTGAACTTGAATTCTTTCTCTGTATTATTGCAGCCACTGCTTCTTTGTTGGAAAATAGCTTATATTTTATTATTTACTCTTATTTAATGATATGGCCCTCTATCATGATAAATCATGTGTATTTCCATTATTATCATGTTTTCCTTGGCCTGATTTTCCACCTGTAATCTGAAAGAATTGGTCATGGGTAGGAAGCCTATGAATAGTTTGAGCCAGAGAAGAGAGTGTTTGGCTCTCCAAGTAATTTAAAAGATGAGAAAAAACCCATTTATTTCTATTTTTCTTCTGGCTTTTGTCCAAAGTAAAGGGTGGAATAATATGTGAAAAGAAATGGAGAGAAGAGACATTATGGAATGTTTGTGCAGTCAGAGGTACTTCAGACATAAGAGAACTCCTCATATCTACTGAATTCTTGCAACATGATACTAAGTGCTATGTATCTCATTAATATTCTCTATACTAAATACTTTATTTCTTACTTAATCTTCAAAACAACTTTATATGCTCAGTGTTAATATCATGCTAACTTTTAGAGTTTAGACAAATGGAGATGAGAACTTAACTTTCCCAAGTTTATATAACTATTGTTAGAGCAAGGATTTGAAATGAGGTTTATTTTACTTCCATGTTCATCCTTTGTATTATTTCTATATAATGTTATCTATCAAAACTGAAGTTACTCAGAATTTAAACATGGAAGTGGCATTATTGGATTTTCAGTATCACCCTGGTAGCAGTATAGAGACAGATTTGATGCAAGGCAATAACAAAGGAAAAAAATCTTGAAAGCCAGTAAGAAAGTTAAAAGGCATGTATTAGAGTAGTAGTAATAATAATATTAATAATACTTGTAAGTACTAAAAAATGTTACAGACACTACTTTAGGTAATAGTATTTGTAATAACAAAAGCCTTGATAATTTAGACAATCCTCTGCTGAGGATAACTGAAAGTTGGATTAAACAAACAAGCAAATTCTACTTAAAAAGGCATCAGAGAACTAATGAAGAAATACCAGCTCAGAATTCAAGGAGAAGAGAAAAGGAAACCAATACTGGCAAATCCTGGCATTTGGGATCACATCCCTTTGAGGTGTTGATAATTTTGTGGTAGTAGATGAAAAGCTGAGTTTTGCTTTTGAGAGTCTCACAGAGCTGGTGTAATAGGGTTTGGAACCCAAGTCTACCAAAATCAGTGGCCTTGTGAATACCCATTACTTTTAGTTGGGACCTGAAAAACTATACCTTTGAAGAAAAGGTGAACCAGAAGTAGATAGACCTTTGCAGGAACTGCAGCTCAACTTGGAATCATTTTAATCTTTGGAATTGAATTGAGGTGAACTCAGATTGCCAGTCTGTCCAAGTACCTAACAAAAACAGCATAATTCCTCTCTGAAGAAAGGTGAGATTCTAGGCCTTGAGTAATTTCTACAACAGTTTTACAAATATAATGTCTGACATAAAAAAGGAAGCAGGCACAAGACATCATCAATGACACAGCAAAAAGCAGACAATAGAAACAGATTTACAAAGTACCCTAGATCATAAAGGTGCAGACTTTAAAATAACTCAGCTTTCTTTCAAGGGTAGAAAAGAAATGATTGAAAATTTCGGAGAGAATTGTAAACTACTTTTAAAATTGAAAACTTTACAATTGAAAACTACAGTATCATTAATTAATATATTAAAGGATGGTTTCTAAGAGGAGATGCAATGCAAATGAAGAAGGAATTCAGAAATGGGAATATAAATCAGAAGAAAAAAAGTATAAAAGAGATCACATATAATGACGTAGTGAGAAAAACGTAAACTTTGCTGGTGGAATTGCAGAAAGGAGAGAAAAATCAGACACGTGCACTATTTGAAGAAATCATTGCTGATATGTGTCAAAATTTTTAGAAGACATCATGCAGTAGATCTAAGAAGTCTCATAAACTCCAAGTAAATTAATCGAGACAAACCAAATTAATGGTATATATTTTTCAGCAGTGCATTTTGATGTGTATTTTAGGAATAGCTTAGAGGGAACATCAGAAAGTAATATTTTTCCAAGGTCATATTCTGTAGTTGCCTTACTGACATTTCACTGTGGCAGTGGTGGGTGTTTAGCGCATATGCATCTCATGGTTTAAACCTGTAGTCACTTTAGCCAAGCTAAGCAGAAGAAACTTGGGGATATTGAATGTTCATTCATTTGTATCTTATAGCAGACCTGAGATTGTATTCTGAGAAGAAGCCCATTACTGTCAGCATATATTCCCTTGGTTTGACTCAAAATGGCTTTTTATGAAGGATTGTGGCTAGTTTGTAATCTTACTCTCTTAGAGATTCACAGTGTTTCTTTTGACTTTTTTTTTTTCTTGATGGGGAGGAGGATTTGGCAGAATTTTCTGAGTTGATTAGAGTGTTGGAGAAAGAGACAAAAAGCGCTGTTTGAGACCTGATGAGCCAATAACCAAATGAAGATACACTCAAAGTTACTGTGGGCTTCCTCAAGGAAAGAGCTTGCTCTAGTAACTGACATACAAACAAACAAAAAATTTCAAAGAATTATGGCCTAAGATGTGAAGAGACCTTCCACCCAGTAGGAGATGTTTGAGGTAAAGGTGTGAATGACATATCAAGCAATGAAGCCTTATACTGTCATCAGTCAAGATTCTATAATACGTTGATGAGGCTTGCAATACAGGGAAACTTGGAAGTGATTCATGTGAGTTATACAAATAGAAATCTTTTAATATTTTTCTTTATTTTCTTAAGTATAAAAAAATCAACCCATGCACACATCTTGTATTTCCTAAAAATATTTGATTTCTCCTTCTCACATTTACTGTGGTTGGGAGAACAGCATTTTTCAAAAATGAAAAGTTCAAGAGGCATATTTAATGAAGGGAACTATAGTTCAATTAAGTGCAACACAGAGAAAAGACTGCTTAATAGAAATAAATGAAGCAGGATTCCATTTGCACTTCAGACATTGGTAGGAAGCATTATTTTCTGAATTGATTTTATTGAAAACTGCCAGGAGCAATTTTTCAGTGAAGTATTTTATTCTGATGCCATTTACTCCTTGCTGTACTTTCCCCAAACCTTAATAGTATCAGACATATATCCCCTGACCTAAGATTATTTTTCTTAGGTATTTGAATATTAATATCTCTTTAACTGTATTTAACAATATGTAGTTACCTGAAAGTAAAATGAGGTAGATGTATACTTAAACTTTGTAAACAATCTATAGTAGCTTTATTAGGAGAAAATAAACTATTGCTTGCATCAGTTTTGAAAAATTGTGTGAAATTGCAAGAGCCAATAAACAATGTACTCTGTCTTATTCTTGAAAACAAATTATTTGAGTATTCTGTGAATAGGTAAAAGGCCCTTTTCAAAAGTAATCTTCCAAAATAACACCTGCTTTTTCTTCTATTACTTAAGATGAGTTACTTTAGAATTTTTCCAGGTAGACATATTCCCTGTGGTCTGCACGAAAGACACCGGAACATCTTGGGGAATAAAGTAAAAAGCACGATTAAGTTGTGAGACAAAGGCTCATTAAAGAACTCATTTGAAGAAATGGCATCTCTACTCTATTATACTCAAATTGCTTCTAGGCACTAAATAAGCTCCCTCTGTAATCAGTCATGTTGATTTTGTGAACATTTGTCTTTAGTTCTTTAGTGCAATTAGAGAAAGTAGGAAGGCTCCCCTAGTAAGATGAAAACATGAAAAATCTCCACTCTTTTCCCTTTTCATAAATTAGAATGTATTTAAGTGAAAAAGGACAAAGAGGATTTCTTACCACGTTCAATATTAATTATCTTCAGCTTTGCTTCTCAAAGGAAAAGTCTGAGTGATATAAAATTTTGATGCCACATGCGAATTCTGAGAATGTTAGACCTGTCAGTCTTTATGTCAGTATCACCTTAAAAATTGTCATCTTTACGATCTTGTCTATTTATCAAATTAATTCTACCTTAGAGATATGAAAAAAGGTTAAAAAACATGTAGGGCCTTCATAAAAATAAGGAAAATATTTATTGAGCAATTTACTTACTCTGAAGGGCTGGGCATGTAAACAGAAGAACGTTTATATTGGCAAGTGACTGGGTTTTCTTTGGTGGTGCTTAATTATGGAGTGAAGTATTTAAAGATGAATTTTTAACAACAATTATACTCCTTTTGAATGGGAAATAAAGGAATGTAGTCATTGTTCTGTGACAAGATGACAAAACAAATTATAAATTCAGTAATATTAACATCATTTTGCCAAAAAAAAAAACCAACCCATTGTACTTTATTTTAGCTTACAAAGATAAGTTCACTTCAAATGGAAAACTATTTGTCCCGCTTATGAAACTTGATATTTGGCTTCAAGGAGAAACATAACAAGCAATTAATATTGTGAAAGCACATGGAAATGTATAATGATATAGTCAGGGTATTTAGTTTCTGCCAGGTCGAATTATGTCACCACATAACAATACAGTAGAATCCACCTTACAGGTGGTAATAAGAAATATTCAAGTTCTGTTATTTTATGTTTTTTTCCTATACAAATTATTTTAAATTATGAGTGGATTATTTCCCTTGAAATTTCCCCTTTTGTGCGAAGCATTTGAGGAGCTTGGGACTAGCAAATGCAAACTATTATATATAGACTAAACAACAAAGTCCTATTGTATAGCATAGGGAACTATGTTCAATATCTTGTAATAAACCATAATGGAAAAGGAAAAAAAAAGAAACAAAGTCCCAAATTCATCCCTAATTCAGTTATAATATTTTGGATAACTCTCCTAAAACATAGTATAGGGTCTTTGCACTTGGAATCAACTATAAATTCATGGATCTCTTCCAATTCTCAGATTATGATATTGTGAGTTGGCAATTCAGGGAATACACTTGGAATGCTCTTGAATTTAAATCTTTATAAGTATGATTTGGAGTTCTAGTAGACAATTGACCTTTAAATAACTTACTGCAATTTTTTTCAATAAATATGTACTACCGTACTACATGATCCTTGGTTGAATCTGCAGATGCAGAACCGTGGATATGGAGAACCAACTATAAACTTGTACTCAGATTTTCAGCTGTGAGTGGGTGGAGGGGGCTGGTGTTTCTAACCCCAGCATTGTCCAAGGGTCAACTGTATATAAAAATACAATTGATTTCTGTATACTGATCTTATATATTAACATCTTACTGAAGTAGTGTATGACCTCTAAGGGTTTTTGGTTTTTGTTCTCTAGGATTTTCTATATACAACATCATCTTATCTGTGGGTAGAGATAGTTTTACTTCTTTCCTTCCAATAGAATGTCTTTTTTTCATTTTCTTGGCTAATTGGCTTGGCTAGAACCTCCAGTGCAAGGTTGAATAGAGATGGCAGGAGGAGGATCCTTGTCTTTCTCCTGATATTTTTTATCATGAAAGGGTGTGTTGACTTTTTCAAATGCTTTTTCTGCATGTATTGAAATGGTCATGTGATCTTGTCTTTTATTCTATTAATATTATATATGACATTGAGTTATTTCCATATATTCAAGCAGTCATTCATTCCCAGAATAACTCCCACTTGGTCATGTTGTATAATTCTTTTTTACATGGTGCTGGACATGGTCTTCTAGTATCTATTGAGAATTTTGCTTTCATATTAATAAGGTATATTGTTCTTTAGTTTTTTTTTTCTTACAGATTTGTGTCTGGTTTTGGAATCAGAGTAATGTATTTCTGATAGGATGAGTGGGGAAGTATTTCCTCCTTTTCTATATTTTGGAAGACTTAGTGAAGTATTGGCATTAATTAGTTTTTAAACTTTTGGTAGTATGCACCGTTGAAGCCATTTGTTCCATTTGGATGTCCTTTGTGGAAAGTTTTTTTTAGTAACTCAGTCTCTTTACTTGTTACAGGTCTATTCAGATCTTCTATTTTTTCTTGAGTCATTTTTAGTAGTTTCCATGTTTTAGGAATTTATCCACTTCATCTAGGTTTTCTAATTTGTTGGCACACCATTGTTCATGGTGTTTCCTTATTATCCTTTATATTTCTGTAAGATTAGAATTAATACTCCCTCTTTCATTCCTGGTTTCAGTGTTTTGAATCTTCTCTCCTTTTCCTCTTAGGTCTAACTAAACTTGTTGATCTTTTCAGAGAACCTACTTTTAGTTTTGTTGATTTTGTCTATTTTTCTATATTCTTTTTCATTTGCCTCCAGTCTAATCTTTATTGTTCTGCTCACTTTGGCTTTAATTTACTCTTCATGTTTCTGGTTTATTAAGGTAGAAGTTTAGGTTATTAATTTGATATCTTTCTTATCTTTAATTCAGCTGTTTACATCTATAAGTTTTTCTCTATGTACTGCCTAACTTGCATTCCATAAATTTGGTATCTTTGTGTTCATTTTTATTCATCTCAAAGTAGTATTTTCTCATTTCCCTTGTGATTTATTCTTTGACCTATGGATTATTTGGGATCATGTTCCTTAATATTCACATATGTGTGAATGTCCCAGAATTCAATCTTCACTGATTTCCAGTTTAATTTCATTATGATCAGAAGCTGTACTGTGTATATTTTAGTGCTTTTAAATTTATTGAGATTTGTTTTATGGCCTAACATATGGTCTATTCTGTTCCATGTTCACTTGCAAAGAATGTGTATTTGGCTGTTGCTTGAAATAGCATATGGATGTCTATTAAGGCTAGTTGGTCTAATTATAATGTTGCTCAAGCCTTCTATTTCCTTGTTGATCTTCTCTCTTGTTGTTATATGCATTATTGAAAGTAGGGTATTGAAGTCTCCAACTATTATTGTGGTCATCTATTTATTCCTTCAGTTTTGTCAGTTTCTGCTTCAAGTATTTTGGAGCTCTGTTTTAAGGTGCACATATATGTTTATAATTGTATATCTTCTTGAGGGATTGACCTTTCTATCAATATATAATATCATTTGTCTTTATAACACCTTTGACTTAAAGTGTCCTATTTATGATATTAGTATATCAAATCTAGCTGCTTTTGTTTACTGTTTGCAGAGTATATCTTTTTTCCATTCTTTTACTTTCAGGATATTTGTGTCTTTGATTAAAGTGTGTCTCTGTAGACAGCATAGAGTATCATGATGCTTATTCTATCCATTTTTCCAATCTCAGTGTTTTGATTAGAATTTTTTACCCTTTAATGTAATTATTGATAGGTAGGATTTACATTGACCACTTTGCTATTTGTTTTCTATATCTTTTATGTCTTTTTTGTCATTCTATTCTCCCACTAATTCCTTCTTTTGTGTTAAATACATATTTTAGTTTACCATATTAATTCCCTTATACTTTTTTAGTTATTTCTGAGATATACATTTTAAAGTAATAACTAGAATTAAGACTTATAACATTATACGAGAACATATAAGATTTTTAGAAATTTCATATAATGTCTGAAACATTTATATTAACATATTTCCATACAAATAACCCAATGAAAGTTTAGTCTTAGTTGTTTTCTTTGTTTGTTTTTTTATACTTCAGGTTCTTATTAGTCATCAATTTTACACACATCAGTGTACACATGTCAATCCCAATCGCCCAATTCAGCACACCACCATCCCCACCCCACCACAGTTTTCCCCCCTTGGTGTCCATATGTCTGTTCTCTATGTCAGTGTCTCAACTTCTGCCCTGCAAACTGGCTCATCTGTACCATTTTTCTAGGTTCCACATACATGTGTTAATATATGATATTTGTTTTTCTCTTTCTGACTTGCTTCACTCTGTATGACAGTCTCTAGATCCATCCACGTCTCAACAAATGAGTCAATTTCATTCCTTTTTATGGCTGAGTAATAGTCCATTGTATATATATACCAGAACTTCTTTATCCATTCATCTGTCGATGGGCATTTAGGTTGCTTCCATGACCTGGCTATTGTAAATAGTGCTGCAAGGAACATTGGGGTGCATGTGTCTTTTTGAATTATGGTTTTCTCAGGGTATATGCCCTGTAGTGGGATTGCTGGATCATATGGTAAATCTATTTTTAGTTTTTTAAGGAACCTCCATACTGTTCTCCATAGTGGCTTTATCAATTTCCATCCCCACCAACAGTGCAAGAGAGTTCCCTTTTCTCCGCACCCTCTTCAGCATTTGTTGTTTGTAGATTTTCTGATGATGCCCATTCTAACTGGTGTGAGGTGATATCTCATTGTAGTTTTGATTTGCATTTCTAATAATAATTAGTGATGTTGAGCAGCTTTTCATGTGCTTCTTGGCCATCTGTATGTCTTCTTTGGAGAAATGTCTATTTAGGTCTTCTGCCCATTTTTGGATTGGGTTGTTTGTTTTCTTAATATTGAGCTGCATGAGCTTTATATATATTTTGGAGATTAATCCTTTGTCCATTGATTCATTTGCAAATATTTTCTCCCATTATGAGGGTTCTCTTTTTGTCTTGTTTATGGTTTCCTTTGCTGTGCAAAAGCTTTGAAGTTTCATTAGGTCCCATTTGTTTATTTTTGGTTTTATTTCCGTTACTGTAGGAGGTGGATCAAAAAAGATCTTGCTTTGATTTATGTCAAAGAGTGTTCTTCCTATGTTTTCCTCTAAGAGCTTTATAGTGTCTGGTCTTACATTTAGGTCTCAAATCCATTTTGAGTTTATTTTCGTGTATAGTGTTAGGGAGTGTTCTAATTTCATTCTTTTACATGTACCTGTCCAGTTTTCCCAGCACCACTTACTGAAGAGACTGTCTCTTCTCCATTGTATATCTTTGCCTCCTTTGTCATAGATTAGTTGACCATAGGTGTGTGGGTTTATCTCTGGGCTTTCTATCTTGTTCCATTGACCTATGTTTCTGTTTTTGTGTCAGTACCATACTGTCTTGATTACTGTAGCTTAGTAGTATAGTCTGAAGTCAGGGAGTCTGATTCCTCCAGCTCTGTTTTTTTCCCTCAAGACTGCTTTGGCTATTTGGGGTCTTTTGTGTTTCCATACAAATTTTAAGATTTTTTGTTCTAGTTCCATAAAAAATGCCATTGGTAATATGATAGGGATTGCATTGAATCTGTAGATTGCTTTGGGTAGTATAGTCATTTTCACAATATTGATTCTTCCAATCCAAGAACATGGTATATCTCTCCATCTGTTGGTATCATCTTTAATTTCTTTCATCAGTGTCTTATAGTTTTCTGCATACAGGTCTTTTGTCTCCCAAGACAGGTTTATTCCTAGGTATTTTATTCTTTTTGTTGCAATGGTAAATGGCAGTGTTTCCTTAATTTCTCTTTCATATTTTTCATCATTAGTGTATAGGAATGCAAGAGATTTCTGTGTATAATTTTGTATCCTGCAACTTTACGAAATTCATTGATTAGCTCTAGTAGTTTTCTGGTGGCATTTTTAGGATTCTCTATGTATAGTATCATGTCATCTGCAAACAGTGACAGTTTTACTTCGTCTTCTCCAATTTGTATTCCTTTTATTTCTTTTTCTTCTCTGATTGCCATGGCTAGGACTTCCAAAACTTTGTTGAATAATAGTGGTGAGAGTGGACATCCTGTCTTGTTCCTGATCTTAGAAGAAATGCTCTCAGTTTTTCACCATTGAGAATGATGTTTGCTGTGGGTTTGTCATATATGGCCTTTATTATGTTGAGGTAGGTTCCCTCTATGCCCACTTTCTGGAGAGTTTTTATCATAAATGGGTGTTGAATTTTGTCAGAAGCTTTTTCTGCATCTGTTGAGATGATCATATGGTTTTTCTTCTTCAATTTCTTAATATGGTGTATCATATTCATTGATTTGCATATTTTGAAGAATCCTTGCATCCCTGGGATAAATCCCAGTTGATCATGGTGCATGATCCTTTTAATGTGTTGTTGGATGCTGTTTGCTAACATTTTGTTGAGGATTTTCTATATTCATCAATGATATTGGTCTGTAATTTTCTTTTTTTGTAGTATCTTTGTCTGGTTTTGGTATCAGGGTGATGGTGGCCTCATAGAATGAGTTTGGGAGTGTTCCTTCCTCTGAAATTTTTTGGAAGAGTTTGAGAAGGATGGGTGTTAGTGCTTCTCTAAATGTTTGATAGAATTGAACTGTGAAGCCATCTGGTCCTGGACTTTTGTTTGTTGGAAGATTTTAAATCAGAGTTTCAATTTCATTACTTGTGATTGGTCTGTTCATATTTTCTGTTTCTTCCTGCTTCAGTCTTGGAACGTTATTCCTTTCTAAGAATTTGTCCATTTCTTCCAGGTCGTCCATTTTATTGGCATAGAGTTGCTTGTGGTAGTCTCTTAGGATGCTTTGTATTTCTGTGGTGTCTGTTGTAACTTCCCCTTTTTCATTTCTAATCTTATTGATTTGAGTCCGCTCTTTTTCCTTTTTTTTTTTTTTTTTCCAGTACATGGGCCTCTCACTGTTGTGGCCTCTCCCGTTGTGGAGTACAGGCTCTGGACGCACAGGCTCCCGATGCGCAGGCTCAGTGGCCATGGCTCACGGGCCCAGCCTCTCCGCGGCATGTGGGTTCTTCCTGGACTGGGGCACGAACCCATGTCCCCTGCATTGCCAGGCGGACTCTCAACCACTGCGCCACCAGGGGAGCCCTCTCTCTCTTTTTCTTGATGAGTCTGGCTAATGGTTTATTAATTTTGTTTATCTTCTCAAAGAACCAGCCTTTAGTTTTATTGATCTTTGCTATTGTTTTGTTTGTTTGTATTTCATTTATTTCTGTTCTGATCTTTATGATTTCTTTCCTTCTGCTAACTTTTGGCTTTGTGTGTTCTTCTTTCTCTAGTTCCTTTAGGTGTAAGGTTAGATTGTTTACTTGAGATTTTTGTTTCTTGAGGTAGGCTTGTATAGCTATAATCTTCTTTCTTAGAACTGCTTTTGCTGCATCCCATAGGTTTTGGATCGTCGTGTTTTCATTGTCATTTGTGTCTAGGAATTTTTTGATTTCCTCTTTGATTCTTTCAGTGACCTCTTGGTTATTTAGTAACGTATTGTTTAGCCTCCATGTGTTTGTGTTTTTTACGTTTTTTTCCCCTGTCATTCATTTCTAATCTCTTAGCGTTGTGGTCCAAAAAGATGCTTGATATGATTTCAATTTTCTTAAATTTTCTGAGGCTTGGTTTGTGACCCAAAATGTGATATATACTGGAGATTGTTCCGTGTGCACTTGAGAAGAGACTGTAACCTGCTGTTTTAGGATAGAATGTCCTATAAATATCAGTTAAACCTATCTGGTCTATTCTGTCATTTAAAGCTTCTGTTTCCTTATTTATTTTTGTTTTGGATGATCTGTCCATTGGTGTAAGTGAGGTGTTAAAGTCCCCCACTATTACTGTGTTACTGTCAATTTCCTCTTTTATAGCTGTTAGCAGTTGCCTTATGTATTGAGGTGCTCCTACGTTGGGTGCATATGTATTTATAATTTTTATATCTTCTTCTTGGATTGATCCCTTGATCATTATGTAGTGTCCTTCCTTGTCTCTTGTATATTCTTTATTTTAAACTCTATTTTTTGTGATATGAGTATAGCTACTCCAGCTTTCTTTTGATTTCCATTTGCATGGAATATCTTTTTCCATTACCCTCACTTTCAGTCTGTACGTGTCCCTAGGTGTGAAGTGGGTCTCTTGTAGACAGCATATATATGGGTATTGTTTTTGTATCCATTCGGCAAGCCTGTGTCTTTTGGTTGGAGCATTTAATCCATTCATGTTTAAGGTAATTATCGATATGTATGTTCCTATGATTATTTTCTTAATTGTTTTGGGTTTGTTTTTGTAGGTCCTTTTCTTCTCTTGTGTTTCCCAGTTAGAGAAGTTCCTTTAGCGTTTGTTGTAGAGCTGGTTTGGTGGTGCTGAATTCTCTTAGCTTTTGCTTATCTGTAAAACTTTTGATTTCTCCATCAAATCTGAATGAGATCCTTGCTGCGTAGAGTAATCTTGGTTGTAGGTTCTTCCCTTTCATTACTTTCAGTATATCATGCCACTCATTTCTGGCTTGTAGAGTTTCTGCTGAGAAATCAGCTGTTAACCTTATGGGAGTTCCCTTGTATGTTATTTGTCGTTTTTCCCTTGCTGCTTTCAATAATTTTTCTTTGTCTTTAATTTTTGCAAATTTGATTACTATTTGCTTTCCCATGTTAGGGAAGTTTTCGACTATAATCTTTTCAAATATTTTCTCTGGTCCTTTCTCTCTCTCTTCTCCTTCTGGGACCCTTGTAATGCGAATGTTGTTGCGTTTAATGTTGTCCCAGAGGTGTCTTAGGCTGTCTTCATTTCTTTTCATTCTTTTTTCTTTATTCTGTTCCGCAGCAGTGAATTCCACCATTCTGTCTTCCAGGTCACTTATCCGTTCTTCTGCCTCAGTTATTCTGCTATTGATTTCCTTCTAGTGTAGTTTTCATTTCAGTTAGTGTATTATTCTTCTCTGTTTGTTTATTCTTTAATTCTTCTAGGTCTTTGTTAAACATTTCTTGCATGTTCTCCATCTTTGCCTCCATTGTTTTTCCGAGGCCCTGGATCTTCTTCACTATCATTATTCTGAATTCTTTTTCTGGAAGGTGCCTATCTCCACTTCATTTAGTTGTTTTTCTGGGGTTTTATCTTGTTCCTTCATCTGGTACACAGCCCTCTGCCTTTTCATCTTGTCTGTCTTTCTGTGAATGTGGTTTTAGTTCCAGACGCTGCAGGACTGTAGTTCTTCTTGCTTCTACCATGTGCCCTCTGGTGGATGAGGGTATCTCCCTTATCATATTTTTACTATATTTTTTGGGTTATTTTCCTACTGGTTGCCATGCGGATTACAGTAATATCTTAATTTAAAACAATCTTTAATTTGGATTAATAACAACTTAAATTCATAATATACAAAAACTTTGCTACTGTGTAGCCTGTATTCCCTCCTCTTTCTTTGTGCTGCATTGTTATACAAATTACATCTTTATACACCACATTACAGTCAATATAGATTTATAATTATTCCTTTATGCAGTTGTCTTTTAAATCAGATTAGAGGAAAAAAGTGTAACAAAGAAAATATATATTTATGTTGTTTTTTATATATGCCTATGTAGTTATCATTACCAATACTCTATTTCTTTATGTAGATTTTAGTTATTATATAATATTCTTTCATTACAGTTTAAAGGACTCCCTTTGGTATTTCTTGTAGGACAGTCTGCTAGTCACAAATTTTCTTAGCTTTTTTTTATCTAGCATTACCTTAATTTCTCTTTTATTTTCATAAAACAGTTTTGTTGGTTATAAAATTTTTGGTTGGACTTCCCTGGTGGCACAATGGTTAAGAATCCACCTGCCAATGCAGGGGACGTGGGTTTGAGCCCTGGTCTGGGATGCTCCCACATGCCATGGAGGAACTAAGCCTGTGCTCCACCACTACTGAGCCTGTGCTCTAGAGCCTGTGAGCCACAACTACTGAAGCCCGCGTGCCTAGAGCCTGTGCTGTGCAACAAGAGAAGCCACCACAATGAGAAAATGTTCCCATGCACTGCAATGAAGAGTAGCTTCCATTTGCTGCAATGAGAGAAAGCCTGCGTGCTGCAGTGAAGATCCAACACAGCCAAAAATTTTTTTAAATTAATTAATTAATTAAAAAAATTTTTCTTGGTTGATATCCCTTTCCTTTCAGTGCCTTGAATATTTTATACCACTTTCTTTTATCTTGATGATTTATGATAAGAAATCAGCTGTTAATCTTACTGAGGATGCTTTGTATGTGATGAGTCACTTCTCTTTTGTTTCTTTCAAGAATCTCTCTTTGTCTTTGTCTTTCAACAGTTTGATTATGATTATGATGTGTGTTAGTGTGGATATCCTTGAGTTTTTCCCACTTTGAGGGTATTTTTTTTGAAGCTTTGTGGATGTGTATTAACATTTTTCATAAATTTGGACAGTTTTCTTCTATTATTTCTTCAAATATTCTTTCTGTCCCTTTCTATCCCTCTTCTCTCCTTATTGGATTCCCATTATGCATAGGCAGTATCCTTGATTGTCTTACAGGTCTCTAAGGCCTTGTTTACTTTTCTTCATTTTTTCTCTCCTTAGACTGGATAATCTCATTTTACCTATTTTCAAGTTTACTTATTTTTTTTTCTGCCTGTTAAAATCTGATGTTTCTGCTGTTGAGTCCATCCAGTCACATTTTCTCTTTAGTTATTGTACTTTTTAACTGCAAAATTTCTATTAGTTTCTTTTTAGTAATTTCTGTCTCTTTATTGATGTTCTCTATTCGATGAGACATGATTCTCATACTTTCCTTTAATGTTTTATACTGAGTTTAGTTCTTTGAACACATTTAAAATTGTTGATTTTAAGAATTTGTTTAGTATGTTTAATGTCTGGGCTTCCTCAGAGACAGTTTCTATTGACTTTTTTTCTTTGTCTCGTAATTTATTTTTTGAAAACTATTTATTTTATATAAAATGGCAACTCAGAAAATCAAATTCTTATTCCTCCCCAGCGTTTGTTGTCTTAGTGCTTGTTTTTATTGTTGCTTTTTAAAATTTTGTTTAGCAACCTTATTGAACTAATTCTGTGGTGTCTAGGGTCCTTCTCATGAGTGGCCAGTGAGGTCACTGCTTAACTAGCTTAGTGGTCAGCAAATGACCAGGCATTTATTTCTTTAAATTCCTGGAAATGATCCATCTCCCAATCTTGTTGAAGTGCTCTCTGTATCAACATTCAAAGAAGCAGTTTACAATTCTGCCTTAGCCTTCACTTTGTTGTGAAGAACCTCTTGGCTAGCCAGAAATGATAGGTTTGGGCCTTCTCAGGTTTTTTCTGTTTTTTTTAATTTTTATTTTATTCACAGCCCTGTACATGTGTGTGGTCTTCTACATTCTCAGGAATGTACCTGAAATTTCCAAAGCCTCTTATGGTTGTTTTATTTTCCAGATTTTTCTTTCATGTTTTTTTGTTAGTTTGTTGTTATCACTGTACAAGGCAACTACAATGTAAAATAATTGCCACTGATTATTTTCAACAAATGTTCCCAGGGAAAAGACTCTTTGCAATGGGTGAGTTCTCTGTGAGGTTACATAAAGACAAGGCTTATAAATAGGTTTTTCTAGGGACTTGCTGGTCAGGAAATATAATAAAAATTGCTTAAAAATGGGGATTTAAAAGTGCTCCAACCATGGTCTGACCCCTCATATTTATTAGGCTGCTGGTTTTCACCATAAGTGGTGGCTGTGAATTTTAGAGGCTATAATAGATTGGGAAGAAGGGGATGGGATTAGGATAATTTAAAATGTCACAAAAATCTCTCTCCTTACTGAATCATACATTTTTGTGTAGAAATGCTCTGTTGATTGGTGCAAGCTTTTGTTAATTTCTAGAGTTTTAAAAAAGTCATTTCTGACCATTTTTGCCAGTTTCTCTTTGCTTTTATAGAGGAGAGGATTTTTGAAGATTCTTACTCTGTCATTTCTGATCTGAGTAAGTTTATTTTAAGTAAACTTGTCTTCTAGCTCTAATATGCCATCATTATTTTATACTGCCATGGTTTTATGGTTTTTATTGGTTATTCATCCTTGAAAGAGGGCAATTTTATTTTTCCTTACTAAAATATAGTATAGGAATATTAAATAGTAGGTTCCATTACTTTCTCTTCTTGGTTCCATTAGCAATATAATGTAAGACCTTAAGCAGGCTGACTGTATATATTAGTTTTAAATTATTATTTCTGTCATTTTCCTGACTCATTGATTGTGAGACTGGGTGGTTTTGAGCAACAGATATGAAGTGGAGTATTTTACAGCCACAGGAAGGAGTGCTTTTTTTTTTTTTTTGCCTATATTTACAAAAATAACTTTATTTCTAGACAAAGAAATAGAGAGAAGAGTTGCACTGTTTTACAAGTGTGAAAATCTCTTTAATGTGTAGATTAATAAAAGTTAGCTGAATTCTATCTGCTTCTGTATTAAATCTAGTAAAATATGTTGTTTTTGGCTAAAATATATGAAGAAAATCTGCCTTCATGGAGTTATGTAAGTAAAAGAAGGAATGTTTTAGTAGACTTTTAAATTCATTTTGTATATTCTCATTTGAGACTACACCAAAACTACCCATGTGGTAGCTCCTTAAAGCCTAGTTATAATGTGAAATAGGAATACGTATCAATGATCGCTTTGTATTCTGTTACATTAAAGGCTACTGTGTTATCTTGCACTGTGAATGGCAATTTTTAACCAAGTATGATTTGTAACATCATGCACTGGACATTTAGAAAGTATTGGTTTACTGAGTTATGTATCTTCTAAATATTGACACATTTCATTACATAAAATTTTTAAAAAATACTAAAAAAATCACTACCCATCCATCAGAAGAGTCTTTAAATATTGGGAAGGTGACTTCAAAGTGACTGACACAAATGACAGGTTTGCTTTGTTTTCAAGAAAACGTCTGCCAAATGTACAATTTGAATAACCACAGTATTTTATCAGTGTTTTTCCCACTGTTTTTTCTGTGAAAAAATTGGCTGCTTCAGCCTGAAACTTAAGTATCACCTAAGTGCTTTCCCTGGAGACAGTCATCCTACAAGCATTGTAGCATAAGTGCTTTACACAGACTTCCATTTTATCACACAGAATATTAAAATATATGTGTTAAAATTTAACAAAGGTATTAATATTTCACTGATAAATATCACCACAAATATACTTAAGTGAAATTGGCATTTTGCCCTATGTTATTTTATATTTTTGTGAGTGTGTGGAGGTGAAGAAAACAACTATTATGAGAGTTTGTTGCCACAACCCTGATTTATGATATGGCTTCAGTAGTTTTACCCACTGTTCCTTTGCATCATCAGTGCACAAACACACTGGAAAAGGCAAATAATTTTTTGATGTTATTACAAAAACAATTTTGAGATCATAGATCCCCTGAAAGTGTCTCAGGTTGCTTTTTCATCTCATTGATTGCTTCCTTTGCTGTGTAGAAGATTTTCAGTTTGTTGTAGTCCCACTCATCTACTTTTGCTTCTGTCCCCTGTGCTTCTGGTGTTACATCTAAGACATCATTGCCCAGACCAATGTCAAGAAGATTTTCCCCTATGTTTTTTAAAAAATTTATTTATTTAATTTATTTATTTTTGGCTGCGTTGGGTCTTTGCTGCTGCACGTGGGCTTTCTCTCATCACGGCCAGTGGGGGCTACTCTTCATTGCAGTGCACCTGCTTCTCATTGTGATGGCTTCTCTTGTTGCAGAACATGGGCTCTAGGTGCACAGGCTTCAGTAGTTGTGACATGCAGGCTAAGTAGTTGTGGCATGTGGGTTCTAGAGTGCAGGCTCAGTAGTGTGGTGCATGGGCTTAGTTGCTCCATGGCATGTGGGATCTTCCTGGACCAGGGATCCAACCCGTGTCCCCTGCATTGGCAGGTGGAGTCTTAACCACTGCACCATGAGGGAAGTCCCTCCCCTATGCTTTCTTCTAGGAGTTTTATAGTTTCAGATCTTGCATTGAAGTCTTTAATCCATTTTTTGTTGATTTTTGTGTATAATATAACTGTCCAGCTGAGCAAAGAACTGAACAGATATTTCTCCTAAGAAGGCATACAAATAGCCAATAGGTATGTGAAAAGGTGATCAATGTTACTAATCATTAGGGAAATGCAAATCAAAGCCACAAAGAAATATCACCTTACACTTGTAAGGATGGCTATTATTAAAACAAAACAAAACAAAAAAACCCAAAGATAAGTGTTGACAAAGATGTGGAGAAAAGGGAATTCTCACTGTTGGTGGCAATGTAAATTGGTGTAGTCACAATGAAAAATAGTGTGGAGGATCCTCAAAAATTAAAAATAAAACTGTATGATCCAGTAACCCCACTTTTGGATATATATCCAAAGGAATTGAAATCAGAATCTCAAAGAGATATCTTCACTCCCATATTCACTGCAGCATTATTCACAATAACCAAAATATGGAAGCAATCTAAATGTCCATCAACAGATGGATGGATGGATGAAAAAAATGTGGTATATACATAGAATGGAATATTATTCAGTCTTCAAAAGGGATGAAACCCTGCCATTTGCCACAACATGGATAAACCTGGAGGATGTCATGCTAACTGAAATGAGCTAGTCACAGAAGGACAAATACTGCATGATACCACTTGTATGAGAAATCTAAAATAGTCAAAATCAAAGAATCAGAGAGTAGAATGATGGTTGGCAGGGCTAAGAGGAGAAGGAAATGGGGACATTTTAAAGGGTACCAAGTTTCAGTTATACAAGAATAAGTCCCAGAGATCTACTGTACAGCACAGTGCTTCCAGTTAACAATACTGTACTGTGTACTTAAAAATTTCACTAAAACGGTGGAACTTCAGTTGAATTCTTACCACAAAAAGTAATAATAATAATATAGAAAGGGAGCAGGAGGAAACTTTTAGAGGTGAAGGATATGTTTATGGTATCAAGTTGTATACATAGCTTTTTGAATGCCAGCCATACCTCAATAAAGTGGTTTAAAAACATATGTCTCAGGGAATGAAAGAGGGTTAAGAATTACCTAAGTGAGAGAAGAGAACAGTAGAAGAATTCACTTTCTCTAGCATTTTGGATAGAGAATATCTGGATGTAAGACTATGTCCAGATTGTACACTTAGTCATATTTGGTTTGACTCATTTTATCCCAACTTTTATCATTACAATGCAATCAAATTAAACAAATGTGATTGAAAGACAGACTATAAAATAAAAAAAAATTCTGTTAGGAGAAAGCCAAATAAATCCATCCAAACAAACATTAATAAGAGACTATCATCTGACTGTTCTAATAGAAAGACTCAAAAATAAAAACCTTTTCTAGCTACAGGTATTAATTTTGCCATGTGTTTGTATATTGAAAGAAATTCATTTTAGGCAAGAAGCTATAGAAAGAACAATCTAATTTTTCAGTACTTTAGTTGTTCTTAAAAAGAAAAAATAATAAAAGAAAATCAGCAGAGGAATCTGCTCTAAGTCCATGCCAATTTGGGGACATCCAAAAGTAGAAAATTAATTTTAAAAATCTCCACTGTTTAGTCATTGTCCTATTGATAAGCCAAGTGTAAAATTTAGCAGAAAATTAAGCCAGCGACTATAGAAAAAGAAGGCTGATTATCTAGACTGCTAGTCAGTTTTTTTTTTAATAATTAAAAAGCTGTCAGGTAATAAAAAGATTTTTCCGGCATTTTCCTCTTTTTACTCAAGAAATTTCCCTAGTGCCTTAAGTATAAGTTGCTGCTTTGAAAAGAGTTTCTTCTTCATAATGTTCTGTTAAGACTCCAATGTCCACAGCTTGGAAACTGAATAGAATACAAATGAGTTAACAAAGTGTTAGAAGACTTGGATTATGTACCACTTACTTCTCTAACTTTTTGTGACTTTGGACAATCGTTTCAACTCTCTGGACTTTAATATTTGTCATTTATATAATGACACGGATAAATTAGCTAAATCAGCTATAAAATTTAGTGCCTATGTTTTTAACATAACATAAACTTTATGCTTTTACAAAATTCAATTCTTTACGGTTTTACAAAAGAATAAGGTTGTTTCTGAGTATATAGAAATCTTACTGAAGAAAATGACCATAAAATCATTAAATTTTGTTTCAGAGATTTTATTACTTTATCAGTTTACCATTTTATTAACAGGCTAGATCCTTTTCCTCATGGCAAAGTTCAGCTCTCAGGCAAAGTTATGATTTCTGTGGGACAATTTCTGTAATTTGGGCTCATGGAGATTAAAGGTTCCAATGGACAGTTGAACAGAGGCTGCTAATAAAAAGCTCATATCTCGTCTTCAACTTCAGAGATCACTGGACAGAGAGCTAATCCAGGTTAGGCAAATAGTGTTTGTTTTTGTCCCAATGGAAGAGACTTTTCTTAAGCAGTATTCTGAGTACACACCACCTTATTTTGATGGTTATTAAATGTCAATAAAAAAGTTAGGGCTGGGAGAAATATTTTGAGCCCTGGTAGGTTGATTCAGGTAGAAATACTTGACTTTACAGAGATAGACTGTAGAGCCCATGCCCTATATTCTCTCCCCTAAGAGCATTTTTTGAAATGGAAAACCTGAAAGCCTACATATCAAAGAGCTATGGAAGATGAAGGAAGAATATTTGAAACTCACCCTATCTATATATTAATGCCCTAGTACCTCAGAGACAAATATCTGTGGAAATGAAAGATGGGACTACAGTTTCTAATACATGATTTTGGCATGCATAAAACAGTGTGTTTTCCTGAGGAAGTATTCACTTAGGAGGGTGAGCCTAGTGTAGCTCAATATAAGAGTTGAATAGGGGGCTTCCCTGGTGGCGCAGTGGTTGAGAATCTGCCTGCCAATGCAGGGGACACGGGTTTGAGCCCTGGTCTGGGAAGATCCCACATGCCGCGGAGGAACTAGGCTCGTGAGCCACAACTACTGAGCCTGCACATCTGGAGCCTGTGCTCCACAACAAGAGAGGCCGTGATAGTAAGAGGCCTGCGCAACGCAATGAAGAGTGGCCCCCGCTTGCCGCAACTAGAGAAAGTCCTCGCACAGAAACGAAGACCCAACACAGCCAAAAATAAATAAATAAATATTAAAAAAAAAAAAAAGAGTTGAATAGGAAATCAATACGAATACAACTTTTGGAAACTATTTTGAATCATGCCTTCCTTTCCTAAAGTATTAATTCACTGACCAATGTTTCATTATGCAAGAATTTAGTAAAAAGAGGCTAAGCTGATTTTTTTCTGAGTTATTTGAAAAATATGGGTCTATTTGGTTGTTACTGAAAGTTGTTGTTTCTTTCAGTAATTTTCCCCCACTGTAAAAAGGTTGTGCCTAACCCAGCATATTCAGATACTGGATGCTTTAACTCATTATCGTTTGTCTCATTATTTCTGTTTTTCAAATAGAAAACTTGTGTGGAGGGTTGTGTAATGAAAACTTCAATATAAAGATCCCGAGCCTTCTTTTGATGTGCACTAAATAAGAGAGCTAGTAAACTAGTGGTTGGAATGTTAATAAAATTAACATCAATAAAATTGATGTCATTTCATACTTGTATAAGGCTCACCTCTTTTTACAAATCAGAATAAGCAGTTCATTTGAACTTGTCAAGGCAACAGTATCTGTTGTAGTTCATTGATTCCTCTCATATAGTAAAACATGCTGATATTTTTCGAGGGCAGACATTTTGTATTCGGAGGTTATAGAAACACTTTCACATAAATCACATTTATTTAGTTTTGTAGAAAGAAGAAAATTTGTATTTTTAATAAGTCCGATTTTATAATAGCAATTACTTTAAAATTTCAAAATATAAATGTGAAAGCATTATTTAAAAGTTGTTTGCAAAGGTATAATTGGTTGAAAGTGTTTATCCAGCTCTTACAAACTTCTTAGAAGCCTGGAATCATCACAAAATATAATATGACTTTAGAATTTAATGATTTTCTACTGAATGTATTGCTGTGAGGGTTAGAAAATGCATTTGTTCTGAATATTATCTTGGCTGCCTCACTGAGAAGTTGCAATATTGTTTGTTTGTCAAACAGCTTGCAAAGCTTGACAGTGCTATTGGGAGCGATATGGAAATGATAGGTGGAGAGATTCTTCTTACCTGCTGCTTTGTTATTTGGTAAAGGCAGGATGGTAATCGTTTTCTTATCCTTTCATTCCTAATGAATTGCCATAATATCTGCAGACACTTTTAAAAAAATCACTGTATAATCACAGCAGTGGTAGAAAATTCATTTCAGAAACACAGCATCCAGTCATCTCTGTAGAAGACATTTGTAAAATGATTTGGGAAATGATGAACTCTGTTTATATCAGACAAATGAATTTTTTATACTCCTCATAGCACAATTCTTTTAGTGCTTCCTGCTTTCCTGTAAAAATGCAGTTTTCTCATTGGTCATTTCCTACCAAAATATATCACTTGCTGTCTGACATAGACCTCTAATTCTGAGCTGGGCCTTTGGAAGTTCTGACCAGTATGTGACGGGTTTACCCAGGGTAGTAGAAACTGAGTACTCCCGTAGTTGGACTTGAAAGTGTCCCCTGAAACATCCAGTGTTGTGGATTATGAGAGCATGCAGTCTAGCAGAATGGAAACATCCTACCGTATTATTTCAACTGTTTACCTATCTATTCTCTGCTCAAGCAATCTTAATTTATTGTTTTAGTATTTAATTGACCCGAAGAGCAGCTAACAATTACATAGAAAGATTGGAAATTAATAATTTGTTTTTTCTAATATATGTGGGATTTTATGTAATATAGACTTTTTTATTGTTTCTAAGAATGAAAAAAAATCACATTTAATGTTAGGAGGGAAGATCTTTTCCTTTGATTGGTTTAGATTCTTCTTGGCAAGTTAGGTAACGCTAACCCTGATTGTCTAGAAACAGCAGTCTCTTTATAATACACCCTCAGGTAGTTGAGATGCTCAGGGAATAGAAGTTTTCTTGTTAGCCAGAAAACCCCCTTTTTTCCTATGTCAGTACTGGTTGAAAACTATTATAAAATATAATACACTTTCTTTTCTTAACACAGTATACTACATGTAATTACTACATGTACTTTAACTGTTCTTTCTTGATTTGGGATCATTCAGTGCTTTGGGATCATGATTTCTAGACATCAGGGATCACAGGATTGCAGACACTGATGATATGGGCACATGGGCTGGAAGTAGCTCCCAAGGTGAAGCACAGGGCACATTCCCTGGAAGTTTTCTTTTAAAGTAAATCTCTCTCTCAAAAAAAATGCAGTTTTCTATAAGTAATTTTGATGTCCTGCTCAATCGAATCCTCTATTTCTGACTATTTCTACTCCTTTGTACTTTTTGGCATTTTCTCACATAAGATAAAAATATTAAGATTGGAATTTTAGTGGTTTCATAGAACAATTAAGAGAGTAACCTCCTAGTTACTTGGTTTATGGCTTAATAGGGCAAATGTGTAAAATCTCATGCATGTGATTAGGAGGTAACTCTGCTTTACTTTTCAATTATTCATCACATTGTCTCATAACTGCACTTTTTATCCAATAAAAAAGTTCAGGGTTGAACTTGGAATTCAGAACAGAAATAGATAGGACGTCTTTTGGTTGAGTTCAAGGAGAGGGAGGTAGAAAGTAAATGTAACTTTTTATTTTCAGTATTACTGTTCTGTTGTATTGGATGAATTCCGCTGTACCATAGGTGAGAGGTTTGGGATGTAAAAACGTAAATGCAGGATGTAGAAATAAAATTGGACGAAATGTCATCCAGAACAGTAAGAGTTGATATGAGGCTCAGTAATGCAAGACCAAGAGAATTTGGAGACATTAGTTTGTTATGTTAATTTTAAATTTGCTATGTTACATTAATATTTCTCTAGGTCTTTCCACAGTGAAATCATCCCCAAATGATGCCAGCATAATTAATAGCTTCTGCAGCCCTGGTTGACAATCCCAGTCTTGCACCAAAGGCAGAAGTGGGGAAGGGACTGGAGTATGAAAACACCTTCCCTAACTCTACACATCACCGCCTGGCACTTTTATATTCCAAAGGGGAAAAACTAGTAAGTCTTAGTAACAGAAAAGAACATGAAACATGAGAGTATATAAAAACACATTAACATATAAGTGAAATTCGAGCGACATTTCATTTTGTTTGATGACAGTGTGAATAATGGACTTTCTCCCCCTAATGACAGAACTTGTTTTCCAGAACCTTAGAGGATACTATAATACTTTATTATTCATCTCTTGGCAAGAGCTACTTGTATTACTTCAGATTCTATCTCTCCAAGCACAGCCTTCTTTTAGTGACTCTGGATGTGTTTGTAGGAGGGGGAGAAGGGACATTTGGAATTGAAAATTGACATCCAGGTTACTCTGAGAGTGACATTCTGAGTAACACCTCTGCAAGTCACCCCCAAAGGGCAAGCATATCCTCCTCTCAGTTTCGAAACAGAAAGCCTGTTTCACTTTCAATTATCTCCGTCAACTTTGTCCAGTTAATGTATGGTACATAGAATAGTTCTACTGAACCATATCCTAAGGCAATGAGGCCTGCATGATGCGTCCAGAGAATATTTCTGGACCAGGGTGAACATTGAACCTATAGGCCATCACCCAAAGTGAAAGTCAGCATCAGGGAGCCCGCTCCATCTCTCCAACTTTTTTTCTGCAGGAGGAAGAATAGATTTTTGACTCAGGAAGTACGTGGCTCCTCTCTTTTTCTCTTTTCCTCAAGGATTGACTATACTCAGTTGGGCTAAGCTCACCTTTCAGTTCATGTTCCCATGAGTAAGCAAATCAGGTCCCCATTTCTTTGTTCTCTCTGCTGTAGCTTCTCTGCCTCTCACAGCATATGATAATTCAGAGTTCCATAATCCCCATAGCTCAGGTTTGGTGCAGGAAGGAATAGGATCTTCCGATTGTTATTAGGGTCCACTTTGGGTTGTGAATCCGCTTTACCATGGGCCCCATGATGATGGGACATGTTGATCTGCAGTTCTCTCTGTCCTTTGTTTTACTACTCCATTGCACAGAGTCAGGGTACACCCTGAAAATAATCCTAACTACAGTTAGGATTCAGTCCTTCACCTGAATAATAATTTCAATAATTTTTCTTTGTCTTTAATTTTTTCCAATTTGATTACTATGTATCTTTGTGTGTTTATCCTTGGGTTTATCCTGTATGGGACTCTCTGTGCTTCCTGGACTTGGGTGGCTATTTCCTTTCCCATGTTAGGAAAGTTTTCAACTATAATCTCTTCAAATATTTTCTCGGGTCCTTTCTCTCTCTCTTCTCCTTCTGGGACCCCCATAATGCGAATGTTGTTGTGTTTAGTATTGTCCCAGAGGTCTCTTAGGCTGTCTTCATTTCTTTTCATTCTTTTTTCTTTATTCTGTTCTGCAGCAGTGAATTCCATCATTCTGTCTTCCAGGTCACTTATCTGTTCTTCTGCCTCAGTTATTCTGCTATTGATTACTTGTAGTGTAGTTTTCATTTCAGTTATTGTATTGTTCATCTCTGTTTGTTTATTCTTTAATTCTTTTAGGTCTTTGTTAAACATTTCTTGCATCTTTTCGATCTTTGCCTCCATTCTTTTACCGAGGTCCTGGGTTGAGTCGCCAGAGGCCAGTGATGACTTTTCCTTTTGGACCGAATACTCTGGCTCTCTCTGAGTAGTCAGAGGCTTGCGCGAGGAGTATCATTCACCGAGGCGTGCCTCTAAATGGTCTTAATATTGTAGATCCATACTCAAAGAGGTTAGGAATCTCAAGCTGTAAATATATCCCAATTCCACTCAATTTGTGAAAGTATATAATGGTTTTAAGAAACAGTTTGACAAATAAATTATCATTCCTAACAGTTAAATGTTCAAAATATTGACTAAATTTAGGACCAAACATTCTCTACAACATCTATTAGCATTCTAAAAAGCTTGGGCTGTTTTATAATTATTTATTTCTATTTCTAGTGGTTTTTATTTTTTCCTTCTCTAATTATCAAATACCAGTTTCACAATAAATTTATTTAGCTCAATCTGACTAAATATTAGAAATTAATCAATAGTCTCATAAAACTTTGTCTTATTTTTCTGCATTGTTTGATTTTCTGATTCTTTTAAAATTTTATAAAAACTTCGTGTTAATTTTATCAGTACTGTACTCTAAGTATACTAATCTTGTTTTCCGTCCTAATTACACTGTCAGCAAAGGGAATTAGTACTAGTCGTTTTACAGCATCAGGTTAGCATTTACATATGTCAAAAACAAAAGCAAGAGATTATGGATACATGACAATGATAAAGAATGAGTGCAGATAGTTATTCAAGACAATTAAGCAGAAAGAAATAAATGGAATTGAGAACACACCTTACCTTAGAGCTTGCTGGCATCCAGTGCCAGAAGGAACACATGATCATTTGTTGTGCTTTTGCCTGGTAATAAAATTGAACATACACATTCAACAGGTAGGAAGATGTAACTTTGATGCTGATTTCGAAAAGAGATTTATTGTACAAGATTTTAAAATTTTCTGTAAAAATGTATCCCATCTGCAACAGCTAATAGTAAAATATTAAAACATAGTAACACACATACACACACATATATGCATTTCTGAGATTAGTTAACGTAACTTGGAATTGTTCTTGATTCCTTCCTATCTTTCATATTCAGCATCACTTAATTTACCAAATACGGTTCCAAATATTTCTCAAGTCACCATTCTATAATACACTGTCATTATCTCTCAATATATCATCACCTGTATCATGTACAACAGCCTCCTAAGTATTCCCTTTCTATCTACACTTATTCCTCTCCAATTTGTTCTTCCCACTCCAACCAGTATGAATTTTCTTAGTATCCAAATCTGAAACTAACTTCCTTTATACTCACTTATTACCTATTGCCCTCAGCACAAACCTAAACTCATTAACCTAACATACAAAGTACTATCAATATTTACTCTCTAACACTGATGGCCTCACTTCTCACAGTTTTGATTACAGGATGCAATCTAATTTACTAAACTTCCTAAAGTTCTTCTCGACTACTCATATTCCTGATGTTCTCCTTGTATCTGAATCTTTGCTATTGTATCTTTTCTGCCTGTAACATCTTCAAGCCTCTGAAAATAGTCATACATCCCTCACTAAGAGTTTCCTTGCAGGGAACTACCCTTATGTTAAAAGGTTGCTTAGACGTCCCACCTATGTGTTCTTCTATTGCTATGTACTTATCTCTAAAACTACACTGTAGGCATATTTTGAAGATATTGCAGGTTCATTTCCAGACCACCACAATAAAGTAAATATTGCAATAAATTAAGTCACACAATTTTTTGGTTTCCCATTACATACAAAAGTTATGTTTACATTACACTGTAGTCTATTAAGTATGAATAGCATTATGTCTAAAAAAACAATGTACATACTTTAATTAAAAAATAATGCTGTTGGAAAAATGGTGCTGATAGAGTCGCTTGACGCAAGATTGGTACAAACCTTCAATTTGTAAAAAAAACACAGTCACTGTGAAATGAAGCACAATAAAATGAGGAATACCTGGAATTGTGTTTAATTGCAACTGCCACATTCATGCCTATCCCCTCTTCAACACTACAAGCTCCAGGTGAAACACTGAATATTTTCACTGATGTTTAGTAGGTCTGGGAAGGTCTTAGACCCAGAGTCAGATTGTGTAAGTTCATAGCGTGGCTCTAACTCTTGAAAGTTTTAAGTGTTGCATGATCTTGAGCAAGTTACTTACTCTCCTTATGACTTAATATTATAATCATCTGTTGAATAGAAATAATAATAGTGTTTACTTCTTAATGGTCTTGGAAAGTTTAAATAAATTAACACAGATTGCTTATAACAGTGCTTGTAGCATGTAGTAAGTTCAAGTGCTTATGAATACTACATGTTTTATTATATTCCCAGTGCCTAGAATAGATTATATGTAATAAATGACATTGGAATGAGCAATTATTCTCATCATGAAGTATTTTGATTTGGTATATTTTTTAAGTCCTGGAGAGGATAAATAGATGAATTAATACGCCCTTATACCATCCCTTTGGAATAGTGTCATTCCACTTTTTTTAAAGGGCTGTAGAGCAGAAAATTAAAAATTTGTATAAATGCTAAAAACTAAGTTATAAGAAGTCTATTTAATATACACTTTTCAACAAAATCACAAATATATACATTAAAATACTTATGGTATATTTTCCCCAATAAACTGATAATTACAGAGTAAGATACAGTAGGTTTGATTTAGTAATACAACATATGTCCTTTTTGTCCATTGCACTAAGAAGGGTGAACAGGCATACTAAACTTTGTTCTAGAAGATTTTAGAAATTCAGTAGAGCAAATATTTATGCAGTTAGCACTTAAAAATACTGTTTTAACGTAAAGGGCTTTTCATAAAATTTGGGGACTTTTCAGCCATTATTCTTGCAAATATTGTTTTCTGCCCCCTTCTCTTTTCCCTTTTCTTCTGGGACTCTCATTATGCATATTTTAGTATGCTTGGTGCTGTTTCACACATTTGTAAGGTTCTCTTCATTTTTTAAAAATTTATTTATTTAATTATTTTTTTAGTTTGGCTGCGTTGGGTCTCCATCGCTGCATGATGGCTCCCTCTAGCTGTGGCGAGCGGGGGCCCCTCTTCGCTGTGGTGCGCAAGCCTCCCATTGCGGTAGCTTCTCCCGTTGCAGAGCATGGGCTCCAGACGCGCAGGCCTCAGTAGCTGTCGCCTGCAGGCTCAGTAGTTTTGGCTCGCGGGCTCTAGAGCGCAGGCTCAGTAGCTGTGGCACACGTACTTAGTTGCTCCACGGCATGTGGGATCCTCCTGGACCAGGAATCGAACCTGTGTCCCCTGCATCGGCAGGTGGATTCCTAACCACTGCACCACCAGGGAAGTCCTCTCTTCATTTTTAATCATTCTTTTTTATATCTGTATTTCAGACAAGGTGTACTCAACTGACTTCAAGTTCACAAGTTTTTTCTTCTGCCTACTGAAATTTGCTGTTGAGTCTTTCTAGTAAATTTTAAATTTCAGTTATTTTACTTCTTGACTTCAGAATTTCTATTTACTTCTTTTATAATTTATTTTTATTGATATTTAGTGAGACATTATCCTCAGACTTTAATTCTTTAGACACAGGTTTTTTTTTTTTAAATTCTTTCAACATATTTATAAGAGCTGATTTAAAGTCTAACATCTGAGCTTCCTCAGGGAGTATCTGTTGACCGCATTATTTCCTGTGTATGAGTCATACTTCCCTATTTCTTTGTATGTCTTATAATATTTAGTTGAAAACTGGACATTTTATAATATGACAATTGTGGAAACCAAATTCCCCACCTTCTCCAGGGATGTTGTTCCTGCTATTTATTGTTGTTTTCTCTGTTCGTTTAGTAACTGTCTTGTAAGAATTCTGCAAAGTTTATATTCTCTGCCATGTGCAGTCACTGAAGTCATGGCTTGTTTAGCCTACTGGTTAGAAAATGGTTGACTTTTCTTAAACCATTATATCCTAGAAGTAATAACACTCCCACTCATTTCAATGGGGGCTCTGTGTGTGTGTTGAAGCATGCCTTCAACATGCAAGCACTTCAAAATTGTACCTTAGCTTTCACTTCCTGCTTGCTCAGGGCTTCAATTTCAGCCACAGGTGAGAGATTAGAGCCTTCCTAGGTCTTCTTGGGAATGCACAAAACCCTGTACATGCCTGAGGCTTTCTGGAGTCCCAATAATACACTGGAGTTTTTCAACGCCAATTATGAAATCTTATTCTCCAGATCTTCCTTTTTTAAGCTAGCCTCTTTTTTGCCCCAGCTGTTACCACTGACTCAGGCAGTGGAGATGTTAAGCAATTGTTTTCAATAAATGTGCTAGAGTTAAGGCTTATCCCACTGAATACACTCTGACTCAGGTCAAATAGTGAGAAGCCCTGCTAATGGAGCTTTTGCAGGAATCTACCGAACATCAAACATGTGAGAATGGGCTTTCTAAGGCGTTTCAAACTCAGTTTATCACCTCTAGGCAGCTTGTTTTCACTGTTACCATGGCTGCAAGGCTGCTGGTTTTCAAGGTTATTGTGGAGCTGGGCAGAGAGGGATGGGGATAATGCAAGTCCCAAGACATAAGGCTTTTACTGTTTACTGAGATTTAGCTAGTTTTCTTGAATAAATACTCCTTGAATTGTTGGAAGTCTTTGGTTAAGTTTTGGAGTTTTGAAAAAGTTAATTTTGACAATTTTTATCAGTGTTCTTATTGCTTCTATGGAAGAGCAGATTTTGGAGGTTCGTACTCTGCCATACTGAAAATCGTCTTCCTCTAATAGTGGAAGTCTTAATAATAATAATGTTTTTTAATAACTTTTAAAAAACTTTTCCACTGGGACATGGCATAGGTGTTGAACCTATGAACTCTTGGAAGCAAGTATTTGCTCACTTACTGAAGGCTATCTTCTCTTCTACTCCTTGATAATCCTTTTGAACTCTGTCCTTAAAGAGCTCAACTACTATCTGAAGTGCTTAGGGCCTGTGTAGATATTTTAACTTTTGAGTTTTTTCTTTTTTTTCTTTTCACCTAAGATGCCGGAATAAAGCCCTGGGATCATATTTGCTCTTGGGTAGCCTTGTTTAACTTCATCTGGAGTCATATAGTAGTGCTGGTATAGTAGAGCTTTTGAAAATCTGGGTCAATCTCTTTGTGCTCTTCTAACAAAATCATTTTTTTCTAAATTCTTTTATGGTTACAAGGATTTAAAAGATATTATGTATTGCATAGCAATAAACCCATTCTTGGTGTAAGTCTGTTAAATACATTTAGGAAGGCTGATGGGTTCCCCTGGATTTCCTTTCTACTGTTTTCTATTGAAATCTCACAATTGTGAGCTCCAGTAACTACAGTGTTATCACCATAGCTATATGATGAACGTGCAGCAGATCTTTTCAGTAGAACCGACTCCTTCAGAGCAATAATTATCATTGGGATGCATCCATATGACAGTAATTTGTATTTAAAAATGGAAAAGTATAATTGAGTAGTACAGTGATTGTTTAAAGCAGAGTAAATATCACAATGAAACAGATGAATAATACCAAGTGAATAAAGCATCAACTCTTAGTTGACTTCATAATCCAATTTGGCTTATCTTTTCTTGTAGAGTGAACTCCTGGGGAGAAATACACATTTGTTTTAGTATGCCATCTTTTTGCATGTTCAATTAAAATGCAGAAAGAAGCTGGATCAACTCATATGTTTGTGGGCAGTCCTCAGAGTTTCCATAACTGATTGAAACTCTTCTGATAAAAGTTTCTGCATCAAGGCTGAGTCACTCACTCAACTCTATTTCTCAGTTACTTTCTTGGCAAGACAAATATGTTTTTGCATGCAAAAACTAGTGTTGTATTTAATTATCTCTGAAGACACAATACATCAATACAATTTAAAGAAGTTCTTCATGTATCTGAGAAGTAATCTGTTCAGATGACTTTTGGAACTTTTAGGTAATGAAGACAACTACAGGCAATGTTTTAATGTTTTTTTTCCCCTTCTTTATTTTTTTCTATTTAGTGAAACAGAACACAATATTCTTTTGATGATGCACATTGATTCTATTTAGCTATGAAAAAATATATACATATATAAAATATACATATAAATCATATATCTCTACATGTCCATAACAGTGCTGTCCATATGTAAGAACTCCTCTTTTGTTTTCCAAATAAAACAATAAATTCCAATTAAAAAAATTCAATATTAGATTTATTACAGTTCACCGACATTCTATATTACTCTTTTGCTGTAATGTGTGTGCAAATCTATGAGTATTTTAGGCTTTATTTGGAATTGTGGAACATGGTAATATTGACTGGAGAATAACTCAGAATCATGATTTTGTCATTTTAGGATATTATAAGAAACTGAGCTAACTCTTGACGTATTCATAACATCAAGAGAAATAATATGTCCGAATACTTCAGTAACTATTAAACACAATTCAACTGTAAGGTAAAATGACTAACTTTAATACTAAAGTCAGTATGCTTACTGGAACCTGTAGGTTTAATGCAAAAACTGGTATAATCTTGAGCAGGTAGCTGTAATAAGAAGAGGTAAGAGGTTTTAGAAAATAAAATGAGATCTAAGCTTTAAATTTATTTCTAAGATAAACTGAAAGAGGATAAGTTACTTCATTGTGCTAAGAATAGGTTAAGTTCTCAGTATATCACTTCTTAAAAAAATGAATTGCTCAATACCATCATTAAAGTAATGAGATTTTCATTAAAAAGTACATTTGTCAATATCTTTGTTAAAATACATATTAATTGCATATATTTTTGGCTGTTCATTTTCAAAGAGAATTATTGCTAATATCACAGCTTTTAGGGAGAAAATGAGAATCTGTTTTGGTCCTTTAAAATACCATAGAAAAAAATAAAAGCTTTTATAAGTATGAGTAAAGCATGAAAGTTAAACCAATGTCAAATAAATGATCACTTCAGTAATAAATGAAGTGAAAATTTAAGCTCATTTATTTCACAAGACGATCAATATCTTTCTTATAAGCTACCACATCTTTACTGCTAATGATATATCATTTTTAGGAGGTCTCAGCTAAACACATATTTCTGTTTTTTTCTTAGATTTTGTTTGTTTTCCAAAAAGCTGCAACTGACCTAATCTTTTTTGCCTATTCTGATCTCACCTTTTGAAATACAAATGAAAACTACTTATATCATTCCCCATCAAAAAAAGCTCCTGCTTTTACTTCCCATAAAATATAGAGAATTTGGAAACTGTTACTTGGAAGAATGGATTAGAAAACTTAAGTATATGCTGTCTGATTGCTACTTTCTTCTTGATCTTCTGGTGTGATTTTAATTACATTTTCCAAACATGCTTGGAAGGTGAGAAAGAACAGAAAGCAAATGGTTGTCCTATGTGCCAGAATTCTATATTCTGGTCCTAGCCTGGTTCACTAAACCCAAACCAACTATGTCACCAACACAGCTTTGCCTTGGCTGGGTACCAAGGATGCCCACAGCCTCTACTATAGTGTGAGTATAGGTATTTGTATGGGGGTTGGGGTGGGGATGGGGATTGGAATAGGAAGCAAACTTTGTCTTAACTGAATTTAATATCTTAGTTTTGGAGAAAGTACAAACACATATTACCATGTAAAAACATTGCTAGGACCACTACAAGACTTAAAAAGGCCTGTCCAAGTGAAACCTAAGGTAACTTCATGGTAAATCTTCCTTTGTAAACTACAGAATTAAAAACTGTGAGTTGGGGCTTCCCTGGTGGCGCAGTGGCTGAGAGTCCGCCTGCCGATGCAGGGGACACGGGTTCGTGCCCCGGTCCGGGAAGATCCCACATGCCGCGGAGCGGCTGGGCCCGTGAGCCATGGCTGCTGAGCCTGCGTGTCTGGAGCCTGTGCTCCGCAACGAGAGAGGCCACAACAGTGAGAGGCCTGCATACCGCAAAACAAAAAACAAACAAACAACAAAACAAAAAAAACCCTGTGAGTTGCTTCCTGTTGAAGTCCCCAGTGCCAGCCTGGTAACAGTCATAATTTCTCTTACTACCCCTGTAGCTAGAGTCCAAGATCATTCAAGAATTTGTTTGTAATGATTTCAAACTACTTGTTATTAATATTAGTGTACTAATACTAATAAGATTAGTGCTGTTAATATTATCAGTATAATAAGTATACTAAAATAATATATTAGCAGTAATAATGTTGGATTATTAGTGTTACTCTCACTTAAGCATTCCTTGTTAAGGGATAGTTCTGGAGTAAACCGATGCTTGCTTTATGCAAGCGTTTTCACCTGTGAAACAGGATTCATAGGCATTTTACAAGTCTTAAATATCCTGGGTGTAGGAATTCAGAGAGTTGTTTTTTAAGTCTTCATTCTCAATACCATACAAGCCACAATTTCAGATCTAAAAAGTCATGTGACGATGTGTTTAGATGGGTAAGTTCATATGTACTGCAGACTGAATTTCCTTATAGTAAGTAAAAGTGAAATGGTTGTATGGAAACCATTATAGCATACTAGAAAAATTACAGGCTTTGGGGCCAGGGAAACATCAATTCAAATTCTGCTTTGAATTTGAAATTTTCCATATACTAGCTACTTAGCCTTGTCACCTTTGGCAAATGAAGAAAATAATGCCAACTTATAGCTTTATTGAGAGGGGTAAAAAAGTAATTCGTGTGAAGCACCTAGATCAATGCCACAGAATAGATGGAAAATAAATATTATATAACTTCCCTTTGCTTTCTTCACATTAGCAGATAAACTATTAAACATTCTTTTCTTAATCCAGAAATAATTTAAATGTATAGTGCATGAAGATTTTAATACAGTCAGCCTTTAATGACTTCTTATTCTTTCATTAAATTGAAAATAGCAATCATATAAAACACTATGCTATGCTATTTTATTTTTATTTATTTATTTTTTTGCTTGGCCTCTCACTGTTGTGGCCTCTCCCATAGGGGAGCACAGGCTCTGGACACACAGGCTCAGTGGCCATGGCTCACGGGCCTAGCCGCAACGCGGCATGTGGGATCTTCCCGGACCGGGGTACGAACCCGTGTCCCCTGCATCGGCAGGCGGACTCTCAACCACTGTGCCACCAGGGAAGCCCACACTATGCTATTTTAAAGTAAAGCAAACAAAATTGCAGATATAAAAAAAGAAACATTCTTCTGATGTACTGTGAATTAAGTTTTACGCAGGCAGCATTGAGTTTGGAGTCAGAAAACAACATTTTTGAAAAACTCAAAGCTCATCGATTGGGAAAAAAAAATTAATGATAAGTTGTAGACATAGATACTTCAGTTATCATTCATATTAGATAGGAAATCATGTGGAAGAAGTGGGGGTAAACACTACTTCAGTAACTCAGATCTTAGAATCAAAACGTGGTGATGGAAATGGCACCTATGAGAGTTAATGAAACACTAGTACACCTTTATTGTGCAGACACTCTATAAAAGAAATGGAATTGACTATCACACTTGTACCATCAGAATGTAATTCTCAAGGTAGTCAGCAAATCATATACCTGAATTTTGTTCTCAAATTTGGGGCATGAGAGCACGAATCAGAACATTTGATTCTCAGAAACAATTTCACACAGTCTTGATGAGCATATAGACTACTGTCCTGAAAATAAGAGGTCCTGCTGAATAATCTCAGTTGAATATATAGGCACATTCTTTAATCTCAACAACTAATACTGGCATAATAGGGTTGATACAGTTGATTTAAGACATATCCGCAAGACACCATGTATAAGTGACACTGCAGAAATACAAAGGATCATGAGAGATTACTACAAGCAACTCTATGCCAGTAAAATGGACAATCTGGAAGAAATGAACAAATTCTTAGAAAAGCACAATCGTCCCAGATTGAACCAGGAAGAAATAGGAAATATAAGCAGACCAACCACAAGCACTGAAATTGAAACTGTGATTAAAAATCTTCCAACAGACAAAAGCTCAGGACCTGATGGCTTCACAGGTGAATTCTATCAAACATATAGAGAAGAGCTAACACCTATCCTTCCTTTTCAAACTCTTCTAAAATATAGCCGAGGGAGGAACACTCCCAAACTCGTTCTACGAGGCCACTATCACCCTGATACCAAAACCAGACAAACATGTCACAATAAAGAAAACTACAGACCAATATCAGTGATGAACATAGATGCAAAAATCCTCAACAAAATACTAGCAAACAGAATCCAACAGCACATTAAAAGGATCATACACCATGATCAAGTGGGGTCTACCCAAGGCATGCAAGGATTCTTCAATATACGCAAATCAATCAATGTGATACACCATGTTAACAAACTGAAGAATAAAAACCATATGATAATCTCTATAGATGCAGAAAAAGCTCTGACAAAATTCAACACCCGTTTATGATAAAAACCCTCCAGAAAGCAGGCATAGAGGGAACTTACCTCAACATAATAAAGGTCATATATGACAAACCGACAGACAACATTGTTCTCAACGGTGAAAAACTGAAACCATTTCCACTAAGATCAGGAACAAGACAAGGTTGCCCACTCTCACCAGTATTATTCAACATAGTTTTGGAAGTTTTAGTGACAGCAATCAGAGAAGAAAGAGAAATGAAAGGAATCCAAATCAGAAAAGAAGAAGAAAAACTGTCACTGTTTGCAGATGACATGACACTATACATAGAGAATCCTAAAGATGCCACCAGAAAACTACTAGAGCTAATCAATGAATTTGGTGAAGTAGCAGGATACAAAATTAATGCACAGAAATCTCTGGCATTCCTATACACTAATGATGAAAAATTGGAGAGAGAAATTGAGGAAACACTCCCATTTACCACTGAAACAAAGAGAATAAAATACCTAGGAATAAACCTACTTAAGGAGACAAAAGGCCTGTATGCAGACAACTGTAGGACACAGATGAAAGAAATAAAAGATGATACAAACAGATGGAGAGATAGACCATGTTCTTGGATCGGAGGAATCAACATTGTGAAAATGACTATACTACCCAAAGCAAGCTACAGATTCAATGCAATCCCTATCAAACTACCACTGGCATTTTTCACAGAACTAGAACAAAAAATTTCACAATTTGTATGGAAACACAAAAGACCCCAAATAGCCAAAGCAATCTTGAGAAAGAAAAACGGAGCTGGAGGAATCAGGCTCCCTGACTTCAGACTATACTACAAAGCTACAGTAATCAAGACATTATGGTACTGGCACAAAAACAGAAATATAGATCAATGGAACAGGATAGAAAGCCCAGAGATAAACCCACACACATATGGTCACCTTATCTTTGATAAAGGAGGCAAGAACATACATTGGAGAAAAGACAGCCTCTTCAGTAAGTGGTGCTGGGAAAACTGGACAACTACATGTAAAAGAATGAAGTTAGAACACTCCCTAACACCATACACAAAAATAAACTCAAAATGGATTAGAGACCTAAATGTAAGACCGGACACTATAAAACTCTTAGTGGAAAACATAGGCAGAACACTCTCTGACATCAATCACAGCAAGATCCTTTTTGACCCACCTCCTAGAGAAATGGAAATAAAAACGAAAATAAACAAATGGGACCTAATGAAACTTCAAAGCTTTTGCACAGCAAAGGAAACCATAAACAAGGTGAAAAGACAACCCTCAGAATGATAGAAAATATTTGCAAATGAAGAAACTGACAATGGCTTAATCTCCAAAATATACAAGCAGCTCATGCAGCTCAATATCAAAACAACAAACAACCCAATCCAAAAATGGGCAGAAGACCTAAATAGACATTTCTCCAAAGAAGATATACAGATTGCCAACAAACACATGAAAGGATGCTCAACATCACTAATCATTAGAGAAATGCAAATCAAAACTACAATGAGCTATCACCTCCCATGGGTCAGAATGGCCATCATCAAAAAGTCTACAAAAAAAAAAAAAAAAATGCTGGAGAGGGTGTGGAGAAAAGGGAACCCTCTTGCACTGTTGGTGGGAATGTAAATTGATACAGCTTCTATAGAGAACAGTAGGGCAGTTCCTTAAAAAACTAAAAATAGAACTACCATATGACCCAGAAATCCCACTACTGGTCATATACCCTGAGAAAACCATAATTCAAAAAGAGTCATGTACCACAATGTTTATTGCAGCACTATTTACTATAGCCAGGACATGGAAGCAACCTAAGTGTCCATCAACAGATGAATGGATAAAGAAAATGTGGTACATATATACAGTGGAATATTACTCAGCCATAAAAAGAAACGAAATTGAGTTATTGATAGTGAGGTGGATGGACCTAGAGTCAGTCATACAGAGTGAAGTAAGTCAGGAAGAGAAAAACAAATACCGTATGCTAACACATATATATGGAATCTACAAAAAAAAAAAAAAGAAAATAATGTTTTGAAGAACCTAGGGTTAGGACAGGAATAAAGACGCAGACATAGAGAATGGACTTGAGGACACGGGGAGGGGAAAGGGTAAGCTGGGAAGAAGTGAGAGAGTGGCATGGACATATATACACTACCAGATGTAAAATAGATAGCTAGTGGGAAGCAGCCACATAGCACAGCGAGATCAGCTCGGTGGTTTGTGACCACCTAGAGGGGTGAGATAGAGAGGGTGGGAGGGGGATGCAAGAGGGAGGTAATTTGGGGATATATGTATACATATAGTTGATTCACTTTGTTATACAGCAGAAACTAACACAATATTGTAAAGCAAATATACTCCAATAAAGATGTTAAAAAAAAAAAAGATACCACGTATAACATAGTTCTTACCAAAAAGTATTGACACAAGCGTTTGATATTTCACAAAATTTCTGATTTGTCTCTGTACAGATCAGAAAGAATGACAAGTCCATTTAGGATATTAACTGGAGCCACTGCAGAATTTAAAATTTCATTGTTTTATTTTAACCAAAAAAATGTTTTCTGCCTAAAGATTATCACTTTCTTAGATGCCTTAACTTTTCCCTTGTTTCAGTCATCAACAGTGGGAGCTGACTTCTTTTTTAAAAAATTAACATTTTTTCACAAATGTTAAAGCATATGGAACAAAGAGTAAATGCATAGTCAAACTGCGATGCAAATAGTAGGTGATTTGGGGGTTAACTTTGTAGCCAAGGGCTGATATACTGCATGAGATTTAAATATGAACTTTTTCCCAGTTCTCAAGGAGGTAGAATCATAAATGATACACTTAGATTTGCTTTTGGTTTAATGACAATGCATTAATTAAATTCAATGAAATAATCATCAGCACATTTGCAAATTTAGAATTGAAGCATTTTTATCTGTGCTTGTCTAAATTCCCTAAGATACCAGTAAACCGTAAGCAGTTATTACACTTTGTTTTTCATATATATATTTTTATTTTGTAATTATTGTTTTCTCAAATTGTTTATGTCATGCCCAGTTTTAAATAGATAGCTCTACAGAATATAGGGAGATAGGATTTAACCCACGATATCCCACTGTGTTAGTTCCTCTACTTCAAACATGATTCTGAGCCGGTCATGCCCTTTAAAGGTAAGCCTTTCTGCCAAGGCACTGTTGCCTCATTTCAGTGTCGTCTTGATTACTGGATGTATTGGGTATGTTCCTGCTGTATCACTACTTGTCTCAATTTTATCCATTGCTCTAGTTAAACTGATTTCAACATACCTTGCTCCTAATAACTGGTTTATTTTTGTCTTAGAGTTGATTTTTTTTTCTTTAACATTGTATGTTTATTTCTCTTCCATTACCCTCTATCCATCCTCACTAGTATTTCCCGGGGTTTCCTGGGTCTTCGTCTCATTGTTTTGAATGATAATGAATTACAAAATTGTTTACAATTGACTAGAAAGTAATTTCTCCATTTCGTTTATACTCTTGATGACAGTATGATGCCAGTTAAAACAATCAGGATATAATTTGCAGTTGGCCTTGTTGCCAGAATATTAAAATTATAAAATACTGATAATTCAATATATAGCTGTGAAGATTTCTATAGCTGTCTATATGGCATAATTTCTTTTTATAGATTATAAAAATTATAGGGTATCTCTAGGGGGTACAATTAATTTCTTTCCATCTCTTCTTTACCACGGCAACATGCTCCCTTTTCTAAGTTGAAATGTATCAAAGGCCACCACAGAATTTTCATATTCTCTGCCAGCTGGCACAACGGGAACATAGATTCATATTTACACAGGGGAATTGGGGGTGAGGGGTGACAGGTGTTGTTTTCACCAGAGAAGTATGCTGCTTCTACTGCTCATGATTGTTAAAATTACTCCAACTGTGTAGAGTTTGACAATTCAGAGTCTTCTAATACATGCATAATTTGAATTGCATCAGGATTTACCAGTCAGTGAGTATAAATGATATACTATTAACAATTACATTCTCAATTTTACTGACTTACACCTATAATAAGTGAAAATTTGACCATTCAACCTGTAGTCTTCAAATGATTCTGAGCGTCTCCAAGGTGTACCCCAGTGACGTGTGTGACCCAATTGAAGAACTCTTGGAAAATATATGAGAATACAGTGTTAAAATATAGGTTAATACAAAGTATTTCTAAAAAGACCTATATTAATTTTAATAGGAAAATAGAATGTTTTAAATTAAAATAATTTGTAGATTTAAATTTTTAAAGTGCCTAGAAATTAGGAAAAATAAAAATGGTGCAATATACCTAATATCTTGGAGGAATACTACTAAAATACTCAAAAGTATTTTCTTTGGAATCAGATATTCTCCTTAGTCACTGATTCAATGAACTCAAGATTTCTTATAGCATTTCTTGTGGGATGAGGTTACTCACTTTCCTTATATTTGCTTTTGTTTTCTTATTTGCTGATTAATGTGTGTGTGTGTGTGTGTGTGTGTGTGTGTGTGTATATGTGTGTGGGGGGGGAGGGAGAATGTTTTGTTTCAAAGTTTCAAATTCAAGGGACTTTTTTTTCTGTTTTCATTTAATTGGCTCTCCTGATGCTGGTAACTCTTTGGTGCTTAAAAAAAATGGACTCACCTTTCTGCGCTACCCAGAGAGAGGTCTCTACAGGCAGTGTCTTGGTTTCCTGTGATAACTTAAAGGGAAACTTTCATAATATCTGCAGCCCATGATGTTCTGCAAATGAAGGAGGAGAATGTCCTTAAATTCCTTGCAGTGGGGATTTACTTAGGTGGCACCAACCGTGACTTCCAAATGAAACAGTACATCTACAAAGGGAAACGTGATGGCATTTACATAATAAATCTGAGGAGAACCTGGAGAAACTTCTGCCAGCTCGTGCCCTGGTTGCCACTGAAGACCCAGCTTACGTCACGGCCATGTCTTTCAGGAACACTGCTCAGTGAGCTGGGCTGAAGTTTGCTGCTGCCACGGGATCTGCTCCCATTCCCGGCCGCTACTCTCCCGGAACCTTCAGTAACCAGATCCAGGCAGCTTTCCGAGAACCGAGACTTCTGGTGGTTACTGATCCCGGAGCTGACAACCAGCCGCTCACAGAAGCGTCTTGTCACCATTCTGTGTAATACTCTCCTCTGTGCTCTGTGGTCACTGCCACCAGTGCAACAGAAAAGGAGCCCACCCAGTTGGTCCCACGTTGCGATGCCGGCCTCGGAGTTTCCACGCATGCGCCGGGGCACCGTCTCACGTGACCTCCCTCAGGCGGTCAGCCTAATCTCTGCTTCCGCAGAAAAACCGGAAGAGCTTGAAAAGGAAGAGTAGGCCGCTGCTAAACGGCTGCGCCCAAGGAGGAATTTCAGGCTGGACGGACTGCTGCAGCTTTCAAGTTTACTGCTCTCCAGCCCGAGGTTGCAGACGGGCCTGAAGGCCTGCTGGTCCCCTCTGTGCCTGTGCAGCAATTTCCTACTGAAGCCTGGTCTGCAGCTCTGACGGGTAGGAACTTCCACTGAGGAGTCTTAAGCTGTTCTTCTGTAGACTCTTTTAACAGAAAATGAAAATAAGGATTGATGGAAAATAAACAGTTTATTACAAAAAAAACCCCATACAGCCCCTCTAGCAATTATTGGTAGTCTAAATGATTTGCTACAGAAATCATTCTTCCCAAAACTCCCTGTTTATTGGGCCACTTACTAGTGATTGCTTTTTTTTTTTTGCGGTACGCGGGCCTCTCACCGCCGCGGCCCCTCCCGCCGCGGAGCAGAGGCTCCGGACGCGCAGGCCCAGCGGCCATGGCTCACGGGCCCAGCCGCTCCGCGGCATGCGGGATCTTCCAGGACCGAGACACGAACCCGTATCCCCCGCATCGGCAGGCGGACTCCGAACCACTGTGCTACCAGGGAAGCCCAGTGATTGCTTTTTAGTTGTTAAGTCATCCAGATTAGAAAGAAATCTGACTCAACTTTTGAGTTTAGAATTTTAGAGCGTTTATGAATACTTGGATTAATCGTGTGTATTTCGCTTGCTTTGCTTGGTAGTTAGGTTTTGGCTCACCTGTCTCCCTTTCTAGAATGAAAACTGCTTTCAGTCTTTGCCTTATTCTTGACCCTAGAAGAACACCAAGTACAAAGTGCCTGGTTCAATAAGTAGGTTTTGGCTGACTGAGTTACTATTTTGATACTAGAAAATTGCTTTTGAAAATATACCTTGTTTTGAAACAAAGCTATGAGTTTATTATCTGGGCTTCAGAGTATAGAAAAGTAATAACTACTGCGAGAAAAAAGATTCATCAAGGAATATAGATTAAGGCAGTGCTTTCTACTTATATGTGGCAGCACAGAAAATGTTTTCAGGATTTCAGAGACTATTTGACAAACTCTGTGAATAGTCTTAATTAAGCAAACCTAGGAACTCCTGTAGCCTTGTTTGCGCATCTGTAAAATTAAGGGATTGAATTAGATGATTTCCTGCTCTAAAATTCTATGCTTATAGGACCAACTGCTCAATAATCTAAGCCTGGAATCATGTATCTTTGTCATAGTACAATTTTTTTTTTTTTTTTTTTTTTTTTTTTTTGCGGTACGCGGGCCTCTCACTGTTGTGGCCTCTCCCGTTGCGGAGCACAGGCTCCGGACGCGCAGGCTCAGCGGCCATGGCTCACGGGCCCAGCTGCTCCGCGGCATGTGGGATCTTCCCGGACCGGGGCACGAACCCTTGTCCCCTGCATTGGCAAGCAGACTCTCAACCACTGCACCACCAGGGAAGCCCCATAGTTCAAATTTTTAATATAGGTCCATGACTTAAGGCCCACTTTACATTTTGGGTCTTTAATTCCCTCATGAAAAGGTCAGAGGGCTTAAATAGATTATTTATTTCACCTATCTATGAAATTCTCTAACATTTATACTACTTGAATTATAGTAATATTTATAGCTATGGAATTGTATTAGTTGCACTGTCTTGTGGGGTTTCAGTTCTTGTGTGAAAAAGTTAGGGAGTTAAAGAAACATTTCTGCAATGCACAGGGTTCTAATCCAATAGATACTGCAGTTTATGAGAGGGTGGTGTGAGATCAATTATAATTCAGAAGGCCTAAGATGTTGGAAACCAAAGATCAGTACCCTTGAACCTGGTATTCCTGTGTCTCCTGTTCCAGATATTCTGGTTTTCTCATTTTGAGACCATTAACAAGAGCACTTGTATTGATTTTTGTTATATAAATTGCAGGGGTTAATACTTGAGAATTTTTGCTCTGAAAGCCAGGAATTTAATCCAGTGTAAAACCTAATTGATGAACTATTTAGAAAAGAAGGTTGTAGACGCTGGGTCTGATTTATTATAAACCATAGATCATTTATTTAATCTTGATTAAGTTATAGTAGAAGCCAGACTCACAAATTTTTATTAGAGAACTTTTGGGATTATGAGAAGCTGAGTCACAAATACTTTTGAAAATGCAAAGGTCTAGGTTATCATTGTTTAGACACACAAAAAAGGTTAGCAGGTATTTACTTCCCAGTTACAGAAAATTCTTTCCCCTTAGTACTTAAAAAAATTTATACTTAAATCGTATTCTGAAATTGAGTTTCTGGTTAAGTCTGTTCACCAGAATGTACAATGGGCCTTTGTTTAATATTCTAAGGTTTGTTTAGTAATGACTGTGGAATTATAAACTGGAGGATGTAAAAGTTCATCATTAGAGACAACATTTTTTGGAATGATTCTTATAGAAAATTGTTTACATACATTTTAATACCTGCCATTAAAGTTGTTTAATCACAAAAATTTGTGACAACTCACTAATTATCATTTTGCTATCCTAGCTCTAATAGTCTAGTATGGGTCTGTGCAGAGTCCTTAAAATAAGAAACATGAAGGCTTTCTGTTTAAAAAAAAAAAAGTAGCTCTAGATTAAATTTAAAATACAAGGCAGAATTCTGATTATCTGTAGCACTCAATTTTAAGAAACAGATTTTTGCATCAAAACAGAAAGTACAATGAATATAGAAACAAAAATTTGAAAGAAAAAGTTGAAAATTAAAAAAAAAATTTTATTCTAAATACAGGGTTAAGACATTTTTGTATTGGTTACAGTCTACATAGTATTTTTGTCAGAGTTGGAATCATAGTATTTACTTGTGTTTCTTTAGAAATATTTCAAAATTTATTGGAATTAAACATTCATATTGTTACAACTCATTTTACCAGTGTGAAACAATATTTTCATACCTTGCAACATTATAAGTAATTGCTTATTTTTTTTTAATTAAAAAAAATATTTTTATTTTTGGCTGCATTGGATCTTCATTGTTGTGCATGGGCTTTCTCCAGGTGCGGAGAGAGGGCTTCTCATTGCGGTGGCTTCTCTTGTTGCGGAGCACAGGCTGTAGGCGCAGGCTTCCATAGTTGTAGCACATGGGCTCAGTAGTTGTGGCACGTAGGCTCTAGGGAGCATGGGCTTCAGTAGTTGTGGTGCGCAGGCTCAGTAGTTGTGGCGCACGGGCTTAGTTGCTCCATGGCATATGGGATCTTCCCGGACCAGAGATCGAACCCGTGTCTTAACCACTGCACCACCAGGGAATTCCACTTATTTTTTAATGGATGTCTGTCTATAGCATAATGCCAGAATACTAGGAAAATCAATACATTGATCAAAATACTGAAATCCACATTTATGAGGTTTATGTAGGTCATTATTAATTGTTTAACTGATCTATCACTTAAGTTTACAAGTAGCATATTTGTAATGCTTTCCTCAGGTCAACATGTCCTTAGGATCCCCAAAAATCTTCTGTGATACCTGTAAGGAGTAGAGGCGCTTTATGAAAAAATGTAAAAATGGAAAATCACAGCTGTGGCTTTTTCTCTTGCCCTTACTGGCTACAGCTGGCTCCCTTTCCTCAGAGGATTCCTCCAGGCTTACCTCTCACCTTAAAATTTACACTCTCTTTTTCTTTCCTTGCTCCTCCTCTTAAATCTTTTTGTCTCACTTGTGTTCTTATCTGTTTAACTCCTTTAGATTGCCTTTGGGTATTAGATTCTCTGCCTGGCTTTGATTTCTTCGTAGGATGCTGCTTCTAAGATGAATCCTTTGGTATCTGCACAAATGCTCTATGGCTATCAGGTGACAGCTAAATTGGCCCAGGTTCCCTGGATACTTCACCCCTGTTGGTGGCATCCACTTTTTTCTGGGAGGAAGAACCTAGCATTACTAAGAATTATGCTTCCTGCCAATGATAAATTTGACCTGAGTAAAGTTCAGTAGAAAGACAGCATATAGACATTAAGCATAAGTTATAAATAAATGGTGAATTTTGTGTATTTTTTGTCCTTAAATAGATGTAGTAGGAAAAAAAGACAAAGTTGGTATTTTTCATTAATAGTGATATATTAAGCCATTCTTGATATAATTTGTATTATTATCTCCATTTCATAATCAGCTGAAACAATCAAGTTTAACTCAAGCAGAACCATACAAGTGATATAATATATACAATAAGAGATTTATTTTAAGAATTTGACCTTATGCACTTGTGGGAACTGGTTAAACAGTCTTTATAAAGCTCTTGTTTTGTGTCTGGTATCAGAGTCTAAAGCCAGCAGGGCAGGCAGTCAGGAAGGGAAGGTGATGTTAAGTAGAGCAGAGGATGAACTGAAACCTCCTCTTTATCTCCAGGACCTCACCTTTCGTGATGAGAATATCTTCCAGGAGAACATGGTGTCCTTCGGCACAGGGCTAACCAAGCACTTGGCCCAGTAAGGATCCTGCAAGAGCCACAGGAGCCATAGAAACTGCAGGCCAGCTGGTGTCCCACACCTCCCTGGTGAGCCAGCAGGTAAGGGAGCATGACAGTATGTGTAAACTGTATTGGTGGTAGGTATTCTGAATTGATCTTTCAAACATAAAAAGATTGTAGCTGCTGCTTTTCATCTGCCTACCAGCTCTTGCACAAATGATCCTTTTGGCTGCGTTAACTCACGACTATACAAGGAGGTGCTGGGAAACATAACTCCAGGGTAGCTAAGTTGACAGTACAGATCCACCCAACTGCATACACAGTTGCTGTGTACATCTACATGGCCACAAACTGTGTATGAAAGTTTTCATTGTGCTCCCTATTCCCACCAATATTTGATATTATCCAACTTTGATATTTACATTTTTGCTATTCTGTTCAGTGTAAAATTATATCTCATTTTGGTTTTAACTTGCATTTCTCTAATTAGTGATAGGTTGAACATATCTGTATATGCTTACTGACAATTTGTATTTCCTTTTTTGTGAAAATTCTTATTCATGTCTCTTGCCCTGTCTTTCTATTGGGTGGTCTTCTGTTTATTGATTTGATGGGGAACTTCATATTTTCTTACTATTAATTATTTGTTGATATTTAATTTGCAAGTATCTTTCCCCGATTTGTGATTTTTGTTTTCACTTTTAAAAGGTGTACTTTAATGAAAAAATTTCTTTTTTAAATTTCACGGTGAATTTTTAAGCATTGTTAATATAATTATTTTTATATGTTTATGAAATCCTTCCCTATGCCAAGCCCATGAAAACATTCCAAAAATTTCACACATTTCTTGTATACTTTTCCATTCTACTGTGTGCTGTGAGATAGGGTTCAATTACCATCATCATTGTCCCATGTAGATAGCCAGCTGTCTCAGCATTAATTATTGAAACCTTTTTCCTTTCTCTATTATCTGCAACATGTTATATATCAAGTTTCCATATAAGTTCAGGGGTTCTATACAATTACTATAGCTATGTAGTAAACCTTCATAACAATTCTTAATGGAGTATGTTGGTAATTATTGACCATGGGGTCTCCCAAATAAATTTTCAAATCATAATTTCAAATAACTAAAGAATTGTATTGGAATTTTTATTGGAATTGCATTAAAAGTGTAAGTCAATTTGGGTTGAACTAACATATTTATTACAGTTTCTTCACACAGACTACCTCTTCAGTTATTATAATGTGTTTTAGTATATTATGCAAAATTTCATCATTTTTAGGCAGGAAGTTCTTGTCCAACTTTCTTAGGATTGTTTCTAGGTAGCAAAGAGACTATTTTTTGTTAAAGAAGACTGCATCTAATAATGAAAAATCTTTAATATCTAATAATGAAAAATCTAATCTTTATTTTCAATTATTCTATATTTCTTTTTCTGGCCTTTTACTGTCTATGGTCTTTGGTAAAACCTTACAAATTTTTTATTTCATTGTGGTAAAAACACATAACAAAATTACCATTTTAGCCATATTAAGTGAACAGTAGTGTTAACTGATATATGTACATTGTTGTGCAACAGATTTCTATAAATTTTTCATCTTGAAAAACTGAAACTTTTTATCTTTTGAACAGCGACTTTTCTTTTCTCCCTTCCCCCATAGCTCCTGTCAAATACCATTCTACTATCCATTTCTAAGAGTTTGACCATTTCACATTCCTCAGTATAAATGGAATCATGCAGTATTTGTTTTATTGTGGTTAGCTTATTTAACTTAGCATAATGTCCTCAAGTTTCATCCATGTTATAGTATATGAGAGATCTCCTTCTCCTTTAAGGATGAATAATACTTTATTGTACACATATACCACATTTTATTTATCCATTCATCTGTCGGCAGACCCTTGGGTTGCTTCCACCTTTTGGCTATTGTGAATAAGGCTGCAGTGAACACATATATGCAAATATCTCTTTGAGATCCTGTTTTCAATTCTTTTAGATATATACCCAAAAAAGGAATTGCTGAATCATGTAGTAATTCTATCTTTAATTTTTTGAGGAAACTCCATACTGTTTTCCATAGCAGTTGCATTGTTTTATATACTCCCAACAGTGGTTCCAAATTCTCCACTGCATTGCCAATGCTTGTTATTTTCTGTTTTTTTGACAGTGACCATCCTAAAGGGTGTGAGGTGATATCTGTTTGTGGTTTTGACTTGCATTTCTCTGGAAATTAGTGATATTGAGCATTTTTTCATGTGCTTGATGGCCATTTATATATCTTCTTTGGAGTAATGTGTGTTCAAGTTCTTTACCTAATTTTTACTTGGGTTATTTGAGTTTCTTGGTTGTTGTTGTTCAGTTATAGGAGTTCTTTATATATTCTAGATATAAAACCCCTTACCAGATATGTGGTTTGCAAATATTTTCTCCCATTCCATAGGTTGCTTTTTTTACTCTGTTGTTTCCTTTGCTGTGTACAGTTTTTAAGTTTGATGTAGTTCTATTTACCTATTTTGTGTTTGTTGCCTGTGCTTTTGGTTTTATACAAGAAATTATTGCCAAATCCAGTGTCACACAGATTTTCCTCTATATTTTCTTCTAGGAGTTTGATAGTTTCAGGTCTCATGTTTAGGTCTTTGATTCGTTTTGAGTTAATTTTTGTATATGGTATAAGGTAAGAGTTCAAAATCATTCCTTTGCAAGTGTATATACAGTTTTCTCAGCAACATTTGTTGAAAAGACTATCCATTTTCTATATGTAGACTAGACACCCTTGGCAAAGATGATTTGACCATATATGTGCAGGTTTCTTTCTAGGATCTCTTTTCTATTGCATTCATGTGTATGTCTGTTTTTATGCCAGTGCCATACTGTTTTGATTACTTTAGGTGTACAGTGTTTTCAAATCAGGAAGTGTGACACAACCACTTTGTTATTCTTTCTGAAGATTGTTTTGGCTACTTGGGGTTCTTTTTGATTCCAGATGAATTTTAGATTTTATTTTTTCTATTTCTGCAAAACATGTCATTGGGTTTTGATAGGTATTGCATTGAATCTGTAGATTATTTTGGATAGTATGGGTATTTTAACAGTATTAATTCTTCCAGTCCATGAACACAAAATATCTTTCCATTTATTTGTGTCAGTGTTTCAGCATTGTTATGTAGTTTTCAGTGTATAAGTCTTTCATTTCCTTGGTTAAGTTTATTCCTAAGTATTTTATTATTTTTGGTGCTATTGTAAAAGAAATTATTTTCTTAATATCCTTATTAAATTGCTCATTGTTAGTTTGTGGAAATGCAACTGCTTTTTGTTCATTGAGTTTTATCAATTTTATTGCTCTTCTCATAGAATCAACTCTGACTTCAGATATTTTGCCTAATTTGGTGTTTTTCCCCTCATAATTTCTGCTCTTTTCTTTATCATTTTTTTCTTCTTTCATTTAAAAGTTTTTGTTCTTAACTTTTTGTGATTTATTTTCAAATAATCAATGTTAGCTATATTACACTGGTTTTGATATGTCATATTGTCGTTACTCAGTACAAAATACTTTCTATTCTTTGAAATTCTTTTTTCGTGACCCATGGATTATTTACACATACGTCATTTATTTTCCAAGTATTTGAGTGTATTCTAGGTATCTTTTTGTTATGATTTCCAGCTTATTCCTTTGTTGTCATAGAACATACTCTATGTAAATTCAACCTGTTGAAATTTTTTTGAGACATGCTTTATGACTCAGACTATAAGGCTGATTCCCAATGCACTTATACAAGTTTCTATTTGTGTGTAATATCTATGCACACTATTTAAAATTAAAGTGTTTTTTTGGCTCCTTTTGTGTCTTTTTCAACTTAATTTATCACCATTTGAAAGCCTTGATAAATTCTTTCATCACAGGAAGTCTCAATTTTCTGTTTATACATTAGTATTTCATAAAATATTCTTAATTTTTTTAAAAGATCTATTAAGAAAACAAATATACGGTAACCCATATCTCTTTATTTCCTCATGATAGTGATACAAATTAAAATCCCTATTACAATTCATATTCAGTGCTACAATTAGAGAAAATATATAGCATATTAATTAAAATTCTGTTTTACAATGGAAACTAGATGTATTGAAGGGCCTTGATTGCAGCATTTTAATTTATTTAGCTATTAAAAATCTATTGCATTTCACAATCTTGTTAACAGTTTCTGCCAAGAAGATAATTAAATGGACATGGTGTAAAAAAAGTTTTGTATGATTTCACTGAGTGATTCACCAAAATAACCCGCAAAAAAAGAATGAGGTATTGTTATTTCAAATTCCTCAAGATAAAAATATAAAACAAGATTACTCCTTTAAAATTTAAGACATGCAGTCATATAAAAAAAGTCAATGAGTTACAAAAGTGTACAATATGGTTGAACTTAATTTGTTTCATCATATATTCAGATGAAGTTTTAGGATTACTATGTTAAGTAGGTAAATGTTAATATAACTAACCTGCAGTTCATATAATGTTATATTAACATTTACCTACTTAATAGTGTAATCCTAAAAATTAGATAATGCTGTCTTCATTTTGACAGTGGGAGAAATAATAAAATGTTTAAGTAGTTTTCCCAAGGTTATATACTATCAAGTTAGAGGTAAGAAGAATAAGTATTGAAGTTAATGGAAAAATCCCCATTTTATTTGGAGTCTGTGCTCTGCCTGAAGGGGAAGGATCTCTAATATCACATGAGTGAGTTTCTGCTAACCAGTCAGGACTTGACCTTCTATTGGTGTAGACAGAGTATTGGAATTAATTTAACAAATAATTTTGAAGTTCTAGCTTCTCTGTAACAGTGTGCTGTGTGTTGGAAATACTCAGTAGCTGAGAGGGACAAAAGCCTGCCTGATACTCAGAGATCTGGAGCAATCAGCACCCAATTTTGGTGTTGCCAAGAATTAGTTTTATAATGAGAAAGAAAATAACACATCTTCACATCACATTTCCTTTTCAAGAACATCTTGGTAATTTTTTGGTCATTATAAAGATTGTAATATTCTATAATTTATTTTGATTATAAAAACAAGAGAACATGAAGATGTGCAGGCCAAAGGAAAGGAATATGAACAAATAATTCATCTAATCTTAATATTTCTAGGCTCACATTTTGTCCTCCAAATTACCATAGTACTGAGTATGTGTTTTGCTGTCTGTTTTTTCTATTTTCCATTATATTTTGAATATATATAAAATTATTAAATGCTTCTTGTGGAAACATTTAAAATATCCACAAGTGTAAAGAAGAAAAGAACCATTAATTACAGTGTTACCACCCCGAGTTTAGCACTTTTAACATTTGATGTATTTTTTCAGTAAAATACATTTATAATTATAGTATTTGAAATTTGTTGAATATAAAAATCTTTTTTTTTATTGGAACTTACATCATAATCATTTGGTCACTCGTTTCCTTAACTGAGGTTGGTAAAATTTACAAAGTTCAAAGCTATTTGTCTATATATCTTGATCCATAGTTCTGATTTCTTAAATGATAGATTTGTTGAACTGGAATATGTTCAGGTGAATGAATCTAAGAGTTTTCAGTGGGTAGAGTACGCACTGTCGTATGGCTTTTCAGAATATTCTTAGATTCCCAAAATCAGGGTCTTGAGAGATTTGTAGCCCTGTATTCTGCTAATATTGGGTCGTAAAATTTTTTACAAATATCAAAATATTTTAGGCAAAATGATATCTTATACTAAGTTTCATTTATCTGTTTGTAGTCTAAGTCTTTTCCCATATCTTAAGTAACTATTAAAATTCTTTGCTAGGATGATTGTTTAACTGTCATTTTCAGGTCAAGGGCTTTAAAGGAAGATTCTTATTTATTTATGTAGGTTGTGTTGGATCTTCGTTGCTGTGCGTGGGCTTTCTCTAATTACGCCGAGTGGGGGCTACTTCGTTGTCGTGTGCCAGTTTCTCATTACAGTGGCTTCTCTCGTTGCGTAGCACGGGCTCTAGGATACATGGGCTTCAGTAGTTCTGGCTCATGGGCTGTAGAGTGCAGGCCCAGTAGTTGTGGCGCATGGGCTTAGTTACTCCATGGCACATGGGATCTTCCTGGACCAGGACTTGAACCCATGTCCCCTGCATTGGCAGGTGGATTCTTAACCACTGCGCCACCAGGGAGGTCCTAAAGGAAGATTCTTACACAATGTAAATGTCTGGCTATGGGGCTGGCCAGTGCAAGTGAAAGGAATAGAGGGAACCTGATGCCCACTGGGAAGTTTTGTAGTCAGGTAGACAAGACGGTGGACAATGAACTTCACGTAGGTTCCAATTCTGGCTCTGTCTCCTACCAGATATGTGATCCTGACTCTCTGTACATCAGTTTCCTCATGGGATATTCCAGTTATGGTACCTTTTCAGCTCCAAAATTTCTATTTGATTCCTTTTTGTATTTTCTATCTCTTTATTCACATTGCCTTTTTTTTTGAGACATTGCTCTCCTGGTCCTTTAGCTCTTTGTTCATGGTATCCTCTGGCTCTTTGAGCACCCTCAAAGGTCATTAGGAGATAATTACAAGATTGTTTTGAGGGAAGAAATGAGAATACACATTAAGCACTTAGAATACTACTTGGTCTGACCATAATAAATCCTTAACAAACATCAGCTTGTTGTTATGGAAGACCAGCAATGATCCAGTCTTGGCTTTGGTAATATAAAAACTTTCACCCTAATCTCTGAGGAATGTTCTTCCTAAAATTCCTGACTAACAATTCAGCCACCACTGCTATGAGTTGAGGTGACTCTTAATGGGATGCCTGGTTTTATGTTTATCCTTCACTGATCCATATATGATGAATCAACAGTAAATAAAACCTATCATAGAAATAACGAAAAACTGTTCTCATGTTGGTGAAGCAAGACTGGTCTTTTTACAATGCTGTGGTAAAGGCAGTTGCTACTGGTGAAAAATGAAAGAGGTGGATCCAAAGAAAGCCTGGAATCACTCAAAGAAAGCGTCGTTAAGTCATTAGAGAAGAGCATCCTTATTCAGTAAATTCTCTAGGATACCTGTTAACCAAGTGACAAAAAAACTGCTCAGAGCAATTTAAATTCTCACCTTGACATTATAAACTTATTTAAATTTTATAAAGGTCAAAGGATTATATTTTTAAGTCTTTGCAAAAATTAAGAAGATTAAAGCAAATTTTTATTAAAACTTTCAAGTGAGGAATATTTTCTACCATCTGAAGTTATTATAAAAAATTAAATATCTGTCTTTCAAGCAGTCTACATTCAGAAACATAAAAAGTTTAACACTGAAAGACAATTGTCAAAGATGTAACATGTAATTAGTGTCATTATTAGATGTAACATCTCAGAAATAAATAAAACATTTCTTTATGATCAGTCAATTCTCAAAGAGAGCACACTCTAAAAGGAGAAACAAAAAGAAAAGGAGATGGATCAGCTTCTTGATATAGGGGTCTGTACATAGTCTAAGTTAAGCTTCATAAAGACCATCTTAACTAGGAATACATGTCCATCTAATTGGTAAAGAGACGGAAACTAAGGGAGATTCAGTAACTTGCCCAAATCTACAGTTTGGTAACAATAGTGAAGACATAGCCCTCCCCTGTTGACATTTGTCAAATTCAGTCTCACTTAGAATCTTATTACACAAAATAAAATAGTAGTGTGATTCTTTTTGTTTAGTAAAGAGTGAAAATTTGAAAATACCAAGTCTTGTATAGGCATTATCATAATATCACTTATAAACTGAAAACAGGAAGATGAAAACATGAAAAATTCTTTGATATAAGTATTAAGTTAAAAATAAGATATAAAATAGAATTCATCCTGTAATGTCTTCTAGCTTTAGAAAGAATAATAAATGAAAAAGATTATAAAATACATAATGTGCAGGTGGTGGTTTTTGGTTCTTCTCTATTTTACCATTTTTTTCTATTATGCATTTGATTTTTCTATAGAGAAACTATAAGAATCAATTTAAAAAGGAAAATAAAAGCATGGTGTGAATATGCTAGTTAAAAAAATCTGTATTAATTTCTTTCCATCTCTTCTTTACCACGGCAACATGCTCTCTTTTCTAACTTGAAATGTATCAAAGGCCACCCGGGTTATTTTCATATTCTCTGGCAGCTGGCACAACGGGAACATAGATTCGTATTTACACAGGGGAATTGGGGGCGAGGGGTGACAGGCATTGCTTTTCACCAGAGACAGGTTGCTGCTGCAACTGCTCATGATTGTTAAAATTACTTCAACTGTGTAAAGTTTGACAATTCAGAGTCTTATGATACATGCATGATTTGAATTTCATCCAGATTTACCAGCCAGGGAGTATAAATGATACAATATTAGCAATAATATTCTCAATATTACTGACTTACACCTATACTAAGTGAAAACTTGACCATTCAACCTGTAGTCTTCAAAGGATTCTGAGCATCTCCAAGATGTGCCCCAGTGACATGTGTGTGGCCCAATTGAAGAACTCTTGGAAAATATATGACAATACAATGTTAACCTATATATTAATACAAAATATTAATGGGTTACCCTTTATTGTGTCATAAATATGATTGCCTCTTTTCCATCCCTCACTAGTTAGATCAGCTAGCAAGAATGGAAAATAGAATTATGAATTCTTCCTAGACAATTCTATAATTCATAATTATCCTATTTTTTTTTTTTTTTTTTTTTTGCGGTACGCAGGCCTCTCACTGTTGGGGCCTCTCCCGTTGCGGAGCACAGGCTCTGGACGCGCAGGCTCAGCGGCCATGGCTCACGGGCCCAGCCACTCAGCGGCATGTGGGATCTTCCCGGACCGGGGCACGAACCCGTGTCCCCTGCATTGGCAGGCGGCCTCTCAACCACTGTGCCACCAGGGAAGCCCTATCCTTTCTATTTTTGATAGCTAATTTTTCTAGGAGGAATTTGTCATTTTTAAAGGGTGTTTTCATCTGTGATGTTATGTTGTCATATTACCAGTTGTCATCTTTTATGAATGTTGTTTGGTGACAATAATATATTTGTTTTCAACAATAAATAAGTTTTTCTAAATTCATACTTGATCACTGAAATTTGATTATCTAAGTTTAGAACAAAAAAATGAAATTTGCAGCTAAAAGAAGTCCAAAGGTTGAAATAAATAAAATATTGAAATAGCTTATTGCAAGAAATAACTAGATTATAATCGATACTACCTATTGAATATGTGAAATAAGTAACAATTCAAAAAAAGTACTATTAGTTTAAAGAAAAAACAAAAATATGCCTTAATACTTTTTAAAATGTTGACATAAAAATTATAATTTATCCACCAAAAATGTGACTACTTATAGGTAGTTCTTGATACTACTATCATTTTTCTTGAAGTAGAAATATTCGATCACACAAGAATAGGAACCATTTTAGCATCTGTTCACCAGGGTTTTTAATATGAGAGAATATCCTAGGGACAATAAGCAATGTATTTTTGCAATAGTAAAAGAGAAAAAGTAATCATCTGTTTTTTCACTGTTTCTTGGGTACCAGCTAATTTTTTAATGGGAAATATGGGCATTTTGATCAATGATAATAATAGTAATAGCTATGTTGAAGATATATCATATGATAGGCTTTTTTAAAAAGATATAGTACTTCTAATTTTCCCATAAATACTATGAATAAGAAACCTGAAGCTTAGGCAGGACAAAATCAAATTTTTGACTAAGGTAAAAAAGCAAATACTGTGTTTCATCTAATCTAAGGTGCATTAATTGGAAGATGTACCATTATCTTACCCACTACTGAAAATGATGCTGTTAATTTTGCTGTGACACGATACTTTCTTGGAATTGTACACTTACTGAAGGATCTCTTTTAGGTTTAATTTGACATATAAATGTTCATATATTTATGTTTTACATATATGAAAGTAAAATAGTAAGTCTGACTCCTGAATTAATTTTTTTAATGCAGAATAAACTGTGTCCATGGTTATGCACACATTATGCTCTTCTGTAGCTCTATAATACTTTGTTACACCAGAAAGTTAAACAGCATTTAAGGAATCCGTAAAGGAAATCAAAGCTTTTTGTACTGTACTCTAAAGCTGGCTTTGCAAGAACTGTTCTTCTCTATGACGGTTACTAAACGTATCAAGTCATCACTGATCCTACCTCTTCCTCACAATCATTTCTCCTAGAGTTAAAATGTATTCTACTATTTTATCCACGTTTGCCTTGCAAGCCACAAGTTCTACCACTTTTGACTCTGAAACTTTTGATGCTTGCTCATATGCAAGCAGCGACAACTACATTAAGACTGATAGACAGCAACTGTTGATTGTTTTCTGTAAAATGTGAAAAAAATGTGCGTTGTATAATATATGAAGAACAGTAAGGGTTAGACCCACAATTTAAACTCAGATCCATATAATTCTGAAGCCTATTATCTTTTTCCTCCAACATATTGACTCTTTAAAAATGGCCGTCTACATAATTAAAGGTTGCTAGATTTTAATGTAGGGCTCTTTTAGATATTTAGCTATTTTTCCCCCTGTGACAGTAAACTACTAAAAATTTGGTTTTCTCATATCTTGAAAAGAGTCTAAAGAACATGTTCTTTCTCAAGACAAATTTTAGGTTATTTTTGTAGCTTATGTTTAGGAGACTATAAAGGTGCTCTGAACTCAGTACTATATTATCTCCAAAAGTAGCTTTGAATGCAGATTTCTGGCAAGATATAGGATTTAATAAAAATAAACAAACAAATACAAAACTCTTTGTAAGAAAATCAGTTCAGAATATTAAAGCTATTTGTCTTTAGGACCTTTTCTAAAATTTAGTTTCAAATTAAAAATGTTTCACTCTTGTTACTTTATATTTTATCCATAATTTTAATAGATTGCTCTTATAAAAAAGTTCTAGACTTAAAATAATAAAATTATTGATATATTGCAATAAATTAATCCTTATAGTAATTAATATGTATATGGTTGTCTTCTGTAAAAAATAGGCTGAAGTACCTGTGTTATCTTAGAATACAGTTCAGATAATAGAAGAAAAATGTGGATTTTTTAAAGTGAAATATTTCATTTAAACAGGCAAAAGTATGAGTGATTAAAATTCTTAAAAAGAATCATGGTGGGAGAAATACCAATGTAACTATACCAATAATTCAGGTCTCAAAGGCTTTTTGATTAAATAAATAAGTAGATCCATCCTCCATTTTTTATGAATGTTCTAGAGTGAAATTCAAGGACATTGGAAAGGAGTACATATATTCCATATGATTAATACATTAAAAATATGTAAAAGGACTTATACCTGTTACTGAATTAGGTCTATAGTTCTATTTTTTAAAGAATAAAAATGTGACAGTTTTTATTAGTTAAGGATTTTTGGTTGTAGCAACTGAAATCCACTCTGGTTAACTTAAGTGGAAATATATTCCATATGCAATAGTGGGGAAAAGAAAGGCAAAGGGAAATTTGAAGTATGTACATAAATAAGAGGGAGAAAGGATGGTCAGGAATAAACTCATACCATAAGTTTTTAAAAAATCTTCTGTTGTAGGCTCTCACTTCTGATTAGCAGAACTATTAGATAAATTCAAACCAGATTAAGTTTAGTCTGAACCTGCAGTAAAAGGAGTTTCTTAAGATTATTTTTAGTCTTCCATTGAGATAAAAAGGCTCAGTGGCTCAAATCTCTCTGCTTCCCCTGCTTCTCTCCTGATATTCCAGTGTGTGAGGAAAGAAGGGGTATGGATGCTTCCGGCTTGGGAACGAGGCAAGGGGCAGCACTCCTGGACTCCTGCTGGCAGGGAACGCACAAGGTGGTTTCCGTGACTGTAGTGAAGTTTCTTTTTCTGGATATTCCTGGTCCTAAAGCTTGTAACTAGTGATCATGCTTCTTTTGGTCCATTACTAGCCTTACTGTAAAACTACTGTGGCTTCATCTTGACTCCAACTGACTGCGGACACTGGGGTCCGCGTATCTTCTATTCTATCCTCACCTGGTAGCCCAGCTCCAGCATCTGCTAAGGAGCTACCTCACGTTGTTCTGACAGAGCCCATGGCTGGCCCACTGGCTCGTTAAACAGCTTGCTGCCTTCTCACAGGGCACTGAACACAGCCCAGGGAAGCTAACTCCAGTGGCTGACTTACTGCCCATGACCATGCTGGCTTACCTAATTTATTTGATGTAGGCGTGCTCCTTGTTTGAAACACAGTAAGGTTTGTCCTTGCTGCTCTCGTCGGTTTATCCAATGTACTCCGCTGCTGTGTGAGCCCAGTCCCAAAGAAGAGAAATAGGGAGATAAGTGTATAGACAGCCCTTTGATTTGATATCATGTCACTGTAATCACCTTTGTCTGAAAAGAGCAGGTTTTCTCTACCTCATGTTAACATCTTTCCACTCCCAATAGCTGTCTAAGCCTTAATGGAAAATAGAGATACTATAGTTAAGCAATGGGAGAACCAATGAGCTGTATCTCCAAACTCTATTATGATAGAATTTGGAAGTATTTTTTCATAGCTTATAGAGCTATGTAATCCTATTTTTTGTGAATGACTGAATCAGAATTTGCAGTTTTCTTTATCTTGGCATACCAAATTCCGTTTTCTTGTGCCTGTGGTTACCTACGATTATGTAACCAAATCACTGGTTACAAAGAAACCACATTACAAAAATTTAACTCTCCTTGAATGGATGATTAAATGTTACTCTCTTTACATTACCCATTTACTCCGGCAGAGCATTGAGCTGAATATAGTTCTTTTCCCTATGAAATGTTCTGAACTTTAGATAGACCTGCCTTTAGAGAGTTGCAAAAGTAGTTATAAACCTCCGCTCTGGGCATGGTGGGACAAGCAGGTAACATCTAGAGTCTCTCAGTATACTTCTTAGACCTAGTGTTAGAGCAGTAATCCTATTTTCCCTGTAAGTATGAATAAATCACTTCTAACACCAAAAGATCTTTTCCTGAATATTTACCTCGTTGCAATCTCAGTTTCCAGTCTAGTGGAAGCATCATTGTGTCCCTTGCTGAAAATTGTCCTGTTGAATACCAAAATATCTAAGCAATATGATCCAGGGTCATGGGGACTGGAACACATATAGGATGCTTATACCACAACCAGGACCTGCTATTGCTTTATTTTTTTAGATCACACTACAACTCTTTTCTGGCCGTCTTGGCATCTGGGCGGAAGCAGCAGACCCAAATTGGTATTAAGTTGCTTTTAAACTTTAAAGAATTTACTAAATATGTTACTTCTCCCTTAGAGTACAAGGTGGGAAAAAGTTTTCCTCACTTTGAGGTAAATATCCTGAGGATATTGATTCTCAGTTGTAACTTGATTGATTAGGCAGATTCTTCTATTTTCAGAGAATGTATTTCCTACCCTTGGCATGCATATGTCTTATCAAGGCCTTTAGGGTGATTTCTACTTCCTTTTCTCCAGATTCTATAAGGAAGTTGCTATCAATAGAGTGCATCAACAGCATGCCTTGTGGGATGATGATAATTAAAGTCCCTGCAGATTATAACACAGAACCTAAGTGCTGATGACCCCCTGCTGTCAGATGTTAATGGTGTATAGTTGTTTCTACCAATTAAAGTCAACTGCTTCTCATGGTCTCTGTTTATTGAAAAGGACAAAAATGCATGTGCCAAATTCACAGCTTCATCTATCAGTTGCAAGGGCTGTGTTAATATCTTGCAAGAAACATAAAACTTCTAAAACATTTGCACTTAAAGTTCACCTGACTCAAATTATAATAATTTACTGCTAATTTCCTAAACCCATGGACTCCTTAGCATGGGCTAAACTGTTGGAATTAAATGGAGATGTACTGGAATGATAGCCATGGAATATTTCAAGACTTTAATGTGGCTCTTATCTGTGTATTTTCTCTAGAAATGCTGGTTAGCTTTTTGCATTTACTCCTTCTTTCCATGTTTTATGTTTTTGATGTCATATTTGACATCTTTTTATTTTGTGTATCGCTTAACTAATTATTGCAGTTATAGTTAATTTTACTGCTTCTGTTTTAACTTTACTACTGGCTTTATAAGTGATAATCCACTACCTTACTACATATTTGCCTTTTCCAGTAAGATTTTTACTTTCTTATGTTTTCTTGTTACTAATTAATGCCCTTTCTTTTTAGCTTAAAGACAACCCTTTAACATTTCTTGTAAAATCAGTTTACTGGTGCTTCCTTGTCTGGAAAAATCTTCATCTCTTCTTCAGTTTTGAATGACAATCCTACTGGGTAGAAATATTCTGGGTTGGAAGTGTTTTCTTCTCAGCACTTTGAATATATCATGCCTTTCCCTTCTGGACTGCAAAGTTTCTTCTTAAAAATCAGCTGTTAGTCTTATAGGGGTTCCCTTGTTCATCAAAAGTTGTTTTTCTCTTGCTGCTTTTAAGATTCTCTTTTTATCTTTAAATTTTGACATTTTAATTAAAATGTGTCGTTATGGATCTCTTTGGGTTCATCTTGTTTGGGATTCTCTGTGCTCCCTGGACCTCAATATCTGCTTCCTTCTCTGGGTTAGGGAAATTTTTAGCCATTATTTTTTTTCAAATAAGATTTGCACCCCCTTTCTGTCTCTCTTCTCCTCTGTGACCCCTATAATGGGAATGTTATCCTTCTTGGTGTTGTCCTGAAGTTCCCTCAGGGTATCTTCTCTTTTTAAAATTCTTTCTTGGTTTTGCTGTTCTTTTTGGGTGAGTTCCACTGCCCTGTCTTCCAGGTCACTAATCCACTCTGCTGCATCATCTTGTCTGCTGTTGAGCTCCTCTAGTGTATTTTTTAGTTCAGTTATTGTATTCTTCAGATCTGTGACTTCTGTTTGGTACTTTCTTATATTTTCTATCTCTTTGTTGAAGATCTCACTGTGGTTATCCATTCTTTTGAGTTTAATGAGCATCTTATGACCATTACTTTGAATTCTTTATCAGTTAAATTTCTTATCTTCATTTTATTAAGGTTTTCTGTTTTTGTTGTTGCTGTTGTTCTTTTATTTGGAACACATTTCTCTGTTTTCTCATTTTGCTTGTGTTTGTTTTTCTGTATTAGGTGAAATACCTCCTCTCCTAGTCTTGAAGTTGTGGCCTTGTGTAGGCAATGAAGCTTATTGTTTAACCTTGCCCTAGCTCTTGGTTGTCTCTCAAACCTTTGTGATTGTCTAAGCAGTCTGATCGATTGTTGGTAGGTCCCCAAATGAGATTGTGTCAGGTGATGTTCCAAACAGAGGGATCTCAGTCAGCACCTAGCTTCAGGCTGATTGGAAACCAGACCCTCAGCCAGGAGCTTTTAAAATGTAAAAATATATACAGTTCTTTGGGATCACCATCATCACCCCTGCTTGCTTCCAGACCAGGCAATTTGCAGGTGTCCCCTTGATGATAGCTGTAAAAGTCAGAACTCTTGATGGGTATGCCATTTCCTTTCTAGGAAGTACAGTGAGGTCAAGGCAGAATGCATAAATGGTGCCCACCCACCAATGTTCTTTTTTTTTTTTTTTGCAGTACGTGGGCCTCTCACTGTTGTGGCCTCTCCCGTTGCGGAGCACAGGCTCCGGAGGCGCAGGCTCAGTGGCCATGGCTCACGGGCCCAGCCGCTCTGTGGCACGTGGGATCTTCCCGGACCGGGGCATGAACCCTTGTCCCCTGCATCGGCAGGTGGACTCTCAACCACTGCTCCACCAGGGAAGCCCCACCAATGTTCTTTGAGGGTTACTCTGTAACCTCTAGATGTGTGGTGAACCTGAAGCCTGCCCCCCAGGCTGACGCTGCAGGAGGGGTTCATGTCTTGTATCAGGCACCCCAACCCTTGGGACCTGTGCTGGAGAGATAAGCCCCCACATGTCTGGCTTTGAAAACCAATGGGGCTTATATTCAGGAGATCCAAGAGCCTGTGGGGAACGAAAATATTATTCCTGGATTTTCCAGCCAAATGACAAACTAGAGATTCTAATCATTGTGACAACCAAAAGTTGTCTCACATATTTCTAAACTCACTTTGAAGAAAGTATTATCTCTGTTGATGACCACTAGATTATGCTCAAGGAAAGCTAAGTGGGTGCCCAGGGAAGTCATCAAAGTTTAAGGCAGCCATGTAGGGGCTCCTAACATATGGCATCCTTCATTACTATTTGATTACACTCATCACCTTTTTTTTTATTATTATCATTTAAATCTGTCTCCACACTTGACTCTAAGCTTCATGAGTTGACTTAGTTTGCTGTTGTGGCTGGTACAAAGTAACAGTCATAAATATTTGCAGGTTGAGAGAATTTCTGAATGCTTCATGCTTTAATTCATCAGAACCCTGGCATAGCTGAAAAAGAGAGAGATGAACATTAGGGTGCCTGATGGAATAAGAGGAGGTTAAAACTTTCGCTATCAGGCAGGTATATATAGGTTTACCAGGAAAGAGAAGCAAGCCTCAAGTAATAGAATTTGAGTTCAAAGGCCTTAAGTAACCAAAATGTTCTGTTTTTAATAGAATGGTCTGCCTTGAATGGAAAGGTCTCTGTTTGGCTTTGCTTAAAGCCAACCTTGTGACACTGTTACCAAGATTAATGTGTTTTCAAAAAGAGTTCATACTGATTTCCACATTACCTATTTTGAACAACAACAACAACAACAAAAAAACAAGAAGTAATCTTATGGAGCCTGATATGCTAAGCTTTATAATTCCCATTTTATAGGTGAGAAAAATCACTTCTTTAGCTAGCATGTTTTCCCAGATATAGATGCATGTTCTGAAACTTTGTACTTTTAAAAAAAAGAATGTCACCCACTCAGCCATATGACAACTTAATTGACACTATATCCCCATAAATTTATGTTTTATTGTTCCCCTTTTACCTGTGAATTAACCAGTTACGACAGAGCCCTACATCATTTTCACTAAATTATTTGACCTTTACTCTGGTGGTGAAGAAAATAGCAGTATATCTACTACTGCTGCCAAAGGCATCTTGGTACATGTCAGTGTTTTGTGATAGCAATTTTGGAAAAATAAAATGCCAACTCATTTGGAGATAACCATATGCTAAAACACAGCAGTCTTAATTCATTACTGTAGAGGCAGCCAAAGATTTTGATTTTACTAAGTTTCTTTTGATCCCTTATGCTGCTCTTCCTTCCTAAATAAAGAAATCTATACCATAGATTAAGACTTAGAACTTCCAACTTTAGTTAATTTTGATATCTGTGAATAGTGTTAATCTCCTTTGTTATACTTACTGGGCCTTTTGCGTATTTTATTTTTGAATTTCTGAATTTTATTTATTTTTTTATACAGCAGGTTCTTCTTGGTTATCCATTTTATACATATTAGTGTATATATGTCAATCTCAAGCTCCCAATTCATCACACCACCCCTTTTGCCTATTTTATATGTGGCATATTTTAGTTGTGGTTAGCATTCCAAATTTACTTTCCTTTTTCTTTTAAACATTTCTAATGTTAATAGCTAAATGCCCATAGGAGACATGTATTTTTTGAGATTTACATTTCATTGTTATCTTGGGATACTACTTGAGAGATTGGGTTTAATTATTTTACTGCAAGAGGTCAGATTATGGTTGGAGATCATTATATTTGAAACACAATTATGGAATAAAGAGATGATCATACAAAGCCTTGGTCACATACCATATGTTTTATATTAAAAGCCAGAAACTTTGTATCTACCCAAACAGGAAAAATCAAATTTAGGATCTTATTGGTAGGGAATATGGTACACTTGTTTTCCATCCATCATATGCTAGCTGTGTTTTTCAAGGATTTGGCTACATTACAAATAGTTTTGAAACCAGGAAAAAAAAAAAAAAGTCCTGGCACTGTAACATGTGAAGTCCTAAGAATGCCAGGAAATCACCATGTTGTTCCTATGTCACCTTTTAAAGTGAATCTTAGATTCCCAAATTGTTAAGTCTAGAGATAAGGCTCTGTGGAGGTAGGCTTTCACAGATGCTTAGGCTCCTCTGGAAATTTATTTAATGAACTGTGTAAATATTTTACATAATTGTGTTATAAACATTTGAACAGTCAAGAAAAAGTCAGTAACTATTATAGTGACTCATTGGCTTTCAATTTTAAATTTATTTATTTATTTATTTTTAGCTGTATTGGGTCTTTGTTGCTGCATGTGGGCTTTCTCTAGTTGCAGCGAGCCGGGGCTACTCTTCATTGTGGTGCGTGGGCTTCTCATTGAGATGGCTTCTCTTGATGCGGAACATGGGCTCTAGGCATGCGGGCTTCAGTAGTTGTGGCACACAGGCTTAGTTGCTCCACGCATGTGGGATCTTCCCGAACAAGGGCTCTAACCCGTGTCCCCTGTTTTGGCAGGTGGATTCTTAACCACTACACCATCAGGGAAGTCCAACTTTCAATTTTATATTACAAACCTTTTAAATGCGTATAAGTATTATATAGTTTTAATCATAGCATGGATGGAGTTCAGTATGCTGGCCTTTTCAATTAACATGTAATTAGCATCAGAATACTGTTTTTGTTTTAAAATGAACTTTGTAATGATATTGTCAACTCTATCTCCTCTCTGTTTCACTCAAGATAAACGGTATATAAACTTCTCAAGTAGCGGCTTTGTTTTACTTTTCTTCTGTATAACTCAAAGTCATTTGCACAATTTATATTGTCCTCATCAATGTGAATGGAAGAAGAAAGATAGCAATAAGAATCCAGCAGGTCTTCATTGTATAAATTATGTGTAACAGTGTGATACATGTGAGAGAACAGAGAAAAGAGTTGGCCCTAACATTTTGGAATTTGCAGTCTAGTGGTAAAGAGAAACATAAAACCGTATTACAAAGAAGAAAGCAACATGCTAAGTAGAAGTCTAATTAAATGGTATATGCATGCAGAGGAAGGAACCACTAAAATCAGGGGAAATGGAGGAAGAAGTAGAGAAGGCTTCAGGAAAGAGGTGCTATGTGAGCTGAATCTTGAAAGAAAAAAAAGATTTCCAAATGGGGCTATGAATAAATGGCGCTATGCAGGGCTATCCAGGTTGGGAGAAGAAAACCTTAATTTTCACTTTCTTAGATTACTTTTATTATTATTTCTGAAACAAAATCAAAAGATTCTTTGGGTTTATGGCATTGTCTTAGGTAACAGTCATATCTCTGAGTTGAAGTATATTTAAATTTCTAAGCAAAAAAGAAATTTGGATTTTGAAGTACACTATGCACAAAAAACATGAAAGTACATTATTATTCTGTAATTAATACTATTTATTTCCCATAATTTAAAATCATCTAATAAATTAGAATGCCATAAAAGTAATTAATTATGAAAAATTTGCCTTTTACTGACACAGTACAACCTAAATGGAAATATTTTCTTAATATTCTATCTAGCAATAGTTTTTATTTCTTTCAAAATATATTAAATATACATTTAATCTGCATTTTACTTTGTCCTTTCGAGAGTTTCATAAGTTTTGTTTTCCTTCTAATGTGATTTCCATGTTTATTGTTTAGAAATAAGTGCATAATGCATATTTCTGTTGTGTGTGTGTATATATGTATAGTTAGACTCATATGCAAAATTAAAAGTTTCATGTTTGCTTTATGACATTAAAATGAAACTCATTAATAACTACTCTAGGAACAAATTATTGTTAGAAGAAATTATGTCTTGAGCAAAGAAATATAGTACGAAAAGAAGGAGAATGTACTATTTGTTCACACTAGTAAGGAATTTCGATAATGTAAGGAAATAACAAGTTATAAAAGTTTATCTTTGAATAATTCATACACAATGTATCTTAAACACTGAAAAAAAATGACTCAGTTGAAAATTCCTAACTAATTTGCAACACTGTTTCTGAAACTTTAAAAATATTTATATATACCTATAAATTTAAGACTGCTGGTACCTATAACATCTTTCTTTGTTTATCTTTTTTTTTGGCTTGAAAACAATCCTCTTCAAATTGATCAGATTTATATTATCTTTAATAGATGATTTGTGAAGCTTTCTAGTTCTACATTTTGTCAGTGATTTGATGGCATGGAATGTGCTGTCATTTGCAATTAAGCAAATGTGCAAAAAATTTATTATCACTCTCATATTTATAAGATCTCAAAATGAAAATGTTTAATAACTATATAATTTGTCTCCTCCAATTATATATATTTACATTGATCATATTATATCTAAACTATCACCTATTTAAAAACTTTTTGAAAATAAATACCACCAAATATATGAATATTATCAGTTGCACAAACATTAATATGTGTAAAGTGTATAAATGTCTACATAAATATCTATACAGGTGTTTTTGCCTATATTCTATAGCCATTTATTTACGCATTTATTTAACAGAAATGTAGGGTCCCTACTCTAGGTATGGAAGAGATTTTGTGTCAGGAATAGAAAAATAAGTGAGATGTAGTCCATGCCTGAGAGTTTGCAGTCTCTCACCTGAGACAGACATATACACAGAAAATTACAATAATGTGGTAAGTGTTACTGTAGAGGTGTGACTAAAGTACTCAACATACAGAGAAGAAGGAATATTCAAAATGTGCACTATTAAAACGATACTATTGCAAGAATGGTTTGTGGGGTGAAACACACGTTACTGCTCTCAAGTGGCATCAATAGTCCAAATGTTGAAGGAATCTGAAGGTTTCTTTGAATCCAGTGAAGGGCAAGAAATGGCTTGTTTTCACTATTGCTTGGCCATTGCCAGAGAGTGTTGTAGAGTGTTAATGTTGAGAATCCCCAGGCCAGTCCTACCTCTCACACAGACACTAAGCCCATTTTATCCTAGAAACATGATGGACTCCAAGCTCCCAAACAAAGCCAATTGAGCCTGCATTTGACTCAGGAAGCCAAGAATTTCCTTTGGAGATGGTTATCTGAGCAGAGAGTGACCTTTCTCTCACCACACTCCATTTGTTGTTCATCCTCATGCTGTACATGTCAGCTTTCCCTGCCCTCGAAGGTTGAACATGGTATTTGGAGGGGTTTCACCTCCAGGATGTTGTTCAAGAACAAATCTCAAGAGTTCACTAGGCACATTTTCTTTACTTTAGATTTATGAAACTTAACACATTCACTTTCTAACCACTTTGGAGAACAGGGACAGATGTGCATCTTTCTCTATCCATTTTCTCTCTCTAGCCGCACACATATACATATATATATTTATACGTGTGTGTATGATTCCATTGTCTTTTTTCTCAGTTAACTTATCCTAGAATGTAAGATCCCTGACTTCATACATCTTTGTAAATTATGTTTCAGTTAACATTAGGGGAGTATATCATGCAAGGTGCTTGTTAATAAACTGTTCACTGTGCTGCCGCATGTACTCTTTCCTATTGGTCTTAATGTCAGCTTTCATATTCCCTATTGAGAATGAAATTGATGTAAAACATAAGGTTCAGAATTTAATTTTTATAACCTAATTGCTGAATTAGAAAGCACTTGGCATTTATAATTTGCCAATTTTGAAAATAACTAGAACATGTTTTTGTGTCACATCAATTATTCTTTATAAAAAATTATATACAACAGTACTTAACCCTTTGTGCATGACATATTGCTGCTCTGAAAGATAACCCAGGAAAAGTGGAAGGAGGCACGTACTGTTGGGCAAGGTAATTTTGGGAAAATGTGCAGGTTCAGTGCCTGTGGGAAGCCAGGAACCACAATCACTACAAAGCAAGGACAGTCAGCTGGTAGTGGGGAGTTGCTAAGCAGACAAAGGCAATATTTCTCAGCATAGCCTTGGGCCAGTAGTCACAGAATTGGGCACAGTAATTAGGCAATTTATGCAGCTGATAGGAAAAGATACAGAATTATCTGTGGTTAATATATAGGCCCAGGCATAGGACACTGAAGGATCATGGATGGCACAGAACATGTGTATGAAATGGTGTCCAATTATGTGCACTGAAAGTACAATCTCTTGCTAAAAGAAGGCTATATTGAGAGGGTAAGTGTTCCTACAAAGAATCACAAAGTTGTTTAAAAAGAAAAAACCCACAGGAATGAAAAGAAAGGTAGAAGGAAATACAGTGATTGATTTTTTTTTAAGATTTTATTTATTTATTTTTAATATGTGGTCTTAATTAATTATTTATTTATTTTTGGCTGTGTTGGGTCTTCGTTTCTGTGCGAGGGCGTTCTCTAGTTGTGGCAAGTGGGGGTCACTCTTCATCGCGGTGTGCGGGCGCCTCACAGTCGCGGTCTCTCTTGTTGCGGAGCACAGGCTCCAGACGCGCAGGCTCAGTAGTTGTGGCTCACGGGCCTAGTTGCTCCGCGGCATGTGGGATCTTCCCAGACCAGGGCTCGAACCCGTGTCCCCTGCATTGGCAGGCAGACCCTCAACCACTGCGCCACCAGGGAAGCCCAGTGATTGATTATTATTATTAATATGATTAAAGGGAGAAATATAATTGAAAAGAGAGATCACAGGGAACTCTATCACTGGCCTTTGCACATTAAAATGTTTACAAGTTACAAGTAACTCAAGAGTTTACAAGTTAAAGAATGATACACATGCACACACACACATACATACACAGATACAGAAGTATCTTAGTAAGTTTGGGCTGTTATAACAAAAATACCATTGACTGGGTGGCTTAAACAACAGACATTTACACACAGAGAAAGATAAATATCATATATCACTTACATGTGGTCTAAAAAAATGATACAAATGAACTTATTTATGAAACAGAAACAGACTCACAGACATAGAAAATAAATTTATGGTTACCAAAGGTGGGGGAGGGATAAATTAGAAATTTGGGATTAACAGATACATGCTGCTATATATAAAATAGATAAACAAAAAGGACCTACTCTGTATAGCACAGGGAACTATACTCAATATCTTGTAATACCTATAATGGAAAAGAATCTGAAAAAGAATATATATGTATATATATGTAATACATATAGGTATATATATATTTATATATATATATATGCATAACTTAATCACTTTGCTGTACACCTGAAGCTAACACAACATTGTAAATCAACTATACTTCAATTAAAAAAAAAAAGACATTTATTTCTCACAGTTCTGGAGGCTGGGAAGTCCAAGATCAGGGTGCTGGCAGATTTGGTGTCTGATGGTGGCTTGTTTCCTGGTTGCAGACAGCTGTCTTCTCATTGTATCCTCACATAGTGGAGAGAGAGAAGAGGGAGAAGCAAGATCTCTCATGTCCCTTTGTATAAGAGATTATGGTTTTACCATGTGAATTTTGGGAGCAAAAAACTTTCAGTTCATAGCAGTATCTCCGAAACAAGAAAAATGTTATAACTGCTACAGTAAAGTTTAGAAACATGTCTGGGTACTGAGAAATGAGTGATTCTTTTTGTGTGTAATTGGAGATAAAGTTATATAAAGCATGTCACATTTGCGCTACATTTTACAAATTGAGGAGGATTTGGAAAGACAGAATGTAGGCACAGAATAAGAAATGATGAGTTAGAAACTGGTTGCAAGAGCTGATGAGAGGGGACAAGATATGAGAATGACTCAAAGTAGAAACTGAAGACAATGAACAGGATTTTAAAAACCGGCTTTCCTAAGGTCAGGTCCAATGCTACATCGAGTCTCAAGTGGAATTAAGTGTGCATGTTTGTCTTCTAAAGCCTAACTGCTAAAAATAATACAGGTGTGGTGGTAAGAGGCTGGCAGGGCATTGCAACTTTGGCGATTCACAAAGTAACACTCTTGACAACAAGTACACTCAGGGGAGCAGAGAATACCTTTGAAAGGGTCTAAGCTCCCAGTGTACTTGTGTTATTTGTCTGAATCATTCTTTTTTTTTTTTTTTTTTTTAACATCTTTATTGGGGTATAATTACTTTACAATGGTGTGTTAGTTTCTGCTTTATAACAAAGTGAATCAGTTATACATATACATATGTTCCCATATCTCTTCCCTCTTGCGTCTCCCTCCCTCCCACCCTCCCTATCCCACCCCTCCAGGCTGTCACAGAGCACCGAGCCAATATCCCTGTGCCATGCGGCTGCTTCCCACTAGCTATCTACCTTACTACGTTTGTTAGTGTGTATATGTCCATGACTCTCTCTCGTCCCGTCACAGCTCACCCTTCCCCCTCCCCATAACCTCAAGTCCGTTCTCTAGGAGGTCTGCGTCTCTATTCCTGCCTTACCCCTAGGTTCTTCATGACATTTTTTTTTTTCTTAAATTCCATATATATGTGTTAGCATACTGTATTTGTCTTTTTCTTTCTGACTTACTTCACTGTGTATGACAGACTCTAGGTCTATCCACCTCATTACAAATAGCTCAATTTCGTTTCTTTTTATGGCTGAGTAATATTCCATTGTATATATGTGCCACATCTTCTTTATCCATTCATCCGATGATGGGCACTTAGGTTGTTTCCATCTCCGGGCTATTGTAAATAGAGCTGCGATGAACATTTTGGTACATGACTCTTTTTGAATTTCGGTTTTCTCAGGGTATATGCCCAGTAGTGGGATTGCTGGGTCATATGGTAGTTCTATTTGTAGTTTTTTAAGGAACCTCCATACTGTTCTCCATAGTGGCTGAACCAATTCACATTCCCACCAGCAGTGCAAGAGGGTTCCCTTTTCTCCACACCCTCTCCAGCATTTATTGTTTCTAGATTTATTGATGATGGCCATTCTGACTGGTGTGAGATGATATCTCATTGTAGTTTTGATTTGCATTTCTCTAATGATTAATGATGTTGAGCATTCTTTCATGTGTTTGTTGGCAGTCTGTATATCTTCTTTGGAGAAATGTCTATTTAGGTCTTCTGCCCATTTTTGGATTGGGTTGTTTGTTTTTTTGTTGTTGAGCTGCATGAGCTGCTTGTAAATTTTGGAGATTAATCCTTTGTCAGTTGCTTCATTTGCAAAAATTTTCTCCCATTCTGAGGGTTGTCTTTTGGTCTTGTTTATGGTTTCCTTTGCTGTGCAAAAGCTTTGAAGTTTCATTAGGTCCCATTTGTTTATTTTTGTTTTTATTTCCATTACTCTAGGGGGTGGGTCAGAAAGAATCTTGCTGTGATTTATGTCATAGAGTGTTCTGCCTATGTTTTCCTCTAATAGTTTGATAGTTTCTGGCCTTATATTTAGGTCTTTAATCCATTTTGAGCTTATTTTTGTGTATGGTGTTAGGGAGTGTTCTAATTTCATTCTTTTACATGTACCTGTCCAGTTTTCCCAGCACCATTTATTGAAGAGGCTGTCCTTTTTCCACTGTACATTCCTGCCACCTTTATCAAAGATAAGGTGTCCATATGTGCATGGGTTTATCTCTGGGCTTTCTATCCTGTTCCATTGATCTATCTTTCTGTTTTTGTGCCAGTACCATACCGTCTTGATAACTGTAGCTTTGTAGTATAGTCTGAAGTCAGGGAGCCTGATTCCTCCAGTTCCTTTTTTTGTTCTCAAGATTGCTTTGGCTATTCGGGGTCTTTTGTGTTTCCATACAAATTGCGAAATTTTTTGTTCTAGTTCTGTGAAAAATGCCAATGGTAGTTTGATAGGGATTGCATTGAATCTATAGATTGCTTTGGGTAGTAGAGTCATTTTCACAATGTTGATTCTTCCAATCCAAGAACATGGTATATGTCTCCATCTATTTGTATCATCTTTAATTTCTTTCATCAGTGTCTTATAGTTTTCTGCATACAGGTCTTTTGTCTCCTTAGGTAGGTTTATTCCTAGATATTTTATTCTTTTTGTTGCAATGGTAAATGGGAGTGTTTTCTTGATTTCACTTTCAGATTTTTCATCATTAGTATATAGGAATGCCAGAGATTTCTGTGCATTAATTTTGTATCCTGCTACTTTACCAAATTCATTGATTAGCTCTAGTAGTTTTCTGGTAGCATCTTTAGGATTCTCTATGTATAGGATCATGTCATCTGCAAACAGTGACAGCTTTACTTCTTCTTTTCCGATTTGGATTCCTTTTATTTCCTTCTCTTCTCTGATTGCTGTGGCTAAAACTTCCAAAACTATGTTGAATAAGAGTGGTGAGAGTGGGCACCCTTGTCTTGTTCCTGATCTTAGTGGAAATGCTTTCAGTTTTTCACCATTGAGGATGATGTTTGCTGTGGGCTTGTCGTATATGGCCTTTATTATGTTGAGGAAAGTTCCCTCTATGCCTACTTTCTGCAGGGTTTTTATCATAAATGGGTGTTGAATTTTGTCAAAAGCTTTCTCTGCATCTATTGAGATGATCATATGGTTTTTCTCCTTCAGTTTGTTAATATGGTTTATCACATTGATAGATTTGCGTATATTGAAGAATCCTTGCATTCCTGGAACAAACCCCACTTGATCATGGTGTATGATCCTTTTAATGTGCTGTTGGATTCTGTTTGCTAGTATTTTGTTGAGGATTTTTGCATCTATGTTCATCAGTGATATTGGTCTGTAGTTTTCTTTCTTTGTGACATCCTTGCCTGGTTTTGGTATCAAGGTGATGGTGGCCTCGTAGAATGAGTTTGGGAGTGTTCCTCCCTCTGCTATATTTTGGAAGAGTTTGAGAAGGATAGGTGTTAGCTCTTCTCTAAATGTTTGATAGAATTCGCCTGTGAAGCCATCTGGTCCTGGGCTTTTCTTTGTTGGAAGATTTTTAATCACAGTTTCAATTTCAGTGCTTGTGATTGGTCTGTTCATATTTTCTATTTCTTCCTGATTCAGTCTTGGCAGGTTGTGCATTTCTAAGAATTTGTCCATTTCTTCCAGATTGTCCATTTTATTGGCATAGAGTTGCTTGTAGTAATCTCTCATGATCTCTTTTATTTCTGCAGTGTCAGTTGTTACCTCTCCTTTTTCATTTCTAATTCTATTGATTTGAGTCTTCTCCCTTTTTTTCTTGATAAGTCTGGCTAGTGGTTTATCTATTTTGTTTATCTTCTCAAAGAACCAGCTTTTAGTTTCATTGATCTTTGCTATTGTTTCCTTCATTTCTTTTTCATTTATTTCTGATCTGATTTTTATGATTTCTTTCCTTCTGCTAGCTTTGGGGTTTTTTTGTTCTTCTTTCTCTAATTGCTTGAGGTGCAAGGTTAGGTTGTTTATTCTAGATGTTTCCTGCTTCTTAAGGTGGGCTTGTATTGCTATAAACTTCCCCCTTAGAACTGCTTTTGCTGCATCCCACAGGTTTTGGGTCGTTGTGTCTCCATTGTCATTTGTTTCTAGGTATTTTTTGATTTCCTCTTTGATTTCTTCAGTGATCACTTCATTATTAAGTAGTGTATTGTTTAGCCTCCATGTGTTTGTATTTTTTACAGATCTTTTCCTGTAATTGATATCTAGTCTCATGGCGTTGTGGTCAGAAAAGATACTTGATACAATTTCAATTTTCTTAAATTTGCCAAGGCTTGATTTGTGACCCAAGATATGATCTATCCTGGAGAATGTTCCGTGAGCACTTGAGAAAAATGTGTATTCTGTTGTTTTTGGATGGAGTGTCCTATAAATATCAATTAAGTCCATCTTGTTTAATGTATCATTTAAAGCTTGTGTTTCCTTATTTATTTTCATTTTGGATGATCTGTCCATGGGTGAAAGTGGGGTGTTTAAGTCCCCTACTATGAATGTGTTACTGTCAATTTCCCCTTTTATGGCTGTTAGTATTTGCCTTATGTATTGAGGTGCTCCTATGTTGGGTGCATAAATATTTACAATTGTTATATCTTCTTCTTGGATCGATCCCTTGATCATTATGTAGTGTCCTTCTTTGTCTCTTTTAATAGTCCTTATTTTAAAGTCTATTTTGTCTGATATGAGAATTGCTACTCCAGCTTTCTTTTGGTTTCCATTTGCATGGAATATCTTTTTCCATCCCCTTACTTTTAGTCTGTATGTGTCTCTAGGTCTGAAGTGGGTCTCTTGTAGACAGCATATGTAAGGGTCTTGTTTTTGTATCCATTCAGCTAGTCTGTGTCTTTTGGTGGGAGCATTTAGTCCATTTACATTTAAGGTAATTATCGATATGTATGTTCCTATTCCCATTTTCTATATTGTTTTGGGTTCGTTATTATAGGTCTTTTCCTTCTCTTGTGTTTCTTGCCTAGAGAAGATCCTTTAGCATTTGTTGTAAAGCTGGTTTGGTGGTGCTGAACTCTCTCAGCTTTTGCTTGTCTGTAAAGGTTTTAATTTCTCCATCAAATCTGAATGAGATCCTTGCTGGGTAGAGTAGTCTTGGTTGCAGGTTTTTCTCCTTCATCACTTTCAGTATGTCCTGCCACTCCCTTCTGGCTTGTAGGGTTTCTGCTGAAAGATCAGCTGTTAACCTTATGGGGATTCCCTTATGTGTTATTTGTTGTTTTTCCCTTGCTGCTTTTAATATGCTTTCTTTGTATTTAATTTTTGACAGTTTGATTAATATGTGTCTTGGCGTATTTCTCCTTGTATTTATCCTGTATGGGACTCTCTGTGCTTCCTGGACTTGGTTAACTATTTCCTTTCCCATATTAGGGAAGTTTTCAACTATAATCTCTTCAAATATTTTCTCAGTCCCTTTCTTTTTCTCTTCTTCTTCTGGAACCCCTATAATTCGAATGTTGGTGCGTTTAATGTTGTCCCAGAGGTCTCTGAGACTGTCCTCAGTTCTTTTCATTCTTTTTTCTTTATTCTGCTCTGCAGTAGTTATTTCCACTATTTTATCTTCCAGGTCACTTATCCGTTCTTCTGCCTCAGTTATTCTGCTATTGATCCCATCTAGAGTATTTTTAATTTCATTTATTGTGTTGTTCATCGTTGCTTGTTTCATCTTTAGTTCTTCTAGGTCCTTGTTAACTGATTCTTGCATTTTGTCCATTCTATTGTCCATTCTATCTCCAAGATTTCGGATCAACCTTACTATCATTATTCTGAATTCTTTTTCAGGTAGACTGCCTATTTCCTCTTCATTTGTTAGGTCTGGTGCATTTTTATCTTGCTCCTTTATCTGCTGTGTGTTTTTCTGTTTTCTCATTTTGCTTATCTTACTGTGTTTGGGGTCTCCTTTTTGCAGGCTGCAGGTTCGTAGTTCCTCCTGTTTTTGATGTCTGTCTCCAGTGGCTAAGGTTGGTTCAGTCGGTTGTGTAGGCTTCCTGGTGGAGGGGACTAGTGCCTGTGTTGTAGTGGAAGAGGCTGGATCTTGTCTCTCTAGTGGGCAGGTTCACGTCTGGTGGTGTGTTTTGGGGTGTCTGTGGCCTTATTATGATTTTAGGCAGCCTCTCTGCTAATGGGTGGGGTTGTGTTCCTGTTTTGCTAGTTGTTTGGCACAGGTTGTCCAGCACTGTGGCTTGCTGGTCGTTGAGTGAAGCTGGGTGCTGGTGTTAAGATGGGGGTCTCTGGGAGATTTTCGCCGTTTGATATTATCTGGAGCTGGGAGGTCTCTTGTGAACCAGTGTCTTGAAGTTGGCTCTCCTACCTCAGAGGCAGAGCCCTGCCTCCTGGCTGGAGCACCAAGAGCCTTTCATCCACACGGCTCAGAATAAAAGGGAGAAAAAGTAGAGGGAATTAGTAGACGTATGAGGAAAGAAAGAAGGAAAGGAGGGAAGGAAGGAGGGAAGGAAGGAAGGAAGGAAGAAAGAAAGAAAGAAGCAAAGAAGGAAAAAAGGCAAGAAGGAACGAAAGGAGGGAGGGAGGGAGGAAGGAAGGAGGGAAAGAAGGAAAAACAAAAAGAAAAAAGATACAGTAAAAATAAAATAAAGTATAATAAAGTTATTGAATTAAAAAATTCTTAATTAGAAAAAAAAAAAAGGACGGATAGAACCTTAGGACAAATGTTGGAAGCAAAGCTGTACAGACAAAGTCTTACACAGAAGCGTACACATACACCCTCACAAAAAGAGGTAAAGGGGGAAAAATCATAAATCTTGCTGTCAGAGACCACCTCCTCAATTTGGGATGATTCGTTGTCTAAAGGAGGGAAGGAAGGAGGGAAAGAAGGAAGGAAGGAAGGAAGAAAGAAAGAAGCAAGGAAGGAAAGAAGGCAAGAAGGAACGAAAGGAGGGAGGGAGGAAGGAAGGAAGGAGGGAAAGAAGGGAAAACAGAAAGAAGATACAGTAAAAATAAAATAGAGTATAATAAAGTTATTGAATTAAAAAAATTCTTAATTAGAAAAAAAAAAAAAAAGGGACGGATAGAACCTTAGGACAAATGTTGGAAGCAAAGCTGTACAGACAAAGTCTCACACAGAAGCGTACACATACACCCTCACAAAAAGAGGTAAAGGGGGAAAAATCATAAATCTTGCTGTCAGAGACCACCTCCTCAATTTGGGATGATTCGTTGTCTAAAGGAGGGAAGGAAGGAGGGAAGGAAGGAAGGAAGGAAGGAAGAAAGAAAGAAGCAAGGAAGGAAAGAAGGCAAGAAGGAACGAAAGGAGGGAGGGAGGAAGGAAGGAAGGAGGGAAAGAAGGGAAAACAGAAAGAAGATACAGTAAAAATAAAATAGAGTATAATAAAGTTATTGAATTAAAAAAATTCTTAATTAGAAAAAAAAAAAAAAAAGGGACGGATAGAACCTTAGGACAAATGTTGGAAGCAAAGCTATACAGACAAAGTCTTACACAGAAGCGTACACATACACCCTCACAAAAAGAGGTAAAGGGGGAAAAATCATAAATCTTGCTGTCAGAGACCACCTCCTCAATTTGGGATGATTCGTTGTCTAAAGGAGGGAAGGAAGGAAGGAAAGAAAGAAAGAAAGAAAGGACGAAGGTAAAGTATAATAACGTTCTTAAAATTAAAATTGATTATTAAGAAAAAAAATTTTAAGAAAAAACCATGGACGGATAGAACCTAGGACAAATGGTGGAAGCAAGACTATACAGACAAGATCTCACACAGAAGCATACACATACACATTCAGAAAAAGAGGAATAGGGAGAAAAATCATAGATCTTGCTCCCAAAGTCCACCTCCTTAATTTGGGATGATTGGCTGTCTATTCATGTATTCCACAGATGCAGGGTACATCAAGTTGATTGTGGAGCTTTAATCCGCTGCTTCTGAGGCTGCTGGGAGAGATTTCCCTTTCTCTTCTTTGTTCTCACAGCTCACAGGGGCTCAGCTTTGGATTTGGCCCTTCCTCTGCGTGTAGGTCGCTGGAGGGCGTCTGTTTTTTGCTCAGACAGGACGGGGTTAAAGGAGCCGCTGATTCGGGGGTTCTGGCGTACGGAGGCCGGCGGCGGGGAGGGAGGGGCACGGAATGCGGGGCGGGCCTGCGGCGGCAAAGTCCGGCCACCAGCCCGAGGCCCGCCGTGCGCTCTCCCGGGGAAGTCGTCCCCGGATCCCGGGAACCCGGCAGTGGCGGGCTGCACAGGCTCCGCGGAAGAGGGGAGTGGAGAGCGACCTGCGCTCGCACACAGGCCCCTTGGTGGCGGCAGCAGCAGCCCCAACGTCTCCCGCCCGCCTTGGGGTCCGCGCCTCCAGCCGCGGCTTGCGCCCGTCTCTGGAGTCAGCGCCCTCAGCCGCGGCTCGCGCCCGTCTCTGGGGTCCGCGCCCTCAGCCGCGGCTCGCGCCCGTCTCTGGGGTCCGCGCTTTCAGCCGCGGCTCGCGCCCGTCTCTGGGGTCCGCGCTTTCAGCCGCGGCTCGCGCCCGTCTCTGGGGTCCGCGCTTTCAGCCGCGGCTCGCGCCCGTCTCTGGGGTCCGCGCTTTCAGCCGCGGCTCTCGCCCGTCTCTGGGGTTCGCGCTTTTAGCCGCGGCTCGCGCCCGTCTCTGGAGTTCCTTTAAGCAGCGTTCTTAAACCCCTCTCCTCACGCACCAGGAAACAAAGAGGGAAGAAAAAGTCTCTTGCCTCTTCGGCAGGTGCAGGCTTTTCCCCGGACTCCCTCCCGGCTAGCTGTGGTGCACTAACCCCTTCAGGCTATGTTCAAGCCGCCAACCCCAGTCCTCTCCCTGCGCTCCGTCCGAAACCGAAACCCTAGCCTCAGAGCCTCAGCTCGCAGCCCCGCCCGTCCCGGCGGGTGAGCAGACAAGCCTCTCGGGCTGGTGAGTGCCGGTCGGCACCGATCCTCTGTGCGGGAATCTCCCCGCTTTGCCCTCCGCACCCGTTGCTGTGCACTCCTCCGCGGCTTCGAAGCTCCCCCCTCCGCCTCCCGCCGTCTCCGCCCGCGAAGGGGCTTCCTAGTGTGTGGAAACTTTTCCTCCTTCACAGCTCCCTCCCACTGGTACAGGTGCCGTCCCTATTCTTTTGTCTCTGTTTATTCTTTTTTCCTTTTGCCCTACCCAGGTACGTGGGGAGTTTCTTGCCTTTTGGGAGGTCTGAGGTCTTCTGCCAGCCTTCAGTAGGTGTTCTGCAGGAGTTGTTCCACGTGTAGATGTATTTCTGGTGTATCTGTGGAGAGGAAGGTGATCTCCGCGTCTTACTCTTCCGCCATCTTCCCTTACTCTCCTGAATCATTCTTTATAGACTAGAATATCCAGTCACCCAATATGGGAATGAGTATTTGCTTTTCTTTTTCTGTTTTCTGCCTGACACATCATCAGTTTTGATCAAGTGATTAGGAAAATAAAGTTAGAAGACAGAATTTCCTAACTTATCTTCCAGGTGTCTATTTAATTTATCCAGTTATGAGAAACCACAGTAATCCTCAAAAATATTTAGCGCCTCTCTGCACATTTACAAGAAATTAACCAAGACATTATTGACAGAATATGAAAACAATTAAGATTGCTGTAAAACTGTTGACATTAGCTAAACTCTCAGTTAAAGCAAATGAGCTAAGACTTACAAAAAAAAAAAAAGTAATTGGCTTTAAATACGATGTTCTCCAAAACAAGTGGCTGAAACTGCTGAAGCTTTAGTCTTTTTAGTACTGAAATAGAGTTTGGTATAGGATATAGGTATAGGATACCATCACTCAGGAACTATGCATCTGGTGGGAGTCATTTGTCTTCTTATGAGAACCAAGATATGTTAGTAACCTATTGCTGTGTAACAAATTACCCCCAAACTTCACAGCTTAAAAAAATAAACATTTGTTATTTCATAATCTGTGGGTCAGGAATCTGCAGATGGCTTAGTTGTGTGCCTCTGGCTCAGGGTCTGTTACAAGGCTGAAATCAAGTTGGTGGCCTGGGCTATAGTCATTTCAAGACCAAACTGGTGGAGGATTACTTTCAAGATGATTCATCTGTTTCCTGGCGGATCTCAGAGGATCTGTTTCCAAGTTCACTCACATGGCTGCCGGTAGATGTTAGATCTTTGCCGGCTATTAGCTGAAGGCCTTCCTCAGTTCATTTCTTGCCATGAGGGTCTCTGCATAAGACAGCTGAAAATATGGTAACTGGCTTCTTTCTGAGTGAGCAGTAAAGAGAGCAAGAAGACATCACCTAATACCAGTAAAAGCCTAATCTAAGAAATGAAGTCCCATCATTTTTGCTGTTTTCTGTTCATTAGATGTGAGTCACAAGGGTCAGCCCACATTCAAGGGGAAAATGTTACCTAAGGGAGAGGAATACTAGGAAGTGGGGATCAAAAGGGTGCATTTTAGAGGCTGCCTATCACAGTCTAGCTTTGCTTTTTAATTTCTTGAAAAACGATCACTTACATACTCTAATATCCCAGCAAATGGTCATGTGGCTCATAGAATAATCCTCTGCTTTATTTGCCCTCAAGTTTTTAATTTTCTGCATTTATCATGATGGGCATGTAGTATTTCTTGTTTATAAAAATAAGGACACAAGCACAAAGGTATTACAGAATATGGGGGGCCTATGCTTATCAAATGCATGAAAGATAACACAAAATCTCTTCAAAATCCCTTTTTCCTTACGGATTTGTAACAGTAGAGAAAAATAATGCTATACTTAAAAGTCCATATGTAACAGCAGAGAGGTCCAAGCAGTTCTCATCGGTTCTTTAGAGGGTATCTTCCCAGGAATTTTGGGAAATTGGGATTTTATATTAAATACAGTTGAATTGTTCATCGTTTATCCTGTTTGAATGACCTTAGCAATATTTTTATATTATGAATGCTATATTGTATAAGAAACACAGTTCATTCTGTTCTCATCAACCTTTGAAGAGTAAAAGAGTAAATGGCTACAGCTGCTGTCCTTCTGGTACCATACTGACATTTGCAGCTGAGGCATTGCTTCCCACAGGCTGTGCCCAGCAGTGATGGAGCATGGCAATGGTGCTAACACGGGCCCATTCCTGTAAGATGGGGGGCTCCTTAATGGGTTGCTTTGCTTTGAAGACTCCCCATGGCCTCCCTTAAGCCTTTTTAAAAGTGTGATGCAGCTGAGACTCCTCCTACCCAATTAATTCTCCTTCCTTCCTCTTTCCTTCACAAGTGTCAGACGAGCAGAGTGGTCTCCAGGTCTCCCTCCCTTTTGCGGCTCTCCTTTATCTTTCACAAGTGTGTTTCTGTAATATACCTCTTGGGCATCTAATCCCATCTTGGTATCTGCTCCTCAGAGGAGGCAAGTTTAACACGTAATCCAGTGTAAAATGAGCAACCATTTAGACTTTGGATGGGACTTATGACAAAGGAGGATACACAAATGGCAAAAGCACATGGAAAAGAATGCTACATTAGTAGTTATCAGGGAAACATAAATTAAGTTATAACTGTATATTCTCTTACACCACTAGAACTAAAATTAGAAATATTGACAACATTAAATGTTGCTGAAGATATGTTGTGAAGATATGTTGCTGGTGATTGAATAAAAGGGTACTGCCACTTGGGAAAGAGTTTGACATATTTTTACACAGTTAATCATATACCTACCATATACCTGCGCTTTGAAGCAGTGATTTCACTTATAGGTATTTACTGAACAAAAATGAAAGTTCATGTCCACAGAAAAACTTCTGCAAGATTATCCATGGTGTCTTTATTGGTAATAGCAAAAATTTGGTAGTAAGTCAATGTCTATCAACAGAAGAATGGGTAAATTTTTTTTTGTAGATTCATAACAATGGGATATTTTTGATAAAATGTAAAATAAAATATTGAATCACAAAACAGTCCATCTCAAAATAATTAAACCAGACATAAAGAATACTTACTATGTAATTTCCTTTATACACAATTCTAAAATATGCAAATTAATTGGTAGTGAAAGAAAGCTGCTAAGTGATTGTAGCAGCACAGACGAAAGCTGATAAGTGATTGTAGCAGCACAGACGGACTGTAAGGAGGAAGGAAAACCTTTGGGATCTGAAGAAAATATTCTGTAACTTGACTGAGGCATTGATTTCATGGGTGGACCAGTCGTTAAAATTCATTGAACTGTCAGTTAAAAGAATTCATTTATTGTATAGAAATTATACCTCAATAAAATCGATGAAAATATGTTAGCATAAGTGAACTCATTAAATGCACTGAAAACAAATTAAATGTTCCAATTTGATGGCAAGCAAATCCCATTGTTTTGATGCTATGTATCAACAAAGAAAAATGATCTTGGAGATAAAGGGATCACAAAAATTTTAAGTATCAAAAACTATACAATACAGGAAAAAAATTCCTACTATGTCTACTATTATCTCCTATACCATAAGACTATGATCTGTGTTTTAAAATTGTAGTGATTTTGTGATGTACTAGGTTAGACTTGCAATTTCAAACATTTGTCACATTCCTAATTTTCTTCTATCATGCGATTTCATATAAATGCATTTTCTTGCATATGTACTTGAATTTATTATGAGTAAACAAACTTGAAAAATTACATCACTAATGAATTATTGAAAGTCTGAGAACAAAGTTATTCTGTATTCAGTAAATTTTTTAAAAAGCATCATTACAACTTATCTAAAAGACATTCCTGGAGATAATTCTGATTATTATGCTCATAAGTAATGATTCCATCATTTAAAATGAAATACTGTTAAAGTTTTAAATGATATATTAAAGCAGTATGTCTTTTACTATGTTTCTATAATTCTTAATAAATGCTACAATATTAAAATGCAGTTATATTTAGTGTATATCTAGAACAGCATTATATCTAATATTTCAATACAATGTTTGCTTTATAATATTATAGTTGTATGAGTAGTTTATCTACAATGCTTTCTGTAATAAGAATATAGTTAATAATAGCATTTTTCTGTTTTATTAATATGACAGATTTTTATAGTATGGTATTATTATTTTAAGTATTTTTCTTAAATGGGAGTGAGCAGGTGGTAGACATGATATTCAGGGATTGGGGATCCAGGGTACTATCTTTTTTCCTACAAAATCAGTTTCTCTTTCTATCTTTTCTTTAATTACATATATATATGTATATTTCTGTATTTGTGAAGGGTGATGGTTTGTATAATATTAAGGGATATTATTCATAAATAGAAGAGAGATTGGGGTGAAAATCCTGAAAGCTCTTCATATAGATTCATTCTGCATTTCATAATTGAAGATGTGAAAAATAATGTAATAATATTCCATCATCCAGTGTGTGTACTCATGCCAAGATTTTAGTGCTTGGGTCCATACTCCTATTGTGCTTGGAATCTTTCACCTCTTACTTATTTGACTTCCAGAAATGAGTGGCATGAGTTAGGTATAAGGATTCAGGTAAGTGTGAGTTTGATGAGGCAGTGGAGTGGAAAAAACTATGTGTTTAATTTTTAATGATGGACAAATAGGTGTGAAGGGTAATGAGAAGTAGCCACTAAAGACAAATAGATGGCTGATAGAGGGCAAGAAGGAATTCTCCATAGTGAGTGATTTCTCTGAGAAGTCAGGGGCAGATGGGACCCAGAGGACAATAGGACAGAGGATGTGTGGAATGCAGGTAGATTAGTGGGAGGTTAAGAAAACTACCATCTGGTGAAAGTTCTCATTTTAATATAAGGTAAAAATGAAGTCATCAACTGAGTTAGGAGTTTCGAAAAGACCTTTCATCTCTCAGAGAGTAGGAGAGTGAGTTTATCAAAAACATTTAAAAGAGGTGCCTGATGAACTCAGAGGTGTTCCATAAGGCTTCAGTGAGACCATGGTTGATGTATTCCTTGGTAAACTAAAACATATGAAATGGTACTTCATCTACCATGTTCCTATAATTCTTAAAATAGATGAAAATAAATGATTCAGTGTTGAAATGCAGTTGTAAACTGATACGCAATTTTTTATCAAGTTTTCCGTGAATTGAAGTTCCATGTTTAACAAGTAGATTTGGTCAGTTAGTGAAACATTAATCATTAGAGGAAGCTAGACTTAAAAAAAATTTAATTTGTATATGTATAAAAGGAGTTCAGCAAAGATTCTTGTTCAGATTCTTAGCTGGCACACAGTAAAAATGGAACTCAGAAATTTTTATTTTCCAGCCCACTGATTCAGTCACACTGATGAGGCAAAAACAATTCAATCTGGTAAAACTACTTTAAACATGGCAATAAATCAATCCTAAAGCAACTTATAGATTCTTTTGTTTCTTTTTCTGACAGGTTCAGCTATTGGCATTATAACATTTCTGAATAACAAGAAACTATTTTGTAGGTATCATTTCAGTCTTGCTCACAAATTTTAAATGGTCCCAAAGTTCAAATTTTTGTTCAAAGTTCAAATTTTTGAGTAAGAAAGGAGAACATACTGACTTGTGCTAGATCACTCAAAGTGATTTTGTTTCAGTTTACCATTTCAGTTTTTTTTCCTTTTACCATACGTCACAAATACAACTCACTTCTCCCCAAATTCCACCTGTAGTCATTTAACAGATCCATTCCGTGACTTAGCAAACATAAATCCTTTACCTGGATTTTTTTCCAAAAATCTTGCCTCTATGAAACTTTTAACCACTCTAGATCCAACTGAACTACTGCCTCTGCCTAGAAACTTTTTCTAATCATTTCTACAAACCATTCTTTTTATGATGGCTGTACGTGTGTGTGTGTGTTTGTGTGTGTGTGTGTGTGTGTGTGTGTGTGTGTGTATAAAATCAGCATCCTATCCACTTCTGAAAAATCCACCTCCTACCTGCTTCAGTGATTTAAATGTGATTTTCTTTATTTTATAAACCTTTGTCAATGGTGATTACAAGTTGGCATCTTATGGAAATCAAGCCAATTACAGTACCCTCTACCTTGCACTATAATTGACAGGTTTGGGTGTTAGCATCTAACTGAAAATAGACCAATCATTACCTTTCCCTGTAATTACTACGTGAAGCTGGAAAGGCCTGTGCCTTTCAGGTGGTGAAACTGAGCTGAAAAACGTGATCACGCTGACAACGTAGGTCGTAGCATTTCAGGTGATAATTATTGTCTCTTTCAAGTTTATCTGTAATTGCCTTATTTTTTTTAATGATGACAAATATTACTTTAAAAACAAGAGTGGGGCTGGGGATGGGGGAACTAGTTAAATTTTGAAAACAAATGATACAGTTTCCCTGACTCTGCACTTACCTTCAGTAAGTTGCCTAACCTCTCTGAACCCCTATGTATTCATCTGTAAAATGGGGATTATAATAGTATCTTGTAATACTAATAGTATTTCACAGGTTTGCTTTGAGGATTAAAAGGTAACATATATAAGGAGCTCAGTGCAAGGACAACTAGACCTTAGCAGAGGTTCGCTGTTACTTCTACAGGACGAGATCTTTTTTTTTTTTTTTTGCGCGGTACGCGGGCCTGTCACTGTTGTGGCCTCTCCCGTTGCGGAGCACAAGCTCCGGACGCGCAGGCTCAGCGGCCATGGCTCACGGGCCCAGCCGTTCCACGGCATGTGGGATCTTCCCGGACCGGGGCATGAACCCCTGTTCCCTGAATCGGCAGGCGGACTCTCAACCACTGCGCCACCAGGGAAGCTCTAGGACGAGATCGTTTACCCGACCTTTCCATACTAACTCACTGTGAATGTGCTTTATTTTCTCTGTGAAACATGCTGACTTTTGTCTAGTTCATTCTAAAAACTAAAGGTTAGTTGATTCCTCTTTGTTACGCCTATATGCTTCTGCTTTCACAAAATGAGTATTTTCTTCCCAAGAACTAGTTTTGTTTGTTCTCAATCGTGTTCCTTCTAAGGGTACTTTTAAGTATAATTTTGCAACTTAATAAGATGTTATGGAAAGCCATTGAAATATGACTGTGAAAAGAAATGCTAATCGCTGAAAAAATATTTCAAAATTGGATTTATGCAAAATAACTGTAAAATTTTGGAGGACATATAAAAATCTAGAAGATTTTACACTGAAAGTAGCTCTGTAAAAGTCTTTCTTCTGAACCAACACTGAAGACTGTAGATTATGATTTCCATGGTGTATTTAAAAAAAAAAACAACATAGAACTCAAAAGGGAAGAACTTGCCACTTTATGCAAAATGTCATATAAGGTCAAATTGACATTCTTATGGTTAAAGTAAAATATTTAGAGTGTGTATGCTTATGTATGTACACATATATATGTAAAACATTATATATACATATGTAGTATATATATAATAGTATATATAGTGTATATATATATATATATTATATAAAAAACTTTTAATGACTTCACATTTAATAAAATTTTCCCTTTAACCTGTCAGTTACACATCTTGATGGCACCAGATAAATAAGCTTCTACTAGATTTGCTTCCAGTTGGAATCATATTCATTTAGAGTGGTTGCACTTATTCTCTGTCGATCTCCCCAGATTGACCAACCTGGCATAATATCTGATTAATATTCCGAGTAGAAAAAATAGGATACTTAATAACTTTATTCAATTAGTAGAGCAGTCAAGCACAGCTGAAACTACTTTTGAGGAATTAAAAATCAGGATCCTTGAGGGAAAAAACGTAGAAATCATTATTTTATCTGCAGATTCTACTTAGAGATTTTGTAGATACTCTAGAGTCAGATATTTTATCATTCCTTTCACTGTGTCGTCTCAATTCTTTCTCAGTTCCGAATTAAAATACAGTTGTCCTAACGCAGCAATCAGGCCTCATTCTTATGAGATGTTCTTACCTCCCGTAACTCCTTCAGGATTTACTAATTTTCTCTCCAAGCTCCATACCACTGGTTCCTATACTGTAGAGAGCCTCAAAATATCTTGAGCAGCTTGTTAAAAATAAAGATTCACCACTACTTACCCCCAAATTGCCTGTATCAGAACCTCCAGTTTGTTTGATTCAGATACCAAATTTTTAGCAGGATTGTTCTACTTTATTTAATAATAATTCTAAATATTGTAACACTATATCAGTATAAACAAAAAATCTTCTCTTATTTTCTGTATTTTTCTCCTTAGCTTGGTAAGAGCCATTTTCTTTTTGTTGTTGAAGTATAGTTGATTTACAGTGTTGTGTTAGTTCCAGGTATACAGCAAGGTGAATCAGTTATACACATACACATGTGTGTGTATATATATATATTTTTTCTTTTTCAGATTCTGTTCTGTTATAGGTTATTACAATATATTGAATATAGTTCCCTGTGCTATTCAGTAGGTCCTTGTTGTTTATCTATTTTATATATAATAATGTGTACATATTAATCCCAAGCTCCTAATTAGCAGTCATTGGGAGAAAAGTTGCAGAAAAGGAAGCAATGTATAAATCCATACCTGAAGTCTCTGCGGTCTCTATCTTGGTCTTTTAAACCTTATTTGAAACAAGTGATTACAGGAGACATTTCTGAGACTAGCAGGTCACAGAGGGTCTTGAAGAGTTGAAAGCTTGATTTCGCATAGATTGTTTCATCGAGATTAAAGAACTGGTCCAGAAGGTCATAGTGGTTAAAGGATTAGGATTCATTCAAATAAATGGTCAAGAATAAATAGACTACATTTAACTAGGAGGAGGGAGAAAGCCTAGACGAGATAGTCTGGGGAAGAGCCTGGGCAGATCTAGTGCCTGGTCCATCATTAGATTTAGCATGTGGCATGAGGACAAGAAATAGAGTGGGTCAGGGATTACTGAAAAAGAGAGGTAAAATAGATGTAAAATTCGTTTAATTTACTTTTTAAACTTTGAAAACTCTTCTTGTATTTATATACAGACATTTAGAGGCAACTCCCACCCTTTTTATGGTCTGTTAACAGTGTTGTACATGAATCCTTATTCACACTTTTGATAATTTTCTTAGGATACATAATATTTTAAAAGGTTTTGGCATTCTGTGACTAACTAGAAACATTATATCAAGTTACCCTGGTTTGCAACATTTTTGTTTTAATTTTACTATTAAAATGATTGTTCCATCAATTGTTACACTGGTAACATATTTTTAATTATTAGAACACTATGACATTTTTTGATTTGTAAAGCATGCTTCCAGTTTTTAAAATTTATTTAAAATTTTTATTGAAGTATAGTTGATTTACAATATTATATTTAATTATATATAATATTATATATGTACAACATAGTGATTCAATATTTTATAGATTATGCACATTTACAGTTATGATAAAATATTAGTATATTCCCTGTGCTGTACAATATATACTTCTGGCTTATTTTATGTATAGTAGTTTGTACCTCTCAATCTGTGACTCCTATCATGCACCTTCCCCTCCTCTCTTCCAGTTGGTAAACACTAATTTGTTCTCTATATCTGTGAATCTGTTTCTCTTTTGTTATATTCATTCATTTGTTTTAGTTTTAAGATTCCACATATAAGTGATAATATACAGTATTTGTCTTTCTCTATCTGCCTATTTCACTAAGCACAATACCCTTCAGATCCATCCATGTTGTTGCAAATAGCAAAATTTCATCCTTTTTTTATGGCTAATATTCCATTATGTATATATACCACATCTTCTTTATCCATTCATCTGTTGATAGACATTTAGGTTGCTTCCCATGTCTTAGCTATGGTAAAGAATGCTGCTATGAATATTGGGGTACATGTATCTTTTCAAATTAGTGTTTTTGTTTTTTTCCAGATACATACCAAGGAGTGGAATTGCTGGATCATATCATAGTTCTATATTTAGTTTTTTGAGGAACTTCCATACTGTTTTCCAAAATGGCTGCGCCGATTTACATTCCCACCAACAGCATACTAGGGTACCCTTTTTTTCCATATCCATACCAACATTTATTTGTGATCTTTTTGATGATGGCCATTCTTAAAGCTGTGAGGTGGTAATTCGTTATGGTTTCGATTTGCATTTCTCTGCTGATTTAGTGATGTTGAGCATTGTTCATGTCCCTGACGGCCAGCTGTATGTCTTTTGTGGAAAAACTGTCTATTCAGGTCTTCTGCCCATTTTTAAAAAGTCTGTTTGTTTGCTTTTTTTGGTGGGGGGATATTGAGTTGTATGAGCTATTTATTAAGGTTGGATATTAACCCCTTATCAGTCATATAACTTGTAAATATTTTCTTCCATTCAGTAGGTTGTCTTTTTGTTTAGTTGATGGTTCTCTTTGTTGTGCAAAAGATTTTAAGTTTAATTAGGTCCCATTTGTTTATTTTTGCTTTTGTTTCCTTGACTTTAGGAGATTGAAAAAATATTGCTATGATTCATGTCAGTGAATGATCTGCCTATATTTTCTTCTAGAATTTTTATGGTTTCTGGTGTCACATTTAGATCTTTAATCCATTTTGAGTTTAGTTTTGTATATAGTGTGAGAAAATGTTCTAATTTCATTCTTTTACATGTAGCTGTGCAGTTTCCCCAGCACCATTTATCGAAGAGACTGTCTTTTCTACATTGTATATACTGTCCTCCTTTGCAATAGATTAATTAATAGATTAATTCTAACTCTATTTTCTTAGAGGTTCACAGATTTGTTCTCCTTTCCTGCAAAATATGTGTTGTCCACTAATATTATTTCCATTTTCCACAATATGAGAAATATCTTCTAGATACTGGCCAAAGGAATGTTAGGAAAGCTAATAATCTTTATTTCTGAAGTATTTTGTGATGTGTGTGATTGTTTATATGTTTAAGTTGTCATGAACATAAGACTATATACGTTTTTGTGGGAATTTAGGAAAGTCTAAATTAAGTGGACTCCACTTGAAACACAAGGAGAGGCTCAAGGTTCTGAAAAACTCTTTGTGAATAATGGGACAAAGAGTCAGCTGTGTAAAATAGATTGCTGAGATGGGAAATGATACACCTGTAAGTAGTACAGGTGTATCTACCTATGATTTTGAGGCCACCAGACTTGATCGATACTGCTCAGTATTCTTCTTCTGAATAGCTATTTGACAGAACAACAGATGTCTCATTTCTCTCATTGTGCTGGACCTTACTTGAAGAAAAAGTTCTGTAGAGCCCTGTGTAATCAATTGTCCCAGTTTTCATTTTTGCTACTGACCTTTGGTTGTTGAAAAATTAAGTTGGCTACAGAAAGAAAGTAAATTTCAAAGAAAAGAAAGTGGTTTATAGATGAGATAAAACTTCTGTCTGCATTCCCATTCAAAAATATATTGTTTTGCATATCATAGCCCTATAATTAATCCTGAAGATTATACAGATCTTAATATGATGTAAAAACATCATATCTTTCCTTGGGAATCTTTCCTTGACTGCTACCACTACAAGTATGAGTTTGCTATGAGAGTAGAATGCCATTCATACTCAGTAGAGGATTATGTCTTGTTTTGCCCCCAAACCAGACAGGACACATTCATCTATAGGATGAACAATGTAAATATGTATTCTATTTCAAAATCTTCAGACTCTTCATTCTTACGTATTATCTAATATAAATACCAGGATGTTTTAAAAGTTTGATCTGAATTAAAATACTAAGTAAGATTCAGACAATGAATTTTAGAAACTGTATACAATGTCTGCATCATCAAAAATCATATGCCTTATACATTTCTAAAAGAACCCTTAACTATAAGTGATTTAACTGAGATGTAGATGAATCCTAAGAAACAGGAAGAAAATCCAGAATGTTAAAAAAGGAGCAAGAACACACAGGCATCTCTAGGTAGAAAAAATATTTTTTTAGCAACAGTTTTTTCATATTGATATAAGAATGCTCTTCCTGAAGCAGGACTCAGTGCCTGAGTCTAGAAAGTTAGTCCTGATGTTGTAAGTTGTTACAGCTCAGAGTTGTAAGAGTTATAGATAGTTGAATTCTGTAAACTAAAGTTATCTCCAAGTGTGTGGGATTTCTAGTCGCATCTTTACTACACTTACTCAAGTTGCTGCCATACATAAAGCAGTGCATGAATCCATAAAACTTACTTCCCCTGATCTTGAAAGTGAATAGAACACTTCAGTAGCACAAGCAAATTGGTTTTGAGAGCAAAACAAAGAAAGAAGTATCTCTGGGCCCTAATTTCATCATCTCTTACAGAAGGATACTTTATTTTTCCAATGTATTAAGTGACAGATTATTGCTTTTAATGTATATTTCTACATCCTTTTTCCAAATAATATTTGTTTTTTGGTCTAGGTTTGCCTATCATTATTCCCATTACACAATTATTGGCAATCAGTTAAAGTCAGTAGATATTAGGACATTTTAGCAGGAACATTTTGTTAATACATGCAAACTTAAAATGACTTAAAATAATTACATTTCTCTCTCCGTGACCTAGAATTTTAGGCAGTCAAAAACTTAAAGGGGCTGATAATCACAATGTTTTAATAATATATACATATATAAAGGCAATTTTTCTCTGTAAATTTTGTATATCTTCCAAACAAATATATCTTAAACCATGTGGACATTTATTATTCTCTGTATTTCTGTGTAATGACTCTTCTATCATTTTCATTGATCTATCTCTTTCCTTGATCCTGTGTCTTTGTAGCCACAACCCCTGAAAAGTTACCAAAAATAGGAAACAGGATCAGTTCCTTGAAAGACACAATTTGCCAAAACTCACATAAGAAGAAATGTACAATCTGATTATGCCTATATGTATTAAGGAAATGAATCAGTATTTAATAACTTTCCAAATCAGAAAGCACAAGGCCCAGATGGGTACCCTGAGGAATTCTCTCAAACATTTAAGGAAGAAATTATACCAATTCTCTGTGATCTCCTACAGAAGATAGAAGCAGAGGGAATACTTTCTAACTTCCTAATGATGATGCCAATACTACCCTTTTAACAAAGCCAGGCAAAGACATTGCAGGAAAAGAAAAATAAAGACCAATATCTTTCATGAACATAGATGCAAAAATCCTCAACAAAATATTAGTAAACCAAATCCAACAGTGTATAAAAAGAATTATGTATCATGACCAAGTAGGATTTATCCAGATATATAAGGCTGGTTCAACCTTGAAAAATCAATTAATGTAATCCACCTCATCACCAGTCTAAGAAAGAAAAATCACATTATTTCAATATATATAGATAAATTATTTGGCAAAATCAAACACCCATTTATGACAAAAATTCTTAGTAAACTAGAAACAGAGAGGAGCTTTCTCAGCTTGATCAAGAATATGTATAAAAAACTATAACTAACATCATACTTAATGGTGAGAAACTTTGAGCTTTCCCATTAAGATCAGCAACAAAGCAAAGATGCTTCCTTTTTAGCTTTGTACTGGAGATACTAGCAAATATAAAAGGACAAGAAAAGGATATAAAAGGCATATAGATAGGGAAGATAGAACACTTTGTTCACAGATGACATGATCACCCATGTAGAAAACATGAAAGAATTAATTTTAAAAAAACCCTCCTGAAATGAATAAGAAATTATAGCAAGTTTTCAAGACACAAGTGTTAATATTACAAAAGTCAAGGACTTTCCTATATACCAGGAATGAACAAATAGGATTTGAAATAAAAAATACAATACCATTCCAATAGATGCATGGAAAGATGCTCAACATCACTAGTCATCAGGGAAATGCAAATCAAAACCACCATGAGATAGCACCTCGCATCTGTTAGAATGGATATCATCAAAAAGACAAGAAATAACAAATGCTGGTAAGGATGTGGAGAAAGGGGAACACTTGTGCACTGTTTGTAGGAATGTAAATTAGTGTAACCACTATGAAAAACAGTATGAAGATTCCTCAAAAAATTAAAAATAGCACTACTATATGATCCAGCAGTCCTACTTCTGGGAATATATCTGATGGAACTGAGAACATGATATCAGAGAGATATCTGCACTCCCCTGTTAAATGAAACATTATTTACAATAGCCAAAGTATGGAAACAACCTAAGTATCCATCAGCAGATAAATGGATAAAGAAGTTGTGATAGATAGATAGATAGATATACACATATACACAATGGTATATTATTCAACTACTGGACAGAAGGAAACCCTGCCACTTGCAGCAACACAGATGGACCTTGAGGGCATTATGCTAAGTGAAATAAGTCAGACTGGGAAAAACAAATGCCATGTGGTGTTATTTATAAGTGGAACCCGAAAAAGGTAAAGTCATAGAAACAGAGAATAGAGTGGTGAATACCAGGGGCTGGGGGCAGGGGGAAAGGGAGATGTTGGTCAAGTGTACAAAAATCCAGTTAGAAGATGAATAAGTTCTGGAGTTCTCCTGCACAGCATTGTGATTATAGTTAATACTGCTGTATTATATACTTGAATGTTGCTAAGAAAGTAGATCTTAAATGTTGTCATCACAAAATAGAAATGGTTGTTTTGTGATGTGATGGAAGTGTTAGCTAATGCTATGGTGGTAATCATTTTGCAATATATAAATGTGTCAAATCAACACACTGTGTACCCTAAACATACACAATACTGTATGTCAAGTATATCTCAATAAGCTGGAAAAAACCCACAATATCTTTTACATTAGCACCTCCCAAAATAAAACATTTAAATATGAATCAAACAAAATATGTACAAGATCTATATGTGGAAAACAACAAAATTCAGATGTATGAAATAAAAGAACTACTAACAAAAAGGAAATGTATTCCGTGTTCATGGATAGGAGGACTCAATATTGTCAAGATGCTAGTTCTTCCCATCTTGATCTACAGATTCAGTCCCAATCAAAATCCCAACAAGTTATTTTATGGATATTGACAAACCGATTTTAAAGTTCATATGGAGAGGCAAAAGACCCAAAGTAGCCCACACAGTATTGAGAAGAAGGAACAAAGTTGGATGAATGAAAATACCTAACTTCAAGACTTAACATAAAGTTACAGTAATAAAGATAATGTGGTATTAGTGAAAGAATAAGCAGATAGGTCAATGGAATAGAACATTGAGCCCAGAAACAGACCCACATAAGTATAATCAACTAATCTTTGACAGAGGAGCAAAGGCAAGGCAATGGAACAAAGATAGTCTTTTTATGAAATAGTGCTGGAACATCTGAGTGTTGTTCCTAATGGAAAAAAACAACAGTGTAGACACAGACTTTACACCTCTCACAAAAATTAACTCAAAATAGATCATAGACCTAAATGTAACATGAAAAACTATACAACTCCTGGAAGATAATTTAGCGGAAAATCTAGATGACCTTGGGTATGGCAATGACATTTTTATATACAACACCAAAGTCACAATCCATGAAAGAAATAATGAATAAACTGGACTTCATTAAAATTAAAAACTTGTTCTGTGAAGTACAGTGCCAAGGGAATGAGAAGATAAGCCACAGACTGGGAGAAAATATTTCCAAAAGACACATCTAACAAGGCCTCTTATCCAAAATATGCAAAGAACTCTTAAAATTCAACAATAAGAAAATAAAGTTGATTTAAAAATAGGACAAAGAGCTTAACAAACACCTCACCAAAGAAGATATATAGATGGCAAATAAGCATGTGAAAAGATGTTCCACATTATATGTCATCAGGGACATGCAAATTCAAATAACTAGACACCACTATACATCTACTAGCATGGCCCAGATCTGGAATAGTGACAACACCAAATGCTGGGAAGAATGGGGAGCAATAGGAACTCTCATTCATAGCTGGGGGAATTAAAAATGGTATAGCTGCTTTGGAAGACAGTTTCTTACAAAACCAAACATAGTCTTAGAATATGATCCAGCACTCACACTCCTTGTTATTCACCCAAAGGAGTTGAAAATTATTGTCCATACAGAAACCTGCACTCAGATGTTTATAAAAGCTTTATTTATAATTGCCAAAACTTGGAAGCAACCAAGATGTCCTTCAGTAGATGAATGGATTAATAAACTGTGATACATCCAGGCAATGGAATATTATTCAGTGCTAAAGGGAAGTGAGCTATCAAGCCATGAAAAGACATGGAGGAACTTTAAATGCATATTATGAAATGAAAGATGCCAATCTGAAAGGCTATGTAGTGTACGGTTACAAGCATATGACCTTCTGGAAAAGGCAAAACTATGGAAAACAGTGAAAAGATCAGCTATTGCCAGGGATTGGTGGAGAAGGGAGGAATAAATAGGTAGAGCATAATGGATTTTTAGGGCAGTGAAAACACTCTGTATGACACTATAATGGTGGATACATTTGTCCAAATCCATAGAATACACAACACCAAGAGTGAACCCTAATGTAAACTATGGACTTTGAGTAATAATGATGTGGCACTATAGGTTGATCAACGGTGACATTGATTGTTAAACTCCCTATGATGACTTTGCTATTATGTGGATTAGAAAACAAAACAGAAAGCATTTAGTCAATGGTTTGCAAAATGGTTATTAACATCCAAAGCCCAGCTTCTGAGCTATCTCATGGGTCAGACAGATAAACTATTAAATGGAAAGTGGCCTCTGCTAACTGATATTGACAAATTATCATCACAAGTATATTTAGAAAACCACTGTAAATGAATTGGTTATGTTATATAGTTAGGATTCTATTTGAGAACTAATTAAAATGATGTACAAAATTAGAGCAAATGTTATTTTAAAATTTTGGTCATTTACTTCCTAACTCTTTGACTTATGGGAAATAAAAATTTCAATTTGCTTTAATATATTTTTCCCTAGTTTTGTTCATTTCTATATGAGACATTATTTGTATGAGACAAATGTTACTGAAAGGTTACAGATGTTATTATGAACAGAAATGACCATAATAATCAGCATGAGTTCTGAATGCTGTAATTATTCACCTTCAGCATTAAGGATGGACTAAACTGAATTATAGTGGAAATATTAATTGTTGTGAGTGTATTTTATGCTCTTGATAGTTCAATATATCATGACACTCTACAAGGAAGAATTCGAGAAGAGGCCTAACCTGCTTCAAATCTCTCTTTTTAATTTACTTTAGTGACTTATTTTGAGACTCAAAGTCACAGAAGTCAGAGTGCATCTTATGTCATTCTTATTCTGATAAAGCAGTATTTGACATTTTGAAAAATAACCTGCATGTAATCACAATCAGAGTATATAAGGATTTTTAAATGGAAAAAAGTGCCTTTTTATTCAATCTGTTTTTTTTTTCTCTAAGTCATTAAATGAACATCAAATTTCAGGAGATAAAGTTTAACTCAGTTTGCTTAGTGCATTTGTCTTCAGATTACTTGGAATAGCATGAACAGGGCAATCAGCCACTCAAAGATATGGCCTACTATCTAGCATAATGTGAATAAAATAGATATTATACATATGAAAAATGATTTCAAAGGTAAATTCAATTTTATTTTTCTTAGAAGCTAGTGCTTTAAAGAAGTATAATATAGGAGACTGAACACACTATTGTAATACAAACTGAGGTATGAAAAGTGATCAAAAGCAAAGAAAAAAAAGTCTAGGCAAGAAGGAAGATGGATGGTTAGAGTGAAAAGGTAGTAAAGAAGACATCTGTATATGGCCTTTCCTCTGCAGCATATTTAGTCACTACTTAACAAGATTAATCATTTATTTATGTATAAGTTTATGTTTATCACTTATTGGTAATTAGAAATGAATGTTTTGTTGTTATTTATCAGTTAAAATTAAGATGAAAATGTTTCACCATGTAATCCGTTATAAGCATTGGGTTTACTGCTTAGCAATGTTTCACAAGTACATATCAACAGTAACTAAATGCCTTGGTTTTTAATAATACTATCCAGGTTCATAGGTGACTTAGAGGCCAGTTTTTGCTTCAGAATGTTGTCTGATATTACAGGTGACAAGGATCAAGTGAATTGGGAGTGGGAAAGGGATGACTCAGCTGTAAGATTATTTATTTGAGGTTAGAAGTAGTTATTATTCAATAACTAGGCTAGTTAATAGAAAAGGAAGGCCATTTAACAGCACAGAATAAAGCAATGGAGAAAATCTAAATTCAATATAATTAATTATGTGTATGTATATACATATGCATATATATGTATACATGCATAAATATACAAAATTCATTGAATGAATACATAATTTATATACATGTATGCCCATATATATATATAACTTATGTACTGATTCAAGCTTTTTCTAGTAGCTCTCATATTCCAGGCATTCTTTTAGGAGCTGGGGATAAAACAATGAACAAAAAAGGCCAAATACCTGTTCATACTGCCCTCGTGGAACTTGCATTCCACTGAGGACACAGCAATAACAGGATAAGTGAGCAAAATCCAATGTATATTAGCAAGTAGTTAATGCTATGGAGAAGATAAAAAGGAGGAAATGGTTAAGGAATGTTGGGAACGGGGTTGAACTTCTACAAAGGTGTATTAGTTTTCTCTTGCTGATATAACAAATTGCCACAAGTTTAGTAGCTTTGTAGCTGCCAGCAGAAGGAGACCAGGCAGCAGGTTACTGCAAGAACTTCTATAGAAGGTAATGGTGGCCTGGTACAGAGCAGTAGTAGAGTGAGAAGGGAGACATAGTTGGATTCTGGCTATACGTCAAAAGCAGAGCCAGCAGGATTTGCTGGAGGTTTGCAGTAGCGTGTAAGTAAAAGTAGTTAAAGAAGTCTCCAAGGTACTTTTGGCTTTAATACTTGGAGAAACTCTGTTGCCCTTTATTGAGATGACTGACATTATGAGAACATTTGTGCTTTTGTTGTTGGTGGGAAGTAATATTCAGAGTTAGTTTGCTATATGTAGAGCTTAAGATGGTTGTTGGATATTCAAATTAAGGATGACTAAGGGTCGAATATATGAGTCTAGGGTTCAGGGAGGACATATATATTAATAAATGACAGATTATTATGATTTTCAAAGCCATGAAATTGATTGAGGTGTTCAGTCATGAGTTTAGGTAAAAAATAGAAAAGATTCAAGAATTAAACACTGGGATACTCCCAATAGAGATCAGGGGAAGGAAGAAGAACCATCAGAAAACACTGGGGCACAAAAGAGAAGAACCAGGTTAGTGTAAAGTCCTGGTAACCTGGAGCAGAAAGTTCTGAGAGAGAGAAGTGCTGTGTGATGCTGCTGTATGTCAAGAGAGGAGAAGGCTGAGAAAGATCATGGGACTTAGTGATGCCAGAGACGTTGTTGATAAAAACAGTTACAGTGGGAGGTAGAAAATAGAGGGATTAAAATCAGGCATGACACAAAAAATGGATTATTTGTACACATTTTATTCTAAAAGAAAAATTGAACAGTAGCTAGAGGAGGAATGAGACGCAATGCAGTATTTCTAAGATAAGAGAAATAATTTAATATTTTGGGGGGACTAATCACTATGAAAAACTATGGTAGGAAAAAAGGAAGAATTTCTAGAAGAACATCCCTAAGTATATATGGGAAGAGGTTGGGATCTAATACTCAAGTAGACAGCTTAGCCTTAGGTAGTAGAACATGCAGTATATCCATAGTTAGAAGAAAAAAAGCAAAATATATGTGTATAGATGCTGAAACTGTAAGTGGTGGTGATATCTTGTAGAGGTTTTCTTCTGATGGCTCAGTGTTCTCAGCGAAATAAGAAATAACACCATCTCATAGAGAGAATGGGTTTTGGTGTTGTACATTTGAAAAGAAAAGGAAGTGGAGGGATAGATGGATTTCAGAAATATAGAATGACTTTGTGTCACCATTATGGACCTCTCCGAAGTTAGTGTTGGGGTTTATAGAGACTAGTTTTCATGGCTTTGTGCTTTTTTCCAGCCACGTTCAGCTACGAGAGAGCAGACAGACAGTATGTGGGGAACCAAATTTAACTAGAGTTATGGTTTAACCAAAGGGCTATGTCAAAGTGATAGAGGCAAGGGGGTTTTGTTAACATCCAATGGATTCTCTATCATATTTAACCACATGTAAGGAGAGTAATTAGGGCATTATGGGAATGAGGGACCACAAAATAATGCTGTAGTATCAATGGAGTAAAAGTCTTGGTAGTCTTGGATTCATGAACACCATGTGTTACTATTTCTGCCCCCCTCCTCTGACTTTCCCTTTTAAGTCACATGGCTTGCACTATCGCTTTCTTTAGGACGCTGCTTAAATGTTTTATTAATGAGATCTTCCTTACCAGCCTTATAGAAAAGAGTTCCAACTACATGGCCCTCTTTATTTCCCATATTTTCTTTGTTTTTCTTTCTAGCACTTATCAATCTATGGTCTATTCATATACTTGCTTGTATATAAGTGTAGCTCTCCCCACTAGAATATAATCTTCACAAGTGTGGGAACTTTATATTTTTGTTCACTTTGTTCCTCCATCTTCTATAACAGTACCTGGCACCAAGTTGGCACTCAATAAACAGTTTTAGGAATGGATGATGCAAGCCTTTTGAAATCCTCAAGGATGATGTAGGTAAATCAAGACAGGAAACAAAGTTGGTAGACCACATCAGCTACAAGGTAAGGCCATGCTTTGAGGCTGGCCATTTTAACAGCGAAATTAAATTCCCTCATCCAATTGATTTGTAGTGAGATTTCATCCAAGAGGCCTGCAAGTATGGACAGGCCTGGAATTTTGAAGGGGATGTGGGTGCAGAAGCTGACAAAATTTTCCATTTAAAAATTTTTCTCCTACCATATCCTCCTGAAGATCATTTGTGAGGAGAGGTGGTTGAGTTATTCAGAATTGCACTTTTTTTGTACTGCTTCATTATATATTTGATGGCACTAAATACACCTGATTGTTTCTCTCAGATTGAGGAGATGTTATAAAACATTGTGAGTGGGACATCAAGTTTACTTGATAAACAGTAGAATTCCTGAAAATCTTGGGTGTACATTTGCAGTTTTTAATTATTAATTCAGAGTTAAAAAAACTAAGACTGATTGGGTGATTTCTCTCCAGTATAATTCAGGGGTGCAGGCATGTAGGAGGGAGGTGCTTAGGTTTATCTAGGGTGGCGTTTTACCAGGCAATACCATGGACCGATGCAAGGGTTTAGGAAGTTGAGGTTCTTTGCAGGCAAGTTGTTATATGCCATGGACCATGGAATCGGAGATGAAAAAGGAGGAAAATAAAAATGAGAAAGCAATATGTAGTGAGGACATGAACTTGAATCTGCCTCTAAGACTATGCTTTTTTGACCATAAACCATGATCTAAAAGAAAATATCTACTGGCAACTATTGTATTTTAACCCCTCACAAAACAAATTAATATGAATACTTATAAATATCAAAAATTATTTAAAACATCACTAATTAAGTTTCTCACATATCTTATATTTGTTTCTAAGCTCTGGATATGCAAGTTAGGTAAGGTATGTTCTCAGTCACAAAAGAACTCATAGTCTAATGGGAAACCTAGATGTGTAAAGGCTGAGCCCCTTGGAAGCAGAAATCATCTTTCAAGTATTTGTTTGTTGCTCGTTTCTCCACCACATTCCAAAAGTTTTCAACATAACTGCACCATGAATTGTACTTATTTTAATCTCTGGAAATACCTCACATAATATCTTACACATATTTGATGATCAATAAACACTTGCTAATTAATTTACTTCAAAAAAAAAAAAGAAAAAACAAAAAAACCCCAACAAACATTTATTTCTCGCAGTTCTGAAGGCTGGGAAGTCTGAGATCAGGGTGCCAGCATGGTTGGATTCTGGTGAGAGCCCTCTTCCTGACTTAAAGATCATCGTCTTCTTGCTGTATCTTCAAGTGGCAGAGAGAGGTAGTTCTGGTGTTTCTTCCTCTTCTTATAAGGGCACAAATCCCATCATAGATGCCCCACTTTCATGACCTCATCTGAACCTAATCACCTCCCACAGTCCCCATCTCGTACTACCATCACATTGGAGTTAGGGCTTCAATATATGAACTTTGAGGGGACACAGACATTCAGTCCATAACAGAAGTTAAAGATACATTGAACTTGAAATGTCATTGGGACATATAAGTAGAAATAGCTATAGGCACATCTTTAATCAAACTACAGATGATTATCTACAGCCTTCTGATCTTCCATTGCTTCCTATCTGAGCAAAGGACCCCACTATCTACTTAGCTACTCATCCTGGAAACTATAGGTGATCATTTGCTCCTCAATCTCTGTTTTCCAACACAGGATCTTAGCAAATCAATCATAAAGTCATCTACCCCCCAAATATTTAGAATTCATCTACTTCTTTCTCTGCTCACTATGACCATCTTGATCCAATTCACACTGGCTCTTCCCTCTGTAATCGATCTCAGAATTACCACTCTCAAAAATGTTGGATGCTTCAAGAGATTATGGGCAGTATGTCTCCTGTATTTGCCGAATTTCCAACATTTTAGGGGTAAACCTTATTATCTCTTCCCTATTACTATATTCCAATCGATTCTGTACAAGAGAGGAGAAAAGTGCTAGAATAAACACTTTCATTCATGTTCAATTCCTAACCTACTCCGCTGGATAATTCATTCCTAATGTATTTAGATTTAGAATCTGACCACTGTGGGGTCTCATTATTAGTTGATCATGTGCTATGATTTAAGGTGAGCAAAAGGCTTCATTCATTTTTTCTTGGCCTCCTGACTCATAGATTGGTAGGATGGCCAAGGCTGTCTTTTACTTTCCATCTCTAAGCCCTTTACTGACCTGGAGAGAACTGTGGCTCAGAAGAAGTTAGAGGCTCAGTCATGCAGGCTCCCAGAGGCCTGGTCTCTTGGCATTGAAGTTGGGTGCATAAGGTTGGCCTCTTCTGCAGTGCATTCTGCTCATGGTTTCATCTCCAGGTGTGGCTGCCACAGGGCTGTTGCTGTCACAACCCATGAAGTTCACATCCTATGACTCAGCATCTTTCTCCTCACTTAGGTGGTAAAACACATACTATGATCTCACTTCAAATAATGTTAAAACAGCGAATGGCCTTAGTGTTGGGGCCATTTGGTCTTATTCTTAAAATATATAAAACCCTGTATTGGAGAGTCTGTTCCTTGTACTATTGCATAGTGCCTCATGCTCTTCAAATACCTTTTCAGATTGTATGGAGGCCATGAAATCTTGACCTTCCTTGCTTTTCCTCTCAGAAAGTGGGCATATTTGGACATATGTTCTAGAGTCATGATCTATAGATGACATAAACTTTTATGAAAAAAATCGCAGCTAGAGAAAGGCAAAGCCAATTTATATTGCAGTCAGAATAACACCAGCACAGCCCCATTAAGGATTAGTTGGAAGAATATATAGATATTTACTATGCACTCAATAAGTCAGTAGCCCAGTGAGAATTGAAACTTTTAAGAAAACATCAGTAGAAATGTGGGAACATTGCTTATTGGAGAAATGTGTCAGCAACCTTGATCATTGTTTAGATTTAAATTTGATTTTTAGTCTTTGGGATTTAAATCTTTATTGCATCTTCAAAGTATCAATAGCTTGCTTCTGCTGAATCAAGTTCTCTGAATCTTGGGGCTTCAGTATGTTCCACCTGGTAGATATATTGATATGTATATATGTATGTATGTGTATACACACACACACACTTATTTCAGTGTTAATATTATCAGTCTTTGTTCAAATAATTGTTCCAAGGTTTCAGGAATATCAGAAATCTAAGGAGTAATTTTACATGTTCTTATATAATAATAATAACAACAACAGCCGGAGCAAGTCTAGAATATGCCAGAAATTTTACATGGATCATTTCTAAATCTTACTACAGTCCTGCAGACTTGGTGTGTGGGTCATGTGATATTTTGAGGTATTATGTTTTTCCCCTCTGTTTTCTTCTGAACACTCCCACCTCAACCCATTCTATATAAGCACATGGTTAGACTTATGTTTGTTGTTTTGAGTGAGTTTTGGGACAAGAGAGAATACAGAAGACTCCTGTGAATCTTCCTAAATTCCAGAGATGGGAAAAGATTGGGACCTAGAAAGTTTTTCCAGCCTAGTGTGAAGGGAGATGGTGAAAATGGAGTGGTTTTGGGGGTCTCAGCACACAGGGGACATGCCCTGGTTTCCAGCAGAGAAGGCAGAGGGCCAGCAATATTTCTGGAGAAAAAATGCCTACAAAAGCCATATAGGCAAGTGGGACCACTGGCAACCTCAGAGGAAGAGCTCAGAGCCCCAGGCAGAGCTTGGACTCATCCAGAGTGTCTAGGTCCTCAAAGTCATGCTGATGGGGGGAGGAAGGACAGTACTTGTCAGGATAGATGACTCTTGGACCATATGGCACCTGGCTTGGAACTGCATAGGGTTTTAAGATAGAGGCACAGATTCTGAGTAAGGGATAGAAATACTTCCTAAAACACTCTGAATAAAATAGAATTTAGCCAATCCAGTATGATAGCTCTTTCTTGACTTTCTGGTTTTTTTGCAATAACTAAGGAAAATTACTGAAAATACCAGAGGTGTTTAGAGAATATATTAAATTGAATTGAATTAAACAATGGGAGTAATTTAGTGATCTAATCACTTTATTCTCATAGAACAATACCCTCTGTCTTGCATGTATCTGTTTTTCAGGTGTTATATATTTTTTGAATCCTCATCTGAATCAAACTCTTATTTAATTGAAAGCATATTGGACTTAGAGATTGTAAAGAAGTGTAATTTTTCATGATTCCTTTCTGTCATGAATTTAGTGAGTGAAGTTTGTTCTGCATTTTAAGGAATGCAATTGCAGCAGCTGGCAGTCATTACAATGCCTATAAATTTCTACCCTAATGTATTTCTATTGTTATATTTTTGCTTACAAAGATTTTAGTGTCACTTTATTTAATTGAAATCAAATGATGTTATTTACTTTGTAGTGATGCAAAAAAAATTGCATTTGTAAGCGACTGTTATTCAAATTGAATTTTCTTATAGAATGCTGGAAGTCTTTAGTGCAGAACATTTTACATATAAATTTAAAACAAGTGCTAAACTGTGACATATACTCGGCCAGACCAATAGTGAAGATGATATGGTAGCTGAGATTGCAATTGATTATGTGCAAGGAATTGTTGAGTCATCAGATGACACAAGATTGAAAAAATTACCCTAAAAGTGAAAAGAGCAGTATCTGATATCTACAGACATTATCACTTTGTATAATATATTTAGTAAAATAACTGAGTGAATACTAAGACAGTAATATCCCACAATGGTCTTTATCTTTAGCAGCATTGTATGATTACTTTTGGATTTTTAAAAATATTAAAATGTATATTCTGGAAAAAATTCAGAAAAGCGCCTATAAATTGACCCCCTTCCTAGAGGAGGTGCTTGTTCATGGTTGACCCTATGAGTTATTTGTGTTATGAGTTAAAACAGATTTGGAATTATTTCTGATCTAATGCTAATGTCTGAAGCCATTCTCCAACTGTGGAGTATCTGGGGACTTTGGTAAACATTTCTGTAAATTCTCTGCCTTCTTAGCTGGATGATCATGTTTTTCTTTTGTCTTTATGTTCAAGTGGTGACACTGGTTCTGATGTTAGAAGGTTCTTGCAATACCTAAGGAAACTGAGGAAATAAATGGAATATGTGTTCTTTATGTTCTCTATTTCTCAATCCTCTAGTTGGAAAAATAGCTTAAATCCAAGTAAATTTTGCTTTTGGTTCTACAATGTTTTGTTAGATTCTAAAATGACCACAGATCTCTCCCATCCCTGCATGTACATCTTTTTGCAATGTGAATTTGCTACTCATCCCATTTGAATCTATAATTCTGGACAAGTGACTTGCTTTGGCCAATGGGACATTAGCAACTGCAATGCAAGCTGAGACCTTTTGTCACTAACCCTTCCTTGCTGCCAGGAACCCATTTCCCACCGTGTGATCAGGGAGAATGAGAGATCATGTGAAGAGAGACCCTAGCTGTCCCAGCAATGACTGAGGCCATCCTTGTCCTTTAAGCCCCAGTCAGCCAGCTGAGACCATAAGAATCTCCAGATGAACTCACAGAATGTGAGGAGTAACGCATGTGTGCTGTTTGAAGTCCCCACATTTTGCTATGGTGTGTTACGAAGCAAAAACTGATAGGATTCTATTTTGAGAGGAAGTGGAGTACTGTAATAATGCAGTGCAAATACCGTATCACCCACTGCAAGCCCATCTGTCTGACCTTGTGCTTTGACTCCTAGTTACTTTCGATTCCTCAAACCTTAAGCTCAGATGGAAAGTTCAAAACCCTTAATTCCTTTGCTCTCATTATGCTAGTAGTTCCCAATCCTGACTTTTTAGCTTAGGTTAACATCTCACTTGCTTTTGGTAATTGCCTACACTCGGAGTTGAAAATAGTACTTTTCTTTGACATTCATTTTTAGGTAGCATCTGTGGGTGTGTTAGTTAAAAGTCCTTTTTCCGGTCATAGTGGCATGACCCTCCACGTCGTAAGTCCTTTATATGTCTACTGGGCTCCCGAACTTGAATCCACAGAGGTATTTCTTAGACTTTTTCTGGTCTGCTTCAATTTGACCCTCTGCCCTTCTCTCTTGGTGCCTTAAACACTACCTTGTATACTTTGGCTCAGGCATTTGGCTTATGAAGTAATTTGAGGAAACACATCTTTGAAGGAAGCGTTATTGTTACTTGGACCTACATGAAACCAGGCTAAACAATGGCCTTGTGTTATGATTTCAAGTATGTTCAGTTATTCCTTTCTAAATAAATTGTCATTGTGTCTAATTTTTTTATCATTAAACTCACTGCTTGGAACAACATTTCCTTGGTTTCCAGCATTCACTAATTCCATATTAGAAAGAGCCACTCATTAATTTCCTAGCAATGGAAAGCATAAGAAAATGTAACTCAGAAGGAATGCTTTGAAAAGGAGAGGGATAGGAGTGGAGATATGCATTTCATGGAGTATTCTTTAATAAAATCAATATGGTAGAAATATTGGCGTTACAGAGACCAGCGTTCAAATATGAACTTCACTATTACTAATTATTTTTATGACCGTGGGCAGTTAAAATACTTTAAGCTTCATTTAAAAAAATTGTATATTGAAGCTGATACATAGTTCAAAATGTTGTTGTGAGGTTCACTTGAGATGTGTGTAAAGCACTTAGAATAGCTCTTAGGAGCTAGAAGGACCTCAAAGCACTGAGATTGATGCCTGTGCCTCTCATTAGTTGGGTGGGGCTGTGAGGAAAAGGCTTGTGGGGGGGGGGGTCTCTTGGATTTGAAGGAAAAAGAATGAATCAAATATGAGGAGGAACATGATAAAGACAAAATATGCTTCCTTTGTGGTTTTATCTGTATCTAACCCATGTCTTAATGTATAAAAGACCTATGTATGGGGGAAATAAGTAAGAGGACAATACCTGAATTGAAGAGTGCAAATTTTTACCTGTAATAAGAAAAAACAAAAGTCTTAATCATAGAAGAATTCAGTATTGGAATGATTTACTGAAGGAAGTTGTACAGTATGTATGCATGTACGTATGCATATATGTACACATGTATTTTATATGTATGTGTACCTATCAGCCTTTAAGAAACAAATTCAGCCATGGATCTGTTTTGAAACAAGTTGAAATTCCAGGTTAACACTTGGCATCTTTCTGGTTTATAAAAATATATGGATTCAGGTAGAATAAGGGAAGTCATTATCTGCCATGAAGTATTGCCTACGAAAGATCTGCTTCCCTCTCCCACCCCCTCACAGTAGAGCAGAAGGCTAATTGAACAGATTCAGACATGCATTAAAGACATACCATAGTACAGAAAGTACTATCCAGATAGACTTAAATATTGCTTTTCCCATTCCAAAAGTTTATCTTTACATGTGTGATAGCTGCAGGTTTGCACCTGTTGATATTGTTTTTCTTTTTTTCGTGGTACGCGGGCCTCTCACTGCTGTGGCCTCTCCCGTTGCGGAGCACAGGCTCCAGACGTGTAGGCTCAGCGGCCATGGCTCACGGGCCCAGCTGCTCCGCGGCATGTGGGATCTTCCCGGACCGGGGCACGAACCCATGTGCCCTGCATTGGCAGGCAGACTCTCAACCACTGCGCCACCAGGGAAGCCCTGCACCTGTTGATTTTAATGCCTCGATTTTTATTCAATAATTTTGACTGCATCATTTTCTTTGTCTTTTGGAATATTGAAATGGAGATGTTTCTATTAAAATACTTATAGAATTATTTTCAGTCAAAGCCTTGAATATCAAATAACAACTGGAGGTTTTAGTTTGCTTCTTAATTTTTTTTGTATTTTGCCAAATAAGTATTTATTGCTTTAATAAATAGGAAAATTAAATATGACATTTTAGAAGTTTAAAAAGCAAGGTTATAAATGACTTAATCTAAAATCATATAGTAAATCAAAGTGAGAACTTTGCAAACTTTAAACTTTAGAAATGTGTGCTTATTTTAAAACTAGAGTTCTTAACATTCTTGTGAAAAAAGTTCTTGATTTAAACATCTTACATATAATCATACAGTAAAAAAAGTAGTGTTTTACTTTTTTGTGCTAAGACTACAGGTGATACTGCTCTTCATTCATTATAATTTTCTGATATAATTATGTTTAAAATTTATTAAAAATATGTATGCCAGAAGATTATAAATTAATAAACTTTAAACGGTTTATAAGACACTACCTTGCATCACGTTACTATTTAAAGAGACAGCATTTGGGGCTTCCCTGGTGGCACAGTGGTTGAGAGTCCACCTGGCGATGCAGGGAATATGGGTTCGTGCTCCGGTCCGGGAGGATCCCACATGCCACGGAGCTGCTGGGCCCGTGAGCCATGGCTGCTGAGCCTGCGTGTCTGGAGCCTGTGCTCCGCAACGGGAGAGGCCACAACAGTAAGAGGCCCGCGTACCGCAAAAAAAAAAAAAAAAAGAGATAGCATTTGAACTTCTAAGTCTTACAGACTCAAACTTTTAAAAGCCTTACTGTATTTTGTGAGGAACAGGCAGTGATGATTGACAAAAATGTAGAAGTGTTACATATATGAGAAGTGAAAGAATTCTATTCATAGTTTATTACTATTGACTATTTTCTTAATTGCTTAATTCTTAATTACTTTGAAAATATTTAAAATAAGACCACTTTTCATTTGCCAATTAGGCTAAGTGTTATGGTATAATTTATATATATATATTTATATCATGATATAAAGTATTATTTGTTGCAGGAAGGTAAAAATATGAAACTTTCAGTTGATTTACTGACTATATATGCTAAATATATTTTTTTATGATTATAAAATGTTTGCGAATCCGCTGTCCTCATGACTATGGGACACAAGTTTCAACAAAGTAAAATGTATAAGAAAATAGAGTTCTACATGAAGAACTAAAACACAGCTGATTCACTTTATTACCAATGAGGATAGAGTGCATGTTAGTCAGTGTCTTTTGAAAGCGTAATATCTGAAGTTGAAGGGAATAATGAGTAGTGTTTTCATTACTCTTTGTTCGTATTTCTATGCAAAGGTTAATTTCTTTAATAAGGCCTTCTGCTTTAATAGATAGTAATTTCAATACAAATCACTTTGATTCATTTGTTCTCTCAACTATAAACATTATAATTATGAGCACTGGAAATATAATTTAAAGCATTATGGTCTGATACAACAAAGCCTGTAGTATTAACTGGAAATGGTTTTTGGCAGTGGGACTTTGACAGAAGAACTGCTGCTTCCCCTCCAGAGCCCTCCAAACCCCATCTGTCTCAAGGGAATTTACTCCTCACATCTTCAGGAAGAGTCAACCTCTCTGCAGTTAATGGTGAGTGGAATTGAAATGAAAATCAAAATTCCTTTGAGGTTCTGGAATTAGATACCTCATTTCTTTTTCTTTACCGATGTCTATATTTACTGCTTTCCCTAGAACCCTATTCACTGAGATTCTGAGAGCATGCTGATCAGAATGTTTTGGTACTATGTTTCATTTTACTTCAGTACATGCTAATATATCTTCCATAATTCCATTGCCAGAAACAATCTTCCCAAGCACAGAAAAATTATGACATTCCTGTGCTATCTATATTAACTAATCAGTGATATAAATTTGGTTCAGTCTGGATTTCCTTTAATTAAATACATTAAACACAGAGAAAACACTTTTACTTTATAACACAAGCATATTCAAGACATCTCCTGGATGTGTAGTTTCAGTTATAGAAGACAGTATATTCAACCACTTATTGTTCATTTGATAAGACTCACTCATGACCTATTATGGGTAAATGATCCTGGCAGACATTGAGAATGCAAAGTACAGCTCAGCATGTAGTTAGAGAAGCAGGCAGGCCAACCACTAGTTACAAAGCATCATGACAAATATTCACAGATTTATACAGCAAGTGATGTGGAAGCACAAAAAAGGAGTAATTAACTATGGGAAATCAGAAAGAAATTCTGATTTTGTGGGGGGGGGGGTGGGGGGTGGGTAGGTGTGGTGTGGGGTGGTGGGAGTGACGTTTGAACTTGGTCTGGGTATGTGATATTGTATTCTCCAAGTGAGCAAATGAAATTGGGTTGGTGAAGGAGAAATGTAATTTATAGCAATAGTATGTAGTGGTTAAGAACTTGTAGTTAGGAGTTGGCAAATTTAATTTGCATCCCTGTTTTATCACTTAATACACGTGTGACCTTGACAAGTTAATCTCTCTGAAGATAAATATAAATAAAAATAATACTTATTTCATAAGCTTCTTATGCAGATCAAGAGACTTACTTATAAAATACTTAGCAGCATGGCTGGCTTGTGATAAACAATCAACCCATGATACCTAATTTATATAGGGTCGAGAGTCAAGAAGTATTATTTAAATATTCACGCAAATAATTAGAGAAATAGAGGGCCAAATGTGTTGATTTATGTTGAATATAACTTCTAGAATAATTAAAAATAGAATGAAATGTCTGTATGCCTTCAAAAAAACCAAAAAAAAAATTCATATAGCAAAAGTAACCAGTTTAACTAAAGATGAACTTCTTATAACGTTATATAAGAGGACGAAGCTCAAACATATTCATCATGACAGTCAAAGTAAATTAATGCTTCCTATTAAAGATGGAGATATTCAGATGGTGTCAAAAATTAATATCCAATTCATGCTTTATAAAAGAGATTCATGTAAAAAAATAAACTTGCTAGATTTCTAATGATAAAACATGTATCATTTAAGCAGAAATAAAGAGTAGAAATAATATTAGATGCAATAAAATTCAAGGCCAAAAGCATTAAGGTAGAAGATTTTTGTCTTGTGTATGTAAATTTAACCAGTGACTATTGGCCAGAGCACCTATGAGTGGCCTTTCTCTGTGGGCTGGGCTTCCTCAGGAAGTCCAAGGGCAAGCATCCAGAGAGAAAGAGCCAGATAAAAACCAAGCCACCTTTGATGACCCAGCCTTGGAAGTTAGGGTAACTTATCTGGTATTGCATTTGAGAAGGTTGTCACAGTCTCCCTCCCCCATGCGGGATCAGGGGAGATTGCCTTCACCTCTTGATGAAGGAGTGGCAAAGTCCTGAAGAGCATGTGTAACCAGAAGTAATGCTCTGACCATTTTGGGAAACCACAGGCTATCACAGCCTCACCATCTGGCAACAAAAATTCTCATCCTTCAGGCAAGCAAAATCCACTCATCCTTTCCCCCGAGAACTCCCTAACATCTCATTCCATCATGGCATCAGGCTGTATTGGAATTGAATGTTACCAAATAATTGATGTTTAAGAATAGTTGAAGGTTATAGATTCAAAGCCTGCATACTTAGGAGCCATGAAAATCAATTTAGAAATTACTTGAAGCAATAAGAAAGTACAGTAAAATAGCAAGTTAATATATGCAAAAAATCAATAACATTCTTATTTACAAGCAATAGCAAGTTTAATGATAGGATAAGCAAATCTTCTTTATAATAGCATTTAAAAGCACGGTTAAAGAAATGTTAATATTACCTAGAGTAAATTGTATTGTTAACAATATTAATGAGCCCTGGATAACTATTTGCAAATTATAATGAGAGGGAAAAGTTTAATATCTTTAATATATGATAAGCTTCTAAAAAGAAATAAGATAAACATACCAAAAGGAAAAAGCAAAGGACATGACTGGGCACTGAGGAAAAAAAAGAAAAAAATAACAATGTTGGACCTACACTGCTTATTAGTCTCCTCTGTTCAATTCTGCTGACTGCCCTTCCTTTCACAGGTATTGATTCCTAATAAATATCTTGCACCCCAAGCTCAATTTTAGCATCTACTCCCAGAGAACCCAAATTGTGACAATGATGCAAATTGAATATCATTTCTGGAGAGAGTTTTACATTCTTATGCATCCTCTTTATCCAGACAGTTTTACAACTGGTAATTTTTTCTAAAGAAATAATATAAAATATACTTATGAATTAAGTTACATATGCAAGAATGTTCTTAGTTTGTATGAAAAGTGAAAAATGATATTTGTTTAAATGATTTACAATTTGGGATTAATTACTTTAAATTAATGCTGTTAGGAAAAAATGTTTTAGCTATGAATATTTATTTATTTAAATAAGAGCTTACCATATTGCTTTGCCAGTCATGAACTGTATGGTGTATATATATATATAAAATGAATGTCTAGGGGTCAGTCCAAGATGGCATCATAGGAAGATCCTGAACTCACCTCTTCCCATGGACACACCAAATCTATAGCTACATATCAAACAATTCCCTCTGAAAAAGATCTGAAAACTAGCTGAACAGCTCTTTCACAACAAACAACAAAAGGACCACAGTGTGACAGGTAGAAGAGGCAGAGAGGCAGTCTTGCCAAAATCCCCATTTTGGGCGCAGTGACCCACAATCGGGAAGGATCTCACAAATCTGGAGCTTGCCTCTGAGGAGAGAGGAGTCTGTGAGGCACCCTTGAGACCTGCAATAGGGAGAGAAGCCCCCCAAATATCTGGCTTTAAAAACCAGTGGGGCTGGGGGCTTCCCTGGTGGCGCAGTGGTTGAGAGTCCGCCTGCCGATGCAGGGGACACGGGTTCGTGCTCCGGTCCGGGAAGATCCCACATGCCGCGGAGCGGCTGGGCCCGTGAGTCATGGCCGCTGAGCCTGCGCGTCCGGAGCCTGTGCTCCGCAACAGGAGAGGCCACAACAGTGAGAGGCCCGTGTACCGCAAAAAAAAAAAAAAAAACACCAATGGGGCTTATATTTTGGAGACCCAAAGGGCTGTAAGGAACTGAGATACTGCTCTTAAGGGGCTCACATGCAGACTCACTCACCCCCAGGGTCCAGCACACAAATAGCAGTTTGAAAAGTGCCTAGACTAAATGGGAAGGAGATTCATTATCTAACTGTAAAGTGTCTGCCAGAGGGGCAGGGGCCATTTGGGAGGAGGGAACTCTTTCAAACTTCTTTTATGAGGCCAGCTTTACCCTGATACCAAAACCAGACAAGGATACCACAAAAAAAGAAAGTTGCAGACCAATATCTCTGATGGCATAGATGCAAAAATCCTCAACAAAATATTAGCAGACTGAATTTAAGAATACATTAAAACAATCATACAACATGATGAAGTGGGATTTATTCCAGAGATGCAAGATGGAACAACACCCACAAATCAATCAATGTGATGTACCACATTAACAAAATGCAGGATGAAAAATCATAGGATCATCTCAATAATGCAGAAAAAGCAGTTGACAAAATTTAGCAATGATTTATGATTAAAACTCTCAACAAGGTAGGTATAGAGGGAACTTACCTCAACATAGTAAAGGCTATATATGACGGTCCCACAAGTAACATCATACTCAACAATGAAAAGCTGAAAATTTTCCCTCTCAGATCAGGTAAAAACAGGATGCCTATTCTCCCCACTTTCATTCAACATAGTTTTGGAAGTCCTAGCCAAAGCAATTAAGCAAAAAAAAAAAAAAAAGAAATAAAATGCATCCAGATTGGAAGGGAAGAAGTAAAACTGTCACTATTTGCAGATAACATGATTTTATATATAAAAACCCTACAAACTTCACCAAAAACTGTTAGAACTAATAAATGAATTCAGTAAAGTTTCAGGGTAAAAATTCATAAAAATGTCTCAAGTGTCTCTATACACTAACAATGGACTATCAGAAAGAGAAAACTTAAAAAAAAATCCCATTTACAATTGCATCCAAAATAATAAAATACCTAGGAATAAATTTAATCAAGTAGGTGAAAGACCTGAGGTGTACACTAAAAACTGTAAAGTATTGATGAAAGAAATTGAAGACAACACAAATAAATAGAAAGATATACCATGCTCATGGATTGGAAGAATTAATATTGTTTAAATGATCATACTACCCAAAGCAATCTACAAATTCAGTGCAATCCCTATCAAAATTCCAATGGCATTTTTCAAAAAAACAGAACAAACAATCCTAAAATATGTATGGAACTACAAAATACCCCATATAGCCAAAGCAATCTTGAGAAAGAAGAACAAAAGTGGAGACATCACACTTCCTGATTTCAAACTATATTCAAAATAGTATGGTATTGACATAGAAACAGACACATAGATCAATAGAGAGCCCAGAAATAAACCTGTAAATATATGGTCAGTTAATTTGCAGCAAAGGAGACAAGAATATATAATGGGGAAAGAACAGTCTCTTTAGTAAATGGTGATGGAAAAACTGAACAGCCCCATGTAAAAGAGTGAAACTAAGCTACTATCTTACACCAGCCACAAATATTAACTCAAGATGGATTAAAGACTTAAACAAAAGACCTGAAATCATAAAACTCTTAGAAGAAAACATAGGCAGTAAGCTCCTTGATATCAGTCTTGATTATGATTCTTTTGGATCTGACTCCAAAAGCAAATGCAGTAAAACAAAAATAATTATGTGGGACTACATCAAACTAAACAGCTTCTGCCCAGCAAAGGAAACCATGAACAAAATGAAAAGGCACACTACTGAATGGGAGAAAATATTTGCTAACCATATAACTGATGAGGTTAATACCCCACATATATAAAGAACTCATATAACTCAGTACTAAAAAACCAAACAATCTGATTTAAAAGTGAGCAGATGATCTGAATTGACATTTTTCCAAAGAAGCAACACAGATGGCCAAGAGGCACATGAAAAGATACTAAAAATCACTAATCATTAGGGAAGTGCAAATCAGAACCCCGATGAGATACCACCTCACACCTGTCAGAGTGACTGTTATCAAAAAGAGAAAAAATAAGTGTTGGCAAAGATGTGGAGAAAAGGGAACCCTCATGCACTGTTGATGGAAATGTAAATTGGTGCAGCCACTATGGAAAACAGTATGGAGGTTCCTCAAAAAATAAAAAATAGAAATACCACATGATTTAGCTATTCTACTTCTGGGTGTTTCTCTGAAGAAAATGAAAACATTAATTCAAAAAGGTATATGCACCCCAAATTCATCACAGCATTTACAATAGCCAATACATGGAAACAACCTAAGTGTACATTGATGGATGAATGGATAAAGAAGATGTGGTGTGTGCATGCATGCACGCGCATGCGCACACACATACACACTGGAATACTACTCAGCCATAGAAAGAATGAAATCTTGCCATTTGCGACAACATGGATGAACCTGGAGGGTATTATGAACCTGGAGGGAAATATGTCAGACAGAGAAAAACATATACTATGTAATTTTACTTATATGTGCAATCAAACAAACAAGACAAAACAAAACTCATTAATACAGAGAACAGAATTGTGGTTGCTAGAAGGGAGGAGGGTTGAGGGGTGGATGAAAGGGGTGAAGGGAGACAAGAGGTACAAACTTGCAGTTATAAAATAAATAAGTTGTGGTGGTGTAATGTACAGCATGATGACTATAGTCAATACTAATGTAGTGCATATTTGGAAGTTGCCAAGAGAATAACTCTTAAAATTTCTTACATAAAAACAATTGTACCTTTGTATGGTAACGGATGATAATGAGATTTATTGCTGTGATCATTTCACAGACTATACAAATATTGAATCATGTTCAATATGAACTGAAACTAATATGTTAAATGTCAATTTTACCTCAATTTTAAAAGGAGAAAATAGTTACAATTCAGGCATAAAGAAGAAAAGAATATATAATTATACAATGAAATCTTGTCTAATAAAATCCTTGTTAGAAAAACAATGAATCTGTAGTGTTAAAGAGAACTAATTTAACCACAAAAGAGTTTCTGGTAGGAGTTATTTTACATAGCTATCAAAAGGATGAGAATTTTGGTGAGGTATTTAATATTTGGCATAATCAAAGTGCTGTCTTTTTGATGAGTTATTGCTATGGCGTATCATCAGAGTCCCGTCACTTTGATAGAGTATGCTAATGATATCTGTTTTGAACAACAGAAGTGTGAGTATGCATTAAAGTAATGCTATTCTATACTTAAGAACCACTCAAAAAGGTAAACAAACTACTCTTAAAGACTACCTAATTTTTACTTGGAAAACTCATTAAAATATAAAAATGGTAATTTGTTTTTTATTGTTAAGCATTGCCAAAGTCAGGTTCCTGAAATCTTCAAGAAATCAGGATAACCACTTATCTTCTTGTAAGTCTTTGTGTTTCATTCTGTTTTTCTTAATTAAAAAACAGAAAAGCACATTGAAAGCCTATATTTGACAGTTTTAAAAATGTGTGTTCTGTTTTTACCTTCATTCAGAAATTTAGACTTTTTTTCTCCTAAAAACATATGAGAATTTTGCATAGTAATCTTTGTCAGGTAACGATAGAAAGCAATGTAATCATGTCATATTCAATGAATGATTTTTGTGACTATGTTTCATTTATCATCTTCACTGAAGCGTTATATAAATATGCATAATCTTTCTTTCTTTACTGAGCTTTTACAGTATAATTTCACAAGTAGATGAAAAATGCTGTATTTAGATTGTTGGCTGAATTCCCAGTTTTGTTTTGTTTCCTGAAATTCAAGAGCATTATAGATTGATTCTTTGTTTTTTTTATTTTTGCATATGCTCTGCCTTCTATATTTAATTTTGAATGTGTCATTTCTAATGTTTTAGTTACTAATAGAATCATGGAGTAATCTCAACTTGAGTTCACTATAATCCTATACAGCAATGTTTCTTTTTTCCTGTTTGAACATCAGCAAACTGAAGGCCACACAGGATCCAAATCCTGGGTCAGGCAGTATGACTGCAGAGCCCTCAGGATCTTAACCCCTGGTGTTTACCAAAGAATGCAGTGATAATAAACATACATTGACTTTATCCATAACTGCCTCAATTCATCCAATGACATTTTAAAATATTGACTGAGCGTATACTATTTTTCAAGCATTGCTCCTAGGGATCCAGGTACTAAGTAAACATGACAAACAAGGTTACTGCACTTCGTCCACTGTTGTAGTTGGAAGAGACAGATAAACAACAGGTAGCCAAATAAATGACATAGTTTAAGAAAGCGCTAAGTGCATTGAAGGACATAAAGTTCTGAGATAGAGGCTGACTGTTGGGTATTCTGTTTGACAGGATAATCAGAGAAGATTTCTCAGGAAATGTATTCATAGATCTGAAGGTTGAGAAGGTTGAGAAGGCTGAAGGTTGAGAAGAAGCCAGCCGTATAAAGATACAGGGAATGAGCATTACAGGCAGGGTGGACAATTAAGTTTAAAGGCCTGCATGTGGAAGCAAGATTGGTGTTTCAGAGGAGTTCTAAAAATTTATGGTATTATTATTATTGGCCTACTACTGCTTCAGCTAAGAGAGTTAGTGAGCACTGCTAGAAGAGTTTAAACATCCATTGATACTATAATACTATAAAATCATAAAAACAAACTTAATATACAATAAATACCAAAACAAGATAACTATATCTCAAATACTGAAAGTGATTTAGATTAGAAAATCTTTTCAGTGGAGACAGACAGAGAACCTCTATTGAGAATTCATCTAAAATCCTAAGTAATTTATAGAGTGGATCCTGAGAAGCCCCAAGACTTAAAAGTTAAAGGAGCAGAGGGGCAGGGGTGGTGGAGGGTGAGGGAGTGGGAGAGATTTGATGGGTTTTATGAGTACCCCTTGGGTTAACATTCATTTTCCATTGTGCTTGAGAGATGAGGAGAAATTTAAATACTTTAAACAGGAAAACACTTAAGGAAGCTTTATAAGCACTTACTTTAGCTAAGGTAATGTGCATGTGCTGCTTGTGTTGGGGTGGTTCCTGTGCATTGAAGATAGACCTCAATGCACAGGATGATGTAACTTGAGCCCCATTAAAGAAACCACACACCTGAGCACACAAATGCAGTACACTCAGATCTGATTACATCAACTCAGATGGAATCAGGGCACTCAGATCTGATTCCATCAACCCATTTGCCTTTGTCCTAACTCTGTCAGAAAGTAATGTACCTTTGTTTTATCCATTCCCTCATCTTTATCCATTCCCTCATCTTTCCCAAAACTCCCCCTTCCCTCATTCTTGATTTCCCTCTTTTCTATTAAAAATAGGAAATTAAGGGCTATTTTATTTATATCTTCATTTCTTACCACTGCTAATTTTAAAAACTGCAAAAATAATCCAATAAAAACACAATAGTAAGAATTATAGGCACTACATAACATTTTTGAAAGTAATTTAGAAAAACTTTGCTCTATAATTTTATATATGTATTTTTTATTAACCATTTTTTATTGAAACATAGTTAATTTACAGCATTGTGTATCAGGTATACAGCAAAGTGATTCAGTTTATCTATCTATCATCTATCTACCTATCTATATGCTTTTTCAGACTCTTTTCCATTATAGGTTGTTACAAGACATTGACTCTAGTTCCCTGTGCTATACAGCAGGTTCTTGTTGTTTATCTATTTTATGTATAGTAGTGTTTATATGTTAATCCCAAACTCCTAATTTATCCCTCCCCCTAACCCCAATCATCCCCTTTGGTAACCATAGATTTGTTTTCTATGTCTGTGAGTCTTTTTCTGTTTTGTAAATAAGTTCATTTGTATCATTTTTTAAGATTTCACATATAAGTGGTTTCATACCATATTTGTCTTTCTCTATTTGACTTCACTTAATATGATAATCTCTAGGTCCATTCCTGTTGCTGCAAATGGCATTATTTCATTCTTTTTATGGCTGAGTAATATTCCATTGTATATATGTACCACATCTTCTTTATCCATTCATCTGTCTATGGACATTTAGGTTGCTTCCATGTCTTGGCTGTTGTAAATAGTGCTACTATGAACATTGGGGTGTGTGTATCTTTTCAAATTAGAGCTTTCATCTTTTCTGGATATATGCCCAGGAGTGGGATTGCAGGATCATATGGTAACTCTATTTTTAGTTTTTTAAGGAACCTCCGTCCTCTTTTCCATAGTGGCTGCACCAATTTACATTCCCACCAACAGTGTAGGAGGGTTCCTTTTTCTCCACCCCCTCTCCAGCATTTATTATTTGTAGACTTTTTGATAATGGCCACTTTGACCAGTGTGAAGTGATCCCTCATTGTAGTTTTGATTTGCATTTCTCTAATAATTAGCAGTGTTGAGCATATAAAAATTTTAAATTACCAAGAATAATTTAAAACTGTCTGTACCTAAAAACATAGCCTAGAATTATATAAAATGAAAATTTTCATAACCCCCAAGGAAAGAGAGGAATCTGAAAAAACATAGCACAGAATCTTTACTGTACCTCATTCAGTATTTGACAGAAATATAAGACTAGAAAACAAGCAAGAACATCCTTATGAAATGATCTTGTCACTTTCTATTAAAGTTTTTTTACCTTAAAGTCTATTTTCTCCAATAATAATATAGCTACATCAGCTTTCTTTTGTTTAATATCTACATGCTCTTTATTCATATGTTTACTTTCAGTTGTTCTGTATTCTCATATTTTATGTTTGTGCTTTGTAAACAACTTATAGTTGGACTTCTAAATCCAGTCTTACAATATTTTTGTTCTAATTAATGTATTTATTCCATATATTTAATATCACTAGTCATATTGATTGTATGTTCCCCAATTTAATTTTTGCTATTTGTCCCATCTATTCTATTTCAATTTTTTCCCTTTTATGTTGTCTTTGAGATTGCTTAATTTTTTGCTTGTTTATTTTTTAAAAATCTCTAGCATACTCTTTCAATTCATTTAGTTGTTGTCACAGTGTGATATTGTAATATATTAAGAAATGTATATTTGGTCTTTAGTCTTTGGCCACTGGTTCCTGACACAGGAGTTCCTAAAACCCTTGGAATTTTCTGAGTGATAGGAGTGTCTTTTGTTCTTTATAGTAAGTGCCTTTCAACCATATCTGAGTTTTTGCTAATAGGATGACTCTCAGTGAGTCCCTGTAGAGCTTCAGGAGGGCAACTGGTTGTCAGAGGGACCAACCAGGCCTGATCTCTAAGTAGGGGGAGAGGGGCTGGAGATTTAGTTAATCACCAACAGCCAATAATTTAATCAATCATGCCTACATAATGAAATCTCCATAAAAACCCTAAACAATGGGATTTGAAGAGCTTCTAGGTTGGTGAACTCATTGAGGGGCACACCTGGAGGTTGCAAGGAAATTCCATGCCCATACTTTGCGTTATGCATCTCTCTTCCATTTGGCTGTTCCTGAGTTGAAGCCTTTATAATAAAGCAGTGATAGTGAGTAAAGAGACGTTCTGAGTTCTGTGATCTGTTATAGCAGATTATTGAACCTGAGGAGGGTACTGTGGGAACCCCTGATTTGTAGCTAATCAATCAGAAGTACCAGAGGCCCAGGACTTGCAATTGGTATCTGAAGTAAGGCATAGTTTTGTGGGTCTGAGCCCCTAAGCTGTGTGGTCTGCCTTAACTCCAATAGTTAGTGTCAGAATTGGATTGAATTGTAGGACACCCACTTTGGTGTTCAGAGAGTTGGAGAATTGGTTGTTGGTGTGTAAAAAACCCCCACACATTTGTTGACAGAATTATTGTGAGTAAAAACAGTTCACACATAGAAATGAAAACATCTGTGCAAAACTAATCAAAGTCTAAGGTTAACCAAACTCTAACACTTTCCCCCACCAACCATAAGGATTCTAAAACATTTCATCGTTATTGGCTTCCTCTTGTTTACTGTTATTTTTGTCATGTATCCTAATACCTTCTTAATAAACCCTGGGGATGCAAAGTTATAGCTATGACACTTTCAGGGTATGTTGAGTTGCTGGTTTCCTTCCCTTTCAGCCTGGCACTATGGGTATCTCAACCTAATTTGGGAAGTCACTTCTTAGGCTGCATGACTTGATCAGGTCTTGGCCTCAGACATCTGTTTCCTTCTATAAGACTCCAAAACTGAAGCCAGCTTCCCCAGAGTGGGTAAATCTTCTTGCCCTAAATCAACTTCAGTGCTACTGTGCCCTACTGGCTTCTATGGGAACTCCTTTCCTTTTTGTTTTGACATGTCTTTACTATCTTTGCACATTTTTGATGTTCCTAAAAAGTATACATTTAAGGGCTTCCCTGATGGCGCAGTGGTTGAGAGTCCACCTGCCGATGCAGGGGACACAGGTTCATGCCCTGGTCCGGGAAGATCCCACATGCCGCGGAGCGGCTGGGCCCATGAGCCATGGCCGCTGAGCCTGCGCGTCCGGAGCCCGTGCTCCGCAACGGGAGAGGCCACAACAGTGAGAGGCCCGTGTACCGCAAAAAAAAAAAAAAATTAAAAAAAAAAAAGTATACATTTATAATTCAGCAGTGTTATTTGTTTTCAGCAAGTAGGGGAGGGGCTTAATTTATGAATACTGTCTCCTTCACTGGAATTCAGCTACAAGGAGGAAAGTTCAAAATATTTTCTAGGAAGGCCCCAGTTAATCTCTTAAAATAATAATTTAATTATTATTTACTTCATACCTTTAATCCATAACTTTCTCACGTATGCCTGTGGGTTCCTATCACGTGGGAAAGCCCGGTCAGGCCTGTGCTTGGAGGTCTTCCTCAGCCATGCATGTCCACAGCAATCCTCGCAGCCCCTCTCACCCCTGTGGGTGCTGCTACAGTAGCTCCACAGTGAGGTTAGTAGCATAAGAACAGGGTTCTTTCACACTTCATTGTACACCTATAGCAACTAGAAAAGTGCACAGAATAAAAACATCTAATATTCCTCTACAGTAACAGTTTTTTGTACTGTACTGTGGTTATGATGAAAATAAAATAATCTTTTTGTTTACTATTTACTTCATGTTATAATTTATAGTAATCTTTACTAAACATGAGAATGTTTTACTTTTGTGGGAAAAGTGAAAAGAATGAACAATTGAAAGTCAGCAAAAAAGCACATTATTATGGATACAACTCCAGTGTTCATTAGGTTATTTAAGTAGGAAGACTCTTGTTAGTTTTGCTATGAATGTACATGATACTCAAGTATATTGCATTTAAAAGGCTTCACAGTTTGGACATGAAACTGTCAAGTTCGAGTTTGTTCACATCATTTCTGAAGAAGAAAGAACACTTTTAATCCTATTGTTCTGGCATTTCCTCTTGTCATGATAATTTCATGGAGTCCCTTTATACCCTGTGTGTGATTTCTTGCTAACTGAAATAATAGATTATAGTTTGACAAAAGAACAATTTTTTAAAAAATCAGGTTTCAATTCATTTTAAAAGAAAATTGCTTTTACTCCCTCCTTACAAAGGATCTTATGATGTTTGAGGTTAAACAAAATGGCCTAATAGAAAATATATCAAAAGCACAAGATTTGTAATTGAAGATGTCATACTGAATTTTCAGAATATGACATAAACATTGATTCAAATATCCTCCAAAAATATCTTTTCATATTCACAAAGAAGCAATAGTGGATTTTTTTATTGGTAAGAAAATTTACAAAAGGAATTTATATACCTGGCTAAATTACTTAGTAAAATGTAATGTTAATATAATTCAAGATCCTTTTACTTAAGAAATGAACCCTCTATTTGTATAGCCAAAGTAAAGTCGTAAGTTTTGAATTGCAAATTGTAAAGCTGTATAAGGTTTCATTTAAATGGAATATAAGAGATCAACTAGTCAAAACTCTTGAATTTAAATAAGAGCAAATTGCCCCTGACCATTGATAAGCAGAATAATAAAATTAATGGTTTAAATAAAACTTTTAAAAATTAACCATCATTCTTTTATTTGCTTTATTAATGGAAGTATTGCAATGTTATTTACACTTTAAAAAGTTATTGATTTAGAGTGTCTCACCTTTTAGAAATGAAAAGGCATGTATCCAACTTTGGTAGCAGATACTTCCTTCTGTCACAGAAACGATGCATTGTGTTGTTCCTTTATATTTAGCATTTTGTATATCAAGCATTTGGAAGAGAATAAACAATTTTAAGATGAACATTTGTGTGTTCAAGTTAAAATGTCTCCCCATTTATTTCACTGTATAAATATATTTGGAAGAAAACATCACATTGCTGCTCCCCAGGGCCTCTGTGTATGATTTTTTCAGTTTGTGGACTATACAACCCTAGCAAGCAGTATTCACACTGAAGGCTGGGTGAAATGGTGGCCCCTGGATCATGCAGAGCACAACCCTTACTCCCTCTTCCCAGAATTATTTTCTGAACATATCTGGATGTATAGTTTCTAGTCATGCTTGGTACATGTGTACCCAATTTATTGAACAGGAATTCATTAGGGGTCTAAAGCAGAATTGCCTTATTTTTCTCCAAGTATAGGCTTCAGCCATGCTGCAATAAAGTTCTTCTCTCCTACTCTTAATGCCCCCAAAATTTAATTTATTTAATATTTATGGATTTATTCATATTTTTCATTTTTTTCTTAAGACAGTTTTTTAAAACTATCTTTCTAGAAAAAAAGTAGATTTAAACCTTTTTCTAATTTAATGGTTTAACATAAATCATATTTAATAATGGTTTTATATAATTCACATCTTCAATTATTCCCTATTAAGTAAGGCAGTATATGTGCAGTGCTTGGAAAATGTGCTGGGCATGTAGTAAGGGCCATATAAGTCTTAGTTATTTGTATTACTATGTAACTTAAAAAATCTATCTAAGGCATCAACAATTGATAATTGGTCCATTTTATTCCAAATATTTAAATGCTGTTTTCTCTATTGTATTGAATAATATTTTAAAGTGTTTCTCTGTTTTATCTTATTTTCTTTTATTCCTTGAATTCTTAAGACTATAATATCCACACCTGAAAAAACTCTCTGAAACTATTAAGTAACTCTAACCCACTTCCCAAGACCTTAGGGGGCTTAAAATCTATTCACTTTTCCTTCATTCTTACTATTTTTTTTTGTCTATTATATATAGCTCTAACTTCTTTTAACAACTCTATAGTCAATATTTTTTTTACATTGTTTTTATAAAATCAGGGCTTGTTTGTATATAACCATAGTTTACAACATATTTGTTCATCTTTCTTTCCTGTTTCATCTCAATCATTCCTTTAGGTTTCACTTACCTTATTTCTGAAGAAAGTCCTTTCATGGAAAAATTATTAGTGGTAGTATCTTTCAGAATTTTTATCAAAACATCTATGTATTTTCTCACTCTTAAATACTTCCTTAGCTGGCTCTAGACTCTCAAATGATGAGTTGTTTCCTCTCAATGTCTAAAGACATTTTTCTAATGCCTTTTGGTTTTTCTTTTTGCTGCAGAGACATTTACTGTCCACATCAGTTTCTATATTGGTAATGTTTTTCTTTCTGTTTGTTGGGAATAGATCCTCTTGATTTTGAAGTTCTGCTATTTTACTACAGTGCATTAAGATGAGTTTATTTCTAATTATCATGTTCAGGAGATATTGTGCTTTTTGAATATGAAGATTCATGTCTTTTATCAAATCTGGAAAATTCTTTGTCATTAACTCTTCAAACATTGCCTCTCTGCTATTTTCTTTTTTTCCTTTTGGAACTCCAAGTAGGTAGAGTTAGAGGTTTTCATGCTTTCTCTCCCACCCTTCTAACTGACTTTGACACATTTCTTATTTCTTCATCTCTCTTTGCCTCCTTTGTAATGTCCTCAGGTTGACATTTAAATACATAAATTCCTTCTTTACCTGTCTATAATACACTTTTATGATAATTTATTGGCTATCTTATTTTAAAAATTGCATGTTTCTTTCAAAAGTTACCTGGTTTTCTAATGTGATTTCTCTTTCTTTTTACGTCTTTACTTATTTTACCTTTTCATATTAAAATGCCTATTAGAATTCCATTAACTGAAGTTTTCAGATGTTCAATCTTGTTTTTCTTCTACAGATTACCTTACTTGGTGCATTTCCTGTGTATATATTATTTTGGAGTTTTAGTTCTTTTTCCAGAGCCTTGTAAATAGGAGTGTGTAATAGAAATGCAGGAGGATCTGTTTGAGAATATTTCCCACTGAAGCAGACAATCTTTTACTTCTGTTGAAAGGAACCAGTTTTTGTGTTAATTTCTCACTCGGAGTTCTCAGAAAGTGCAAGTAGTATTTTCAGGGGATTCATTTTTTTCTACTCAGGATCCTTGTCAAGGTAAACAAATTTCCTTCTACTCACCCTGGAGTGGTGGAATTTTTTTCTGAGACCGTCCTCTGAATGGTGAGGTAGCCTTTCCAAGGGTCCTGGCTTTAAACCATAATCTTAGTTATGACTCTAAATTCCCAGGGACCCCAGCCTATGCACTTCTCTCTCTGTTTTTCAACTTACTCTTGATTTGGGGGCCTAGATGGGCTCCTTTATTTTCTAGAGAATTCAGTTGTGCATTTAAGAGTGCCTTATATATAATATATAATATATATTATATGATATACATCTATATATCTATATATTGATATATAGATATATAGATATATCTTAATAATAAAGTATGAAGGTAAATCTGTTTTCTTGAGGGAATGCTCATAATGAAATGTTAAGTGCAGAAACAAGTTCTAAATATGTATGGTCTCTATTTTGTAATGTTTTGTTTCACTGAACCGAAAAGTGCATGTCCATGGGTCAGGGGATTTGAATGTTTAATAACATTATTTTGATAATTTGCTCCATTTTCTAGAATTCTTAAAATGAGCATGATTATTTTAAATAATAATGAAAACCATTAACTATTGCAAAAATTGTCTCTATTTGAGTGTTTTTCAAGTTTTTGACAATTCAGAAAACATCTTTTAGTTTCTTTATTTTCTAGAAATAATTTTATGGCTGTCATAGACTTGTTTATCAACTGTCCTAGGTATAATGATATGGTAAGTTGATATTCTCACTGGAAGTCGTTTATATTTAATTTACAGTAACTTTGGATTTATGTGCTACATCTCAGGAAAGAATTGAAAAGTACATGAAACAGAAATTCATTACTTTCTTTGAGTTCTCTATTTTAGCTTTCTATCTTTTATTCCATGACTTTATTTTCCCCTTTGAATTTTGCATATAATGTGAATGTCATAGAAATATTTCAGCATTTAACTGATATATTCATATCAAAATGCATCTTATTTAATTGAAGAAAATTATAAACAACTGTAAAGGACAATAATTATTTTATTTTAAACCAGCTGATGAGATGCAGGATGATAATAATGTAATAATTTTAGGTTTTTAGATATTAAAATTTTAAATATATGAAAAATTAACTTATAACATATATTATATTGGTTTGAATTTTATAATTTAACATGAAATTTCATACTCTTTAAACCACACAATATCCAAATAATTTTCATGTAATCATTGTGTCTATAAGATTACTCTTTTGATAATTATACTACTTTGATTACAAAAGGAACTAATGAGGATTTTATAATGAGAAAATAAAGTGATCTATCTCTGTCCCCTTTCCTAAATTCCCAGTTCTCAAAATAAACCCACATGAGTTTCAATCCTCTTGTGAATCTAAACCAAAACATAATAACCCTCATCCTCAAAACTGAATTTAAATGAAAATTAACTAAAGAAACAAATTACGAATCTTCTTTCCTAGACTGCAAACGTGAAACTTCCTGGGGATGCAATTGCTAGCTAAAATAAATACAGTAAGTCCCCTACATATGAAACTTCAAGTTGCGAACTTTAAAGATGAGAACGTGCGTTTGCATGTCCAATCACATAAGTTAGTTCATGTGTCTGGCATACATTGTCACGTGCGTGCATCCTCTACAAGTGGTCGTGCTTTTGTGTACTTTACAGTACTGAATAGAGTACAGTAGTACAGTATTTTAGTTTCAAGCCCAGGATGTCCGGAAGCAAGCGTAAACGCAGCCGTGATGTAGCTGGTAGTGCTAAGAAGTGCCAGCTGTTGTACTGTACTGCTCTACTTTTCACAGTACTGTAAGATTAAAAATGTTTTCTTTGTTTTTTATGTTTGTTTTTTATATATTATTTGTGTTCGAAGTATTATAAACCTATTACAGTACAGTACTATATAGCCGATTGTGTTAGTTGGGTACATAGGCTAACCTCGTTGGACTTACGAACAAATTGGACTTAACGAACGCACTCTCAGAATGGAACTCATTCGTATCTAGGGGACTTACTGTATTTTACTGTTAGAAAAAATTCTCAGGTTTGCCACTTCTTAGTTCTGAGAAAAATAATAGAACCTTCTTCTTAAAGTTATTGTGAAGATTACATGACTTCACTTTATGTACATCTTTTATCACTAAGCCAGGCACATAGTAATATATCAGTTCGTATTATTGATGCTGTTATTGTTTATTCTGTCACTTTTGTTGTTTATAGAGTGATATAGAGGAACTTTAAAGCAAGTATTGTTGGGTCATCATTTCTTTTTCTTGAAAAAATGCTGTACACTTTGGAAGAGTATGTGACATAACTTTCACTCTATTCATTCAAGTATTTAAGGGATTCCAAGAGTATCTCTACACAAGTACCTTTATCTTTGTCTCACTGTAAATGGCAGTGCAGGCTGTACTAAGCAGGCACTTGGGGAAAAGGGAAATAGTTACTGTATGCTGCACTTTTCCATCTCATAGGGCGCAGAGAACTCAGAGTAAATCTGGCAGGTCAAAACAGCAGATAATCAAATCTGTTAACAGTCAGGGAAACATATGTTACGTAGTAATTTTACTAACTATAATTTTAGCCAAAGCATGACCTCAGGGCGATTAAGCTCTAAGACTTTTTTCAGAAGCATAGACATTCTTTAATTTATCAAGTTGCGAATAAATTTACTTCCTGTTATTTAAAAAGAACATTTAACTGGTCTTGAGTACATAACAGTTACTTTCTAAGATGAAATAAAGTCTGTCATATCCAGGGATAAATCAAATTATGTGTAATTGATATAACACTGCCTAAATGTATTCCCACTGGGAAATACTTCTCACTGTGTATTTGAGATTGAAAATACGTAGCACATGGCAAATGTGGTAGTGTGAAGGTAGTATTTTTGAAATAATAAATATAAAATAGCATTATATAATGTGACACACGGGTTTTTCTATTTTTTAAAGTAAATCTCAAAAACTATGCATTTAACATAGTTTCTATGTTTGGAAATGTTTATATTGAAGGAATTAAGTAACAGGTATACATTTTTAGGAGATATGGCTGCGGTCTGTTAAGATTATTTGTGGACCAAGATGCCAGATGCCATCAATAATTCATATATATATATATATATATATATATATATATATATATATATATATACACATACATACATATACATATATGTTGTTTCTCAGCATGGTAGGAATTTTAAAAGCTTCCAAAAATGTGGAAAATGAAAAACATATATCATTATAGCTAAAGTGAATACAAGCTTGGAATTTATTTGTTTTGCTTGTTAAGAGCCTGAGCTTAGAGGAAATTTCTGGCCGTGAAAAGAGTTCATTTAGAGATTAGGGAGAGTGCAGTGGTGGCCTGGTTTTCCAGGAGTCGGCTCGAGGGTCATGGGTATGAATGTCCTTAACTTGTACTGTGGAGGTAGAGAAATCCAGTCTCCTCCTCCTTCCATTCGGTACCTATATCATGAGACTATAAAAATTTGCTTTTTACAAGATAAGAAATAGGAAAGTGTATTTGCCTCTACCACCTCTTCCTGGCTGTAAAAATAATGATGTTTTTGAGGACCAACTACTTTGCTAGCATTTTTCCTATCTTATGTTCAACTCTCATAGCTTTTCCCAGGAGAAAAATTTCAGCTTTTCCCAGGAAAAAAAAATTCTATTCGTCAATTTTATAAATTAGGAAACTGAAACACCCAGAGGGTAAATAAGTGATGCAGGATCTGAGAGCCAGGATTTGCACCTAGTCCAGGATGGCTTCTCCAGGACCAACAAATGCACTCAGACCCTTTCAGCAAAGATGAAAGGGACACAGAAGTTATGTCCATGCTATTTAAAAACCCATCCCAGAAGCTGCAGGGCTCACTTTAGATTCTATCCCACAAGCCAGAGGTTGGTGACGTGGTCACACTGAATCATAATGGAGACTGGAAAATACAGTCTTTATTCAGGAAGGCTGTGTTCACCTAAATGTTTTATCTATAAAAGGAGGGAAAGCAGATTTTGGTGGACAACTCTATAACAAATGATGTTTCCATCAAATTGTTCCATTTGAAAATTATTCTTATTCTTTTATAACTTCATCAGTGGAATCTGTCACTGAGAAAACTTTCAAATTGAAGACTCAATAGGTTACATTTCCAATTGCTAGGTTTTCCTTAAAATTTAACTCCAGGAATGATCTTCTGATTTGGATTAGTGAGGAGTCACCCAAACATAAGAAGAAGAAGCGTATAATATTCACCCATTGAATTATTGCAAAATGAACCTTATATTAACAAGCAAACAAAACATTTAATTCATTTTGTATCTTGTACTGGGAAATTGAAAATTTTCATGACCAATTTAAAATTTCAGCATTTGAGGCAGTAGTGTTCAGGGGGTTTTTGAAAGGTAAAAATAGGATTTTAATTCTCACTTTTCCACAACTTAGGACTTAGATTTCTTATTTGTAAAATATACCTAATAATAAATGCTTCATAGAGTGTTAAACTCAGTAAAGGGTATGTACTCGTGTGTGTACATCTACATGCATATGATTTCCTTTTTACAAAAATCATTTAGTAGTCATAGTTTGTATACGACTTAGGAACTTGATATTTTTTACTAAATTATGTATTGTGAGCACTTTTTCATATATAAAAACACGCATCTACACTTGTACTCTTAATTGATTTGTGGTGTCACATTCTGTTGATCTCTTAGTACAAAATTGATAAAGTACATAGGGATTAGAAACGGAGAAAACATTTTGCATTATTCACAGGTGACACACCTTTTACATTAAATTGATGAACATCTGAAATAAACTATTTGAATTAATAAGAAACTTTGGTAGGTGGCCTGGGTTTTTACATTGTTCTGGTAAACATTTAATAAACATACATGTGTGCTTGGGATACATCAGTGAGTATAATTAATATCCTTGCCCTGTTGGAGTTTACATTCCAGCAGAGAGTGTAGGCAATGAGAAATAGTAAATATAATAAATACATTACATAATGTGTTAGAAGGTGATAACTGCTATGGAAAAAAATAAGGCAAAGTCAGAAGATTTAAATATGCTTGGAAAAGGTAGAGTTTTCAATTTTAAATTCAGTGTTCTAAGTAAGCATCTATGAGAAAGGGACATTTGGGCAAAGGCATGTAGAAAAGATATGAGACATAGCCAAGCAGATTTCTAGAAAAAGGGCACTGCAAGGAGGGGAAACAGTCAGTGCAAAGGTCCTGAGGTGATTGAGAGCCTATCTTAACTGAGGAGCAGCAAGGATGCCTGTGTGGCTGGAAGACATGAAAGGAGGGAGAAAGAGGCAAGACATGCTTGAAGACTAATGGGCAGCTGAGTTCTCTAAGGGGCATTGTTGGGACTTTTGGTGTTTACTATGAAAAGAATGGGGAACCACTGAGGGTTTCTGAGCAGAGGAGGGCCATGATATGATTTATGTTTCCAAGGATGCTCTGGCTGCAGAATTGTGAGTAGACCACAGAGGGTAATCATGTATGCTGAGACCATGGCAGTAACCCAGGGGAAGTGTGATGATGGCTCTGATGACAGTGGTAATGGGAGGTAGGGAAACGTTGTCTGATAGATTTTGTGGATAGATACAGTTGGATTACCTGAAGGACGACATGGGGTATGGGAAAGAAAGAGAGGAGGTGGAGATGTGTCTATGGTTTCTGGACTAAGCAACAGGCGGAATAGAGTATCATCAACTAAAGGGAAGAGACTGTGGGAAGAGGGCCATGAGAGAAGATCAGGGTTGCATATGGACATAATAAATTAATACGTAGGACTGATTCAGTAGAGAAGGAAAAATTGTTACTATAGGTGAGTGAGTGGAGAAATTCTGGAGCATTAAGTAAGAAATAAAAATGGGATCTAGTGCCCTTTGAAGGGGCTGGCTTAGCAGAAGACAAATAGTTAATTTCTAGAAATAGGAAGGCAGAGAATATACATACAGATGCTGCTAAGTGGGCATATGTGGTGTCAGCATTCTGTGGAATTTTACTTATGGTGGTTTAACTTTTTTCCAGTGAAGCAAAAAGCAAGGCTTACAGCTTAGAAGAAAGATGGGGAAAGAGATGATCAAAGTTTGAAGAACTAATAGAAAAGTGAAACAGTCATCTAGAAGAAAGAGTGATTGGACTCTTCCCAGTATGCTTGCATCAAAGCAATCCTTGTGGGCTTAGTTGAAATTAATGGTCATAAATTCACAGTAAAACTAGAGACATCATTTTTTTGTTTTTTTGTTTTTCCAACCACATTAGTTGAAAAGATACAAGCCCAGAGAGGCAAAGAATGATTTTACCAAGGCTATGTTTTTCTCCAAGTGAATGTGACAGCAAGAGAGAGGCAAGAGAATTGAGATCACATACAAGGGAGTGGTTAAGAGTTTGCCCCCATGGAATTTTGTACTGACCAAAGAGGACAGAGGGGCAACATCTGGGCAAAATAAAATGTCAAGATGGGAGGATGCATGGGTGGGTAATCCTAGTGAAGAATTAGAGGATGTAAGAGTTGCATATGGGAGAAAGAAAACTGAAAAGGTATGAGGCAGAGAGGTGCCTTCAATGAACAGAGAAGTCACAGATATTGGTAATAACTAGATCTAGAGTTAAGATTATGGAGATAAGTTGTTGGGTTAAGACAAAGACAAAAATCTTTGGGATAGAGAAGTTCAAAGAACTAAGCACACAAGTTTATTGAAGGATTGTTTGGATGTGTGTTAAAATAATAGAGTTCAGACGGAAATCAAGGAGTTAGGAGCCAAGCCATAGAAAAATGAATGACTGACCCAAGAATGGGTGGATAACACCAAAAAATGGAAGTAGGGAGTAACAGAGTCTACTGACATTAGAGTTCTAATGGAGGTTTCATGTAGGCAGGAGGGAGAATGATCTGGGACTGGTAAAGAGGAGTGTCAGGGGGCCACTCATCTATGCATCTCTGAGTGCGAGGGGCAGGGGTACCACTCACCTAAACACTCACAGGTACAGGGAACTTCCCTGGTGGTCCAGTGGTTAAGGCGAAGTCTAAGATCCCACATGCCTCGAGGCCAAAAAAAAAAAAAGAACATAAAACAGAAGCAATATTGTAACAAATTCAATAAAGACTTTAAAAATGGTCCACATCAAAAAAAAAAAATAGGAAAGAAACTTTGGAAAAAACCAAACACTCAGTGGTACGTACAAGGGCTGTGGGAGAGGAACTTCATGGGCTGCAGGGGAAGCAGTGTCCTTCAAGGAGCCAGATTTCTGTTAGATCAAGAAATTCAACACATGTTTGGGGAAGAGATTCAAGGTATAGGAGATTTTGCTGATAATGGACCATTAATACCAGAGTACACAGTGGAAGATTCCAGCATTTAGAGGGGAACTGTTAATGGACCATTAATACCAGAGTACACAGTGGAAGATTCCAGCATTTAGAGGGGAGTTGATAATGGAACAGAATAATGGATTTGGGGAGTCTTATGAGGTTTAGAGGTTGTTAGATTAGGTGAGATTTGGAAGTCTGGGGCTCCTCATGATTATTGCTGTATTAGTTCCCCAGGGCTGCCTTAAAGCACCAAAAATTGGTGGCTTGAAACAACAGAAATTCATTGACTAGACAGTTCTGGAGGCTAGAAATCTGGAATCAGAGTGTCATCAAGGCCAGGCTCGCTCTTATGGCCCTGGGGCAGAATCCTTCCTCACCTCTTCTAGCTTTTGGTGTATGCTGGTAATCCTTAGCATTCCTTTGCTTCTAGATACATCATTCAGATCCCATGGTCATCTTCTCCCAGTGTCTTTACATTATCTTTCCTCTGTGTGTCTCTCTGTCCCAATTTCCCCTCTTCATAAGGACAACCATCCTGTTGGATTAGGGCCTACCCTAATGACCTCATTTTAAATTGAATACAATGTAGAGACGCTATTGCCAAGTGAAGTCACATTCTGAGGCATTGGGGGTTTTCAACATATCGTTTTGGGAGGACACATATCAATACATACAATGACATAAAGAGGAAGGAAGAGCATAAAATTAGTTGTGGTGGACTTAAAGTAAATAGAACTGGCCAGGCTGGGAGATAAGAGACAGGGAGGACAGGGTGGGGTGGGTGACTAGAGCTCTTTTTTCACCCATTTGATAGAACAAAAGAGATTTCGAAAGACAAGTACTTATTCCTGTAGCCTGTAGGAGTCCCCTTTGCCTATAACTGGAAAAGCCCTGAGTTACTCCTAGCAGACTATTTCTTGGCAATTTCCAACAAATTTTAAGAAATGTTCTTAAATAGAACATTCTCCTTTGAGTTATTTATGTGCTAAACAGTCACAGATTGACTTTGATCAGCTCTTCAAATTCACTTTCATTAAACTCTAAAATTGAGTGTGGCATATCAAATGCCAGCAGATTAAAAAGAATCCTTTTTCATTAGTTTAATTAGTTCCTCTATTTATCTAACCTGAAGTAATGACTTCTTTAATTTCATGTGCATTGCTGTTGCTCATTGGAGCAGTGAATTTCTGCAACAGGGAAAGTGAAGGATTCTAGGCAGATACAACTGATTGAACTGAAATCCAGGTAAGCCTGATAGATTTCAGAAATGGAAAAGCCACCCACCGGTTCTCTGGGATGCAAAATGCTGTGATAAAGGTACATCCTAAATCAGTCATTTCTAATGCCTTTCATGTAGGAGTTATTTTTTATTACTTTATACATGTACTTATGCATGTTCAGGGCTGAGGGTTGGCATTAAATAAAGAAGTGGATTGAAGGTTCTCAAACTCAGTCTTGTGCACATTTATGGAGGGAATAATTTTCGTTGTCAAGAATGAGAGAGGTTCACATGCTGATAAGGCAATTTCTTCTTAATAATTTTTATATTAATTCTTATTTCAAAATAAATATCTTTAAACTGATAAAGAGGTTAAGTACATGAATTAACGTATTAAGTAAACATCATGTTAGACATATAACTTTAAAACACTTGTCCATGTTACCACTTTCTTTTACAGTTATACTGTAATTAAAAAAACAACAACAACAAAAAAACCGAATTCAGGGTCAAAGGTGGAAATTCCTTTTAAACTCTTTCCCCTCTGGTCACATTTACTCGCTAAAACAAAGAGAGCTTTTGCAAGTAATTTGGCATTTATCCCCACAAATCCTTTATTAGTGAACTTAGATATAAAATGTGTATACCGCAAAACATCCTCACATAAAATGAAATTCAAATTCAAATAAAATCTGTTTTTTATTGTGCTCATAGCTTTCTTCTCTTGACAATGTCTTGGAGAACTTGTCAGTACTTACAGTTCTACCTTATTTTTTAAAAATTGTTTAAGAGCATTTGTTTCTGTGGAGGTTTATTTAACCAGATCCTAATGATAGGTTTTTCACTAGTTTTCATTAGGGCATGTAATATTATAATGACCTACCTAGTACATTCCTCTTTTAAGTTTACATTTGTTTCCCAAAGTCTGAGTAAGAAAAATGAATTGTTGGTTCCTGTGAAATAAATATTTACATTGTAATGGATATTGTCAAATTCTCTTCCTGAAGACTTTGTAAATTTAGATCCTCACCAACAGCAAATAAGTGTAGCAATTTTCCATATGTTTGAGAATTTCATTTCATGAAAAATTATTTTACCAAGGACATGAAATAAAATTTGTGGTTTTCTTTTATGATTTAATTTATTTTGATTTAAGAATTTTTTATTTTATGTTGGAGTATAGTTGATTAACAATGTTGTGTAGTTTCAGGTGTACAGCAAAGTGATTATTCAGTTATACATATACAGGTATCTATGCTTTTGCAAATTCTTTTCCCATTTAGGTTATTACAGAATACTGAGCAGAGTTCCCTGTGCTGTACAGTAGGTCCTTGTTGGTTATCTATTTTAAGTTTCCTTGATGATTAGTGAAGTTGCATAGCTTTTAATATATTTATTAATAGCTTTTAATTATTTTTCTTGAATCATCTATTCATATTCTTTGACCATTTTTCATAGGGTATGTTTTTTCCTTATAAATATGCAGTATATCTTTGTAGATTCTAGAGACTTATTTTTTCTATATATATTAAAATTACATTTTCCTAGTCATAGATTAGTCTTTTAAATTTGCTTAAGCCCCCTTTTGACATAGAAAAAATTTGTATTTGTACATGTTTAAACATATAAAACTTTACCTTTATAAGTTTTTCTTTTTTTGTGTGTGTTGTTTATGGAAGTCTTCCTTGATGTAATAATACAATGAACACATTTTTATTTTTTCCCTTATTTATATCTTTGATCTGTCAGGAATTTATTTTTAGTTTCAGTATGGGATATTTTTCTAATAGATACATAATTACATTAGATATTCAATTGCCCCATCACAGTTTATTGAATACTCCATATTTTCACCAACAACTTGAAGTACTTTGTGATAATCATTGATACATATTTACATTTACAGTGTTTCTGAGCATTCAGTTCTATAGTTCTATTTTCTTTTATTCTTCACTAAAACATTTTTAGTGACTCTAGTTTTATATTCTGCTTTGTCACCTGTTAGACAATTTCCCCTTACCTCTTCTTTCTTTCTCTTTCCAATAACATAAAATCAGTTGGCAAATTCCATAAAAATATTTGTTCAGATTGTGCAAAACTTATATATTTATGAAGGGAAAAATACTATCTTTTAAAATAACATCTCTTCATCATCTTGATAGGTATCTACATTAATTGTGGTTAAATATTGTATTTTTCATTTATATGTTTAATAGATTAGTAGCCACAAAATATCTCATATAAGTATTTGATTAATTTGTATTTTGTAAACAATGCGTTGCTCTGTGAATGGGATATTTTCTGTTTCATTATATTTTTAATTGGTTATGAATAGTTTCTAGCAATGCATTAATTTTGTTGGTAGTGATGTATTGAGTAATCTTGCTGAACTCTACTTAGTGCTATTTAGTTTGCAGTTATTTGTCTTGATTTTTAAGTAGAATATCATAATCTCTGCAAATAAAAACAGCTGTGTCTTTTCCTTAAAATATTTGTTCCTCATTTCTTTTGTATCAGCTGAATTGCTGACTTGAGGAAAACACTTCTAACTGTTCAACGTGAAGTAAAAATTTTTGTGTGTTTCTCATAGGTACCCTATATCAAGTTTTGGAAACCCAACAAAATGAAATTTAAAAAATCTGGAATGGACATTAAATGTTACATCTAGACCTTCTGATTTTATTAATTTTCAAGCTATACATAGTATTTCTTTATACTGTCTAGCTGTCAAAAAGCCATCTAAGTTTTGGCATTTTTAAAATTAATTATGATCTTTGTTTATTTGCATTTATATTTATTTTAAAGTTAATTACCTGCAATTTTTCCTTATTATTTATTTCTACTTTCTTTAGATTTTTAAAAATTTCTCTAGTTGAAACAGAAGTGTATTGATTTCCTAGGACTGCCATAACAAAATACAACAAACTGAGTGGCTTAAAAAACAGAAATTTATTGTCACAAAGTTCTAAAGACTAGGATGTCTGAATTCAAGTTGTTAGCAGAGTCACGCTCCCCCTAAAACATATAGGGGAATCCTTCCTTGTGTCTTCCCAACTTCTCGTGGTTTACTGGTAATCTTTGACATTCATTGGTTTGGAAGCACATAACTCCAATCTTTGCTTTTGTTATCACATGGTGTTCTCCATGTATGTCAGTGTTTCTTCACATGGTCATCTTCTTATAAGACACCAGTCATATTGGATTAAAGGCTTATACTCTAGTATGACCTCATCTTAACTAATTACAGTTGCAATGGCCCTGTTTCCAAGTAAGGTCACATTCTTATGTGCTGGGGATCAGGACTTCATCACGTCTTTTTGCAGGGATTCAACCTTTAATTAACGAGGGCTTAGGTTCTTTATTACTAATCTCTTTGTTTCTATTAATCAATTCTGTAAATTCTTATCTCAGTATTGTTATGATCACATATCATTAGATTTTATACATATCTCAGGGAAAATTATACACAGAGAATAAGCTCTATTATTAACTAGGATTTAAAGGATAAACATTTCTCTTTAGAACTGAGGGAACAGTTTTTCTCGATAAAGATGATCAGAGAAAGAATAGAGAGATAAAAATATCACCTGCAGAGAATATTGCTGAAAGGTAGAATGAGCGATAGTACATGAAGCCTAATATAAATAAAAATGAGGCCCTTTGATACTGAAGTGCCATAATGAAGATGAAACATGAGGCAATTAAAAGTTTTAAGAGGTCAACGGAATATTGCAATGGGGGAGGAACAGAGGCAATGTCGTAGAGCCGATCAAAATGGTACTGGCAGGAGGAAAATAGAGTTTAGTCTTATAGAAAATTGAATTGTAGGAAAGTTTTGAAAGTGAATTCTCAGGGAAAACTAAATTATGTATTTATTAAAACTGTGCAGAAGGTATAGACTGGATCTCAGAATTAAGTTTTAATTTCAGAAGTAGAATTGGAGCACACTGAGATCACAGATGAATTCTCTCATAAAGCTTCTGGTCTGGTGCTTAGCTGCACTGTCTTGGGCAAGAACACCTCATAACCTTATTGCTGTGTTTGAAAATTTGCCTAGAAAGAGGTCTAGGCTGAGTCTGAAGTTGCAGTCAAGAGGTTCAGTAGCCAGCACTGTGTCTGCTGTACATGAAAGGCACTTATATTTCTTAAAAGAAAAAAATCAATCAATGCTTTCAGTTTATAAAGAGCGGACTGCAGGGGTTGTTAGGAGGTAGTGATAAATTTCTGACACAGCAATATGCCCTAATGGTCTATTTGCATATCAAATATTGAAAGGAGCAAAAGCTGTTTAAAGTAGAGCAGGGACTTTTGAAAACCTTGAACAACACTTTACTCACCTCACTTATGATTTTTAGTGGCTATTTTATGGTAACCAAACATAGCTCTAAAAATGATAATTTAGACGGGATCATCATGAATAAATTCCACAGCTTTATGTGTTATTATCCTACATCTGGTTATGCAGATGACTTTTAAATCTCAATAAATTAGGTGGTTACATAATATCAGGGAAATTAAAGCAAGTGGAACATCAAATGTGAAATGACACTGGTATTTATCACATCAAATTTAAACAAGTCATTGTGGTATTTAAACTTCAAATTTATATGTATAATTCAGTCCAAACTGCAGGGAAACCCAAGAAAACATTTATGATAATACATTGTGTACTTCAAAATTAATAGCTTGAGACTTCTCACTAAACTTCTTATATATTTTGGAGAAAAATATATAATAGAGAAAAGAATATTTGAACCCTATTTACATGGAGTATAGATTACTTGATCAAGACTTTGCTTTTAGATTTGATATCCATGAAGTAGAAAACTAGCATTAACATACTCCTTTTGTAGCTTACTCTGAATCTTTTAAGGATTTCTGTTTATAAAATTGTTGAAAGAACCAGAGCTATTGCTATGGTTTCATTTTTGCAAGGTGCACTACGACAAACTACAAAAATCTGAGCCCTTAGGAAATAGCCAATGGATGACAGGTGAGAAGTGGGTTCATCACCTTTGTTTATAATGCAATGTACTGAGTGAACACTAACTAATGTAGAAATGATTATGCTACTGAGATCTGAACAAAAATGCACTCTTTTTTTGGTCTGATTTGTGCACCATTTTTCTGCAGTCTGTGTTATGTTGTCTATTCGAGATTATTCTAACTTTCCGTAGCACACACACAGTTTTCAAATAAACAGTTGTTTTGAGAGTGATGTTTCCATTATCATGGTCACTGCAACAATACCTCACATCTCATCTCTTTTCACTACTTTTAACAAACTAACACCATTTTTGTTTACTCTTTTTTCTCACTTCATGCAGTAAACCTCTAATTTGATATCAACATATACATATGCAGCACGGGCAGTTATATTTAGAATTGAACACCCTCCCCACTATTAACTCTTGGCCTGGAGAAACCTTATTTATCCTGTTTTCTGGTTCTCAAATTAAATGGCATTTCCTCAAAGAAAGCGTTCCTGATTAGTTCCTTATCTAAATTAGGCTTCCTTCTGTTGGTCTCCAACTAAATCAGTTTTTCCTTCCAGTGTTTGTAATTTTATGTACTTTGTATATTGACTGTTTGATTGAATGTGTCTTCAAGGGCTGTAGATCATCGTGAGTTACCGTACTGCTTGGTGCGTGGTTGGCTTGCAGTAAGTATTTATGAAAGGAGTAAATGATTGGGCTTTTTATGTCCTCAGTAAAGAAATAAAGGTTAAATAAGTTATTTATAAAGCATGTAAAATGGTGACCAGCGCTTGATAAGTGCTCTATAATTTTTTGGATTGAGATTTGTTATACAGGATGAATTCCCAAAAGTGGAATTGCTAGAGCATAGGGTTTATACAATTTTTTTTTAGTAATTGCAACTAATTAACTTTCTTGAGGTATGATTTATATACCATAATTTCCCCTGTTAAGTTTATAATTTTCTACATAAATATTTTTTTTGCGGTACGCGGGCCTCTCACTGTTGCGGCTTCTCCCGTTGCGGAGCACAGGCTCCAGACGCTCAGGCTCAGCAGCCATGGCTCACGGGCCCAGCCCCTCGGCATGTGGGATCTTCCCGGACCGGGGCATGAACCCGTGTCCCCTGCATCGGCAGGCGGACTCAACCACTGCGCCCCCAGGGAAGCCCCATAAATATTTTTAATAAATAAAAACATTCTGAAATTGTCAGACTTACTGCTGTATGCTAACAGAAACATACAGATCTTTTACTTGAGCCATTTTAGTTATTGTTATGGTTATTTTTTCCCCCAGATTCTCATTGCAAAGGCAGAATTTGGAAATGCTAGGAAAAATAAACAAACACAACCTCTATCAGTTTTTCTTCATGCCTCTAAGCACATTTCTTAGGGTGAGAGATATTTTTATTATTGTTTGTGTTAAGGGGCACAATTGGCTGTCCAAACCCTGGATGTGAGCCAAGCTATATTGAATTACTTAACTAATGTTTTGAAACAATGAGGGGATAAATTGCTACCCACTTTAGGGTAGTTGTCCTGGCCTCAGTGTGGCACCCTGACTGCTCCTTCATGAGATTCTAGATTCCATGGGATTGAAATTGCTAGCTTAAGAAGGTAGAAGACACTGCAGACGGTTTATTTAGTTGGCTAACTAAAGCTTGGCTTTAGTGTTATAATGTGAGGAATGATTTTGAGGAGCTGGAAGTTCCTTGGTATTGTAAAAGAAGAAACCTAAAGGTTTAGGGTGATTGGAATATTGAAGTGGATTTATTGTGCGTGACTTAGTCATTTATCATCGTACCTGCTGTCAAACTCATCCCTAGAGGTTGTGGCCTTCCACAAGGTGCTGAGAAATCTGTTGGTATCAGGAGCATCAGCATCCTTAAGTGCCCTTCAGTGGTTGTCCTTTGTCAGCCAGTGATGTAAGGAGGAAGTGATCCCCTGGAATAAGCGCCCTGATTTCAGTGAGGAAGCAGCAGCGCATGGGCAAGATGGAAGTGGTTATAACAGGGCACAAGGCAGCAGTGATTTAAGAAATGGTTAGATTTTATGAATCTTTGGTTGAGGCTGATTGATCATAGTTTCTCTAGAACCCAAAATAAGGAAAGCTCACTGAGACCTTTTTATTCTTTTTAAGTGAATAAACTCTATATATGAAGAAAAACAGTGACTGAGGTATTACCCTGGGGAATAATAAACTCTCTCACTCAGTTCCCACATCTGAATCACTTCATAGTCCGCAACCCCTAGGAGTGTGTGGGAATATGGCTACCTTTGGGAAAAAGGTTCCTGTGATACTATCATTAGCACATTGTAGATTTTCCTCCTGTCTTTCCCTAAAGACACCAGTCACCTTTTATCAGAATCAGTGTGCTCACCTTGGAGGGCTACTGACCACTGGCTCTCAGTTGATGCCTGTCCCCAGGGCACACAATGCCTTTCTTGTCTGCTAGGTGGAGTTGTGACTTGTGGGTATCAGTTGATAACTGGAGTTTTGTCTTACCTCTGTCTCGTAGTTAGCCTAGGAGCTCATAAATTAATTCTGGGTTAATATCCCAAGTGCTTCAGTGTATAATTGGCATCATTGCAAATGGTAGTACGTGGGCAGGGATGCTTGATTCTGATGATCAAGTTGAAATATAGTGCCTTCTACACAACGCGGACATGAAATCAGATCTTCAATCCAGGGCATCGTCTGTTGAGGGATAGAAGTTAAGAGAAAATAAAGAAATCTTGGTAGGCATATTCTCTAAGAGATCAAACACCAGAAATGTAGATTTGGATACCTCATCGGATAAGAATCTGGACCCACTAAGGTGCAGGCTGAGGGAAAAGGGAACATTGATAGGATCAGGGAGAGTAACATAAACACTGATGAAACCTTCATGAACGTTGCAGAAATGATAACAATAATAGCTGCACATACCCTTCTTGCTCTGTCATGTACATTTTTAGATTATATATCTTTTTAATCATGTCCTTTTTTTCATTTCTCTGTTTTATATTGAATTTTTGGTGGTGGTCACCGTTAATAACTTTTCCCCCCCACAATTTATAAGACATGAAGGCAGCATTGTGAATGTAAGAGAGAATTAACACTATCCAGAATAGATGTAGTAATTAAAGAGACTTTGGGTTTTCCCTTTCATGGAGATTATGAGTATGCTTTCATTTGAGGACACATTGTGTTACATGGGAGCACGTTGCTCTTGCTGTTACTCAGGAGTTTAAATGTGAGAAGAAACGTGTGCATATGTGTGGAGTAGGCAAAGGACCGGTATTATAGATTGTTTCAGTCAGTATTAATTCCAAGACCCCCAGCTAGATTCCAGATGTGACTTAGGTTCCACTTGATCAAAACTTTAATTCAAAACTGCATTATATGGAGAGAGAGGCCAGTTACAGGTGCCCATGTGACTGGCCTTGCCCTGAGAGGAGGGGGTGGCTCTGGCCCCAGCAGCTATGGTCGCAGCTTCTGGATTCTGCTGCTTCTTAACTCTGATGGAATCAGCATTGCAGTTCCTTTGGTGCTCCAGTTTTGCCTAGAGTCTGTTTCTGCACTTTTCAAACAATTCATTGACTAATCTACATTCCCTATTGCTTAAGTTGAAACGATTTCTCTTGTCTAAAACTAAGAACCCTGGTTCATACAGGAAATACTGTTAAAGCCTTGTATCATTTAGGCATTCAAATAAAAAGACACAAATTGGCAAGAATCCTCTAACATCCCTAAATCTTTTTACAACTGTTTATTGAGGATAAGAACCTATTTATTTATTTATAAATTTATTTATTAAAAAATTGTATATATTTAAAGTGTACAGTGTGATATTTTGATGTGCATGTACATTGTGAAATGATTGCCATGGTCAAGCAAATCAACATATCCTTCACCTCATCTAGTTGCAGGTGTGTGTGTGTGTGTGTGTGTGTGTGTGTGTGTAGTGAGAACATTGGACTGGATTTGATTAAATTTTACTCTGAGCATGCATCGTGTTTTTGATGAAGATATAAAAATGTTAATTATTATAATACTTAAAGACTGCCAGGAGCCTTTGAAACTGGGCCTAAGGTGGGGTTGAAAACAGGAAGCTGGGTTGAGAATCTATTTAATATACAGTAGGTCCCTGTGTTCGATCTCCCACCATGCACAACTGGTTGATTGACCTCCTGTTCCAAGGACGAAGGGTGAAGGCTTACTTTCTGATGAGGGTATTTCAGAGGGACCCTGATTAAGGGAAATCTAGCAGAGCAGAGGGGGAGTACCATACTAAAATCTGGCGATTATGTAAGTCTAGGTACTGAGTGTTAACAACCTCTTCCCACCCCCGGGCTCACTCTTATTATTCAGCACCAGTGGGCATAAATGTTCTTGAATGACTCTGAGTAACCTAAGAATATAAAATACTTATGACCCAAATAACTGATATGAGGAGTCATTTAATAAACCACCCAATCAGAAATAAGCAGCATTGAAAGGAAAATAAATTTTAAATAATACTTGCAAATCTAAAAGTTGTAAATGCTTTAACATTTAAAAATAATACCTGCAAAAAGACGAGGAAATATTATATCCCTTAAAAACAAAAGGACACTATTAACAGAGAAATTCAGAGATCCAAAAAAGAGTTGCCAGAAATTGAAGAGCTTAATAGATGGTATATTAATTAGTCTGCTAGGGCTGCCATAACAAAGTCCCACACATTGGGTGGCTTAAACAATAGAAATTAATTTTCTCGTAGTTCTAGAGGCTGGAAGTCCAAGATTAAGGTGGGCACAAAGTTAGTGTCTTCTGAGGCCTCTCTCCTTGGCTTGGAGATGACCACCTTCTCCCTGAGTCTTCACATGGCCTTCTCTCAGTACATCTTTACCTGTCTGTGTTCAAATTTCTTCTTCTGATAAGGGTCCACTCTAATATTCTCATTTCAACTTAAAGGAGAATTCTTTAAATTCCACATTTCCAAATATAATCACATTCTGAGGTACTGGGGTTAGAAATTTGTGGGAATGGGGGCACAAAATTCAGTACATAACAGATGGCTTGCAAGTTAAAGTTATAGAAATGACCTATTAAGTAAATTATAAGTTTAAAATACGATACATAGAAAAGTTTAAAAGTATGACAGGATTAGTTCTTCAGGTTGAATGTAATGAGTTCCAAATGGTACAGAGCCTCACCCCCACCAAAAAGTTAAATTAAGACATTTTTACAATCTGGCATGTTTTGAGTTTTTTGATTGAAAAGATCTACCAAATGCCTATCACAATTAATTAAATGAATACCTACCGTAAGACACATCATCATGAAATGTTGGAACACTGGGGACAAAGATAAGAACGTTTCACCTGGATATAACTAGATATTAGTTCATTTTATTTATACTTTTAAAGTTATTAATAATTAACGAGTAGGCTTATGGATTTGTTCAGCTCAGAAGAGATCACTTCTTTGGGACATTCACCTATTTTCTTTAGTTGTCTTACTTTTCCAGTTGTCACAGTTTGGATCTCCAGCCTCCATCCTATTCATGTTCTCACTCTTTTTTTTTTTTACTCTGACTTTGGGAATGGCCTCCAATGTCGCTGATTTGATTTCTCCAATAGTAGCCCTAATATTCACTTTAAAAATTTTAATAATAACAAACTCCATTACTGCATTTCATCTTTCTTTATTCAATCTAACTCTCTTGCCATATCTACTTTCTTCCCGGCCAATGTTTTTTCTAGGGTCTATTGCCCAAACATCTCATCTTTCACACCAGAAACATCCTTTTTTCGTGAAATGCATTGAGAAAATAGAACAGATTACCTATAAATTAGTGTTTGCTCCTTTTGTAGAGCCTTCTCTCTAAGCTTTGAATACAAGGTTTCTTTTTTTTTTATGTTGCTCAGTCTTTTTATAGGCTTGCCATTTAAAAAGAATATTTTATTTATTTATTTACATTTTATTTTTGGCTGCGTCGGGTCTTAGTTGCGGCATGCGGGATCTTTCGCTGCGGCACGCGGGCTTCTCTCTATTTCTTCTCTCCAGTTGTGGCACGTGGGCCTAGTTGCCCCATGGCATGTGGGATCTTAGTTCCCCGACCAGGGATCGAACCCCAGTCCCCTACATTAGAACGCAGATTCTTTACCACTGAACCACCAGGGAAGTCCAGCTGTTTTTAAAATTTGTGTATTTATTGGAATGTTCTCTTGTGCTTCATTTGGAAACTGGTTTGGACCTCACATTTGTCTTTCAAGAGATTGGGCAAGCTCTCCACATTTTTCCTTGTTCTCCTCTTGGTTTCTATTGGAACCCTTCTTTCTATTAACTGGAGATTTGGTTGTCATGTTCAACCCCTAGACAGAGTTTGAGGGTCTGTCAGATGTTTTTGTCTGTGTACTGACCTGAGGAGGTGTCTCCAGCTCTTACTGCCAGATTGCTAATGCCTAAGCAGTAGTCTGTCCTTGTTACTTTTAGCAATTTGTTCTTCTCTTATCAGAAACAGTTCACTATGAAGGCTGTGGAATGTCAGCATCCCCAGGGTTTTTGGATGAAAGAGATGGCCATGGGTCCACTGTGGTCAGCACAGGACCTGGCTCTGAAGGAAGGAAGGGGTGAAAAGGTCACCCCTTCCTAATCCTTCACCTTCCTAATATTCTGTGTCAGGATTCTTACCACAACCAAAGACACAGCTTTTCATGTTTTCTGTATTCTCATGAGAATTTCATCAAGAAGTTAGCTGGCACTATCTAACCTCTATGTTTTGATGTCCCTCACAAGATGTGGGGGCTCCATCCACTCTGGTTCTGAGTTGACTCTTTCATCTCCAGGGATAATAAAAAAGGCTCCTGGGAACTTTCTCCTGATTACTTTAATATATCCTCTTCAGGGTCTTAGTCTTCATCATTTCCTTTGTTTTGCCTGAAAGACTTCTGCAGAATTGAGCCAGCCATCATGTATCATTTTTCTATAATATAAATGACTTTAAACTCACTAGGGATCCTTTTCAAAATTCGAACAAATTCACTGTGTAGTTTTAGAATACACATATAATTTTACCAAAAGAAATTTTCTATTTTAGACTCTCATGGGCTAGATTTCCTTTCCTTTGTATAATCCTTTAAGTTTTCTATTATTTTACTTATCTTACTGGTGTAATCTTAGGTCAGATTTATAAAGCATTCAACAAGAGGTTATTGTAGAAATTGAATCAATAAATAACTGGGTATTCAGCAACATTTTTCTCTCAAGCTTTATATGCATTTATTATTATTCATAATTTAACATTTATTGAGCACTAAGAATCATATTCTGTTTGGAACAGAAAAGTTGCTGCTATCTCTGCCCAACAGACTTATATTCTCATAGAGAATTCAATTTGTACAAGGTTTCAAAAGTTAACCCTCGCTGTTAGATAAATCAAGGGAGAAAATAGACTGTAAAGTTTGAACAAAAGTTGATTAAAATTAATTTTTGCCCATGAAACCCTAATGTCTGTGTGGAGATTAAAATCTTGCTAAAAGCATGATTGACATTCAAGAGTATTAACTGAAAGGTGTGACCTTGATATCTGCTGTATAATTACAGGCTTGAATACTAAATGAATCCAGTTAAAACTGGATTGAACAAAACAACTATCTGCCCCAGAAACAAAGTCACTTGTGTTTCAAAGAATTCCAGGAACTCTTGGTCTGCTTCATTGTTGCTGCTAACATTCAGATTTAGTCTCAATGGGCTTTGGTATCCATTTTAGTTGAGAAATTTAGTAGCTTCTCTAGTTTATTCAGAGAAGGTTCACAGGCAATTCCACAATCTATGTGTCTCCCCTTGGTCTCCCCTTTAGTTTTTATGATTTAAGTATAACTTAAACAAAGATGAGGACTGTTCAAAACTGCAATGCTTAATGTCTAAAAGCAAGATCTAACTCTCTGTGCCCCATTTTTACCTAGTCCAGCCTGGAACTGTGCTCTTGATTCTGACCAAATAAGACAACCGAATTGTGAGGACAAAGCAGACAGCTATCATTGGCTTACCATTTTCTTCTGATAGTCCATCTTCTACAGAAACTGATGAGCTAATCTTCTGTTTGCAACATTGGAAGCAGAAAACATTTAAAAACAAACAAAACAATCCCAGGGACCCTAGAGCTTCAAACACACTGTAATGGACCCCATTCGTTTAATTGATCTTTTTTCAGTCACATACCTATTGACAGACAAGGATTAGTACCTATAAATAGCAGTACTTCATGTGATGAGTGGTACATAAATTTGAATGGTGAATGGCACCTCATCAGCAGAAGCAAAGGTATAAAGTTGGATGCTTTGAGCTTCAAGCAATAGGAATGCTTGATTCCAGTAGGCATTTGAATTATCTCCTTCTACAATAAATCTACAGATAAGGTTCATATGTCAAGACTGGCTCTCTTGGTTGTTACGATTCTCTTAGTTTCGCCCACTTCCATTGCTTAGCTTCAAGGCCAGGTTGGTGGAAATTAATTCAGCTTTAGCAGTTTCAAACATGGTTTGTCCTGAAAACAATAGAAATCAACTATCTTTGTGTCTCTTCTATAGAGGCAAGAAATGTTTCTGAAGAGCTCTTTTGTAGCAAAATTTTCTCACTTCCTGCTATCTAGGTCTGAGTTATTTGACCTTCCCTAAACCATTCACAGTAAAGGGAAATGAGATTTCATTTGGTGTAGATGGATGTTGAAAATGGAAGCATTGTGACCATTACAGAATGTCATTTGTGTAGGGCAACAGCACATTTTTTTTTTAAGTATCTTAAATTGAACTTTATAGAAGGGATATGCTAATAAAAGCTTGGCCTTTTGAAAAATAACATGTTATAATTCCTAATGGTTGTCTTTTACTTTCCTATTTTGTGCCTTAAAAATAAATTTCTTCCAGGTATAATCGCCTTCCATTTTTGTCTGATAAAGTTCCTATGGATCTCATACCCCTCTGCTTTATATTTTTACTTACAATTGCTTCTATAAACATACATGTTGATAATTTCTTTATATTTTCCTTTTACCTGGAAAAGTAAAAGCTGCTTTTTAAAAATCGCTTCTTTCAGTATTTGAGGAATAAAACTTGACCCGTTTTATCAAATTTCTTGGATTATTTTACACATTGTTTATTATTTAGAATGAGTTATTGCTATGGTTTAACATATATAGTCTTTTATGATATAATTCTGAAATTCCACATAATTCAGTGACAAATCTCTCCTCTATTTCTTAAGTACTCTTTCTTTGGGGGAGAGATTATTGGCACTTTAGAGTTAAATTTGTCCTGTTTAATAACTCTAAAATTTGAAGCAGACTGAGGTCCTGATTCCTTTCTTATACTTAGCAAATGAAGGCAAGGCTATAAGATTTGGTCTTACCTAAATTTACTGAAGAGAAGGGAGAGGAGCTTTCATTAGTGTTGTACAAACTGTGTGCTATGGATTGAATGTTTGTATCCCTCCGGATTACATCCTGAAGCCCTAATTCCCAATGTGATGGGATTTGGAGGTCGCGTCTTTGTAGGTAATTAGGATTAAAGGACGTTAGGAATAAATATTTGTCGTGTAAACCACGCAGTCTGTGGTGTTTTGTCATAGCAGCCCAGACTAAGACACTGGCCTACAGACAATGCTGTACTATGTAAAGTTTGTTACTGTCACGTGATAAGTGCAGGCACTGAGAATAAGTATTTGGTTTACTCCATTTGTTGCATAGGGTATAGGGCAGCTTGTATGTTGCAGACCTCACAAAGCCAATTGACAATGGAGAGAGCTGCATGCTGTGTGTCGTGGGATGTAGTGTTTTAAGGTGAGTTTGTCAACTGTAACCTGTAATGTTACTGAACTTAGATCTGGCTGCTTGCTGCTCAAAAGCCAATACTTGAGAGGCAAGAGTTGGTAGAAAGAAAAGTTTGCTTTATTCAGGAGACTGACAACCTGGAGAGAAGGCAGACTCATGTCCAAAGGCCAACTCCCCACTGCCAGTCAGTGGGCCAGAGTTTTTAAAAGGGGTGTTTCAATGGTGTATAGGTGGCAGGAGGGGGCTGCCTTCAGAAACAGCACAGTCGGCTCTGACAGTCTTCTTGAAATTGGTGATGCAGTGCTCTGGTCAGCATCATCTTGATTATTTTAAGTACAGTTAATCTTCAGTTCCAGGGTTGGTTTGTTCCCATTTTCTTGAGGCCAGTTCTTGGAATTGTGGCAGCTTATATCATGGCTAAGGTCTGGTCATCATGTAGTTAACTTCTTCCACCTGGTGAGGGTTTCAGCATCTATAAAACAGCTCAAAGGATACGGCTCAGAATATTATCTGTAGCCCTTGAGGAGGGACTAAAGGTCCTTGGCTTTAACCAAAGTATTATTATTTTGTCCTGTTTGACTGCCTTCCTTTGTTTCTATATTTTTTTCACTTCTCGGATTAAACTTATTCTGTGGCTAAAGTTTTTCTAGAGACAAAAGGCAGGCAGAGGATATGGGAGGATGGTGTCTGTCCTGGGAAGGCCCCAAGGGTCCTGCTCCATTTCAATAAGTATATAAAATCCAGAACCCATTTGTTTCAAGAAAAGATAATTGAAATTTAACTATAACTTTATAAGATACAACTAGCTACTGATGAAGAATTGAAAATGAATTTTGTAGTATAGCATCAATCCTTTCATTTTGGGTAAACATTAAGGATGAATATGCTGAGCTTGCCCAAACTGCTCTAAAATCACTTCTTCTATACCTGTCTACTCTCCCAGCAAGACTGCTTTTTATTTTATGACCACTATTAAAATAGCTTAGATGTACATTGTATCCTACCCTATAAGTAGCATGTCTATATAACCAAATTCATAAGCTAACAAGAAAGAGACAAACTCATTTGCCACAGTTGCAACTTTATTGATTGATACACTGTTCATTCAGAGTGCCAGGTGTGCTTATAGTTGTTTAATATGGAAAATCACTATTTCAAGCACAACCTTTTGTATAAGTAAAATTGTGAAAACAGAAAGAGTTACAACATGTATAGATTTTGGAATTCTTTTATTTTTCCTATGTTATACTTTTAAAAATTGGTGGCTTTTACTTGATGTGTCTGCTTTTATGTCATTGTTCTAGTTATTCATTTTTTAAATTTTAACAAAATACTGGTATAAAATAGATTAGGAGGAAAGGGCTTGATCCTTTATCACAAATATTTTGAGAAGCACATCCCTAAGGAACAGGTCTAAATCTATTCTAAACTTATATGGGATTACTGAGTAGTGAAAGTAAAGATACTTATTAAACAAAATTCAGCTTTAAAATGAAAAGAAACAAAAATAATTGTGTAGGTTATATCTACAAAGATCTCCAGAAAAATTACTCCTCCCCTTTCACAAGGTACTAATCATGAGCCCCAGTATCCCCAAATTTTATTCATAAATCTCGTGGGTATGGGGATGGAGGGAAGAAGCAAATAAGCACATTATAACAGAGTTGTAATTGAGTCTTGGATGAATCTAGGGATGTGGCTATAGAGAAGATGCATATGAGGAGGAGAAACAAGCCTGTAGCCAAGGAAGAGAGAAAAGAATACAGGGAAAAGAGAGACAAACATAGTGAGAGCCAGCAAAAATAATTAACATTCCCTCCACCGTATTGAGAAGGTCTTCACATCCTGTGTGTCTAGGGTAGAAAGTAGACTAAAGAAGTTGTAACTAATTCTTAGAAAGTGATTTCCCCAAGGCAGGCAAATTTTTAAAAACACATTGAATTAGCTAGGAAGATGGTACCAGAAAGAGCAAGAAGAGTGAAGAGAAGCCAAGTGGCCGGAGAGTGCTGGCAGCTTTAACGGGTCAGGGGTATGTGATGAGTCCTGAGGAAGGCCGATTCTACAATGGTAGCAAATCTAGTCAACTCATCTATTATTCAATAAAGATAATGCATAACATTTAAGGAGAATTCCCTTTGTACCAGATACGTGCAAATTGCTTTATAAAGATTATTTTACTGAATCCACATACCAATCCTATGAGGTGTCATTATATTATCTCCATTTCATTGATGAAGAAACTGAATCTTGAAAGTTTGGGGCCATTAGATGCTCTTGTTAATGACTATACTCTCCTGTTTCAACAATTATATTTCCTTTCATATGACTTTTGGTTAAGAGATCTTGTTCCGCATTTCAGATACCACCATAAGTTTGGCAACTAGGGAAGGGGTTTTGTGTTCTGACCACATTCTGAAAGTAATTTCCCTGAGATATTACATGAACTTGAACAAATACAAGTTCTACACATTTTGAGGGCAAATAAAAGGGTAAAAGTAGGGGAAGAATGTAGACCTTCAAAAAATATTAGACATATTAGAATAACTCTTTTGACTCAATGATTTGAATATGTTGTTATCTAACTTTCATCTACCCAATAAGGTGTCTTTGAAATTAATTCATTCCGCAGTAGAAGAAATTGGAAGACATGGAAACACAAATTTTCTTGAGCTGTGACCCTTTACACAGGGGACAGTATACATAAGTATAATGATGAGCTTTGTTGGAATTTCAGTATTAGAACAGGAAGGCTACTCCTATCTTCTGTTCTTGGCACACATGACCAGTGGTTCAAGAACCTCATTCTTCCTGAGTTCAGATTGGACTTGAAAGTCTCAGGAATTAGTACACCAAAATGCCATTATCTACCAATGGATTATAGCTGATACCAGAGATGATCCCTATTTGCCATCCATGGTTAGGGGAATCCCACAGCAGTCTTTATTCTCAGTTGTATATTTTAAGCTTTACTATAAAGTTGACAAAATATTATATAAATTTTGAGCAGAATATTGCTGTAATAACTACAATGTCAGTTGCCTTAAACATTTGTCAAACCTGCTCCAGCCACAGGAATTCTACAGCCAAAACAATTTTTTTAATAATTTCCTCAGTCTTTGAGCACATGTGGCAGTCAACTTTGTTTAGCTTTTGAACTCTGACAAAAATAAAACCTCAGGTGGAGGAAGGAGGAGAAGAAAGCTTCTGTTAAATAAAATATTGACAAAAAGTGCTGACCCTGAAGAAAGAAGAAAAGACAGACTGAAAAATAGATCTTTTTACAGTTTTGCTTCATGTGCAAATTGGAAGTTGCTCAAACAATTGGTATAGAAAGATCTCCATTTTTATTATGTCTTGCTGCCTTTTCTGCTTCAGCCCCTTAGCTACAAGTAAATGTTTATGTCTTCTGAAAAATACAGAATAATGATTATGTAACAGAGTGTCAAATCCTCATAGGGAACACACTGCACTGCCAGTTTTATAAGGCACTACTAAATTACTAAGAAAAGAAAATTACATTTGGATGAGTGTAAATGAATGTTGAATGAATAATTATATCTACAGCTTTTAATATATTGACCAAAGAATATGTGCAATGCATTTCTTAAGGTTTGTAGCTATGGTTTCGTTGGAAAACAATCTATTGTACTTGTCATGCTGCTCTGAAGGCTAATAACTAGTTTTATTGGGAACACCGTGGCACATTTATATGCCCGCTGCTGAAGTGTGGTCGCTGAAATGTGGTGAGAGAATCAAGAACAAGCACCCTCAGACAGAGCACACCACCAGCCTGGACTCTCAATTACTCAGTTCGTAGATAGTCTGGGCTCACTGTTTCTCCCTCCTTCAGCTTTTATATGAGCGCTGTACCCCCAGAGGGAAGGCAGTATATCAGATGTTTTATACTGGCTCGTCTAAAAGAGGGTTTCATGAAATAGTAATTTACAAATATGGTACAAATGAGATTTCTGATTATTTGTGCATTTCAGTCAGTCTCCCTGTCCCAAAATCATATGAGATGACTGTGCACTGTTTATGGTATTTCACGGTAGTTGTTTGCACATTTTAAATAAAATTTACAGCAAACAAAGACACAACCATCTGTCATGCTCATGTAATTTGGATTTCCATGACCAGTCCTTTATAAAATGCGTGCCATAATTTAAAAAGCTGAAAATCTAGGATAGAACGAGATTAAAAACCCTTTCTTCCAATTCAAAAGGTCCAGAACACATGCTGTTTACCTTTGGGCCAATTATACTCTTAATTAAAATTAATATTCCTATATAAATCACCATAGTCTATAGTAGAGTTGTATTAAATTAATCCTTAATTTAAAGAAACCTTTGCAGCAGTGGATTTTTTGATCTAATGCTAATCTTATTGCACAAACTTTGAGTCTATACAGTTTATGTTCAATCATTAAGTAAAAAATAGGAACTGAACACCCACCATGTGTTAGGCAATGTTTACATTAGAGATCAACACAGATAAAAATCTGTGCTTTTGATGGAGTTTTATTATGAGGGAGGGAGGACACTCAGTTGGCTACATGTGTGAACATTTACAGCACAAGGGTAAATGCTAGGAGTTGTAATAAAGTGGGGAAGTGATGGTGATGGTAGGCGGCAATGAGTTGCAGTTGTTCACAGGGCAGCCAGGAAAGATCTTGCTGAAAAGTTCCTTCTGAAGGAAGCTCTGGAAGGAGCAATGAATGTATCTGAGGAGAAAGCATTCCAGGCAGAGGAAATAGCAAGTGCAAAGGACCTGAGATGGTTGTTTCTCTCACATTTCAAGGAGCAGAAAGGTGGTCAACTCTTCTGGCTGGAAGAGGAAATATCAGAGGTCAGGGTGAAGGTCAAGAAGTGAGAGTAGTGAAGCAACAGAAGTTCTGATCTTACAGGGTCTTGACAGTCACATGAAAAGTCTGAGTTTTATTCTGAAAGATATGGAAGGGTTTGAACTCAAGAGTGAAATAATGATCCTATATTTTTACAGTATCTTTCATACTGAGAAATCAGTTAGAAAGTTATTGCAGTCATTTTAGAGGAGAGAAGATAGTATTTTGGACCAGAGTGGTAGGTTGGAGGTAATGAGAAGTGGTCTGACTCTGGATATACATTTTCTGTATTTTTTGTTTTGTTTTTGTCTTTTATTGACGTATAGTTGATTTGCAGTGTTGTGTTATTGTGGAAGATAAATTATACATTTAAATTGAATTTAAATAAAATAATTTGATAAGGAACGTAAAATATTTTTTCACCACATCTCATCCAAGTAAGAGATACAACTCATTATTCTGAAATATCAAATTATAGAATACAACCCATATTTTGAGAAGGAATTATGTTTGAGACTTACTCTTTTCAGAAGTTCCCACATAATTCAAACTTCTTTTTCCATGCGAGATTACCTATCACCAAACCATGACATATTAGGTTGCATTATGAGTTTGTTAATATTCAGTCATTCTTAACCTTCAAATTAGGAATTCCATATAGTCCAAACTAATACATTAAACATATTTACCTCTTAATAACTTATTAGTATATCTTAAATATCTCTTGATAAATGTAAGATCAAGTACCTTCCTCCAGAAGAGATCTAATCTCCTTTTTACAGATGGGAGTGATTTTGCTTGAGATGGTATATATTCCTAAATTGTAGTCTAATATATAGGAAGATATACTTTCTTTAATTGAGTATGCATCAATCATAAGCAAGGAATCGAAGCAAAGCAGTAAAAGGCAGAAATGCTACTGAATGTCACCGTCATGGTAATTTTTAAACTCTAGTACAATATTTATAACATTTTTAATCAGCTGGGAATGACCAAAGAATATTTCATTGCTTTTCCCCTGTAAAGTACTTATACAGATTTTATTGCTGCTGAATAAAATGAAATTTATTTTTGTATACTGATTTTGTATCCAGAAACCTGATATTGTAAATACATATTGGGAGATTTTATTTTGTATTTTTGCTGTAAATAATCATCATATGAAAATAATGAGAACCATATTCCTTCCTTCCCAGTTGTTGCAAACCCATTCTTGTTTTTCTTGACTTTGCTGAGCTGGCTAGAACATTAAGTACAATGTCAAAAAAATTTGGTTATAGCAGGCACTCTTGTCCCTAATATTAGAGTGAATGTTAACTTCTTTTCTCTACTAAGAATTCTGTTTGCTACAGGTTTATAAATTTATGGAAGTTTAGTTCAGTTCATAGTTTAAGTTTTGTTTTTTGGGGTTTTTTTCCCCACAAATGAGTGCTTTTCTTCATCTTTGAGGTGATTAAGCATCTTTAATATTTTTGTATTGGTGAACTTCATTCTTTCTAATGTTAAAATCAACCTCTCGGGCTTCCCTGGTGGCGCAGTGGTTGAGAACCTGCCTGCCAATGCAGGGGACACGGGTTTGAGCCCTGATCTGGGAAGATCCCACATGCCGCGGAGCAACTGGGCCCGTGAGCCACAACTACTGAGCCTACGTGCATGGAGCCTGTGCTCCCAACAAGAGAGGCCACGACAGTGAGAGGCCCACGCACCTGTGCCCCCAACAAGAGAGGCCACGACAGTGAGAGGCCACGACAGTGAGAGGCAAGAAGAGTGGCCCCTGCTTGCCACAACTAGAGAAAGCCCTCGCACAGAAACGAAGACCCAACACAGCCAAAAATAAATAAATAAATTTATAAAAAAAAAAAATCAACCTCTCACTTCTGGGATAAATTTATTAATGTTTTATGAATAACTGAGTCTATTTGCTAGTATTTGGTTTAGTATGTTCACATTTCTGTTTATGAGTGAGATTGACATGCCATTTTCCATTTTTTGTACTATCTTTGTTAGATGTGGATAGCAAATCAAATTTACTAGTCCTGTAAAATGACACGGGGAATGTTTCTCTATTTGTATACTCAGAAGTATTTATTTTATTTTATTTTTTAAATTATTTTTATTTTTATTTATTTTTGGCTGTGTCGGGTCTTTGTTGCTGCGCGTGGGCTTTCTCTAGTTACGGCGAGCAGGAACTTTCTCAAGTTCCCACCTTTACAGAGTTTTATTTTAAATTCTCTTTTTCTATATTTTACATGTCATTTTTAGATTATTTTAAATGGGGGCGTCTGTGAGAGTGTTTAGTCTATATACTTCCAGAAATGGAAGTTCTCTCTCATCCATGTTAATATTTATTCTTATGCTTATTTTATATGGAGATCTCTGCTTTGGAGGGTAAAGAAACTCTCATATGGGGAAACACTTTTCTTCTATTTGGTCTTCTTTTGACTGAAGAAGGAAAAGAATATATTCAGGGTGAAATAATAGCATATTCAAAAGTCCAGAAGTAAGAGAACACTTGTCTTATTAGGAGAACTGAAAGTAACTCACCATGATTGGGCTTAGGGAGTATGTTATCTGACTCCTACTGGAGATGTGGACATGCATAAAATCTTGGAAGGCATTCACAGAAAACTGAAAACTTTGAATTTTATCCTGAGAATAATGGAGAGAATTTGGTGATGATGATAATGATGGTTGTATAAATATATACTATTTATTGAATTATTACCATTTATTTTGCCCTGTGCTATAAGCTATATAGATTGTTTTTAATCTTCAAAATAAACCCGTGAAGTAAATTTTGGGGATTTTAAGAAATAAATACAGATACATTAATTCACTATGTAGAGGGTGTTCTGGGAACTTGTGGTATGAGCAGATTTCAGTAAGAATGAGTAATTAGAGATGGCTAGAGTCTATGAATGGATAATATTAATAATAATAGTAAAGTAATAATATTATGAAGCAAAAGAAGTATATTTTCTTTTATATATATATATTTATTTATTTATGTATTTGGCTGCAGTGTGTCTTAGTTGCAGCATGCGGGATCTAGTTCCCTGACCAGGGATCTAACCCAGGCCCCCTGCATTGGGAGCATGGAGTCTTAGCCACTGGACCACCAGGGAAGTCCTAAGAAGTATCTTTTTTATTGAAGTATGGTTGATTTACAGTGTTGTGTTAGTTTCAGGTATACAGCAAAGTGAATCAGTTATACGTATACATATATGCACTTTTTTAGATTCTTTTCCCATATAGGCCATTACAGAGTATTGAGTAGAGTTCCCTGTACTATACAGTAGGTCCTTATTAGTTACCAGTTTTATATATAGTAGTGGTATATGTCAGTCCCAATCTCCCAGTTTATCCCTCCCCCTGCTTTCCCCCCACCCCAGTAACCATAAGTTTGTTTTCTACATCTGTGACTCTGTTTCTGTTTTGTAAATAAGTTCATTCGTATCCTTAGATTCCACATATAAACGATATCATATGATATTAGTCTTTCTCTGTCTGACTTAATTCACTCAGTATGACAATCTCTAGGTCCATCCATGTTGCTGCAAATGGCATTATTTTCTTTTTTATGGCTGAGTAATATTCCATTTTATATATATATATATATATATATATATATATACACACCACATCTTCTTCATCCATTCCTCTGTTGATGGACATTTAGCTTACTTCCATGTCTTGGCTATTGTAAATGGTGCTGCTATGAGCATTGGGGTGCATGTACTTTTCGAATTAGTTTTTTTCCAGATATATGCCCAAGAGTGTGATTGCTGGATCACATGGTAACTCTAGTTTTTTAAGGAACCTCCATACTATTTTCCATAGTGGCTGCACCAATTTACATTCTTACCAACAGTGTAGGAGGGTTACCTTTTCTCCACACCCTCTCCAGCATTTGTTATTTGTAGACTTTTTTTTTTTTTTTTTTGCTGTATGCGGGCCTCTCACTGCTGCAGCCTCTCCCATTGCGGAGCACAGGCTCCGGACGCCCAGGCTCAGCGGCCATGGCTCACGGGCCCAGCCGCTCCGCGGCATGTGGGATCCTCCCAGACCGGGGCACGAACCCGTGTCCCCTGCATCGGCAGGCGGACTCTCAACCACTGCACCACCAGGGAAGCCCTATTTGTAGACTTTTTGATGATGGCCAAGAAGTACATTTTTATACTGTAATCTTTTCCATTGTATAGTAGCAATATTTTTCCCATATCACATATTTATTTGCTCAGGTATTATCTTTCTTTTATCGTCAAAGCTGAACCTTAGAAAATGATGTTATTATCTCACTGAAAATTAAGCTAAATTTTTATTTCTCCTAAGGAATTAACCTTTTATTTTCGAGGAGGAAATCTTATTTAATTGTTCCATTGTAACCATCATAAAATCAGTAAAAAAGGAAAAATGTAAAAGATGTACAAAACTTCTTACCACTCTGTCAAAGAACAAGGGGTACTCATTTCATCCAACTACATGAAAAGACATTTCAGGTTTCAGACTGATTTCTTGTGTCATTCATGTGTAAGGATTGTTTGGTTGAACTGAAAACTTTCTAATTTTCTAGCGGCTATATATTATATTTATGTATTCATTCATGCATTAATCTTTGTGCATCAAGCATGTATTGATAATCTATTATATGCCAGGGGTTAGGGACCTATAGTGCTGAATTATAAATAGTTCAAGACTTGCTAAACTTGTAGTAAAATGGAAAAATATGCACATTAAAAGTATGCAAGTGAGAATTCCAGGTTGAGATAGTCGTGTAAAGCTGCCCACAGCATTTCCCATTCCAGTATCTAACCAAGCATTCCTTTATGTACAGAAGTGACAGGCAGGCCTTCTCAAATATGAAAGAAGTTGTGCAGTACATCACCTGTATATTGTATTGTAATTGTAAACTGTATACTGCAATAGAACTGAAAAAATAATTGAACAAATTATGTACTGCATCCTTGTAGAGAATTCAGGAATGACAGGAAATTTGATCCAGTAGTGATTATCAGAATTTCTATAAGAAAATGTGTGAAACTGGTTGCAGAAGAGATAGAAATATTATACATTTTGTTTACAAAAATAAGGAAGTGATCAGAGTGGAAGTGAGAAGTATCAGAGTTTCAAGTTTTAATCTCTGAATCTGGTAATATCTAAAATTAAAACACATAGTTAAATAATACCAACTGAAGTCCTTTGCTTTAATTACTATTTATTCCTAACCTCTGAGGGATCTTTTAAGAGAACAATCTCTCTTATGATAAAGAAATTTATATTTAATTTTTCAACAGGGTTTTACTGAGGTTTTCATTCTACTTGAGATGTTCTTTTACTAAATTTAAATAAATCCAATTAAATATTGTTACTAAAATAGCATAAACTGTATGAACACATTTTAAAAATTGCCTTATCTCCTGACTGATCAGTCCTTCTACTTGAGTATGTCGTATGAGTCAGGATCTGGTCCAAGAAACCGAGCTCATGCGCCAGGTAGTCCAATGGAAGGACTTGACTACTGGAGACTAATTGCAAAGATGTTTAAAGAGCTGAAAGGCAAGTAGGGGCCATTTAGAGAATCTATAGATTAGCAACACCAAGAAGTCCGTATCACCCTACAGCTGGAGACGATAGATGTGATGGTACCTCAGTCCTAAAGCTAGGGTTACCAGATTGGAATGGGTTGACTGAATGTATGTGAAAGCTGCATGGTAGCAGCCAGAACCACAGATTCAGGGACTGTCCAAAGTGAGCTGGGGCTATGGAGAGAAATACCTATTGACAGAGAAGCATCTCAAAGCAGAAACAAAAGAGAACTAACTCTTCCCCAGTCTTTGTGATCCTGTCAGTTCCTCATAATAGCAAAACCTATCGAGAACCCAGTGACCAAGGATGGCAGAATATGCAGAGAAAAGGCAGAATAAATGTGCAAGTGGCTGGTACATCTGTCTAAAGAGATGTTTGAGTTGATGGTTATCTCTTGCTTAAAAATGGTTATTTCTAAATGTTGGACTTTTGGATGATTTAAGTTTTCTTATTTTTAGTGTAGGTAAGCTAGAAGAAACTTCCAAATGCTAATTGTTGAACTTAGTATTTGAACTTAGACTGGTAAATGAGGGGGGAAGAATTATTTAAAGTGGAGTTCACCACAGTGGAAAAATTAGAGTATTTGGAGAAGAATAGTACCTTGGCTGTTGCTACCATAGGTTACACAGAATAACGATTGGGAGAGCAAGATGAGAAGACAACAAGGCAGGGATGGAAAAGGACCTTCCTACTTAGAAGTTTGAGTTTTTCAGTTTGCATTGGACCATTCTGAAAAGTTTTTAAGTTACAAAGGGACACAATCACAGATGTGGTTTTTTTTGGTCTTTATTGTAGTATAATTGCTTTACAATGTTGTGTTAGTTTCTGCTGTACAACCAAGTGAATCAGCTATATGTATACATATATATCCCCATATCCATCCCTCCCACCCTCCCTATCCCACCCCTCTAGGTGATCACAGAGCACCGACCTGATCTCCCTGTGCTATGCAGCTGCTTCCCACTAGCTATCTGTTTTACATTTGGTAGTGTATATATGTCCATGCCACTCTCTCACTTCATCCCAGCTTACCCTTCCCCCCTCTGTGTCCTCAAGTCCATTCTCTACATGTGCATCTTTATTCCTGCCCTGCCACTGGGTTCATCAGTACCATTTTTTTAGATTCCATATATATGCATTAGCATACGGTATTTGTTTTTCTCTTTCTGACTTACTTCACCCTGTATGACACACTTTAGGTCCATCCACCTCATTACAAAGAACTCAATTTCGTTCCTTTTTATGGCTGAGTGATATTCCATTGTATATATATGCTACATCTTTTTTATCCATTCAGCAGATGTATTTTACATCAACTACCCTGATAGCATTAAGGAGTATAGTGGTGGAAAAAATAATTCAGAAAATATTTCCTGGGTCTGCATTAAAGGTAAAAAATAGAATATTACAACAGTGTATTTACATCACATGCATGAGTTAGTAATTATGCTTTAAACTTGCAATAATGTGTGAGAGGTAATCAGCTTAGTCCTGGAAAAGACATTTGTGTTGTCTTTAGGTGAGTACTTTCCTTACTTGATCTAATAGGGATGTCATTGGAATATAGACTAATGAAGAATTTAGGAAATTTGGTAGCTCATTATAGTTGGCAAAAATCTCATATATAAATTGTTGAATAAATTAACCCTGGGTCTAAAACTAATTATCCAAGGATTCCCCATTAACCCTTAAAAAAGTAACAAATCAGTTTTCAAGTATTGTTTAATGCCTAGTGTATACATATAATAATAGGTACTGAAGAGAAAATGTAAATGAAGTGTAATATGTTTACCTTAAAAAGCTCACAAGTTAATGGAAGCTATAATTTGCATTCAGTATTAGATTCAGTGATAATGTCAGATTGTATATAATAAAGGGCAAATTGAATGGTTGGCAGCAGATGTCATAAAAGCTCAAATACTTGGGAGACCAATATGGAATGATTTGGATGAAGAAAACTTGATAAAGTGTAGACATCTTAGGATCTTCCTAGAGTTTTATGTCATTTTATATTTTTCATGATTATCACCATTTCATTATTCCTAAATGACTGTTTTAAATATTTTTCCAGCCTGTTGATACAGAATTATTTATTAACAAATGAAATGCTTGCATTAGATTTTCCTTTATTTCACAAAGAGCAGAAATAATTATGATCAAAATGTAGTCCAGGGGCCTACATTTGTTTTTTGGATTTCTTCCTTTCATTCTTCTTTCAATGAAAATATATTCATCACCACATTGGAGCACTAATGTCCAAATTTAGTTTTATTAAACCCATTGGGTATGTATATCCTTGAATTATTTCAAAGCCACTGAAAATATTAATTGATGAAATACCATACCGGTGACATGGCAGATAATGATTTGTTTTTCAAAGAAACCCTTTGGCATAGTAGATGATATACTTGTTCATTTATCAGTATATGTGGAGAAAGATCACAAGAATATAAAATAAAGCATGAGTCTATTATACCATAAAAATATTTTTGAAGTATTAAAAATAAAAAATAGGATTCAGTAGGTTGATTTTGCCTAAAATGTATGACACGTTACCTTTAGTTTTAGTTTAGGAATCTTAAATTCGAAATGTGAGCTGAAATAGTTCTCTCTGTTCCCTAGTTTTGCCAGAGTGATGAATACTAGGTATGATTTTCTTTTTGCTGGTTAGTCATCTTATGGGAGACAGCTTTTTTACCTACTAGTTTAAAACCAACCTTCTTTGAGGTTCTGTTTTCCTCCAGTCCAACCATGAGGTCATCATGTTGGAGCTATCAATTGACAGACCCTGTTACACTGCCCACAGTCGGGCCCATGAAAAAGGCCTGCTCCCTGTTCCATGACCAGGAAGAGTGGCCTAAGAGTTAACATGTGAACCCAGCAAAGTAATTGAATATTTTATCCAATGTATTTCTATATGGAGTTGGCACAGAAAAGCCTCTTTCTTGTATGATGTAAGTATCAGAGCTCTGAGCCCCTGAAGACCTTGTCTTCCTTCATGCAGAGAACTGAGAGAGACAGTAGCCAACAATTTGCTTCGACTGCCTGAATTCCCCGATTGAAATCATGTTAAACTGAAGCTACTATGATTTTGCATCTCTCTCTTCATTTCTGTGTGCAATTGAAGTATCCTTCTGTAAATCTCCTTTTTATTTTAAATTCTTTTCTTAAATTTCTTGAAACCTAAGAATATCACTTGTTATATACCTTCCTCATGGCAGTATCTGAAAAATAATTGCAGGTCCACAGTATTTTATTCTAAATCCTTGGTGCCAGATACAGTTCAGAATTTAGATGTCACGTAGAATTCCAGGGTTTGCAGGGCAGCACTCTGGAGACAAACTCATTAAGATTTCTATAGTGATATAAATGAACACTCACACCAAATCTAAATGGGATTAGAAAGCGTTAGGAATGTTCTGCTGTCAGTTCAGATTAGTTTTGTTTCCAAATGAGTTTTAACACCAAACCCAGGAAAAAAACTTGTTTTCAGGGATCTTTGGATTTTGGAATTGCAGAAAAGGATTGGGAACTGTGCTCTAGTTTATGTTAACTATTAAAGAATATATCTCCTAATCTTAAAGATAGAATTTATAGATCCATGCCTGATGAAAACTTGTAATAACTGTCTCATACATTGCCCCCAGCCATTCCTGTCCCCCACCTACAAGCCATTCCCAGTGAGACAGTATTGTATGTGGGGATGAAATGCATAGGATGAATGTGGGCATTTGGGGTTGAAATGTAAGCAACAAGACTTCTATATCTATCCATCAATCCATCCATCCATCCAAGGACAGAGAGGGACAGAGAGAGAGAGAGAGAGAGAGAGAGAGATTTATTTTAAGAAACTGGCTCAAGCAATTTTGGAGGCTGGCCATCCAAAACAGGCAGAGCCAGTGTCCCTGTTCAAGTCCAAAGGCTGAAAGCTGCTATGGAACCAGCAAGAGAAAATATTCCAGTTCAAAGGCCACCTGTCAGGCAGGAGAATTCTCTCTCACTGGGGGGAAGGTCAGCCTTTTGTTCTATCCAGGCCTTCAACTGATAAAATGAGGCCCACCCACATGATGGAGGGCAGTCTGCTTTGCTGAGTCTACTGATTTAAATGTTAATCCCAGTCAAAAAACTCTCACAGAAATACCCAAATAATGTTTAACAAATGTCTGGGCACCCCAGGGCCCAGTCAAGTTGACATGTAAAATTAACCATCACAAGATAAGTGTAAATATTTCCTGTCTGGGACTGCTTTGTAATGTGATATTTAAATATCATATATTAGAATAGTCATAATTTTTCTTCCCATTATTTTTTTCACTTATTGCTGTTCTACTAAAGTGAAAATAGATTCACTCAATCATAGGGTATTTAATTCATTTGTAAATCATGCTCTTTTCCACTTAAAATAATTCAGAAATTTAGTATAGTGTCTTGTCCTTTCATCACCATTGACACTCTCCCCTGGTTCCTCTTTGAGTTCTCAGTATTCCTATTACAAAGGGAAGCTGAAGGAAATATTGCCTGAGTTTCCATTTGTTAATTTATTTCTGTGAAAACCAGAAGCTGACAGATCGTCATATAATACCTATATATACCATCATATAATTGCCTATATTTTGATGATTAAGTTAGTCTTCTGGAAAAAAATCACTATTTGAGATTTTTGTCTTTCATCTTACAAATGTGAAATAAAGATTAGTTTAATTTTGTAATTAGTTTCTGTTATCCAGCATTGATTTGATTATATTTCTGTCATGTTACATATTACTCATATGAGGATACCTACTTCACTGCCCTATGTAGTTGAATATAAATTTGACCTTAAAATATTTTTTTTAGGAAATGAATATATTGCATGAGAAATTTTCCTGTGTCACACAAGTCCAGTTATTTGGCTTTATAATTTTATACCAAGTCATAAAGAAACATTGTTTCCCCCCCAAAAAAAACAATGGAAGGCATGAAAATATCCTGTGTCTGACAAACGGTCTTTCTTCAAGACAATAAACTTATAACCTGCAACAGAAAATTGCTAGTTCTAGAAAAAGATATACTGCTAATTATATATAGTTTTTTTTACCAACCAGTCATACAGAACTATTATCAAATAATATTTCACCAACATCCTCACAAATACCAATGAAATCCCAGGGATTACCAATGATATCATTTCTTCTAAATAAAGATCATAAATGTACAATTTAAGTAAATTAAAAATCACTGTAAAGTTGCCTACCAGTTAATTCAACATAAATGAAAGCTTCAAAGATAAATATAAAATTGTACTGTGTGTCAGGCATTCAGGATACACAGGTGAACATGCCTAATATACTCTCTGCCCACACATAGAATATAAATTGCAGGACAAGTTGTGGATCGTTGCAGAGAGCCCTCAGTTTGGCTTTCCAGCATTGTTCAGGCCCTGGTGCTTCCTTTGGTTAATGTTGTTTCTGGTCATGTTGCTGTTTCCTCATCAGTTCTAAGGGAAATGATTCTTGAGAGCTATTTTCAAATATTAAAAATTTAGTGTTTTTTAAAGAATTTTAACAGGAACATTAGCTTACATTTATTTAAATGGATACATGTTACCATATACAAAGATATACATAGCATACACACAAAATTTCAGAACAGCATTTGATTGTTTTTTAACAGTACCTTTTTGACCTTCACACGTATAGACAGTTTTATGTTTACAATCACTGTTGCTGTATGTTGGCATGCCTTTGAGGTTAAGGAATAGAAAAAGTATAAGAAACTTAAAGGCAAAAACAATTTAAGTTGCAAAACAGCAAGACGGCAACAGAAATAAATCCTCCCCTGCTGGGAAGTAAGCTGATTAAAGATGATAACCAGATGCAAACAGGAAGCACAAATGGATAAATTATATAAGGTCATAGCAGGAAGTGAAAGTCAGTACTTTTCACAGTGAGACAGCAGTCCAGCCAGTACTTACTTCATGGAAGTGTAGATCAGAGTTTAAAGATCCAGATTGGAATTCTTGAGTCCACTTTTCTAGTTCTTTACTTTATAATACACTCGTGTCACCCACACATATTTTAGTCAAACATAAACAGTCAAACATACACTGGGTGGACATTGTTGAAGACTGTTAGTGGTTTGAACACTGGAAGATGATTTAGGTTTTTACATTTGGCAATACAGTCACTTCTTGAACCATCCCATAAAGTCCAAAATACCTATACTTAAGTAAATAAAATCACTTAAAAGTTAGGCAGGTTTTCGAGTTCCACGATGAAGCTGAGAGCAAAGGACTCCAATGTCCCAGGAAATGGCAAAATCACAAGAGAGAAAGAAGCTGGCTTTCTGAATTACTAGGTGGAAGGCAGACCTTACACATCTCTGAGGACTGTCACAATATATGCAGTTTCAACCTTAGTGACTTCAAGACAATAATAGCTTTATAATCGTTAGGATTTTCTAGTAAACCAAGAAAGGATCAGATGAAATTTCAAAAATATGCATAAACCATTCCCTATAACAATACTTTAATAATTGAGATAGGAGACCTTCAAGATGGTGGAAGAGTAAGACGTGGAGATCACCTTTGTCCCCACAAATACATCAGAAATACATCTACATGTGGAACAACTCCTACAGAACACCTACTGAATGCTGGCAGACCACAAATTTCCCAAAAGGCAAGAAACTCCCCACATGCCTAGGGCAAAAGAAAAAAGAAAACACAGAGACAAAAGAATAGGGATGGGACCTGCACCTCTCGGAAGGAGCTGTGAAGAAGGAAAGATTTCCACACTCTAGGAAACCCCTTCGCGGGCGGAGACTGCGGGTGGCGGAGGGGGGAAGCTTCAGAGCCGCGGAGGAGAGCGCAGCCACAGGGGTGCGGAGGGCAAAGCGGAGAGATTCCCGCACAGAGGATCGGTGCCGACCGGCACTCACCAGCCCGAGAGGCTTGTCTGCTCACCCGCCGGGGCGGGCGGGGCTGGGAGCTGAGGCTTGGGCTTCCGTGGGATCGCGGGGAGAGGACCGGGGTTGGCTGCGTGAACACAGCCTGAAGGGGCTAGTGTGCCACAGCTAGCCGGGAGGGAGTCCAGGAAAAGTCTGGAGCTGCCTAAGAGGCAAGAGACCATTGTTTCAGGATGTGCGAGAAGAGGGGATTAAGAGCGCCGCCTAAATGAGCTCCAGAGATGGGCGCGAACCGCAGCTATCAGCGCGGACCCCAGAGATGGGCATGAGATGCTAAGGCTGCTTCTGCCGCCACCAAGAAGCCTGTGTGCGAACACAGGTCACTCTCCACACCCCCGTTCCGGGGAGCCTGTGCAGCCCGCCACTGCCAGGGTCCTGCGATCCAGGGACAACTTCCCCGGGAGAACGCACGGCGCGCCTCAGGTTGGTGCAACCTCACGCCAGCCTCTGCTGCCGCAGGCTCGCCAGCATCCGTACCCCTTCCTCCCCCCGGCCTGAGTGAGCCAAAGCCCCTGAATCAGCTGCTCCTTTAAACCGTCCTATCTGAGCGAAGAACAGACGCCCTCAGGCGACCTACATGCAGAGGCAGGTCCAAATCCAAAACTGAATCCCAGGAGCTGTGCGAACAAACAAGAGAAAGGGAAATTTCTCCCAGCAGCCTCAGGAGCAGTGGATTAAATCTCCACAATAAACTTGATGTACCCTGCATCTGTGGAATACCTGAATAGATGAAGAATCATTACAAAATTGAGGTGGTAGACTTTGGGAGCAATGATATACATATATTTAACCTTTTTCTCTTTTTGTGAGTGTGTATATGTATGCTTCTTTGTGTGATTTTGTCTCTAAAGCTTTGCTTTTATGATTTGTCCCAGAGTTCTGCCTGTCCTTTGTTTTGTTTGTTTGTTTTCAGTATAGTTTTTAGCACTTGTTATCATTAGTGCATTTGTTTTTGGTTTGGTTGCTCTCTTCTTTCTTTTTTTAAGTTACTTTTTAATTCTTTTTCTGTTTAATAATTCTTTTTTATTTTAATAACTTTATTTTATATTATTTTTCTTTCATTCATTCTTTCTTTTTTTCTCCCTTTTCTTCTGAGCTGTGTAGCTCACAGGGTCTTGGTGCTCAGGCCGGTGTCAGGCCTGTGCCTCTGAGGTGGGAAAATGAGTTCAGGATATTGGTCCACTAGAGACCTTCCGGCTACACATAGTATCAAACGGCGAAAGCTCTCCCAGAGATCTCCATCTCAACACTAAGACCCAACTCCACTCAATGACCAGCAAGCTCCAGTGCTGGGCACCTTATGCCAAACAACTAGCAAGACAGGAACACAACCCCACCCATTAGCAGAGAGGCTGCCTAAAATCATAATAAGGCCACAGACACCCCAAAACACACCACCGGATATGGACCTGCCTACCGGAAAGAAAAGATCTAGCCTCATTCACCAGAACACAGGCACTAGTCCCCTCCACCAGGAAGCCTAAACAACACACTGAACCAACCTTAGCCACTGGGGGCAGACAGCAAAAGCAACAGGAATTATGAACCAGCAGCTTGCGAAAAGGAGACCCCAAACACAGTAAGGTCAGCAAAATGAGAAGACAGAGAAACACACAACAGATGAAGGAGCAAGGTAAAAATGCACCAGACCAAACAAATGAAGAGGAAATAGGCAGTCTAACTGAAAAAGTACTCAGAGTAATGACAGAAGAGGTGATCCAAAATCTTGGAAATAGAATGGAGAAAATGCAAGTAACGTTTAACAAGGAACTAGAAGAACTAAAGAGCAAACAATGATGAAGAACACAATAAATGAAACTAACAATTCTCTAGAAGGAATCAATAGCAGAATAACTGAGACAGAAGAACAGATAAATGACCTGTAAGATAAAAAGGTGGAAATAACTACTGAAGAGCAGAATAAAGAAAAAAGAATGAAAAGAATTGAGGACAGTCTCAGAGACCTCTGGGACAACAGTAAACACACCAACATTCGAATTATAGGGGTCCCAGAAGAGGAAAAATAAAAGAAAGGGACGGGGAAAATATTTGAAGAGATTATAGTTGAGTTGAAAACTTTGCTAATACAGGAAAGGAAATAGTTAATCAAGTCCAGGAAGCACAGAGAGTCCCATAAAGGATAATCCAAAGAGAAACACACCAAGACACATACTAATCAAACTATCAAAAATTAAATACAAAGAAAAAAATATTAAAAGCAGCAAGGGAAAAACAACAAATAACATACAAGGGAATCCCCATAAGGTTGACAGCTGATCTTTCAGCAGAAACTGCAAGCCAGAAGGGAGTGGCAGGACATATTTAAAGTGATGAAAGGGAAAAACCTACAACCAAGATTCTTCTACCCAGAAGGGACCTCATTCAGATTCAATGGAGAAATTAAAACCTTTAAAGACAAGCAAAAGCTAAGAGAATTCAGCACCACCAAACCAGCTTTACAACAAATGCTAAAGGAACTTCTCTAGGCAGGAAACACAAGAGAAGAAAAAGACCTACAATAACAAACCCAAAACAGTTAAGAAAATGGTGATAGGAACATACATATCGATAATTACCTTAAGTGTAAATGGATTAAATGCTCCAACCAAAAGACATAGACTGGCTGAAAGGATACAAAAACACGACCCGTATATATGCTGTCTACAAGAGACCCACTTCACACCTAGGGGCACATACAGACTGAAAATGAGGGGATGGAAAAAGATATTCCATGCAAATGGAAATCAAAAGAAAGTTGGAGTAGCAATTCTCATATCAGACAAAATAGACTTTAAAATAAAGACTATTGCAAGCGACAAAGGACACTACATAATGATCAAGGGATCAATCCAAGAAGGTATAACAATTGTAAATATTTATGCACCCAACATAGGAGCACCTCAGTACATAAGGCAAGTGCTAACAGCCATAAAAGGGGAAGTTGACAATAACACAATCATAGTAGGGGACTTTAATACCCCACTTTCACCAATGGACAGATATCCAAAATGAAAATAAATAAGGAAACACAAACTTTAAATGATATATTAAACAAGATGGACTTAATTGATATTTATAGTACATTCCATCCAAAAACAACAGAATACACTTTCTTCTCAAGTGCTCATGGGACATTTTCCAGGATAGATCATATCTTGGGTCACAAATCAAGCCTTGGTTAATTTAAGAAAATTGAAATTATATCAAGTATCTTTTCCGACCACAACACTATGAGACTAGAAATCAATTACTGGAAAAAAATCTGTAAAAAATACAAACGCATGGAGGTTAAACAATACACTACTAAATAACCAAGAGATCACTAAAGAAATCAAAGAGAAAATCAAAAAATACCTAGAAACAAATGATAGTGAAACCACGATGACCCAAAACCTATGGGATGCAGCAAAAACAGTTCTAAGAGGGAAGTTCATAGCAATACAATCCTACCTCAAGAAACAAGGAACACCTCAAATAAACAACCTAAACTTACACCTAAAGCAGTTAGAGAAAGAAGAACAAAAAACCCCCAAAGTTAGCAGAAGAAAAGAGATCATAAAGATCAGATCAGAAATAAATGAAAAAGAAATGAAGGAAACAATAGCAAAGATCTATAAAACTAAAAGCTCGTTCCTTGAGAAGATAAGCAAAATTGATAAACTATTAGCCATACTCATCAAGAAATAAAGAAGACTGAATAGAATTAGAAATGAAAAAGGAGAAGTAACAACTGACACTTCAGAGATACAAAGGACCATGAGAAATTACTACAAGCAACTATGTGCCAATAAAATGGACAGCCTGGAAGAAATGGACAAATTCTTAGAAAATCACAATCTTCTGAGACTGAACCAGGAAGAAATAGAAAATATAAACAGAGAATCAAAAGCAGTGAAATTGAGACTGATTAACATCTTCCAACAAATAAGAGCCCAGGAACAGATGGCTTCACAGGTGAATTCTATCAAACATTTAGAGAAGAGCTAACACCTATCCTCCTCAAACTCTTCCAAAATATAGCAGAGGGAGGAACACTCCCCAACTCATTCTATGAGGCCACCATCGCCCTGATACCAAAACCAGACAAAGATGTCACAAAAAAGAAAACTACAGTCCACTATCACTGATGAACATAGATGCAAAAATCCTCAACAAAATACTAGCAAACATAATCCAACAGCACATTAAAAGGATCATACACCATGATCAAGTGGAGTTTATCCCAGGAATTCAAGGATTCTTCAATATATGCAAATCAATCAATGTGATACACCATATTAACAAATCGAAGGAGAAAAACCATATGATCATCTCAAAAGATGCAGAAAAAGCTTTGGCAAAATTCAACACCCATTTATGATAAAAACCCTCCAGAAAGTAGACGCAGAGGGAAACTACCTCGACATAATAAAGGCCATATATGACAAAAGGACAGCCAACATCATTCTCAGTTGTGAAAAACAGAAACCATTTCCACTAAGATCAGGAACAATATAAGGTTGCCCACTCTCACCACTATTATTCAACATAGTTTTGGAAGTTTTAGCGACAGCAATCAGAGGAGAAAAAGAAAGAAAAGGAATCCAAATGAGAAAAGAAGAAGTAAAACTGTCACTGTTTGCAGATGACATGACACTATACATAGAGCATCCTAAAGATGCTACCAGAAAACTACTAGAGCTAATCAATGAATTTGGTAAAGTAGTAGGGTACAAAATTAATGCACAGAAATCTCTTGCATTCCTATACACTAATGATGAAAAATCTGAAAGAGGAATTAAGGAAACACTCCCATTTACCATTGCAAGAAAATGAATAAAATACCTAGGAATAAACCTACTTACGGAGACAAAAGACCTTTATGCAGACAAGTATAAGACACTGATGAAAGAAATTAAAGATGATATAAACAGAGGGAGAGATATACCATGTTCTTGGATTGGAAGAATCAACATTTTGAAAACGACTGTACTACACAAAACAATCTACAGATTCAATGCAATCCCTATCAAACTACCAAGGCATTTCTACAGAACTAGAACAAAAAATTTCACAATCTGTATGGAAACACAGAAGACTGTGAATAGCCAAAGCAATCTTGAGAAAGATAAACAGAGCTGGAGGAATCTGGCTCCTGGACTTCAGACTATACTAGAAAGCTACAGTAATTAAGACTGTGTGGTACTGGCACAAAAATGGAAATACAGATCAATGGAACAGGATAGAAAGCCCAGAGATAAACCCACGCACATATGGTCACCTTATTTTTGATAAAGGAGGCAAGAATATACCATGGAGAAAATACAACCTCTTCAATAAGTGGTGCTGGGAAAACTGGACAGCTACATGTAAAAGAATGAAATTAGAACACTCCCTAACACCATACACAAAGATAAACTCAAAATGGATTAAAGACTTAAATGTAAAGCCAGACAGTATAAAACTCTTAGAGAAAAACATAGGGAGAGCACCCTGTGACAAATACTGTATGCCAACACATATATGTGGAATCTAAAGAAAAAAAAAGTTTCTGAGTAACCTAGGGGCAGGACAGGAATAAAGATGCAGATGTAGAGAATGGGCTTGAGGACATGGGGAGGGGGAAGGGTAAGCTGGAATGAAGTGAGAGAGTGGCATGGACATATATACCCTGCAAAATGTAAAATAGCTAGCTAGTGGGAAGCAGCCGCATAGCATAGGGAGATAAGGTCAGTGCTTTGTGACCACCTAGAGGGATGGTATAGGGAGGGTGGGAGGGAGACTCGAGGGACGAGTTATTGTTATATGTCTATATATAGCTGATTCACTTTGTTATAAGGCAGAAGCTAACACACCATTGTAAAGCAATTATACTCCAATAAAAATGTTAAAAAATAAAAGGCAGGTTCTCAATTTTAAAAACAATCTAAGCATAAATTTGTCATACTGAATAGAGCAAACGCTACAGGGAAGAAGATAAAGGGAATTGATATGAAACTAAATCTGAATTGAAGGTCTCCTTGCTGATTTAAAAATAGGCACTTCCCTGCCAATTAAATAGAACATGTGAATATTCATTTGTTACCGTGAAATTTAGTTTGCTTCCTTAAGAAAGTGCCGCTAACAGCTGTAATTGACACCATTACCAGCTTCAAGTTTTCTCTTTGGTCTTCCATTTGAAAATTTAAAGAAGTTTGATTATCTGTACTCATCAGTCTGACAAATAATATGTACAAAATATCTAGTTAGTCTGAAAAAGAAGTTTCAAGCCATATATATATTTGGTTTCAATGACCTGAAGTATCTATCTCAAGAAAGTTTACTTCTATCTGCCAGTTAATAATTCTTCTGGAGTATTTTTGATGAACTCAGAACCAGCCTCAGCTCTGTCAGATAAATGTTTACATCATGCTTCTCCTTTACACGTGCTTACAATCTGGTGGGAGAAATGATTTGCACAAATTTGTCACAAGCAGTACAAGGAAGCCTTTAACGGCTCAAGTGTATGACATCAGCTATTCAATTTGTGCTAGTTAGACAGCTTGTTTCCAACTAATTGGGAGGAAACAAACCATGGCTCTCCTACCTTCTCATGCCCCAGGTCTTTTTACATCTGAGCCTACGGAGGCCCTGCTCTGGAAAGCTCAGCCAGATTCTAGAAACTGACTTTGCTGCACATGTTTGGTTTTTTCTGATGGCCTTTTCTTTCCACTTTTCTCCTGTCAAGTTCCTGCTGATCACCCTGCACATTCCAAGAGGGGGCCAGCTTCTCCAGTAAGCCCTACTGGACCTTCCAGATGAGTCAGCATCCCCTCCATGTGCTTCTGCAGCGCCCTGGGTGAGCCCCTCCCGTTCCCACCCCACTGTACTATAAGCACAGGCCCATTTACCGCCCTCCTTCCTGATTGGACACAGAGCTATGTCCAAGCACTTAGCACAATGCGTGTTTCATGAAAGTAAGGGGGTTGGATGAATTCAGTAAAAAGAATGAAGTAGAGAGTACATCTGTTCTCTTCCAACCCCTAACAGAGAAGTAAGACTTACAGTGCTATCTCTGGAGCTGAGATCTGGTGGTCACACATGGACTGCCGGGCACCCACGCTGTGGTTTTGTCATTAGCAATCACACCTGGGATGGTGCTTCTAGCCCCCTGTCACCATGGCCATTTCATGACCTCCTCTCTCACTCCCTCATATACCATCCATTCCTGAGTACAAGACAGTTTACTCTAAATCTCTCTTATCACTTATAAAACATTCTAGTCCAAACTACTATCATCTCTCACTTGGACAAAAGAAGTTTCACCCAAAATAATTCCCTCAACTCTGCTTTTACTTTCTTTTAGGCTTTTCTCTTCACTGAAGCCAAAGTGATAATCTGAAGACACAGATAAGGTCAGAGTAGTTTCCCTTCAGTGCCTTCCCACTGCTCTGAGAAGAAAGACCATGATCTTTAAGATCACTTACACCACGATGCTGAATCTGCCCTCCCCAGCCTCAGGTCCCACCAATTTCCGCTTTGTGCCATGCACTGAGCCACAACTGTATTCACTCAGTTCCTTCAGGATGCTAAGCTCTTTTCTAACTCAGAGGCTTTCTATCTGCATTTTTCTCTTCCATTAATCCTGTTTTTCTGTCCCACCTAGCTCACTCCATTCATTCCTCAGAGAACAGCTCAAATAATCTTCCTGGAGAGCTTTCTCTGTCCTCCTGAATAAGTCTGGTCTCTCTACTCTTCCAACACCTGAACTTTTCCTTCAGTATTACTCACTATGACTTGTAATCATATATTCACGGATGTGATATCTAATTAATCTCTGTTTACCCTACCAGGTTAAAAGCACCCTAGAGATGAGGACCGTTTTGCTAAATGTATCCCTAATGACCATTGTAGGGCACAATGACATTGTAGGGCCTACTCCAAAAAAATTTGTTGAACAAATTAATGAATTAAAACTGCAACAAAAAACAAATTGAAGAATCATGAGTATAACAAACAGTAAGATTATGAGCTTTTAGTAATAACAAGGACAAGGGAGAAACAAGTTACTAGATCATCATGCTGAAGGTAAAACTAAAGCATGCCCTCATGTGATTTCCTTTTCCCCAAATATGATTGGAATGGTGAATAATAACTGTTTTAAAAGAAACTGGCAAATGAACAGCAGACATAGCAGGTATATCAACATAAGAATTGATTGGGCACACATAGGGCTCAGTCTTCTGCTATACATTTTGCATTGAGAGCAAAGAGGGCAGAAGGTGAGCAAGACCTATTGGGCTAACATCGTGTGAATATGTGAAAGGAGGTATCACAATGGAATAGCCCAGTAGGAAAATCAGACTCTTCCCCCTTTGTTAATAGATATTAATGTGAATGAGTTAATTTGCATTTTTTTCAAATTACACATATAAGCAATATCATGTGAAAAAAGATACAAATGAACTTATTTGCAAAACAGAAATAGACTCACAGACATAGAAAACAAATTTATGGTTACCAAAGGGGAAGGAGGGGGAGGGATAACTTAGGAAGATGGGATTAACATATACACACCACTATATATAAAATAGATAACCAACAAGGACCTACTGTATAACACAGGGAACTGTATTCAATATCTTGTAATAACCTATAAAGGAAAAGAATCTGAAAAAGAGTATATGTGTGTATGTATATATATGTAACTGAATCACTGTGCTGCGCACCTGAATCTAACACGTCATTGTAAATCCACTATACTTCATTAAAAAAAGGAAAAACTAAAAATTATAAGAAGGAAATTAATATGAATGAGATGAAAGATTATGATTGTAAATTTATTAAATCATCTAAAAACTGTATTTGGGTATGAGGAAGTTTATGAAAAGGAGGAAAAGCTGAGTAAATTAGGGAAACATTCATGACAGACGTTGGCCTTGATTATGGAGTGTGAGGTTCTTCCATGTGTGAGAAATAACTTGTACAAAGACTTTGATGAGAATGTTTTCCTATTCTTATAATCTTAGAGAATTGGAAGATTAAAAGTATCTCTCTTCAATTATCAGCTGCCACAAAGGCCTAGCCAGATACAGGTGACCAGGGCTAAGTTAACTGGCTATTCCCAAGAAAATTAGGCATTTTTAAACTTAATAATTTCCCTAAAATATAAAAGGAAAGAATGCTTGGAGTGGACCAGTGAATAAAGGAGAAGGGGGCCATTTTGGAAGATTGAGTGTCTTACGTGCAGCTTTTGAAATTTCTTGCCTGGAGTGTATCCAGTATTTGAGGGCTTAAATATTACCTTCCCTATCTTTGGATTTTTTTTATATGAATGATAAATTATAATGTTGGTTGGTTTACATTTTTTATTTCTCTGCTTGCAGTCAATATTTGTTTAAATCTTTGTTTTCTTTGTAATTGCTTCCTTCTCACCATTTATAGCACCAAAACAAAGAGGCTGGTAACTTGGGGCCAAATTCTCCTAATTCTGATCCAGATTTGCAAAAATGAAGCAAAGGCAACATTTGTCAGTTTTCTGGCAGAGATGCTTATGTTGGGCAATCATTTGTGTTGTTTTTAGAAAAGGAAGGCTAAAAATCTTATTTTCTCATTCCTACATAAAATAAATTCTGGACTGTATGACACCTTTCACTGCCAGCTCCAATGTGTAGAATTCCAGCAGTTGGATTTTTTTTCTGAAATGACTTCAAAATTCTGTGCTTCTGTTTTTTGCTTTATAAAAAAGCACCCATCTTCTTATTCAAAATTGCAAGTATTGTCCAGGTTATCTGCTCCCTCCTTAAGCCAAATACATTGGTTCTGAAAGTCAGTTAGGATCAATGTGTCTTAAAAAGACAGATCATGGGCCTTGTAGCTCTCTGCTGAATAAATCTGTTTGTTTTTTCCTCTTCTTCGACTCACTCCTCCATCAAAGTGTCCTCTGTTGCATTTTTTCCCACCCAGCAGTGATCCCCTGTGGTTATTGATTAGAATTTGGAAAACAAGAGCTGAACATTTACTTTGGATACAGTACTGCAAGTTTGAAAAGTGATTTGGCATGTTGGGCTGGTATCTCAACTTCCTTTGAAACTTGACCTTTGAAGTGAAGAAGTTAGGATACCTGTTGGGTTATTCCTTCTGCAGTATCATGACTCTCAAGGAACATTAAATTGTGACACTTTATAACAGTAAGCTTCTCCATGCTCTATATAATTTACTTAGCTCCTTTGGTGCTAATAGGATCTAACCCCAATATGGTGCACAGCATGGCTTCCTAGACAAACTCAGGTCCAAGGCAAGGACATAGAATCTATGTTTTCTGCTATGCTCCCTTGACAAAGCTGCTTTCTCCAGTGGTTTTTTCCTACTCTACTCTCTACTTGCTTATTTCTAGCATTCCAAATGGTGAAGTGATGGTGTTGCATTGCACTATTTGTATGGAAGAAATTCAAGAATGCACTCAGGAGGTACAAGTGTGAATTCATGTTAGTTCTAGAGACTAGCCAAATTTTAAAACTAGTTTTAGTTACAGAGACGTTGTTTTATATTATATTACTTGAAAGTGCTTTTTCTGTCTTCTAACTGAATACTAGTTGTAGAACTTCAGCTTTTCTTCAGTTAGACGGGAAAGATTCATTGGTTCTTGGGAGCCATCCTTTGCCAGGCATAGTGCTAATTTAGGTGTGGCAGTATCACAAGTGTGTTCTGTGACACGAAGATACACTGAGAGCTTTCCAAACATGAAAATGTGTTATTTTTATTTACTTTGGATAAGATAGATTATACTTTTCCAAGTGGGTGTGTATATCAGACATCACAATAAATAGATTTCCAACATAACAACAAACATGTTATTAAATAATGTAATAATGTATGCAAAATTCCCACTACCTAGTAGAAGCCTAAAATGGAAAGTCAGTCAACCATCTTTGTTTTCTAGGCTAGCTAGGAATTACAGAATAAAATGTGGGGAGGAAATTGTGAAGATACCTTTTCCTCCTTATAAAGATTCAAAAAGGAAAGCATTTTCAACGGCCTGCTATGAGATTTTGAGATTTTATAAGTATTCCCTGTAGACTTTAGGGGTTGTTTTCTTATTTCCTGTTTAAATATTAGTTACAGAATACTAATTATACAATACCTGTAGTTATATTTCACAAATAATGTAATTATAAATGTTGATAAATTGATTACCACTAATTATAATATTCTGATAGAAAACTAATTGTAAAACTGACTCTGTACTCTGAGAAAATGTAGATGGTAGTAGTTGCTACAGTCTATTTTTCTGCTCAAATAGCTGTACTTTTAATAATTTTATTCCAGAGTTTAAAGAAGCAGACTGTATGTGTCATTTCTTTGCTTGTTTCATTTCTGTTAAGTTAATATTTTTGTGGTTAAATGTATTTCAAGCACTTTTTTCAGATTCATACAATTTGCTTTCGGGTTGAAGCAATTTTACAACCCAGATAAGTGGCTGAAGCAGAAAGTTTTATCTTTGTTAGCAATAAATCAACAAATCCAATTAGGAAAATGTGTATCCACAAAAATTTGACAAGACGATATAGTCAGCTTTCAGTTTTATAGGATCAGCAACTTAAGGCAGGTACACATAAAACAAGCTCAAATACATTATTCAAGAAATGGGCCATAAAATTCCATTGTTTAATCAGCAGAAAAGATTTGTCAAGGGGATAAATTGTTCTGTGGACCCTGCAGGTTTAATCTAAACCTGAATCTTGGTTTGTAGTGCACATGACAGCTTACCTTGAGGCCTGAAAGGATGAGCTCTCCTAGGACCACAGGTGAAGAAAATCTCTCATACAAGGTTGACTGCACCCACCACTACCTTCTCTCTTAGAATAATACATAATTAGCTAATGACTTCTTCAAAGTAAAGATTGGTTTTACTGATAGAATATTTTTCTCTGAATTCTCTTGAAGTAATATATAATTTTATAAATCATAGTGACATAATTCAACTATTGGAAAATGTCTTTCAAAAATTTTGTAATTGTATTTTTATAGTATTTACTTCAGAACAGATATAATTTCAGTCCTGGGGAATGTTGAGTTACAGTCCATGTTAAAAAAAAAAAAGTAAATTACAAGGTCTAGAAAAAACGAGTTGATTGATTTTAAGTTTTAACAAAGTTTTATTAAATAATAGGTTGGCATGCTAAGAGGGACTATGTAAAGGACATTAAAAATATTTGACCCTGTCAAGCCATTATGCTAAATTAATACATATTATAATTTTTAATGTGTGGTTACTCTGCAGTGCTTAACCTCTGTGAATATTGATCGTTTCATAGCAGAAGTTTTTAATCTTTATAGCTTAAAAGTTGCTGAACATGAATTAAGAGGAGGTGGCAGGGGGTGAGACTGAGGTGGGCTGATAACATATCCTTCTCCCATTCTTCTGGAATCATCTCCATTCAGTTTACTAGTCCAGATAAGGGAGATCCTTTTGAGAACTGACTCTAAAGAAATAATTTGATGGTGATGGGTTCAGTTTCATACACAAGCATATTACTTAAGCAGATGACTAATGGGTGGTAGAAGGTCCCTCTGTTCAATTATATCTGCCCCGTTGGCCAGTTGAGAGTTCCCCAGTGTGCACTTCTTTGGAGATGAAAGTGCAAATGTTACCTGAATGTATGAGAATGATATTGGCAAATGGAAACAGATGCAAAGAGAAGTAATCAACTTCATGAGGGTCTAGGAAATGTATGAGGGATAATGAAAGGAACTGTGATATTAACAGTTGTGCAAAAAAGAAGAATTTTGGGGGAGGAAGCTAGGATTTTTCTCCTAATCTAGGAAAGGCTACCATATGCAAGAGAGAATGAAGCACACTAATTCTATGTAGCTTCAAGGGCAGAAATAGGAACAATGGCTAAAAATCACAGGGTATCTAATGTGAATAAATATATTTAAAAATTGTACAATTTCAGTGGTCCAAAATGAAATGACCTGCCATAGGAGATAATGATACATCTGTCAAAATGGAGTACTATGCATTGGTTAGAAGCCATATGCCAGGGATAATGGAGAAAATAGAATTAACATATAAATTGTTGCATATGCTGGGCCCTGTTTTCAGTGCTTAAAATATTATCAATGCATTTAATCCTGACAACAGTCTAGAAAGATAAATTCTACATCATTCCATTTTACAGATGAAACAAAGAGAAGTTTAAATAACGTATCCAATGTCCCACACCTAGGTAGTGTGGAGCGGTGATTTGAATTTATGCAATTTGGCTTCTGTATCTATTCCGCTAACCCCTGTACTGTATTGACTCTAAGAGTGGTCTATGCTACTATTGTTGATATTAATAGTGTACAAGTATTTATCAGTTACCTAGTGTGATGGAGTTAGGAACAGTACCATATGAATGGAAGGGAAAAGGAAGTCAGAAAAAGTCAAGGATGTTGAATGTTGCTACAAATACCACCCAGAATGACACCTCAAGCACGATTTAGAAGAATTCCCAAAGCAAACTTCTCAGTGTATCTCACTCTGATCATTGCTTCTAGATTAGAGTGGAGAATGAAATTTCAGTTTTTCTCAGTTGGCAGACTGTTGAGTAAAATCTCTCTAACAAAGAAAGCTTCAAAATTACCTGTTTTTATCATATTTCCTCACTGCTATGTAATTTTCCACAACCTTGACAATAATTTTAGGTTCCCCCACATTCTGACCCTACTCTAAGTTTCAAACACTTTGGTGAGTTAATTTTTCTCACTTTACTTCTTCTTCTGTATTTCCCGTCTATGTGTTATCTCAGTTTAGCCTCTCTTCTTTTGCTTATATTATCTTTTATTAACCTAAAATAACCAAACCCTAACTCACTAAAAGTACATGTTAAGTATGATCTCCTCTTGAAAACTTTCCAGAGTTGCCCACACTAATCTTTCTTTATTCTAAATTATGGTATAAATGTAGTTGGTAGGTTTAGCATTGCTAATTCTCTAGTTAGTTCTCTCCATGTAGAATGTAAACCATTGATTATGTATACTTTAACAGCTATAGTTCAATATTTGTATTTTTGATATTTTGGATAATTGTTAAGGATTTACTTCTTTTAACTTTCTTCAGTTGCCTGATACAGTCATTTCTAGAGAGGTTAATAGCAGTTTTTATCATGTAACAAATTTCTGTTAGATCTCTAAAAATGTTATTAAAAATACATTCTCTGATGTTCCAGTTACTTGTCTGCTGGCTCTCAGCTACATTCCAACCTTTCTTTGTTCTCCTTTGTGTGGCAGCTGGAAGTAGGCAAAGTCATCTTCTCATGCTCCCTTGCTGGCAGGTTCCAGAAAGATTTGACCAATGGAAAGCACTAGCAGGAGATGGCAAGAGGGAGGAAGAGAGAAGCATTCTTTAATTTCCATTTCTGTCGTGTCTCTGGTGGCAGTGGCAGGATCAGAAGGTGACTGTGGGTTCCAGGAGCAACTTCATGTGACAGGGTCATAAGCATATCCATGAGGGTTTCAGCACCATCAGTAGAATCCATGTTCCTGGGTTCCTTTGCTATAGTCAGAGCAGCTGCAGCATTGATGGCTCTGCATCAGCTGAAGGGCTGGCTCTTGAGTTCAGCCCAGGGTTAGAAAGAGAGCTCTGACTTCCAAGTAACATTCCCTTCTGGTCGTACTCCTCCAGTGTTTTCCCCTTCTTGATTTTGCTTCTTTTACCTTTCCAACAATTTTGTTAGTAATTCCCTGCATTAAACCTCTCTCTGCTTGAAATATCTGGAATGGTTCCTGCTTTTGTGACTAGACACTGAATGAAACATCTAGACCCATTCTACATCTGGTGCTGGGATCATCCCTACAGTATTCTCTCAAGAATCTATTCTCTGCTAAAATTCTCTCATTGAGGTTGGATACACTCAAGACAATACATGCCATCTCTGGATTGCCTTCAATAAAAAACAAACAAAAAAAGTTCTCTAGTATGTTGACCTAAACTCTGTCTCATTGTAGTTTCTTCTCAGTTCTATTTTATGGGTTTCAGGACACGCAGCAAATAATAGTCATTATTCCTGTCTGAATCCTATGCCTGCTAGAGTTAGATCAAAGATACAGAGAGATGGGCATACACGTAAGTACTTGAATAATGACAAACTCTGTATAGATGTGGGTTTAGATCTTTGACCATAGAGGCATGCTAATATTTGACCCATAATGTGAAGTGTACACAGCTTTTGTTGTTGTTGCTCATGTAACAGATCTTACGAGCCCACCCTATAAACCAGGCAACTTTCTGAGTATGGGGGCTGAGACCAGTGAACCAAACAGACTAGTTCCATAAAATGGAGAAGAGGAAAGGCTGAGATGAGCACATGTGACTCCCTGTCCTAAACCCACCAATTAGAGGAGTCAGTCCTCTTTCTTCAGGGTGGAGTGAACAGGGATCATGGAAAGAACTAAGAGTCAGCCAAAGTCAAGTGGGAGTCTCTTTTTGGAAACATGGAGTAGAGATTGAGGCTCCCTCTGGCTTAAACTAGGCACCGTCAATATTAAAATGGGAACATTGTAAGAGAGATAACAGATTAACCTTATCTTTCATTAGATTTCAGGGTGATATTTTCTGTGAAGATCTTTTGTAAATGGGCATCAGGGAAGGCTCTAGGAACACTAGAAGTAGTGATAGTCAAAATACTTAACACGTAGTTTGTCATGGATACTGACTGGTCTGAGTGGACACTGGCTATAAACTACCCTATGGCCACATCAAGGTATACTGGTGAATCTTGTCACTGGGCACTGAGGAACCGAGGAAAGATCAAGGTAGAGAGTACAAGGAATCTGGAGTAACTAAGTATAAAGTCATTCACTTTTGCTTTCTGACACCTGGCCTCAACATAATTCTGATTCTAATTTTAGTAAATTACATAATCAAGAATTACTTTTACTCTGAAATTAAAAAGATTGCATTCAACTTTTAAATTATTTGGAAACATAGTCACTTTCCCATACATTCTAGATATAACTTTTTATTTGATAATGTATTAAATGTTTATTTAGTTCTTTAACTGACTGGAGTTTTGAGCTGGTGTCTAGCTGTGCAAGTAATCTTAAGTGTATATGCTTATTCTTACTTTCAGTAATTTTTAATTTTTAAAGTAGTTCATTGTGTGATTTTATTATTTTTAATTTTTTATTATTTATGAAATGTTATAGAAGTTCTTGATACATTTTCAGTAATCTCACTTGATTTGTCATTATCATCAATGCTGGGTACTTTTAAGGCATTTTTAACTGAGAGCCAAGCCATTAAAATAAATGTATACAGTCAACTTTTAATTGTATAGTTAAAATATTGTGGCTATATATATTAAAATCTTTTTTCTAAAATGATTTTTATAATCTTATTTATAATTTTAATGTTTTCAAGAACTGTCAAAAACATTCGCTTTCATAATCAAAAAATCTTGCATCAATTAAGGCTTTTGTACACATAAGCTTGATACATTGGATTACCTTTTGTTTTAGGTATGGCATAATTTCATTAAAATAAAATTGGAGAATTTTATAGTAAGCATACTTTTATTCAGTTGCATTGTTTTGAAGAATAGCACAACTGTGTTCCCAGCTATTGTTAAAATATATGTGTGCTTTAACTAAAAACTTATAAGTCAATAGCAAAAACACAATTTCCTCTAAGCCTGTTGCTAACTAGATCTTGTTAAGGTGTACTGATCTAATTTAGTAGTATTGTACTTTCCTGCCCAGGAATCTCAATGAAGATAGATAAAAAGGCAACTACTAGATTTTTAATTAGAAAAATATGTAATAATGACATTATTTTCTTGGTATATACATACACATACATATACATATTTCAATTTTATAACTAAAGACACAGCTTTGGATTTCTCAGCTCATTTAATATTTATTAATTCAAATTTCAGTATGTAATGATTTATTCATTTAAAGTTTTATACCATGATAATATATTATAGATTAATTTTGGCAACCTATATTTTTAAATACTAGAAATTGTGATCTTTTATTTTAAAATATCTAACTTGCTAAATTATAAGAACTGGATATGTGTAATACAACATGGTACAAACCTCATTTTTCAGAAATATTCACAAAATACCCAAATTTTTACCTGCAATTTAACTGACAATTTAGAAGGGTGAAGCGTTAATTCTGCTCTACTCAGCACACTCATACTTCCAAGAAGACAGAATTTACAAGGATAACACTGGCGCAGAACCCACCCATAGCTTAATTCTCCACTGTGACTTGAGTGGATAAGTTTAAGCTACACATCAGCGTCATAAGATTAAAAGGATTGGTTCATGTGTAGTGTAAATTAAGTTTTCAACCTTTACCACTGGAAAAGGTGGTTTACATTTTGGGTTTTTCTTAATTTTGGATCTCTCCAATCCTACCAGTATGTACTATCATCATGTTCCATTTTTCTTTCATTAAGTGAGTAAAAAGAAGGGGATGGGTCAGAATGGCTTTGGAGACTCCTGGCACTTATGTGAGTATGTCTCCAAAGCATGTAACTCAGATTCTCTCCAGAGTTCACAGAACCCCTATAGAAGATAGTTATACAGTATTTCTATCCCTAGCTACAGGAGCCAATGTGGTTAGGAATATAGGCTTTGGCATCACATATGGATTCAATGCCTCCTTTTAGCACTTGCAATCTGTGTGAATTTAGGTAGGTTAATTAATGTTCCTCTGCTTCAGTTTCCTTAGTATAAAAAAGAAATTCTAATGGTCTTTAAGATATAGGCAGTAATACCTATAAAACCCTGTCACAATAGTTATTATCTCTCAAATGTTGGATAACAAAATGTGGACATTCAGAAATGGTCTTCGTTAAGAGTTTGTTCGTTATTGTAAACAAGTTCAGCTTCTTTCTGATCACTTGATTTTTTACCAAAGCAAATTAACTATAACCACCTTTGTGATAGTTGCTTACTCATTATTTCTGAAAGTATGACTTGAGTCTATGTCCTGGAATAGAATGAGAGTTAGAAATAGTGTGCCTTTATGGTGATTAGTACACATTAAACACTACTTTATTTAGATGCCAAGTAGTACTGACATGTCACAACTCTTTGAAAATGAGTAAGTTGGATTTTTATATGCTACTGAGATTATAACATCCTTGGATATTACTTTTTCTGAATCCAAATTGCAACATGTTTGGGGTTAAATTATGCCCCCCCACCCCCGCAAAGATATGTTGGAGTCCTAACCTTCAAAGTCCTTTTTGCCAGTAAAATAACATATTCACAGACTCTGGGGATTAGGATGTTGACATCTTTGGAGGGCCATTATTCAGTCTACATACCAATAATAGTACATTTGTAAAATATGTTGCTCTAACTATCAAATCTTAAACTTTTAAAAGCTGATTTTTTGAAATTGTTCCTACAGAAAGAGCTGGGAAAAAAGTCCTACAGATTTGATAGAACTGCTACATCTTTTCTATGATAATCCATTCATTTACTCAGAAAATATTTATTAAACACCTACCAGAAAATATTTATTAAACACCAAGCACTATTTAGGTTTCTCCCTCATGGAGTTTACATATTAGTTGAGGAGGGAGGCTATAGTAAGTAAACAAATAAATAAATGCTATAGTTTCAGGTCCTGAGAAGTGGTATAAGAGAAGAAATAAAGATGAATGAACTGATAGTGATGGATTGCTCTTTTGGATGGGACATTTCTCTGCAGGGAAGAAGCAAAGTGAATACTTGGGTGTAGATTTTTCTGGGGAGAAAAATTTCTAGTAGGTGGTGTTTGCATCAAAGACATACTGTTCTTAAGGGAATAATAATACATTAACTCTTAATTTAAAAAAAGAAATTTCTCTTAATCAGTTATCATGCCAAATATAACCTAAGGGATCCCGGATCCTGACACAAAATAGCAAATGATGATGCTCTCTCACATGTGCTATGTGGCAACAGACTTACTTGAGGCATATGAGCTTGGATAGAATCAGCTCCATAATCTTCAAAAAGGGTAGCGCTCAAGGTCATTAAATTCTTTACTCACTGAGATGGAGATCAGATGAATGTGGCCAAAATTAAAAATATTCTACCCCCCCATCTCTCTCTTTATATATATAATTCTTTCCATATAACTATATATATAATTTCTATATCTAGAAGAATAGATGGTTGACTTATTCTTGTATGTGAAAAGGGAAAATTAATTACATATGAAACTTTATACTTTTATTATTCAACTATTTGTTGATGTACAGCTGTAATATATTAGATATTACAAAAGTTAATGTATATCTGGTTTGATACGGGGCACTCAAACCAAGACTTTAAATTACATGGTATATCATTTTGGAAAGTAAGGATTAGCAAAAGACCTGCAATCCATTCTCTCCCTTTACCAGATTATCCAAGGAAAGAAAAAGAAAAAGGCAACCTGCCAAATCACCTGGCAACACACTAATGGTCTTTGCTGATGGAAGAGTTGCTAACTTTGAAGTGATTTTAGCAGAATGCCTCTGGTCTTTCTAGATTTACTGATGATAAACAAATCTGAAATCTGTGGATTGGTTGAATGTATCATCTGTTATGTCAGTATCAGAGCATAAAATGGAGATGCTTGACATAGGCAGAATAAAGCCCCGCCAATGACGTCTACGTGCTAATTCATGGAAACCTTGAATATGTCACCTTACATGGCAGTGAGGAATTAAGGTTCCAGATGGCATTCAAGTTTCTAGTCAGCTGACCTTAAAATAGGGAGATTATCCTGGATTATCTGCATATACCCAGTGTAATCACAAGGATCCTTAAAAGTGGAAAAGGGATGCAGAAAAGGTGAGAGTAATGCAGTGTGAGAAGGACTCCACCCACAGTTTCTGGTTTTGAAGACGTAGGAAGGAGGTCACAAGCCAAGGCACACTGTCGACTTCTAGCCCCTGGAAAAAGCAAGGAAATTGGTTTTTCCTTAGAGCCCCCAGAAGGGAATGCAGCCCTGTCAAACCTTGATTTTATCCCAGTGAGACCCACCTTGGATTTCTAATCTACAGAGCTGTAAGATAATACATTTCTGCTATTTTAAGGCCTTAGGTTTGTGGTGATGCATCCACAGAGATGAATATAATATTTCATGATCAAGATGACTTATTTTGTGTAAGTGATGGTACATACAGCCCTTAGAGAACTCATTTGCTAAATCAGATTTAGCCAGGCTATGTCCTGATGCAGCAAAAAGCACCTTATGAGCTATAATGGTGATCCATTATTTTTTGCTTCATTTCTGCCTCATGGATACTTGTATCCTTGACATCTATAGTAAAGTGTGATAGTGTCTAAAATCTCTTATTCCTGTGAGTCTGACTTAGCAAACCATTTCTTTGAATATTCTTATTGCCTGTTTTTTCTAAATGAAACCATCAATGATATATTATTTTTCAATTCAATAAATGTTTAAGAAGATACCATATCTCAGTACAGATTAGATGGTATATAAATGCATAATAACTGAATGAAATAATTATTATATCAAAGAGCTTACAATCTACTTGAATCATCTCAGTTACATCTGAATAGATATCAGAACACCATTTGAAGGCTTATTTTCCCTCCACACAAGATGAGAGTCAAAAGTATCTGTGTTGGGACTTCCCTGGTGGCGCAGTGGTTAAGAATCCGCCTGCCAATGCAGGCGACACGGGTTCAATCCCTGGTTAGGGACGATCCCACATGCCGAGGGGCAACTAAGCCTGTGTGCCACAACTACTGAAGCCCGAGCGCTAGAACCTGTGCTGCACAACAAGAGAAGCCACTGCAGTGAGAAGCCCACACACCTCAACAAAGAGTAGCCCCCGCTCACCGCAACTAGAGAAAGCCAGAAAGCCTGCATGCAGCTACGAAGACCCCATGCAGCCAAAAAAAAAAAAAAAAGAAAAGTATCCGTGTTGATCTCAAGAAAATCCAACAAAAATTTTCATATTTCTACAGTACTGTGGAGAGACCTTGAGTCCTATTACTGAAAAAAAGAAAATCAGTCAGTTCTGGAGAGTGGTTTGAACAGAAAAGAAGATGCTAAGATAAGTTGCTTTGTTCTCTGTGAACCTAAGGGAATTCTACACATGGTATACACAGTCTTCAAGAGCTGTTTGTTGAGAGTAATTGAGTCATCATCAGAGAAGCCAGATAGGGAAAAGAATTAAGTCTGACCCATCATGCTCTGCTTCTATCCCCTCTATTGATGTAGCAGCAACAACGCCAACTCAATAAGGTGAAATGTCCAAACCTGTCAAGTCAAGAATAAACAAACACATGATCTAGATCTTACTATAACAGGAAAAAATTGGAAAAGCTGGTTTAGACATTGCTGTTATACTTTAGTATGTAACTGTAGCTTCAATTTTGAGAAGATTTTATCTTGTGATGCTTCAAACACAATCAGTACAAAAGTCTAGGTTGAAATAGCAAGGAGGACCAAAATAAAAATAAGAAAATCTCTGGATTGAGGAAATTAAACTTGTCTAAGAGTCCTGACAATTATCAGGGATTAATATCTGATTAACTTTCTGTAAACTAGAACTGAAAACAACTTAAATAATTAACTGAGATTATCGACTGATGTTATACAAGATTACTTAATGTATGTAATGATTACCTAAAAACAAAAGTAATAATTTCAGAAATGTGCCAAATTTTATTATATCAACTCAGAGCTTCATTATTTTATGGTCTATTATTGTTCCTGTTTCACTTGGAAAATAAAGGAAATCCACAGTGAATTGAATACACACTTCAAAAGGCACTTTGATGTGAGGAGGATGATAATAAAAATAATGATGACCAACACTTATTGAGCACTTACTATATGTCAGACACTGCATGCTCTATGACTACCTGCATTATCTCACTTACCTCTTCCAACAATCTAATGAGGTTGGTCTTTTATAGCCCTTATTTATATGAGGAAATTAAAGTCAAGAAAGATTAGGTTACCTGGCTTGATAATACATGCAGTACATAGAAAACCTCAAATTGGAATCCATGCCTATGACATAGTACATGCATTTAACAGCAATCTAGGTCACTTCTCACTGTTACTTCCTCCTTTATTTACCTGTTCTGTCCCTCTGGAAAATGTCAGTTCATTTAATACTCAGATCAAAGTCATTACCCATTAGAATATTTCTCTGACTATTCTAGGCATAGTCTAATGCATCATCCTTTTGCTAATCTATAGAAAGCGTTAAAAAGTTGTTTAAGCTTTTCTGTAACTGAGAGCATTATTTGATAGAAGTTCTCTCATGAACTGATAAGTACAGGATTACTGATAATATGCAATTTACAATCAGAATGGGAATAGCCAAACATTACTTAACAAAAGAACATTGAAAACACTTAATAATTTCAAGGGATTTGCAGGCATCAAAATGGATGTAGGAACACAGTGCATGTCCAGACAGTTAGATTTGACTACTGAACTTGCTCATTGTCTTGACTCCATTGAGAATTTCCCAATTTAAGCATCACCTCACTTTTTCTTCTTCACTTTCAATGTGTTAATTCTAATAGCTGCCTCTCCCCACCACCATCCTTTCTCTCTCCCCCTCCCTCCCCTTCTCTCTTTCTTCATAACTCTCCCTTCTCAGAGGTCACTAACAGTTTGTTTTCTTAAGAAAATTGTTAAAAGATTAAATTTGTCTTCAGCATATTCTTCTCCCATAACCCACACTAAATAACACACTAATATTGACCTTGCATTTCACTCTAACTACCAGTAAAATGTCAAGGTTGAAAGTATAAACTAATTAATATAATTAACTTACAGGTACTAAGAGTACAGGAAAATCACTTTCATCACAGTTGTAATGGAGCCATTGGGATGATTTCCGGCAATGGCCAGCAGTGAGCACCCCTGGCAAGCTTTGGTGAGTATGCCTGGCTCTAAGATCAATCTCACACTGGAAATTTTAAATACTTTAAGTTATTTCAATACATAAAATAATACAATGCTAATTAAAGTAAAATGAAAATATATTGTATGTGCTGGCATGACACATTTGTGAGTGAGTAGGAAGATACCCATCATCCTTGAAGGACTGTATTTTCCTGACGCATGGTTACTTGGGTATATGCCCTGAGATGTTTAGAACATCAGTTATGTCTGGATGCTACTGTTGCATGCAAATGGTAAATGATTAGACAGAGCAATCTACAAAAGTCAAAATCCAATGAACTAGGTCTGTTTCCTATTCTGGGACCATTTTCTGTGCAGGACAGTGTTTTGGTTGTTTATAATGATTGTGTTTACTCTTACTGACAAGTGATAGCCTTTTGTGTTGAGGTATAACCAGTCCCTAAGGTACTTTCGGCATTTCCAGCCAGAAACGTTTATTATTGGAGATATGCTCACACACAGCTCAGTATCTCTTTGCTGATAACTTCTTCTATGCCTCCTATTTCCTAGCATGAAATTACAACCTTTGGGAGTCCTCATGTTCCTTTATATTATGAGGTGATGGCAAAGACAAAATGGGATAGCCTCAGGAGGATATCTCTGAGAAAGTTGAAATAGCTGACACTATGTGACATCCCGATACATTACTGAGGATCTAAACAAAACCTGTGAAGTGTCCTTAATCACTTATTCATTATTATTAAAAATTGTGGGACTTCCCTGGTGGTGCAGTGGTTAAGAATCCGCCTGCCAATGCAGGGCACACGGGTTCGAGCCCTGGTCCAGCAAGATCCCACATGCCGCAGAGAAACTAAGCCTGCGGACCACAACTACTGAGTCTGTGCTCTAGAGCTCAGTAGCCACAACTGTTGAGCCCGTGTACCACAAGTACTGAAGCCCACATGCCTAGAGCCTGTGCTCTGCAACAAGAGAAGCCACTGCAATGAGAAACCCTCGCACCACAACGAAGAGTAGCCCCCGCTCGCTGCAAATGGAGAAAGTCTGCACACAGCAATGAAGATCCAATGCAGCCAAACATAAATAAATAAATATTTTTTAAAACTATTTAAATTTTTTATTAAAAAAAAAGTTATGAACAACTTTCCTGAACTTGATTCTTTAAAATTAAATCATTCTAATTTCTTACCTCAAAATCTTTTAACCTAATCATCAGGGCTATTAGCATGCCCAGTTAGGCAGTTATGACATTAATATAACTAAAAATAAGAGCAGAGTTTGAGTGAAGGAATTGCATTTTATTAACATTATGCTATAACTTCATCACCCAGTTGTAGTAATAGCAAGGAAGTTGTTGTTCAGAACTGGCACAAATACTCAGTTGCCCTGTTGGAGTTCAGCTCCTTAAACCCAGGCTGACATTTGCAGTTGCTTAAAATGATTTTAGACCAAACTTCCTTCAAGGGCATATTTTTCTGTAAAGTTGGATATTTCAGCTTAGCATAATGCTTTTTGTAAGACTTTCTGTAATGTTATATTATAAAATAGTGATAACATGGCAACTATGGCTTTTGAAACCAGTTCCATATAAATATACAAAATAGATTCTCGTGTGTTTGTGTGTGTGTGTATGTATGTATAATATATCTGTTCTATATATAATATACAATACATATTATATCAAATCATATAACTGATGACAAGTTTCAGTTCTACGTATAGTATATATAATATCTGTTCTATATATAACATATATATAATATATACAATATGTGTGGAATTTCTTTTATATATAATATATAAATATAATGAATCAAATCATATAACTGAACACAATGTAAAGAAAACACTAGAAAATGAGAAAATATCGAAATCAATTTTTTAAATGTTAGGCTATGTTTTTCTCTCCTAGAGCTGCCATAACAAGGAAGCACAGAGTGGCTTAGAAATCAGAAATCTGTCTCACGCTTCTGGAGGCTAGATGTGTGCAGTCTAGGTATCAGCAGGGCTGTGCTCCCTCTGAAACCAGTGGAAGGTGGCTCCTCCCTTGTGTTTTCCCTGGCTGCATCAGTGTGTTCCTGGGCTTGAGGCAGCTTAGCTCCAGTCTTCACAGGGCATCTCCTTGCATCTTTCCACAGTGTTCCCTCTGTGCATATCAGTCTCTGTATCCAAATTGCCTTTTATAAAGGACATCAGTCATATTGGATTAGAATCCACTCTTAACGACCTTTTTTTAACTTCATTATCTCTGTAAAGATCTCACTTCCAAATAACGCCACATTTTGAGGAATTGGGAGTTAGGGCTTCAGCCTACATTTTTTAGGAAGAATACAGTTCAACCCATAGCAGGTTACAAGTATTTTTATTTTAATTTGTAAATTTTCCAAGATTTCTCCTTAAAAGCCTATCCATTTTACCTTTTTGTGACACAACGCTTTATCAGGTTCCATTGATATAACATTTCTGCTTTTTGTGAAATATTGGAATTCCCTCTGTTCATAGCTAAAAGATTTATTGTACCTAGCTTTGTTCCACAGATAAGGTTTGAGGCAAAATTGAATCATATGATACTGATTTATTTGAATTCAATTATGATAGTTGTTTTATTTAAGGCTCTGTCTAAAGGAAGGCAAATAAATTACTTTTGCCTAAGAATTTTGCTCAACATAGATAGTTGTTTTCCACATTATATTGTTTTTCAAATGTTTTCACAAACAGTGTTTTCCTTTCACATCAGGTGTCTACTGTTTTATTCCAGTTCTATTTCTGGATGATGGTGGAGGTTTGAGGGCATGAGAATAGCTTGTTTGACTTATCAAATTTTTAGTTGCTATGGAAAATTATCTTTGTCCTTTCTTTGCCAGTGAAGCATAGCACTGAATGTGGGGAATGAACACACAGGTGTTCAGGTGTCATTGCCTAAGAACTGGTGCAGGATCACTAAGTAGGGCATTTCCATATTGGGAATTTCAAAATAGTAGCTTGAACTTTATATTTCAGTGAACTTAGCACACAACTTTTATTGAGAAATAAATGAGTTTTTTTTTTAAATAAATGTCTTCCTAGTTTTCTAGTAAAAGATGTGTCACAATTTAGGTTGCTGATGCTGTGATGGCTCTTACCATGCAGGACCTTTAATAAGGCATCCCCTTGGGATTAGTACTTGAAAAAGATGGTAGAGAATTCAGGATTTGGCAGAGGAAGCAGTTGAACTGTGATGCAGACCCAAGACAGTCTTGGTTAACTCCATGGAAAGTTCTGGAGGTAGAATGGCCCCTCAGAGTTGTCCCTAGTTGTGCTGAGCTGGCCAGGCCAAAGTCATCTTTCAGAGATCAGTCATTAGATGTGAGCCATGGGGTGAAAGGCTGCCATCTTGGGGAGACAGCCTTCTCCAGCTGAGGCAATCCCTGAAGGAGGTGATAGCTGACCGATACCTGTGCATAGCCCACCCAACAACTGGGCACCTGGGCAGCACATCACGGTGTGCACCACAGGGAAAAGAATCATATACTAATTTTGAGATGGGCTTTCAACCCTACGCTGCTGGCTACGTACCAGTAATGTGGATCTACACAAGCTATAAAAAAAATTTTTTTTAAGTTTTATTCATTGCATAACAATTTAAAAAACCCTAAGCTTATTTTTTTTTTGGTTTTCATTTTCCTTATTAATCTTACTGAGACATCACATAACTGAACATTGCTTCACCTTCATTGTAACTTGAATTAGAGAATATTAACATGGGGATATTTCTACCCAAAATTGCTAATCCTGTAAATCATCATCCTGATCTGATGTACATCATCTTGACCTAATGTTTTTTAATATGAAGAAGTGTGCATGCATGTGTGTGTGTGTGTGCGTGTGTGCACATGCATGTGGGGACATGCATGTAGTCCTATTTCCATGAAGACATGCATGTAGTGCTGAGAGTAACATCATTATGTTACCAAGTACTTTACATTGGTCTTTGCTATAGCCGGAGAAAATATGATGGAAAAATCTAGGTGCTATTCCCATATTCCCAGCGTTGTCTTCGAATTCTGCCATAAACCAAACAATATCTTGGGCTCAGAAAGTACAAATCTATCTCATTTGTTGAGATTTCCACCTTGATTGTGGATAATGCCTTTCTAAAAATTGAATGGAGAAATAGTAAACTTTCAGTTTTGTCAGCAGAATCTTCCTGAATTGTGCTAAAATAGGAAACTGGAAGAACACAACTTGTTTTCCAGTGACAAGGGGAATGATTTTTAGGGAAAATAGATATATTTTAACTGAGAAATCAGCAGTCTTGATGGGGGAGCATTCCAGAGAGTGCAGGAATGTGACACTATTGCCAGCTGTCATTTTCCTGTCATATTTGTCTCTAAACACATAGGAATAAATCTGGTCAGTTGTAAGTACACACTGCTAATATATAATGTCTGCTTAGTATTGATCCTTCTCTATTCTGAGGTTCAGTTATATTGGCTTTATAACAGCTCCTGGACTATAACAAAATTTTCCATTCTAATCAAGTGAGTTAACATGCCTGTTTGGTTATTGAAACAGATTTCTATCTAGTTTCCATATGTCTCCTACTCAATATCAAAACAGTCAGTTTAAATTTCCAAATATGCACCTGTGTTTGAATCACATCTCTGCTCAAAAAGCTCTATGTTGTCTAGGAAAACATAGGCAGAACACTCTATGAGATAAATCACAGCAAGATCCTTTTTGACCCACCTCCTAGAGAAATGGAAAGAAAAACAAAAATAAACAAATGGGACCCAATGAAACTTAAAAGCTTTTGCACAGCAAAGGAAACAATAAACAAGACAAAAAGACAACCCTCAGAATGGGAGAAAATATTTGCAAATGAAGCAACAGACAAAGGATTCATCTCCAAAATTTACAAGCAGCTCATGCAGCTCAATACCAAAAAAACAAACAACCCAATCCAAAAATGGGCAGAAGACCTAAACAGACATTTCTCCAAAGAAGATATACAGATTGCCAACAAACACATGAAAGAATGCTCAACATCATTAATCATTAGAGAAATGCAAATCAAAACTACAATGAAGGGCTTCCCTGGTGGCACAGTGGTTGGGAGTCTGCCTGCTGATGAAGGGGACATGGGTTCATGCCCTGGTCCGGGAGGATCCCACATGCTGCGGTGTGGCTGGGCCCGTGAGCCATGGCCACTGAGCCTGTGCATCCGGAGCCTGTGCTCCATAGTGGGAGAGGCCACAACAGTGAGAGGCCTGCGTACTGCAAAAAAAACCCAAAAAACAGAAACAACGACTACAATGAGATGATATCTCACACTGGTCAGAATGGCCCTCATCAAAAAATCTACAAACAATAAATGCTGGAGAGGGTGTAGAGAAAAGGGAACCCTCTTGCACTGTTGGTGGGAATGTAAATTGATATGGCCACTATGGAGAACAGTATGGAGGTTCCTTAAAAAACTACAAATAGAACTACCATATGACCCGGCAATCCCACCACTGGGCATGTACCCAGAGAAAACCATAATTCAAAGAGTAATATACCACAATGTTCATTGCAGCAGTATTTACAATAGCCATGACATGGAAGCAACCTAAGTGTCCATCAACAGATGAATGGATAAAGACGTGGCACATATATACAATGGAATATTACTCCGCCATAAAAAGGAACGAAACTGAGTTATTTGTAGTGAGGTGGATGGACCTAGAGTCTGTCATACAGAGTGAAGTAAGTCAGAAAGAGAAAAACAAATACCGTATGCTAACACATATATATCGAATCTAAAAAAAAAAAAAGGTCATGAAGAACCTAGGGGCAGGACGGGAATAAAGATGCAGACCTACTAGAGAATGGACTTGAGGACACAGGGAGGGGGAAGGGTAAGCTGGGATGAAGTTAGAGAGTGGCATGGACATATATACACTACCAGATATAAAACCAGTAGCTAGTGGGAAGCAGTCTCATAGCACAGGGAGATCAGCTCGGTGCTTTGTGACCACCTAGAGGGGTGGGATAGGGAGGGTGGGAGGGAGGGAGACGCAAGAGGGAAAAGATATGGGGATATATGTATATGTACAGCTGATTCACTTTGTTATAAAGCAGAAACTAACACAACATTGTAAAGCAATTATACTCCAATAAAGATGTTAAAAAAAAAAAGCTCTATGTACCTTAGTACTTATAAAATTAAGTGAAACTTCATCTTGGCTGCAAGGTCATTTTTAAGATTGTTTCAGTCCATATGTAAGCTCTGCATTTACACTACTCTTACTGATGGCTCATATTAACTTCCAACCTGCATGAGCCAAATCAGATGAAGCATAATTGAACTCCAGAATCTTAAATTAGAGGTTCATATGACAATATATACCTCCTCCCCTCTCCCATGTTGACAGTTAGGTTACCTGACTAAATTTTGAGTATTTCACTTAACTCCAGTGTTCTAAAATTTTACGAAAATAATTACTTTTATTGTATTGAGTCTTCCTGATTCTAAATTTCCTTCTTTCCTCTCTTCCTTTCTTTCCTTTTCTTTTTGTTAAACAACCCATTCTTCTTCATCCCTGGAATGTGGAGAACAATATTAAACAGTATATTCCAAGATGGATTTGACTTATAAATACCACAGTTGTAAGATGACTCCATGCATTCAGCATGCTCTTCATTCTTCTTTAAATTACTTTATTTTTCTTACTTTTAAAAATGATACAATAACTTTCTGAATTGATATTCAAATAAACACACATGTATTTATTCCACAATTTAAATTTTAGGTTTTTTCAAAAAAATCTTATTTAGTATGCCAGTCTGGCAATAATCACTTTACTTCACCATTCTTTCATCTGATCAGACCATTTGAACTTTGTGCATAAATATAATCTTCCAATCTATTTGTGTTTGGAAATTCTAATTATATTCTTTAATCTTTGTGTCTAAAAAGAACTTAATTAGTGTTTTAGACAACTGAGTTAATAATAAGGGAAATGTTTTTTGATAAATTTTCCAATGATGCAGCATAAAAAAAATAGATGAGAACAATTAAGAAATCAATTTTAAATAATTATGACAGAAATTGAGATTCAGTATAATTTTGAAGAAGAATACAGAGCAATTGTAACAGAAACCATAGTCAAACATTAAAAATTAAATACAGTTTTCCTTAGGCCATAAAAAAGATGAGGAAGAAAGATAAGGAAAAAACCCAGGTGTAACCTAGGTAGAGGAGAAAAAAGAACTTATCTACAAAAGAGGCAAAGTTAAGCTGACACTTCTCAGCAACTCTAAATGTTAGAAGACAGTGGAGAAATATATGCAAAATTTTGAAAGGAAAAGTGTTGTAAAGAATTTTTTTCTCATCCAAACCTGTATTTCTTGGGTAAAGACAAAAGTAAGACATCTTCAGTTATTCAGGGACTTAAAATATGCATTATTTTTATTTTAAAAGTACTTGTTTGTTGACCAGCAAACCAAAAAATTGGATGAATTTAAGAACCAATTAATACAAAAATTATTCATACAATATCTGACTATAAAATGCAAACCAAATAAGCATAATATAGGTATCTATGCTATTATTAACCTCATTACAAAAGTTGAATGCAAATGTTAAAAAATGATGTTTAAACAGAAAAATCTAATTCTAAATGTAGCCCTCCAATTCCTAGATCCTATTAACACCTATTGGGAAGTAGTTAGGCAAGAGAAATGAGTAAATAAATAAATAAATATTCTTCCTCCTTTTGTGTATATATGTTTGTGTGTGCTGTTATTAAAATGTAATTACCAATTACATTTTAAATGTATCTTTTCATATCAAGATACATACCAAATTCACATGACACAATTTAGGCATCTCTATTTGCAAATCCCTGAGCCTGACATATATTCCCTTCCCAGTGCGTATCATGTGTTCTATTTCTGGAATGCTTTAGAATCAACCTGTACTTCCTGAATGTCAGGATACTTATTCACCAAATAGATAATTATTTATTCTTCAGTGCTCACCTCTGGGATGTATCTGACCTCCTCCATCAAGGAAGAGTTAAGTTATGTCCCTCTCTATTTCTCTCTCTCTCTCTGCTCCTAGCATTCTGTGCATACTCTTCTTCTGTTAAAACTCAAATGATATATTCTTTCCACTACATTTTTAAGCACCAAAGAGCAACAGATATGTTGGATGAATCTCAGAAATACCAGTAGGTAGCACAGTGCCCTGGAGTGAGTTAGCACTTGATAGATAATTTCTGTAATTCAATAAAAAATTTTGATACAGAAGTAGGAAGCAACTGAGAGGTATTAGTTAACATTGCGGACTCTGAGATAAGAATGAGTGGACTCAGAAACATCTTCAACACAGTAAAGACCAAATATGGAAAATCCACAGCTAACACTATGCCCAACAGTGAAAGACTAAAAGTTTTTACTCTAAGGTCAGGACCAAGACAAGGATGTCCACTTCACTACTTCTATTCAACATAGTATTGGAAGTTCTAGCCAGAGCAATTAGGCCAGACAAAGAAATAAAAGGAATCTAAATTGTAAAAGAAGTAAAATTATTTCTGTTCACAGATGACATTATCTTATATACAACATCCTCTAAATATTTTATTTAAAAATACTAGAATTAATTAGAATCAATAAATGAATTCAGCAAAATTACGAGATACAAAATCAACATGTAAAAATTCATTGTGTTTCTCTACAATAACAATGAACAATATAAAAAGAAAATTAAACAAAAAACAGCCTCAAACGGAATAAAATGCTTAGGAATAAACTTAACAGAGGAGGCAACAGACTTATACCTTGACAACTACAAAACATTGCTTAAAGAAATTAAGAAAGATGCCAATAAAGGGAAAGCCGTCCCATGCTCATGAATCGGAAGACAATATTGTTAAGATGTCAATACTATGCAAAGCAGTGTACAGATTCAGTGCAATCCCTATCAAAATCCCATTGATGTTTCTTTGCAGAAATAGAAGAAAACTCTCCAAAACTTCATATGCAATCTCAAGGGATCCTGAGTAGTCAAAACACTCTTGAAAAGGAAAAAGTGGAAGAACTTGCACTTCCTGATTTCAAAATTTATTATAGTAATCAAATCAGTGTGATACTGGCATGAAGACAGATCTATAGACCAAAGCCCAGATATAAATTCTCACATATATTGTCAAATGATTTTTAACAATGATGTCAGTGGGAAATGATAGTCTTTTTAAAAAATTGTGCTGGGAAACATGGATATCCACACGCAAAAGAATGAAATTGAACCCATAGCTAAAACCATATAAAAATTAACTCAAAATGGATCAAAGTCCTAAATGTAAAGCTAAAACTATAAAACTCTTTGAAGAAACAAAGGGGAAATATTCACAGCAATGGATTTGACAATGACTTCTTGGGTATGACACCAAAAACATAGGCAACAAAAGAGAAAATAGATAAATTGAACTTCTTCAAAACAAATAACTTTTGTGCATCAAAGAACACTAATGAAAAAGTTAGAAGACAATCCACAGAATAGGAGAAAATATTTGAAAATCATATATCTGATGAGGAATTGATATCTAGAATATACAAAAAAATCTCCTACAATTCCACAATAAGGAACTCAACTAAAAAATAGAAAAGAACTTGATATACATTTCTCCAAAGAATGTGCACATATGACTATAAGTGCATGAAAAGAAAAAAGCAAATCAAAACTACAGTGAAATACTATTAATGTGGAAAAAAAAAAGAAATAAGTGTTAGCAAGGTTATGGAGAAATTAGAACTCTAGTGGGCTGCTGGTGGTAATGTAAAATGGTGTATGGTTGCTCTGGAAAATAGTAATTGTGAGGCCTCGAAACTTAAACATACGATTACCATGTGAGTCAGCAATTCCACTTGTAAGTATATATCCAAAAGAAATGAAAGCAGAGCTTCAAACAGTATTTGTATACCAATGTTCATAACAACATTTTCCACAATAGCCAAAAGGGAGAAATAACCCAAATGTCCATCAACAAATGAATGGATAAACAAAATATGATATATATATGCATACAATAGATTATTATTCAGCCTTAAAAGGAAGGAAATTCTAATATATGTTACAGCATGGATGAAACTTGAGGATATTATACTAAGTGAAATATGCTAGACACAAAAAGACAAATATTGTATTATTCCCACTTATATGAGGTACCTAGAACAGTCAAATTCTTAGAGTCAGAAAGTAGAATAGTGGTTGAGGGAAGAAGAAAATGAGGAGTTATTGTTTAAGGGATACAGAGATTCAGTTTGAGATGATGAAAAGTTCTGGAGATGGATAGTTGTGATGGTTACACACCAATATAAATGTGCTTAATGTCACTAAATCATAAACTTCAAAGTGGTTCAAATGGTAAATGTCATTTTATGTATATTTTACCACAATTATATAAAAAAGAATTAATTAACTCAAATCTAAGCCCATAGAATTCTAGAAGTGTCAACTCCACATCTGTAAAAGAGAGATACTATGCTTATTTCATACAATTGCTATGAGAATTAATTGAAGTAACATATATAAAAATGTAGCACAATGTCTGGCATGTTAAGCCATAAAAACTATTAAATATTAAGTTTATTGCTATGTGGCAATTAAGTCATATATGTCATTTTATCTTTTGCCTTAAAGTAGATTTCTGAAATGCATTGTCATTTTTATACAACATAGAAAATTCCCCATTTTTATCATGTGTTCCCGTTTTAAATGTTTGCCTTTGTTCTGTAATTTCCAAATGAAAGGGAAAATCCTTCTTAGGTTTGGAAATTATCAGCAATTTTAGTGCTCATGAAAAATATTTGAATTCATTTATTTCTTCACAACTAATATGCTTTTATTACATTGGGTAAAATGAATTATAAATGATTTTTAATAAGCAACTTTAAATGCCAAAGCTAAATATGTAGATATGCATTCTCTAATCTACTTTTAATGATTTTAAAATGAATTATCTAATTTTTATTTTATAGTACCTGTCTGAGAAAGAGACAAAGCCTAGAATTAAGCTAAAATGTAGAGACAATGAGGCTATGTTGTAATTATGTTTAAACATCTAGAGCAGTAACTAACATATATTAGTTTAATGAAGAAAGCAATTATATTAACAAAAATTCAATTCCTTGATACTATACATTACTATTCCATTGACGATCTGCAATTATGGATCAGTTAGAGTTTTTAGTAACACACTTTTAGTTCAGGATCCTCATCCAAAATATCAGGCCACTGGGAGTTAACCAATGAAAGATCTACTAAACTCTGCTCTTCCATTCCTCCTATGTTCCAGGCGTTATAGTAAGTCTTTTGCATATAGTGCCTCTAATCTTGAATTAATTCTAAGGGCCAGATAGAAGAGATGAAGCTCAGCTTTTGAATTATGCCTGAATCGCACAAGTAATAAGGGCATATACAGATTTAAATGCAGGAGTATTTCCTTTTTTATACCCATAGGAATTTGCAGTGATGTTCTTCTCTATTCTCTGATGTATATTTATACTTATTTAATCTCATTTTGACCCAGAAACTAGGCAGAGCAAGCAAAGCTATCTAAATCTCTAGCCCTGACTTATTATACAAAATAAAATTACAGATCACTCCATAATAGAATTCAGAGTGAATTTGATGAGTTTCAGAGGAAATCTTCATCAGAATATTCTGTATTGAAAATTCTTTATACCTTTGCTAAGACATTAACTATCCAATTTCAGACTAAGCCTAAAAATTTTAAATGACTTAATTTCATCATGACTCTCACCAGAAACACCAGACCCATACTCCTAAGAGTGTTTCATAGCACCAAGTACAAGATCCTTTAGAAGTTCCCACCTTGCCTCCCCAACTCCCATTCCTTCCGCCTCAGTCTTTTTGCCTATCATTAGCTTGCTCTTACAGGTAGCAGACCTTTCATGAATATCTCACCAATTGTTATTCAGTGACATGCTATTGTTCTGTTAACGCAAAGTTGTGTGGTCAAGAAGTCCCTAAAAATTTTATCAGATATTTAAATGAGATGTGCATAACTCAATATAAAATACAGTTTCATTACCTACAGAGTAGTTGGGGTTTAGTCACGTGCAGGATATTTTTAAAGAAGCATTGTGTTCCCCTTCTTTATTCTCTGAGTTGCAAACTGAAAAAAAAAAGAATTCTAATAAACTAAAAATTACCTATAAAATTAAACAGACTGAATTAAGCATATTACATGTTTCTTATCTTGTATGGTAATCAGGTTTGTTTTCTGATTGGTGGGGAGACTTACAAACTATTTTGCAGACTTTGCAACACTAAAAAGGACAATTGCAGTAAAATTCTTCCAATTAAATAAGATTCTTGGGAATGCAAATATGCTGAGTCAGAAGACTGCTTTCCTCAGCTCTGCTCATTCTTTAGAAACTACACATTTAATGCACACATAACAGCACTATTTTACTGTGAAAGAGAAAATTTTTGATAAAAATATACAATGGTACGTATATAGATAAAAATGTGCTTTATGTGAAATACATATCTCTTATTAGACCAAATTCAAGTATGGCTGAAAAATGTCATTTTTTCACATTGTCAGACTGCGGTATTTTTGCGCGTTGCCAAATTGCAGCAATACAGTTCTGTACATGTATTTGCTTTTGTTGTCTTTTTCTTACTATTTTGTCAGTGGTAAAATAAGCAACAAAACTTATCCATGTAAGTAACTTCAGCAGGCAATGACTTGATATTCAGTGATCTCATGGGCAGAATTCTAACAAGCAGTCTCATGAAATCAGAGATGCTACACACCTTTAGATAACATTATTCTACCATGAGATGGCATCTAGTAAGCTATTTCCTGAATTTCAATTCTTTGTTGCTAGATTGGGTAAAATAATTTAAAATATTGCGTTCTTCGTGTAAACATGTTCACAATATTTTGTGTAAGAATGTGTTTTCTTAAGATTATCAGAAAGAAAGATGGAGTACAGGAAAATTGTATGTCTCAGAATTTTTTTATTAAGTGGAGAATATTTAGGTTGTCAGCACATAGAATACAGATATAAATATCACATATGATTGTTTATCCCTAATGACTTCCAAGTCCAGCATATTAAAAATTTCTTTCTTTTTAATTTTAGAAATGTGACAATATCTAATTGCCTATTTTGCTTCTAGTAATGATGTAAAAGTCACAAAAGGACATCACCCATAGCCTAACATGAAAAACAAGCCAAATAATCTACAAAATCATTGTTTTTGTTTGTTTTACCAGCAAGACCTGAAGACTCGATGAAAGTTAATCAACTAAATTCTAGATAGTGACATCACTTTCTAGGCGATAAGAGAACTATGGTGGTGGAGCTTATCATCTCATCTCTGGTGGAGTAGTGGTACGATGAGAAATTTACCATAGAAGGGGTAAAGGAACTGATAAATTATCATGAGCTTTTTATGGCTGTATATGGACTCTTATAACAGATTAGGATGCTGATGAGCCATAGGCATCATGTGAGTCTGAACCTTGCTACCAATTTTTTCTCACAGATTTTCACTTGGTGCCTGGGAGTTCTTCACAAAAGACTGGGGTCAGAGCATGATAAATACACTAAAGGCACTTCAGACTTTCAGCAACTGAAGGCTGGGATTGGCACAGGAAAACTGAGAAATTTTCCAAGACATGCTTGGCTTTCAACTCTGGAAAGCTAAAGGTGGGAAACCTGAGAGAAAATGCTCATAATTATCCTTAGTTGTCACAAAGTGTAAAGCATCTGTACTCCAAAGATGAGGCAGGGCAGAAGGCAAGAGTCAAGAGTAGGCCAAGGAAGACTGGAAGACAAAGAGCAGGACTCCAAAGAGCAGTATTCAAAAATTGAAAGCCTCTCTAAGAAGAGAAGTTATCTTACAATTTCTAAAGCTGGGTCTTGGCTGTAAAGAGCAAATGGCTTATCAGAATAACACCAGTCCTTAGATACCAAACCCTACTGAAAAAAAATTTCTGATCTTACACTGAAAGCCAATGGGAAATTGTAACAAATAAAAATCATAACAAATAAAATTTCACTATAGATCTTACTGACTTAACTTATTGACTCTAGCAGCTTATCAGTATAAGGAAGTATATCCTGCAGGTTTTGCTTTTGACATCACAATGTAAGTTTCTATTTTGTACAAAATAACTAATGCCCCCCCCCCAAATACAATAAGAAAGAGCATTTAACCCAAAATCAGCAAGATAAATAGTCCATATAGATAAATACAGAGATGACTGTAAAATTAGAAATGTCAGAAAAGGTATTTAAAGTAACTATGATGAAATTTAAAATGTCAGAACGGGTCTTTAAAATAATTGATAAAAATACTAAAGTATTTGGTGGGAAAGGTGACCAACGTGTGTGAACCGATGGAAAATTTCAAGAAAAAGAAATAAACTACAAAAAGGAGAACCAAATGGATATATTAAATAAAATATAAGACAGAAAAAAGAATTCATTAGATAGATTTTACATCAGAATAGAGGCAACAAAGGTAAAAATCAATGAACATGACAACAGATAAAGTATCCAAAGTGAAACAAAAACAGAAACAAGAGAGGGAAAAAGAAACAAAAGAAAAACAGAACAGCCAGTGTCTGTGGCAAAATATCAAATGGTAAAACACGTGTAACTGGGCATGAAGAAGGAAAATGAGAATGGGACAGGTAAAATATTTATAAAGATAATGTCTGAGAGCTTTCCAAAATTATTGAATACTGTCTAATCACACATCTAAGAAACTGAGCAAATTCTAAAGGAGAATAAGTAAAAAGAAAACTACAGCAAGACACATCATAGTCAAACTGCTGAAAAATCAAATAGTAATAAATCTTTAAGCAGCCAGAGGAAGATGTAACATACAGAAGAACAAAATTCAATACTGAATGGAGGAAAATGACAATTTCAGATGGACTAAAGCTGAAATAATTTATCTGTAACTGAAACACATAGCAACAAATTCTAAAAGAAGTACTTTAAAATGAAGGAGAATAATACCAGACAGAACCTTAGATCTACTGGAAGAAATGAAGCGCTTTCTTTTAGAATGTGTATGTGTGTATACACACACACACATACACACACACACACACACACACATATATGTATATACATGCAAACGTTTAGAACAGTAACAATAACAATGTATTTTGGAATTTTGGGCAAAAGTGCAGGTAAAATTATAGTAGAAGAGCACAGAGGATGAGAGACGGATGGAAGAAATAATAAAGTTGTCAGCTTCTTACATTATGAGATAGTGAAATATTGTTTAAAGGTAAACTATAATAACAAAATGGCTAAGATAATCTCTAGAACAATCTGTAAAAAATTAACACAAAGAGGTGGAGCTAGAAAGCAAAAGAAGAAAAATTGGAATTTCGAATATATTCAGTTCACTGAAAAGAAGACAAAAAATAGGAGCAATGAAACAGAGGTAAAGTAGGATAAATAGAAAATAAGTAACAAATTTTAGACTTAAGCCTAATCTTATCAGTAGTTATGTTACATGGAAATGGACTAATGCCCACCCCCATTAAAAGCCCAAGATTATCAGAGTGGGTGAAAAGTAAGAGCCAACTATGTTTGGAATAAAAATAATTATATTTAAATATAGAGAAAGAACTATTTTAAAAGTAAAGCTGTGTGAAAATGTACGATGCAAGCACTAAGCAATGGCTGTATCAGACAAAGTAGACTTCAAGGGGAAGAGTATTACTAGAGATTGAGAGAGATAATTTGTAATAATAGAAGAATCAATACTTCAAGGAAGCATAGAAGTTTGAAATATGCATGCACTTAACAGAATTTCAAAGTATGTGATGAAAAATTTTACATCATGGAAAAGATGTAGACAGATCCGCAACAGGGGCAGATTTCAGTAATTGGTAAAACAGACCAAAAAACAAAAAAGTTTATTAAATACACAGAAGATTTTAACAATACTATAAAGCAACCTGAACTAATTGATATTTATAGAAATATGATATCCAACTACTTAAGGGTATACATTATTTTAAAAGACACAAGACATTTAGTAATTCTCAGTACATGTAAATGTACATCATAAAAATATTATTCTGATAACAATGGAAATATATTCAAAATCAATTAGGAAATGATATGTTGGAAACCCAAATATTTGGAAATTAAGTCAAAGAAGGAATTACACAAAAAATTTAAAAAACAAGATTTTGAATGACAGTAGAAATTTGTTGCGTGTGTCTAAACTAGACTTAAAAAAAAATGTCTAGTGTCATGTGCTTTTATTAGGAAAGAAGAAAGTAAAATTAATGGTCTAAGCACCCAACTTAAAAATATAAAAAAGAGAAATTAAACCAGAACAAAAGAAAAAACAAAATTGTATAAATAACTGAAATAGTAATAGACAAAGAATAGCTTGAGGAAATAACTCAAAAATTATATTAAATACAAGAAAAAATTACTTTTGAATGAAAATGAAATGTGTAGGACAATACTAACTAGGACTTAGAAAATTATAGCTCTGCTTATATTTGAGAAGAAAATAGTAAAACTAGTCATCTAAACCTTAAAGCATAAGAAAATAGAAAAAGAAACAGAAACTTAAACTAAACTAAAAATAATTGAAATAGAAATGGGTAATAGCCTATGGTAGGTGTGTATTGACTGGAAAGGGTAATGAAGAATCTTCCTAGGATGATGGAATTACTCTATGTTTTCTTTTGTGTGGTAGTCCCTGAGCATATGTAATTGATGAAAATCATGGAATTAATCACTTAATATCTGTATAATTTATTATATATAAATTACATCTTAATAAAATATGAAAATCATGGAATTAATCACTTAATATCTGTATAATTTATTATATATAAATTATATCTTAATAAAATATATTCAATTGCATAAAATTTTCTAACCTTCACTTCTTAAATATAAAGAATCTCTTTAAAAATATTTGAATTATTGTCCTGACTTGGTCCCAAAGTTTTATCTAAGCAGTTTACCTATGGAGATAAATTTTACCTTACATTGTAACTGTGTTCAGTTTTTTTCAACTATTAGCTATTTCACACCTTAGCACTAAAGGTAGAGATGCTCTGGAAGCTGCTCACCTACTTGAGGTTAATAAACTCCTCCAAAATTTCAGACTTACAATTACCAAATAACAACAACAGTGACAGACTGGGAGGTGGGAAATAAAAGTAAGCCCTGAAATTGTATTCATCTTGTCTAAATAAGCAGTTCAATCAGAAGAGTTAAAATTTAGCTCATAGGTTTCATATAGTATGAATAAATGAATACTTTTCTTGTGCTCATTGTGTAAATGAGGAAATGCTGTAGAGAGTGAAGATGGCTTGTATTTTTAAAAATTGGAATAGAATAATATTCTAATTTGGGTTTTTACATGGTTCAATTTTATGTCTCTTTTTAAAGTAAGAGGAAAATAATATTATAAAATCCACATGGGAAAACAATTATACTCAGAAATTTAACACCAGCTATTTATTTGAATTTTTATTTATTTGATTATTTTAAGGCTTCTCAATAGTTTTTACACAAAATTTTATTAGAAAAATTGTTAAAATACATAAGATAGAACAAAAATGAACAGAACACTAAAAATGAACAGAATATCTCTGATCTGTGGAATAATTTTAAGCACCTAACATATGATGTTTAATTGAAGTTCTTGAAGAGGGCAGAAAATCTTTAAAGAAACAAGGCCCCCAAATTTCCAAATTTCTGTGAAAATTATAAACCCACAGATTGAAAAAGATCAATAAAGTTCAAGCACAAAAAACAAGAAGGAAAAAGAAAACATCAAGGCACACCATAATCAAGTTGCACAAAACCATGATAAAGTAAATACCTTATAAGCAGCTGGAAGAAAAAGACACATTAAAAACTAAGGAACAATATTTAAAAAAACAGATTTTTTTTATTGGATACAATGCAAGTGAGAAAACAGTACCTTCAAAATATTGAGAGAAAAGGTCAATCCAGAATTTTATAAGCAGCAAAAATATCTTTCAAACATGAAATAATAAAAGCTTTTCCAGGTATTCATCACCAGTCGACCCCAAAAATAATCCCAGATACATAAATAAATTAAACAAAGTAATAAAAAGCATTTATAATGGCAACTACATAGATAAATACACAAGATTCTTTTCTCATTATTTAAATTCCATTATATAATAACAACAAAATACTGTGGAGTCAATTTTCTCAGTATCTACCTTAAGAATCTAGAAATAGGAGGTAAATTAAGCCCAAGCTAAGCAGAAGAAATAATAAAGATCAGAGTAGTAGAGACGAATGAAATAGCAAGCACAAACACAAAGAGAAAGCCCATGAAAACAAGAGTTGACTTTGAGATAATAAAGTTGGTAAAATTCTTGCTGGGCTAATCAAAAATAAAACAGAGAAGATACAAATACCAATATCAGGAATGAGAGAGGTGACAATACTACAGATTCTATAGCTATTAAAAAGAAAATAACAAAATATATTTAATTACTCAATGACAATACTCTTTAAAGCTTAAATGACATGGACAAAGTACTTTAAAGGCACAAACTAACCAAACACAAGCAAGAAGAAATAAAGAAATTTGTAGCCAAACATTTTCCATGGGAAAAAAAAATTCCATGGGCTAACAACTTCATTGGTGAATCCTATCAAATTTTTAAGGAGGGAATGATACCAAGTCTACACAAATCCTTGTGGAAAATTTAAAAGGAAGAAATATGTTCCAACTCACTCTATGAAGCCAGCAAACTCTTATACCAAACCCAAAGACATTAATAGAAAACAATACTCCAGAATAATATTCCTCAAAATCCAATAATATGTAAAAAAGGTTAATACATCATTATAAATGGAGTTTATCTCAGGAATCCAAGTTTGATTTAATACTTACAAACCCATAGACATGTAATTTAGAGTATTAAGAATATGAAGTGCTTACGGATGAAACTGAGAAAAGTTAGGAACTACCTGTACACTGAAAACTCCAAAGCATTGCTGAGAGAAACTAAAGAACGTTTGAATAAATGAAAATATATTCCATGGATAGGAAGATTCAAGTCATTAAGATGTAAGCTCTCCTCAAAAGCATGATCCATACAAAAAAATAAATAAACTAGAACTCCCCAAGATAAAAAAAATTCTGGTCTCCAAAGTACATTGTTAAAGGAATGAATAAAAAAGGATAAGTAATAGACTAGGAGAAAATAGTTGCAATTCATCTGTCTAACAAAGGACTTATATCAAGAATATGTAAATCTCAAAACTCAAAAATATGGAAACAAGCAATCCAATTTAAATGGTCAAAATATGTAAACAAGCACTTCACCAGGTAAGATACACAAATGGCAAATAAGCACATGAAAAGATGCACAACATCCCTAGTTAATGAAATGCATATTAAAACCACAATGAGATGCCCCTGAAGCTCTATTAGCATACCTACAATTAAACTGACTGACCATTCCAAGTGTTGGTGAACAAATAGAGTAACTGGAAATCTCATCCACTGCTGGTAGAAATGTAAAATTGTACAACTACTTTGGAAAACTGTTTGGTAGTTTTACAAAAAGTAAAACATACACTTACCATATGACCAAGCCATTCCACACCTAGGTATTTTACTAAGAGAAATGAAAGCATATGTTTCTACAAAGATATGGACATGGACATTCATGGCAGCTTCATTGTATAAAGTAAAACATGGAAGCAATGCAAGGAGTCATCATGAGAAGAATGGATAATTATATTGTATTCACATAATGAAATACTCATAGCAATAAAAAGTAATGAGGTATTTATACATGAAACTTTGAAGATTTTCAAAATAATTATCCTAAGTGAAAGAAGTCATATAATAAAGAATATATATTATATGGTTGCATTCATGTAAAATTCTAGAAAATTCAAACTTATGCATATGATAGGATGCACATCAGTGATTGCCTGGAGATCAGGCTAAGATGGGATGTGAGGCAGATATAAAATGGGTACAAGGAGACAAGAGGATGATATATGTGTTATCTTGATTGTGGCAATTGTTTCATCAGTGTATACATTTTCCAAAACATCAAATTGTACACTTCAGATGTACAGGTTATTTTATGAAATTATAGCTCTATAAGGCTGTTAAAAATGGAAATCTATAATTTGCTGGCGAAATAGGATATATTGTTAAATAAAATAAAAATAGGCACAGAAGAATGTATACAGTATGGTATATTTTAATGTAAGTAAGAGAGAGTAGGAATATATTAACATATGCTTATATCTGATTTCAAAAACACTATAAAGATTAAAAATAATAAAAGTGGTTTGCCATGAGAAGTGGGCAAAGAGGAAGGTGATATAGAAACAGGAACAGGAGTATAATTTATCCGGATCTATGTCTACTAGGGTTTTGATTTTTGCAGGATGAAAATATATCATCTATTTCAAGGAAAAAATAACTACAAATATATACCCAATTGAAATTATAATTTTTGTAATTATATTGTAATATAATCATAATAAAACTATATCTGCCAGGTAAAAGAAATCATAAGAATGACCGATCTACTCATGAATCAAAATAAGCAGAGGTAGAAAAGGTTGTGGTGTGGAAATAAAGATACAACAGATGAGAATAAGCAAAGTCCACTTATTGAGACCTTGCCGTAACAAGGGAGCCAGCCACCATCATTTGCATTTTGGCAGAGACCCAAATGCCGGCGGGGGAGTGGGAAATTTTTATGGTGGAGAAAAAGGGAGGCTTCAGATATGCCCTGATTGGAGGCTGTTGGCCTGAGGAAGCTGTAGGAAGACTAATGAGGAGTGGGTGTCCTATGTGATTGGTTAAGTGTGTGTATTTGGCTTTCTCGCTTGGTCCTAAATTGGAAGTAGGGACAACAAGCAGGAAAGCTGTCGTTATTAATCATGTCCTGGCTGTTTGGGACTGCTTGTTACAGAGTCTGTTGTTTGGCTTCCTGGAGCAATGCTGTTAACTAGAGAGAGCAGTCTCGCGTCCTCCAAGTCTGACTTACAGTGGACTGACTTCCTGGGCTAGTTATTGTAGATAAGGGATTGATTTGCTGGGAAAGTTGCTGCAGGCTGTGGGTCAGAGTTCTGTTTTTATATTTGGTCAGGTCATTGTCCATTTGTATATTTAGTCTCTCAGTGATAAAAATATTCATGATGAAAATTGAATACATTTAAATGTTGGCATTTGAGTAAACCTCTGTGGGCATTGTGGTGTTAGAATGAACATATATATCATAAAAACCAGTAGATGGGGATTTATGATTAGGGAGGAGATCTTATGATTTATGATTAGGGAGGAGCTCTTATGATACTAAGGATAATGATACCTTATCCTTCTTTGTAGGAATGTAATCAATATCCTATAAAGCAGAAAACATTCGGTATAAAAATATATTGATTCTTGCATCTTAATGCTTTTTTGTAATCTATTTTTATAACCTTAGAGATATTGTGGTAAAAAAAAAAATTTAACTGGAATCCTAAAATTCCTTCACTTCGGCCCAGTTTCTTTGTCTCCTGTCAATTTCAAGTAAACAAATGTAAAGCTTTTATTAATCTGGCATAGGATGATTCCATTTTTATAAATCATTTCTATATATTTAGCTACCTAGTGGTCCTTTCCTTTCTGTATGTTGGGGAGTTTGAGAAATGTTCTTGAATGCCAGAGCTTTATCTCCTGCCGTTCATGCATCCCAACCACCATAGGAGCATGCCTAGACTAACCTGCTGCAAGGATTCATGAGAAGCACGTAGAGAAGAATGGCTTTTTCCTATTCACTCCAGCTGAACTAGCTTGTCCAACTTGAGGTTTTCCTAGATAAGCACGTTTGAATCCCAGACATAGATGGGAGCCTAGCAGGGATCTGAAAAACTGCCCAGTCAAACCCAGGTTAAATCACCAACCCACAATGAGTTAAATAAACAGTTGTTGAAACCATGAATTTACTAGGTAGTGTGTTATACAACCACAGAAGCATATACCAGAGGGAGGAATTGCCATAACAACAACAGTAAAATTAGTTAAAATTTGAATCTGTGACTGGATAACAGGAAGAGTCTGGAATTAGGTGATGGAATTGTTAAAAGAGATTGAAAAGAATGATTCAATGCAATGGTAAAATAATTGGTATAATTGTTGCCTGCAGTAACGTGGGTGACAAAGTACCAAAGCTACACTGTCTAAAACAATAGCCACTAGCTGCAAGTGGCTAATTTAATTTAAATTAACTAAAGTTAATTTGAATTAGAAATTTATTTGCTCAGTCACATACCCACCCTTCAGTTGTTTAATTGATACATGTAGAAAGTAGAAACCATTTTAGACATCACAGATATAGAGCATCCCCATCATCTGTTTGATATTGCTAAGGGAATTTTGAATTTCAACCACATGATTGTTGAAATTGGCAGACTTTCAGAAAGGCAGAATGCAATTATGCAGAATGTTGAAAGTGTCAGCAACTATATGGTTATGTATAGCAATGAACTATAAGAAAAAAGATAAGCTAAAGAAAGAACTAGCATATTTACAAGCAGAATTTTGAGAAAATATAGAGAAATGAGGATTAGTTGAGTTGGAAAATAAAACTATTTCCCACCTCCAGACTTTCTATCAAAGTAGAATACAACTGGAGGCAAAAATCAAACCAAGGTCTGATAAGACTCTTGGATGCCTCTTGAAGTTATAAAGTAAACTACCTTAAGGACATTGTCATACAACAACTAAAATTAGCAGTTCTTAAGTCTGGAGAGACAAAGGAATGTCTAAAAAAAAAAATGGGTGCTTGGCTTTTGGTGCAGGGAATGTAATATAATTGTATCATGGGAAACCCACACAATTTTTGAGAGTGCTTATATTAGAAAAAGTACTGTGATCTTAGTTTAAAATGGTGTGATATTATCCAAAATGCAAAAAGGCATCTAGGGCCCCAACTTTCTACAAGAAGGACCAGTCTGAGAATGTTGCTCAATGGATATAATTTTTAATGAAGTCTCAGAAGTGGCAGAGCCAAGATTCAAAGAGAATATTGTACTGGAAAGGCATCTCCAAGGACCATAACTAAGTCTTGATCTGAAAACATTCCCTATGTACAGATCAGAAGTATCTTACAACATTTGTTCAGCAGGATTTCAGAATTGTTATGGACCGTGACTATTATGCTCCTTCCTCTATTCCCCTTTTTGAATAATAATGTTTACTGCAGTTTTCTTGTTCCTGTCTCATGGTTTGGTATATGGAAATGGATAAATTATTTTAGTTAATTGGTCTCCTTATCAACAGAGACCACATCAGAATAGATAAGTCTGGCTGCAAATCATGATATCCTGGGCTCCAAGCTTAATGCAAGATTGGATGAGGTTTTAGAGATCCTGGATGAAGTGAAGCATATTTTACACATGACAAGGTGTAGCCAGAGAGTGAACTGTGATTTAGTAATTATACTGATTGCCCAATATTAGTTTCTGTCATTGCAGGTGGATAGTCTGAAGCACCTTTGATTCTGGGCTCAGTCATATGAGTTTGGCTAACTGAGGTCAGCAAATGTGATGCTTATGGGCTTGCAAACTGTGGTTTGCTTTGCACCCAGACTTTCACTACAGAAAAATTCGCAGTGTAGTCTATTGGAGGAATGTGAGAACCATGTTAAAAAGAGTTATGACATCCTCTTTATGTCCATTTATGCCAGTTGGCCCAGTTGTTCCTGCTGACACCATCCTAGAACAGCTGGTATCTAGCTGACTCTTGGACACACATGGGAGTTCTGCGGAGCCCAGTTGAGCCACCTAGCTAAGCTCAGCCTAAGTTTTTGATCCAAAGTGAGCTAAACATATGATTCTTTCTTAAAGTAATGATATATTTGATGGATTGTTATACAAAATTAGCTAATTTATTCAAAACTTTATAGTATTTATCTGATTTTCCAGTTGTGTTGCATTCAGAAACAGAAAATAAGGAAGTGCTGGCAGACTCCTAGTACTCATAATTTCTCTTTCCAAGTATTCACTACCCATTCTTTTTTAGGTTTTTAGGCCCCAGTGTCTTGTAGTTATAAAATCCACTGTATTCCCTTCCTGTGAGAAGAACTGCATTTTCCAATTTCCAGGGATCACACTGATCTCTCCAACTGGAATTAATTTGTAGTGATTTCAGATAGGAAAGTAAAGTCTCACAGTTTCTCTGAATTTTTATCTCCTCTTGTAACTCCAACTTTCTTAGAACAAATTCTTTGTAGAATTTTGAGAAGTTTCCCACTGAGTCATGTACATAGTATGAAATACAAGTTATTAAAAAGTTTCAATGCTTCTGAGGACTTCAAGTTGCTATACATAATTTCCATTAGCAAAAAGAGAGATAAAATAAGTATCATGCTTTGTCTATTCATTTCATTGGTTCGTAATAACATTTCCTTTTAGTGTTTTGTAGCAGTAGCTTTTATAACGGTCTGAAATTTAATCTTAAAATCCTGATGATTAAAAATTCTCGAATTTAATTAATACTGTGACATATTTTCCTTAAAAGTTTTCTGTAAGTTTCCTTCTGTAACGGACATTTTATTTGTTGTATTTCAACCAGAAGTTTATAATTTGTGAGTTTGTTTCTTACATAAAGCTTTGACTCTTTGTATATTTTCTTAAAAGTTTTATTTGTTTTAGATTTTTAAGGGTTAATATCCTAAATCTTAGCATATAAAATTCTGCTGTTTAGTTAAATTAACATGCAATGATTTCAACTAATCATATAACTTTCCAAGAAGGTTTATTTAATCTTTAAGTAAGCATTAATTTATTTGGGAGTGGGGCAAGTTGAGAATATAAAGGCATCAAATGCAGGCTATTGCTTGCTTATATATAGAAATTATTTCCATGTAACAAGTACTCTCTGAAAAGATACATAGTTTCATAATATTTACTCTAAATACTTACAGAATATGTCCTCTTTCCTGAAGATTGAAATTTCCTCTTGGACATAAAATCTGAAGAAATCAATATGCTCAATCACTATCATTTAATGATTAAATTTGCAGAAACGTGCATCTTCCTTTTTCTCCATTTCAACCTTCAGGGTTCACTCTTCCGTTAAAGGGAGAAGTTTCCTATGTTCTCTCTTGAATAGTCAAGGGACTTTTCCTAATGTTTAGGAAGTATACTGATGATTGATCATTTAACTTCAAGTAGCAAGAATGAAAATACGTCATGTTTCTTCTCATATTGAATTCAATTTTTAAAAAATAAGGAGGATTTTTTTTCCCCCGCAGAATGGATGATGACACACAAAGTTTGGAAAATCACCCAGTACTACCGAACTGAAAGATAATCAAAGAAATTTTGAATCAAACTTACCTTCAACTCTGAATTGCTGGAAATTGGTTGAGAATATAAAATGTTCAGATAATTTCTAAGGGCAGAGTAAAGGCGATTGCCCTCCGTTAGATTGTGATGACAATGAGTAAACAAAGATTAGCTATAAAATTGAATGAATTATTTAAGACCCAGATAAAATGTAATCTCCCTTAGAGATTAATCAATTTCTAAACTTTGGGCAAGATAAAGTAACACAGAATAGCTGGAGCAAAAAAGAACCTTGACTGCCTTAGAGAGCATTAGAGAGAATAAGAAATATTTTAGACTGAGGTAAGCTAACTGAGGAATATGGGACCACAGCTGGGAACTTATCAACTCGGTTTATAATTAACATTAACTAACTATAAAACTAGTTTCTCCTTAAAATAACCCTTTTTCCATTGTACTATAAGATATCAACCCTTATGGTCCATACCCATGCATGTTCTTCCAGCCCCCGTTGTCTGTATTAAGTAAGACTTGCAGATCTTTCAGTGAATGATCTCTTTCCTTCTAGAGCGGGAGAGGCACTTCCCAGTCAGGCCATGTCAAGTCTTGGTCTTACTGCTCAGTTAGAAGCAATGAGGGGAAGTATGAGCAGATCCAGAGGAAGACAGCACAACCATCTGGTGAAGGTGAGGCATTTTCATGGTCTCTAGGAAGACCCTTTCTCTAGGAAGGGTGGGGTGGGGCCATTTCTGCTGGCTCAAAGGATTTAGGGCAACTTGGTACCCTGGCTTTATTACAGGAGTCAACAGTGAGAGGCCCGCGCACCGCAAAAAAAAAAAAAAAAAAAAAAAGTTATTTGGAATAGATACCATGCTGTGTTGATAATTTCCTTTTGTCTCTAACAGTAAAGATCTCCCTAAGAGGTCAAACTTGTAACTTGGTCTCTTTTCCCTTGGAACACATTTTCCAAATGCCATTAGGCTCTAGAAGTTTTTGTATTTATTTTCAAGAAATGCTTAGAAATATCACAGTCTAACTTAGAATTAACCTAAAACACTTGGCCATATTATATTAGAATAATTTTTTCTGACACACAGAAATTCAAAAAACATTCAACTGAGCACATATTTTTGAAAAAATAATTAGAAAATATACTCCAACAGATTACATATTTTTACACCCATGTTCATACCTCATATAAACAAAAGAAAATGAGATTGCCATCAGAGTTTTAGACACTCATATTCAATTTTAATAAGAGTTGAACCATACTTAATGATACTCAAGGGAAAAAACTGTGAGCCAAGGATTTTATAATTAACTACCCTTTCTTTCAAATCAAAAGCCTACAGAGAAACCATTTTGAACACAAAATATCTCAGAAAATATGGGCTTCCTGATGATTCTACTCCTGCAGGATGTGTTTCATTTAAACAAAAGGTGACTGGGAAAACCATAACAGACAGAGGCAGATTGATGGCCAGTACAAAGCTACAGATGGTCTGAGAAGTAGTTTATATAATATGAAGTATCAGTGTAGTTTTGTTATTTAAGATTTATTTCAAATTCTCCGGTAGCATGTTAGAATGGCAAATATCTTTTCTGGGAAACTATACAGATTTACATGGATTTTATTTCTTTGAACCATAATTTAATCCTTTTATGAGGCAAAGCCCAAATACTTTTTTGGTGATTTCTTTAGAAATTTACATGCAGTTTGGTTTTTGAAAATTTATAACATTCTCTTACTAACTCTCTCTCCTCAAAGGAAGACATTAGATACAAACTTGTTACTTTATCTTCAAAATTTCATAATATTAATTTGAGGCTTTAGGGTGTGTTACAACACCTAAAATTGAATTCATCCTCTTGGTCTTAACCATTAGTAACAATTGTGTTTTCTGGTGCCTTTTTTTTTTTTGTTATGACAGCATGCATTTCCAAGTGCGTGGAATTCAAAACTGTTGAACTTCCTTTTATTTCATAGGTTTCTTACCACTCCTCCTCCTCCAACAATAATTGGTTGCATGTCTTAGTCATTATTTCACAACGCCTTGGTTATTTTCACAGTGCCTCCTCACACTTCTTACACTGCCTTTCCATTCTGGGTCACTGCTGGCTCATGTTCATAATAGCAGGAGCCTTCTGGCTAGCAAGGTCTCTCTAGTGCACTATGTGCACTGCAGCCAGAAATGTTTGAAACTCTGCTCTTTTTTTTAATACATTGATTGCTTGATTGGCTGCATTGGATCTTTGCTGATGCGGCTTTCTCTAGTTGCGGCCAGCAGGGATTACTCTTCATTGCGGTGTGTGGGCTTCTCATTGCGGTGACTTTTCTTTGTTGCAGAGCATGGGCTGTAGGCCCGTGGGCTTCAGTAGTTGTGGCTCATGGGTTCTAGAGCGCAGGCTCAGTAGTTGTGGCGGATGGGCTTAGTTGCTCTGCAGCATGTGGGATCTTCCCAGACCAGGGATTGAACCCGTGTCCCCCGCACTGGCAGGCGGATTCCCAATCACTGCACCACCAGGGAAGCCCCTGCTCTTTTCATATCACATCTCTGCTTGGAAAATTTTAGTCATTTCTGTTAAATCCAGACTCCTACTACAAACGCTCTTCTGATTGTCATCTCACATTTTCTGGTGATTCATTCACACTGATCTACCCATGGTTTCCCAAACTGCATGACATATGTTGAGAGGGTCTAGAGTGGTAAAAAAGCATAGACTCTGGACCTAGAATTCCTGGCTTCCAGTCCTGGCTCAGCCACTTGGGAGCTAGAAGAGCTTTGAGCCTTTCTGAACTTCTCTGTGCCTCGTGTTGTCATCTGTGTAAATGACACAACAGTAACACCTCTTTGAGTTGTGAGTATTTAAGGAACCAGCAAATGGGAAGCACTTAAGATGGCGTCTGACACAGAGTAGGTGCTCATCAAATGTTAGCTGATGCAAAACATTTCTGGATGGTCTTGATTTTTGTTTTCATTTGCAATTCATTTTGTTAATTTTGCTTTACAGAGTCACCTTCTGAATAAACAAAGTTTAATTGATTAATTTTGATTTGGTGTAAAAGATGACAGAAAGCTGATATTGCAGATTTAAACATGCTGATAGGCATTCTTAATAGATCTTTTTAATGTAAGCCAAATGTCTTAAAAGGCGGGAGAGTATCTTAGCTTGGTTGTCAGGTTTAAGAATTTAAAAGGGCATTATTCCTTTGCTCTTTTTATGAGTTTATGATTACCAGTATTTATTTAGATAATTATGTATGTTTTTGTGAAAACTGACTAGCATTCTGCTAGATTGTAATTGAATAATTTGAACATTTGAAACTTTTTCAAACAATAGGAATATGTGATATCAGTTTTTACAACCTATTTAATACCTTTCTTTTTACAATCCATCAAGTAAACACTGTGTTAACTTGTGACTTAAGGAAAAATGGAGTTCATACGGGTTTCAGAGATCTCAGTTTAGAGGGAATTGAAAGATAATTTTGTCTAGTTTTGTTATTTCTCAAGTGAGAAAACTTGACTTGCCCAGGACCACAGAGTTCATGTATCAAATCCAAGATGAAAACCTAGGTTTGCTAAATCCATGTCTTTTGTTGATCCACATATGCATAAATGTTTGTAGACTTCTGTAACACAAATCCAAAGATTCAGGATTTTCATGTATTATTCAGTCTTTTAAATATTGTTTTTGTATATTTTGAATATTATAATCAATACATTTTGTATTATTTTTAAGCATTAATAGAGTAATATATTATAAAATTTTAGTCTTCTTCTATGTTAAACTTCCTCTTATTTTAAGAATTTGAGTCAAAAATTTGGGGGTGATTCAGTACATTCCAAACAGTTACCAATGGCACCTGCCTTATAGAATTATCTGGATATATGTCCAGACTTATTCATAAAGTGAGATTTTTTTTGTGATTTACTTTGTATTCAGGCCTTCCTACTACAATCAACTTGCTTATACTAGTGCAAGTTTTCATTACATTATGTTATTTTTAAAAAAACTTTAAAAATTATAATAATGGCATTTACATTGCACAAAAATTATAATTCTAATCTAATGTTTTTACTGTGTTTTCAAAAAGCATGCATCCCTAATGTGTCATGTTTAATCAGTGAATTTCAACATAAAGTTTTATTCCATGTAATATGCTATCACGTTTTACACCATCTGCATTAGGACTTCCAGCAAAGCAAGGTGTTGTTATTTTATCCCTGAAGAACAATTATCATGTACTCATTTGCTTGGTTAATACGGATATCTTCATTTCAGTGTGCAAGAGCAGATGATTACCTTTCATTCTGTGTCACTGTAGGAGAAGTAAGCTGATGAGTAGTATGTGCATAGAAACATATTAGTATGTAATGCTGTAGCTGCATGGTCATTCTTTGATTCAAAGTGGAGAGCAGATGAATTTTTGTTGCTCCTTTTGGAAACCATTAAATCAAAAGCATCATATCTGAAGAGACTTAGAAAGCATTTTAACTATTAAGTAACTTTGTTTTATTTATTTTTAAATATATTTCTTAGAAATATATTTCTCAGGTTAAAGACTCCCCTTGCCCCCCGCCAATTAATTCTCATATCATCCCTGTTAGGTAGACCTCAGTGTTGTAACAGAAGAACTCATTATACACATGAGCAACTTGAGGCAGTGGGAAGTTTGATGTTAATGCCAAACAGCATGTAAGCAATGAGGCCAGGAGCATAAGCAAAGCTTCCTAATTCTCAGCAGTGCTCTTGTCACTAAAACACATGGTTTCCTCTGTAAGAATTGCAGGGGAGGACCTTCAAGATGGCAGAGGAGTAAGATGTGGAAATTAACTTCCTCCCCACAGATACATCAAAAATACATCTAGAGGGCTTCCCTGGTGGGGCAGTGGTTGAGAGTCTGCCTGCCGATGCAGGGGACATGGGTTCGTGCCCCGGTCCAGGAAGATCCCACATGCCGCAGAGCAGCTGGGCCCGTGAGCCATGGCCGCTGAACCTGCGCGTCCGGAGCCTGTGCTCCGCAACGGGAGCGGCCACAACAGTGAGAGGCCCGCGTACTGAAAAAAAAAAAAAAAAAAAAAAAAAATACATATATATATATATATATATATATATATATATATATATATATATATATAAAATGCTAGCAGGTAGCTGAAAATATGACTAAACAGAGGAAATATGTCGGTATCAGAAATATACACTGGGAGCTCTTCCTTAATGGATGAGAGTTAAAATAGTAAGGAAAAAATTGTCCCCATAAGAGAAATTATAGGACAGACTAGCAGACTACAGATGATTTTAGGAATGCATTTATTTTGTGGCCAGAACAATAAAGAACATCAGTTAATTATACTTAGTGAAATTGGAACAAGAGAAAGAGAGAAAAAAAGATTGAGTACAAGGAGGTAAATGGAATGAAGACTTCTAAGAAAGAGAACATCGTATGAAATGTTGAAAAAATCCTGAGGCAAAAGATCTAAGAACAACAAAGAGCAGTGAAATGCCAAATCATGAAGTTATTACAGAAATTGTTATTCCATACACTTAATTAATCAGAGACATTATTTTCTTATAAAAATGAGAATAATGAATTCTTCCAGAAGAAACTAACAAGAGCGTCTAATGCCTGGTGAGTTTACTAGATTCTAGGAATAATTATACAAAAATTCCCTAAATTGCCAGCTTGTTGATCTAGAACTCTTGGAATAGTAAGAGGTTCTTGACTCTTAAATGTAGTAATCTGTTTTAGTCTAAATAATATTACATAGTAATATATTTTTTTATTTCTATAGATAAAATAGAATTCATTTTTAAAATGTGTGAGATTATACTATTTTTCTGATTTATTCAACACCACCCTCTTTCTGTAAGATTTTGTACCTGTAGAACTGCCATGTGTTTCAGTTATCTGTTGCCATGATAATGCCACAATAATGAACAAAATGATTAAAAACATAACATCATAAGGCAGCAGCCTTCTTTATTACTTGTGAGGTTGTTAGTCTTCCAGAGTCATCTTCTGGTCAGGGCCAGACTTGGCTGATCTTGGCTAGGTTCATTTTAATGCATTTGTAGCAAACTGAGGAGTTGTCTGTGGCTGTCTTGTCTAGGGTTGCCTCAGTTGGGTGAATTATCTCTTCTCAGGATGTGACAGGGGTCCAGGAGAAAGAGTAAAAATGTGAAAGGTCCTGAAGGTTTATGTTCAAAAATAGAGAACCACCACTTATATCACTATCTTTTATCCGAAGTCCATCACAAGACGAGCCCTTATTTAAAGGTGGTGAAATACTCTCCACGTCTAAGAAGGGAGAATCTAGGAAGTCACTTTCCAAGCAATGTGGATACAAGGATAAGAAGTTGTGAATATTTATATAAGCAATCAACAAGTCCAAGTGATTTGGCCTGCCTTGTTGTTAGAGGAGAATATTTTCTTGCCCTATTGTCTGATTTGGCCGTATGATGTGCTTCGGCCAAAGTACTGTGAACAGAAATGTTGAAAGTCTCTACCTCTTTATGAGCCATTGCATGCTTTATCCACTCCCTTGATCTTTTCTCTCTACCACAAAAACAGCTTGTCGCTGGTGGGGTCTGCTTAGTAGCTGAAATGCTGCTATTAAAAGACACATGGAGTAGTCCTACAACTAAATCATAGCCAGCAATCTTCAAGTTGAGTTAGAAATAAACCTTTCTTATTATAAGTCACTTAGATTTTTTTATCATAATACAACCCACCATGAACTATTATAAAAGTGTTATTAGGCTTTACATTTCTAAGCACGTTCTCAACCAACAGATATCAAACATACACCTATTTTCAAGTGTCTGTCAATACACCCTTTTTTGTATTGTAAGATATCCTCATACAGTAAATATTAGAATCTATGTCCCAAGGTAGTTGTTTCCATGAGTTGCCAAAAAAAAAAAAAAAAAGAATGATGTGAATCATCTACATGGCTGTTTTCCCTGACATAGAAATGATGTGTCTGTGAGTTTTTTGTTTCTTTCTAATTGTACATTTAGGACTTTTGAAGCCTATTGAACAAGTAGCCTATTGACCTGAGAATCAGAGTGATAAATTCTACCTTCAAGAATAATAGATGAAAGTGAGAGGAGGGCATATGAAACCAAGAAATATTTATAACAGAGAGTTGAGAATGTAGAATTAAACCACTATGTAAACAATGACAAATGTCTTATAAACTTAAACTCTAAAAATTCTACTTATTTGTTTTGCTATATCATATAAATTAAGTCCTTTGTTTTCCACACAAGAAAATAGTTGAGAGTTGATGTACAAAAACTCATCCTGTGCTCTCTTGGATTCACAGAGAGTATACGCTCAAGAAATGGTTATTAATGATAGCTTTTAGAAATTAAAAAAGAAAGACAATTGCTGGAGCAGTTTGAAAAATAGTAAGTGGTTCTTTGGAATCCAGCCCAGTTTGAATATTGAATCTGGAGGCTTACATATCAGGAAAACATTTTTTCTTATGTTTCTACCCTTTTTATTCATTTTTTTCTCAAATGTTTTAAGATACAGCTTTATGAGGTTAGAAAGGAATAAGATAGAGACAGAAATGTTATAACAAATGTAGTGAACACATGGCAAGGTGATAATGACACGAACACATAGGCAGGACTCTCCTTTTCTACCACTCATTCCCTGGTATTTCATCCTGATTTGAAGTAGAGAAATACCTGTAGTACAAACTAGCCAGAAATCCATTACAGTTTCAATTTAAAGTGAAATGAGAAGCTGAATGGGAGCATGTTGAGATATGTTTATTTTATGGTCCTTAGAAAGATTGATTTCGAAATCTCTAGCAGAATCTTGAGGGTTCTAATTCTGGAGAAAAATAGTTGAGGCAACACATCTCTGGTTCAGGATTGCCACAAATTCATGTATTTATGGGCTTCAGGTCATTTGCAAAACCCCAGTCATATGAAGTTCTTATTAATCAAGAAGAATTTCCTGGGTATCTGTTATGTAGGAACACTTTCCCCTCAAGTTTTTTTTTTTCCTCCTGTATCTACTATAGTCAAATCGTTTCTTAGTGTCCATTCTACACAGAGTAACATATACTTTGAAAAGCCAATGGATGGTTATTTACTTATGACTCATTCAGACTCTTCACTTTCTTCTGCTTGATCAACTTCCCAGTAAGAAAAAGCAATGAAGAGATAACACTAAGTTTTGTACAAATGCTAGTATTTTACCTCCTACTAAGAAAAGGTATAAATTTGTAATGATAGACTCAGCTTTGTTGCAGTGACACACATCCTCAAAATTCTCTGTGACTTAAGACATTAAAAAAAAAAAAAGTTCCATGAAGGTTTGTACAGGGCTCTGCTCCACACAGAACTCTAGGGACTCAGGCCAATAGAAGCTGTGTCATCTTTTAACTCCGCCATCAGGATATGTCATTTTTGTTGCTCTGGCATGAAATGACACAATAGAGAGATATGCTCTGGAATTAAATTCTTAGTCTGAGAAGTGACATGTGTCACAAATGTTTGCTTCCTGTTGGGCAGAACCAGTCATGTGGTCCCAGCTAAGTGAAAGCTCAGAAGTAGAGTTGTCTGCCCACCTAGAAGACAAAACGAAACTTAAAAATCAATATTGGTGAGAAATAGCAATATCTCAGATTTTAGTTCATTTAAATTAAAAAAATTGTTGAAGGTCTTTGAGAATAACATTGTGTCAAATATGGTGATGTATGCATAAATGAGCAAAATGCAGTCACTTTGCCATAGTTCAGAAGGAGTCATACTGAATCTGCAACAAATCATATCTCTGCCAACAATATTAGTAATAATAGGTAACATTTACACTTTTTACATGATAACTAAATGAATACACTCAAAAACTAGAGAAGTCATTTCTATTGCTATTTTCCCATTTTACAAATAGAAAAGTGACACAAAGTTGAAGGAACTGGCAAAATTTGATTATAAACTACCTTGAGACCAAAGATGTGATGATAGGAAAATAATAGAACACTTCTATTTTGTTCAAAGCACTCAAATTAATAAATCTCTTTCTATTATTTAATTGTCTATATCCAGACTACTCAATTAAGATAAAACAGGTGGGTGAGCCATAGTTAATTATAACCCACGGCCCTTAATTTATTCAAGTTACTCTGGGAGGCATTCTAAAACAGAATGAACTCTGGATATGATCATTAATCCTTTTTGTCTTATCTTTAATAATATATTTCACTTAAAAAGTTTCTTTTATTTTGGAAGCATTCTTACTCTCTTGGGAATACTCCACGTGATAAAATTTATTATATGCTGGATGATCTATAAAAGTTTATTATTTAATAATTTTGAATCAAATTTTAAAATTAAAATTGTTTAGTGTAAGGATTTATTAATTAATGAACATAGACTTATTTGATATTGGCCCTGTTCAATTCAATGGAGATACATTATAAATAAAATTGACTCTCATGAAAGATTATCAAGAAAATAGAAGAAACAAATAAAAATATTAATAACAATAATAAAGAAAAAATTACAGAGGAGAGACTATGAAGAAAATAGGAGAAAACTTTGAACACTATTTTGTCAAAATGTTTTACTTAGAAAAATGACCAAGCCCAAGGAAAACATAGCTTTCAAAACTAACTCATAAGAAGCTTCAAAAAATTTATAACAAATTAAAGAACTTGAATACATTTAAAAATATACAACAAATAGTTTTTAGATGATTTCAAAGTTTACTTCACCAAACTATCAGATAGATAATCCCGATAATCATATAATTTCTATTATTTACAAACTTTGCCAGAGAAAATAAAAAAAGAACACCATCATTTTGTTTTATAAGATATATAACTTTGTTATCAAAATCAGATAAGGATGAGATATTCTCACTCATTAATATTGATGCAAAAATTACCCATTTGAGTTTATTCAAGAAGAGAATACTGCTTCAATTTTGGGGAAATTTTGTTTGCCTAATTCCCGTGCTAATAAAATGAAGGAACACCACAATATCATCTCAATAGATGCATTAGAAACATTTCAAAAACTTCAATACCACTTTATTTTTAAAATACTTTCCAACTAGAAACAGACTGGATCCTTACCACACTGAATGATATCTACTACTAATATAAAATTTATGTTAAACATTAGAAGCATTTTTTAAAATAATAAAAAAAAGGCCATTGTCATGGATTTTATTCAATATTTTATTTCTTGAATAAAAAAAGAATTTCAGGGACTTCCCTGGTGGTGCAGTGGCTAAAAATCCACCTGCCAATGCAGGGGACACAGGTTCGATCCCTGATCTGGGAAGATCCCACATGCCACGGAGCAACTACGCCCATGCGCCACAACTACTGAGCCTGCGCTTTAGAGCCCACAAGCCACAACTACTGAAGCCCACGTGCCACAACTACTGAAGCCCACACGCCTAGAGCCCGTGCTCCGCAACATGAGAAGCCACCACAATGAGAAGCCCGCACACTGCACTGGTAGCCCCCACTTGCCGCAAATAGAGAAAGCCCATGGGAACCAATTAAGACACAATGCAGTCAAAAAAAAATTTTTTTAATATAAGAGAATATTTAAACATTTGAAAAGAAACCAAATAAATATTAGTCACAAATGAAATAATTGCCTACATAGGATACCACAAGAATTTAGCAAAAAATTATTGTAATTCATCAGACAGTTCACTAAGTGGCTCAATTCAAAATCAGTATACAAAAACCAATTGCATTTCTCTGTGCCAACAACCTAAAAATCTTTTTTTTTTGTTAAGATCTTTATTGGAGTATAATTGCTTTACAATCATGTGTTAGTTTCTGCTTTATAACAAAGTGAATCAGTTATACATATACATATGTCCCCATATCTCTTCCCTCTTGCATCTCCCTCCCTCCCACACTGCCTATCCCACCACGCTAGGTGGTCACAAAGCACCAAACTGATCTCCCTGTGCTATGTGGCTGCTTAACACTAGCTATCTTTTTTATGTTTGGTAGTGTATATATGTCCATGCCACTCTCTCACTTTGTCCCAGCTTACCCTTCCCCCTCTCCGTATCCTCAAATCCATTCTCTAGTAGGTCTGCATCTTTATTCCCATCTTGCCCCTAGGTTCTTCTGATCATTTTTTTTCTTTTTCTTTTTTTAGATTCCATATATATGTGCTACCATACGGTATTTGCTTTTCTCTTTCTGACTTACTCTGTAAGACAGTCTCTAGGTCCATCCACCTCACTACAAATAACTCAGTTTCGTTCCTTTTTATAGCTGAGTAATATTCCACTGTATATATGTGCCACATCTTCTTTATCCATTCATCTATTGATGGACACTTAGGTTGCTTCCATGTCCTGGCTATTGTAAATAGAGCTGCAGTGAACATTTTGGTACATGACTCTTTTTGAATTATGGTTTTCTCTGGGTATATGCCCATTAGTGGGATTGCTGGGTCATATGGGAATTCTAGTTTTAGTTTTTTAAGGAACCTCCATACTGTTCTCCATAGTGGCTGTATCAATTTATATTCCCATCAACAGTTCAAGAGGGTTCGCTTTTCTCCACACCCTCCCCAGCATTTATTGTTTGTAGATTTTTGGATGATGGCCATTCTGACTGGTGTGAGATGATATCTCATTGTAGTTTTGATTTCCGTTTCTCTAATGATTAATGATGTCGAACATTCTTTCATGTGTTTGTTAGAAATCTGTATATCTTCTTTGGAGAAATGTCTGTTTAGGTCTTCTGCCCGTTTTTGCATTGGGTTGTTTATTTTTTTGATATTGAGCTGCATGAGTTGCTTGTATGTTTTGGAGATTAATTCTTTGTCAGTCACTTCATTAGCAAATATTTTCTCCCATTCTGAGGGTGGTATTTTTGTCTTGCTTATGGTTTCCTTTGCTGTGCAAATGCTTTTAAGTTTCATTGGGTCCCATTTGTTTATTTTTGTTTTTCTTTCCATTTCTCTAGGATGTGGGTCAAAAAGGATCTTGCTGTGATTTATGTCATAGAGTGATCTGCCTATGTTTTCCTCTAAGAGTTTGATGGTGTCTGGCCTTACATTTAGGTCTGTAATCCATTTTGAGTTTATTTCTGTGTATGGTGTTAGGAAGTGTTCTAATTTCATTCTTTTAATGTAGCTGTCCAGTTTTCCCAGCACCACTTATTGAAGAGGCTGTCTTTTCTCCAGTATATTCCTGCCTCCTTTATCAAAGATAAGGTGACCATATTAGCGTGGGTTTTTCGCTGGGCTTTATATCCTGTTCCATTGATCTATATTTCTGTTTTTGTGCCAGTACCATACTGTCTTGATTACTGTAGCTTTGTAGTATAGCCTGAAGTCAGGGAGCCTGTTTCCTCCAGCTCCATTTTTCTTTCTCAAGATTGCTTTGGCTATTCGGGGTCTTTTGTGTTTCCATACAAATTGTGAAACTTTTGGTTCTAGTTCTGTGAAAAATGCCATTGGTCGTTTGATAGGGATTGCATTGAATCTGTAGATTGCTTTGGGTAGTAGAGTCATTTTAACAATGTTGGTTCTCCCAATACAAGAATATGGTATCTCTCTCCATCTATTTGTATCATCTTTAATTTCTTTCATCAGTGTCTTATAATTTTCTGCATACAGGTCTTTTGTCTCATTAGGTCGGTTTATTCCTAGATATTTTATTCTTTATGTTGCAGTGGTAAATGGGAGTGTTTTCTTAATTTCTCTTTCAGATTTTTCATCATTGGTGTATAGGAATGCAAAAGATTTCTGTGCATTAATTTTGTATCCTGCTACTTCACCAAATTCATTGATTAGCTCTAATAGTTTTCTGGTAGCATCTTTAGGATTCTCTATGTATAGTATCATGTCATCTGCAAACAGTGACAGTTTTACTTCTTTTCCAATTTGCATTCCTTTATTTCTTTTTCTTCTCTGATTGCTGTGGCTAAAACTTCCAAAACTATGTTGAATAATAGTGGTGAGAGTGGGCAACCTTGTGTTGTTCCTGATCTTAATGGAAATGGTTTCAGTTTTTCACCATTGAGGACGATGTTGGCTGTGGGTTTGTCATATATGGCCTTTATTACATTGAGGCAAGTTCCCTCTGTGCCTACTTTCTGCAGGGTTTTTATCATAAATGGGTGTTGAATTTTCTCAAAAGCTTTCTCTGCATCTATTGAGATGATCATATGGTTTTTTTCCTTCAATTTGTTAATATGGTGTATCACGTTGATTGATTTGCATATATTGAAAAGTCGTTGCATTCCTTGGATAAACCCCACTTGATCATAGTGTATGGTCCTTTTAATGTGCTGTTGGATTCTGTTTGCTAGTATTTTGTTGAGGATTTTTGCATCTATGTTCATCAGTGATATTGGCCTGTAGTTTTCTTTCTTTGTGACATCTTTGTCTGGTTTTGGTATCAGAGTGATGGTGGCCTCATAGAATGAATTTGGGAGTGTTCCTCCCTCTGCTATATTTTGGAAGGGTTTGAGAAGGATAGGTGTTAGCTCTTCTCTAAATGTTTGATAGATTTTGCCTGTGAAGCCATCTGGTCCTGGAATTTTGTTTTTTGGAAGACTTTTAATCACAGTTTCAATTTCAGTGCTTGTGATTGGTCTGTTTATATTTTCTATTTCTTCCTGGTTCAGTCTCGGAAGGTTGTGCATTTCTAAGAATTTGTCCATTACTTCCAGGTTGTCCATTTTATTGGCATATAGTTGCTTGTACTAATCTCTCGTGATCCTTTGTATTTCTGCAGTGTCAGTTGTTACTTCTCCTTTTTCATTTCTAATTCTATTGATTTGAGTTTTCTCCCCTTTTTTCTTGATAAGTCTGGCTAATGGTTTATCAATTTTGTTTATCTTCTCAAAACCAGCTTTTAGTTTTATTGATCTTTGCTATCATTTCCTACATTTCTTTTTCATTTATTTCTGATCTGATCTTTATAATTTCTTTCCTTCTGCTTACTGTGTGGTTTTTTTGTTCTTCTTTCTCTAATTTCTTTAGGTGTAAGGTTAGGTGTTTTATTTGCGATGTTTCTTGTTTCTTAAGGTAGGATTGTATTGCTATAAAGTTCCCTCTTATAACTGCTTTTGCTGCATCCCATAGGTTTTGGGTCGTTGTGTTTTCATTGTCATTTGTTTCTAGGTATTTTTTGAATTCCTCTTTGATTTCTTCAGTGATCTCTTGGTTATTAAGTAGTGTGTTGTTTAGTCTCCATGTGTTTGTATTTTTCACATATTTTTTCCTGTAATTGATATCTAGCCTTATAGCATTGTGGTCGGAAAAGATACTTGATAGGATTTCAGTTTTCTTACATTTAACAAGGCTTGATTTGTGACCCAAGATATGATCTATCCTGGAGAATGTTCCATGAGCACTTAAGAAGAATGTGTATTCTGTTGTTTTTGGATGGAATGTCCTATAAATATTAATTAAGTCCATCTTGTTTAATGTATAATTTGAAGCTTGTGTTTCCATATATATTTTCATTTTGGATGATCTGTCCATTGGTGAAAGTGGGGTGTTAGAAGTCCCCTACTATGATTGTGTTACTGTTGATTTCCCCTTTTATGGCTGTTAGTATTTGCCTTATGTATTGAGGTGCTCCTGTGTTGGGTGCATAAATATTTACAATTGTTATATCTTCTTCTTGGATTTATCCCTTGATCATTATGTAGTGTCTATCTTTGTCTCTTGTAATGGTCTTTGTTTTAAAGTCTATTTTGTCTGATATGAGAATTGCTACTCCAGCTTTCTTTTGATTTCCATTTGTATGGAATGTGTTTTTCCATCCCCTCACTTTCAGTCTGTATGTGTCCCTAGGTCTGAAATGGGTCTCTTGTAGACAGCATATATATGGGTCTTGTTTTTGTATCCATTCAGCCAGTCTATGTATTTTGGTTGGAGCATTTGATCCATTTACACTTAAGGTAATTATCGATATGTATGTTCCTATTTTCTTAATTGTTTTGTGTAGGTCTTTTCCTTCTCTTGTGTTTCCTGCCTAGAGAATTTCCTTTAGCATTTCTTGTAAAGCTGGATTGGTTGTGCTGAATTCTCTTAGCTTTTGCTTGTCTGTAAAGCTTTTAATTTCTCTGTCAAATCTGAATGAGATCCTTGCTGGGTAGAGTAATCTTGGTTGCAGGTTTTTCTCCTTCATCACTTTAAATATGTCCTGCCACTCCCTTCTGGCTTGCAGAGTTTCTGCTGAAAGATCAGCTGTTAACCTTATGGGGATTCCCTTATGTGTTATTTGTTGTTTTTCTCTTGCTGCTTTTAATATGTTTTCTTTGTATTTAATTTTTGATAGTTAGATTAATATGTGTCTTGGAGTGTTTCACCTTGGATTTGTCCTTTTTGGGACTATCTGTGCTTTCTGGACTTGATTAACTATTTCCTTTCCCGTTTTAGGGAGTTTTCAACTATAATCTCTTCAAATATTTTCTCAGTCCCTTTCTTTTTCTCTTCCCCTTCCAGGACCCCTATAATTCAAATGTTGGTGCGTTTAGTGTTGTCCCAGCCGTCTCTGAGACTGTCCTCAGTTCTCTTCATTCTTTTTTCTTTATTCTGCTCTGCAGTAAGTTATTTCCACTATTTTATCTTCCAGGTCAGTTATCCGTTCTTCTGCCTCAGTTATTCTGCCACTGATCCCTTCTAGAGAATCTTTAATTTCATTTATTGTGTTGTTCATCACTGTTTGTTTGCTCTTTAGTTCTTCTAGGTCCTTGTTAAACGTTTCTTGTATTTTCTCTATTCCATTTCCACGATTTTGGATCATCTTTACTCTCATTATTCTGAATTCTTTTTCAGGTAGACTCCCTATTTCCTCTTCATTTGTTAGGTCTGGTGGGTTTTTATCTTGCTCCTTCATCTGCTGTGTGTTTTTCTGTCTTCTCATTTTGCTTATCTTACTGTGTTTGGGGTCTCCTTTTCGCAGGCTGTAGGTTTGTATTTTCCGTTGTTTTTGGTGTCTCTCCCCAGTGGCTAAGGTTGGTTCAGTGCGCTGTGTAGGCTTCCTGGTGGAGGGGACTAGTGCCTGTGTTCTGGTGGATGAGGCTGGATCTTGTCTTTCTGATGGGCAGGTCCACATCTGGTGGTGTGTTTTGGGGAGTCTTTGGCCTTATGATTTTAGGCAGCCTCTGTGCTAATGGATGGGGTTGTGTTCCTGTGTTGTTAGTTGTTTGGCATAGGGTGTCTAGCACTGTAGCTTGCTGGTCTTTGAGTGGAACTGTGTTTTGGCGTTCAGATAGAGATCTCTGGGAGATTTTTGTCGTTTGATATTACGTTGAGCTGGGAGGTCTCTTGTGGACCAGTGTCCTGAACTTGGCTCTCCCACCTCAGTGGTACAGCCCTGAAGCCTGGCTGGAGCACCAAGAACCTGTCCTTCACATGGCTCAGAATAAAACGGAGGAAAAAAAGAAAAGAAAGAAGATAAACTAAAATAAAATAAAGTAAAATAAAATAAAGTTATTAAAATTTAAAAAAAATTATTAAGAAAAATAATTTTTAAGCAAAAAAAAAAGAAAAAACGGACAGTACACAAAGACAAATGGTAAAAGCAAATCTATACAGACAACTCACACACAGAAGCATACACATGCACAGTCACAAAAAGAAAAAAAGGGGAAATATACATATATCGTTGCTCCCAAAGTCCACCTCCTCAATTTGGGATGATTCGTTGTCTATTCAGGTGTTCCACAGATGCAGGGTACATCAAGTCGATTGTGGAGCTTTAATCCACTGCTCCTGACGCTGCTGGGAGAAATTTCCCTTTCTCTTGTTTGTTCACACAGCTCCTGGGGTTCAGCTTTGGATTTGGCCCCGCTTCTGCATGTACGTCGCCTGAGGGCGTCTGTTCTTCGCTCAGACAGGACGGGGTTAAAGGAGCAGCTGATTCGAGGACTCTGGCTCACTCAAGCCGGCGGGGGGGAGGGGCATGGAGTGCGGGGTGAACCTGCAGCGGCAGAGGCTGGCGTGACGTTGCACCAGCCCGAAGCGCACCCTTTGTTCTCCCGGGGAAGTTGTCCCTGGATCACTGGACCCTGGCAGTGGTGGGCTGCACAGGCTCCCGGGAGGGGAGGTGTGGATAGTGACCTGTGCTTGCACGCAGGCTTCTTGGTGGCGGCAGTAGCAGCCTTAGCATCTCATGCCCGTCTCTGGGGTCCGCGCTGATCGCCGTGGCTCGCGCCGTTCTCTGGAGCTCCTTTAAGCGGCGCTCTGAATCCCCTCTCCTCATGCACCAGGAAACAAAGAGGCAAAAAGAGTCTCTTGTCTCTTCAGCAGGTCCAGACCTTTTCCCCGACTCCCTCCCGGCTAGCTGTGGCGCACTAGCCCCTTCAGGCTGTGTTCACGCCGCCAACCTCAGTCCTCTCCCTGCGCTCCGACCGAAGCCCAAGCCTCAGCTCCCAGCCCCGCCCACCCCGGCGGGTGAGCAGAGAAACCTCTCGGTTTGGTGAGTGCCGGTCGGCACTGGTCCTCTTTGCGGGAATCTCTCCACTTTGCCCACACACCCCTGTGGCTGCGCTCTCTTCTGCGGCTCCATAGCTTCCCCCCTCCGCCCGCCGCAGTCTCCATCCGCGAAGGGGCTTCCTAGTGTGTGGAAACTTTTCCTCTTTGCAGCTGCCTCCCACTGGTGCGGACCCGGGCCTATTCTTTTGTCTCTGTTTTTTCTTTTTTCTTTTGCCCTACCCAGGTACGGGGGGAGTTTCTTGCCTTTGGGGAGGTCTGAGGTCTTCTGCCAGCGTTCAGTAGGTGTTCTGTAGGAGTTGTTCCACGTGTAGATGCATTTCTGGTGTATCTGTGGGGAGGAAGGTGATGTCCGCATCTGACTCTTCTGCCATCTTGAAGCTCCTCCTCCCTAAAAATCTTGATAAAATGTTTACCACCAAACTATGTTTATAGAAATTAGACCAAAATAAATAGAGACAAATCATATTATCTAGGCAGAAAGACCCACTGTCATAAATTTATCTCTTCTGAAATTGATTCAAATATTTGATGATCTTTACTTAAAATTCCAACAGGGACCTTTGTGGAGCTTGCCAAGTTAATCATGGGTGAATGTGTAGACTAAGAGAATGCTTATATACTGCAAGTGGCTATGGACTTCGTGCATGTACTTTAAAAATTTAGTGTGGCATTCTTTGGTGGAGTTAAAATACATGTATACTTTGCATCTACAAAATCCTAGAGAAACTGTTGCCGTGTATACCAAGTGACCATCATCAAGAGTGTTCCTTGCAACTTTGTATTTAATAGCAAAAAAAGAAAAACCTTAGAAATAATCCTAATGACTATCACAAGAAAAATAAGTAAATACCCTGTCTTATAATTATCTAAAATAATAACATACAACGATGAAAATTAAGGTATCAGCCCTTCACTAGTCAGCATGGCTAAATCACAAAAACACAACATGATAGAATACATACAGTATGGTATCATTTATATAAACTCTATAAACTTACGAAACCTAACTCTATATCTTCAACGGACATATATGTGTAGTCAAACTATAGTGAAAAACATGAGAATGAGTAACACTAAATTTTAATGATATTAACACTTTTATGAGAGAAAAAATTTTTGAAGGAGGGGCAGAAAGAGGCTTCCACGTCTTTTTAAGTACTCAGTTGCTTAATCTGGGAAGTAGTTCCATAGGTTTTTACTTTATTATTCTTTATACTTTAAGTATACATTACATTATTTTTCATGTTTGAAATGTCAAATACCAAAAAAAGTTTCAAAAAAAAGAAAGAAAGAGAGTAGTTATCTTAGCATTCTTGTTGGTGTGGGAGTAAGATGAAAGGAGTAACACATTTTAATCAGAAGAACCAGGCTAGTTCAGGAAATAGAGGTAGCACAAAACAAGAACTGGGGGGCAAAACTGTGCACCTTATTTTAAGGCATTCCCTCCCTATTAGCAGAATTATCCCTCACAAAATGAGTACCTTACATTTGAGTCTTTACAAAGTCTCTCACAGAGTAGAGCACTCTTAATTCTTTATTTTCAACAACAACAACAAAAAAAAAAACCTTTTGGAGGAAAGATATAATAGCTTAAAATTACCTCAGTCTGTGATACTTCTAAATAGTTATAAAGTTCACCAGAGGAAAGCAGCAAGACAAGGATTGAGGGATAATCACAACCCTACTGGGAGCATCTTACTGGCAACAGCCCTTCTGGACGTTATCGGAATGGGTCCTAAGAGAATATTAAAATTCCAAGAGTCATGGACTCTTATTTACAAGATGAAGGATTTTGAAACTAATTAAAATTTAGACTCAATTTTGGTGAAAGAATGTAAAAATGCAAATTTCAGTAACCATTTAAAATTGTTGTTTTATGTATTGCTAAACAAAGGCTCGGAGATTTAAGTGGCATGGTAAATTTAAATTCACTGATGATTCCTTGTTGATCATCTTTGCTGCCTGTAGCTTTATTTCTTTTTTCAACAAAGAATGAAGAGAAATATCCCAGCCTTTGGTAAAGCTATTTGGGTTTTATGCTTGCAATGTTTTGAAAGAGTAAAACATTGCCTAAAAGAAATTTTTCTTCACTACAACTGTATGGCAGTACATGATGCTTATAAGTAGGCTATAAAAGCTTTGAAATATACATCTTTTAAAAAAATATAAAAACTTTAACTTATGTCTGATAACTTTCTCCCAGATTATAGCCTTAAACCATGCTTGTATATGTGTTGGGTGACATATGACTTCATTATTGCCATATAGCTCTGGTTCAGGCCAGCCCTCACGAATTCCAAAGAATAAGTATTTCTCATTCCAAACCCTCAACTGGTACAAAGATTTCTGAATCGTTAGGAAAGGTTGGTTTTGCATCTTCTTATACCTGAATGTTTCTTTTTAGCTTTCCCCAGATATTCGTGCTTGCCAAGCCTGTTCAGAAAAGTACTTAAGTATTCCTGGACTCTTGGTTGAACAAGGCGAGCCTCATTCCCTGTAATCGTATAAAAAAGACGCTTTCATTTGTTGAACAGCATGATGTAGGATTGTATCAACCATGCTTCTCGGAGAAAGGTGAGTGTGATTGCTACTAAATTAAGCTTTCCTTAAAACAAAACTAAATTGTGTTTTCTGGTGTCTAATCATAAAACAGGTAAATTCTACAGTTCAATATAAATACCACCTGCTGATAATATTATTTCCTTATTCTCAGTTTTTTAATGAATTATATAGTAAAGTGGTTTTAGCAAACTCTTGAAAACTATACCACAAATATTACTTGTAAATTAAATAAATAAGTTTACATTTCAACATTAAAATCCAAAGTTATAAGCACACCACTCGATGTATTGTCTGATAAAATGTGTGTTAGCCATAAATAGGTAGAATTTGCCAAGGTATACATTTACATTGAAATATGGTTTCCCTAGATATTAAATTGTAAATGTGATTAAAAACTGGCAAAAACAAAAAATTTCAATCAAATTTTATAATATACAGTTTTTATATGAAAAAAGAAGTATTGAATATCTAGCTAGAAACAATAGTATTCTGCTTAATAGTCTACTGCTTACGCATGCAAAATAGATTGCTTAAATTATAGACATTCATATAGAAATAATCATGTTTGGCAAAAGTCCATCACCGTTTTCTTGAGGTTTACAGAGGAAAAGATGTATGTTTCATGATATAGAAGTATATTGTTAAGATAATATTTACTTTATTTCACTTCTTCAAGCGTCTCATAAAATACTAGTAATTAATTTTGGAGGTTAAATATTAATATTTATAAGACATTTGTCTTTGTTATTATGATGTACCCTTGCTAAAATTGTTAACATGTTTGGCCAACACAATAACTCTATACAGAATTTTTTCAGAAAGGGGAAAAATTAAAATGGTTCTCAAGACTTGATTATTTAAAAGTGCTTGTGTTATACACTTCAGAATATTTAAGGGAAATAAAAACTTTGAGAAACCTATTTTGAAAGCTAGTATAAACTAGCTTTCAAACTTTGTAACAGTATAAACTATAAAATAGAACCTGGAAAATCCAGTGCTTTAAGAAAACAGAGATAAACCCAGAGGGATGCCCTTTCATGCCAAGAGGTAAGATTTTCTCCAACTCTGGGCTCTGTGATCCCCTACTGTACATTGTTTGAGTTCCACATGTGCCATATTCTCATCTTTCTACAGAGGAAGAATTATGTTACATTTTCTGTAACTATGATGAAAGATTCCACAAAATAGAGTATGATAAGTATAGTTCTTCTGTCTTTCATTTTTAATTAAACTAGTTCTTGTACTTCATCTTTTTCACTGTTACCAAGCAATGGAGTCCCCATCAACCCAGATCCTCTTCCACTAACAACTGTTAGGGCAGGATAAGAAAATTAACTGTTATATATTAAGTAGGCACTTGATAAATGTGCATTGAATTAAATAAGAACTTTATTGTCAGTGTCCGCGTATCGAAATTGTCTATTTTGTGCACACTGAGTTTCAATGAATTTTTTTTTAATTTCCTTTTCTTGTGAGTTTTTGGAGATCCCTTCCATAAAGGTGTTTTTCCTGACTATCTGTTCTACCTGTGAATTGCCAGAAACACAGTCAATTTGAATAATATAGAACATAGGAGCATAAAAACAACAAAAGCAAAGAAAAAGAGGATGAAAGAGATTTTTAGTACTTTTATTGCTGGATTATTTTCCCAGAACTTTTTAGATATTTCTCTTTACCTTAGAGTTACTAGAGCATGGCAGGAAGTCTTTTGTTATTATTATTTTCATATGAATCTGCAGGTGCCTTGATCTTGGAGTTTCTAGCCTCCAGAACTGTGAGAAAAATTTTGTGTTGTTCAATAGCTGCTCAATTTATGGTAGGTATCTTGTTAAGTCAGCCTGGAAAGGCTAAGACAGGAGCTTTCGAAAACAAAGGACAAACCACTCCAAGGATCTAGTTTGATGAGAACATGAAAACTTTTGTTCTCACCACTGAACTCTAAACCTTAGCACATCCTTAGAGGTGTGTGCACCTCTGACACACACACGTATGTGTTTGTATGTATGTGGTGTGCACATATGCACGTGTTTTTATGAGTATGCCTCACTGCATCTGCTATCCATGTCCCTGATGCTGCAGCTCAGCTCAGGTGCCCAGAGCCCCTTTGTGCAACTATCACTATTATTACTGCCGCCAGCATATTTGCTCCTTATTCCATCTATCTTGTGTCAAATACCCAATGAGTTAAGTCTGGCACTAGTGTATCTGATTAGCAAAGTTGGGATTACATACCTTTGTCCTAGAGAGGCTGGAATTAAGTACCAAGAGCTCAGGTTTCCTCCCAACTAAGATTCATAAAGTGGGAATTCCGCAGAGAGGACTGCTGCTTCTCTGCAGTGGATACTGCTTGCTGTCCATAAAACCTGTTTTCTCCTTTTCTTGTACATGTGACCGAACTACACTTCTTTATTATTTTTCTTTTATATTTCACTGTAGCATGTGTCTGAGGTCTTTATAGTGGCACACGACCAGAAGTAACACGTGCACCTTGCAAGCGCAGGCTAAAGATGATGGGCAGGGCTTTTCTGACCTATCTTTCCCCTTACAGTCAACCAGAAACCAGAGCAACTCAAATTTGACCATATAATGACAGTTTCCTAGGGGACTGCAAAGCAATAAGACAAAAAAGACTTCGTCCTTGAGTTACTGTGTAGAGAACAGCCCTCTGGCAATTGGAACTCCATTTCAGTCTATTACATGGGAGGAAGGTAAACTTCCACCCTCTTTAATCCTCTTCTCTATTACAGTGTCCTGTCCTTACCTTGACAGCCTCCGAAACCAAACACTGATAGCTAGTAGAGTGTTCTGTGTTTAGCTATATTTATTTCACCTACTGTAAGCCTATGTTATTGGTCAAAAGAAACCGGTGAACTGTAGTACGAACTTTAGTTACTATTTGTATTTTGTTTGTTCTTTGGAGATTATTCAATTTTAATTTACATTTCAGTGTAACCTGTTTCTTGAAAACCTGTTTCTGAAATGCCAAATGTATTTTCAGTTGTACACATTGTGACCTTTCCTTGTAATACACTCATGATTCTTTAAATTATAAAATATTTCTAGCCTGTATTAGTGTTTTGGAAGATATGGCTTTAGATTCCAAACCATTTGATCACCCTACACTCTTGCATGTAGTATTTTTTCAGGCCCAAATATCTTTTCATCGTCCTTGTCTTATTAGCAAATTCTTATTTATCATTGAAAGCCCAGGTCAGATGCAATCTCCCATAAGTTCCCCTATAAGCAGTCTTCTGTACTGTCTCTGTCCTAGCTCTGTATTTGCACATTATTCTATTTTCACAAGCCCTGGATATTTTTAATCGTTTCTTTACATCTCTGCCTCCCATATTGAATTGTGAGTGCTGGTGAATAAGCTCCATTATGCCTTTATTTTCTGATATCCTCACATTACAAATATTTTCCAGTTGAACTTCATTGCATTATAGTGAAGCCATTAGTACACTCCTATAACATAGCAGTAAGCACAGTTTTCACTTGAGTATTTGACATGAAATAACATGTGTATTAATATTTCTCACAATTCTAGCTGTTACTTAAATTGTGTGTGATTCCATTCTACTTCCCTTCCAAAACACAACATAAAACAAAAGAAGATAGCAAAGATTTTTATGTAAAACTACTTGATATCTGGAAAATAAAATTTCAATATTTGACCATCTCATTACAAGCTTCAATCCTTCCAATCTTCCCAATATCTCTTTACCACCTGCACTTTGCTTTATCAGTTCTCTCAATTTTAGTATTTATTCTCCCAGTTTATCAATTTCCTCTTACCCTTAGTAACTTGCCTTCTAGTCAAATGAGCTATTCTTTAACCAGCCTATTCCATATTTGTATTCTTCTCCTATACAAATCCAAAAAATTCCTACACAGGGATACATTCTAAAATCTGCATTTTTCATACTTAAAATGGAACAGTTGAGTTCTAATGGGAAAGGGGCATTTCTTTAATGACTTTTCCACCTCAGATTAATAATTTTTATTCTCTACTATCTCATGAAAATTCTTATTAACATTTAATTATATTTTATTATTTTTTCATTTTATCATACAGTGTAGTTGCCACCATCCCCCAAATTTCCTTTATTTTCTCTGAATAAACAACATCCTTTTATAATTCATCAGGAAGAAACCTCATTATTCATAATCTCTTAAATTTTTAAGACTTGCCACCTAACCTGATTTTAATACTTTATTTAGATGTAATTGACATATAATAATCTGGACATAAACTTTACACTTTGATATGTTTTGAAATATGTATAAACCAATGAAACCGTATCTACACTAAAGGAAATGAACATATCTGTCACCCTAAATTTTCTGTTTGCCAGTTTGTAATCTCTCCCTCTCACCTCTCCTGCCCCCTCTCCCTCTTCCCAGACAAACACTGATCTTCTTTCTCTCACTCTAGGTTAATTTATTTTCTGAAATTTTGTTTAAGTGGAATCTTTCATTACACAATCTTTTTTTCTGTAGAAGGCTTCCTGCACTCAGCGTAATTATTTTGAGATTCACAAGGACTACATGTCTCAATAGTTCATCTCTTTTTATTGCTGAGATGTATTTAATCATATTGATATACCACAAGAGTTTTATTTATTCAACTGTTGATGGCCATTTGGGTTGTTTTCAGTTGGGGGCTATTAGAAATGAAGCTGCAATGAACATCTGTGTGTCTGTGTAGACCTATGCTTTCATTTATCTTTAGTAGGAGAAATACGGTAGGTATATGTTTAACTTTTTAAGAAACTGCCAAATTGTCTTCCAAGTGCTTGGCATTGTTTCCAACATACAATACAGTCAGTCTTTAATTTTATTTGTTCTACTAGGTGTGATGTGGTCTCTCATTGGGTTTTAACTGCATTGCCATGATCATTAATAATATTGAGTGTCTTTCACCTGGAGCCCTTTTATTTACAATGCATAAATCTGCTGTGGTAAAGTGTTCAAATTTTTTAACACATTTCATTAGGTTTTTAATTTTCTTATTGAATTTAAAGACTTATTTATGTATTCTGGCAGTGATAATAACCCAATTTTATTCTTCTTTTTAAAGTTATTTTGGCTACTCTAGATCCTTTGTATTCCTATATAAATTTCAGAAACATCTTGTTAATTTTGTTCAAAGAAACCTGCTCTGAATGTGATTGGATTGGATTGAATCTATAGATCAATTTGGGGAGAACTAATGCCTTAAAATACTGAATGTTTAAATCCATTAACATGGCGTTTGTGATGTATTATTTTGCTAGGTTTGCTGAAACAAAGTGCCACAGACTGGGTAGCTTAAACAACAGAAATGTACTGTCCCCCAGTTCTGGCAGCTAGAAGTCCCGAAGTGTTAGCAGGCTTGATTTCTTTTGTGTGTAAGGGAAGGATCTGTCCCAGGCTTCTGTCCTTGGCTCATCGATGGTCATGTTCTCCCTTTGTATCTTCACATCACTTCACTTCCTGTCTCTGTGCCCACGTTTCCCCTTTTTATATGGACATCAGTCATATTGGATTAGTGCCCACCCTAATGACTTGACTTTAGCTTGATTATTCTGCAAGGACCCTATCTCCAAATAAGGTCACATTCTGACATGTGAATTTGGGGGGACACAGTTCAACCCATAACATGTAGTTAGTGGCTAACATAGTGCATGGTATAGCTAGAATATCTTACCAGCATATTAAATATTTGGCTCTCAAAGCTTTGGTCACAACTTGTCACATGATCCTGACTCCAATGAGTGTGGGAAAGTGCAGTCTTACCCTGTGTCAGGAAGGCAGGGAAACAAAGCTATCTGGTGAATAGCGCTGATGATCACTTGCTCTATGATTTGATTTTAATATTTTTATAGTAAACAAAGAAGGAATTAACGATCAAGGCAAGATACTGGCAATCATATTTTTCTTCTACACAGTAGTCATTTTTCATATACATTAAAATGTTCTATTCTTTTTAGTTCCCTGTGGTTGTAGAAAAATGTAAGGCTGTGATAGCAATAATATTTTGATTATTCTATTCATGGAATTTATATTGTTGGAAAACTGTAAAAATTTCTATATGTAATCAGATATCTTATTGAAATGTTATGCCACATGAATTCCCATTGATAAAAAGGGAGGAAATCATGGCAAAACTAAATCTTACTAAAGTTTAGAAGGATATTAAGAAAAAGGATGCCTTCTTGAAGAATAGGATGTTCTACATTTATAATTTGCTATTTAATTTCTAATTAAAATAAAGAACTGAATTCTCCATGGCATGACACATTATGTAATACACATGCTAGAAAACACCTTATAAAACCTAACACATGCTGTATGGTAAATGCTCTGTGGAAACTTATGTCTCTTAATAATATTTAGTTTTATTATCTTGTGTATTTAATATCAGATTTCAGGACAGAAATTTATTATTTATTTGGCTTTTCTTGTTTTGGCCACTACCATTATATCAGCACATAATTGAGGGACCCAAAGCAATCCTCCTTTACTTTCCTTTCGTTTAATATTGTAAAGCCTCAAATATGTCCCTGTTTATGTATTGATATCATCTATCACAAAGTTATTTTCTGCAGGTGCACGTGTTCCTTTGTTTGACGATCTTAGCTTATTATTACAAAATAAAATTAATAAATGTGATTTCTTGTCTACATAAACAACCTTCACTTTCTCCGTTTTTAAAAGTGAGAATCACAATGCTAGGACACTGTCATATATTATGGTACTTCCCGGAGGATATCTGTAAGCCAATATAAAGGAATGCTCTGGGAAATGAATAAATATTAGAAATGGAGTAAAGGAAATAGGAAATAATTCTCAAAGTGTAAAACACTTAAAAGAAATTTAAAGACACTCTAAACTTGCTCCTTACTTCAGGCTTAGATTTATAGAAAATTGATTATTGAAAGCCCATTTAATTTTGTAAAATATGTATCTCACATTACATTAATGGAAACCGTTCAGTGCTCATTAGAGTAGGTGGGGAGGGCAATATTTAGTACAAAATTTAGGAAGAGGAGATAATTGTCTTGTTTCCTAACAAATCCCAAAACATAAAAATATATGTAGAAATATATATCCCCAAAATATAGAAATATTTTAAATATACAGAAATACATAGATGATATTGCTTTAATCTGAGACATATTTAAGTTTATACTGAGATATTTCTGAGACATGTTTAAGTTATGCTCAATAATTATTATACGTGAAAATGATAAAATTGTAAAGAGAATGATCTTGTTCAGCTCATATGCTTGTGCATTTCAGAGTTGGTGGTGTCATGTGGTTAGCTCTCTGGTTCATTTTATTCTTAACTCACCTACTAAACAACACTCACTGTGTTGTTTATTCAACTCTAACTTTAGTTATCCATAGAGACACACCCTTGAGAAGTGGAGGAGGGGGAGCAGGGCCAGTGCGAGCCTGCAGTTACTGTTGTCTCTGTGCCCTCACTGCCATTGCTGCCAAACCACGTGAAGTTCAATGACAGCTGTGGGGGACTTGGAAATTGCTAGGGAAGTGCAAAGAAATAACGATGCGAGCCTTCAGCGCAAATGGATAGGAGAAAGTTGCATTTTGTGTTTCCTTCTATCAAAGTAATTCTGCTATAGATCTACATTCCATGGGATAAATAGCTTTCTTCCTCCAGTATGGTTGTTTTCCACTTCCTGCCTCTTGCTAGACCACAGTAGAGTTTCAAAAACTGCCTGTAGATGAATGTAGATGGGTGAAAAGTAAAGGAGGTGTTTACATTTATTTGTGAGCCCCTTTCTAAAGTTACTTTTTAAATATTTATTTATTTTCTTTATTTTTTTGGCTACGTTGCGTCTTAGTTGAGACATGTGGGATCTTTCGCTGTGGCGCTCCGGGTTCTCTCTAGTTGTGATGTGCGGGTTTTCTCTCTCTAGTTGTGGCACAAGGGCTCCGTGGCGCGGGGGCTCCAGGGCGCGTGGGCTCTGTAGTTGCAGCATGTGGGCTCTCTAGTTGAGGTGCGCCAGCTCAGTAGTTGTGGCACACAGGCTTAGTTGCCCTGTGGCATGTGGGACCTTAGTTCCCAACCAGGGATTGAACCCACGTCCCCTGCATTGGAATGTGGATTCTTTACCACTGGACCACCAGAGAAGTCCCTAAAAGTTACTTTAAGTGGTGCTTGGAAGAGGTTTTCCTTTGGTTTATACTTTGGTTTATTTAGCTTCCTGAATTTTGATTGCTTTATCTATCTATTTATCTTTTTTTAGTAACTAGGACTAAATGAAAAAAGAGCAAATTAAAAATAATATATACAATCAGTGATATTTGAAGACACTTAGAAAGTGTCTGAAGTAATAATTAGGATAATAAGGAGAAATCATTTTGTAGATTTGCAACATATTTTATTGGTAAGTAATTGTCATAATATTGACATAAATCATCTTGATAAATATGGAACTTTAGAAATTTTTTAAAAAGACAAAAGACAGAACCACAACAACAAACAAAACCACCATGATCAGAAAACTACCTGAGAAAAATTCTAAGCAAAATCTGGTGTATGAAGTTGCAGAGACCAAAGGGTTATATTTGTAGCAGAGTTGGACACTGTAACCAAAACTTGTTTGTATTTCCTTATCAGATTATTTAAAAATAACTTAAGTCATAAACCCTGCTGAAAATGCACAGTGAGCTTTAATCTGTTATTCAAATTTGACTGGCAAAGTATGTATGTATTAGCATGGTTAATGAACCATAAGACATATTATTCATTGTTTTATTCAAAGATGCCCCTGCTAAGAATCTTATTATCTGTACCTGCAGCTATAACTAAAGGGATGAATGTAAAACTGATGTTTCTTCCTAAATCATGTGAACTAAAAATAGCAATTTAAAAAAACTAAACCTGTTTGCTACTGCCCTTTTGTTTTGTACAAGAATCACATCATCTCAAATGTTCCATAAGAGTTTGGTTGTGATGTTCTTAAATTCACCAGTTATTCAGAACTTGTTGATGTGCTTCAGTGGAATTTTGTAGAATACTGCTGTCCCTCAATATTTCATCATACAGTGAACAGCTAATTTATAGCTTCATTTACTCCTAAATTTCACTCTTCATCAGGATTTCTGGGGTCTGCTTTTATTAGTATTCCCTGACCTACCATTCCTACATATTCACCACTTTCCAATTCATTTCCTCTGCTACAAATTGATTTGCATTCCCCATGAAGCAAATTTGCCTCTGGGTCTTTGTTCATATTTTATTAACAGATACCACTCTGAGATAACTATGTATGGGCCTAGCATAGTGACCAGCACACATGGGGTGTACAGTGGTCCTTGTTTGCCTGAGATGGAACCGTTTCCTAGGACATAAGACTTTCAGAAACAAGCAAAAAAAACGACAAAAAATAAAAAACAAACAAAAAACAAACAGTAAAACCAGGCAAATTTAGAAGATTTAGGTTACTCCAAGTATAAGATTTTTTTTCAATAAAGGTAAAATCCTTTTACCCACATTGTTTTAAATATTTCTTAGTTTAGATGAACAAAAGGTACTACTCCTCCCATTCCAGAATTATATGAAAGATTTTTGTTCATGAAATCCTGTAAAGAGGACCCTGATTGCCAATGTCACCTCATGTAACTCACCACGTTGGCCCTGAGCTTTTGTACATAGCGATAAGAGGTTATCCTGAGTAATGTTGCATAATGGATTTGCCAACCCAGCTAGGGTACGGATACAAAAACAGCTCCATTTTATATTCAAACATTTTAACATGTAAGTATCTATAAAATGACATCTATTCCATAACTTAGCTGTGAGGATCAAATGAGGTAAAATGCCTAATAAAGTCAAAAAGCTTACTAGCTTTGTAAACTCGGTCAAGTTAACTTTATGCTTCATGGTCCTCATCTGTAAACTGGGGGGAAACAATTACCATTTCAGAGATTGGAGTAAGGATACTAATGAGAGAATATAGGTTATATGCCTGATCTAATGCCTGACACATGGTAGAAGCTCAATGAATATTAACTACTATATTGGTTATTTACTGCTGCCCAGTGAACTGCTCTAGAACTTTTGGCTTAAAACAATCAACATTTATTTAGCTCTGAACTCCATGAGTTGACATTTGGGGCTGGGTCACATGGATGGTTTGTCTGCTTTTCAGCTGGGCTCATGAATGTGTCTACAGGTTACTTTGAAGCTTGGCTGGTGGTCTCTTAAAATCGATGAAACTAACTTTGATCTGTTGACAGCTGACTTGGCTTATTAACTTTGGCTTGGCAGTTCAGGATTCCAAGAGGACAGGAGTAAAAGCTGTAAGGCAACTGGAGGCCTAGTCTGAGGACTGGCACGTTGTCACCGGTGCAATAATAGGTCAAAGTATGTCATAAATCCAGCCCAGATTCAAGCAGTGGAGAAAGTGACTCCATCAACTGATGTAGACTTTCCAAGTCTTGTGGCCATTTTTGCAACTTTTTCACATCTAGGATTATTATTTCTCTGTCATGGACACAGTTCTTTTCATTTAACAGGTACTCAGTATATGAACATTGGTACATATATTCTGAATTTACATATTTTTATGCATAAAGTTTAGATATGAAAGAAGCTAGTTTTGTCCACTAAATGTAATGAACTTGTAGTATCATGGAACCTTGAATTAGAACTGACTTTTGAAATGGATACTTTAAGTACATTTTTTTGATAAACCAATAGAGGTCTGTTGAAACGGAGTCTCTTATTCAGTGACTTTTAGATGACCCAGGACTAGAACATGAGGTCTCTTGATTCTTGTGTGGTGTTCTTCACACTCTAATGAGGTCATTATGAACTTGGATGTTTAGCAACTTCACATTCTGTAAAACAACACATTAATGGAATGACTTAGCCATACGTTAATAATTGTTTTTTTCCCTATATTATGTAAAAACATATTAAGTATAATATTTATTCTCTCCATTTTACCCATCCCTCTGTCACCTAATTTACACAGAGACTAAACAAGCATTGTTAATTTTCAAAGAGATATGATAGATCTTTTGATGAATTTGTAATAAAAATGTAGAGTGTGATTTAATAGGGAAATAACTGTCTCTTTATAAAAACCGAAAATAAAATCAAAATTGCTATACAAGCAACATCAAAATGCCTCAAGATGATGGATAAAGATGACATTTACAAGGTTTGGTACTACCAAATAGTAAAGTTTACAGGAAATTAATCTAATACTGGAGACATATCATTTTCACAGGAGCAGAATCATAATTTAGCTGTCTCTCCCTGAATTTTGACAAGTTCAAAATTAACCACTACGCAACACAAATGCTGTAGCTGGAGCAGTTTCATCACATGCTAAATCAGTTTCTGTATAATTCCACATATAAAATCAAATTCTGTGGAAAGTATCTGCCCTTAATATATTAAAAAATAAAACAAAAACCTTGGAAACTTTATGTTCTACTATTACAGAAAAAATAAAACTGTAGTTTGGTACATAATTAATCAGAATTATCAGTGACTGAGTTTCATCCATATTGCTGGGAATTATAACACAAAACAAAGCCAGCTGTTCCTTTTAGCATATCAACTCCGTTACTATCTCAAGAGCTATTCTGATTAAGCCTAACATGATGTGATCACTTTCATCACTTTGCAGCTGTTTAGATTTCAAAATCAGCATATGCTGTATATTCCTAAACCTAAGTAAACTAGATTCACGTCTGTGTTATTTAAATGGTTGCAGAATTAATTGGCATGCTTTTACCAAGATGGTGGGTGTTTTTCTTTTGCTTCCAGGTAATACATGCTCTTTAGTGAGGCAGATTTTTTTTTTTTTTTTTTTACCTAGGTAAATGGTTATGCACTGAGATCCAGGAGTTCTACTTCTCAGACTTTACCCTAAGGAAAGGATGGAACCTTTTTTTTTTTTTTTTTGGAATTTTATTCTATTTCATTTTTATACAGCAGGTTCTTATTAGTCATCCATTTTATACATATTAGTATATATATATCAATCCCAATCTCCCAATTCATCCCACCACCATCTGCCACTTTCCCCCCTTGGTGTCCATACATTTGTTCTCTACTGTGTCTCTATTTCTGCCTTGCAAATTGGTTCATCTGTACGATTTTTCTAGATTCCACATATATGCATTAATATACAGTATTCGTTTTTCTCCTTCTGACTTAGTTCACTCTGTATGACAGTCTCTATGTCCATCCACATCTCTACAAATGACCCAGTTTTGTTCCTTTTTATGGCTAATATTCCATTGTATATATGTACCATATCTTCTTTATCCATTCGTCTGTCAGTGGGCATTTAGGTTGCTTCCATGACCTGGCACTTGTAAATAGTGCTGCAATGAATATTGGGGTGCATGTGTCTTTTTGAATTATGATCTTCTCAGGGTATATGCCCAGTAGTGGGATTGCTGGGTCATATGGTAATTCTATTTTTAGTTTCTTAGGGAACCTCCATACTGTTCGCCATAGTGGCTATATCAATTTATATTCCCACCAACAGTGCAAGAGGGTTCCCTTTTCTCCACACCCTCTCCAGCATTTGTTGTTTGTAGATTTTCTGATGATGTCCATTCTAACTGGTGTGGGGTGATACCTCATTGTAGTTTTGATTTGCATTTCTCTAATGATTAATGATGTTGAACATTCTTTCATGTGTTGGCAATCTGTATATCTTCTTTGGAGAAATGTCTGCTTAGGTCTTCTGCCCATTTTTGGATTGGGTTGTTTGTTTTTTTAATATTGAGCTGCATAAGCTGTTTATATATTTTGGAGATTAATCCTCTGTCTGCTGATTGATTTGTAAATATTTTCTTCCATTCTGAGCGTTGTTTTTTCATCTTGTTTGTAGTTTCCTTTGCTTTGCAAAAGCTTTTAAGTTTCATTAGGTCCCATTTGTTTATTTTTATTTCCATTACTCTAGGAGGTGGATCAAAAAAGATCTTGCTGTGATTTCTGTCAAAGAGTGTTCTTCCTATGTTTTCCCCTAAAAGTTTTATAATGTCTGGTCTTCCATGTAGGTCTTTGATCCATTTTGAGTTTATTTTTGTGTATGGTGTTAGGGAGTGTTTTAATTTCATTATTTTCCATGTAGTTGTCGTTTCCCCAGTGGCACTTATTGAAGAGACTGTCTTTCTCCATTGTATATCCTTGCCTTCTTTGTCATAGATTAGTTGACCATAGGTGCGTGGGTTTATCACTGGGCCTTCTATCCTGTTCCATTGATCTATATTTCTGTTTTTGTGCCAGTACCATATTGTCTTGATTACTGTAGCTTTGTAGTATAGTCTAAAGTCAAGGACTCTGATTCCTCCAGCTCTGTTTTTTTCCCTCAATATTGCTTTGGCTATTTGGGGTCTTTTGTGTCCCTCTACAAATTTTAAGATTTTTTTTGTTCTAGCTGTAAAAAATGCCATTGGTAATTTGATAGGGATTGCATCGAATCTGTAGATTGCTTTGGGTAGTATAGTCATTTTCACAATATTGATTCTTCCAGTCCAAGCACATGGTATATCTCTCCATCTGTTTGTGTCATCTTTGATTTCTTTCATCAGTGTCTTATGGTTTTCTGAGTACAGGTCTTTGACCTCCTTAAGTTGGTTTATTACTAAATATTTTATTCTTTTTGTTGTGGTGGTAAATGGGATTGTTTCCTTAATTTCTCTTTCTGATCTTTTGTTGTTAGTGTATAGGAATGCAAGAGATTTCTGTACATTAATTTTGTATCCTGCAACTTTACCAAAGTCATTGATTAGCTCTAGTAGTTTTCTGGTGACATCTTTAGGATTCTCTATGTGTAGGATCATGTCATCTGCACATAGTGACAGTTTTACTTCTTCTTTTCCAGTTTGGATTCATTTTATTCCTTTTTCTTCTCTGATTGCCCTGACTATGAAAACTATGTTGAATAAGAGTGGTGAGAATGGACATCCTTGTCTTGTTCCTGATCCTAATGGAAATCCTTTCAGTTTTTCACCATTGAGAATGATGTTTACTGTGGGTTTGTTGTATATGGCCTTTATTATGTTGACATAGGTTCCCTCTATGCCCACTTTCTGGAGTTTTTATCATAAATGGGTGTTGAATTTTGTCAAAAGCTTTTTCTGCCTCTATTGAGATGATCATATGGTTTTTATTCTTCAGTTTTTTAGTGTGGTGTATCACATTGATTTGCATATATTGAAGAATCCTTGCATCCCTGGGATAAATCCCACTTGATCGTGCTGTATGATCCTTTTAAAGTGTTGTTGGATTCTGTTTGCTAGTATTCTGTTGAGGATTTTTGCATCTGTATTCATCAGTGATATTGGTCTGTAATTTTCTTTTTTTGTAGTATCTTTGTCTGGTTTCGGTATCAGGGTGATCGTGGCCTTGTAGAATGAGTTTGGGAGTGTTCCTTCCTCTGCAATTTTTTGGAAGAGTTTGAGAAGGATGGGTGTTAGGTCTTCTCTAAATGTTTGATAGAATTCACCTGTGAAGCCACCTGGTCCTGGACTTTTGTTTGTTGGAAGATTTTAAATCACAATTTCAATTTCATTACTTGTGATTGGTCTGTTCATATTTTCTGTTTCTTCCTGGTTCAGTCTTGGAAGGTTATACCTTTGTAAGAATTTCTCCATTTCTTCCAGGTTGTCCATTTTATTGGCGTAGAGTTACTTATAGCAGTCTCTTATGATGCTTTGTATTTCTGCGGTCTCCATTGTAACTTTTCTCTTTTCATTTATAGTTTCATTGATTTGAGTCCTCTCCCTCTTTTTCTTGATGAGTCTGGCTAAAGGTTTATAAATCTTACCTTCTCAGAGAATCAGCTTTTAACTTTAATGATCTTTGCTGTTTTTTTCTTTGCTTCTATTTCATTTAATTCGCTCTGATCTGTATGATTTCTTTCCTTCTACTAACTTTGGCTTTTGTTTGTTCTTTCTCTAGTTCCTTTAGGTGTAAGGTTAGATTGTTTATTTGAGATTTTTCTTGTTTCTTGAGGTAGGATTGTATTGCTCTAAACTTCCCTCTTATAACGGCTTTTGCTGCATCCCATAGGTTTTGGATCATCGTGTTTTCGTTGTCATGTCTCTAGGTATTTTTTGATTTCCTCTTAGATTTCTTCAGTGATCTCTTGGTTATTTAGTAACATATTGTTTAGCCTCCATGTTTGTGTTTTTTACGTTTTTTTCCCCCTGTACTTTATTTCTAATCTCGTAGCGTCGTGGTCAGAGTAGATGCTTGATATGATTCCAGCCTTCCTCAATTTACTGAGGCTTGATTTGTGAACCAAGATGTATTCTATACTGGAGAATATTCCATGTGCACTTGAGAAGAACGTGTAATGAGCTGTTTTGGATGGAATATCCTATAAATATCATTTAAATCTATCTGGTCTATTGTGTCATTTAAAGCTTGTGTTTCCTTATTTATTTTCATTTTGGACAATCTGTCCATTGGCGAATGTGGGGTTTTAAAGTCCCTTCCTAAGATTGTGTTACTGTCAATTTCCCCTTGTATGGCTGTTAGCATTTGCCTTATGTATTGAGGTGTTCCTATGTTGGCTTCATATATATTTACAATTGTTATATATTCTTCTTGGATTGATCCCTTGATCATTATGTAGTGTCATTCTTTGTCTTTATTTTAAAGCCTATTTTGTCTCTTGTCTTTATTTTAAAGTCTATTTTGTGTGATATGAGAATTGCTACTCCAGCTTTCTTTTGATTTCCATTTGCACGGAATATCTGTTTTCCATCCCCTCACTTTCAGTCTGTATGTGTCCCTAGGTCTGAAGTGGGTCTCTTGTAGACAGCATATATATGGGTCTTGTTTTTGTATCCATTCAGCGAGCCTGTGTCTTTTGGCTGGAGCATTTAATCCATTCACATTTAAGGTAATTATCAATATGTATGTTCCTATTACTATTTTCTTAATTGTTTTGGGTTTGTTTCTGTAGGTCCTTGTCTTCTCTGGCATTTCCCACTTAGAGAAGTTCCTTTAGCATTTGTTGTAGAACTGGTTTGGTGGTGCTGAATTCTCTTAGCTTTTGCTTGTCTGTAAAGCATTTGATTTCTCCATCGAATCTGAGTGAGATCCTTGCCGGGTTGAGTAATGTTGGTTGTAGGTTCTTCCCTTTCATCACTTTAAATATATCATGCCACTCCCTTCCGGCTTGTAGAGTTTCTGCTGAGAAATCAGCTGCTAAACTTATGGGAGTTTCCTTGTATGTTATTTGTCATTTTTCCCTTGTTGCTTTTAATAATTTTTCTTTGTCTTTAATTTTTGTCAGTTTGATTACTGTATGTCATGTCATGTTTCTCCTTGGGTTTATCCTACCTGGGACTGTCTGGGCCTCCTGGACTTGGGTGGCTATTTCCTTTCCCATGTTAGGGAAGTTTTTGACTATAATCTCTTCAAATATTTTCTCAGGTCCTTTATCTCTCTCTTCTCCTTCTGGGACTCCAATAATGCGAATGTTGGTGCATTTAATGTTGTCCCAGAAGTCTCTTATACTGTCTTCATTTATTTTCATTATTTTTTCTTTATTCTGTTCCATGTCAGTGAATTCCACCATTCTGTCTTTCAGGTCACTTATCCATTCTTCTTCCTTAGTTATTCTGCTATTGATTCCTTCTTGTGTATCTTTCATTTCAGTTATTGTATTGTTCATCTCTGGTTGTTTGTTCTCTAATTCTTCTAGGTGTTTGTTCTTTAATTCTTTGAGCTCTTTGTTAAACTTTTCTTGCGTCTTCTCAATTTTTGCCTCCATTCTTTTTCCGAGGTCCTGGATCATCTTCACTATCATTATTCTGAATTCTTTTTCTGGAAGGCTGCCTATCTCCTTCATTTAGTTTTTTTTCTGGGATTTTATCTTGTTCCTTCATCTAGTACATAGCCCTCTGCCTTTTCATTTTGTCTGTCTTTCTGTGAATGTGGTTTTCGTTACGCAGGCTGCAGGATTGTAGTTCTTCTTGCTTCTGCTGTCTGCCCTCTGGTGGATTAGGCTTGTGCAAGCTTCCTGATGGGAGGGACTGGTGGTGGGTAGACCTGAGTGTTGCTCTGGTAGGCAGAGCTCAGTGAAACTTTAATCTGCTTGTTTACTGATGGGTGGGGCTGAGTTCCCTCCCTGTTGGTTGTTTGGCCTGAGGAAACCCAGCACTGGAATCTACAGGGTCTTTGGTGGGGCTAATGGTGGACTCTGGGAGGGCTCATGCCAAGGAGTGCTTCCCAGAGCTTCTGTTGCCAGTGTCCTTGTCCCTGTGGTGAGCCACAGCCACCCCCCGCCTCTGCAGGAGACCCTGTAACAGTAGCAGGTAGGTCTGGTTCAGTCTTCTATGGGGTCACTGCTCCTTCCCCCTGGGTCCTGATGCACCCACTACTTTGTGTGTGCCCTCCAAGCATGGAGTCTCTGTTACCCCCAGTCCTGTCAAAGTCTTGTACTCAAATCCTGCTAGGCTTCAAAGTCTGATTATCTGAGAATTCCTCCTCCCATTGCCAGACCCCCAAGTTAGGAAGACTAACATGGGACTCAGAACCTTCACTCCAGTGGGTGGACTTCTGTGGTATAATTGTTCACCAGTTTGTGAGTCACCCATCCAGCAGTTATGGGATTTGATTTTATTGTGATTTCACCCCTCCTACCATCTCATTGTGGCTTCCCTTTTGTCTTTGGATGTGGGGTATCTTTTTTGGTGAGTTCCAGTGTCTTCCTGTTGATGATTGTTCAGCAGTTAGTTGTGATTCCGGTGCTCTTGCAAGAGGGAGTGAGCACATGTCCTTCTACTCCACCATCTTGAACTGATGTAGATGTATTTTGAATAGGACTTAGGTTCACTCTTTAGAGGTTTGTAAAATAATGTAGAACAACTTATAAAGTTCATGGCATGTGGAAAATATAAATATGTATCTAAGGCCTGTTTTGAGAAGGTAATAAATGTAATAAAAACACAATACTAGGGTTCACATTCTTTATTTGGAAATGGCATTAAATGATGGTGACAAATACAGAATGTGTTCACCATGTTTCATACAACTTCCTTTTTCTTAAAGCAATCTTATGATTAATTAATTCATTAATTCAAATGAGTTACCACTGTGCCATTTACTTCAGATATTTTTTTTTGTTACAGTCAAGAAAACTTGTTGTTGTTGTCAGTAACCAGCATGTACAGCATTCTTCCCACCATCATTCCAGATTTACTTTAAGCAGCTAACCATTCAACAAACTACTCTTGCTTCTTTTAATAACCCATTGCAATCATATCTTTTCCCTAAGAATTTTATTACACTGAGTTAAAGGAAAGACAACCTAAGCAGGCATCTTGCACTTTAAGAATAACTCTGAACCTGTACTTAAGCCAACTTCCATTTCTTCCTGTCTGAGAAACTCTTTCTAATATTCAGTTGCTCTCTCTCCACTGGCTACTCAGTCTGTGAACAAGCTGAATTCTGTAAAACCTGCTTTTAAATACAAGATTGAAAATAACATCTCCTTCCTTTAACAAGTGGTTCTCAAATGTAGGCAAACATAAAATACCCTTTACCAGATCCTATTTCAGAAATTAATTTTCTCTCTGAAGTATGGAAGCAAAATGCATTTAAACAAGGACTCCAGATGACAGAATATCCACACTTGGAAAACTTTGTTGTATATTCCCTATATTTTGTTTGTACTTCTTTTGAAATATCTATCATATTCTACTCTGCTGCTCATTCATACACATATTTTTTCTGGAAAATTGCTGGTGGGAATGTAAAATGGTATAGCCACTATGGAAACAGTACAGTTTATGTACTGAGGAACAGTTATGTACTGAGGAACAGTTTTTCCTCATAAAGTTAAAAATAGAAGTTCTGTATGGTCCAGAAATTCCAATTCTGGGTATATGTCCAAAAGTATTGAAAAGCAGAGACTTGAACAGATGCTTGTACACCAGTGTTCATAGTAGCATTATTCACAAAATCAAAATATAGAAGCAACCCAAGTATCCATCCACAGGTGAATGGATCAACAAAATATGGTATAAACATACAATGGAATATTAGTCAACATTAAAAAGGATGGAGATTGTGACATTTTAAAGCAGGGATGAACCTTGTAGACATTATGCTAAGCAATATAAGCTAATCACAAGAGGACAAATACTGGGTAATTCCACTTACATGAGGCCTGAAGTAATCAAATCAGAGACAGAAAGTAGGTAGAATGGCAGTTTTCAAGTGCTGCTGGGAGAGAGGAAAAGGGAGTAACTGTCTAAGGGATACAGAGTTTCAGTTTGGGAAGAAGAAAAGAGTTCTGTGGATGGATGGTGGTGATGGTTGTGCAATAGTATGAATGTACACTTAAAAATGGTTAAAGCAGTATATTCTATGTTTCATATATATACATATATATATGTTTCACACACACACACACACACATATATATATATATATATATATATCTCCACAGAAAAACTTACAGAAATAAAATATGTTGGGTAAATTTGCTTGTGTATCAAAAAGGTATAATTAGGGTTAAAGTAAGGTTTGGCAAGATACTCATGGTAAAATTGGTTAAATATGCATGGTAATATTTCAAGGGAAGTGATTAAAGAACAGATATAAAGTTTTCAACTTCCAAACCAGTACAAAAAATAAAATAAGGGAAAAAAGCCTAAATTGCTCCAGGAAAAGGAACAAAGGAAGTAAAACAAGTATGGAAAATGCAAGCCAGAGGAAATACTAAAAGTAAGATAGTAAAGGAAGTCCAAATGTATCAATAGTTACATAAATGTGAATTGTTTAAACTTGGTAGTTAACAAAATAGAGACTATCACATTGGAGTAAAAAAAAAACGAAAAACGAAATTGGTTACATGTGTTTTAAAGACATGTTTAAAGCGTAAATATGTGAAAATTTTAAAATAGAAAAAGACATGCCAGGAAAATACCAACCTAAAGGAACCTGGGGAAGGTAATTTAATATCAGACAAAACAGACTTAAGGAAAAAAATTATTGTGTGTATAAAGAGGTTACTATATTATGACAAAAGTTTTAATTCTCCTGGAAAATAAGATTTTAAATGTGTATAGATGTTATAGTATAGCCTCACTCTATATAGTGCAAACCTGAAAGAATTTACTAGCCTATTATTAAATTTTTAAGACAGATCAAAGGCCAAGAGAAGCCAAGATGCTCCTGAAAGATGATAAAATAGAGGGACTTTCCCTTTGAAATATCAGTATTTAGTATACATATTTTAATTAAAATATTATGGTAGTGGGCAGGGATAGTGTATGAGAAGGCTCACTTACAAGCAAGCTGAAGATATGCAAAATGATCTTCATAATCAATAAAAAAAAGTTTGTTCCATGAATTTAAGTTTTTTTCCAAAACATTAAAACTCTTTTACTGTTCCTTATAAATGTATAGAGAAAGAAAAACAATAAAACTAGAATTTATTTAGTACAATGTTAATGGAAAACATTACAAACATTGAGAATAACAGTATTTTGTTACTTTGTAAAAAAAAATATCAATAGTGGCTTGAACAATGTTTGCCTTCTTCTCACTGAACATATCCGATGATATGGAGCATGCATTTTTCCTGTGACTTGGCCAAGTGTTTGGTTGAGCTTCCAACAATTTATCCTTCGTGCTTTGAAGGTTGTACAATATCTCCAAGGGGTCCTTTGATGTGAGTCTTTTGTTAGTGTCATTTCCTCTGGGACATTATCTTTGTCATCCCTATCACATTCCTCATTTATGTTGATAAGTTCAGTGTCACTAAGTTCCCCTGGCTGCATTATCTAGTCTCTCGAATGGCAGCGCATCAGCATTCCCATGTCAACTATATCATCTCTAACTCCATTTCTGTTCAGTTTGAATTTCACTTCTGTTGTCAGCACTTTTCTTTCCTTTGTTGCATCCTCATCATTTTTGGTCAATTTCCTCTTTTGATTATCCATTCTTTTTAAATGCCATGTGGGTTTATCACTGGGAGGCAGTGCAGGACACCTGCATGCTTTGATGTCTATGCCTGAACTGAATAAGAGACACAGAGTGACCAATAATCAACAGGCTCTGAAAAAAAGTGACATGATTTGTCACTGACCATGGTAGCCATCTCTTATTTATATAGCAATTTGTGGACTGTAGAACCACAATGAAATTTGTACTTTATGCAATTATTCATGGTTAATACACCATGGTAACTAATATTTGAACCATGCTGTTGGGGGACCAGTGTTACTTAATTGAACCATGGTAACTGAAATATTCTGTATCAGAACCATGCAAATCAAGGGATGTCTGTACTTTAAAATGTTTAGAAAGAAATGATAGAGGATATTTTTATCCTCTTGTGGTAGAAAATTATTTTATAGGTGAGACTCCAACATACCATAAAAGAAGATATCAGCAAATTTTTCTCCATTAAAATCAAAAGCTATTGTTACTCAATAGACATCATCAAATGGAGAGATAATAATAGCCACTTATATAACAGGGAAAAAAAGCTAGTTTTATAAAATATAAATCATTAAGCAAAAATCAAACCAATAAAAAATGTAAAACAATCTGAATGGGCAATAGGTGAGTAAATACCTACAGTCAATAAACAAACAAAAATATGTTTGTACAGAGTTAAATGTATATTGAGATCATAATTAGACCTACTAAAATGCTAAAAATTGAAAAGCCTAATAATAGCAAGTTTTCGAAAGAATATTTCTGTTAAACTCTTGGACATTATCTCATAAAAGTAGAATTTATGCATACCTAATTTGTGTCTGAAATGTCTTTATTTCATTGTCCTTTTTTTTTTGTTTGAAGACCTGTGTGTTACAGATCCCAGACTCTCTCTTTTTTATTTTTTTAATACATTTATTTATTTATTTCATTTTGGCTGCGTTGGGTCTTCGTTGCTGCACGTGGCTTTCTCTAGTTGCAGTGAGCAGGGGCTACTCTTTGTTGCAGTGTGCGGGCTTCTCATTGTAGTGGCCTCTCTTGTTGCGGAGCACAGGCTCTAGGTGCACGGACTTCAGTAGTTGCTGCACGTGGGCTCAGCAGTTGTGGCATGAGGGCTCTAGAGCTCAGGCTCAGTAGTTGTTGTGCACAGGCTTGGTTGCTCTGTGACATGTGGGATCTTCCCAGACCAGGGATTGAACCTGTGTCCCCTGCATTGTCAGGCAGATTCTTAACCACTGAGCCACCAGGGAAGTCCTTCATTGTCCTTTTGAAAGATTTTTTTTGCAAGATAAAAAATTCTAGATTGACAGTTTTTATTTTTCAGCACTGTCCTCTAAAGATATTGTTCCATTGTCTTCTAGCATTCATTGTTTCTGAAGAGAAATGGCAAACACATTTACACCTTTTTCCCCTGTATAAAACTTGACATTTGTTTTTTCGCATTGCTTCTAAGATTTTCTCTTTACCGCTGACTTTAAGCATTTGATTATGCTGTGCTTTAGTATAGTTTCCTTCATGTTTCTTTTGTTTGGATTCATTGAACCTCTTGGAACTGTGGATTTATACTTTTCAGTAAATTTGGAAAATTTTAGCCATCATTCTTCAAATATTTTTTCCATTCCTCCATCTTTTCTCTCCTTTGGGGATTCCAATTGCACATATAATTAACCACTTTAAATTGTTCGCAGCTCATAATGGTCTGTTTTTATAATCTGTTTGTTTGTTTTGATACTTTCCCCACTGTTTCCTTCTGGGTAATATTTCAATTCACTTATCTTTTCTTTTGCACTGTCCAATCTGTTATTAAACACATCCAGTGTCTTTTTAAAGAATCCCATGCATTGTAGTTTTCACCTCTAGAATTATATTTGGCTATTTTTATCTTTCACGTCTGCATATGACATAAGATGCTTAATGTTTCATCTACCTTCTTGAACTGATAGGTTGCACAAATGATAACTGTTTTGATGTTATTAACTATTAATTCTATCATGTGTCATTTCTGAGTCAGTTTCTAATTATTTTTCTCCTCGTTATGGGTTATATTTTTCTGCTTCTCTTCATACCTGATAATTTTTTTTATTAGATACCAGATGGTGCTGGATATTTTTGCTTGCCTAAAAATATTTTGGAACTTTGCTGTGGGATGCAGTTGGGTTACTTGAATTCAATTTGATTCCTTCAAGTCCTACTTTTAAGCTTGGTTAGGTTGTACCAGAACAGTATTTATTCTAGGGCTAAATTTTACCCCCTGTTGAGGCAAGATCTTTCTTAATAAGCTGGTTTTAGTATTAAACACTATTACAGGGTTGGTACTGATGACCCCTGAGTTATAAAGTTTTCCACTCTGCCTTGGGAATGGGTGTTATCCCTAACCCACTGTGATCTATAAGCACTGTTCCGTTCCCTGTATTCTTTTGGGTAGTTTTCCCCCCAGCCTCAAATAGCTTCCTCATGTATGTATTGATCCATCAGGACTCAGTTGAATATTTGAGAGGGACTGTGCACATCTCAGGGGTTGTCTTACTGTGTACCTCTCTCCTCTCCAATATTCCATCCTGGGAACAACAGAGGCTTGACTTCTCCGGATTCCTGGCTCTACTCCTCCCAGTGCTACAATATGTACACTTTCTCCAGCAAGTAAGACTGGCATTCATAGGTGTCTCCTCATTTGATTTTTGTCCACCATGAATCCCTGTGGGGTTTTTCTTTTGTTTGTTTGTTTGTTTGTTGCCCAATGGCCAATGTTTTCTGTGCCAATGTTTCATATATTTTGTCTTTTATTACTTATTTCACATGAGATTGTAAATCCACTTCTTGTTATTCCAACTTGAATCAATGTGTAGATTATTATAGAAGTTTACTCTGTTTTAACTACTGTAAAAAATTGTTATAAAAACCAGTGTGCTGTATAACTCAAAATATGCTGCAATGTCTTAGCAGTCAGGCAGCTTGTAGCAAGTACACAGATACTGCAGGTTGGATAGCTGTATACCTCTCTTGTGTCAGAGAGACTATTTTCTAAAACTGTCACCTTTGATAACTTGGAAAGCAGACTATATGCCTACTAAGTTTACTGTTCTAGAGGAAGCATTTGTATAGAGCCAGAATGTCAATGTGTATCAGTGGTTCCTTGAGAATTATAGCAGGGTACTATAAAAATAAACATGGGCTTAGGCAAAAATTGGATGCCCTACAAGCGAGCCATGGAAATAGTTCATAAATTCAAGCCTTTTAGGGTTGGAAAGCGAACTGCAATTTCATTTCCTCTGAAGACTTGTGTTTCAGATAGCCTCAAGATATATACCACTGTGTGTGTGTGTATGTGTGTGTGTGGGGGGGGGGGGGGTAAAGCATAAAAGTAAATAAATGCAGCGGGAATAGGTACCATATCCAGAAAAGATTTTGATGTGATTACTAGCACATAGATCTCACTCTAATCACATTTTTCCAAAAATCTTTTATATTTTCTGGAGAATTTTATTACTGATGAAATCTAAAGCTTGGCCTGAAAAGTATGTCTAATTGACACTTAATATAACTCTTTGGATCCCAGACTTACACCATTTGAAAGTAGACTACCGAAAGTAGACTACTGAAGAGTCTCATTGCCCAAGAAGGACATACTCTCCTATGTGCACTAAACTCTGGTATTAGAGGATTATGGCCAAGTAAAGAATATCTAAGAAGGTGAATTCAGAGCCAAGAAGAGCAATGGATGATGTATTTCCATTGTTCAAGGTGTTTTCTCCATTGATAGTAAAGACTGCCATGGTTAAAACTAAGCTATGTGTAACTTTTGAACCAACACTTTGACTCAAAGAGGTTATCTGAGAAAATTCTTTCATGTGTGTACAAAAAGTATGTACAAAGGAAGCTCATTTTAGCATTATTTATTAAAGAATCACACAACACAGCCATAAGAACCATTTTATAGATATATCAGTTCAGATGTGGGAAGAGATCTAAAACTTAAGATTTTTTTAAGAAATGCTATATAAGAGTATGCATGGTATGCTCTCATTTCTGCAAAGAAAAAAGAAAGGCGTGCACTGTGTATGTAAAAGTACAAATATGTATGGAACTGTGCAAAGAGAGCCAACACATGCCCTCTAATTGCTTATGAGAGTCGAGTTCCCTCTTGAGATGGAATGGGTTGCTGAAGTATATCCCTAGCTTATTGGATTTGAGGTTTGTCAAAATGAGCACTCTGACACATAAATCCTATACAAGTAACATTGTATTGCAATAAACAATGAAGAAACGTATTGGGACACTTCAGTCGAAGGCAAGTTAAAAGAACTAATTACTCAGTTTTCTCAAGTTGCTCAAGGAAGCTACCCTCAGCTTGGTGGTGATGGTATATTATAGCTGTCCTCTCTAAGATAATTATAAATTGAATGAACTTCCAAGTGAATACATCAAAACTCTTTTTATACCCCCAACCACATTACTTTGAATTTCTATATAGCCATTTTAAATTATTGTTGATGCTACACTATGCAAGTTGCCATCTGATTATAAGCTGTGTTATGGGTAAATTTTTTTGCTAAGCTACAAATCTCATTTTATTTTATGGTCCACAAGTGCAGTTTTCATTCATTTGGAAAAATGACCAGACTGTTAGCTTGTACAATCAGTTATCTGTGATATCAGGAAAGGACTTTGCATGGCAGGACTAGGCCAGACTTACTACAAAATTGTATGAAGGGGAGTTATTCTAAATTTGCATATTCATATTTTACTCATACAAGCTTAAAAGAATTCTCACAGAGCCATCAACCACTAGATGTGTTGAAGAAGCTGATCTATGATTCCAACATTGTCCTCATCTAGTGGAAATGAAGCTCCCCTTCTTCAACTCTTTGCATTTCCCAAAATAAGTTTGAAGATGCTTTCTACTATAGGACCTCTCTTGAAATTTTATTTGGAATATTAGCATATTAAAGTGTATGTAAACAGAATAAGACAATGATTTTATCTAATCCTACATTTCTTTAACAGAGGAGGCATATATTATTTCCTAAAATGCAGCTACTAACATCTCTCAGAAGAATGTTTTCTGGGAAATACCATACTGGGTTTATCTTATTGAGTTTTAATAGTTTTCCTTCAGACAGGACACAATTCATACCATTACAGATCTCCAATATTATTAGCCTCCTTCCTTGAGGTTGCATAAAGTTTGGTTATTTCCAAATCTCCTTAGTTCCTGCCATTAGCTACTCTCAGAGCTTGCTACTACAGATAGATAATTCCATCCCTTATGTGTAGAGGTAACTAGTTAAAGACCAGGAAGTAATCTGGTTTCAAAGATCTTGATGCTACAGTATTTGTATTGCGGAGGTGGGGGGGATTGGAGGAGAAAACCATGAAGTAGCAGGTGTCTCTCAGTGTCATTCTCATGAAGGGAAACTAATCTTGTGCTTTTCCACACAAATGCATGGATTTGAGGAGGGAACAAGGCAAAGGCTGAACAGATGCCCATCCAACCCTGTCCGTCCCAAGCCATCTTCCTTCTAAGCACTTTCCCTGTTATGTTTTATATACTAGGTTTCCACATATGATTTTCCTGTGGGAAAAAAGGATATGCTATTCCATATACTATAGCTGAAAATGTTTGGAAATCACCGTTCTAGGTCTATTCCTTTATTTCACAGAGAAGCCGACAGAGGACACAGAGAACTTACATGACTCACCACAGGTTCCAGAGCTCGTGACAGTAGAGTCAGCTCTACTTCTACTAAACTGTTGCTCATCCTACTTTCACTTTTCCTGTCGCTCCCCTTATACACAGTGAGGTTGTTTGATGACTCTCTTGTTAGAAGTGCAGAAGGTGTTCCTTAGAGATGTCTCTCTAACCTCGTCAGTTTAAAGAGGAGACAAAATGGGTATTTAGAGAGGTTGTGTGACTGGCAGAGGGAGCAGAGGGCCAGGTCATCTGATTCCCATCAAGTTGTCTGCAATGCTATCACATGCTCTGTTTATTGCATAGAGAGTGTCCTTGAAAAATCCTGTACCCCAACTATTCCAAGAAGTTTGCTTGTATTAGGGCTGCAATCCAAATGCAGTCTACACGAAGTCAGGAAGAGAGGCTTCTGATTTTTCTGAACTCATTCCAGAAACAATCAATCTCAACTTGGAAAAACTGGAAAAACATCCTGATTTAGGCAGCCCCTTCTTGCGGGGTACAGGAAATGATGATATAAGGGGTATCTCTTCTTTTCACATAGATCACAGCATGTTCCATGTGGTGATTCCATATACTATAGCTTCCCAGTCAACAAAGCAAGGAGAGGACCTCTACCTCATATATGAAATAAGATATCAAAAAGGATTTCAGAAATAAGTGTACTTATACTATGCACAGTCACTGCCGT